>NW_022681473.1:13650959-14850959 GCF_009764315.1 Trachypithecus francoisi | reverse complement strand
ATGGTAATATTTTATAATTACTCTCCCTTTATTAATTTTTAAACACTTTTTGACATGTTGTTTTCTTGGTTTCATTTAGTTCTTTGTTCAAGATTTCCTTTAGCTCTATGAGCAGATTTAAGATATTTGTCTTAAAAATTCCAAAAAGTACAGAACACCAGTTAAAAATAATACATCTAAATGAGCATAAAGATATATTATATTCATGGATTGGCAGACTTCAAGATGACTATTTTCCAGACTTTATATGATCTCAACTGAAACTCAGATGAGCTTTTTTGGGGGTAAATACTGACAAACTGGTTATAGCTTTATGCATAACAGCAAACCTAGCAGAATAGACAAAATAATTATAAAAGAACAAAGCTGCAGCATGTACATGACCTGGTTTCATGTCTTACCATTATAATAGAAGTCAAGACAATATGGTATTGGGCAAAAGGTAGACACATAAATCAATGGAATTGATTACAGGATACAGAAATTGATCCACAGGTAGATAGTAAATTGAATTTTGTGAAAGATGGAAAGACAGACCAATGGAGAAAATATGCTATGTTTTGAGCATTTGTTCCTCCAGAACCCAGGTTGAAATGTAATTGCCATTGTGATAGTATTGAAAGGTGGCATCTTTCAGAGATATTTAAGTCATGAAGGCTGTACCCTATCAATAAATTAATGCCAATATCACTAGAATGGGTTCATTATTGCAGGGGTGAGCTTGCCCCCTCTTGCTCTCTCTTGCCTTCTCTTTGCTTTCCCATCATGAAATGATGCAGCAAGAAGCCCCTCACCAAATGCCAGCCCCTTGGATCTTAGAGTTCCCAGCCTCTAGAACAGCGAACCAATACATTTCTGTTCATTATAAATTAATTATCCAGTCTGTGCTATTTGATTATAGCAGCCAGCACAAATGAACAGACAAAGTATGTTCTCTCAACAAACTCTGCCACAACAGTTGTTTGTCCATATGCCAAAAAAGAAACTAAATGTAGAGTATACACTGAAACTGTATGTTCCCATAAACCTCTTTAAAAGTGTTTGTAAAAATCTTTATTGAGAATAATAATTGCTTAACCTTTAAGCAGATGATGATGAAGTAATTTAATTTTATTACAAATGTATGACATAATCTCATTGAAGGTAGATGAGAAAAAAACGTTGATCTAAGTAACATTGGAAAACAGTGTGTTGACCAAATGCTTTGTCTAAAAGTAAAAGGAATTATACATAAATATAGTTCCGTTGTTGCTAAAATTGCTTCTCATTATGATGAACAATTATGGAACTGCCTTACTTGTGTATTGGAGTCAAAAAATAAGTCTACAAATAGGGGCTGTCAAGAGCTAAGTTTCTAACTGTCAGAAAGGGAAGTCATAGATAAGAAAGGGGGAAGATTAAATGAACTGGATTGGAGTCAGAAATATTGATAGGAAGCCATGTTTAGCTTAATAGCAATCAGATACAGATATAAACACATATATACTTTCTAGATATAAAAATAAGTATAGTTGTGTGCTTATATTAATATGTATGTATTCTATATATACTAGCTCTATCTCAAAGAGGACCTAGAAGAAATTAAATGCCAAGAGCTGCAGACACACCCTGCAGTGTGTTGTTGATTGAGCCAATAAATGAATGGAAGAGACAAATTTTGCTACAAAAGAACTAGATGTATCTTAGTTTCACAACACCTGGAGTGTGAGCTGGACTTAGTGACTTCTTTCTAAAGAATAGAGTATAGGGCCGGGCGCGGTGGCTCAAGCCTGTAATCCCAGCACTTTGGGAGGCCGAGACGGGCGGATCACGAGGTCAGGAGATCGAGACCATCCTGGCTAACACGGTGAAACCCTGTCTTTACTAAAAATACAGAAAACTAGCCGGGCGAGGTGGCGGGCGCCTGTAGTCCCAGCTACTCGGGAGGCTGAGGCTGGAGAATGGCGTGAACCCGGGAGGCGGAGCTTGCAGTGAGCTGAGATCCGGCCACTGCACTCCAGCCCGGGCGACAGAGCGAGACTCCGTCTCAAAAAAAAAAAAAAAAAAAAAAAAGAATAGAGTATAGAAAATTTTAAAAACTAATCTATGATGGAAAAACTTAGTAAATTTTTTCTAGCACATATGATCATGTTACCATTAGTGATCAAGTCATGTTAATAGAATATACTCTTGATGTGATGTCATAAGAACAGAATTTTATCTCAGAGGTATTTCTCCCCAAACCCATTACACCAGTCAAATCATTAAAAAAAAAACTTCAGAAAATGTCAAATGGTAAGCATTCTGTGAAATTCCTGGTTAGCACTCCGTGAAATTGTCAAGATCATCAAAAACAGAGAAAGACTGAGAACTTGTCACAGAGAATTAGAGATTAAAGACACGTGACAACTAAATGTAAGAAAAGCAAAAGCATATTAGTGGAAAACTAATGAAATCTGAATAAAGCCTGAAATTTAAAATATAACATTGTAGTAATCTTGGTTTCTTAGCCTTGACAAATACCATAATATGAGATTATAATGTAGGGGAAAACAGAGGAGGGTTTATATTCAATTCTCATGACTGCTGTGACAAATTATCACAAATTTAGAAACTTAACACATATTCATTTCACAACTCTGAACTTTAGAAGTTCAAAAACAGTTTCACTGGGCCAAATTAATTGTTGGCAGTGATATGTTCCCATAGGAGGCTCTAAGGGACGATCCATTTATTGCCTCTTCATAAGACAGAAATAAATATCTGTGTCGTACTATAATGCCACACAAACACCAGCATCTTAGCACATACAAGTGCAATCTTACGAACACTGATATGTTCAAGCATCTAATTGTACAGAGACAAAAAAGAAGATATAGGTGCACACTCCTGGGAGTAGTTTTTATATAGTATAGAGCTCCTTGAGGATCAAAAGAAAAAGCATAAAAAATTGTACATTATATTAGCATATTGAATTTATGCTATCTTTTTCACTGATAGAAATTTTCATGTTTATATTCTATCTGTACATTTAAAAACATTTCAGTTAGTTGTGTGATTTGCATGTATGAAGTAATTTTACAAATATAATCATACATTACACTTTTATATAATCAGATTTAATTTCTTTTTGTGATTTACCAAATAGCATTTATTTGATGTGTGACTTGTCACTTAATGACATATTATTTCAAACTAAAAATTATGAGATGATTCATTTAGTGATGAGATTCCCAGGAAATCACCAGGTCCAAAGGTGGGGCATATAAGCACTGAGAATATAGATTTAAAAATTTCAGCAAAGCAGAAAATAAGCTGCAATTGTTGAAATATGCTACATGCCTCTGAAGAAGGTTTATATTATGGCTCAAATATTCAATATATTGATACAATTGGGCGCAGCTTAATTATTTTAATCATTCACTTAACAAATAATTAGTGAGAATCTACAATGAAACAGATATCTATTTAGGTACTGAGCAGGATCAGGCAAACAAAACAAAAGTCACGCTCTTAAGAAGTTTAAGTTCTGATTTGGGGGTGATAAATGAAAAGTGATCAAATAAACATACAGTAGGGAGTGCTGATAAGGACTGTGAAGAATAATGCAGGGCGACAGGACAGTACACATGGCGAGGGGAGAGGGACTTATATAAAGGTGGTCAGAGAAGACTTTCGTGATTTGTTAACACTTATTTGAGTAAAGGCCTGAGTGGAGGAAGAAAAGTTTCCACACAGAGGGAACAGCTAGTGCAAATGTCCTGAGGCAGCAGCATATTTGGAGATGTGAAGAAATATCAAGGAGAGTGAAGTGAATCGATAGAGACAAAACGCTGGAGAAGTGACAAGAGATGATGTAGCTCAACTAAACTAAAAATTAATGAGCAACATTAACTATTTCAAAGCCCTTACAGAGAGAAAATATGTAGAAAATTATTATCTCAGGCTATAAATAGAGTGAATGTTGGTGGTCATGTATGGATAAATTGAAAATGCCTTTATTTTCTCTTAATTTTTATTATCCTCTGGCCATTTTATCCTTTTGAAAAGTGTAATATATCATTTATGATTTCTTTGAGCAGTGCTTTGTAGTTCTCCTTGTAGAGACCTTTCACTTCCTTGGTTAGATATATTACTAGGTATCTTTTGTTTTTGTTATTGTAAATGGGATGTATTCTTGATTTGGCTCTCAGCTTGAATATTATTAGTGTATAGAAATACTACTGATTTTTCTAGATTGATTTTTGTATCCAGAAACTTTACTGAAGTCATTAATCAGTTGCAGGACCCTTTGTTGGAATCTTTAGGGTTTTATAGATACAGAATCATATCAACTTGGAAAAAAGATAGTTTACTGACTTCCTGTTCTATTTGGATGTCTTTTATTCCTTTCTCTTGCCTGATTGCTCTGGCTATAACTTCCAACACTATACTCAGTAAGAGTGGTGGCAGTGGGCATCCTTTTCTTGTTCCAGTTATCAAGGGAAATGCTTCATGTTTTTGCTTGTTCAGTATAATGTTGACTCTGGGTATGTCATAGATGTCTTTTATTATTTTCAGGTACATTCATTCAATGCCTAGTTTGTTGAGGATTTTTATCACTAAGGGATGTTGGATTTTATAAAAATATTTTTTTGCTATCTACTAAATTAATCATATGGTTTTTGCTTTTAATTCTGCTTTTGCAGTGAATCACACTTATTGACTTGCATATATTGAAACAATCTTGCATTCCAGGAGTAAAGCCTACTTTATTATGGTGAATTAATTTTTTGATGAACTGTTGGATTCAGTTTGATAGTATTTTGTTAAGGATTTTTGTGTCCATATTCATCAGGGAAACAAGTGGAAAAAATTCCATGCTCATGGATTAGAAGAATCAATATTGTCAAAATGGCCATATTGCCCAAAGCAATCTGCAGATTCAGTGCTATTCCTATCAAACTGCCAACATCATTTTTCACAGAACTAGAAAAAACTATTCTTAAATTCACTGCAATCAAAAAAGAGCTTGAATAGCCAAAGCAAGGCCGGGCGCGGTGGCTCAAGCCTGTAATCCCAGCACTTTGGGAGGCCGAGACGGGTGGATCACGAGGTCAGGAGATCGAGACCATCCTGGCTAACACGGTGAAACCCCGTCTCTACTAAAAATACAAAAAACTAGCCGGGCGAGGTGGCGGGCGCCTGTAGTCCCAGCTACTCCGGAGGCTGAGGCAGGAGAATGGCGTGAACCCGGGAGGCGGAGTTTGCAGTGATCTGAGATCCGGCCACTGCACTCCAGCCTGGGCGACAGAGCAAGACTCCGTCTCAAAAAAAAAAAAAAAAAAAGAATAGCCAAAGCAACCCAAAACAAAAACAACAAAGCCAGCGGCATCATATTTCCCAGCTTTAAAGGCTACAATAACCAAAACAGCATGGTACAGAAACAGACACATAGACCAATGGAACACAATAGGAAACCCAGAAAGAAAGCTACTCACCTACAGCCATCTTATCTTCAACAAAATCAACAAAACTAAGCAATGAAGAAAGGACTCTGTATTCAATAAATGGTGCTGGAATACCTGGCTAACCATAATGAAACGGGAAGAATGAAATTGTACCCCTAATTTTACTATGTGCAAAATTTAACTAAAAATGGATTAAAGACTTAAATGTAAGACCTCAAACTATAAGAGTCCTGGAAGAAAACGTCATTCTGCGCATTGGTCTTGAAAAAGAATTTATGACTAAAACTTCAAAAACAATTACAACAAAACCAAAATTTGGCAAGTGGGACCTAATTAAATCAAAGAACCTTTGTACAGCAAAAGAGACTATCAAACTAAAGAGCATTTACAGAGCAAAAGAAACTATCAACAGAGTAAACAGACAGTCTATAGAATGGAGGGAAATATTTGCTAATTTTGCATCTGACAAAGGTTGAATATCCAGAATGTATAAGCAACTTAAACAATTAAACAAGTAAAAAATAAATAATCCCATTTAAAAATGAGAAAAAGACACTTTTCAAAAGAAGATATACAAGCTACCAACAAACATGAAAAAATACTTAACATCATTAATCATCAGAGAAATGCAAATCAAAACCACAGTGAGACACTTTCTCACATCAGGTAGAATGGCTATTATTAAGAAATGAAAAAAGAACAGATGTTGGTGAGGTTGTGGAGCAAAGGGGACAATTATACATTGTTGGTGAGAATATAAATTAGTGTAGCCACCATGAAAAGCAGTTTGGAAATTTTTCAAACAACTTAAACAGAGCTGTCATTCAACCCAGCAGTCCCATTACCGGGAATATAACCAAAAGAAAGCAAATTGTTACACCAAAAAGACATATATACACTCATATGTTCATTGCAGCACTATTCACAATAATAAAGAGATGGAATCAACCAAGGTGTCCATCAATGGTAGACTGGACAAAGAAAATGTGGTACATAAACACCATGGAATACTACACAGCAATAACAAATAGTGAAAATCATATACTTTGCGGCAACATAGATGTGGCTGGAGGCCATTATCTTAAGTACATTAATGCAGGATTATAAAACCAAATACTACACATTCTCACTTATAAGTGCGAGCTGAACGATGGGTACTCATGGACATAAACATGGCAACAATAGATACCGAAGACTACTAGAGGAAGGCACACGAGGACTGACAAACTAACTGTTGGGTACTATGCTCAGTACCTGAGTGGCAGGATCTTCTGTACTCCAAACCTCAACATCACAAAATATACTCATTTAACAAACTTGTACATGTACTCCCTGAATCTTAAATAAAAGTTGAAAAAAAATAAAACTTTTTGTCTTTTATGTAAAGAAAATGTAATATAAAAACGTATGTTCTGGCCGGGCGCGGTGGCTCAAGCCTGTAATCCCAGCACTTTGGGAGGCCGAGACGGGTGGATCACGAGGTCAGGAGATCGAGACCATCCTGGTCTACACGGTGAAACCCCGTCTCTACTAAAAAATACAAAAAACTAGCCGGGCGAGATGGCCGGCGCCTGTAGTCCCAGCTACTTGGGAGGCTGAGGCAGGAGAATGGCGTAAACCCGGGAGGTGGAGCTTGCAGTGAGCCGAGATCCGGCCACTGCACTC
The DNA here is from genome assembly GCF_009764315.1 of Trachypithecus francoisi. Lineage (NCBI taxonomy): Eukaryota > Metazoa > Chordata > Mammalia > Primates > Cercopithecidae > Trachypithecus > Trachypithecus francoisi. Next base: position 14,843,865 of record NW_022681473.1, on the reverse strand, counting down.
CAGCCTGGGCGACAGAGCTAGACTCCGTCTCAAAAAAAAAAAAAAAAGTATGTTCTACGAAATGATTTAAAGACAGAAATATTAATCATTTAAAGTACTTTAGCGGCCGGGCGCGGTGGCTTAAGCCTGTAATCCCAGTACTTTGGGAGGCAGAGACGGGCGGATCGCGAGGTCAGGAGATCGAGACCATCCTGGCTAACACGGTGAAACCCCGTCTCTACTAAAAAATACAAAAAACTAGCCGGGCGAAGTGGCGGGCGCCTGTAGTCCCAGCTACTCGGGAGGCTGAGGCAGGAGAATGGCGTAAACCCGGGAGGCGGAGCTCGCAGTGAGCTGAGATCCGGTCACTGCACTCCAGCCTGGGCGACAGAGCGAGATTCCATCTCAAAAAAAAAAAAAGTACTTTAGCTATGTATCTCCCAATAAAATATGCTAACAATATGAGCCAATACTTTCATTGAAAGCCATAGCACTTTCATCTCAAACAATAATGCTTAGAATATTCAACTTAAGAAAAAAGTAACAGTAGTCAAAAAGTTATATTTGAATACCTGAATTAACTAAATTATTTTTGTTAAAACCCTAGCCACATTCCCTTTACCTCTGGCTAATTTTTCACTCCCATGTGTATGTGCCCACAGGAGTCACATGTATGCATTTCTGTTCATGGGTTTGTTTTCCACCAGTTTTTACATGTATGTTACTTGTGTCATATGATAGAGAAAATGCATATGAAGAGTGAGTAAATTACATCTTCCTAATGCATTTTTTGAACTACATTACTTTATGCTTTCCTTATGCCATTTTTATTCAGGTATTACATTTCTAATCGTTATATTTCCCTTTTCTAGACAACAGACTTTTGAAGAGGTAAGGATATAATTTCCAGAAATTAACTGAAGTGTGGGCCTTAAAATGTCATGAGGTGCCTGGAGAATTTCAGAAAGGAATGAAACTAGGTATTATACAGGATATCAGGATATCATTATCCTGAAATGTTAAACTCACAATCCTAGAGACAATTTTGCCTTCTCAACAATTTTCTTGAACGTACTCTTCACCTCCTTGTTCTTCAGGCTTTAGACCACAGGGTTCAGCATGGGGAAGACCATAGTATAAAACACACTGCAATTTTGTCTGTGTCAATGGAATGTCTGGAGCTGGGCTGTATATACATGAAGATACTAGTACCATAGAAGATGGCAACTGCAGTGACGTAGGAGGCACAAGTGGCCAAAGCCTTCTGGTATCCTGCAGTTGAGTGCATCTTTAGGATGGTGATAAATATAAATAAGTAGGATATAAAGATAACTAGAAGGGCAAAGAGGATATTGAAGCTGGTTACATAAACAAGAACCACTTCATTCACATGTCTGTCAGAGCAAGACAGAGCCATGGCTGCTGGAACCTCACAGAAAAAGTGACGGACTTCATTGGACATACAGAAAGAGACTGAATGTTTCCCCAGTGTGAATGGAGGCATTCAGGGAACCACCCATGTATCAACCTATGGCCAGGCATGTACACACACTTGTCATCATGGTGGTGGTGTAATGCAGGTGTTTGCATAGTGGTCAGAGGTAATTAAGTCCAATAGTAAATGTACCACACTGGCAAAGGAATCAGAAAGGAATGTCTGAGCAGCCCACACAGAATAGGAAATGATTTCGTCTTCTCTAAGGAGCCCAGATATGACCTTTGGAGTGACAACTGAAGAGTAAAAAAAGTCTACCAGAGACAGATTACTGAGGAAGAAGTATGTTTGATTATGGAGTCGAGAGTACCAGAGAATTGAAATGATCATCCCCAAGTTTCCAACTACATCGATGAGATAGATGAGAACAAACGTGATAAAGAAGGGGACCTACAGTTCTGGGACATTGCTTAGTCCTAAGAAGATGAACTGTGACACTTCTGTACTGTTCTACATCAGTGTTATTTGGAAGCAGGAGACACCCTATATGAATGAGAAATAAAGGAACAGAACATTAAAGGCAGTAGAGGTTGCAGAAAAATTAAAATGTTTCTATACTTTATGTACTATTTCATTATAGCAATAATATGTGTTTCATGATTTTCCATAATGAAAGCATGAAGTTAACAACAAGATTTAGTGGATTAATTATCAATACAGCCCTAGACTATTGACTGAAGGATCCACACAGGTCATCTCTCCAGTTTTTAATTTTTATATATATGCAAACTGAGATTTGGAAAAATTTGTGAATTATCCAACATGATAATTCTGAAATTAATGACTCCGTCAGTTCAACTTTTCCTAGTCTAATAACTTCATAGACTTCTATGTTGCTAATGTGTCCACAGCTAGATACTTTTACTTCTATATTCCTTGATACCTCTCAATAAATTTACAAAATTGAGTAGTTGTTACTTTCATTTAGATTGTGAGGCACCAGAGGTTAAGTATTTTATTCATGTTTACAGAATTATTCATTGGCAGGCAAAGCTTTGACTCCAGACAGAATTGTTACCAAATTTGATTGACTAAATTAATTTAAATAAAACTGAATTTAACTCAATTTAGAATTATTCATTTTCGCTATAATTTCAAACTCAGTGTTTGTGGTTTCACAGTGAATTAACTGAAAGATATGTGCATAGTAGATGTGGTGAGATAACTGGGGCAGTAGACGAATGTGTAAACTGCAGAGGTGTTGCTGAGAGGCTGGAAGGAATAGCACTATGTATGGAGCTTGGGCTCTAGGAAGAGGTGCATGCCATTTCTACATGTACAACCTAGGAATCACTGATCCTAACCTAACTACCTGAACAAGAATCTCTTCATCTACATAAAGAAGGTGGTAATGAGATCTACCCCAGGGTATTACTTGGAGAATTAAATGAGAGAGTGCATTAAAAAAAGTCGATGAGTAAAATGCTGATTGTTTAGCACAGCCTGATGAGTGCTAGTTGTGCCTCTATTATTGGAATGAAATGATGGCCTTTATGTGGTTTGAGAAGCTAAGTGGCAACATGTAGAGCTTCAAGTATGGATAATCCTTGAAGTCTTAAGTATTCCACTTTATTTTGCTTTTTTTCCCCACACATCAGGTTCATGAGATTTTATGTGCTCCCGCCCTCAGTGATTTACACTTAGTTCATGCTCTGCCCATGTGATTGGCTGCTCTGTTCATTCCATGTGAGCCATTCTTTTGTTTAATATTTTTTTCTTGAAATCCACAATTTTCTTTAGTTGAAAATTTCTCTTTTTCTCATTACCGTCATCCTTATAGTTGAATCACATATATCGATGGCTGAAAGTTCACAGTTTGTGGATTATGTTTAGCCTGCAGTTGTGTTTTAGTGGAAAGTTTATGTTTAAAGTGTTTTTATTTGAAGCTGTTCTAGTGTATGAAGAGTATTTTAAGTCTTTTTTATTTTAATTTAAAGCTTTTGGAAGCATTTCTATCCTTTGCTAAATTCTATTCCCTGTTATTGTCCTCCCATTCCTTTACAACTTCAATGTACAACCCTAGCCTAGGAGAGTTTTATGTTTGTCCATCTTAACACACATCCCACTTTTAGCATATACTATGTTCCAAAATATAGGATAAGAGCTTTATACACAGCCATGTGTGTGACTGTGTTTGTGTTTGCATGCCTGTTCTTAGTTATCACCAAGGCAATTGGTAATTTGTGAAGTTATGTGATGTGTACAATTCTACAGCTAGTATGAGGAAGATTTACCATTCAAGATTTATGCCATCCCCATTAAGCTACCAAGGACTTTCTTCACAGAATTGGAAAAAACTACTTTAAAGTTTATATAGAACCAAAAAAGAACCTGCATTGTCAAGACCATCCTAAGCCAAAAGAATAAAGCTGGAGGCATCGTGCTACCTGACTTCAAACTATACTACAAGGCTACAGTAACCAAAACAGCGTGGTACTGGTACCAAAACAGAGATATAGACCAATGGAACAGAACAGAGCCCTCAGAAATAATACCACACATCTACAACCATCTGGTCTTTGACAAACCTGACAAAAACAAGAAATAGGGAAAGGATTCCCTATTTAATAAATGGTTATTTATTTAATAATAAATTACCATTATTTATTTGGTAAAACTGGCTAGCCATAAGTAGAAAGCTGAAACTGATCCCTTCCTTACACCTTATACAAAAATTAATTCAAAATGGATTAGAGACTTAAATGTCGGACCTAAAACCATAAAAACCCTAGAAGAAAACCTAGGCAATACCATTCAGGACATAGGCATGGGCAAGGACTTCATGTCTAAAACACCAAAAACAATGGCAACAAAAGCCAAAATTGACAAATGGGATCTAATTAAACTAAAGAGTTTCTGCACAGCAAAAGAAACTACCATCAGAGTGAACAGGCAACCTACAGAATGGGAGAAATTTTTTGCAATTTACTCATCTGACAAAGGGTTAATATCCAGAACCTACAAAGAATTCAAACAAATTTACAATAAAGAAAAGCCCCATCAAAAAGTGGGCAAAGGATATGAACAGACATTTCTCAAAAGAAGACATTTATGCAACCAACAGACACATGAAAAAACGTTCATCATCACTAGCCATCAGAGAAATGCAAATCAAAACCACAATGAGATACCATCTCACACCAGTCAGAATGGCGATCATTAAAAAGTCAGGAAACACCAGGTGCTGGAGAGGATGTGGAGAAATAGGAACACTTTTACACTGTTGGTGGGAGTGTAAACTAGTTCAACTATTGTGAAAGACAGTGTGGCGATTCCTCAAGGATCTAGAACTAGAAATACCATTTGACCCAGCCATCCCATTACTGAGTATATACCCAAAGGATTATAAACCATGCTGCTATAAAGACACATGCACACGTGTGTTTATTGCGGCACTATTCACAATAGCAAAGACTTGGAATCAACCCAAATGTCCATCAGTGACAGACTGGATTAAGAAAATGTGGCACATATACACCATGGAATACTATGCACCCATAAAAAAGGATGAGTTCATGTCCTTTGTAGAGACATGGATGTAGCTGGAAACCATCATTCTCAGCAAACTATCGCGAGAACAGAAAACCGAACACTGCGTGTTCTCACTCATAGGTGGGAATTGAACAATGAGATCACCTGGACACGGGAAGGGGAACATCACACACCGGGTCCTATTGTGGGGATGGGGGAGAGGGGAGGGAAAGCATTAGGAGATATACCTAATGTAAATGATGAGTTAATGGGTACAGCACACCAACATGGCACATGTATACATATGTAACAAACCTGCACGTTATGCACATGTACCCTAGAACTTAAAGTGTAATAAAAAAAATTCCTCAATATCATTCTTTATCAGGAGAAATGTAAATAAAAACAACAGAGAGACACTATTTTATAATCCATTAGAATGGCTATTGTAAAAGAAATGGAAATTAACAAATATTGGCGTGGATGTAGAGAAATTGGAGCCCTTATAAATTGCTGGTGGAAATGTAAAATTGTAGAGCTGCTATGAAAAACAATTCGTTAGTCTTCAAAAGTTAAACTCAGATTACCACATGCATAAGCCATCCTACTTCTTGTTATCTACTTAAAGAACAAAAACAGGTCTTCAAATAATATTTTCACATAAATTTTCATAGCATCGTTATTAAAATATTAACAATTGCTCAAAGATGAAAACACGCCAATGTTCATCAATTGAGAACGGAAGAACAAAATGTAATACTTATATACAATGAAATATTACTCAGCCATAAAATATTAATCCTTGTTACAATATAAATGAGCCTTGAAAACATTCTGCAAAGTAAAATAAGTCATACATAAAAGGTCACATATTAGGAGATTACATTTATGTGATCTATACAGAATTGGTAAATCCGTAGAGATTGAAATAAGATTATTGGTCCCCAGGACCAGGGGGCTGTGGGAATAAGGGACACTGCTTAATGGATATGGAATCTTCCTTGTGAGGAAATAAAATCTTTTGAAATTAGATATATGTGATGATTTCACAACTTTATGAAGGTACTAAATACGAATGAATTATATACTTTTAAATAATAAATTTTATATCATGGACATTTCATATAAATTAAAAAGGTGGAGTCAGGGAAAAATTGCACAGGCATAAAATGGAGAAAAGAATGTGACTGTGAAGGGAGAAATCAGACTGAAGGAGACAAAAGTCAAGGAATGCCGGCAGTCACCTGAAGATGAAATATGCATGAAACTGTTTATTTCCTAGAGACTCTGGAGACTGATACCTTCATTTCATCCTAGTGAAGCTGATTTTGGACCTCTGACCTCCAGAACTGTAAGAAGAAAAACATGTTGTTTTACTTCCCTAAGCATATGGTAATTTGTCACAACCAAAGTGAACTAATACAAAATATTTGTTGTGTTAAACCATTGGGTTTTCACTTTAATGTGTTACTTCAGTAAAACCTAGCATCTTTTATCACCTGCCTTCTGTGATGAGTTTTTTCCTGTTAGTTCTCCTTATTATTCATTTACTCATTCACTAAAATATTTTACTGAGCCCCAACTCCGTTCCAAGCATGAATCATTGTTAGTGAACACGTCAGAAATTGTTCCTGTATGCATCAAGCTTTTATGCTTGTGGAAAAACAAATTTAAGTAAACACACACAAAGATAAATAGATAAATTTGCATTGTGATCATATTATGAAGGAATAGATAATAGAGATAAAATTGTGTAGGCCTATTTAACATTTAATATGTAAATTTGTCCCTTTACTGAATTGCCATTTTATTAGACACTCTTGAGTCCTTCTGTTGTAATCAACATCAGACTAACATCTGAGAATAATGACAGTAGTGCAGCTAAACTTATAAAAATGAATCTATATAATTAATGTTTCAAAAGTTCTATAGAGAAAGGTGACAAATTAGGTGATGAAATGACATAAGAATAAGAAAAGGAATAGAGAGAAGTAATTACTAACATATTTTGAGCAGCTATTCCATTTCAGGCACTGTGCTGTGTTCTGGCTCATTCGGTACCCATTCAAAATAATTCTATGAGTAGGTAGTATTTTCACCAGTAGAATCTCAGGACATGTAATTAACTTGACACTTGTCACAAAGCTTTGTTGAAATGGAATTCATATGTAGCTTTATTCTGTGTTTCAAATTTGTGTTACTTTTATTTGCGCTTGTCATTTTAGTCATGACTTGGAGAATGGATACAGATTCAAAAATAAACAACTGTGGAATTAAATTGTGATGCAGAAATTTGACACTTTTTCCATTATAGGCTATCCAACCCCATTACCTACAAACAGTATCCAGATTGTATTATGAAAGTCTCTCTGTATTAGTTAGGATAAATAATGCTAGCTGCCATACAAGCAAACTCGGAAATTGCAGTGGCATGATCACAGAAGATTTTCTTGCCCACAGGTTATTCAATTAATTGTTCTATAGGAATTCACACAGAGATTCAATGACCCAGGTCTTTTCACTAAGTGATTCCATTATCCCCTGTAGTCTGAATTTTGTCTCTCCAGATGGTGACAAAGAGAGAACACAGAGGACTACATGAGGAGTATCATGGGCCAGAGTTGAAATGGCATATATGACTTCGCAAATTGGACTGTCAAAAATACAATCACATAGCCACAATGTACCGCATAAAGGCTGAGAAACAGCCCAGCTATGAGTACAGTGAAAATAAAATAGTTTGGAAAACAACTGCCAGTTTTTTCCATTGTAATACTTATGGTCATCCAATATCCACTTTATACTTCCTCCCACAGAAAGAACATATTATTTACCTTCACCAAAGAGACCACCTAAATCCTAACTAATCACCACACAAGCTCAAGCTCAGGTTAAATGGTTAAATGGTCTTCTCCATATAACCAGGATGTGGCTCCATGTGGTTCAGCAATTTATGAACCAAAAAGAAAACGTAACTCTTTCCACATTCACATTCAATATATAAAGTCATAACAGAGTAAAGATAATTAGCAGAACACACACACACACACACACACACACACAACTCAACCCCATGTATACAAGACAGTAATGGGAGACATACTGGTTGGTTTTAAAATCTTGTAGAATTGGCATTATGAAAGTCCCTCATCCCAGTAATGATATATATTTCTTTATGAGACCCTGATTTTTTTTATCTGGGCAAAACTCCATTTTCCATTGTTTTCCTTGGCTGCTGGTGTAATCTCTTCAGTGTTTGTCTTCTTATCCATTATTCTTCCTTACCATTTCTGAAGTGTATTGAACACAAAATCCTGTCTAGCACAAAACAAACAAAGGCAGTTTATTAATACACTTGCAGCAAGGAAACCATCTTCTATTATTTTTACTTCAGCAGGATTTCAAGTGTATTAGAAGGGCCAGTAAGTTCACTGAGTAAAATGGAATACTTAACCATCTGATTAAGATGTGACTTTTGGAAGATGTAGAAACAATAATTGGTCTTCAGGTACATTTGTCAGCCCTTAGTTGGCTACAAGGTGAAAAGCAAATGGTTTTGAGAATTTCTTTTTAAAAAATTTTTAAATTGTACTTTAAGTTTTGGGATACATGTGCAGAACATGTGGGTTTGTTACAGAGGTATATGTGTGCCATACAAGAATTTTAAATTCAAGCCTCATAGCTTTGTTACAATAAAATAACTAGGTTAGGTGATCACTCATAGGGAATTTCCATTCAAGCTGAAGATACAGATAAACAAGTGAACAAATAATACCAGAGTTTAATGTTGATAATGAATATAAAGAATGAAGTAGGCTGAGGAAAGAAGGTCCATGGGAGGGGAGAGGCTATTTTATGAAGTAGTTCAGGAAAGGCATGACCTGCCTGGGTGAGGTAACATTTAAGCAACAATCTGAAATGAATGTGGAAATTTTCTGAGCAAAGGAAACAGCAAATAAAGAGCTCCTAAGACAGGAGCATGTCTAGAGATGTCCAAGAGTAGTAAGAACTAGTGTGAAGGTGGTGGCGTGAATGGGTTTGAGAGTGCTAAGATGTAATATAGCTCAACCAAAGCAATGATGGTGGCACAACAATTTCAAAACATTTACTGCCAAAAAAGAGAATAGCATTATTATTAATATCAATGCTATTTTATTTTATTTTCTAAGTTATTTTTTATTTTTTATTTTTATTATACTTTAAGTTCTAAGGTACATGTGCATAACGTGCAGGTTTGTTACATATGTATACTTGTGCCATGTTGGTGTGCTGCACCCATCAACTCGTCAGCACCCATCAACTCGTCATTTACATCAGGTATAACTCCCAATGCAATCCCTTCCCCCTCCCCCCTCCCCATGATAGGCCCCGGTGTGTGATGTTCCCCTTCCCGAGTCCAAGTGATCTCATTGTTCAGTTCCCACCTATGAGTGAGAACATGTGGTGTTTGGTTTTCTGTTCTTGCGATAGTTTGCTGAGAATGATGGTTTCCAGCAGCATCCATGTCCCTACAAAGGACACAAACTCATCCTTTTTTGTGGCTGCATAGTATTCCATGGTGTATATGTGCCACATTTTCTTAATCCAGTCTGTCACTGATGGACATTTGGGTTGATTCCAAGTCTTTGCTACTAAGTCAAAAGAACAAAGCTGGAGGCATCATGCTACCTGACTTCAAACTATACTACAAGGCTACAGTAACCAAAACAGCATGGTACCGGTACCAAAACAGAGATATAGACCAATGGAACAGAACAGAGTCCTCAGAAATAATACCACACATCTACAGCCATCTGATCTTTGACAAACCTGACAAAAACAAGAAATGGGGAAAGGATTCCCTATTTAATAAATGGTGCTGGGAAAATTGGCTAGCTATAAGTAGAAAGCTGAAACTGGATCCTTTCCTTACTCCTTATACGAAAATTAATTCAAGATGGATTAGAGACTTAAATGTTAGACCTAATACCATAAAAACCCTAGAAGAAAACCTAGGTAGTACCATTCAGGACATAGGCATGGGCAAGGACTTCATGTCTAAAACACCAAAAGCAACGGCAGCAAAAGCCAAAATTGACAAATGGGATCTAATTAAACTAAAGAGCTCCTGCACAGCAAAAGAAACTACCATCAGAGTGAACAGGCAACTTACAGAATGGGAGAACATTTTTGCAATCTACTCATCTGACAAAGGGCTAATATCCAGAACCTACAAAGAACTCAAACAAATTTACAAGAAAAAAACAAACAACCCCATCAAAAAGTGGGCAAAGGATATGAACAGACATTTCTCAAAAGAAGACATTCATACAGCCAACAGACACATGAAAAAATGCTCATCATCACTGGCCATCAGAGAAATGCAAATCAAAATCAATGCTATTTTAAAAAACAAAATGTGAAGTTGGTAGTCATATGAGTAAGGTAAAAAGATGACAATATTTTCTCTGCTTTTATTCTAATTTGACTATTTATCTTTTCAAGGTTGTCATATGAATATGCTTTCTCTCACCAAATCACTGCATAATGACTGAAACATTAATATTGAGATACTGTAATTATTTATATTTAGATAAAATGTGCCAATAAAAAAACTATACTCTATTAAAACCAGTGTCATATTTCTCTCTATTTTGCATGCTTAGAACTGTTTCTCAACTAAAGAAATTAGTAATATAATAATATAACAGAAAGCTATTGCATAAAGTGGATCTAAGAGGGATAAAATGATGTTTTATGGATTTTACATTATTAAGAGACTAAACACAGAAAATATTTTGTCTCCTCAACAACATTCTTGAATGCACTCTTGACCTCATTGTTTCTCAGGCTATAAAACACAGGGATTAGCATGGGGATAACCATAATATAAAACCTAGATACAATTTTTCTGTGTTCATGAAATGAATAAAACTTGGCTGCATATGTGATGAGGACATATGTGATGAGGACAGTCCCATAAAATAAAGAAACTCCAGTGAGGTGAGAACCACAGGTAGATAAAACTTTCTTGTATTCTTAAAGAGAACATCTTTAAAATGATGAGAAATACAAATACAAACAAGCAGGAAAGCAAGATAACGAGGAGAGTAAAAAATATATTAAAGCTTGAAGTCGGAGCAAGGATCAACTCATTAATATGTTTATTAGAGCATGTCAGAGTCATGACTGCCAGAATATCACAGAAAAAGTGATGGATCTCACTGGACTTACAATGTCTCAAATGTCAACAGCAGCAGTCAGTAAACCTAAGACATACATGTAATGGCCACAGAAGCATACACATTTGTTGTCATGGTGGTGGTGTGATGTGGGGGTTTACATATTACCATGTAGCGATCATAGGCCACTGAAATCAAGAAGTAACTTTCCACAATAGCAAAGACTGCAAGAAAGAACATCTGAGCAGCATGTACATTGTAGATGACCTTGTCAGTTATCAGCAACCCATCCATCACCTTTGGAGTGACAGTTGCCGAGTAGCAAAAGGTTACTGAGGAAAAAGTACATGGGAGCGTGGAGATGAGAGTCCAGTAGGATCAACAGCATCATCCCCAGGTTCCCACTCAGAGTGAAGAGGGAGATGAAGTTGAACAAGACAAAGAGGGGGACCTGTCGTTCTAGGGCTTTAGTTAGTCCTAGTCAAATGAATTTATTCACCTCTGTATTATCATCTGTAGATGTGGTTTGATACTCATGGGGTGCTCCATAGGAAAGAGAGATGATGGAATGGAGTGGTAAACAACAAAGACTTGCACAGAAATGGAAATGTGTAGTCTTATGTTATGACAGCAATTATTTGTTCTCCAATATTCCTCATATCTGAAACATAGAAATGGCAATGCAATTAGTGGATAACTTATCTAAACAGCAGTAGACTTTGGAAGAGAAACGATCTTCCTGAATCACCTTCCCAACTTTTTAAAACTGAGTTACAGAAGAGTTAATGAGTTGTCCAAGGTCACGTGCCTGAAATAAATCCATCTCCCAAATCAGGTCTTTTGAGCCTTCCAACAGCTTTTCACTTCTGTAGTCTAGGTGATTTATATGTATATAGTGATTTAATCCTCCCATCACTTCCATTAGACTGAGCAGTTATTACACTACCTGGTAATTTGGCAACAAAGATACTGAGTAATTTATTCAAGGTTACACATTTATTGATTTAAAAATTCAAACTTCATACCCAGCGTGGTTTCCAACCCAAATGCTGTAAATAAAATAGGATTGATTTTAATTTTATTTAGTTTACATTTACTTATCTCCATTATAGCAAGCTTAATGCATGAGGCTGCATAGTAGAGCAAATCACAAATACACAGTAGATGCAATGGGATAAATACAGTATTAGAGCCATGTATAACCCTGACAGCCGATTCTAAAGAAAATTATACCATTGGGCATAAAAGTTTGGACTATGAAAATAGGCTTATTTGCACTCACATTTAAGTCCTACTATTCACTGCCTGGGAGACATTGCTCCTAAATGAAGTTCTCTGAGCTTCATTTTATCCATCAATCAAATGAATGTGGTGTTGGGACATGCTCAAGGGATTATTATAAGAACTAAATGAGATAATGCATGAAAAAAAGCACAAAGTGGGTATTAAGCATAATACTAATGGGTGTGAGCTCCTATACGATTATTAGGATAAAATGTCACTGTTTATACTGGTTTAGGAAAGGTAGGTGGTAACATGCAGGTGGGTGGGTTTTAATGTCTGGTAGCCTTACTCTATGATTTGCCTTTCCCTACACACTGTGTCTAAGGTCTCTTTGGTTTTCTCCAGTATTTCCCACTCTGTTCTTCATCTCCCACATGAGTGACTGTGCCAACCATTTTTAGTGAGATCCCAGGGATCTTCAAGACCTCTTTTGCCTAATATCTTCCCTGTGGTCCACATTTTAGTTTGTGATGAAAGGCTCCCCTTCAATCTTGGATTCAGTCTTACTGTCATTGTCAACACTTAGCTCAATCATAGTTACTGAAGGTTGAAAATCCATGGTCGGGGCATGACCTTAATCTTCAGATCAGTTCATGAGCACATTCAAGGTATTTTAAGTATTTTTACTGTATTTGTATTTAAATCCTTGGGAAGCATCTATTCTTTGGTAACCACTATTCTCTATTATTTTCCTCCTGCCCCCTAAACACAGGAACACATTATTTTATATGTTCAGATCTTAAATTATTTGTGTTTGTCAATACCTCACCCAAATAATTTTATATGTACATATATTCTCATTGGGCCCACCTGGATAATCCAGGATAATCTCACCATCTCAATATCCTCTTAATCACCTGTGTGCAGTCTCTTTTACAATGTAAGGCAACATATTCATAGGTTCCATGGATTACAATGAAGATTCTTTGTTGGCCATTATTCAGGCTGCCACAGTAGACATAAAAACAATATATAGTAGGTAAATTATCCATAGAGTTAGAGATTGTTGACTGAGACATCTGCTCAGATCACATGGCCAATTTTCTAATTGTATATCTGTAACAGAGGTGCAGGAAGAGGTATTAACTTATCAAAGTTCACATACCTGGAATGGATCCGTCTCCCAAAGCAGATCAACCAAGATTAGTAGCAGGTTAAATGTACTGCTTATGTGTAGTTTGTCTCATAGATAGAGGGATAATTATATACTAAGAAGATAGATACAGATAACTGAAGGGGAGGAAGGTAGTGTATGCACCCATACAGACATATATTTATATAACCTCATTTGCACTTAAGGAAATGGAGGATTCAAAGGTTAGATGTCTTCCTGAAATTCCACACCTAGTACAAAATATTCGTGCTACAAACCCACATTTAACTGATCCCACGGACTGTGTCTTTAATTGCTGCATGCTAGATGTTCTGGATGAACAAATAAGAGGAAAGTATGAGACTGTGGAAATATAAGTGAAAATGAGTGAGAATCTTGGTCGTTTCATGATGATTCCTCTGAAATGTAAATATTTGTCATTTCACTCTGTTTGGGTGAGCTATCCTTTCCATGACAGGCTGGCACGTATAAACAGGACGAATTTACCACCTATTCAAAGAAACCATCATCTATCTTAAGTTTTTGCTTATCTTGTTAAGAAAAGTAGCATGTCATTTCATAAATATCACTGTACTATCTCCTGAACAAAATGCTTTTGCGTTTGAATCCTAGACCCCATGTCAAGGTTTAAGAAAAATGTTTTAGCCAGATCTGAGCTCAAAAACTCACAGAAGATGTAGCTGCCCACTGTTTCTCCATGAATTCTACTTCTTGGGGTAGTTCCCTCTTTTCTGCAGGGGATATTTTCCAACACCCCCAGTGGATGACTGAAACTGGATAGTACAAAATCCAATTATCATCAGTAGAAACATGTTTCTATCCATGTCTTACATCCCAAAATTTAATGCCTTTTTAAAATCTTAACTAGCACATACAACACACTATGGCTGTAACTTTTGTAGTGTGAGATGTGGCAGCAAAACTAGCATGAATTCATTTTTCTTTCTTCACAGTTTCACAGAAGCTTCATTTTTACTGTAGATCTTAGAAGCTTCAGCATACAATTTGTAATTTTTCTCTGTTAAGTCAAGAACTTTCACCTTTTTAAGTAAAGGAAGCACTTTATGACTTTGCTTTGGAAAATCTGAATTGCCAGCATCAATATTCTTGCACTTTGTGGCCATTTTTAAGTAAAATAAAAATTACTCCACACAAAACATTACTACTACAAGCCCTTGATACTGTGACAGTCAGTCTGATAACCAAGAGAATGACTACACTACATGCAGGTAGCATATCTGGATAGGTTGGACAAAGGGATGATTCAATTTCCAGAAGAAAATTTAATATATTTGGACTGCAGCTGACCTCAGGTAACCAAAACTTCAGAAAGTAAAACAGTGGTTGAGGAGGGACTACTGTGTATTGATTATAAAAACTATCTTGCTTCTTGAAAAGAAGGAAAAGGCATTCCTGAATTGTGAGTCTGCAATCAGAAATTTATCCCTGGAAGAACACATAAATAATATCGGAGAAACTTCTCTCATTTACTGCTTAAATGGTTCCAAGATTCCTGAAGCACAGAGAAATAGAGACAAGATCCTTAACATGAAACTAGAAAGCCTGGCTTTAAGTCTTATATATACTGTGGATTTATCTGTGTACACAAAAGAGTTATTTATCTTCTATTCAGCTCAGTTTCCTTATTTGTGGAATAAAAATAATAAAATTAAAAATTCCACATACTTTACAAAATTGTGTCTGCCAAATAGCAAATAAAGATGAGTATGTGAAGTACTTTAATACTTTCAACACTAAGCAACATAATATGTTTCTTGGGGTCTTTTTCCTGCCTGTGGTTGCAGACCCACTTCTGCAAATGCTCAGTTTGGAGAGAGGCTGCTGTGTAGTAGAAGAATTAGCTTAGCGTCATTTCAATAAATGTTGACTGGAGGCTCTACTCAGAGTTTTGTCTCTTCAAAATAATGTCATGTGTGCTCCCAATGAAATTTCCAGAGCCTAATGAAGGAGAATCAGGAGAAAATTATACGGGCATGGAGTTCTCTGGGGAGCAGGGTTCCTATGAGGGCAATCGCTTCTCCTCATCCCCCTTATCAAGGAACAAGCAATTAAATTGCAGGCAGGGACATAGTGAAGTATGTTATTTAGCACATGTGTACATTTGGAGTGTCTACTGTGATTTCTTTTTTTCCCCTCATTTTCATTAAGGTCTCATTTACAAACAAAAAAGAGTGGCTTGTTTAATTATTTGTTATGATGATTGATATTTGAAATCTATTTCTAAAATTTTATTTTATATTCTGTCTACCATGTTTTTATTTTGTTTTTCACCTTTCCATTCTTTTAGGTGTTACAACTAAATATTAGGCTACTAGAAATTTTAGGAGATTGATAAATAGTATCTTTTTTCTTTCCTTTTTATGATGAATTGACAAATATAACACAGTTGTATAATGCAGAAGATTAAAATCTGCCTTAATCCTGGTAAGTCATTTCAAAATTTTTTCAGATCTTTAAGCAGGGGGCTCTTTTATTCTTGGAATTACTTTCCTGCAGCAAACACTGTTGGTACTTTACCCACTCTCCCCTGGTATTCATTGCCTCTGTGATGGTCAATGCTATTATCAAAAATTATTAATAGTCTGTAATTCTTGAACTGAGGGCTTATTTTGCAGTACAAATATGATCAGCCCACGTGTAAGTCATTTCATTCCTCTGGCAGCAGTCATCAGTAAATGTCAGAGGAAGTATAGGCAAAAATTCTCCAGATTCCTTACGTTTCAGATGTTATCTGAGGATTCTTTGTACATAGTTCTTAGTACAATGGAACCTCAGTTGTCCACAGATGTTACCTATGCACAAGTGAAACCCTGTGCTGACTTTTCCTCCTTTTCTCTTTCCTGATACCTTACCAGTGCTTTCTGCTATTAACTCTCAAATAAACTACTTGGATTTAAACCACTGACTCTGGGTCAGCTTTTAGGGTATCTTATTTAATATGTATCCCAGGATTGTACATCTCCCCTTTGTGCCTTTGTACAGGCAGGCCCTATCTCATTATCCATATCAACACGCAGGACAGAAGAAGAGACAGCAATCTTGCTGTAGATAAGGAGGACCAAAAAACAGAAAAGCAAAGTTCCAAAACATGTTCTATTTTTCTTCTAAATTCCCCAATGTAATATATTGCATCTCTTTCCTCTTACTGAAACAATGTCACTGTACTTCTGCACCTGTGAATTGTAAACTTTATTTTTTTGTAAATTTGATAATGTCTTGATTTGCCTTCTTATTCAGATGGTAGTTCATCTGGGTATAGAAATCTGAATTGATATTTATTTTCCTCGAGACTTTTGAAGAAATCAGTCTACTGTCTGCTGACTTCTACTCTTTTTTTCATATAAGAAGATTGATTTCAGGCTAATTATCATTTGTATGTTTCTCTCTCTGACATCTAAAGTTTCTGCTTCTCCTTGTATTTACACTTTCACAATATGGTTCAACAAAAATTTTAATTGTATTACTCGAAAATTAGTGTGATTATTCAAAGGACTTAAATGTCTTCAATTTGGCAAATTCTCAGCCATTTTACATTTAAATATCTTTCTTCTGTTTTTGCTATTCCTTTTTATGGGGTTCATACAACAATATGTTGGAATTTACCAATTTGTTGACTATCTCTTATATTGACGTTTTGTTTTCTATCTCTTTAGTCTCAAAGTTATATGTTTAGTATTTTATTTTCCAACTTTTATTTTCTAGATCTGAATTCAATTTTGACTCATCTAACATTTATCCCATCCACTAAAGAATTTTATAAAATTATTTATGTATTTTTCCATCTTTATTATTTTTACTTGACACATACTAATTGTACATATTTATGGGGTACATTGTTGTATAACAATAAAATCAGGGTAATTTGCAAATCTATCACCTCAGATATTTATCATTTCTCTGCATTGGGAACATTAAAAATTCTCTCTTCTAGCTATTTGAAAATACATAATAATTTGTTGTTAACCATAAGCAACTTACAGTGCTACAGACACTAGAACTTATATTTTATTTTCAGTGTTCTCATTTTTTTATATTTCTTGTTGTGCATTAATAACCACTATTTTTCTTTCATTTATTTCCAGTACTTAAGTGGAATTAGAACACATGAAAAATGGTAGAAGAGCCATAATCTTAATCATTCTCCAAAAAATTGTATGCCAAGTTAACTAACTTTTCTATGTGTCACTGTCCTTATCTATACAATTGGCATAACATTTTCTCTATTTAACTATACTAATGTAATAAATTATGTCATTTAGAATACTTAGTGTAATATTTTCTGTATAGTGAGTATTCATTAATATCCACTACTACTAGCACTACTGAATACCTGTTTGTTAATACTATCATAGCAGACAGTGGCCTCATATTGATAAAGGTATGAAGTGACAAATAAAATGATACTAACCGAAAAATATAATCTAATGCTGATAAGTAAAATAGGCACAATAAAAATACTCAGCCAAGAAGCAAATGTAGGAATGTGAGAGCAAGAGTGAGAGAGAAAGCAACAGAATGCAAGAGAGAACGAGAAAGGGAGGGAGAGAAAGGATTGAAATTTAAGAGCAGAATCAGAAGGCAAATGTGTCAGAATACAGATGTAACATAGCCATTAAAAAGAAGACTTCCAGAAGATTATTTTCACCAAGGTCATTGTAAGAGCATGTTTGTCCAGTAACTTGCCCAGATTAGACAGATAAGTGTAACTGATTAGCATTTTAGATAGAAACTATTTAGATGAATGTAGTCTTAAGAACATTATATCCACCAGTTGGATCTGTTTCATAGTCTGTGAAAACCCAGTTCATATACTTTCCAGAGTAGTTATGACACAGAGCTATAAAGATTAAGTTTAAACATTTATGGGACCCAGTTAACACAATGTGTGACATAAGAAACATATTCAGCTTGTTGGCCCCCTCTTATTTTCCTCCTGGATGACTTTGCAGATACACCAGCTTTAAAAGTAATGATCAACTTATAATAAATTTGTTCCATATATGTGCCCAGAATTAGAAAATAAAGTTTGCCTAGCTCTAAAACCTAAAGCATAGCCCGAATCACCTTGATTTAATCTACTCACTTAACCAAAGTATATTGAATCCCAACTGTGTTCCAGGAACTGTGTTAGCTACTTTGATTTTTCACAAAGTGAATAAATATTTACTTTTTCGTGGATAAAGAATGTGAATGCCACATCATATAGTGATAAGTAATATAATAAAATAAAATGTTATTTGATCACTGTGAAAATGTTCAGAATGTGCCATAATATCCTAGTGACCATGAAGCCCCTTCCTTCCACGAATTGCTCATTGAGATCAAACACATAAACATATACATCTGGTTGCAATTATTTTTGAAAAGAAGTTAATTTCCTCATTCCTCTCATATAATAAGAGTGGCCAATGCATTGTCCAAATTACTTTATTTATTCTTCCAGATATAAGGTACACTAAATCTTTGGCACAAGAACAAATGCACTATTATGAGGTGGGGTGGGACTATCTTTTCAACAAATAGTGATAGAACAGCTGGACCTCTAATGCAAAAAAAAAAAAGAAGAAGAAGAAGAAGAAGAAAGAAGAAGAAGAAGAATCCAAACATAGATAACTTACACTCTTCACAAAAATCAACTCAAAATGTCATCTGATAGGAGTAATTTTACTATCCCCTTTCCAATTTAAATGTCTTTTATTTCTTTTTCTTGTTTGCTTTTGCTAGTACTTTGTTAAACAGAAGTGGCAAAAGAGAGCATTTGCTGAGAAATCCAGTGTTAGTCTGATGAGAGTTTCCTTATAAGTAACTAGCTGCTTTTCTCTTGCTGTTTTTAGAACTTTCTCTTTGTTTTTGACTTTTGGTAGTTTGACTACAATGTGCCACCGAGAGGACCTTTTTGGGTTGTATCTGTTTGAGGACCTACCAGGCTCTGATATCTGGATATCTAAATCTCTTGCTAGACTTTGGAAACTTTCAGCTATTATTTTGTTAAATATGTTTTCTTTCCCCCTTTGTTTTCTCTTTGTCTCCTGGGACATCAAAAATTTAAATATTTGGTTGCTTTGTGGTGTTCCATATGTTATGTAGGCTTTGTTCATTATTTTTTATTCTTTTTAAAAAACTTTTTATCTGTCTGCGTTCTTTCAGAAGATCTGTCTTCAAGTTCTGAAATTCTTTCTTCTGCTTGATCTAGTTGAAGTTTTTTGAATGCAGTTTTTTATTTCATTTAATGAATTCTTCAGTTTCCAAATTTCTGTTTGGATTCTTATATATGATATCTATCTCTTCAGTAAATTTCTCATTCATATCCTGAATTATGCTCATGATTTTTTAATCAGTGTTCTCTTCTATCTCACTGAGCTTCTTTAATATCATTCAAATTATTTTTTGAGTATTCCATAAATTTCTTTTTCATTGGAATCTGTAGCTGAAGAATTATTGTGTTCCTTAGGAGGTGTTATATGTCCCTGCTTTTTCATGTTTCTTGTGTTCTTACATTGATATTTCTGCATCTGGTGTTACAGTCACTTCTTCCACTTTTTTTTTTAGATGTGCTTCCATAGGGAACTTTATCCTCAAAATGCATATATGGTGTTGGCCGGATAAGGTACTTTGTCTTTGTCTCTTGATGTGCGCAATAGTGTAGTATCTGTATGATTTCTTGACTTGTAAACAGAGTCAGTGATATCTGTGATTTTCTCAGTGGCTTAGAATGTGGAGGCTGTGGTAAGGTTTTGTTGGGGGCAGGATGTCAGGTGAACCAGTCCTTGGGCCCCAGAGGTGGCAGCAGCATGCCAAGCATGCTTGTTCTTGGGTCCTGGGTCAGTGAACACTGGCTCCCATGTTAGCCTGTCTAGGCAGATTGACTTTTGGACTTTGGACCTCCAGGTTGCTTGCTCTGGTGCCAGCAGTGGGCTGGGCAGGGCAGGTGGGTAAGTTCAAGCCCCTGGGAAGTGGATGTGGTATGGACAATGACAGTGTCAGTGATGGGACACCCCTCTGGCTCCCGAGTGGTCTGCACTGGTGTTGGCCATAGTTGTGACAGACTGAGTGGGCCAGTCCCCAGGCTTGCAGGTTAGTGCCTGTGAGTGAGTTCCAGCTGAGGTGGTTGCAGCCTGTTGGGTATGCTCATCTTCAGGCTCCCAGGAGGAGTGCTCAGGTGCCACCAGTGATGGAGGATAGAGCAGGGTGATCCACAGGGCCTCAGACCAAGAGCTCCAGAGCTCAGAGGGGTGAAGCTGAGCTGGATGGGCCTGTTCTCAGGGCCTTGGTGGTGCATGTGGTGCTGGCTGTGGTAGGCAGGGGCAGGGTAATCCTCAGGCCCCCAGTGGAATGCTTGCGTGTGTGTGGCAGCGGTTGCTCAGCAGTCTTGCTGGGTTGTTTTCAGTTCGGTTGGGCAGCATGTGCTTTAGCCCCAGGTGGCGACCATGGGTTACTATGCACAGAGGCCCTGCTTTGAGGTGACCAGGGTGCAGGATCACTGCCAATGGCTTGTGATTTGGCCCTGGTGGCAGCAGCTAGCAGTGGGACAGTGGTTTTTAACAATGAAAGAAGGAAAATCCAAAGGTTACATATTGTCATTCCATTCATGCAACATAGAAATGTAAAAACATCAATGATTTCCAAGGGTTGGGGGAGTTGGAAGTGGTTGTCTATAAAAAGCATGCAAAGGGAAATTTTAGGATGAATCAGATATTTTCTGTGGTGCTCTGCTGGTGAACACATGCCTGCATTTGTCCAAACTCATAGAACTACACGTAGCAAAGAGTGAATGCACCGCATACAAATTAAAAATGATCAACCAAGAGTACAGGGGAATTCCAGAATTAAACAGACTGTGAAAAAAAAATCTAATTTTATTATAAATGTATGACTTTACTTCATTGAAAGGAGATGAGGGGGGAAAAAAAAGCCAAGCTAAGTAAGATTGGAAAAACAATGTGCTAACCAGAAGCCCTAAAGCTAAAAATAAATTTTACAAAAATACTGTGCTTTAGTTGCTAAAGTTGTTTCTCATGGAGGTATGGATTAACAATTGTGGAACTGCTTTACTCCTATGCTGGAGATGGAATAAACTGAATTAGAGTGACAGACATAGGGGAGGAAAAGCTTCCTCAACCCTTCTAGGGTTCCTGGCTAGGTCTGAGATAAAACTGACAAAGACAGACTAACAGGGGAAAAGCATGACAGATTAATTTAATCAAAATTCTATGTGACATGGGAGCCTTCAGTAATGAAGACTCAAAGATCCAGGGAAAATTGTTTGTTTTTATGCTTAGGTTCATGGAAGTGTGACTGCATGTGGAAATGTGATTGGATAAGGTATATGACCTAATAGTAATAGTGAGAAAACCCAGCAAGGCCTGTCTGTTCAGATTCTTCTTGGCCTCTCTGTTGCAGCATTTCTTCCTTCCAGGTATCGGGCAGGACCTCTCTGGAATGAGAGTCAATTATTTTTGTAACTTTTCTTTTAGGTTTGGGGGTATGTGGGCAAGTTTGTATATAGGTTAACTTGTGTCACGGGAGTTTGTTGTTCACATTAATTCATCATCCATATGCTAAGGCTAGTTATTTATCTCCAATAGTTATTTTTTTCTGATCCTCTCCCTCCTTCCACCCTCCACCCTTAAGTAGGCCCCAGTGTCTTTTGTTCCCTTCTTTGCATCCATGAGTTCCTGTCATTTAGTTCCCACCTATTTAAGTGAGATCATGTGGTTTTTGGACTCCCTATTCAATAAAAGGTGCTGGGTAACAGGTTAGCCATACACAGAAGATTGAAACTGGACCTCTTCCTTGAACCATATACAAAAATCTACTCAAGTTGGATTAAAGACTTCAATGTAAAACCCTAAGCTATAAAAACCCTGGAAGACAACCTAGGCAATAGCTTTCTGAACACAGGAACTGGCAAAGATTTCATAACAAGGAAAAAGAAAGCAATTGCAACAAAAGCAAAAATTGACAAATGGGATCTAATTAAACCAAGAGTTTCCGCACAGCAGAAGAAACTATCAACATAATAAGACAACCTACAGAATGGGAGAAAATATTTGCAAACTATGCATCTGAGAAACGTCTACTATCCCGCTTCCATAAGGAACTTAAGCAAATTTACAAGAAGCAAACAACCCCATTAAAGAGGGCCCAAAGGACATTAACAGACACCTTTTCAAAAGAAGACATACATGTGGCCAACAAGCATATGAGCCCATTTTTTTATGACAAGATCCTAGATAGAAAGGTGGGAGAAAGAGTAATATTTCTAGGTTTTATGGCTTGCTCTGGGGAAAAGGAGTTCTAGTTTCTATGGTCCATGATGGAGAAGAGTAATTCTGGTTTCTGACCTACTTTGGGGAAGAAAGAGGGGAAAGAGACAGGAGGACAGGGGAAGGTCAGAAAGACTTTGGTTCTGAGCCTTCTTCTGAGGCCTTCCAATGTCCTTTTGTTCAAAGTACTCGTCATGACAAAGTGCCATACTTTGGGGTGTCATTTTCTAAGCCCCAACAGAGACATCAGTATGAACTCATATTTAGTTTAATATAATGAATAAATTTAGAAATAAATATGGTTTTCTCTGTATACAGGGTACAGAAATATATACTTAGTTCTTTTGATAAAAGAGCCTAGAAGAAGTGAAACAGCAGTAACAGCAAGCACACCCTGTGTCCAGATGTTGGCTTGTAAACATCACTCTCTATCAAAATAAAGAAGCCTCTTTGTAGAAGTAGTTGACTCTGTGACAGCAGTAGGAAAAATACAAGATGAGCTTAGAGCATCATGTAATGCCCTAAAGTAAGGACATATTCTAAATAAAATAAAAACAAAACACAAAGGATGAACAATGTCAAAGGAACATAAGGGCCTTCTGAAAGAGCTTCAAAGGATGGAAGTGGAAACATTTAGACCAAAAAAATAAAACAAAAACCTAGTATTGCCTTATAATCCAGTATAAAGTAAACAAACCAGAACATGCTAATATAAATGATTATAAATAAATAAATGAGAAAGGAGACAAATCTTGCTCACAGAAAAACTCCAAATAAGTTGTTTAAACACTGATCTCAGCCAGAGGTTCCCACATACCAGCAATGTGAGCTGGAATTAATTATTTGTTTCTAAAGAATAGAGCAGAGAAAGGGGGAACAAAAAGTAACTCTATGAGAGATAATTAAGCAAACTTTACCTAACATCTGTGATCATGTTAAACTCATCACTGATAAGTCATGTGTCCATGATATGACGTGCTAGAAGAGAAATTTTATCACTGATGTTACTTGAAAAACAGTACAGCCCCAGGGAAATAATGAGAAAACCTCAGAAAAACATAATTTCCGTTTCAGACATTCTATGAAATGTCTCACCAGTACTCCCTCAAAACACACGGAAAGATGGACAATCTGTCATAACTAGAAGAGATTAAGGAAACCTGACAACTAAATGCAAGAAGAGGAAAAGAGTGGAAAAATGCATGAGATCAGAATAAGTTCTGAAGTGTAGAAAGTAATAGTGTGTCCATCTTTTTTTTGTAGTTTTGACAAATGTACCATCATAATATAAGTTTATGACATAGGAGAAGTCAGGCAAGTGTTTGTTTTAGATTTGTACAGTTGCTGTTACAAAACGTTACATACCAGGAAGCTTTAAACAACAGGTATTTATTCTTTCACAGTTTGGAAGCCAGAAGTGCCAAATCAGTGACCCTGGACTGAAATCAGCACATTAGCAAGGCCTGCTTGCTTCATAAATTGTAAGTGAGAATTTTATTTCTTGCCTCTTCCATTTGATGGTGGCTGCAGGCATTCCAAGCCTTGGGGTCACATCACTTTAGTCTCTACTTTCATGGTCACTTTGCCGACTTCTCTTTTGTCTGTCATCACATCTCTCTGTCTTCTTCTGATAGTGACATATGTGGGCCTTTAGGGCTCACACAGATAATCCATAATACTATCTCCATCTTAATCATCTCTACATAGTCCTTTTAGGCAATATAAGGTGACATCGAAAGGTTCCAGGAATCAGGATGCATAAAGATTGTACATTATAACAGCCTGTTGAATTTATATCATGTTTGCTACTAACAGATATTGTCATGTTTATATTCTACATGGATGTTTAGAATCATTTCAGTTAATTCTATAATTTATGTGTATGAAGTAATTTTCAAACATAATCAGATGTTAAACCTTAAATAATTTCACATTTAATGTATTTTTATGATTTACTAAGTAGTACTTATTTGATATGTTATTTTCTACTTATTGAGATATCACATCTAAGTAAAAATTATGAGATGGCTTCAAATGAGCTACTTGATGATAGAATTTTCAGGAAACGATTGTGTCTAAAAGTTGGAGAAAAAGTCCTTAGAATATAGGTAAAAATGTTTCAGCAAAGAAATTATCTGTGTCTTTTGAAATGAACTATATGTCTGAATAGTAGGCTTATATAATAGATAGTTTGCTATAATCATGGATGGTTCAAAGTTTCAACATATTGATACAATTAGACTCAAAGCTTCATTATTTTATCCATTCATTTAACAAATACTTATTGAGAATCTCCTATGAAACACACTCATTTAGGTACTAAAGATCTTACAAAGAAAACAAAAAATTCACTGCTCTAATGAAGTTTGTCTTCTAGTTGGATAGGAGGATATATAGTGAACAAGTGAATAAATATACAGGAGAATGTGAGTAAAAACGAGGAAGAATAACACGAGATGAGGGGCAGTGTACGTGGGGTGGGGAGAGGGATTATTTTATAAAGGTGGTGAACGAAGGACTCTATGACTGGGTCACATTTAAGGAAAGACCTGAATGGAGTGAGGAAATATTATGCATAGAGAGTAGCAAGTGCACAGGCCCTGAGGTTGGAGCAGGCTTGGAGTTGTGAAAAACAGCAAGGAGAGCAGCCTGGACGAAATGGAGTAAAACACAGGTGAAGCAGCAAAAGGTGATGTATGTCAACTAAAATAAGAATGAAGGAGCAGAATTAACCATTTCAAAGTATTTGCAGGAAGAAAAATGTACTTTTTTTTTTGTTTCTCAGTACATTTTTTAAACACTGTAAAAGCTGGTAGCAATATGCAAAGAAATGCTTTTATTTTTACTCAGTTTTTCTGGTGCTCTAGTTGTTTTCTCCTTTTAAACTTTAAAACATGAACATGTTGCTTCTCTAACTCAGTAATGACACAAATATGAATTCATATGAGATGCTATATGTACATATTCTTGATACAATGTGCCAAGGAAAAGCATATACTTTCATTTAATCATATGTTTTCTTTTAAACAAAATGAGGACTCCTGGAACAGTATTCACCAAAATAAATTCAAAAACATTAGGCTCAACTTTATATTCTACTCCCTAAATTAAGTATTTAAATTATTTTTGTTAAATATTAGTGTATTATTCAGGGTTCTACAGAGAAACAGAACCGAGAGAGAGAGAGAGAGAGAGAGAGAGAAGGAGATTGATTATGGGAACTGGCTCATGTGAATATGGAGGTTGAGAAGTCTCACAATATACTGTCTGCAAATTGGAGAACCAGGAAGGCCAGTAGAGTAATTTGGAGTTTGAAGATCTGAGAAAGGTCAGGACAGGGTTGTGGAACTTGTATAAGGCCTGGAGGCCAAAGGCCCGAGAAACCAGTAACTCAAATGTCTAAGAACAAGAGAAGATGAATGTCCCAGCTCAAGAAGAGACACAATTCATCCTTCCTCCACCTTTTTGTTCTTTTCAGGTGAGCCCTCAGTAGACTGAATGATGGCCACCCACACTGGGGAGGGCAGATCTTCCTTACTCAGTCTCCTGATTCAAATATTAATCTCTTCTGGAAACACTTTCACAGACATATTCAGAACAATGTTTAAGCAGCTATCTGGGCATCCCTTAATCCAGTTAAACTGACCCATAAAATTAACCATCAGAATTTGTCACATTACATTTAATCTGGGCACATTTTCCACACCTATGGAATATTCCCCACTTCATGGGAAACCTTCATGTACTTTTATTAATGGACTTGTTTTTGCTCTAGTTTTATGTATATTTGCATTGACATGTGGTAGAAAAAAATGCATGTGGAATAAATGAATACATTAATATCTTTAAGGTTTTTGGAAAAGAAGCCCCAAGATGTCTTAGCCATTCTTGTCCAGGTGTTATGTTTCTGGACATAATGTTTCTTTTTACTTAGACAATAGACTTTTAAACAGGCATGGCAATCACCTCAGGAATTTAACTTGATTGTGGACTTTAAATGTGATTCAGAACATGGAGAAGATCCGAGAGAAATGAAACTAGGTTATGGTGCATCCTACAATGTTAAACTGACCATCCTAGAGACAATTTTGCCTTCTCAACAACTTTCTTGAATGCACTCTTCACTTCCTTGTTCCTCAGACTATAGACCAGGGGGTTCAGCATGGGGATGACCATTGTATAGAACACAGATGCCATTTTGTCTGTGTCCATGGAGTGACTGGAGCTGGGTTGTAAGTACATGAAGATAATAATCCCATAGAAGATGGTGACTGCAATGAAGTGAGAGGCACAGGTGGACAAAGCCTTCTGGTATCCCGAAGCTGAGTGCATCTTTAGAATGGTGATAAAAATGAATATGTAGGATATCAAGATAACCAGGAGAGCTAAAAAGATATTGAAGCTCACAACATAAACAAGAACAAGCTCGCTAACATGTCTATCAGAGCAAGAGAGAACCATGACAGCTGGAATATCACAGAAAAAGTGATGAACTTCATTGGACTTACAGAAAGAGAGACTAAATGTGTCCCCAGTGTGGATGGAGGCATTCAGGAAATCACAGAGGTAGGAGCCTATGGTCAGACGAGCACATACACTTGTTGTCATGGTTGTGGTATAATGCAGGGGTTTGCACACTGCCGCATAGTGGTCATAGGCCATTGAGGCCAAGAGGTAATTTTCCACAGTGGCAAAAGCTACAAAAATATACATTTGAGCAGCACATGCATTGTAGGTGATGACCTTCTCTTCTATAAGGAATCCAGCCATGACGGTGGGAGTGACAGCTGAAGAGTAGCAAAAGTCCACTAGAGACAAGTTACTGAGAAAAAAGTACATGGGATTGTGGAGACAGGAATCCCAGAATATCACTACAATAATTCCCAGGTTTCCAACCAGAGTGATAATATAGATGAAGAGGAACATTATAAAGAGGGGAACCTGCAGTTCTGAGTCATTGGTTAGTCCTAGAAGAATGAACTGTGTTACTTCTGTCTTATTTTCCATCATTGCTCTGGGGGACTCACAGGATGCTTGTAGCAATACAAAAAGGAACAATGTGGTAAATAAATTGAATTAAAATTGAAAAGTATAAGTACAATATGTATTCCTTCATTGTAGCAATAACTTGTACTTCAAGATTCCCTAGAAAAAGTGTGGCCTTGACAACCAAAGGTAGTGCATTGATTATACAGAATACGTACTGTTGAAACTGAAGAATCTTAATAGATTATTTGCACAATTTTTACATATTATAAATTTGTAAACTCATATGTAGAAAATTTACTAACCTGATCAAGATGACTCGTCTAGGTGCATCTGTCTGTCAATTCACCTTTCCTGAGCACGGTAAAAGCTGACGCATGTTGCTAATTTGCCAAGAACTTGTCTAGACATTTTAGATATATATTCATTATTTCCTTGCAACGATATTATGTATTTGATTAGTTGTTGCATTCATTTAAATTATGAAGCACAGGAGGTTGAGTAACATATTCATGTTTATACAAGTATTAAATGGCAAGCCATGCTTTGGATCCATACCAACTTTTGAACCCATGCTGAATGGTTCCTAAGTCTAATGGTCGAAACTGAATTTAAATCAAATGGAATACAACTTAATTTACAATCACTTATTGTCTCCTTTGGTACAAACTTAGTGTTTTGGGTTTCACAATGAAGTAAGCGAGTAATATATGCATAGTGAAAGTGGTGGGATAACTGGGTTGTTAGGGGCATGTTCAACTAGCAGAAACAATTCTGAGAGAAGCCTATCATCAGATATGGCAGATACAGAGCTTGAGTTCTTGGAAGAGAGGCATGTCAGTCCACCACTTACCACCTGGGAACCACTGGTTCTAATCTAATTCCCTTAAACATCACATTTTCTTCTGTAAAACTAAAACAGTAATGTGACCTACTTTGAGGTAGTATTGTGAGAATTAAATAAGATAATCCATTAAAAATGCTAGATGTTAAGCATAGCCTAATGAGTGCTAGTTATAATATTAAATACTATTAGGATGGGTGATAATCTTTTTGTTGGTTTTATAAAAGTGGATGGTGACAAGCAGGGCTGCAGGCAAGGGTGAGTTTTGAAATATTGAAGCTCCCATCTCCAATTTTATTTTCCTCCATACTAGGACCACTGAGATTTTCTGTGTTTCTTTCAGGTTGCTCTTCCTCCAAGCAAATGATTGTCTGCCCTGGAAAATTCACGCGAGCCTCTCTTTTTCTTAATTTCTCCCTTGAAATCCATATTTTAGTGTGGGTAAAAAAGTTTCTTTTTCCTAAAGTCATTCTTTCTCTTATTACTGTTATTCCATAGTTAAAGATTAAGGGTTAAAATTTCCTACTTTATGGACTATCTTTATTTAACTCACAGATCTGATTTGGTGGCAAGTTCCATGTGATAAAATATGTTTTTTGAATCTATTCTTGATTAGGAACAATATTTTATTATTTATTTATTTATGTTGTTTTTAAATTTCAATGCTCATTTTAGATACAAGGGTTACATGTACGGATTTGTTACGTGGGAATATTGCATAATGTTGAGGTTTGGAGTATGGATCCTGTCACCCTGGTGGTGAGCATACCATCTGATAGGTAGTTCTTAAGCCCACCCTCTCTTTCTCCATTAGTCCACAGTGTCTATTGTTCCCATATTTAGGTCCATGTGTTCTCATCATTTAGCCCTCACTTATTAGTGAGGATATGAGGTATTTGGTTTTCTGTTATTGTGTTACTTTGCTTAAGATTATGGCCTCCAGATTCATCCACATTGCTGCAAAGGATGTGATTTCATTTTTTATGGCTATGTAGTATTCCAAAAATCTGGTGTACAGATTTCTTCAAAAACTTAAAACAGAGCTACTATTTGACCCAGTATATACCCAAAAGGTAATAAGTCATTTACTAAAAAGACAAATACGTATGGTCAACCTAAATGCCCTTCAATGACAGATTGGATAAAGAAATGTGGTACATATACACCACAGAATATTATGCAGCCATAATAAAGAACGAGATCATCTCCTTTGCAGGGACAAAGATGGATCTGGAAGCCATTATCCTCAGCAAACTAATGCAGACACAGAAAACCAAATACTGCATGCTCTCACTTTTAAGTGGGAGCTGAATGATGAAAAGACATGGACACATGGTAGAGAACAACACACACTGGGGTCTGTCAAAGGGTGGTGGGTAGGAGGAGGGAGAGCATCAGGAAGAAGAGCTAATGGATGCTGGGCTTAATACCTAGGTGACGGGATGATCTGTACAGCTAATTGCCATGGCACATCTTTAGCTATGTAACAAACCTGCATATCCTGCATGTGTACCCCTGAACTTTAAAGTTGGACATTTTTTTTAAAAAGACACATGTACCTGTAAGATTATCAGCACACTATTCACAACAACAAATGTATAGTATCAACCCTGGTGCCCATCAGTGGTAGACTGGATAAAGAAGTTGTGGTATGTATATGCCATGGAATATTACACAGCCATGAAAATAAGAATGAAATCAGGAACAATACTTTAAATCTTTGTATTTGGATTGGGGTCTTTAGAAGGGTATCCAACCAATACTAACTACTGTTTCCTACTGTCTTTCTCTGAAACACTTGGCAACTTCACTTCCCAAGCCTGAGGTATGAAGATGTTATGTTGCTAACTTTAACATACATGACTGCTTTTAGCATACACTATGTTCTACCAATAATAAAAACTTTATATATAAATGATGTGTGTGTGTGTGTGTGTGTGTGTGTATATGTGTATGTGTGTGTGTGTGAGAGAGAGAGAGAGAGGTATTATTATTGTTATTATTACTTTATCATTAAGAACATTGAGAATTTGAGAAGTGATGTGATGCTCCAAAATTATATGGCTAGTTTGAGAGTCAAGATTCAAGAGTTAAATCCATCTTCAATCTAATCAAAAGTCAAAACTTTCAGCCACATCACTGTCAACATATGTAGATGTGCTAATAATAGTAAGAATGAGATTATTAAAAAAAGTTAAAACACAGGTCATAGCTTGTTAATTCATTTAACACCCTTTTGTAGTTTAAAGAATGAACATTTCACTCTTTTTTGTTTGTTTTTGTTTTTTTACCACTTATGAAAAGCCAATACATAACGAACAGATAAAATTACCACCTAGTCAGAATATCATCTATCTTATCTTTTGTCCATATCTTTGGAGGAAGAAGCATGTTTCGTTAAGAACCACTAAATTTCCTATAATGGAACATTTATGCCCTACGCCCACCTCAGTATTTTAGAAAAAAATGTTGAAAACACCTATTTCTGCTCTCAAATAACTTATAGTAGGTGTAGCTGCCCCACTGCTTTTGCATGAGTTACACTTTTCTCTGAAATGTTTCTTAGATATAGAAGCTTACCTTACAGCTGGATGAGCAGAAACAGTCAATACAGAATAGTTTGTCTGTAATCAGAAAATCAGCCATGGAATATTGCATTAATATGTTTGGAGAAGCTTGCTCTCAGGTACTGGTCAACAGGTTTCATGGTCTCCAGGCATGGAAAAATAAAGGGAAGAGCATTAAGATGGAACAAGTCCTGAATCTCCTATTAATTCTTTCTGGGAACTTAAAGGAGTTACTTATCTTCCCCTTTCTCGAGAAAATAAACATGTTAAGATTACCTCTCTCACCTAATTCACAGAATTGCATCTGTAAATAACAAGTAAGTGAGGGCTGTAAAACATCTTGCTAAGGGATCATCGTGCGAAAGTCAGTCAACGTAATTTTTCACTTGGGATGTTTTCCCTGAGCAGGGTTGAAGGTTCATAGCAAAGCCTCAGGTCAGAAGGCATGCATGAACTAAAAACAATTATCCTTTAGATGAATAAATGATGATCCGTGGAGCTTTGTACACAGTGTGGTCTCTCTAAAACTACATCATGTTGGGAGTCATGTTGGGATTTCATATGCTAATATATGGAGATATGAGGAGAATTATAAGGGCATAGACATCTCTGGAGATGTTCCCTGTGAGAGGATCTACAGCTCCTCATTCTACTTTCCAGGCGCAGAAGCAATTAAAGCTGCCAGTGGGGATCAAGCTTATTATTTTTAATATACACACATAATTTGTGTGCATATTAAATTTGTTATTTCTTTTTTCATTCTCTAATGAATGCATAATTTACATACAGTAATACCCAGTATTAATACACACTTTACTGTATAGTACTAAGAATTTTGTCAAATATATGGTCACATAAGACTACAACAATTACATTAAAAACATTTTCTAAGCTGACTTTTTGGTAACCTCTTTTCCCCCACCCACTATCCTGGCAACAAGTACATTGTTTTTGTCCAAATAATTTTGCTTTTGCTAGAATGTCTTTAAATATAATCCTAGAATATGTAGTCTTTGAGTCTGGCATCTTTCACTTTCACTTAGCAATTGAAACCCATATATATTGTTGCCTATGTCAGAGTTAAATCTTTTTTATTGTAGAAGAATATTGCATTATGTGGACATTATAGATTGTTTTTCTCATTCTGCAACTGAGGAACATTTGTACAGGTTTTAGAGTTTGGTGAGTAGAAATAAAGCTGATTTAAGCATTTCATTAAAGATTTCTGGACGAGGCACTGTAGCTCATGCCTGTAATCCTGGCACTTTAAGAGGCTGAGGTGGGTGGATGACTTGAGGTAAGAAGTTTAAGACCAGCCTGGTCAACATGGTGAAGCTCAGTCTCTACTAAAAATACAAAAATTAGCCAGGCAGGGTGGTAGACACCTGTAATCCCAGCTCCTCAGGAGGCTGAGGCAGGAGAATTGCTTGAACCTGGGAGGCAGAGGCGGAGGCTGCAGTGAGCCAAGATTGTGCCTCTGTATGACAGCCTGGGTGACAGAGTGAGAGTCTGTCTCAAAAAAAAAAAAGATTTCTGAGGTGAACATAGATTTTCATTTCATTTGAATAAATATTGATGAGTCAGACTGAACTGTTGTATGGTAGGCACATGTTTATCTGAATAAGAAACTGTCAACATCTTTTCTGAAGATACTCTATTATTTTGAATTCCCACTAGCAGTCCATTCAAATTGTCTCACCTCTGTATCAGCATTTTATATTTAAAAATTTTGTAATTTAATTTTTTTTTACTTCTTTTTGTTTTTCTCTAAGACATCTCCTTAAGAATTTTCTTAACACTTACCTACCTTATCACCACAGTTCTGGCCTGGGGATGCTTTTTTTTTTCCAACAAAGGAGACAGATTCATCCTTTTGCACGGATTCATCGTTTGCACTGTTGCTTCTGAGCCCACAGTACACTCCCAAGCAGACTTATCACATCTCTCTTAGTACAAGTGAGCATCATGGTTAAACATTTGTTCTGTGCACCATGGTTGCTTCACCTCAAATTTGAGTAAGAAATGTAGCCTTTCCAATTTCAGCTTCCTTCTGTAAGGAAGAAGAAAATATTACCTTGTCATTCACGAAAGATTTTCAAAAAGATAATCACATGACATATTATAGAGCACAATACACTTTCTACCACATATCAGGTGTTCAATAGGTTAAATATTAATATTTATTATTTATAATATTTTCCATAGATAGGTCACAAAAATAGTGGTACACAAACAATCCACCTACTTTTCTACATGTGTATGCCCCATTCCAGCTAGGCAGGACATATAATAGTTCTAGATAATGAACTATAGAAAAAATTGTAATGTTGGTTGAAACATACATACTACTCTCCAGTTATCTCATCTCCTGCTATGATAATCAAAAGGCTTAATGTTCCAGCAGGTGCAGAAACAGATGATGATACCTTCATCAGCAGGTGTCTTTGAGTGACCACATACAGCTTTTCACTTAGCCAGACAACCTGTGTGACAGACATGTAGTAGCATAAGTAAGAAATAAATCTGTAGGATGCTGAATATTTATCTTCCAAAATAGCAGATTCTAATACTTGGAATTGGTAAATTATACCTTATATGACAATTGCTTTGCAGTTATGATCAAATTAAGGATAGTGAGATGGAGATTAATCTAAATTATTCAGTGGGCTATAAATGCAGTTACCAGTTCCTTCTAAGATGGGGGCAGGAAAAATGATAGATTAGAATATTTTAAGGGCCTGTTACTCCACAGAAACACAAAAAAGCAAGCAAAAACTGGCACAATCAACTTTGAACTCTGGAAAATAGTCAAGGATCTACAGAAACAAAGAGAAGGATGATTCAAGAAAAAGGTGACCTCACATGACATTTTTAGGAAGTATCTGTTAAACTGCTATGTGACCACAAGTAAAGAAACAAAGACATCAGAGGCCACATAAGACAATAAATACATTCTTTCAAATATTTTAATAAAACTCACTGAATCAACAACTGTACTCAGAGCAAGCAAAAACAAATGAAACTGGGGGTAGGAGGGGAGATAATTTGACTTCCAGAATTACCATACTATAATATTAAAAATGTCAAACTTTCAACTGAAAATAAGAGACATATGAAGGATCAAGAAACCATTTCCAATTTACAAGAAAACCAAAATTGT
The DNA here is from genome assembly GCF_009764315.1 of Trachypithecus francoisi. NCBI lineage: Eukaryota > Metazoa > Chordata > Mammalia > Primates > Cercopithecidae > Trachypithecus > Trachypithecus francoisi. Next base: position 14,809,517 of record NW_022681473.1, on the reverse strand, counting down.
CCTGAGGAAGCATAAGCGTGATACCTAGAAGACAAAAATCTTAAATCAATTGCCTTAAACGGGCTCAAAGGGATTAAGGGGAAAAATTGACAAGGAACTAAAGAAAACTAGGACAACAGTGTTTCAATACATAGTAAATATCAATTAAAAATACAAATTACTTTTAAAAAAACAGAATTTCTGGAGCTGAAAATTACAATGAGTAAAATAAAAATTTACCAGAGGGCTTTAACAATATTTGACAAAAGAGGAAAAAAAAATCAGTGGATTTCTTTCCTTCCTTCCTCCCTCCCTCCCTCTCCCCCTCCTTCCCTCCCTCCCTCCCTCCTCTGTCCCTTCTTCTCTTCTCTTCCTTCCTTCCTTCGTTCCTTCCTTCCTTCCTTTCTTTTCTTCCTTCTTTCTTTTTGAGACAAAGTCTTACTCTGTCACCCATGCTGTAGTACAGTGGTGTAATCATGGCTCACTACAGTCTCCACCTCTTGGCTCTAAATGATCCTCCTGCCTCACCCTCCCAAGTAGCTGGGGCCACAGGCATGCACCAATACACCTGGATACATTTTCTTTTTGTTTTTGTTTCTTTTTTTTGTTTTTTGTTTTTTGTTTTTTTTTTATTATACTTTAAATTCTAGGGTATATGTGCATAACGTGCAGGTTTGTTACATATGTATACTTGTGCCATGTTGGTGTGCTGCACCCATCAACTCGTCAGCACCCATCAATTCGTCATTTATATCAGGTATAACTCCCAATGCAATCCCTCCCTCCTCCCCCCTCCCCATGATAGGCCCCACGTGTGATGTTTCCCTTCCTGAGTCCAAGTGATGTCATTGTTCAGTTCCCACCTATGAGTGAGAACATGCGGTGTTTGGTTTTCTCTTCTTGTGATAGTTTGCTAAGAATGATGGTTTCCAGCTGCATCCATGTCCCTACAAAGGACTCAAACTCATCCTTTTTTATGGCTGCATACTATTCCATGGTGTATATGTGCCACATTTTCTTAATCCAGTCTGTCACAGATGGACATTTGGGTTGATTCCAAGTCTTTGCTATTGTGAATAGTGCCGCAATAAACATGCGTGTGCATGTGTCTTTATAGCAGCATGATTTATAATCCTTTGGGTATATACCCAGTAGTGGGATGGCTGGGTCATATGGTACATCTAGTTCTAGATCCTTGAAGAATCGCCATACTGTTTTCCATAATGGTTGAATTAGTTTATAATCCCACCAACAGTGTAAAAGTGTTCCTATTTCTCCACATCCTCTCCAGCACCTGTTGTTTCCTGACTTTTTAATGATTGCCATTCTAACTGGTGTGAGATGGTATCTCATTGTGGTTTTGATTTGCATCTCTCTGATGGCCAGTGATGATGAGCATTTTTTCATGTGTCTGTAGGCTGTATGAATGTCTTCTTTGGAGAAATGTCTGTTTATATGCTTTGCCCACTTTTTGATGGGGTTGTTGTTTTTTCTTGTAAATTTGTTTGAGTTCTTTGTAGATTCTGGATATTAGCCTTTTGTCAGATGAGTAGATTGCAAAAATTTTCTCCTATTCTGTAAGTTGCCTGTTCACTCTGATGGTAGTTTCTTTTGCTGTGCAGAAGCTCTTTAGTTTTATTAGATCCCATTTGTCGTTTTTGGCTTTTGTTGCCGTTGCTTTTGGTGTTTTAGACATGAAGTCCTTGCCCATGCCTATGTCCTGAATGGTACTACCTAGGTTTTCTTCTAGGGTTTTTATGGTATTAGGTCTAACATTTAAGTCTCTAATCCATCTTGAATTAATTTTCGTATAAGGAGTAAGGAAAGGATCCAGTTTCAGCTTTCTACTTATGGCTAGCCAATTTTCCCAGCACCATTTATTAAATAGGGAATCCTTTCCCCATTTCTTGTTTCTCTCAGGTTAGTCAAAGATCAGATGGCTGTAGATGTGTGGTATTATTTCTGAGGACTCTGTTCTGTTCCATTGGTCTATATCTCTGTTTTGGTACCAGTACCATGCTGTTTTGGTTACTGTAGCCTTGTAGCATAGTTTGAAGTCAGGTAGCGTGATGCATCCAGCTTTGTTCTTATGACTTAGGATTGTCTTGGCAATGTGGGCTCTTTTTTGGTTCCATATGAACTTTAAAGCCGTTTTTTCCAGTTCTGTGAAGACACTCATTGGTAGCTTGATGGGGATGGCATTGAATCTATAAATAACCTTGGGCAGTATGGCCATTTTCACGATATTGATTCTTCCTATCCATGAGCATGGAATGTTCTTCCATTTGTTTGTGTCCTCTTTTATTTCACTGAGCAGTGGTTTGTAGTTCTCCTTGAAGAGGTCCTTTACATCCCTTGTAAGTTGGATTCCTAGGTATTTTATTCTCTTTGAAGCAATTGTGAATGGAAGTTCATTCATGATTTGGCTCTCTGTTTGTCTGTTACTGGTGTATAAGAATGCTTGTGATTTTTGCACATTAATTTTGTATCCTGAGACTTTGCTGAAGTTGCTTATCAGCTTAAGGAGATTTTGGGCTGAGACGATGGGGTTTTCTAAATATACAATCATGTCATCTGCAAACAGGGACAATTTGACTTCTGCTTTTCCTAACTGGATACCCTTTATTTCTTTCCCTTGCCTGATTGCCCTGGCCAGAACTTCCAACACTATGTTGAATAGGAGTGGTGAGAGAGGGCATCCCTGTCTTGTTCCAGTTTTCAAAGGGAATTTTTCCAGTTTTTGCCCATTCAGTATGATATTAGCTGTGGGTTTGTCATAAATAGCTCTTATTATTTTGAGGTACGTTCCATCAATACCGAATTTATTGAGTGTTTTTAGCATGAAGGGCTGTTGAATTTTATCAAAAGCGTTTTCTGCATCTATTGAGATAATCATGTGGTTCTTGTCTTTGGTTCTGTTTATATGCTGGATTATGTTTATTGATTTGTGAATGTTGAACCAGCCTTGCATCCCAGGGATGAAGCCCACTTGATCATGGTGGATAAGCTTTTTGATGTGCTGCTGGATCCGGTTTGCCAGTATTTTGTTGAGGATTTTTGCATCGATGTTCATCAGGGATATGGTCTAAAATTCTCTTTTTTGTTGTGTCTCTGCCAGGTTTTGGTATCAGGATGATGTTGGCCTCATAAAATGAGTTAGGGAGGATTCCCTCTTTTTCAATTGATTGGAATAGTTTCAGAAGGAATGGTACCAGCTCCTCCTTGTAGCTCTGGTAGAATTCAGCTGTGAATCCATCTGGTCCTGGACTTTTTTTGGTTGGTAGGCTATTAATTATTGCCTCAATTTCAGAGCCTGCTATTGGTCTATTCAGGGATTCAACTTCTTCCTGGTTTAGTCTTGGAAGAGTGTAAGTGTCCAGGAAATTATCCATTTCTTCTAGATTTTCTAGTTGATTTGCGTAGAGGTGTTTATAGTATTCTCTGATGGTAGTTTGTATTTCTGTGGGGTCCGTGGTGATATCCCCTTTATCATTTTTATTGCATCTATTTGATTCTTCTCTCTTTTCTTCTTTATTAGTCTTGCTAGTGGTCTGTCAATTTTGTTGATTTTTTCAAAAAACCAACTCCTGGATTCACTGATTTTTTGGAGGGTTTTTTGTGTCTCTATCTCCTACAGTTCTACTCTGATCTTAGTTATTTCTTGCCTTCTGCTAGCTTTTGAATGTGTTTGCTCTTGCTTCTCCAGTTCTTTTAATTGTGATGTTAGAGTGTCAATTTTAGATCTTTCCAGCTTTCTCTTGTGGGCATTGAGTGCTATACATTTCCCTCTACACACTGCTTTAAATGTGTCCCAGAGATTCTGGTATGTTGTATCTTTGTTCTCATTGGTTTCAAAGAACATCTTTATTTCTGCCTTCATTTCGTTATGTACCCAGTAGTCATTCAGGAGCAGGTTGTTCAGTTTCCATGTAGTTGAGTGGTTTTGATTGAGTTTCTTAGTCCTGAGTTCTAGTTTGATTGCACTGTGGTCTGAGAGACAGTTTGTTATAATTTCTGTTCTTTTACATTTGCTAAGGAGTGCTTTACTTCCAATTATGTGGTCAATTTTGGAATAAGTGCGATGTGGTGCTGAGAAGAATGTATATTCTGTTGATTTGGGGTGGAGAGTTCTATAGATGTCTATTAGGTCTGCTTGGTGCAGAGATGAGTTCAATTCCTGGATATCCTTGTTAACTTTCTGTCTGGTTGATCTGTCTAATGTTGACAGTGGAGTGTTGAAGTCTCCCATTATTATTGTATGGGAGTCTAAGTCTCTTTGTAAGTCTCTAAGGACTTGCTTTATGAATCTGGCTGCTCCTGTATTGGGTGCATATATATTTAGGATAGTTAGCTCTTCCTGTTGAATTGATCCCTTTACCATTATGTAATGGCCTTCTTTGTCTCTTTTGATCTTTGATGGTTTAAAGTCTGTTTTATCAGAGACTAGGATTGCAAGCCCTGCTTTTTTTTGTTCTCCATTTGCTTGGTAGATCTTCCTCCATCCCTTTATTTTGAGCCTATGTATGTCTCTGCATGTGAGATGGGTCTCCTGAATACAGCAGACTGATGGGTCTTGACTCTTTATCCAGTTTGCCAGTCTGTGTCTTTTAATTGGAGCATTTAGTCCATTTACATTTAAGGTTAATATTGTTATGTGTGAACTTGATCCTGCCATTATGATATTAACTGGTTATTTTGCTCGTTAGTTGATGCAGTTTCTTCCTAGCCTCGATGGTCTTTACATTTTGGCATGTTTTTGCAATGGCTGGTACCGGTTGTTCCTTTCCATGTTTAGGGCTTCCTTCAGGGTCTCTTGTAAGGCAGGCCTGGTGGTGACAAAATCTCTAAGCATTTGCTTATCTGTAAAGGATTTTATTTCTCCTTCACTTATGAAACTTAGTTTGGCTGGATATGAAATTCTGGTTTAAAATTCTTTTCTTTAAGAACGTTGAATATTGGCCCCCACTCTCTTCTGGCTTGGAGAGTTTCTGCTGAGAGATCTGCTGTTAGTCTGATGGGCTTCCCTTTGTGTGTAACCCGACCTTTCTCTCTGGCTGCCCTTAAGATTTTTTCCTTCATTTCAACTTTGGTGAATCTGGCAATTATGTGTCTTGGAGTTGCTCTTCTGGAGGAGTATCTTTGTGGCGTTCTCTGTATTTCCTGAATTTGAATGTTGGCCTGCCCTACTAGGTTGGGGAAGTTCTCCTGGATGATATCCTGAAGAGTGTTTTCCAACTTGGTTCCATTTTCCCCCTCACTTTCAGGCACCCCAATCAGACGTAGATTTGGTCTTTTTACATAATCCCATACTTCTTGCAGGCTTTGTTCATTTCTTTTTCTTCTTTTTTCTTTTGGTTTCTCTTCTCGCTTCATTTCATTCATTTGATCCTCAATCGCTGATACTCTTTCTTCCAGATGATCGAGTCGGTTACTGAAGCTTGTGCATTTGTCACGTATTTCTCGTGTCATGGTTTTCATCTCTGTCATTTCGTTTATGACCTTCTCTGCATTAATTAGTCTAGCTGTCAATTCTTCCACTCTTTTTTCAAGATTTTTAGTTTCTTTGCGCTGGGTACGTAATTCCTCCTTTAGCTCTGAGAAGTTTGATGGACTGAAGCCTTCTTCCCTCATCTCGTCAAAGTCATTCTCTGACCAGCTTTGATCCGTTGCTGGTGATGGGCTGCACTCCTTTGTAGGGGGAGATGCGCTCTTAGTTTTTGAATTTCCAGCTTTTCTACCCTGCTTTTTCCCCATCTTTGTGGTTTTATCTGTCTCTGGTCTTTGATGATGGTGACGTGCTGATGGGGTTTTGGTATAGGTGTCCTTCCTGTTTGATAGTTTTCCTTCTGACAGTCAGGACCCTCAGCTGTAGGTCTGTTGGAGATTGCTTGAGGTCCACTCCAGACCCTGTTTGCCTGGGTATCAGCAGCAGAGGTTGCAGAAGATAGAATATTGCTGAACAGCGAGTGTACCTGTCTGATTCTTATTTTGGAAGCTTCCTCTCAGGGGTGTACTCCACCCTGTGAGGTGTGGGGTGTCAGACTGCCGCTAGTGGGGGATGTCTCCCAGTTAGGCTACTCAGGGGTCAGGGACCCACTTGAGCAGGCAGTCTGTCCGTTCTCAGATCTCAACCTCCGTGTTGGGAGATCCACTGCTCTCTTCAAAGCCGTCAGACAGAGATGTTTGCGTCTGCAGAGGTTCTGCTGCCTTGTTGTTGTTGTTGTTGTTGTTGTTGTTTTAGCTGTGCCCTGTCCCCAGAGGTGGAGTCTACAGAGACAGGCAGGTTTCCTTGAGCTGCTGTGAGCTCCACCCAGTTCGAGCTTCCCAGCGGCTTTGTTTACCTACTTAAGCCTCAGCAATGGCGGGCGCCCCTCCCCCAGCCTTGCTGCTGCCTTGCGGTTAGATCGCCGACTGCTGTGTTAGCAATGAGGGAGGCTCCGTGGGCGTGGGAACCTCCCGGCCAGGTGTGGGATATATTCTCCTGGTGTGCCCGTTTGCTTAAAGCCCAATATTGGGGTGGGAGTTATCCGATTTTCCAGGTGTTGTGTGTCTCAGTTCCCCTGGCTAGGAAAAGGGATTCCCTTCCCCCTTGCGCTTCCCAGGTGAGGCGATGCCTCGCCCTGCTTCAGCTGTCGCTGGTCGGGCTGCAGCAGCTGACCAGCACCAATTGTCCGGCACTCCCTAGTGAGATGACCCCAGTACCTCAGTTGAAAATGCAGAAATCACCGGTCTTCTGTGTCACTCGCGCTGGGAGTTGGAGACTGCAGCTGTTCCTATTCGGCCATCTTGCTCCGTCCCCCTAAAATTTTATGTTGACATTCCATTTCATTATCTCAACAACTCTAGAATTAGGAGAACTAATATTATCATATTTCCTGAAAAAGAAAATTGAGAAATAAATAGTTTAAACAATTTGTTCAAAGTAATATAACCTTATTCTTTGTAAAGCAGGGACTTGAGGCCTTCTTGTGCTTTTTCTTTATGTCACATGGTAAGTATACATATTCTAATAGAAACTCATTAGTGCTTAGAAATACAAGTTGAGAATCCCTAATCCAAAAATTCAAAGTCTAAAATGCTTCCAAATCCAAAACTATTTGAGCACCAACATGATGCTACAAATGGGAAATTCCACACATAAGTATGTAGCACAAACTTTGTTTCATGCACCAAAATTATTTAAAATATTACATAAAATTACTTAGGCTATGGATATAATGTGTATATAAAACATAAATGAATTTTGGGTTTAAATTTGGGTTTTATCCCCAATATATCTCATTATAAACATGCAAATACTCCAAAATTCAAAAAAATCCAAAATCCAAAACACATCTGTTCCCAAATATCTTAGATGAGGAATATTCAACATATATAGCCTCTGGATGTGTGAAACAGATAAAAGAAATATTCAAAATATTAGAGACAAATCTCTGATTAAACCAAAGGAGAAATGGGTACCTTGATGCATTTTTCTAGCTACCTCTGCCCCTGCAACTTTGTGCAGACAATAGATTTGATCCAGAGACTTACCTTTCTCCCTGAGAAATGCAAAATTCGGGTCCAGCACTTTCATATATAAGTGAATGTCACATCAGAAATTAAGTTCTTTAAAGAAGGAAAACAACTTTTTGAAGACTCCTCTATAGTGTTTGGCCAAAAGGCTTAAAGCTCTTTAGAGGCAGGGGGAAATTAAAAGAAAAATGCTATTGGCTTTAGAATCAGCTAACAAGAGCTCTACTCCTGTATTTACTACTCCTTCTTTGTACATAAGACTCTTAATTCATTTGTATATCAATGGCTGAATCTATAAGAAAGAAAATAATAAAAGATAGCCCCAACAACATCCAGCCTGAAAACTGCTGCTATGGTAAGAAAAGAATAGGAAACCTATAATTTCTTATACTTAGTAAGAGGTGATAATCATAACCTCAATTAACATAATTATTACTGGGGTTTTTTAATAAACATTGTTGCAGGCTCTTTGCTATGTATCAGTTTTGGAGAAGGTCATAGTTACTACTAGATGACTGTTGACAATCAGATGAATAAATAAATGGTCACAGTGACTGTGGTTCTGGGGCTGCTCCTTCTAACATGAAGCCAAATGGAATCATATAGGTACTTGATCAGTTGAAAAGTGGGAACCAGGAGGTAATTATATGGTCACAGAGCTCTCAGGGGACACATACTCTATGAGGTATACAAAACACTTTATCTCACATACCTGGAAATCAGGTGATTAAAGAATCTGTGGGGATCCAGCTCTGCTTGATGTGGGAGATCATGAGTGTATTTATGCTACTTTCAGTTATTCTCTTGGGTAATGTACAAATTAAGCCACAGCATGTCCTTCAAGACTGTGATTTGACAAATACTAAGAGACAGAGACACAATTTTATCATTAAATAAGGGATGTGGACTTCAGGGATTAGTGTTTCTTTTCATTCGCCTTAAATGTTTGAACCATTGAGAAGAAATATTAATTCATCAACTGTTTATTTATTGCAAGTGGATTTTAGCCATAGTGATGAGACTTAAGAACACAGACCCATGCAAAATAAACATCATTCTTATGCCCATGGTGTTTAAATTTAATGGAGAAGATAGACAGTAAGCAAATAAACTCCCCAAGAAACATGCATAAATATGCATATATCCATATATAAATACATATGTACATATGGAATAAGCATATAACTATACATAAAAATGAGATAAAAAATAAATCTACTTTATATTTTTTGGTCAGAATGTTTTCTCTGGAAAATTAAGATTTCAGCCAAGTTTAAAAATGACAAAGAACCAGTATGGAAAAGATCAATTCCAAACAAAATGAAATATATGTGGTAAAGGACCCAAGTTTCAAGAAAGTTAACAGAATCTAAAAGAAGCCAGAATGTTTTCTTCATAACTAGACTTCTTCCTTGTCAATTTCTGTTTCAGCATCCTCCACCAAAGAAACCTTGACAAACAAAATAAACAGAGTGACACATAAACAAGATGGCAGAATAAGAGATATAATCCTCTTCCCCTTATACACAAAAAATCAACCAATAATTATCCATGAATGATAATAGCCTTAGTAGGACTCAAGGGACCATTTAAAAACCTGTAGCGACATAGTGAAACAAAAAAAGGTGGGAGAGGAATGACCACATAGAAAAGACTGTTGGAGATGTGTATATACCTGAGATGTCTAGAGATGTCTAGGAACAAAGAAAAGCAGGTTCCAGCATTATCAACCATGTTATGAGTGCCACCATTGCTCCCAGCAACCTGCTGTACAGAGAACACTGCCATCTTTCACTAGCAAGATAATCAACAGCCATCCCCACCATGGAGCCCCCAGAAAATGAAACACTGCTGCACCAATGCTTCCAGAAGGGGCAACTGTTTTGTTGCCCCATGGCCAAAGCCACCATTCTTTCCAACTTTGCACATCCCTCAAACACGGGAGCCACTACTGTTATAGGTTAGCCACACCCCACACCTTAGAGCCCCAGTTGCTGTGTGTGCATACACACCGCATGCACCAAGTCCACTACAATATTGACCAGCCTGAGGCCCAGAGTCCAGAGCCACTGTAGCTTTGAGTAAACCTACTCTCTGGACCCTAGAGCTACTGTATCTCTGCACATGCATGGACTTTGGCCCCCAGCTTCTCAGCTGCTTCACAAGCATGTGTGCCCCACACAGAGTTATCAAGGCAGCAGTGGGGCATCTACACCCAAGGCATTCATGTCATCAACACTTCAGACTCCAGAGTGATTTTGCCTCTGTGCATGGCCATGCTTTGTATCAAAGGATACAAAATTTCTGTTAGAAAGGAGGAATAGATTCATAAAACCTACTGTACAACATGATCCATATGTTTAAAAACAAGATACTCTGTTCTTGAAAAATGTTAAAAGGATAGTCTAAATGTTCTCACCCTCAAAATGATAACTTTTTGAGGTAATGCATATGTTAATTAGCTAGCTTTAGCCATTCTAGAATGTATATATATTTCAAAAAATTATGTTGTACACAATAAATATGTATTATTTAGTCAATCAATTAAAAATAAGTTAAAAATTTTCACTGAATACTCATAAGTGTCCAAAATGAAAACACCGTTAAATTATCTAAAGTTATGCTTAGGGAGAAATTCCTAGAAAAAAATAAAGACTGAAAATCAATTGTTTCAGCATCCAGATCAAGAAGATAAAAAAGAAGAGAAAATTAAACTAAAGGTAATAGAAGAAAATAAGAAAAGTTAAATTGTATATTAATGAAATAATAAAAATCATATAACTTCTAAAAACCAAAGCCAAAACTTGATATTTTTAAAATACTAATTAAGTTTATTAATCCCTAACAAAACTTATCAATAAATAGAAAAGGCACAAATTACCAATATCTGGAATGAAAAAAGTATTATTAAAAATTTAATCTGAGACTGTTATGAATTAAAGCCACTAATTTTTTAATGTATATAAAATTTATATTCCTAGAAGAAAACTTACTAAAACTAACACAAGAATCAAGAAAAAATTTAACAGTCTTCTATTTATATAGAAAACTTAGATCTAAGTATAGATTTATTTATTTATTTATTTATTTATTTTTGGGGGATGGAGTCTTGTTCTGTCTCCCAGGCTGGAGTGCAGTGGTGCGATCTCAGCTCACTGCAAGCTCTGCCTCCGGGGTTCACGCCATTCTCCTGCTTTAGCCTCCTGAGTAACTGGGACTATAGGTGCCCGCCACCACGCCTGGCCAATTTTTTTGTATTTTTAGTAGAGACCGGGTTTCACTGTGTTAGCCAGGATGGTTTCGATCTCCTGACCTCGTGATCCACCCGCCTTGGCCTCCCAAAGTGCTGGGATTACAGGCGTCAGCCACTGCACCCGGCCTAAGTATAAAAATTTTTTAAACCTTCTCTCTAAGATAAAAAGATACCCCAAGGCACATATATTTTCAATGATGAAACATAGTCATTTCATTTAAAAATAATACCAAAATTACCAAGGCCTGGCAAAAAATAGAAAAAGAAGAAAACTTTTCAAGTTATTTTTTTAGGTCAACATAGTGTTTACATTCTGAGATAATTTAAAGACAAAATATTAATATTAATACGTGAATTTCACAAGGCCAGTGGTTACAGGATCAATATACTAATATAATTATATTTCTATATACCAACAACAAATAGAAAATAAAATAAATAAACAGCACCTCACACTGGCATCAAAATGACCGAATATATATAAATAAATCTCAAAAATGTAGTTGTACAAGATTTCTGCACAAAAAAGCTACAAAACATTACTGACAGAAAATAAAGAGGCTATGGTAGATGGAAGGATATACCATATTCATGGATCAAAAGACCTAATATTGTGAGTTTAAAAAGAAAAAGTCCTTTCTCCCAATATTAATCTACCAATGCAGTGCAATCCAAATCTTAACATGTATTTTACAAATTGATTCTAAAATTTATATGAAAATATAAAGAAAAAATACTCAAGATAACTTTGAAAAAGTAAAGAAGGCTGAAAGACATATACAACCATATATCAAAACTTTCTACAAAGCAAAAACATTATTGTGTATTGGCACAAGAAGTATATAGAACAATTAAACAGAATGGAGAATGTGGACACAGAATCACTAATGTGCACTAACCCAATTAATGAAAAATACATCTCCTAAGGACACCTCATCAGTTACAGTCCCCACTCTAAAATCCAGACAAAAAATGAGAGCTTTATTGCAGTGACTGTGGTTCTGAAAGTCAGCTAATCAAAAGTTTATCTCTGTAAAGTTTGCAGTTACTGGTGTAAACTTAAAAAGTGTTCTTACACTTTTACAGCTTAATGACAATCCAATTCCAAACACTCTGACTTCAGAAAGCCTATTAAATTCTGGGTTCAAAAATTATTTTCAAAAGGGAGAAGTTACTCATTTTAAAATTTATTTTGGAACATTGATCTAATAGCTGGAGCAAGAGCAACCATTTTGAACCACAGGATGAAAAACACACTTAAAGCTGTAGGGCAGAGACCTGAAAAGAATTTCAGTCCTTAATTTTTTCTTGAAGATGCCATATATTCTGTCACTAACCGGTGTACTTCAATCCTGGAGTTAGTGCAGATCCAATCTGGAGTTAGCACAGATAACACAAGTTAAGGGCTCAATCCTCCACAACACTGCCCTCACTTCAGATGCCAGAGGCACTTCAGGTCACCCCAGATCACTCACACTTTTGACTGGCTATAAATTCAGGGGTTTCCACAACCCTCTAAAGTTTAATAATTTGCTAGAATGACTCATGGAACTCAAGAAAGTACTGTGCTTATAATTACAGTTTTATTATAAAGAATATAGATCAGGACAAGCCAAAGGAAAAGACATGAAGTGTGAGATCTGAGAAGGTTCCAAACATAGAGCTTCTTCCCATGGCACACTCCAGCACATGAGTGTGTTCACCAACCAGGGTGCTCAACTGAGCTTTGGCATCCTAGGTTTTTATTGAGGTTTTATGGTATAGGCATAATTGATTATATTTCAGCCACACAATTAAGCTCAATTTCCAGTCCCACTTCTCTCATTAGAGGCAGTCTGGCTCAAGGCCCCAACCTTCTAGTCACATGGATGGTCTTTCTGGTGACCAGCCCTCATCTTCAATTATCTCATTAACATAAAGTGAAATGGATCCAAAGGGCTCATGAATAACAAAGACACTCTTATCATTTGGGAAATTCAAAGGGTTTCAGATACTCCATGCCAGAAACCCAAGATAAAGACCAGACAGATCAGACTTTCTTCTATGTAAAAGAGAAATAATCTTCTATCTTACTTAAACCACTAGCATTTTCATTGCTATTAAACAAAATCCAATCCTAGCTGAAAAATTGTACACCAGTATTACTGAGCTAATGGAAACAGTATTAGAGGTGGAGTAGAATGACTTAGTTTGAAGACTTAGCTCCACTGCTAACTGCATAATTTCAAAAGTATTGCTTCATTTGAAAACATTAGCAACACCTGAAATACGTTTTGTGACAGAATTTCAAAATCAAACGTCTGAAAATCCAGTGGCGAAGGGAAGCAACTTACACTATTGAAACCCATTGATGTTGCATTGATGACTTATACCACATGTAAGTCAAAAAAAGGTGAAATGTAATAGTCCTGATCCTAAAGAAGTGAGCCACTAGAAACAAGCTTCCTGTTTCTAGTACCTAGGAACTTATCTTTCAAAGTACCTCAGAACTTTACATTACTGCTTATGTTGGACTAGAAACCCTGTCCAATATTCATTTAAACATGAAGAATGTTTACAGTTAATCTAGAGTAGAAAAAGTGGGGAATGTATGGTCCCAGGATTTTGCGCATACACTGGCAAGGGTGTGTGTCTGGGGAGGTATATGTGGCATGTGTCACTTTTCCACGTACCTTTTCAGGAATGATCATTTTGAGTTCCATATTTAATGCTACCACAGAGTTTTCCACAAATACAGAGCCTCTTGTGAATGCTGGCTCTTTTTGTTTCTCTGCCTTGTTCTATAATATCATTGTTAACGCTCTATTCTTTGATTTGTTTCACAAGCGTTGTTATGCTTCATGACTTAATAGATACTATGTATATATTCCCTTTAGGTATCACATATTTGGTAATATAAACCAACTGTTTTTTAATTGTAAAAAAATGACTGGATGACTTCTGCCTCACCTTAAGGTATGCTAAGTAAATCCAACACTTTTTTTTTGTTGTTGTTTTTGTTTTGTTTTGTGTTGTTTTTGTTTTTGTTTTAGATAGAATCTTGCTCTGTCACCAGGCTGGAGTGCAGTGGCACAATCTCAGCTCACTGCAACCTCCACCTTCCTGGTTCAAGTGATTCTCCTGCTTCCGCCTCCCAAGTAGCTGGGACTATAGGCCTGCACCACTGTGCCCAGCTAATTTTTGTATTTTTAGTAGAGACAGAGTTTCACTATATTGGTCAGGATGGTCTGGATCTCTTAACCTCATGATCCGCCCGCCTTGGCCTCCCGAAGTGTTGGGATTGCAGGGGTGAGCCACTGTGCCCAACCAAATCCAACACTTTTTAAGGCTTCCCGGGGGAAGGCAATCCCAATTCTCTGTGTACCAATTTCCCTTCTCCGGTTTCAGCACCGTAACCACCAGCATCCTTATGGGGTGAGGTTGGAGGGAGACTTAATAGGAGAAGCAACTTGTGGCTTCCCCTTTACTCTGGATCTAGAAGAATCTTATTTCATCCCTTTGAATATACCATTCTGTCTATCAGTGGATTCCTTGGCATTCCGTGCCCAATCTCAAAAGTCTAAATTCTAGGTTTCTGCAGCACACCAACATGGCACAAGTATACATATGTAACAAACCTGCACGTTGTGCACATGCACCCTAGAACTTAAAGTCTAATAAAAAAAAAAAGAAAAAAGAAAAAAATGAATGAGCTTTACTTCTCTTAGCCTCATTTACTTCTCTTAGCCTCATTTTCCATATCTTTTTAATTAAATTAGTAATATGTAGTCCTGTAGCTTGGGAATGAAATAAGACAAAGGACATTCAATATTTGGCAAAGCAGTCAACCTATTTAAAAATATCACTTTTGTTATCAGAGAGTATTAGCTGAGATCATTCTGACTAAAGGAAGGCAGCAGTGTCACTATGAAAGCGAGGGCCCCAGTAACGGGGTCCTTGAAGACCTCATTAAAATAAAAGCAAATCAAGTAAACAAGGTTGCCCAGGCAGCAGGTTGTTCCCACTACAGTGAGCTTGAATAAAGCCAGATCGAGATTTAAGGGTCTGGTGATTGATGTCTTGAAGGGGATTATACTGACATGGAGATCTTAGAGGACAATTTCTCCTGGGAATGCATCTATAGCTCCATGTCTCATGTACTGAATATTTTAATTTAAATTTTGCCTGTAGGGACCAAGTTCTAAAGTAATTTGCTAAGGAAAGTCATGGGTAGGTGAATTTTTATTTCTTCTCCAATATGCCTATTGGTTCTCAAAAATAAAGAAAAAGAGACTTAATTTTCTTGGTAGCAATGGATGTGGTCACCAGGACAGTGAAAGGAACACAGTCTGGAACTTTCAACTAGTCACAAAGACTTTAGACAACATAATTTCCATGTCAAGTGGGACTTTTCTTCTTTCTTTTTGCAAATAAACATTTTGTGTGTTGATTGTGCCTCTTGACTCCTGAAGCCATCACCTGACCCATACTAAAACCTGGCACATGGCTGGTACTCCCACTTTATGGTCTGAATATTCATATTTGTTCTCTTTCCTGTACTGTATGTTGCACAACTTTATATGAAATTTTATATCTTGGACTTATTACAACTACAGGTAAATTGTGTGGCTTTTCTTGTGGTTCATTTCCATGTAGTGACTAAGAAATCCAACTTTCTTACATGCCTGTAGTCCCAGCTACTGAGGAGGCTGAGGAATAAGAATCACCTGGGCCCAAGAGGTCGAGGCTACAGTGAGTGGTGATTGCACCACTGCACTCCAGCCACACAGTTAGACTTTGTCTCAAAAAAAAGTACATTTTGATTTTAAATGACTTTAGAGTCAAATCACAACTCCTGTTCCACCATTGTGCCACAATCATGTTGTCTATTTCTTTTAGCACATCTTTGTTAACTCTTATTAGTTCCCAAGTTCCATTTGGAGTCCATTTGTCTAGAAAGAGGAAGACAAGGCTTAGCCATGTTTTACAAATACAGTGTTTTACCTAAGAAAATATCAAATCGCTTCTATTATGATTGCTTGCTCCTAAAAGCAAACAAGGAGTAGGTGACAAAAGATGTACAGCTCCCAAGAATAACATGGTTCCAGTTATCTTTTGCTGTGTAATGAACTGCTTCAAAATTTAATGCCGTAAAACATGTATTTTAATCATTAGTCTTCAGTCTGAGTACAGCTTTGTAGGGACAACCCATCTCTGCTGTATTCAGCAGCAGCTGGAGCACCTCAAAGCCTGAACACTATAATCATCAGAAGGCTCACCTACCTGAGTCAGAAGAAATCAAACAGCTGGGAACTGGTGTAGATGAAATTCCTAAAGTGCCTCTTTAACTATCTCTGTATTCTCTCTACTTTGTTCTCTCTAGCATGGTGGCTTCAGAATAGGACTTTTTATACACTCACCCAAAACTCCCATAATGCATGTTCCTAAGACAAAGACCCAAGCAAAAGCTGTATTGCTTTCTAAGACCTAGCTTCGCAGATGCGCACGGTGGCACCCACCTGTAATCCCAGTATTTGGTAGGCTGAGAATAGTGGATCACTTGAGCTCAGGAGTTTGAGATCAGCTACAGCAACATGGCAAACTCCTGTCTTTATGCAAAATCGAAAAAATTAGCCAGGCATGTTGGCTCGTACCTGTAATACCAGCTACTCAGGAGACTGAGGTGGGAGAATCATTTGAGCCCAGGAGATCAAGGCTGCAGTGAGCCAAGATCACACCACTGAACTGTAGCCTGGGTGACAAAGTGAGACTCTATCTCAAACAAAACAAAACAAAACAAAACCCCAAAAGACCTAGTCTCAGAAACTACACAATGATATTACTACATTGGTAATTAGATTTTAACATGAATTTGTGGGTCACAAACAATTGGACCTCAGCACATGATTTAACTAAAAAAGTTCTGAGCCTTGGAAATTCTTGTCCTGTGACATAATAATGGTTATAAGTATAATTACCATCTTATCTTTACTTGTTCCTTGTTCTGAATTTTTTTTTTCAGTTATCCTATTTCTACCCCACCATTCTATATTTGGTGTGTAGGAGGGAACTATATGTGAGACCATGAGAAGTCAGTCCTGATAAAGAAGTCTATCTGTATAGATAGTATTTTTTTTTTTATCTTTGATCCTCCTTGGATGTGACTATGTTCTAGGTAATGGATAAAGAAAGTTTAAACATATTTGGGGACCATAGAGACAAAATAAATCAACAAATAAATCAAAGTGCTAGTTATCTCACCATGTCACATTTTTCTTTATTCCACAGTAATAGAGTTTTAGCAAGACATATGATTATGCAGGTAAAACTACATTTCCAAGACCTCTTTGCAGCTAGATATGTTGAAGTGACTAAATGAGAAGAAATGATGGGTGCCACTTCTGATCCCTAAGCGCAAATGGTTGGGCAAGCACTCTCTTGGACACTGTTTTTTTCTTTCCTATTGGATAAAAGATGATGGGTACCAAAACAAATACTGAAGCCATGTTGAGGATAACACTCTTGGACTGCTTGCTTCTGGACTATTACATAAGAACAACACTGCTATTGAAGAAAAATCAGAAAATTAGAGCAAAAGAGATTAAACAGATAACCGATAAACAGATACAAAAAATAAACACATCACTACAGATCATAGGTATTAAAAGATCCAGAGTGAATTATAAAGTAATAAAATGGAAAATTCAGATAAAACATACACAATCCTAGATAAAGCACAACTTACCAGAAGCTGAGTTTAAAAGTTATCTATTTAAAAGTTAAATATATAATTAAAATCTTTTTGACAAATATATATACAATGTCTAAGTGGTTTCACCTCTAAATAGTATCAAACATTTAAGAAAGAAATAGCAGTTCTTATCACTTGGACTCGGGAAGGGGAACATCACACACTGGGGCCTATCATGGGGAGGGGGGAGGAGGGAGGGATTGCATTGGGGAGTTATACATGATATAAACGTTATGCACATGTACCCTAGAACTTAAGTATAATAAAAAATAAAAAAAGAAAAAAAAAAAAAAAAAAAAGAAATAGCAGTTCTGCCTCTTGAATGACAATGTGAGGAGCTCTGTAGGCATTTCCTCGATGATGCCAGTAAAAAAAATTTTTTTAAACAATCAGTCAGGCTCATGCCTATATTCCTAGCACTTTGGGAGGCTGAGGCAGAAGAACTGCTTGAAGCCAGGAGTTTGAAACTAGCCTGGGCAACATGGTGAGACTCCACCTCTACAAACAAACAAAAACCAATCACCTGAAGCCTCTGTAAATGGTCCTAAGGATATACAGAAAATGAAGAAACACTCATTTCAGACAATCTATTAAAAATTTCTTAAAAACGGAAAGAATCTGTATTAGTCAGTGTTCTCTAGAGGGACAGAATTAATAGGATAGATTAAATATGAAAGGGAGTTTATTAAGGAGTATTGACTCAAACAATTACAAGGTGAAGTCCCACAATACGTCATCTGCAAGCTGAGGAGCAAGGAAGCCAGTCCAAGTCCCAAAACCTCAAAAATAGGGAAGCTGACAGTGCAGCCTTCAGTCTGTGGCTGAAAGCCTGAGAGCGCCTGGCAAACCAAAAGTCCAAAAGCTGAAGAACTGGGAGTCTGATGTTCAAGAGCAGGAAGCATCGAGCACAGGAGAAAGACAGAGGACAGAAGACTCAGCCAGTCTAGTCCTTCCATGCTCCTCTGCCTGCTTTTATCCTAGCCGCACTGGCAACTGATGAGATGGTACCTACCCAGACTGAGGGTGGGTCTGACTCCCTGTCCACAGACTCAAATGTTAATCTCCTTTGGCAACACCCTCAGACACATATAGGAACAACACTTGCATCCTTCAGTACAATCAGGTTGGCACTCAGTATTAACCATCACAGAATCTGCAGCATTTTAATCACATCTTATTTCTTTCCTTTCACTATCAGGCCAGTGAAATGAAAACTCCACTCCAGAAACATGTAGCCAAGAACACAGGGGTTCCTCTCCCCCAGCTTCTAGTTAAGGGCAATAGTATCTTTCTGTGAGGAAAAGAATACCAGCAATTCTCATATGGCCCCCAAGTTATCTGTGGTAGAAGCTACATTCCAAACAAATGTGCTGAAGAGGTAAGGAGTTCCTTTTTTTCCCAGCCTTTACTTGTTTCATGGACCTTCTACCTAAGGCATGGCATTCTGGGAATACTGAGACCTCATTCACCTTTGTCCTGAATTTCTTATAATGCAGAGGTTTATTTCTAGGAGAATCAAACTGTGAAGACTAGATAACAATGCTCTTTGCTCAGTTTCCTGCTCTTAAACAGAATATCAGTTATAAAGAAATGTGCCACTGTCTTCACCAGCTGCTCCAGAGCCACAGCTTAAATCTTTAGACTAGGGGAAGAGTCAGGTAAAAATAATGGATATACAAAGCTCTCCCCAAAACAAATGTCTTTATTTGAGACAGAGTATTGGGAAGTTCAATCCCAAGAGAACTCTTAAACATGAGAAAATTTTAATGGAAGGCAATTAAGAGGAGACTCATGGCTTTGTAAGACATGTAAGTTAAACCATAGGCCAGCTATAGTTCATGAAGAATTGGGAAAGTGGCAATTAAGAAGAGATCTCCTTAGGTAAGAAGAATTCTCAAATACTGATATCAAAAACTATCCCTTCAAAAGAGACCAAATTTAATCAGATCAGTCTGTGGAGAAATATATGGCACAGAACATTGTAGGACACAGTAATCATACAACAGTATTTGAGCTTAACACATGGATATTATTATAGAAAGAGAGTCAAATCTAGCCTATCAAAACCATGGTAATCCCAGACTGACTGTGCATGTGCCCCAAAATGTGCCTCCTAAGGAGAAACATCAGAGACTTTACACTGCAGAGGAAATAGACTTCACTAAAATAGTCCAACCAGTGGTGAACAGTGACTAAACAAATAGACTAGTAACAATAACTAGCCCTGAAATGGGGGAACCAGTAGCCACAGTTGCTACGATATATAATCTAAAATGTCCAGACTTCAGCAGCAACAACAAAAAAATTGAAACATACAGTGAAATGCAAAAGGCTGATTCTTTGGGAGGCTGAGGCAGGCGGGTCACGAGGTCAAGAGATCAAGACCATCCTGGCCAACATGGTGAAACCCTCTCTCTACTAAAATTACAAAACTTAGCTGGGTGTGGTGGTGCATGCCTGTGGTCCCAGCTACTTGGGAGGCTGAGGCAGGAGAAGCACTTGAACCTGGGAGGCAGAGGTTGCAGTGAGCCAAGATCATGCCACTGCACTCCAGCCTGCCAACAGAGCAAGACTCCATCTAAAAAAAGAAGGAAGAAGGAAGGAAGGAAGGAAGGAAGGAAGGAAGGAAGGAAGGAAGGAAAGGAAGGAAAGAAAAGGTTGACTCACAGATAGAAAAAAATAAGCAGATTATAGAAACTGCTTGTGAGATAAGCCAAATACTTTAAAGTAGCAACTATAAATATGCTCAAAGACCTAAAGTAAACTATGCTTAAATAAGTAAAGGAAGGCATGATGGCAATGCCTCATCCAAATAGAGACTATCAGTAAATATAAATTACTTGAAAAAGAACCTAATGGAAATTCTGGTGTTGAAAATCATAATAAATGAATAGATTTGAACTTTCAGAAGAAAGAATTAGTAAACTTAAATCATTAGAAACTCTACAATCTGAAGAACATAGAGAACAAAAACTAAAGAAAAATGAACAGAGTATCATCAAAATGCAATACCATAAAGCACACCAACCTATACATGATGGGAGGCCTAGAGAGAGAGAGAAGAAAAAGAATGCAGTAGAAAGATACTGCCCCCGGCCGGGCGCGGTGGCTCAAGCCTGTAATCCCAGCACTTTGGGAGGCCGAGACAGGTGGATCACAAGGTCAGGAGATCGAGGCCATCCTGGCTAACACGGTGAAACCCCGTCTCTACTAAAAAATACAAAAAACTAGCCGGGCGAGGTGGCGGGCGCCTGTAGTCCCAGCTACTCGGGAGGCTGAGGCAGGAGAATGGCATAAACCCGGGAGGCGGAGCTGGCAGTGAGCTGAGATCCAGCCACTGTACTCCAGCCTGGGCGACAGAGCGAGACTCCATCTCAAAAAAAAAAAACAAAACAAACAAACAAACAAACAAACAAAAAAAGAAAGATACTGCCCCCAAAAATGACTGAAAACTTCCCAATTAGAAGAAAAGCATAAATCTGTATATCCAAGAAGCTCAATGAACTCCTAATAGAATACACATATAGAAATACCACCACAAATATGCAAACATCCAAAGAAAAAAGAAAAATCTTGAAATCAGCAAGAGAAAAATGACATCACTAAAAAAAAAAAAAAAACTCCAAGAGGATTAACAGCTGACTTCTTATGCGAAACAATGAAGGCCAGAAAGCAGTGGATAGCATATGCAAAGTGCCTACAGAAAAGTACAGTCAATCAAGAATCTTATAACCAGTAAAACTATCTTTCAGAAATGAAACAGAAATAAAGGCATTCCCAGATAAACAAAAACTGAATTCAGTGTTGGGAGACCCAACACTTATTATAATATTACAAAGGAAGTTCATTGAACTGAAACCAAATAACTCCAGACAGCAATACTATTAAACACAAAAAACAAACAGCATCTATAAAGATAATTAGGCAAATATAACAAGACAATATAAATGCATATTGCTCCTCCCTTCTTCTCTGTCCTGATTTATAAATCAATTGTATGAAGTTTGTATATATATGTGTGTGTGTGTATGTGTGTGTGTAGGGGGTATACATATGTATACATATATAATTGTTGAGACTACATATATACATTTAGTATCTTTATTAATAATATCATTAAAAGGGTGAGAGGACGTGAAGTTATACTGGATTAAGATATGACACCATAAATTAAGAAGGTAAAATAATAAATAAAAGTTATTAATATGTTCTTGCTATTTTTTTCTTCCCTCAGCTTTTTAAAAAGCATAAAATTATAACAACATATTGTTGAGTTTATAACACATTGAAATATAATCTATATAACAATAGCACAAAATGGGGAAAGGATATAGAGGTGTATATGAGTAATGTTTCTTTATTTCACTGGAATTAAGTTAATATAAAGCTATAGTAGATCCTAGGAGATTAAGATGTATGAGGTGAGCCCTAAAGAAACCATTAAGGAAATACAGATGCTCTTCAACTAATTTTTGTATTTTTAGTAGAGACGTGGTTTCACCATGTTGGCCAGGCTGATCTCAAACTCCCAACCTCAAGTGATCCACCCTCCTCAGCCTCCCAAAGTGCTGGGATTACAGGCATGAGCCACTGTGCCCAGTCTCAATACTACAATTTCAATAATGGATAGAACATTTAGGCAAAAGATCAATTAAGAAACAGAAGACTTGAATAACACTACAAACCACTAGATCTAATGGATATTTATATAACCCAACAGGTGCAGAATATGAATTCTAAAATTCACATGGACCAGAACAGACCAGATGCTAGACCATAAAACCAACTTCAATAAAGTTAAAGGAATTGAAATAAGACAAGGTATGCTCTCTGGTCACAATGGGATAATACAGTTGTAAGTGCCTATACTAAAAATAAGAAAGTTGTCAAATCCATAATCTAGCCTTGCATGTTAAGACATTGAG
Source organism: Trachypithecus francoisi (assembly GCF_009764315.1). Taxonomy (NCBI): domain Eukaryota; kingdom Metazoa; phylum Chordata; class Mammalia; order Primates; family Cercopithecidae; genus Trachypithecus; species Trachypithecus francoisi. The sequence goes on along the minus strand of NW_022681473.1, from coordinate 14,787,115 downwards.
AAAAAAAGATTAAACTACCTAAAACAACCAGAGAGAGAAAATAATAAAAATGGGCTGGGGGGATTAATAAAAGAGAATAGAAAGTAGACACAAAACAGTAAAACCAAAAGTGTTTCTTTGAAATCACCAATAAAATTGACAAACCTCTAGTTAGACTAAGAAAAAAGGAAGACTCAAATTAGTAAAATCAGAAATGAGACAAGGGACATTACTACTGACCTTACAGAAATAAAAAGGATTATAAACAAATAGTATGAACAATTGTATGCCAATATAATAAATATTCAGATGGGGGGGCGGAGCAAGATGGCCGAATAGGAACAGCTCCAGGCTCCAACTCCCAGCGCGAGTGACACAGAAGACCGGTGATTTCTGCATTTTCAACTGAGGTACTGGGGTCATCTCACTGGGGAGTGCCGGACAATCGGTGCTGGTCAGCTGCTGCAGCCTGACCAGCGTGAGCTGAAGCAGGGCGAGGCATCGCCTCACCTGGAAGCGCAAGGGGGAAGGAAATCCGTTTTCCTAGCCAGGGGAACTGAGACACATAACACCTGGAAAATCGCGTAACTCCCACCCCAATACTGCGCTTTAAGGAAACAGGCACACCAGGAGAATATATCCCACACCTGGCCGGGAGGGTCCCACGCCCACGGAGCCTCCCTCACTGCTAACACAGCCCTCTGCGGCGATCTATCCGCAAGGCAGCAGCGAGGCTGGGGGAGGGGCGCCCGCCATTGCTGAGGCTTAAGTAGGTAAACAAAGCCGCTGGGAAGCTCGAACTGGGTGGAGCTCACAGCAGCTCAAGGAAACCTGCCTGTCTCTGTAGACTCCACCTCTGGGGACAGCCCACAGCTGAGGTCCAATAGGGAAAGCAGCGGGGGCGGTGCAGAGGCGAACGACTCTGTCTGACAGCTTTGGGGAGAGCCGTGGATCTCCCAACGCGGAGGTTGAGATCCGAGAACGGACAGACTGCCTGCTCAGGTGGGTCCCTGACCCCTGAGTAGCCTAGCTGGGAGACATCCCCCACTAGGGGCAGTCTGACACCCCACACCTCACAGGGTGGAGTCATCCCTGAGAGGAAACTTCCAAAGGAAGAATCAGACAGGTACACTCACTGCTCAGCAATATTCTATCTTTGGCAACCTCTGCTGCTGATACCCAGGCAAACAGGGTCTGGAGTGGACCTCAAGCAATCTCCAACAGACCAACAGACAGTCCTTCTGACTGTCAGACGGAAAACTATCAAACAGGAAGGACACCTATACCAAAACCCCATCAGTACGTCACCATCATCAAAGACCAGAGACAGATAAAACCACAAAGATGGGGAAAAAGCAGGGCAGAAAAGCTGGAAATTCAAAAAATAAGAGCGCATCTCCCCCTGCAAAGGAGCACAGCCCATCGCCAGCAACGGATCAAAGCTGGTCAGAGAATGACTTTGACGAGATGAGAGAAGAAGGCTTCAGTCCATCAAACCTCTCAGAGCTAAAGGAGGAATTACGTACCCAGCGCAAAGAAACTAAAAATCTTGAAAAAAAAGTGGAAGAATTGACAGCTAGACTAATTAATGCAGAGAAGATCATAAACGAAATGACAGAGATGAAAACCATGACACGAGAAATACGTGACAAATGCACAAGCTTCAGTAACCGACTCGATCAACTGGAAGAAAGAGTATCAGCGATTGAGGATCAAATGAATGAAATGAAGCGAGAAGAGAAAACCAAAAGAAAAAAGAAGAAAAAGAAATGAACAAAGCCTGCAAGAAGTATGGGATTATGTAAAAAGACCAAATCTACGTCTGATTGGGGTGCCTGAAAGTGAGGGGGAAAATGGAACCAAGTTGGAAAACACTCTTCAGGATATCATCCAGGAGAACTTCCCCAACCTAGTAGGGCAGGCCAACATTCAAATTCAGGAAATACAGAGAACGCCACAAAGATACTCCTCCAGAAGAGCAACTCCAAGACACATAATTGCCAGATTCACCAAAGTTGAAATGAAGGAAAAAATCTTAAGGGCAGCCAGAGAGAAAGGTCGGGTTACCCACAAAGGGAAGCCCATCAGACTAACAGCAGATCTCTCGGCAGAAACTCTACAAGCCAGAAGAGAGTGGGGGCCAATATTCAACGTTCTTAAAGAAAAGAATTTTCAACCCAGAATTTCATATCCAGCCAAACTAAGTTTCATCAGTGAAGGAGAAATAAAATCCTTTACAGATAAGCAAATGCTTAGAGATTTTGTCACCACCAGGCCTGCCTTACAAGAGACCCTGAAGGAAGCCCTAAACATGGAAAGGAACAACCGGTACCAGCCATTGCAAAAACATGCCAAAATGTAAAGACCATCGAGGCTAGGAAGAAACTGCATCAACTAATGAGCAAAATAACCAGTTAATATCATAATGACAGGATCAAGTTCACACATAACAATATTAACCTTAAATGTCAATGGACTAAATGCTCCAATTAAAAGACACAGACTGGCAAACTGGATCAAGAGTCAAGACCCATCAGTCTGCTGTATTCAGGAGACCCATCTCACATGCAGAGACATACATAGGCTCAAAATAAAGGGATGGAGAAAGATCTACCAAGCAAATGGAGAACAAAAAAAAGCAGGGGTTGCAATCCTAGTCTCTGATAAAACAGACTTTAAACCATCAAAGATCAAAAGAGACAAAGAAGGCCATTACATAATGGTAAAGGGATCAATTCAACAGGAAGAGCTAACTCTCCTAAATATATATGCACCCAATACAGGAGCACCCAGATTCATAAAGCAAGTCCTTAGAGACCTACAAAGAGACTTAGACTCCCATACAATAATAATGGGAGATTTCAACACTCCACTGTCAACATTAGACAGATCAACGAGACAGAAAGTTAACAAGGATATCCAGGAATTGAACTCATCTCTGCACCAAGCGGACCTAATAGACATCTATAGAACTCTCCACCCCAAATCAACAGAATATACATTCTTCTCAGCACCACATCGCACTTATTCCAAAATTGACCACATAATTGGAAGTAAAGCACTCCTCAGCAAATGTACAAGAACAGAAATTATAACAAACTGTCTCTCAGACCACAGTGCAATCAAACTAGAACTCAGGACCAAGAAACTCAATCAAAACCCCTCAACTACATGGAAACTGAATAACCTGCTCCTGAATGACTACTGCGTACATAACGAAATGAAAGCAGAAATAAAGATGTTCTTTGAAACCAATGAGAACAAAGATACAACATACCAGAATCTCTGGGACACATTTAAAGCAGTGTGTAGAGGGAAATTTATAGCACTAAATGCCCACAAGAGAAAGCAGGAAAGATCTAAAATTGACACTTTAACATCACAATTAAAAGAACTAGAGAGGCAAGAGCAAACACATTCAAAAGCTAGCAGAAGGCAAGAAATAACTAAGATCAGAGCAGAACTGAAGGAGATAGAGTCACAAAAAACCCTCCAAAAAATCAATGAATCCAGGAGTTGGTTTTTTGAAAAGATCAACAAAATTGACAGACCGCTAGCAAGACTAATAAAGAAGAAAAGAGAGAGGAATCAAATAGACGCAATAAAAAATGATAAAGGGGATATCACCACCGACCCCACAGAAATACAAACAACCATCAGAGAATACTATAAATGCCTCTACGCAAATCGACTAGAAAATCTAGAAGAAATGGATAATTTCCTGGACACTTACACTCTCCCAAGACTGAACCAGGAAGAAGTTGAATCCCTGAATAGACCAATAACAGGCTCTGAAATTGAGGCAACAATTAATAGCCTACCCACCAAAAAAAGTCCAGGACCAGATGGATTCACAGCTGAATTCTACCAGAGGTACAAGGAGGAGCTGGTACCATTCCTTCTGAAACTATTCCAATCAATAGAAAAAGAGGGAATCCTCCCTAACTCATTTTATGAGGCCAACATCATCCTGATACCAAAGCCTGGCAGAGACACAACAAAAAAAGAGAATTTTAGACCAATATCCCTGATGAACATCGATGCAAAAATTCTCAATAAAATACTGGCAAACCGGATTCAGCAGCACATCAAAAAGCTTATCCACCATGATCAAGTGGGCTTCATCCCTGGGATGCAAGGCTGGTTCAACATTCGCAAATCAATAAACGTAATCCAGCATATAAACAGAACCAAAGACAAGAACCACATGATTATCTCAATAGATGCAGAAAAGGCTTTTGACAAAATTCAACAGCCCTTTATGCTAAAAACGCTCAATAAATTCGGTATTGATGGAACGTACCTCAAAATAATAAGAGCTATTTACGACAAACCCACAGCTAATATCATACTGAATGGGCAAAAACTGGAAAAATTCCCTTTGAAAACTGGCACAAGACAGGGATGCCCTCTCTCACCACTCCTATTCAACATAGTGTTGGAAGTTCTGGCTAGGGCAATCAGGCAAGAGAAAGAAATCAAGGGTATCCAGTTAGGAAAAGAAGAAGTCAAATTGTCCCTGTTTGCAGATGACATGATTGTATATTTAGAAAAACCCATCGTCTCAGCCCAAAATCTCCTTAAGCTGATAAGCAACTTCAGCAAAGTCTCAGGATACAAAATTAATGTGCAAAAATCACAAGCATTCTTATACACCAGTAACAGACAAGCAGAGAGCCAAGTCAGGAATGAACTTCCATTCACAATTGCTTCAAAGAGAATCAAATACCTAGGAATCCAGCTTACAAGGGATGTAAAGGACCTCTTCAAGGAGAACTACAAACCACTGATCAGTGAAATCAAAGAGGACACAAACAAATGGAAGAACATACCATGCTCATGGATAGGAAGAATCAATATCGTGAAAATGGCCATACTGCCCAAGGTTATTTATAGATTCAATGCCATCCCCATCAAGCTACCAATGAGTTTCTTCACAGAATTGGAAAAAACTGCTTTAAAGTTCATATGGAACCAAAAAAGAGCCCGCATTGCCAAGACAATCCTAGGTCAAAAGGACAAAGCTGGAGGCGTCACGCTACCTGACTTCAAACTATACTACAAGGCTACAGTAACCAAAACAGCATGGTACTGGTACCACAACAGAGAAATAGACCAGTGGAACAGAACAGAGTCCTCAGAAATAATACCACACAGCTACAGCCATCTGATCTTTGACAAACCTGACAAAAACAAGAAATGGGGAAAGGATTCCCTATTTAATAAATGGTGCTGGGAAAATTGGCTAGCCACAAGTAGAAAGCTGAAACTGGATCCTTTCCTTACCCCTTATACGAAAATTAATTCAAGATGGATTAGAGACTTAAATGTTAGACCTAATACCATAAAAACCCTAGAAGAAAATCTAGGTAGTACCATTCAGGACATAGGCATGGGCAAGGACTTCATGTCTAAATCACCAAAAGCAACGGCAGCAAAAGCCAAAATTGACAAATGGGATCTCATTAAACTAAAGAGCTTTTGCACAGCAAAAGAAACTACCATCAGAGTGAACAGGCAACCTACAGAATGGGAGAAAATTTTTGCAACCTACTCATCTGACAAAGGGCTAATATCCAGAATCTACAAAGAACTCAAACAAATATACAAGAAAAAAACAAACAACCCCATCAAAAAGTGGGCAAAGGATATGAACAGACATTTCTCAAAAGAAGACATCCATACAGCCAACAGACACATGAAAAAATGCTCGTCATCACTCGCCATCAGAGAAATGCAAATCAAAACCACAATGAGATACCATCTCACACCAGTTAGAATGGCAATCATTAAGAAGTCAGGAAACAATAGATGTTGGAGAGGATGTGGAGAAATAGGAACACTTTTACACTGTTGGTGGGATTGTAAACTAGTTCAACCATTATGGAAAACAGTATGGCGATTCCTCAAGGATCTAGAACTAGATGTACCATATGACCCAGCCATCCCACTACTGGGTATATACCCAAAGGATTATAAATTACTCTACTACAAAGACACATGCACACGTATGTTTATTGCGGCACTATTCACAATAGCAAAGACTTGGAATCAACCCAAATGTCCATCTGTGACAGACTGGATTAAGAAAATGTGGCACATATACACCATGGAATACTATGCAGCCATCAAAAAGGATGAGTTTGCATCCTTTGTAGGGACATGGATGCAGCTGGAAACCATCATTCTTAGCAAACTATCACAAGAAGAGAAAACCAAACACCGCATGTTCTCACTCATAGGTGGGAACTGAACAATGAGATCACTTGGACTCGGGAAGGGGAACATCACACACTGGGGCCTATCATGGGGAGGGGGGAGGAGGGAGGGATTGCATTGGGGAGTTATACATGATATAAACGTTATGCACATGTACCCTAGAACTTAAAGTATAATAAAAAATAAAAAAATAAAAAAAAAATAAAAAAATAAAAAAATAAAAAAATAAAAAAAAAAAATAAATAAATAAATAAATATTCAGATAAAATGGACAAATTCCTAGAAATGTATAAATTATTTTTAAATGGCTCAAGAAGAAATAGAAAATACAAATAGAACTATAATAAGTAGAGATCGAATTAGTAATCCAACAACTACACACACAGAAAAACCAAGCCCAAATGACTTCACTGGTAAATTCTAGAAAACAGTGAAAAAATATATGTTACTAACAAACTTCCAAAAAAATATAACAGGGACCACTTTCCAACTTTTTTACTGTGAATGTAACACTTAACATGAGACTCACCTGTTTAACAAATTTTTAAGTATACAATGCGGCATTGTTAACTACAGGAACAACGTTGTGCAACAGGTCTTTTACTAATGGACTTTTATAATTCTTAATCTTTAAAAAGACAAGTATTCTCTTTGCACTCCTCGTGTTCTTTCTTTTTTCAGAGGGAATTATTTTATTTTTCCAACTTTTATTTTAGGTTCAGGGTGTATATGTGCAAGTTTGTTACACGGGGAAATTGCATGTCACTGAGGTTTGGGGTACAAATGATCCCATCACCCAGGTAGTGACAACAGTACCCAATAGTTAGTTTTTCAGCCCTTGCCTGTCTCCCACCCTCCCTCCTCTAGTAGTCCCCAGTGTCTATTGTTCCCATCTTTGTCTCTGTGTGTACTCAATATTTAGCTCTCACTTAACATATGGTATTTGCTGTTCTGTGCCTGTGTTAATTAGCTTAGAACAATGGCCTCCAGCTGCACCCCTTATACTCCAAAGGACATGATTTCATTCTTTTTTATGACTGTGTAGTATTTCATGACATATATGTACCACATTTTTTTTATCAAGGCCACCATTGGTGGATGTTTAGGTTGACTCCATGTCTACTATTATGAATAATGCTGTAATTAACATATGAATACATGAGTCTGTCTAGTAAAATTATTTATTTTCCCTTGGGTATATACCCAGTAATGGGATTGCTAGGTCAGATGGTAATTCTGTTTTAAGTTCTCTGATAAATCTCCAAACTGCTTTCCACAATGACTGAATTAATTTACATTCCCATCAATAGTATACGTGTTCCTTTTTTCTCTGTAACCTCACCAACACCTGCTATTTTTTGAATTATTAATAATAGCCATTTTTAATGATGTGAGATGCTATCTCATTAGAACGTATTTATCTTGTATAACTAAAACTTTATACCCGTTGAACAGCAACTTCCAATTTTAACAGCTCCAACCCTTAGATATCGTCATTCTACTTTTTGTTTTCATGAGTGTGACTATTTTGGATACCACATGTAAGGGGAATCATGCAGTATTGTCTTTCTGTGACAATTATTTCACTTAGTGTAACCTCCTCCAGATCCATCCACATTGTTGCATGTGGAAGAATTTCCTTCTTTACTTCCCAGCTTAGTCTATGAGGCCAGTGTTACTCTGATAACCGAAGTATAAAAAGACAGAATATATGAAGTACTCTTTAACTCAGTAACAAAAAGACAAACATCCTAATTAAAAATGTACAAATTATCTGAATAGACATTTATGCAAAGATACACTAATGTCCAATTAGTACAAGAAAGATACTCATGATCATTGGTGATTCATAACATTCAAATAAAAACCACAATTAGATACCCACTTCAAACCTACTAGAATGGCTAAAGTTAAAAAGACATAATTACAATTGCTGGTGAGAATGTAAAGAACTGGAAACCTCATATATTGCCTGTGGAAATGTGAAATTGTGCAACCACTTTGGAAAGTATTCTAGCAGTTTTTCAGAAAGTTACCCGTGGAGTTGTCATGTGATGATAGATTCTATTTCTAGGTATATAACTCAGGAGAAATAAAAATCTATATACACATTAAAAACCTGCACACAAATGTTTATAGTATTATTATTCATAAAAACCCAAAAGTACAAATAGCCCAAATTTCCATCAGTTTATGAATGGTGTAAACAAAATGTAGTACATCTATCTATGTAATGGAATATTATTCAGCCATAAAAGGAAGTACTGGCACATGCTACCGCATGGGTGAATCTTTAAAAAGTTATGTTAAGGCCGGGCGTGGTGGCTCAAGCCTGTAATCCCAGCACTTTGGGAGGCCGAGACGGGTGGATCACGAGGTCAGGAGATCGAGACCATCCTGGCTAACACAGTGTAACTCCATCTCTACTAAAAAAATACAAAAAACTAGCTGGGCGAGGTGGCGGGCGCCTGTAGTCCCAGCTACTTGGGAGGCTGAGGCAGGAGAATGGCGTGAACCCGGGAGGCGGAGCTTGCAGTGAGCTGAGATCCGGCCACTGCACTCCAGCCTGGGCCACAGAGCGAGACTCCGTCTCAACAACCAAAAAAAAAAAAAAAAAAAAAGTTATGTTAAGCAAGTAAGTCAGTAACAAAAGACCATATGTTATGTGATACCATTCACAGGAAGTCTCCAGAATAGGCAAATATATAGAGAAGGTAGATTAGTGGTTGCCTAGGGGTAGGAGTAGGGGGAAGATGTGAGGAGTGGGGATAGGATGATAGCTTAAAGGTATAGGGTTTCTTTTCATTAGAATATGATAAAAATGTTTTAAAATTGTCGTGATTATTGTACAGCTTTATGAATATACTAAAAAATTGAACTTCCCACTTTAAAAAGATAAATTGTGTTGCGAAGCATATCTCAGTAAAGCTCATATGAAAAGAAATAATGCCAATTTTATGAAAAATATTCTAGTGAATAAAAATGAGTAAATATTTCTCAACTAATTTTCTGAGGCCAACATGCCGTGGAAAGAAGACCCAGCAAGGATGTTATAAGAAAGGAAAAATACAGGTCAATCTCTCTTATTAAACTAGAGGTTAAGATTCTAAATAAAATATTAGCAAACAAATCCCATCGATATAAAAAAATTGATATTATACCACACACACATTGGACTATTTCCATAAATGCTCTTGCTTGATTTAACATTAGAAAATCAATCAATATAATTTACCACATTCACAGTATAAAAAAATTATGATCACCTCAATAGATGAAAACAAAAATCACTGGATGAAATTCAACATCCATTTGTGTTTTTTTTAAAGCATTAAACAGGGAAAAAAGAAAAATATCCTAAATCTGATCAAATGTATCTACAAAATCCTATAGCAAATACTATACATAAAGTTAAAATGTTAAAAGCATTCCCTTTAGCATCAGTTGACATAGCTTTATAGTTATACTATGCTCAAGTTGAAATTGAAAATCCACCACCACTGAGAACTCCCCGCCCTTCCTTCTTTATTGACTTCAATAGTATGTATAACACTCTCACAAACATTTTTTATTTGTTTTGTCTTTCTCCTACTACTAGAACATAAACTCTATAGGAGCAGGTATATTTATGATTTTGTCTACTATGGTGTTCTCAGCACCCTTAAACAGTGCATACAATAAGTATTTGATACGGTTTGGCTCTGTGTCCCCACCCAAATCTCATGTCAAATTGTAATCCCCACATATTGGAGGAGGGGCCTGGTGGGAAGTGGTTGGATCATGGGAGTGGATTTCCCCCATGCTGTTCTTGTGCTAGTGAATGAGTTCTTACAAGATCTGGTTGCTTAAAAGTGTGTAGCACTTCCCCCTTTGGTCTCTCTTCCTCCTGCTCTGCCATGTAAAGGTTTTGCCTCCTTCCCCTTCACTTTCTGCCATGATCGTAATTTTCCTGAGGCCTCCCCTACCTTGCCTCCTGTACAGCTTGTGGAATTGTGAGTTAATTAGACCTATTTTCTCCATAAATTACCCAGTCTCAGGTATGTCTTTATAGCAGTGTGAGAATGAACTAATAGCAGTACTCAACAAAATCATTGAGTTAGTTAAATTATCTCGACACTATCTCTGTAGTGAAAATTGAGTATCTTATCGGGAGAGTCCTAATAGACCTGAAAAGAGTTCTATGCACAATGTCTTAAATAGCAGAGTTATTGGGAGGCTGCATCAAACATAACCACCCTAAAACACTGGCTGGTGCCTTGTCAGATAGAGTTGGCACTTGGTCTTCTATATTCTGTTTTCAAACCTTCCAGCCACTTATTGATTGTCCATTGATCTTCTTTGGCTAGACATCTTTTTTTAATTTGTCTGGAGCCATCCCTTTTAATGGCAGCTTAATAAAGAACAAGTTTCCTTAACTGCTACTCCAACTGGATAGAGAAAATTGTGTTCTGAAAAAAACAGGGTTTTTTTCTAGGTCCTGAGCATGACTCAAATGGCCTTACCTTGAAAGTTGCAAAACATTTTTGTCAACAACCAGGCATTCTCAAACATGTCTTGACCAATGGTCATAAATTCCCAATGACTTATCCAAGACCACTTTCAAGCTCAAAGAAAACTTCCCATGGGGCTCCAACTTTTCTCTAATTGGAAAATTAATTTTTCCTACCTTACAATTTGAAATATAAGAAACATCTGTAACATAAATATATTACACACAAATATTTTTTAACCTAATAAAAACAGCTTCTTATTTTATAGTCTCTACTTCACAAAACTTGTGTGCTTAAATATCCCTGTGCCATTCATTAACCCAAAATAAAGTTATTATGGAAATATTAAAGTATACCTTAAGGCCAAAAGTCAAACAGCAAGTACCTGCCACTTCTCTCTCCCAAAACCAGTCGTGGAGATACTAGAAGAGCGAGAAGGAAATTGATAGATACTAGAACAAAATATAAAAACTCTATGAAAACTCTGAAGAGATAAAAGGTAGTTGAGACCAAAAGGGAAAGTGTGGAGAATGGTGGTCTACAATAGCTGAGGGCCAAGAACCATGATTCCTTAATAAGATACTGAGTTTTCTACTTATGCCTCTTAAATGCCTGTGTTAGTCAGGATTCTCTAGGAGGACAGAACCAAGAGGAGAGATGTATGTATGAACAGGAGTTTATTAAAGAGTATTGACTCACACAATCACAAGGTGAAGTCCCAAAATAGGTGGTCTGCAAGCTGAGGATCAAGGAAGCCAGTTCAAGTCCCAAAACCTCAAAAGTAGGGAAGCCAACAGACAATGCAGCCTTCAGTCTGTGGCCGAAGGTTCTAGAGCCCTTGGCAGATCACTAGGGTAAGTTTAAGAGTCCAAAAGCTGAAGAACTTGGAGTCTGATGTTTGAGGGCAGGAAGCAGCCAGCATGGGAGGAAGATGGAGGGTGAAGGACTCAGCAAGTCTAGTCTTTTCAATTTCTTCTGCCTGCTGTATTCTAGCTGTGCTTGCAGCTGATTAAATGGTGTCCACCTAGATTGAGGGTGGGTCTGCCTCTCCCAGTCCACTGAATCAAATGTTGATCTCCTTTGGCAACACCCTCACAGACACTTCAGGAACAATACTTTGTATCCTTCAATCCAATCAAGTTGATGCTCAGGATTAATGATCATAGTGCCCCATCTAGACATATCTTTGCCCCATCACTATTGCCAAGTAAGAAACATAGCATCAGATCAGCACCCTTGAGAAATAAGGGGTTCCAAGCTGAGTTAAAGATTGACATTTAAGTGGTTCTAAATCTCTGTTGGACTAAGCAGCAAATAAAAACAGGTGAACGCAAGCTGGTGGCCCAGTGTAGCATTCTTACTCCAACGAATAAAATAAGTGAACTCAAGCTAGTTGCCCTCTGAGCATTTTTTTCCTCCCAAACCACTGTAGGCTAGGCAATGTTTTAAAAAAAGAGAGAAAGAAATCCTAGAAAAGAGGTATTTAAGAGTTTCCTGGGAAGGTAAAGTTATCCGTTGGAGAGGAGGAAGGATAATAGGAGTGCTCTAAATTGTATCATGGAGACCGCCTATATTGATACACACATACCTGCCACATAAATACACATATAAAGATACTTTCTAAATTTATCTGGAGAATCTGTGCTCAAGCTGTGTTAGGTTGTGTCTCCTGCCTTGAGATATACACCATAAACTGTGGCTGCTTATAAGTGACAGGGAAAAAATGAACTCATAGAAAAAGTAAAGATATACCTAAAAAGTATGAGCACTATTAAAAATGAAAAATAAAACTTATGTTTAAAATGGAAGAATATTTAATGGAACAGACAAAATAAGAATTTAAAGCATAATAAATACATTTAGAGAAACGAGGCAAGATATTGAAATAGCAATAATAACATAGAAATCAATCCCTTAGAGATATATATGGAAAATAAAAAAGTTGAAATAAAGAACTGAAAAGATAGGTTGACTAACAGAATAGGTAGGACCAAAGAACAAATGAGTGAGATCAAAGATCTGTTAAAGGAAGTTTCCAGGATTCATTAAGAAAAGATAAAGAAATTAAAAGAATGAGATAAGGGTAAAGAAATCCGAACAATGGAAGCAGAAATGTCCAGATCCAGTGTGCTGATTAATTTTCTGTGTCAATTTGACAGGGCCATGGGGTGCCCAAATATTGGGTTAAACGTTATTTCTGAGTGTGTCTATGAGGGCGCTCCCAGAAGAGGTTAGCATTTGAATCAGTAGACTCAGTAAAGAAGACAGCGCTCCCCAGTGCAGGTGGAAATCACTCAATCGGTTAAGGGCCTAAATAGAAGAAAGGTGGGGGAAGGTTGAATTTGCACGCTGCCTGACTGCTTGAGCTAAACATCAATCTTCTACTGTCCTTGGCACTTCTGTTTCTGAGGCTTCAAACTATATACTATAGGTTTTCCTATGTCTCCAGCTTGCAAACATCAGATTGTGGGACATCTCAACCTCCACAACTGTGTAACCCAATGCCTTATAATTGTCTATCTGTCTATCTATCTATACCTATCTATCTATCAATATTCTATTGGTTCTGTTTCTATGGAGAGCCCTTAAGAATACAGATTTTGGTGCCAAAACTGGTTCTAGAAAAACAGAATTTTAAGAATGAGTTTTCTAAATTGGTTTGGGGTTTCTGTAATTGGATTTTTAATTTTATTAAAGATGGTAATGACTCTTTTTTATCAGTAAAGAAAGCACTGACAGTTCACGGCATATATGGGTAAGAGAGATATGCAAAATATTTGCAGTGAGTAATCTCGTTTGTTTGTTTGTTTTTCCTGATACAGTGTCTCACTCTTTTACCCAGGCTGCCGTGCGGTGGCACAATCTCGACTCGCTGCAACCTCCACCTCCTGGGTTCAAGTCATCCTCCCACGTCAGCCTTCTGAACAGCTGGAACTACAGGCATGCCCCACCATGCCCAGCTAAATATTTTTGCATTTTTTGAAGAGATGGGATTTTACCATGTTGCCCAGGCTAGTCTTCAATTCCTGGGCTCAGGTGATCTGCCCACCTTAGCCTCCCAAAGTGCTAAGATTACAGGCTTGAGCAACCATGCCTGGCCTACAGTGGATACTCTTAACCAACGACTTATAAGAAGTAGGAAGCTGGGTGCTCTATATATACTTCCAAGTAGTTTTGGAAAGCTAACAAATATTATGACATTCCTTGGTTGCTCTTAATGCTACTGGATGAAGTGGTGAAAGAAAAGAATGAGCTCAGGGATTCAAATTTGCAGCTCAAGCACCATATACATGACATGGAGTCTTCTATGGTACCCTGAAAGAGATTTTTTTCTTCTGTAGTTGCAGGGCTGAGGTTGCTGAAGATTAAATGTAGAATCTCAGCCTATGACTGGGTGACTTACAATGCAAGTTAAACCCCCAGCCTCTCAAGGTGTCTACTGTTAATGTAAAGACATTGATATTGGAAAAGAATGGGCTCCTGTAAATTGTGATTGGCCATCATGGAAAGTCCCTGCGGGGACATTGAGTCCCTAAATTCTGATACGTTTTCTTTGCCAGTGAAAAAGAAAGAGGTCTCCTTACTCCTAGAAGAAGAGGTCAACTCATCCCCAGTAGAAGGGGCCTGTCTGCCCCCAGTGGCAATGCCATCCCCACCCCAGTGATATCATCTCTCTCCTTCCAGTGATATTAGCCATTTCCCCCATCTTTGAGAAGATTAACTCTGCATTGCCTTAGAAAACTATAATGACCTCCCCTGAAGCAACTGCTATGCAAGACAATGCTGATTCTTTTCAGAGCTCCGCCCCTTTGCATCTAGACCTATAAGTAGACTCAAGCCCCAAGAGATTCTTAAAGATGAGGTAGAAAGTATGATCCATGAGAAGTTGTTCGATGCTCCAAAGATCTACTTGAGTTTTCTAATTTACACAAACAAGACTCCAGTAAACACATATGGCAATAGATTCTAAGGGTGTAACATAATGATGGAAGGAACATAATGTTGAATCATACCAAATTTATTGATATGGGGTCACTAATCAAAGATTCTGCATTATAGAAGGTTGCAGCTCAAAGAATTAGAAGGGCTATAACACTTCAGTCGGTTGGATAAAACATGGACCAAAGGGGGACCACAGTGAGTGAATTAGAAATGCCTGACCTGTCTTGGTTTAATGTAGAAGGCAGGATTGACTCAAAGGCTTAGGGAGACTGGAGTATTAGAATTAACTTGTCATTTAAGAACTAATCTCCCACACTAGAAGGGTCTAGCACCTTTCATCAATACTGAAAGAAAATTAACTTGGGAGGGGAGCCCCAGCATCCTTGAATAGCTTCATGGTTGCTCTTCTTTGTAGGTTAGAACTGTAACTGGAAACTTCAGTCATTCAGAAACCTAAATGTAATGGGAAGGATTGCATTCTGGATGGCAGGTACCAAGTGGTGATACTCAGTCAGCAAAGCCAAAGTGAGTGAGGTTACCAGAATGGACAGCAGAGTCAAAGCAGAAGTCAGAATAGTCTTATGCATAGATCTATGGTGTTAACAAAAGTTGTTCATGATGTTTCTAGAGGTGAAATAGACGGGAATCTTGCTAAGTTTTACTTGATATTTACAAGCATAAAAGTTCTAGATCAAGTGAACAAAAGTCTAACCTCAATCATAAAAATGTAATCATGGTCCCTCAATCAATTCCCAGACTAAATTCAGCTTACTTGCCTAGAAATTTTGAAAGAAGAGGAAGATAGGTTCCCTTGCAAAAGAATCCTGATATACGACCAAAAATTTGTACTGTTAATCTGTCTTCCAGCCTTCCCCACAGGGACCTATTTCCTTTTACTAGGGTAACTGTGAAATTGTCCTAATTCTGGAAGAACAAAACATCACTGTGTCACATCAGTCAGAGTAAAGGGTTATGGAGATCAGGTGATCAATGGAGCTCAGTTTTGTCTCACAGTGGGCCCAGTGGGTCCCCAAACACATCCAGTTGTCATTTCCCCAGTTCTGGAATGCATAGTTGGGATAGACATACTCAGTAGCTAGCAGAATCTCAACATTGGTTCCCTGATCATAATTTAGAGCACATGCCCTATGATTAAGGTCAATGGAAAACTATAATGACCCAATTCAGCCAGAACTATGAATGGTCCAGACCAGCTAGGAATGAAAGTTTGGGTCACCTCATCAGGCAAAGAATCATGAATATCTGAAGTACTTGCTGGAGACACAGGGAATATAGAATAGGCTGTAAAAGAAGGTAGTTACAAATGCCAGCTATAACGTGTTATCAGTTATTTAAAAAAAGAATGTAATTGTCATGAGTATTTCTTAGTTCATTATAAATACATATTTGTGTTTGTTTTCTTTCCTCTCTTATTACTTTATCATGAGACATAAGATATATTGACTTCATCAGAATTTAACTATTGTTAATTTTATATCTTTTTTTAAGTTATGGGATATCAAGGAAAAGAGTAAACCTCACTCAAGGACTTCACCTCATCTTCTGGGGAAAGGATTAGCTCATCTTCAGTTGTTTGTGGGATAGTTGTATAATGTTAGGTGGATTATGTCCTTGTTATTGTCTTTAATGAGATCAAGCCTGGTTTAAGGAGATATGTATGGGTGTCAGGTTCACAAGTGGCAAACTTGTGATGGTAAAATTTATGTAACTTGGGCCACAGCACGCTCAGATCACTTGTTAAACATTATTTCTGGGTGTGTTTGCGAGGGTGTTTCCAGAAGAGATAAGCATTTGAATTGAATAGAATAAAGCAGATGGCCCTTCCTAATATGAGGGAGCATGATCCAATCTGTTAAGGACCTAAATAGGGCAAAAAGGTGGAGGAAGCTTGAATTCACACTCTGCCTGATTGCTTGAGCTGGGAAACAGATCTTCTCCTTCCCGGGGCACTCTTGGTTCTCAGGTCTTCAGACCTGTACAGGAACATATACCATTGGCTCTCTGGCTCTCAGGCCTCTGAATCACACCCCAAGCTTTTCTCTATCTTCAGCTTATGGACAGCAGGTCATTGAACTTCTCAGTCCCCATAGTCACATAAGCCAATACTTTTCAGTAAGATGTAAATAAATGGATAGATAGGTAGGTAGGTAGGTAGGTAGATAGATAGATAGATATAGATGCATCTTATTGGTTCTCCGGAGAACCCCAACTAATATATCCAGAATTGATTCCATCAAGATGGCAATAGTAGGGTTGAGGAAAAATTGGAGGTGAGTGTTGTTCAGAAGTCCATGCATATATGCAGGATTGTGTCCATAATCAGGATAATCTGAGAACTCCCTAATCTCTTATCTCTGGCAGACTTTGACTTACTGTACGATCAGGAAGTCCAATCAGGTTCTGTACAACTGGGAAGTAAAGGCTAAGGGCAGACATGTAAATATTCCCCCTATTGATCTACAGATTCAACACAATGTCCAGCAAAATCCTAGCCACTTTTCTTTTTAAAGAAATTGTCAAGCTAATCCTAAAATTTATTAAGAAATGCAAGGAATCCAGAATAGCCAAAACAATTTTGAAAAAGAAAAAGTTGAAGGACTCAGACTTCCTAATTTCAAAACTTACTACCATGAGATATCATTTCAGATCTACTAGAATGGCTAAAGCCAAAAAGACAGGCAAAAGCAAAGGTTGGTAAGGATTTGAAGATGTTGGAGCCCTCATTCATATCTGCTAGAATTTTTAAATAGTGCTGTAAAATATCTTCTCAAAAGGTGAGCATAAAGTTACCATAAAACCCAGTAACTCCAATCCTAAATATATACCCAAAAGAATTGAAATGTATGTTCATAATAAACTCTTGTATGTAAACGTTCATAGAAGCATAATGGCCAAAAGTAGGACAAAATGTCTATCAGCTGATGAATGTATAGCAAAATGTGGTATATACATAGAATTGAATATTATTCAGCTATACAAAGGAATGAAGTATTGGCAAATGCTACAACATGAAGACAGAAGAAGGTAGATTTGTGCTTTCCAGGGAATTAGAAGAGGGGAGAATGGAATGGAAAGTGACTGCCAATGGATTTATTTTTAGGTGATAGAAATATTCTAAAATTAGATAGTGGTGATGGTTGCATAACTGTAAATATAATAATAACCACCAACTTTACATTTTGAAGCATGAATTTTATGGCATATAAGTTTTATATCAATAGCACTATCATTTTTAAACCATAAAATGTTATGCTGTAATCTGACACAATTAACTATAATTATGTATAGCACATGGATAGGTCTCTAAAGCAAACTCTTGAGTAAAAAGAATCTATGAAAAAAGAAAGAGATCTATAGCACATCATTTATGTAAATTGTAAGAATATTCAATATTTTTAAAATACTGTAAAATATTTAAGAATATTTGTAAAATATCATTTTCAAGGAAATGCATGCATCTAAATATATTAGACTTAATGCCTTTGCAACAAAGGAAATGGGGGAAGAGTTGGAGATTAATATTAAGGGAGAAAAATAGCTAAATAATAGGGTAAGAGGGGCAGAGACCAACAAACGTAGAGTGAAATAAACCATGAAGTGTAACGAACTCAACTTTATGAACCTGTGTTTTTCACCTCTGCAAAGTGGAGACCTTTGCTGAAGATTGATTCAACCTCAATCTACCAGGTTAGCTTCATCTCTGAATTATCATCACTCTGCCTAGCATACAAAATGCAAGCAATCAATCGTGATACTTACC
Organism: Trachypithecus francoisi; assembly: GCF_009764315.1. NCBI lineage: Eukaryota > Metazoa > Chordata > Mammalia > Primates > Cercopithecidae > Trachypithecus > Trachypithecus francoisi. The sequence goes on along the minus strand of NW_022681473.1, from coordinate 14,768,704 downwards.
ACCAGAAATCATTGCGAGCTTACCATTTTACAACAGTGTTTGACGTTCAATAAATACATGAGCACTCATGCCACATAATTATTTGAGTAAAAAGCATTTCTCTCAAAAAAATAGATAGAATACCTTATAGAGTGCAGTTCAAATTACAGATAAGAAACAACTGCTTTTCCTCCAATAAAACTGAGTCAGTCAGTCCAAGATAAATAAGACAGAAGACATGAAAGGAATGCTTCAACATAGGTTCCACTCAGCCATGATATTCCATTGAATAACGTTTTGTTTTTTTTTTTTAACATACTTTAAGTTCTAGGGTACATGCGCACAACAGGCAGGTTTGTTACGTAGGTATAAATGTGCCATGTTGGTTTGCTGCACCCATTAACTCCTCATTTACATTAGGTATTTCTCCTAATGCTATCCCTCCCCCTGCTCCCCACCCCACGACAGGCCCCCATGAGTGATGTTCCCCACCCTGTGTCCAAGTGTTCTCATTGTTCAGTTCCCACTTATGAGTGAGAACCTGTGGTGTTTGGTTTTCTGTCCTTGTGATAGTTTGCTCAGAATGATGGTTTCCAGCTTCATCCGTGTCCCTGCAAAGGACATGAACTCATCCTTTTTTATGGCTGCATAGTATTCATTCCATGGTGTATATGTGCCACATTTTCTTTATCCAGTCTATCACTGATGGACATTTGGGGTGGTTCCAAGTTTTTGCTATTGTGAATAGTGCTGTGGTAAACATACGTGTACATGTGTCTTTATAGTAGCATGATTTATAATCCTTTGGGTATATACCCAATAATGGGATTACTGGGTCAAATGGTATTTCTAGTTCTAGATCCTTGAGGAATTGCCACACTGTCTTCCAAAATGGTTGAACTAGTTTACACTCCCACCAACAGTGTAAAAGTGTTCCTATTTCTCCACATCCTCTCCAGCATCTGTTGTTTCCTGACTTTTTAATGATCACCATTCCATTGAATAAAGTTTATCCATGCCATCCAGAAAGAGAAAAATGCAATAGCAAATTCTGCTGGGGTTTTCTTAATCTCTCAGGTATTTTTCTAAATTCAAGGTTTGCTTACACTACAGAAATACATCAACAGAAGCAGCCACAGATATGTGCCTTGGCAGACATGCGTAGATCAGGCAAAGTGAATGCTCCAAAACCTTTCAACTGAGAACTGATACTGTCCAAACTGGTATGTGACTGTATACATCCATTCCAACACTTACTCACCATCTTCTTCATCCAGCTAGATGCTAGAGATGGAGAGATGAACCAGACTGTTCCTAACCCCAAGAACTTACACTGTCAGATGGCAATGACCAAAGACATGATAAGTGCTTGAGATGATGGATACCCCAATTACACTGATTGGATCATTACACATTGTATGCCTATATTAAAATATCAAAAATATGTATTGTTATGTATCCATGATAATGGGTACATAATAATTAAAAATAAAAATTTTTTAAATAAAAAAAATAAAAAGCTCATCCCCCAAAAAGTAAAACTAGAAGGATACAGTTTTCAAAAAACACACTTTGAAGTCAGACAGAAAGTTTGGATGTTGAAACTGCCTCTATCAGCTGTTTAGCAAGGTCTTTTGTCCCTTTAAATTTTAGCTTCCACATTTAAATAACAAGAATTACAGCAGAAACTTAACACAGATTTTATAAAAATTAAATAAAACTAAAAATACCTGACCAGAGTCAATGCTTGGCATATGTGACCTTCTCCTGCTCTTCCCTGCTGTTGAAGAAATGGTGTGTGAACCTTGAAGGATGTGACATTGCAAATATGGAAAAGTGAAATAAAGTGTGTTCTTATTGTTATGTGCTCAGAAAGCTGCAAACTTAATTGAGATTTTGCTTCCCAAGAACTTTCCTAAGGGCACTCTGACCTTCCCTATTCTTTAGGCTATAGACAGAGGGTACAGGTTAGGAATGACTATGGCAAAGTAGGAATGTAGTTTTGTCTGTGTCCTCTGTGTCCATGGAAGGGCTCCATCTGAGCTGTAAAGACAGGAGGATGATGATCCTAACCGAAGATGGATACTACAGTGAGGTTGGAAGCACATATAGAATAGTATTTCTGCAGTTATGCATGGGGCAGGGGGATGAGGAGATCAATGAATGTAAACAGATATGTCATCATGATACTTAAAATGGGGAGATATTAGATTCCAATGAAACCCATTGGAAAGAAAATGACTGACACAAATGGCAGGACTCAGCATAGTAAACATAGAATTAAAAACTTATTGTTATGTGGTAATTCTATTTTTGGTATTCTGAGGAACTCCAATACTGTTTTCACAAGGTTATACAAATTATCTTACATTCTCACCAACAGCACACCATGGTTCCCTTTTCTTTACACCCTCGCCAACACATTGCCACTCATCTTTTTGATAATTATATACACAATGGAATACTATTCAACCTTAAGAGGAGGGGAAATCCTATTATTTGTGACAACCTGGATAAACCTGAAGGGCATCATGCTAAATGAAATAAGCCAGGCACATAAAGAAAAATATCATATGATCACTTATATGTGGAATCTAAAAAAAAAGTTGAATTCATACAAGTAGAGAGTAGAATGAAGGTTATAAGAGTTTGAGGAGGGAGGAAGGTGAATGGTGAAAGGGGAGACATTGATCAAAGGGTATAAAGTTTCAGTTAAACAACAGGAATAAGATTTAGTGAACTATTGCACAGAATGGTGACTATAATAAACAATAATGCATTTCATATTTTAAAATTGTTAAGTTCATTTTAAATATTTTTACCACAAAAATGGTATGTGAGGTGCTAGATGTGTTAATTAGCCTGATTTAATCATTCCATATTGTAAACATATATCAAAACATCACATTTTGCCTCATAAATATACGCAATTACTATTCAATTAAAAATAAGATTTTAAAGCATTATTGCTATTTATAGTTATATATTTGACCTTATTACTAATATTAAGTGCCTTCAACGATATCTAAAATGACTAAAATCATGAAGTAAACAAACAGTTAAAAAATAAGGAATTCACAATTAAGTTTCCATTTTAGGGTTAATATTTCTTGTAACAAAAAAGCAACAGTTAAAAAATACTTATGCTATAATTTAAATCACATGCTGATAGAAAATCTTATTTGCAATCTGGGTAGATTTATATGTGATATAAAGAAGTTCAAATAATTATAACTATCTATACAGAAATAACATTATTTTTCATGCAGTAAAAGGTAGCCGTAAGAAAGCGGCAGCCTGGCAGGGGTGTGAGTTTCAATAGATACAGCTACTACCAATCTCCAGCTCAGCAAGCAGGGAGTTGAGGGAGTAAAGACCTCAGCATCTCTTTCCTCCTGCCTTTTGATCACCAACTGGCCAAATCCATGAAGCCACAAGGAACGAGAGTCCAGATGATCTAGTTTATAAAGTGAGCCTCCTGTGGCATGGAGGACCAGAGAGATGGCAGAGCAGGATGTACAGGGAAAGACAGAAATGACAAAATGACATCTGTGACTGCCTAGAGAATAAAATTCAACTTCCATATCCAACCACCAGTATGTATACTATGAGGTAGTCAATATGCTTGCTAGGGTCTAGCTTATAGCAGGTGCCTCACAAATGTACATTGAAATAATAAGCCTACTAATCAATGAATGATGGAATTCAAATGGCTGTCTGACCAAGTCAAACTAGCCCTCTCGTGGTGGAGTTACACACATTCTGCAGTGCCCTTTAAATATTCTTTTTGGGCCGGGCGCGGTGGCTCAAGCCTGTAATCCCAGCACTTTGGGAGGCCGAGACGGGCGGATCACGAGGTCAGGAGATCGAGACCATCCTGGCTAACACGGTGAAACCCCGTCTCTACTAAAAAATACAAAAAACTAGCCGGGCGAGGTGGCGGGCGCCTGTAGTCCCAGCTGCTCGGGAGGCTGAGGCAGGAGAATGGCGTAAACCCGGGAAGCGGAGCTTGCAGTGAGCTGAGATCCGGCCACTGCACTCCAGCCTGGGCGACAGAGCGAGACTCCGTCTCAAAAAAAAAAAAAAAAAATATTCTTTTTGGATGTGGACTGAGTTAAATACTTCATGAATGAAACAAACACAAGTCGGCAGATAATCATGAACCTTCCAAGAGTTTTAGAGGTGTTTTTCTGTTTTATTTAAAAATAAATAAAAACATTCACTCCTGACTTAAAAATAATCACAGAACATTTATGTTTCTTTGGCTCCTCTCTCTTTTGCTCTCCCTCTCCCTTTCTCTCCCTTTCTCTTTCTCTTGCTCTGTCACATAGGCTGGACAGAGGAGAAATCAAAAAAAGATCAAACCTGTGTAGAATACTATCTGCCTTTAAGAAGAAGAAAACTCTGCCATATGCAACAACATGAATGAACCTGGAGGACATCACGCTCAGTGAAACAAGCCAATCACAGAAGGACAAATACTACTTGATTCCATTTTTATAAAGTATCTAAAATAGCCAAAATCATAGAAACATACAGTGAATGGTGGTTGTTAGGGGCAGGGGGAGGGGGCAATGCTGAGTTGCTCGAAGGGTACAGTTTCCATTATGTGGCCAGTTGCAGTGGCTCACACTTGCAATCCTAGTTCTTTGGGAAGCTGAGGTGGAAGGATTGCTTTAGCCCAGGAGTTCCAGGTTACATTGAGCTATGATAGTACCACTGCCCTTCAGCGTGGGGGACAGAGTGAGATCCTGCCTCAAAAAAAAAAAAAAAAAATTCAGTTATGCAAGATCTGCTATACAACATTACAACATTTTACCTACAGTTAACAATACTGTATTGTGCACTTACAAATTTATGAAGAGGATAAATTTCATGTTGTGTTCTTATCAAAATATTTAAAAAAGAAAAAGGAGGCCGAGTGCGGTGGCTCACGCTTGTAATTCCAGCACTTTGGTAGGCCGAGGTGGGCGGATCACAAGGTCAGGAGATCGAGACCATCCTGGCTAACATGGTGAAACCCCGTCTCTACTAAAAATACAAAAAAGTTGGCCAGGCTAGGTGGCGGGCGCCTGTAGTCCCAGCTGCTCGGGAGGCTGAGGCAGGAGAATGGCAGGAACCCAGGAGGCGGAGCTTGCAGTGAGCTGAAATCGAGCCACTGCACTCCAGCCTGGGCAACAAGGCAAGACTCTGTCTCAAAAAAAAAGAAAAGAAAAGAAAAGAAAAGAAAAAGGAAATAAAGACATTGCTTCTGACTTTAAAATACAGAATGTTTTTGTTTCGGTGGCTTCTCTCTCTCTCTCCTTTTTACTTCTGCTGTGTAGGTGGGACAGAGGACAGACCAGAGGCAACTGAAACCTGTGAGGAATGACTTCTGCAGCAGGGCCTGGGGATATGAGGGTCCCTCCTAAATCAGAAGAGAGTATCTTAAGGTTATATATGTGTTGTAAAGAACATCTCCCAGTGTCCCCAAAATATAAAGACACACTAAAAGTACATATGACCCAAGGAGAGAACCCACACAAGTGTGGGTGTGATTCACAAAGATATAAATATCACTTTCCTAAAGGGTGACTCAGAAAAAAATAATTTAGAAAGAGACCAAGAACATATTTCATTAATATAATTTCTTCTGAGAAAAAAATGAGGCTGAAATATATGACACTGCTTTCCTGTTTCTCGTCAGTAATGAACCCCTAAATGGGGCTGATAGGAAGAGTCTGCTATAGATCACTCCGGTTCTCAGTTACCTCTTCCAAAAATGAAAATGCTAAGAATAATACCCACCTAATAATAATATGAAAAACATTAGGTGGGGGCGGAGCAAGATGGCCGAATAGGAACAGCTCCAGTCTCCAACTCCCAGCGCGAGCAACACAGAAGACTGGTGATTTCTGCATCTTCAACTGAGGTACTGGGGTCATCTCACTAGGGAGTGCCGGACAATCGGTGCTGGTCAGCTGCTGCAGCCCGACCAGCGAGAGCTGAAGCAGGGCGAGGCATCGCCTCACCTGGGAAGCGCAAGGGGGAAGGGAATCCGTTTTCCTAGCCAGGGGAACTGAGACACACAACACCTGGAAAATTGGGTAACTCCCACCTCAATAGTGCGCTTTAAGCAAACGGGCACACCAGGAGATTATACCCACACCTGGCCGGGAGGGTCCCACGGCCACGGAGCCTCCCTCATTGCTAGCACAGCAGTCTGTGATCTAACCGCAAGGCAGCAGCGAGGCTGGGGGAGGGGCGTCCGCCATTGCTGAGGCTTAAATAGGTAAACAAAGCCGCTGGGAAGCTCGAACTGGGTGGAGCTCACAGCAGCTCAAGGAAACCTGCCTGTCTCTGTAGACTCCACCTCTGGGGACAGGGCACAGCTAAACAACAACAACAAAAAAAGCAGCAGAAACCTGTGCAGACACAAACGACTCTGTCTGACAGCTTTGAAGAGAGCAGTGGATCTCCCAACACGGAGGTTGAGATCTGAGAACGGACAGACTGCCTGCTCAAGTGGGTCCCTGACCGCTGAGTAGCCTAACTGGGAGACATCCCCCACTAGGGGCAGTCTGACACCCCACACCTCACAGGGTGGAGTACACCCCTGAGAGGAAGCTTCCAAAATAAGAATCAGACAGGTACACTCGCTGTTCAGCAATATTCTATCTTCTGCAACTTCTGCTGCTGATACCCAGGCAAACAGGGTCTGGATTGGACCTCAAGCAATCTCCAACAGACCTACAGCTGAGGGTCCTGACTATTAGAAGGAAAACTATCAAACAGGAAGAACACCTATACCAAAACCCCATCAGTACGTCACCATCATCAAAGACCAGAGGCAGATAAAACCACAAAGATGGGGAAAAAGCAGGGCAGAAAATCAGGAAATTCAAAAAATAAGAGCGCATCTACCCCTGCAAAGGAGCACAGCTCATCACCAGCAATGGATCAAAGCTGGTCAGAGAATGACTTTGACGAGATGAGATAAGAAGGCTTCAGTCCATCAATCTTCTCAGAGCTAAAGGAGGAATTACGTACCCAGTGCAAAGAAACTAAAAATCTTGAAAAAAGAGTGGAAGAACTGATAGCTAGAATAATTAATGCAGAGAAGGTCATAAATGAAATGACAGAGATGAAAACCATGACACGAGAAATACACGACAAATCCACAAGCTTCAGTAACCGACTCGATCAACTGGAAGAAAGAGTATCAGCGATTGAGGATCAAATGAATGAAATGAAGCGAGAAGAGAAACCTAAAGAAAAAAGAAGAAAAAGAAATGAACAAAGCCTGCAAGAAGTATGGGATTATGTAAAAAGACCAAATCTACGTCTGATTGGGGTGCCTGAAAGTGAGGGGGAAAATGGAACCAAGTTGGAAAACACTCTTCAGGATATCATCCAGGAGAACTTCCCCAACCTAGTAGGGCAGGCCAACATTCAAATTCAGGAAATACAGAGAACACCACAAAGATACTCCTCGAGAAGAGCAACTCCAAGACACACAATTGCCAGATTCACCAAAGTTGAAATGAAGGAAAAAATCTTAAGGGCAGCCAGAGAGAAAGGTCGGGTTACCCACAAAGGGAAGCCCATCAGACTAACAGCAGACCTCTTGGCAGAAACTCTACAAGCCAGAAGAGAGTGGGGGCCAATATTCAACGTTCTTCAAGAAAAGAATATTAAACCCAGAATTTCATATCCAGCCAAACTAAGTTTCATAAGTGAAGGAGAAATAAAATCCTTTACAGATAAGCAAATGCTTAGAGATTTTGTCACCACCAGGCCTGCCTTACAAGAGACCCTGAAGGAAGCCCTAAATATGGAAAGGAACAACTGGTACCAGCCATTGCAAAAACATGCCAAAATGTAAAGACCATCGAGGCTAGGAAGAAACTGCATCAACTAACGAACAAAATAACCAGTTAATATCATAATGGCAGGATCAAGTTCACACATAACAATATTAACCTTAAATGTAAATGGACTAAATGCTCCAATTAAGACACAGACTGGCAAACTGGATAAAGAGTCAAGACCCATTAGTCTGCTGTATTCAGGAGACCCATCTCACATGCAGAGACATACATAGGCTCAAAATAAAGGGATGGAGGAAGATCTACCAAGCAAATGGAGAACAAAAAAAAGCAGGGTTGCAATCCTAGTCTCTGATAAAATAGACTTTAAACCATCAAAGATCAAAAGAGACAAAGAAGGCCATTACATAATGGTAAAGGGATCAATTCAACAGGAAGAGCTAACTATCCTAAATATATATGCACCCAATACAGGAGCACCCAAATTCATAAAGCAAGTCCTTAGAGACTTACAAAGAGACTTAGACTCCCATACAATAATAATGGGAGACTTCAACACTCCACTGTCAACATTAGACAGATCAATGAGACAGAAAGTTAACAAGGATACCCAGGAATTGAAAAACATTAGGTGATATTTACTGAGCTTTACTACGAGTTAGAAATCAGACTGCAACAATTATGTCGTGTAACCTCTACAAGCCTGATGAAAAAGATACTACTGTCTTATGATTGCTGCTTTATAGATGGGAATTATAAGACTTAGAGGTATTTTGGTAATTTCTTCCAGGTTGCATCACAAGTAAATGGCAAAACCAATATTCAAAACCAAGAAGTCTGATTTCAGAAGCCACAGCCTAAATACCAGGATAAATATCTCTTGATTAAATAAGATAAAGCATGTAATAGTAAGCACTCCGTATATGAAAGTGACTACTATATTTCATCTAAGTCCTGCTTCTATGCATTCTACACTATTATCCCATGCTAGTCCACGCTTGGAATTTATTTCTTGTGTTAGTATTGATTTCAGTCTGCAGTTTTTTTCCATCTTTACTGATAGGAAGGATCAAAATTCACTTAGAGAAGATTTTTCAATTCCTAAGAAGACTTAGCATCTCTTCAGGATGCTCTGCAAAGTTCAAGGCTCTTGATTGAAGCTTCTTATCCTCTATGCATCCATGTGCTCATTAAATTCTGAAACGAGGTTCATGAACCAAAAGAAAAACAGTGACGAACCACAGTTCTGGCTCTGATGACTGAAGCAGGACTACTGTCTTTATTTATGAGGAGTTGGGGTTTGGCACTTTTCTTCCTACTTTGAGCTTTCTGTGTTCAATGCCAAATACCATTTAGACTTTCCTTCTGTCAAAGCCCTATGGAATACTGGTACCATCACATGAGTTTAAAAAAAATTCTATGTTGTTGAAAAGTCTAAAAGTTCAGAAACAATACTTAAAACATTCCCATCTGAGATTTAAGTGTTCATTAGGCTATTAAAGATGCTGAGAAGTACCGCAGTAATGTAACAGCAAACAGTTTAACTTACCTGTTTAAAGAAAATATTTTCTTATGTAACCCACTTAACTCCCCATAGCATTTATGCTTGGGGGGCGGCGGGAAAAAGCAGCAGTATTAGACAGAAGTGTGTAATCCATGAAATTCCTGGATTGTGTCCCTCTGAATACAATGCATCTCAGAGTTATACTCTTTGTCCATTTCATGCCAGTTTTCAGGAGAGCACATATACAATTTGCCCATTTTCATAATTCTCTCTCCTTAGCTTGAGTGTTCCATGAGGCTACAGTTTTGACGTGTTTACCTTTAAAATACCATCACACTATGTAGAATTTATGAGTTATAAACAAACATTTCTTGAATAAATGAATTACTCAGAACCTTTTGTTTGCTTCATTGATGGTGAGTAGAGTAAACAACTGTTCCACTTTGCCCAGAATTAAGAAATTTCCTGAGATTTGGGGCTTTCAAATCTCAGATTTGAAAACAAATTGTCCCAGGCAAACTAGGACAAATTGGTCATGCTATGTAGTGGTGATTTTTTATTTTGTTGATTTTTGTTTATAATTATCCTATTTGTCCACTCTGTGTGTGTGTCCAGATTTTAGCTAAACACTGGCCATGAATTAGTTTGTTTACTTCTCAAAACAACCTCAGGAAATATGTATGATTTCATCTCCATTTCACAGATGAGGAAATTAAGACAAAGTTTTCATGCCTTGGCCACAGATACCCAAGCTTACCCCGCTGTCTGGTTCTAGAGTCTGTGCCCTCCAAAATGAATTCTGCAGGTACAGAAAAGAGTATAAGGTCATGAAATTCATCTTTGAAAATAAGAGCTCAGTAATTCACATAGAAAATAATGTGGACAAGCACAATCCATTCCCTGCTGGGTGAGATAGAATGTGAGAGAAAGAAGTCTGGAAAGCCATAATCTTAACATTAATCCAAGAAGCAAGTGAATTTGAATTTGAGCTTTTAATATGTTATATACAGGCCAAGCAAGCTGAGAGCTATTTTTAGCTCTAAGTTATGAAATACAATCACATGGACAGGTGGCCTACATTTTCAGTTTTATATTTGGTGAAGAGTTTTGCAGTCAAAGTGAGAATGCCATTGCACCGACCATGTTTGGAAAAGGCAGCCGTAGTCCTACAGATTCTGAGCATGCTGAGCAGGAGAGCTAGCTGGTGGTGTGGAGTGGGAGATAGAAACTCTGGAGCCTAGATTCAACACCACCAGTCTAGCTATATGACATGGGAAAAACCATTTGAGGTTTTTTTTTTTTTTTTTTTTTTGCCTTCGTTTTCTCATGTGAAAAAAAATGGAGCATGATGGAGAGGTAAGAATAGAGTAAAAGACTTGGAGAGCCAGCAAAAGAGTGAATCGGTATCCTGATTCTTTTACTTAGTATCTGTGTATCTGAGCCTCAGTTTTACCATCTGTAAAATGGGACATCTGATCCATAAAACACAGGTTATCATTTAGTAGAAAATGATGACACTTCTTCATCTGTTTCATCCTCGATAAGTCGCTTCACATTTTGGAGCCTTGGATTTATCAACTATAAAACTAGGATAATAACCTAAATGTCAACAGGGTAATTATAAGAAACAACAAAGGTGACAATGCCCACCAGAGCTCCCAGCACACACAAAACCATCAGGAAGTATTTGAGGAGGGGATAGCTTCTAAGGCTCTTTACATCTCTAGGAAATGTGAATTTTGTGCACACTAGCCACTGTTTTCTGCTTACTTCAAGAAACAAGTCTAAGGATTTAGGACTTTAGCTCTGATGTTCTCAGCAACACAAATCACAATCTTAAAGAAGGTAAAAAAATTATTTGGCCATCAGAAATGATCATATAATTAGGAGTGGGTGAGGACAGCAAAAGAAACAAATAGAGTAAAAAAGGCAACTTACAGAATGGGAGAAAATATTTGTAAACTCTGCATCCAACAAAGGTCTAATATCCAGAATCTATAAGAGACTTAAATTAACAAGCAAAAAGCAAACAACCCCCATTAAAAAGTGGACAAAAGACACGAACAGTTTTCGAAAGAAGACATACAGTGAACAAGTATATGAAAGATGCTCAAAATCACTGATCATTAGAGAAATGAAAATCAAAAATACAATGAGATACCATCTCACACCAGTCAGAATGGCTATTACTAAAAAGTCAAAAAATAACAGATGCTTGTGAGGTTGCAGAGAAAAGAGAATGCTTATACACTGTTGGGGGAATGTAAGTTAGTTCAGCCATTGTGGAAAATAGTGTGGCAATTTCTCAAATAACTTAAAACAGAATTCTCATTTGACCCAGCAATCCTAATCCTGGGGGTATACCAGGAGGAATATAAACAGTTCTGTCATAAAGACACATATACATATATGTTCCTTGCAGCACTATTCACAAGAGCAAAGACATGGAATCAACCTAAATGCCTATCAACAGTAGACAGGATAAAGAAAATGTGATATATATACACTATGGGATACTATGCAATCATAAAAAGAAACAAGATCATGTTCTTTGCAGCAACATGGATGGAGCTGGAGGTCATTATCCTGAGTGAACTAACACAGGAACAGAAAATTAAATATCACATGTTCTCACTTGTGAGAGCTAAACATTTGAACACAAATAATGGAACAAAAGATACCAGAGCCGACTTGAGGGTGGAGGGTGAGAAGGAGAAAGAAGGCTGAAAAACTACTTAGCAGGTACTATGCTTATTACCCGGGTGACGAAATAATTTGTACACCAAATCCCCATGACACACTATTTACCTGTATAACACACCTGCACATGTACTGCTGAACTTAATAAAATAAAGTAAAACGAAATACCTATTTCATGTGGGAAAAAAACAGCAAGTGAGGAGATCTCTCAGATTAGATTCATTGGGAAATAGACTCTGACACTGAGATCTGTGTGCAGATGGCTCTCCAGGAAGGACTCTCAGGAACAGCATCTATAAGGGAAGATGGCAGCAGAATCAGAGAGAGGGAGAAACAAAAGCCTTAGCCAATCCTTCAGGGTGCTTGGGAGCTAAGATGGCCCTTGGGAGCTGTGTCAAGGAAACAGGATAAGCGGGGGCTGGCCTTCATACTACTCACTGGCCAATGTTGGATGACACTTCTACAGCTGTTTAATCTTCACCTGGAGCCATAACAGCAGGGGAGGTGGCTCGCACTGACTGAAGGAAATTCTTGGAAGGATTTCAGTTAGGAGATCCAGGTAGCACACAATGGCATCCACTATCAGAGACACTATTATTTACATAAGACGTGCTTAGAATTGAAGAAAGAAATCTGAAGAGCAGCCAGTGAGTGACCTAAAAAGAAGTGGTTGTTGGAATTAACTTGAAAGTCAGCATACTAGCTCCTGAATACAACATTGTCCAGCTTTAGCCAGGCTCATATATTTGCAGAGAAAAAGTGACCGTTATCCGAACAGAAAATCAGTAATGCGTTTATAAGGACAAACATGTTTGTAAGAAAAATGTGTCTGACTCTATCAAAAACGTTAAGCAAACTAAATGGCTGCTCATACGCACAAAAGGGGTTGTGGCCACCAGCCAAGCAGCTGTGGTGTGTGAGGTGGTATGCAGAGTTAGAATACTGCAGAAAGTCTCGCTCTGTCACTTCCTGGATGTGAGAATTCAGAGACCACTTCTCCTTCCCAGGCCTCAACTTCTTAGTCAGTAACATGCAACAGGGGAACAAAAACAGCCCTAAGATCTCTTTCATCCTATGTGCCAATAATTCCAGATCTTTATTACCATTGTTAGCAAGAACAAAAATAATTACAAAATGGATGCCTTGGTAATTCCTTCATTTTCTGCTAAGTTAAATTTTGGGGCAGTGTCCTCTGCATTATTCACTTTCCTGATAATTTTTTATAAAACTTTTTGCTTTTTATTGAAATGTTGTAGACCTCTCTTTTATTATTGAGGGTGCTTTATTCCTCATACCCTTTAACATTTATAATTTTGTGAGGTCAGTAACTTCACTCTTGCTCACTGTACCGTCCATGGAAGAGTATCTCTCACAAGCTAGAGGTATCAGTTATGTTTCATTATAGACACCAGTTCAGGCTAACTTAAAGGGAAAAAAGGAGGTAATTGAAAGGATATCAAGAGGTTTGCAGAATCAAAAGGAAACTGGGCAAAATGCAGGAGCATTTCAGAGGGCTGAGGAACGGAAGTCAGAAGCAAAGAACCATGTCATGTCTGGAATGGTCCCACCAGCATTTCCCTGCTATAGCAAATGAGCTCCAAGCCTTGATGCTATCTTTCCATCCCTTGCAGATTCAAATTTAGGGGAGTGAGAACTTTTTGTTGGCTGAGCTTCGGACTCATGCCTGCCTCTCTGTGCACCTTCATGAATCTCTCTGTACAGATTTCTCTTCCTTTGGGGGCAGGGAAGGAAATGTTATCCTTGCCTCAGCTTTCATAAACTTGTGGGTGGCGAGGGTACAGGAACTAGACACTCTTCTCCCACCAATCTATTCTCCAAGAAAGAGGTCATTCTCCAAGAAAGTCACGATATTTTAAGTAGGAGAATGGATTCTGGATACACAGAATACCAATATTTGCTAGAGCAGGTGCTCAAATAATGTTTTAGATGGATATGTGCTCATATATAAAATGCTGAAAATTTTCTCTGAAGCAAACAAGTGCTTTACTTTAACATAGGTGCATAAGGAAAGCTGTTTTAAATATTCTTCTACAGTAGTTGAGATTCTGCCTTATCTCTGACATCTATCTGCATGATATCCAGAATTTCTTTAGTGAAGTTTGAATCTATAGCTTAAATTTGAAAACCTCAATTTGAAAGATAATATCCCTACTGTTGGATACCAACATATCATTCCAAACTTATTTTTCATTACTTCTCTCCACAGATATTACACTCCAGCCAAACAGACATTGTTTGCGAAATATATCTGCATGATTTATCTTCTATTTTACTGTATCTCTCTTGTCCAGAGCAAAGTTATCTTCCTCAATTCCCCACCCTAGAATCTACTCTTCATCCATTACTATAGCATTTTATATGTATCTCTTGTTGGTTTTTATTATTTGCTACATAGAATTAAAGTTACTTACGTATAGGTCTTATCTCCCCTTTAGTTTTTTTAAATAAACTTTTGGATATAGGAGCTCTGTTGGGTCTATCTGTTTCTAAACATTTGAAGTGTGAAATAGAACATATACAGAAAAGTTTATAACAGAAATTTAGTTATATCACTTTCTAAAATATAAAAGCTTTGTTTGATTTACTTTTTTTAACATTTTTACCATGATATATATATTTGGTGTGTGTGTATATATAAATATATTTTATTTTTTATTTATACATACATGTATATATAATATGTGTATGTGCATATATAAAATACAAATTTTATATATACATATATATGTATGTGTGTGTATATATATAAAATTTGATATTCAAAAAAGGTGCATTAAATACATAGGTTCATTTGGCTTTCCTTATCTACCTAGTCTCAACTTTCACCTTTCTGCTGAGCTCCCAGTTCAGGTTTCTTAAGTATTGAGGCACATCCCCAGAGAGGAGACATGTTAGCATCTAAAATACAACATATTATGGGGCAAACTTCTCACCTTTTTCACCAAACTAGCACTTCTTTGATATTTCTGACCATGTCATCACAATTGTTTTCAACCAATCAGGCAAAATCCAACAAATTCCTTTAACTGATATGGACTTCACTAATGTTGGCCCAAGGTTGCAGCATATATATACATATACATGTATATATATACATATATATATATACATATACATGTATATATATACATATATATATACATATACATGTATATATATACATATATATATACATATACATGTATATATATACATATATATATATACATATACATGTATATATATACGTATATATATACATATATATCACTAATGTTGGCCCAAGGATGCAGCATATATATATATATACACACGCACACACACACTATATATATATAACCACACACACACACACACACACACACACACGCACATTTTGTTTTTGAGATGGAGCCTAGCTCTGTCACCCAGGCTGGAGCGTGGTGGTGAGATCTCAGCTACTGCAGCCTCCACCTCCTGGGTTCAAGCAATTCTCCTATCTCAGCCTCCCAAGTAGCTGGGATTACGGGCACCTGCCACCATGCCCCACTAATTTTTGTATTTTTAGTAGAGATGTGGTTTCACCATGTTGCCAGGCTGGTCTCAAATTCCTGACCTCAGGTGATCTGCTGGCCTCACCTCACAAAGTGCTGGGATTACAGGCATGAGCAACTGTGCCCAGCCTCAGCATATATATATATACATACATATATACACACATATGTGTATATATATTTATACGTATATGTGTATATATACGTATATACACATATACACATATACATATATACGTATATATGTGTGTATATATACACATATATACATAGTTGCTTCTAAGCTCTCTATTTCACTCTACTGTATATCCCCATTCCAAAGCCAGCACATATTTTTGATCTAGGATCTGAAGTATGTGTTTATTATATTTGCTTGATTCATAGGCGACCTATGTTAAAGAAATAGTCCACTGGGGGCACTCAATGGATATTGTTTAAATAAGTGAGGCTTGGAAGAAGAGGAAAGGAAACTGATATTTATTTAGTCAATGTGTTTTGCTAGAAACTTTATATACCTTAACCAATTTATTACTCCCAATAGCTTTCTGGGAATTTATTGTTGCCTTTTATCGAGTTGGAAAGTGAAGCTTCTAGAGGGTCCAGAGAGTAGATGATAGCAACACATAAACCTAGTTCTTTTTCAATTTAAAAGACCACAGTGTTCTTTTACTAGACCTCATAGCTTGCACATTGTAAAATTATCACTAAATTCTTATTATTATGAGCATATTTTAAAAATAAAAGCTCTTTCAAATATCAAAAAAATTCTAGATTCAGTTTGACAACAGTTACCACACAAACACCAATTTCTATCACTCAGTTAGGAACAGAACAAATTAACTCCCCATATATTCATTTCCATTTATTCTGCTTGTATTTAGTTGTAGTTCATTCTTACACAAATAAAAATAGGTGAAAGATTTGGAAAAAAAAAAAGAAACCAAAATTGTGCTGAACTTCAGCAGTAATCAATATAGTACAAATTAAGACAACAATAAAAGACACTATTGTCTAACCAAACTGGCAAAATTTATAACTCCAGTAATACCAAGAACTGGCAGTAAGAACTCTCACATACTGTTCATAGGAGTAAAAATTGGTATAACTACTTTGGAAAATAGCATCACATTATTTACAAAAGTTGAAAATAGATAAACCCTACAGTTCAACAATTCTACTTCCAGGTATATTTAGCCCAGAAAAATTAATGCATTTGTGCACCGAGATACATGACCAAAATGTTCACATCAGCATAATTCATCACTACCCCAAACTGTAGATAGGCCATATGAACGAACATGAAAAAATAGACTGGACAACTAAATTTTGTATTTTCTATTGGGTTATCTGTTTTTTTCTTACTGTTTTCTAGAAAGTTTAAAATACACACACATACACACACGTGTGTATATATAGACACATAAATATGCACACACATGTGTAGATGCATATGTATATACAGTAACTTTTTCTCCTAATTAAATATGCTACAAATATCCTATCCATCCCCCTACACACTTTGTGAAATAATCACAGACTAACAACTGAGAAATTCCATGTTATGAACAGGAGGCAGAATTCTTGGGCTTGAATCTAGATACCTGATTGGTGAGATCCTACAGAAATTTTTCTGTGAAAGTATGATTTCTTTATAGGGATGCAATTACTCTCAAACGCCCAGTCTCTTCACCTTGTTTGATGACAAGAAGTTCCAATTGCCTGTAGAAGTCACTGACTGAGGCATTAATGGTTCACCCTCTTCTAATCTGAATGGCCAACTTTCCTACAAGCTCCTGCCAATATGCCATCTGCAATCCCACCTCCATACCTGAGTTCAGATGGTTGCTTAGGAACTCCCCACTCAGCTCTGCTTATAATATTATTACCAACAGTAACACTATAGTTCAAAAGAAGGTAGCAATTTTGAAGATGCTTTCTCACCCATTATCTCATTTAGCCTGCAAAACACCCTAAGGAAGGTATGGCTGGTGCTATTGTCTTCACTTTGAAGGTAAGAAAATTGGCTCAGAGATACGTGGCTTATACCAGCTTCACCAGAGTTGTGACTAGAAAGTAAGATTGGAATCTTGGAACTCTGGGTTCCATATACATTATTCTTTAGAGTTTGGCTTACATCCCACATCCTCTGAGGATCTTCCTCTGCCCATAGGATTCTTTTTTGCCCCTGATGAGTTCTAATTATTATTTTCTAGACTACTCATCTGATAATGGCCACAAATGCCTTTGAACTATCATCTACCTAGAGGTATGTCCTCTGTTGCACTACCTTATTTTTAAGTTGCTCCTGAAGCAGGAACAATATTGAATGTCAACTGGTTTCTTCATCAACTTCACACCACGCCTTTTCTGCAGCTTGTGTCCAGTTAACATTGGTTGAGGTTTGGCTATCACTGTTGGCTGTAGCACTCAAAGAGCCAACTCTATCAGACTGAAAACAAATATGCCCTGATCCATTCATGCTCTGTGGAATACTGGGAAAATTCCTGTTGGTAAAGTTATTGAACATTGAGTCATTAACCTCAAGGTGCATTACATCAGTAAACATATATGCAGAGGGCTTTACTTTGTGGAAGTAGGAATTACATCTTACAGTCTTACTTATTTGTATTCTTCAGAGTGCCTTCCACATGGCAAGGACTCATCATGAAAGAGTGTAAGCGAGTCACACGTTAAGTAAGACCTCCATTGAAATTTACTAACATACATGGTGACTTATTTTTTCAGAGTCTTGGTCAGGGAAGGCAAAAAACTCAGTTTCATACCTCGGTCCCTCTTTTTAACAGTAGACAGGTAAGTTAACTTCTCAAAGCTTTGGTTTCCTCCACTGCAAAACTGAAGCACAAATAACTATATCATGGTGAACAAATGAAGGTAAAAGTATAAAATGTCTTTTTGTACAACAAGTACTTTATAAAATATGAAAAAGTGTCAAACAAGATTTGGTTCTTTGTGAGTTTAAGCAAGTTAAACTGTAAAAATAGGGGTTTTTAATTGCAAAATGAGAGGACTGGTTTAGATTATTTTTAAATTCTTTCTTTGGCTAAAGAGTCTATGACTCTGCAATTCCAGCTTCAGTTGCCAAGGAATCTAATATTTTAATTTTCCATTCCCAATACATAAACCTCAACAAATGCTCTAATGCACAAAGGGAACATCCTATTTAGAATAATTCAATCATAATCCATTTTTAAAAGAATAATCTATCCTGATATAAATAACTGCCCTGATTTATGAGTTTTCACATTCTCTTTTGAACATTTCAGGTGGGAAGTCTTTGTGCCTTTATCGCACTGTATTGGGCTGCAGGCCTTACACACAGGGTCTCTCATTCATCAGACAATTCCTGCAGGGAGAGAGTGGGTGTTGTTATTAACCAAATGGGCATTTACTCTCCATTTGACAGATTTCTTATGTGGAAGGGAAGAGCTCCTCACAGTAATGTATACTCTGTGAATTGATGTCTTGCTGGCGACAAGACATCTCCTTCTGAGTAGCTTCTATAAATGAATACCCGTGTAATGTCAGTTTGAAATGTAGAGCTGGGAACTTGGAGGGCAGAAAGTGAAACAAGGAATGAAAATAAAAGCTTGGACTTGGATGAGACGAGCTTCACCTGGCTGTCCTTGGACTTCCCATTTTTGCTCAGGCAGCTCAAGAGCCAACATGAGAAGTCCAGGGACAGCTAAGTGAAGAAAGAGCTAGTATAGGAATCTCAACGGTATGAAATACACATTCATTATGATGGGCACATTCACATACTTAATTTCATATTACCCTCACACTTTATCCTGTACATTGGGTTCGGTGAGACTAAATGACTTTCTTGAGGTCATACAACTGATAAGAACAGTTAGAATTTTCATCCAGCTTTTGATAGTACTCTTTTATACCTATTTACAGTCAGATGGAACACTTGTTTGAGGTGATTTCAACATAAAATATAAATATGTAGACATTGGGCCCTTAACTCTTAGGAGACCCACATTTTCCTGCTAAACTGAGGTATAGAGGCATAAAGAAATGTGTACATGAGAATGATAAAATGGACTTTGGGGTCTCAATGGGGGAAGGTTGGGAGGGAGGTGAGGAGTAAAAGACTGTATACTGGGCACACTGCTCGGGTGATGGGCACGCTAAAATCTCAGAAACCACCACTAAATGATTTATGCCTGTAACCAAAAACAACTTGTACCCCCCAAAACTAATGAAATAAAAATTAAAATTATAAAAGAAAGAAACATGCCCAGATACACATGTTAATATATACTGTAATAGTTATGATATATAGACTCTAGATTTTAATCTTTGTTTTAGAGATCTAAATGGCCTAGTGGTGAGGAAAGTTCCTGCTTGGGCTGAGCATAGAAAGAAGTTGGGAAGGAAAAAGAGGAGAAGAAGGATAAAAGGAAGTAAAGAAAGAGGAGCAGGAAGAGGAGGGGAAAAAGTCAATTATATCAAGTAGGGAAAATGTGTAGGTGAGATTGGAATGCACTCAGTGCTTGGATAGCTGCTTCCCAGGCTCTTCTCCAAATGCAGATACTCTTGAGCTCTGTAGCTTTCAATGAGAAAGATTCCCATACACAGTGGATCCTGGCCTGTAAAGGCTGTTCTTCCTCGTGTGTTGCTGGATGGGCCTCATTGCTAAAGACGAGGGGAGGGAGGGGGCTGAATGGGGGAAGTATAGGTTGTCCAGGCCTTAGGCTCAGAAGCTCCTGATCTTTTCAGGTGATGGCAACCATGTGCTTGAGGAAGATATGCTCGTGTTTCTCATGTTCCATAACTCCTTCTTTGCAATTTTCCCTGGAAGGCTTATGATTTATCCTCCTCAGACAGAGGCTGCCCTGTACATAATGGAGCCCGATAATCTCAAAACTAAATTGACATTTTAAGCCAACTGGGTTAGCCAACCAAGATTTCTGGTTTTCATCTATAAAGTTAAAATTCATTTGTGGCTTTTTCGGGGGAGATTTTGAAATCATGACCTATTGTGGTGACTTAGATTAATTGCAGTTATAAACACCATCAAGCAGTTGATACGTGAGAAGTGAAATTAATCACCACTCCCCTCCCACGCACACACATTGGCTCACACCATTTGGCACATGAAACAAGTCCCGAAGGTGGACTAGCACTGTGCGTCATCGTGCTGTTCCTAAGAAGTAAATTTCCAGGCAGGCTTTTTTATTCTTGTAGCATCTAATTACAGAACACTGGAATGCAATGGAGACCCAGAGGTGAGCTGAATTATTGAAAAAATAAAAGCAAAGACAGTCCAGAAAGCTATTATGCATCTTCATAATAGATTCGCCAAACTTAAGGGTGCTAAGAAATGCAAGCATTTGATTCAGAAAACAAATATTTTTTTTAGAGCTCTAGGGAAAATTGTTTTTTTTCTCTAAACCTCTTGGAAATGTTGGTAATTATGTTAGACAGAGACAAGAAACATAGAAGATAGTGTAGGCTCTCCGAAGGAAGTTATATTTAGTCAGGTTCAAATTTAAGTAATTCATCTATTAAAGCATTTCCATACTTATGTATACAACAAGGTGTATTGTTTCCCCAACGCTTTAGCAAAAGGGAATGGAAATTGCAAAGGCACATGACTAGCAAGTAGGGTAGGAATATGGGTAGAGAAGGGAGAGTAGGGGGTTGGAAAGATTTAATCTTCAGTCACCTGACTCGATCTAGTGCCTTGTCCTTTAAATTACAACTTTCTCTGAAATATCATTTAAAATATGGAACCATCCTTTGTCTACATTAAGAAGTCCAACTTTCAAACTCACAGAACAAAGGAATAAAAAACAATACTGCATGTTCAGTTGATAAATATTATAAATGAAGGTGAAATCTTTATACCAAGTTTAACAGTGAATGAAAAATCCTTACAATTAAAAATAGGATGAGGAAAATTCAGTACATTCAGTGATATCCTTCAATCTTCTGCTTTAAAACACATCGAGAAACTAAAGCAAGAAAAGCTCAACTGTCCCATGCTGCTGTTCACTAAATATAAGATTATCTTTCTAAGTAAGACTTTTCAATGTGCTGCTTTTTACATCTTCTAATAGCAGAAGTAACCACTGTTCTTGGGGAAGAAAGAACCGAACCAGCCAAACATTAAAAGTCATGACGGCATTTAGGTGTGAGAGAAAGTTTATCCCTTAATTGCTTGCCTACTTCCCATTCACACTTAATATTGGGGGTAAAGTTTGTTGAGTATTTTCCAGAGAGCACTTTTCACTTCTTTGTTCCTAAGGCTGTAGATCAAGGGATTCAGCATGGGAATCACCACTGTGTAAAACACAGAGGCTATTTTGTCTGTGTCCATGGACTGGCTGGAGTTGGGCTGTAAGTACATGAAGATGATTGTGCCATAGAAGATGGACACAGCAGTGAGATGGGAAGCACAGGTGGAGAAGACTTTCTTCTGCCCTTCAGCAGAATGCATCCTTTGAATGGTGATGCATATGAAGAAGTAAGAAATGAGGATGACCAGGAGGGTGAAAAAGACGTTGAAACCCACCACAAAGAAGACCACCAACTTGCTGATGCGCGTGTCAGAGCATGAGAGAGCCAGGAGTGGGGGAATGTCACAGAAGAAATGATTAATCTCATTAGAACTACAGAAGGAGAGTCTGAAGGTGCCTGCTGCATGGATAGAGGCATTAAGGAAGCCAGAGACATAGGAACCAGTAGCAAGGAGGGCACACACACCTGCTGTCATGGTGGTGGTGTAATGAAGACGCCTACATACCGCTGCATGGCGGTCATAGGCCATGGAGGCCAGGAGGTAGCACTCAACAGTGGCAAACCCCACAAAGAAGAAGAACTGAGCTGCACATCCATTGTAGGAGATGGCCTTGTCCCCTGACTGCAATGCAGCCACCGTTTTGGGGGCTACAGCTGATGAGTAACCCAAGTCTACAAAGGAGAGGTTACTGAGGAAAAAGTACATTGGAGTGTGGAGATGGGAGTCTGAGTGGATGATCACCATCATTCCTCCATTCCCAAGCAGGGTGATGAGGTAGATGAATAAAAATGCCAGGAGGAGGGGTATCTGAAGATTGGGGTCATCTGTTAATCCCAAGAGGATAAACTCTGTCACTTCTGTTCTATTCTCCATTGTGGTCAACTTGAATTACCCTGGTGATTAAAGAAGACGCATCAACAAAATTCAAATGAAAGCATGAGAAGGGATGATGGGATGATAAAAAAAAAAAAAGGAGAAAACTAATGTATAGAGAGAACGTACTGTATGTAAGACTCATGCTAGAACCCTCTGTTATAGTATAGCTTTTAATTCATATGAGATAGGTGCTATTATGCCCATCTTACAGATACGAAAGTTAAGGCTCAGGGAGCTGAATATTGAGCAAGATAGTCTATTTAACAGTCACAATCAAAGTTCACCCCTTTATATTTCTGAATCCAAAGTCCATACATTCATCTTGGATTCTTTAACATATTACATCATATAAATACAAATTATGATGTGGATATAAGGTTGTATGCATTTAATTATTAAAAATAAAAACATCCATCACTCAATGCCTTCCACATTCTACTTCCAATAATATAGCCTCACTAAAGATTTTCTAAATTTATTTTTCCTTAAAACAACACAAGTTTATTCTCTCAAAGTTCTGGAGGCCAGAAGTCTCAAATCAGTTTCACTGGGGCCAAAATTAAGGTGTTGGCAGGACAAGGTGGTGGTGCTCTCAAGGTCTGTTTGATACTAAATCCAAAGATCTTAACCACAACTTTTGAAGCCTTTATAAATGAATCCCTCAACAGTAGTTTAACTGAAAGGGAGTATGGTATATTTAAATAGGAGGATATATTTACATATATATATGGAACTATAATTTGATATATACGAATGTTTTTGTGTATCTGTGTATATGCATATGTCTTTTTTCACCCCTTATCAGAAGTCTGTTGTAGACCCTAATTACAGTTAAGTCCTCCTTTCTCTACCTCCTCAAAGCACTTGAGTCTTAGCTGATTATTGCACAGTTAGCTGGGCAACTACTCATTCTTCGCCTAGCTCTAAGCCCCTTGGGACAGTAACTGTCTTCATCCTCTCTGGTCCACCCACCTTACCATGGCCCCTCACATACATATATAAATATTTGGTGAATCAAATGGAACATCAATAGGAAAGTATAGAGACATTTTTTGTGCTCTTCAATTCCACAACAAACCGCCTATTGTCCTCTTGTCTACCAGGCTTGTGCTTTGGGCCAAAATATTAGCTTAGACTTGTCGTATGAAAAATATTCAGGAGTAACAGTGAGTTTGCAGATGGTCAGGCCTGGAGACAGGCTTGTGTCCTCATTTGAGAGCACTCTTTCTCTCCTATTTTTGTTCCTCAGCCTCAGGTGTTCACAGGCTTTCCCCACTCCTAGTAGCAGAGTGAGTGGGAGCAGACTCAGAAGAAATGAGGGAGAAAATGTTAGAAGAGAGGAGGAAAAAGGAGAAAACAGGAATTAAAGGAGAAAGATGCTTCAGCTCTACTGGACTTTAGCTTACCTTGAAGAGTAACAGCAGCCATTCGATTGGTGACACAAAAAGAAGGGGATAAGGTAGCTTGTCGTTTCTGGATGACCATTACACACACACGATGTGGCTAGTTTCATAAGAACTGGCTCAGTCAGCTTAGTATATTACTATCCAGTAATGTACCAATTGACTTTCTGACCAGTAGCACTTTCCATTATATTTATCCAGTCTTTTTGGCTTTTCTTTTGACTTCTGACATGTGTGTATACTCTCTAATTTTAGCAGACACAATATCCTGTAATCTATGACAGGCAGTGTTCTGATCTTACATATTTGGAAACAGAAGGATGTGGTGCCCCTCAAGGTCACATAACTACTTAACTGTAAAATCTGTACAATTCCAGAGCCTGATTTTTCAGCCTCAGCACTACTGACATTATGAGCTAGACAGTTCTTTGGTTCAGGGTGTAGTGGGGAAGAAGGAGTGCTGTCCTGTGCATTGTAAGATATTTAACAGTTTCCCTGGCCTCTTTGTACTCACTAGATTTCAGTAACACCACTACCTCCCATTTGTAACAGTCAAAAATGTCTCCAGATGTTGCCAAATGTCCCCTGAAGGGTAGCAGTCCCCTGATTGAGAACTGCTGTTCTCGAGTTTATAAAAAACAGTGGTTCTAAAGTTTATAAAACTCTTTTTACATTAACTTCTTAATTATTACATGACTAGATAGAGAGAGAGAGACAGCAGATATAGACATGAAGAAACTGAGGCTCAGTGAGGTGAAGTGACTGGTTTAAAGTCTAGAACTCTGTCCAAATATTGCTGCTTATTGGCAGAGGGATCCCAGGAAGGGATAACTGCTTGCTAAGTACTATGGTCCTTTGACTAAAGAGATATTAGCCTCCCATATCGTAAACCAACCTTTTCCTAGACAAAAGGTAGGATGAAAACCTGGAAAAACTCCAAGAATAAAGTGCAGCTGACTTAGGGTGGATTCTGACTATTTTTCCAAAATATCTTCTCGAATGCTTATTAGATCAATTTCCTTGGTTAATATTGACCACAGGAGTCTATTCACTTAAGCTGTAGGTTCAGTTTTTAAAAGCCATTACACACTCCCCCACGCATCATATTGAACTGCCGCTGACTGCCATCTTCATCTATCAGCGATTAATCTTCAAGGTACTTTCTGTGTTCCCTTGATGGGCAACCCTTTCCATTACACATTGCAGTCTCTGTTGATAAATGTGTTGAGATCCAGAGCAGCAAGGAGAAATCTGGAGTCAGTGCCGAGAGAAAAGGCCTCATTTACCCAGCACCAACCCTGGGAGGCTGCAAGGCCTGAATCCAAATCCTGCCATTGCCGCTGCTGTATCTCCTCCCACTCAAGTCCTGCAAAACCCAGGCTTTTCTGCATGGGCCTAAAATAAATATCGGAAGGAGTCTTGAAAGAGAAAAGATATTTTTAAAATATCTAAGGTTGAATACTGAAATACCTAAGGTTGAAATATTAAGTCAAAAACTGAAAAAGCATTAAAATTTAAGAAATTATTATTGTTATAAAGAGATAAGGAGAAGTCTAAGCCATTAAGATAGCTTGGAAATAAAAAATTCCATCAAAATTGCTTCTAAAGGGGTTTGAAGCATCACCCCCAGTCATAACAGCCCTGTTTGGGGAGTTCTAAAGAAGATTCTCAATGGAATAAATTCCATAAGGGAAGAGACAAGGCCTATTTTGTTTGTCACTGTTTTGTGCATTATTATCCACTACCTAGACTCGAGGCAGCCACAGAGTAGACTCAACTATTTGTTAAGTGGATGAGTGAATTAGAATCTCAGCAGTTTAGTTAGAATAAGAGCTTTAATGCTTACTTGCTGTGGGACTGTAGGCAAGTCAATCTTCCTTTATAGACAGAAGATAAAGTAAGATAAAATATAAGAAAATTCAGCCAGTGTGTGACCTCTAGCAGGTGCTCCATAGAAGCTAATTAATCAATCTTTTTATTAAACTGTAGGCCAATCGTGTGAAGTTCTTTCCCAGGTTTTATTAACACCAGTTGGTAGCAACACCCCATCTAGCAATGACTACGGCAATGGCTGTCTAATTAAAGGTAACCCAGAATTACTTATGGGAAACTTCTGTCTCTATTCTTGTGAAATGTAGCAGAGGAGGTTGGGGGAAATTGAATGAAGAGTCTTTTTATATACCTACTTCCGAGCCTCTTTTTTTTTTTTAGACAAACCCATTATTTCTACCTACAGTGTGAAGAACACTGCTTTTTAAAAAGGTCGGGGAAAACATACCTCTGTCCTTGGGAATTATGAGATCTCAATTCAGAACTGCTTCAACACTGGACTTTTTGAAGTCTGAAAGAGAAAAGAAAAAAAGAGCTGTTAGTCTCTGAGGACCTTGGATTTCAAATAGTAAAAGATTTCCTGAGGCTATGTGATAAAAGTGTAAAGGCAGTTCAGCTGCCGCTGCAGTTTGCTTGAGACTGTAAGTGAGCCATACCAAACTGTGTGAAAAGTCTGAGATCAGCTAGAAACTAGTGCCTATGTAGATCTGGGAGCCTCTGAAGGGGGGTTCCCTAAGGTCTCAATTCCAATCCAAGGCTCAGCAACATACAAACAAGCAATCAAAACACCACTTTCCTGAGGGAACTGAAACATTATGATATGGAGACACCTCGAAGATCCCTTAGGGGACACAGGGCAGTCCTGGTTCTTCTAGTCACAGGCTAAGATTATTGATGAGCAAATTCTGTCAAAAAATGCTTTCAAAGGAGCTTGAGGATCCAGCCACTGCACATTCAGCCCACAGATTTCCTGTGATTATTGCAAGTTGGCCCTTTGTCTAAGACTAAATGAGGAGAAATTTTCAAAATGTCAGATTATAAATGATAAATTTTATCAGAATCTCCATTTTCCCAAACCCAGCTCTGTCTACAGAACTCAAAGTTTCAAAGAGCTCTGTGAATCAAAACACTTCCAGGAATTTTTCTCCCAATCGACCTCGTTGTAAATGAATTTTAACATGGAGCCTACAAGAAGCGAAGGATTTCTCTATTTTGGCTTCTGATCAATGTATATGTATATAATATATTTATATAAAATATAATATAGCTTCCTATGTTTCAAGCCCTTGGTTCAGTATATATTTGTATGTGTTATTTCGCTTAATGTTCATATAACTCTATGAGAAATATATTATCTTTTCAATTTTACAGATGTAAAAACTTCTGTACATACCTAGCACTTAGATCTTTTTCTAATATTATTCTCTAATAAAAGAAACCAGGCCTCCTTCAAGAAATGGCTGGTTCTAGCACTGGAGCAGGGAATATACCAGAGAAGACTGGAGCATCTTGTAGTTCCAGAAAGTGAGGAAATGCTCAAGTCTGTCTGACCCAAATTCTATATATTTTTACACTGTGCTTTACTGCTTCTCTTGGGAATAAATGTGGAAAAGCAGAGATGCTCTCGGAATCTAGAAAACAATATTTCTCTTAAGTTCTCACAAATGCATGTTCCACTACAGTCAGTTACAAAAGTAGAGCTTATTTACTCACTTTTTTCTTTGCTCTCGTGAAAACATTTCCAAGAAAAAGCCTCCTGTTAGAATAATTATTTTTAACAAAATAAGACATAGAAAGTGGCCAAGTGAGTGGGAAGCTAGGTGATAGGAGTCCAAGGATATTTTTGCACACTGTTGGAATTTTGTAGCATCTAATCACCTGACCCACATGTCCAACTCTGAAGACTTAGGTTTCTTCCTCATTATTTATTTGACCAATATAACAACCAAGGAAAAAACTAGAGAAAGAAAGAGGGAAAAATGGCTGAAGACAGATAAAGAGAGAAAGCAAAGAAAAGAAGGAGGGAAGGGGAGGGGAGAGAAGAGGAAGAAAGGGAGAGGAAGAAGGTGAGGAATGAAGAGAAAACTTCACCTGTAGGATCAAGACTCTAACAACTGAGACAATCTAGCCTATATATCTGGCTTTATAAAATAATTTAGTACTCTCCTTTATCAGTGTTTAATATTCTAAAAAATTAAACAGATAAAAATGAAGACTATTAACATGGTGAAGTGAGGTGGTTCTTGGTTTTGGCAAGTAAGAGGCCTAGAATCAGCCACTTATGAATGGATAACAGATGAATCATTAATCTTTTTGAACCTCATCATTTTTTCATGGCACCAAATATATCCTCTTTCTTTTCCCTCCAAAGACTCTTAATTCCTGGGAAATACTTATGCTTTTCCACTTTGATGCCTCCAGTGTCTTCACTGTTTGGTCTCCTCACAAGGTCAGTTTGACTCTTCACCTCCAAATAGTTACACCCTGGGGTTTTAGAAAAACTAAAAGGCAGAAAAGGGCCAATTCTGAATTTTTGATTACTTCAAGGCCAGATACCAGGCTCTGTCCATCCATATTTGAGTTAATGCTGCCACCTTGAGGCCTTCCCAAGCTTTTCACCTGATGAGCCGTTCCCAGTGGTGGGGCTGGGAAAATGAAGACTTGACTTCCTTGCTGCAATGATCAGTAAGTTTATACAGGAAAAATGCTTTGGAATTACAGGAAGAATCAAGAAACTACCCATTTGCCTAAAAGGTTAATTTCATGGCCACATAGAACGTTAGCACCTCTTAGGACCTTGGAGATCACCTAGGCGTTAAGGTACACCAGGCACCACAGCCCACAGGTGACAATTACAGTCCTAGAGCCAAATGCATGGGTTCAAATCCCAGCTCTCCCTTCTAGTTCCTGGAGGGGCTCTTGCAAGTCACTTAGTCTCTCCATTCCTCTCTTTCTCATTACGGGACTGTTGAGAATTAAAGTTAATCAACATAAGGTACAAATAAACTTTGTAGATACTTGGGGGTTTGGTTTCAGACTACTCCAATAAAATGAATATCCCAATAGAGCAAGTCACACAAATTTTTTGCTTCCTAGTGTATATATAAAGCTATGTTTACACTATACTGGGTCTACTAGCATTATGTCCAAAAAATGTACATAATTTAAAATACTTTATTGCTAAAAAATGATGATGATCACCTGAGCCTTCAGTAAGTTGTAATTTTTTCTTTTGCTGGTGGGCAGCCTTGATGGCTGCTGACTGATCAGGATGATGCTTGCTGAAGGTTGGGGTGGCTGTGGCAATCTCCTAAAATAAAACAACAGTGAAGATTGCTGCATCGATTAACTGACTTTCTTTTCTCTCTTTTTTTTCTTTTTTCTTTTCTTTTCTTTTTTTTTTGAGACAGAGTCTCTCTCTGTAGCCCAGACTGGAGGGCAGTGGTGTGATCTTGACTCACTGCAACCTCCACCTCCCAGGTTCAAGTGATTCTCATACCTTAGCTCCCTGAGTAGCTGGGATTACCAACACACACCACCAGGCCTGGCTAGTTTTTGTATTTTTAGTAGAGACGGGGTTTCACCATGTTTGCCAGGCTGGTCTGGAACTCCTGACCTCAAGTGATCCACCCACTTCGGCCACCCAACGTGCTGGGATTACAAGCGTGAGCCATCATGCCTGGTTGATTGACTTTCTTTCATGAAAAATTCCTCTGTAGCATGAACTGTTGTTGATAGAATTTGATCTACAGTAGAACTTCTTTCAAAATTGTATTAAGTCCTCTCAAACCTTGTCAGTGCTTTATCAACTAACTTTATGGAATATTTGAAATCCTTTGTTGTCATTTCAACGTTTACAGCCTCTTCCCCCGGAGCAGATTCTATCTCAAGAAACCACTTTATTTTCTCATTCATAAGAAACGATTCCTCATCTGTTCAAGTTTTGCCATGAGATTGCAGCAATTCAGTTACATCTTCAGGCTTTACTTCTAATTCTAGTTCTCTTGCTATTTCCACCACATCCGCAGTTACTCCCTCCACTGAGGTCTTGAATCCTTCAAAGTCATCCATGAGAGTTGAAATCAATTTCTTCCAAACTCTTGTTAATGTTAATAACATGAACTCATGAGTCACAAATGTTCTTAGTGGTATCTAGAATGGTGAATCCTTCCAGAGGTTTTCAATTGACTTCACCCAGATCCATCAGAGGAATCACAATCTATTGCAATTATAGCCTTACAAAATGTATTTTCTAAACAATAAGACTTGAAAGTCAAAATTACTCCTTGAACCATGGGCTGCAAAATGGATGTTGTATTACCAGGCATGAAAACCACATTAATCTCTTTGTCCATCTCCATAAAAGCTTTGGGTGACCAGGTACATTGTCAATGAGCAGTAATATTTTGAAAAAAAAATATTTTTTTCTAAGTAGTAGGTCTCAATAGTGAGTTTAAAATATTCAATAAACCATGCTATAATCTAGTCTTTTCCGTTTATAGAGCACATGCAGAGTATATTTAGCATAATTCTTAAGGGTCTTAGAATTTGCAAAATGATAAACGAACATTGGCTTCAATTGAAACTCACCAGCTTCATTAGCCCCTAACAACAGAGTCAGCCTGTTTGTGGAAGCTTTGAAGTCAGGCATCAATTTCTCCTTTCTGGCTACGAAAGTCCTAGATGGCATTTCTTTCAATATAATGGTGTTTTGTCTGCATTACCAATTTATTGTGAGGCTGGGCACGGTGGCTCATGCCTGTAATTCCAGTATTTTGGGATGCTGAGGTGGGTGGGTCACCTGAGGTTAGGAGTTTGAGACCAGCCTGGGCAACATGATGAAATCCTGTCCCTTTCCAGAAAAAAAAAAAAAAAAAAGGAAAAGGAAAAGAAAAATTAGCTGGGTTTGATGGCTTACATCTGTAATCCCAGCTACTCAGGAGGCTGAGGCATGAGAATCACTTGAATCCAGGAGGCGACGGCTTCAGTGAGCCGAGATCTCACCATGGCACTCCAGCCTGGGTGACAAAGGGAGACTCTATCTCAAAATATATAGTTTAGTGTAGCGACTTCCATCAGTTATCTTAGCTAAATCTTCTGGATAACTTGGTGTAGCTTCTACATTAGCACTTGCTGCTTCACTTTGCACTTTTAGTTCTAGAGATGGCTTCTTTTCTTAAACTTCATGAACCAACCTCTGCTAGTTTCCAATTTTTCTTCTGCAGCTTCCTCAACTTTCTCAGCCTTCACATAATTGAAGAGAGTTAGGGCCTTGCTCTATTAGGCTTTGACTTAAGGAAATGTGGCTGGTTTGATCTTCTATCTAATATTTTCTCTGAATCAGCAATAAGGATATTTCACTTTATTATCATTCAGGTCTTCACTGCAGTAGCACTTTTAATTTCCTTAAACAACTTTTTATTTGCTTTCTCAACTGGGACAATTGTTTGACACAAGAAGCCTAGCTTTTGCCCTGTCTCAGCTTTTGACATACCTTCTTCACTGAGTTTAATCATTTCTAGCTTTTCATTTAAAGTGAGAGATATGCAACTCTTCCTTTCTATTGAACATTTTGACTCCATGTTAGGCTTATTAATTGGCCTAATTTCAATGCTTCATGACTTTCAGACTTATTTCTATCCATCAGTTTCTCAGAATTTTCTGAGGGTCTACAGACTCCGCAGCCCCACTCAGGTAAATGCACTCTCTGTGGATGTGTTTTCCTGCATCTCCTTTACCAAATCAAGGCCATCTAATATTAACTTTACCACAATCTCTCCATCTAAATCCATCCTATCCTGCTCTGCCTTCCTACCTCAGAATTTCCCCCTCTTCTGTAGCAGGCTGCCCCCTTCATCTATGCCATTGATCCATCTCTACTTACTTTGGTGAGACTGTACTGTGGCAATTACTCCTGTCCCTCCCTAACTCATTCCTACCCCCTTTGTCCACAGACATTCTAAAGTTACCCATCCCTTCCCCCAGAATGCTCAAGAATCTTTCTCCCATCCTAATATACTCTTGTGCTATACGAGCATCCTTCCTTCTACCATTGAAATGATCAAAAGTGGTCCACAGAATCTTCCATTCTCTCCTAATCCACTGCATTGTAGCTTCAACTGTTTCTACTCCATTATGTTGAAATAATATTTTCTCTTTGGTTTATTTATATTATTTTTAATTGACAAATCATAGTTGTATTACATTTATGGAGTATGATGTGATGTTTTGATATGGATATACAATGTGGAGTAATTAAATCAAGCTAATACAGTCATCACCTCTTGCCTTTTTTTGTTTTTTACTTTTTAATTTTTTGAGATGGAGTCTCACTCTGTCACCCAGGCTGAAGTGCAGTGTCGCGATCTCAGCTCACTGCAAGCTCCGCCTCCCAGATTCATGCCACTCTCTGGCCTTAGCCTCCCTAGTAGCTGGGACTACAGGAGCCCGCCACCATGCCCAGCCAATTTTTTGTATTTTTAGTAGAGACAGGGTTTCACCGTGTTAGCCAGGATGGTCTCAATCCCTGACCTCATGATCTGCCCACCTCGGCCTCTCAAAGTGCTGGGATTACAAGCGTGAGCCACCATGCCAGCCTTGACATTATTTTGTGGTGATACATTTGAAATTTACTCTGTAAGTTATTTTGACATGTTATTATTGACTATAGTCACCCTGATGTGCCATAAATCTCAACACTTACTTCTCTTGTCTAGCTGAAACAATATTCTTAAAGGTTGTTCCAAGACTAGCTTCACAGATGTGCAAAACAGTGCAGTTGCACAAGACTCTGTGCTCAGAAAAGTCCCACCCTTGGAGACTAATATCTTGATTGTCATGTTCAAATTATTTAAAATGTTATCTTTGAATTTGCATTTTGTAGGTAAAGTCCAATGAGACAATGGAGCAAACACAGAAAACTTGGAACCACAGCTCGTGCGTGGTCACACATTCTGCTGCCTCCCATTCTCCCCTCAATCCACTGCATTCAACACCGTTGATGACTGTTGCCTACAAGATGATGTCCCGCTTCCCAAGCCTGACATTCAAAGCACTCTAACCCTGAATAGTTTTTCCAGTTTTTATTTCTCTTGATAGCCACCAAGCATCCTACTTTCTGTCCACATAGACCCCAAAGTGACCATGCCTCAGTGTTTGGCACACCATGGATGCTCAATGAACGGGGTCCATCCTTCACTCACTGCACCATGTATGCTGTCCCCCTTTGATGTATTTCATGCTGTTCCCTCAGTTTGGAATGCCCTAGTTTTATTTATTTATTTTTTAATCACTTTTACTTGTAGGTTCAAATTAATGCCATCTCCAAAGTGAAGTTTTTATCTGATGTTTTAAACAATTATGTGTGTCCTATTTATAACTTTTTTTTTTCAAAATGCCTTGTGTTATTTTCTTCTGTATATTATGTCTCCTTCTGTTTCTTTTCCCAGAACACAATACTTTAGCTTCTCCCACTCCTATGTTCCTACCTATTACACAATCCTGTCCAGAAACCATCTTGTATGGACAAACTCATATTAGGGACTGAATGTGGGGGTCCTTCCTGGGCTGTACATTTTCTGAAGGCAGACTATGTCTGACTCATCTTAGGTTTCTTCTGGAACCTAGAACAGTGCCTTTTGACAGCAGGACCTACTGAATTATGCAAATCCCATCTGATTCTCCATTTAATAAATTGGAGAAGGCACAGGTGTATC
This sequence comes from Trachypithecus francoisi, assembly GCF_009764315.1. Lineage (NCBI taxonomy): Eukaryota > Metazoa > Chordata > Mammalia > Primates > Cercopithecidae > Trachypithecus > Trachypithecus francoisi. The sequence continues at coordinate 14,735,085 of NW_022681473.1, read as the reverse complement.
GATTTAGGAGCCCACCTCAGGGAATGTATTTGTCCTAAACAAGCTAACTTTCAGATCACTAGATATGATAGTTTAAAGTAGCACTGTATGCTTGTCATTATGAACAAACATGGAAAATTTTTAAACTGATAAACCCTGGGGCTATTTGCTAATGAAAACAGTTTAAACTGGTGTCTTGAAATATATCTTGCTCCAACTTTTGAAAAGGAAACCATATCTGTCTGCTATGTTACAAAACACTTGCATATGTAAACACATGGAAGATGGAACATTCTTTTTCCTAAGGATAACTCTCATCTGGCCTCCTGCCTCCATATCATCTGTATCCTTTAGAATCTGGTTTAGTTATGTCACCTTACATCTCTTACATCACCAATATCTGCATCTCTGTGGTCTCTGTCTAGTTACCTCCAAAAATCACTTCTCAACTTTGATCATCTTTGGATCTAAACTTCTAACTCAACTTTCTTTTCCCTGAATGAATGAATAAATGCTCAAAAACCAAAGGATATTCATGAAGGAACAGAACTAGTAAGTGGTAGAGCTGGGATGGAAACTCAAACCTGAAGTCAAGACCCACAACATAAAGTCTTCCCCACCTTTTAACTGCAACTCAACTACATCAGTCTCTAATGATTCATGTACCAAAAGACCACAATATTCCTGTCAGTGGGTTTCGTATTGGCTAACAGAGTACCATCCATCACCTAGCTGTTGATCAGAAGGCATACGGAATTATATCTTTGCCAAGTTGAATTATTTTACGTAATAGTGATAACAAAGATTTTCCTAGAAATTCCCCCTTGGATTATAGTTAGACCTACGGCAGGCAGTGGAAAATCTTGGCCCTGGAAGACTCCTGAGCTCTTTTCTCATGGCTATGCTTCCTTGACCTGGGTGAGCTGTTTTCTATCTATGGGAAGTGGCTAACTGGATAGATTTCCTGTGCCATGGAAATTCTTCACTCTTGAGTATTACTTTGTCAATATGCTGCTGCAAAGGAAGATTATGAGCTCAAACTCAAGCTCTTCTAATCACCCAGCATTTTCAATTCCATCAGCTTTCATCCTGAGCCTTAAAAAAGATTTCTAAAATCACACAAAAACAACTAAAAGCCTGCTATGCTTTCTCGGTCTCCATGGAAATGCTAGGAATGGATGCTGTGTTGACTTCTTCACACATCTCTTGGACTATTTTGTTAATGCCTTTTATGTATGGTACTTGGCAGTTTACAAAGCCCTTTCTCACTTATTATCTCAGTTAATCCCCACAACAAACCCACGTGGGAAGTATTATTACCCATGTTTAACATATTATGAAACCTAAATTTAGAGAAGATAAGTGCTTTAACCAAAGTTTACAAGTGGTAAATTCACTGACAGTTTTCAAGTGGTAAGTTCAACGTTTAAATTTTGGTTTGTCTGATGCCATGGCTGCTATTCTTTCCACTATAATCAAAACTGTGTAGCCTAGAGTAGATCACTTTGATGCCCTACTGCCCTTGTTTGTCCCTTGAAAATTCACCTCATGGGTACTTTACATTGTTGATATACAGCCTAAAAAAAAGCATCCCCAATAAGGAATTAACAAACTTTAGTTCTGTTTCTAAATCAAGTCACCTTGACCTATTCATGTAATTGACAGCTTCTTCCACAGGTAAATGGAAATAATAATCCTTGCCCACTTTCTCCCTTCTGTTATCCGCTCTACTAATACTACCTTAGATGAAACACATTAAGCTTCATAGAGCTGAGAATATTATAAAACTTTGCAAATGCCTGGCTTACCACAAATTCAGCCTTGTGATTACCGGTAATGTGAAGACCTTTGTTATGATTTTCTTCTTTTTCTTTCTTTCTTTTTCTTTTTTTTTTTTGAAATGGAGTCTCGCTCTGGCGCCCAGGCTGGAGTGCAGTGGCGGATCTCAGCTCACTGCAAGCTCCACCCACCTCCCGGGTTCGCGCCATTCTCCTGCCTCAGCCTTCCGAGTAGCTGGGACTACAGACGCCCGCCACCAAGCCCGGCTAAGTTTTTGTATTTTTAGTAGAGACGGGGTTTCACCATGTTAGCCAGGATGGTCTCTATCTCCTGACCTTGTGATCTGCCCGCCTCGGCCTCCCAAAGTGCTGGGATTACAGGTGTGAGCCACCGCGCCCGGCCGATTTTCTTCTTTTTAACCTTAACCCTCGATAACTTTACCCAACAAATGGCATCAGTTCCCCACCCCTATCTGTTGGCACTTAGTGCTAGGTGCGCACTGCTGCTTCCTACTCAAAGTGCCTGTGACTTAGAAGAAGGGCTTTCTTTGGCCTCAGAGTACATGCAGCTTGAGTACAAGGAAGACACAGTGGGGTGTAAGGGTTGGTGGACCACCCCTTGTACTCTACAATGAATCCCAGAGGTTCTCTAAGTATTCAGTTCCAACTTCCCAAGACAGTAACCTGTTCATTAATGCAAACTGATTTGGCCTCCTTGCCTTTTCTGTTTGTTTGGTTTTGGGGTTTGTTTTTTTTTTTTTTCAGGCAGAGTCTCGCTCTGTTGCCCAGGCTGAAGTGCAGTGGTGCTAGCTTGGCTCACTGCAACCTCAGCCTCCCGGGTTCAAGTGATTCGTCTGCCTCCGCCTCCTGAGTAGCTGGGACTGCAGGCCACGTGCCACCACGCCAGGCTAATTTTTTGTATTTTAGTAGAGATGGGGTTTCACTGTGTTGGTCAGGATGGTCTCGATCTCCTGACCTCGTGATCCGCCCGCCTCGGCCTCCCAAAGTGCTGGGATTACAGGCGTGAGCCACCGTGCCTGGCCTCTCCTTGCCTTTTCTTTCTCACTTCTGTCTCTCCTACCTGTACATCTAGAGATCGCCTCCTATATAGACTACACATGTCCTAGTCTCAGCGTCCACGTCTAGAAAAATCCCAAACTGTGAGACAATCCAGGATAAGTAGTAGCTTCACCAGGTAGTTTGTGTAAGGGACTGAGTGACAATTCCCTCCACCCTGTCTTTCTTTTCCTCATAGAGTGTGTTATACGGCCCATCTTGCCTCCTTTACTGAAAGCTCTGAAAATTTCACCTTGCCCAACTCACAAATTCTCTTATATATCCTGTAACTTTCTTAAGTCCTACTTTTCCTCCCTTTCAAAATTTTCAGATTGTCTTAGGAAAATCTCCAAGTTCTTCATTTTATTTTTGAGACTCCAATATTTTCTAACTCGTGTCTGAAAATGCAAGAGCACCTAGAGACAGAAAGTCATATTTTCTAAGTATTATTGAACATAATGAAAATAACCACTTCCAACCTCCAAAGCACTGAAAAGTGTCCTTAAGGGGACCCTCTCAGAATCACTATAAATGTCTTCTTTTTCCTCCTTAAGTTCATATAAACCCAACTTTCTTTAAGTAGCACCTTTCAGGATGTAATGGGCTGAATGTATGTGTTATTCCAAAATACGTTGAAGGCCTAACCCCAATGTGGAAGTAAAGAAGCAATTAAGATTAAATGAAATCATAAGTGTTGGGGCCCTGATCCATTAAGATTGGTGTCCTTACAAGAAGAGACACCAGATCTCTTGTGGTCTCTCTGTCTCTCTCCCTCTCTTTGTCCCCTCTTTTCACCCTGTGAGGACAAAGCAAGAAGGCAGCTATCTGCAAGCCAAGAAAAGGGCCCTCAATAGAGTCCAAACTTGCCGACCTTAATCTGAGACTTCTCATCTCCAGACCTGTGAGAAAATAAATTTCTGCAGTTTAAGACACCCAATTTATGGTATTTTGTTATGGCAGCTGTGCAGACTAAGACACAAGATAAATGTAAATTTATTTATCTTATAATTGTCTAATTTTTCTTTCTTTTTTGTTTGCAAGTGGGATATCAGGATGTTTTAAAACTATTTTTCACTATAAAGAGTATTGCAGTAATATCAAATATGTAATAGTTCTCTCTGGGTGATAATTAAACAAAGTAGCATGAATACCACAATTTCCAAAACAATTTTAAATCTTAGAAGATGACAACACCCTCCCAACCTTTTTCTTCACCTTTGTAATAGTGACAGATACTGCAAAATTGGACAGGAGCAAGAAGTTTGTACTCTAAATATACAAGCTATCCACAGGATGACTTCGCTTTAAACTATAGAGTTTCACTGTGCTCTGGTGTAAAAAGCATCAAGAATTGATCAAATACTATTTTTGTGTATTAGTTTTCCATGACGACACACAATATACATTCTGTACCAACACTGAGTTTATTTGTTCAATGTAAACAAAAAAGAGAATTTATTTGCTCACATACTTTCCTAGTCTATGGTTAAGATGCTGCTATGGTAGAACTGAGTGGCTCAAAAAAAGAAAACACAGCCTCTCCATTACTCGGTTCTATGTTCCTCTGTGCTGGCCTCTTTCTCAGACAGCCTCCCCCTAAGTGATGATAAAAATATTTATCAGCAACAATGGGTTTTTATTATCACACAACTGGAATTCCAAAGAATGGGAATGTTCTTTCTGAATAAATCTAGTAAAGGTCATTGGCTTTGCTGGGTGTCACGTGTCTATCCCTGATCCAATCACCTTCCTTCAGAAGAGCAAAGGAATTTTATTGGTCAGACTTGGGACTGTACCCATTTCTGAGGCTGAGGTTAAAGTCAGCCTCCCTAAACACATGGACCAAGAATAGGAGATGCAGTTCTTTGTGGAGAAACTAGACTATAGGGAAAAACAGCTGAGAAATTTACTCCCCTTTCATATCACGTCCCATCCTCAATTATATCCAATATTATTCAACACAGCGTATCCAAGTCCAAAAACATTAAAATCCAAAATCAAATTCTCTAAGTTAAAGTTTAGAGAAAGTAAAGTCTTTTTGATTTATTGGTCTGTTCATTTTCAGCTTTAGGAGTTTTTCCAGTAACACCTGTGATCTATCTCTCACTAGAATTGAGGTACTTATCTCAGGAAAAATGTTATTCCCATAATACAGTATTTATTGTGATTTAATGATATCCAAAATAGGAAGGGAAGATGGATGGCTCTCAACAGGATGCCAGGAAGTCTGTGCAATTGTCCAGAATCCATGGTCTATGAACCTAAACACAGTGAGGAGACTTCCCCCCATGGAAAATCAATTCAGGCACTATACACTGACTATATCTAGGGAAGGAGAATGCCCTACATAAACTGTCTCCTTTCTTATAAATTTGAGACACCACTGCCTTCTGGTAAAGTTATAAATTTGCAACAAGTATAACCCAAGCACCAGCTTTTACCTGAGATTTCTTTCTTTTTGTCCTGTGGATCCCAGCAGATTTCCATTTCCCCACTGAGCTCTGTGTTCCCAGCACTAACGTGCTGCACTGATGGTAAGTTTTACCTGGTAACACAACCTCCACAATATTTTGGGGACAGGCAGTCTCTTTTTCAGTGTCATATTTCAGTGGCTACCACCACTGCCTTATTGAGGACCTGCTTATGCCTAAGACGCTCCCCTCTAAAGGAAGTTGCTACTCTTTCTCAACTTGATTTCAGCTGGAAGATCTCCTTTTCCAGACTGCCAAACTGAAGCGGCTTTTGAAGTTTCTCAGTGGTGCGCCCCTAGGGGCCCAGGAAGAGCAGTGCCTCTGCCGCATGTTCCTCAGGATACCAGCATTTCCGGGCTCTCCTCTGCCTTTGGGTTCTGTAAAGTTCTTAAGACATGATCCCTCAGGATACTGACAATGCCTACTTGCTTACCTTCTACATTACCTTGAAACTCAGAAACTCCAATTTTTCACTTTTGAACATACGAATTCTTCACATCTCCTCCACAAAGCTTTCGGGAAACTGAGTCCTGCTTCTAACTCTGGAAGTAATTCAGTCTGGTTTAAGCCAAGCTGCAGAATCCATTCCCCCAGCAAAAATTACTGGTATGTGACCTAAGCTAGACCAGTCAGGATGAATCCCGGAATTTTTGCTCGCAAATGCTCCATAAAAGCACTCTTGCTCCCCCTACTGGTTGTGAAAAAAGAAGCATGCGCTGGCAGCCATACTACAACTCCAAGAAGAGGGCATGATAGAACTCCGATGGAAAAATAATTGTCTTTATCAAAGTATCACCTTGGAAGAGACTAGATTTAGTTCAAAGAAAAACTGACCAAACTAATTGAGGGACTCCCCTTTGAGAACAGAGTGCCAGCTCTCAAGCATATTCCTTTCTATATGTTTATATTCACTGGTGGAAAACCCCTGTCCTGTGAGGGTGGGTTTTATTTTTTAAACACCCTAGAAGTTACTCAAAACCAAAAGTAATTAGGTACGTGATCAATTTTAGTAATGACATTTCCAGGGTTTTTAAAAAGCAGAACTTTTTACTTGTGAGTAGTTTCCTTATTGCTAAAACACTGGTCCTGAAGTCTATATCTCTTTTTGAGCACGTAAAACCACTTCCGTTAAATGTGGGAAGAAAATGTTTTCACTTCTTTATTGCATCTTAGTGAACTTTGGATTTTCTTTGACATTTAAAAATAGTTAAATTCTATTGAAGTCTCAAAATAGCTAATCCTTTTTTTAAAAAAAGTTTTAGCACCTGTACATTTCTTTTTAAGGGCTAAAACTCCAAGTTTACTTTGTCAAATTGCCAGGGCAACCAAGAACAGCATCATATTAACACCTGCGTGTGACATCATTGACTAAAGACATTGCAAAGAGGATGTTTAAAAGTTGAATGTGTATTCTGCATAGTCTGGCGCTCTCAGACAGCCAAACAGGATAGAGGCCAGATGGTTCCATATCTGTGTGGCCTCCCACATATCTTACATGCATTTGGAGTTCCTATTTTATAGAATTAACTGTTGCCAATTCCTTGTAACTCTCAAAACCCCCTTATTATCCATTCCAACAAAGGACATAGATATAATAAAGTTTGGCAAGAAACATTTAATCCATTTCAGTTCTCCCAAGTAGTACTATTCCTCTATCAATCTAAAGACACCAAATTTTGTCCTATTTTTAAAAATACCTCCAGTGAAGGCGTTTTTGCCAGTAACTTATTTCAGAATCAAGGATTCTAAGAGTCTGGTTTTTGTTATAACAAATAATCACACAATTATTTTTAAGACCATGGTAAGAAATATATTGTACTGATCTTCTCAATATCTCTTTTGCAGAAAGATGAGTCCTTGTGAAGCTTACTTTTATAAAAAGTAAACTGTAGGACAGTAAACTGATAGGACATAAGAAAGTCAGATTCTGATAACCTGGCAAGCTTTTCCACACTTCTACTTATAATATTTTGAGATGAACAAATGATTAAGAGGAATTTTTCTTTGAGGCTTGGCTTTCCTAATTCTAGATAATAATCATTTGAGATTTTACAGCATTTTTCTTCCGAGATGCTCTAAGAACAGCCATCTCATTTGTCTTCAGGAGGCAAATGTAAAATTGTGTGTTTCATTTTTTACTTTAGAAATGAATTTGTGGCCAGGCATGGTGGCTCACACCTGTAATCTCAACACTTTGGGAGGCTGAGGCAGGCAGATCACCTGAGGTCGGGTGTTCGAGACCAGCCTGACCAACATGGAGAAACCCCGTCTCTACTAAAAATACAAAAATTAGCCGGGCATGGTGGCACACGCCTGTAATTCCAGCTACTCGGGAGGCTGAGGCAGGAAAATTGCTTGAACCCGGGAGGTGGAGGTTGTGGTCAGCTGAGATCACACCATTGCACTCTGGCCTGGGCAACAAGAGTGAAACTCCATCTCAGAAAAAAAAAAAAAAGAAATGAATTTGTAATGTATCTAATGGAGAGCCAGAGTTTCTCCTTCTGTAAACACAGTAATAAAAACAATCTTAACAAGTTTTGTCATTTTTAAAAATGATTCAATCATCTAAGTCCAGAAAATAAAATGGTTATGGGACCAAACTAAAAACAAAAATTAGTGAAAAGGAGACCCTCCTTTTAATTTCTTCCAATTAAAAATTTTAAAGTGTGCATTGGATAGAAGGAAACAAGAGGGTTGATATAATCATAACTGTACATAGTGCCTAGTATATAACACAGGAAGCACAAAGTTTATCTCCCAAACAAATATGACAATGAGTTATTGAAACCACAAGCTGGTTTATTTATCAATGATGTCAGTACTTAAAGTTGTCCAGTTAAAATCTACTTCCTCTTGAAAAACAAAAATACATTGAAGGAAGATGCAAAGAGGTAGGAGTGGTATCATGATTTCACAGCAGTGATTGTAAGACAGTGAGCCACAGGGACATGGGAAAACTTGAAAAGAGACAAGTATCAGGACCAAATTAGAGAAGATCTGAGTAGGGCCATCAGTAGAGGTGAAAAAGGAGAAACCTAAGGAAACCAGTGTTGGTATGAATTATGCAAGTGGAAAATACATCTGTAGAGGGACTAGATAGAAGGACCTAAATCTAACTCCAAGCACTTGATTGGAGAAGAGAGAAAGAGAATGTATAGAATTAACTGTATAGAAGCCTCAAAAATAAGATTATCAGTCTAGTCATGTAAAGTCTAGAAGTTCATTTATTTGCTCATCACCTTTTTCTATAAGACTATTAAGCAGAAGGTCAGAACAGCAAATTTACCCTTTCCTCTCCCCTCTTGGTTTAAATTGTATAAGGAACCTGAAGAGGCTGTGGATTAGTTGGCATTACAGTGGGAAGAGCTTATTGAAGCAAGGTTGACAATAGGTCTTGTCATTCTGCTCCCTGAAAATGCCCTTCGACAACTGTGTCAGGCAAAAAGCACACACAAAGTGCTCAGGATGGAACTTGTGCCCCATGGCACTGATACAACGGCCAGTGATGGGCTGTCCACATCCATGGCAGAGCGTTCCCCGGCGGTGATGGTAATGGAGCTCACAGAATGGACGTCCATCCAGTTCAAAGAAGGAACCAGTAGAAAAACTGGTGAAGCAGTCCTAGGGGTAGAGAGAAGAGAGAGAAAAGGAATGCAAATGTCAAGAGGTAAAATGTCAGCAAAGTAAAATTTTCAGCCTTGAAATTCCTGCCAGTTATCTGCCAGCTACAGGAATTTCCCTCCGATTCTTGACAAATGGAGGCTAGATTGCCTGCTTGCAAAACAGACAAGCCAATGCCCACAATGGATTTGTATCTCGTTTCTCCTTTAGGATGCCCACATCCATTCCTCATTCAGGACTGCGAATCCTTTCACTAACTGCAGCTCTTCCTCTCAGAGAGGAGAACCCTTGACTTTCCCTAAGTCCAGAAGAAAAGTGATTATACAGACCCCACAAACAAAGCATTCTGGGTGCCAGACAGTGTCCATGGCTGAAAGGTAGTTTTCCAACACTGGACGATTGCAGCCACCACACTTGGGTGAGAACATGGCTAAGAAATCCTTTTGGCAATATGGCTTCTTGTCCTTCTCATGAAAGCCTGGAGAGATAAAATCAGGAATTCACTGTTGCAGGTTGAGCCCTGAAAGCTACACTGGAGACTGAGAGGAGGCCCTTTCAATCTCAGTGTCCTTGTATTCAAAATAGGATGATTATTGTTACCTAAATCAAAGGGTAGTTGTAAGAAATAAATGAGATAATGCAGGTGAAGTGTTTGGCAATCTCAGTGTCCTTGTATTCAAAATAGGATGATTACTGTTACCTAATTCAAAGGGTAGTTGTAAGAAATAAATGAGATAATGCAGGTGAAGTGTTTTGGCAGTGTGTCTGGTTCATAGTAAACATTTAATAAGTGTTAGGGGCTATTGCTCCTCAGTGCCTTTGTACTAAGTATTCCCTTGGCTTGGATAGTTCTGTCCCAGAGCCTGATATAGTTGCCCTCTTCATGTGATGCAGGAATCACTCAAATAGCATCTTATCAGAGAGGCGTCTCTTCAGTCCCTCCTTGTCACATCATCTTCTTTCACTGTCTTTATAGCATTTACCATTATCTAAAATCATCTTTGTGATCTGTCTCTCCTTACAGGAACATTAGCTCTGAGAGAAACCAGATATTGTTGATCTTGTCACCATTATATCTCCAGTATCTAAAACAGCATCTGGGAAGAAAAAAAAGTGTCTAATATTTTAAAATAAAATACTAGTAAATAATAATTTCCAAATGGATGCAAGATCTAGACACAATGACTCATACCATATATTTAAATTAAAAATAGATGTATTCCTCTTTTTTTATTTTTTGTGTGGGTATATTTTGATTGTTTACCAGCAGTGTATGAAAATCCCAGTTCTTCCTCAGTCTTTATATCACTTGATATATCCAGATATTTCCTGTTTAATCAATCAAATGGATGTTATCTATCTGTACAATGTTATCTCATGGTAGTTTTGATTTGTATTTCCCAAAAGGCTAACGTGATACTTAGGGGTTTTTTTGGGTGTTGTTGTTTGTTTTGTTTTGTTTTGTTTTTTAGACAGAGTCTCGCTCTGTCACCCAGGCTGGAGTGCAGTGGCAAGACCTCAGCTCACTGCAAGCTCTGCCTCCCAGGTTCACGCCATTCTCCTGCCTCAGCCTCCTGAGGAGCTGGGACTACAGGTGCCCGCCACCACGGCCAGCTCATTTTTTTGTATTTTTAGTAGAGACGGAGTTTCACCATTATAGCCAGGATGGTCTCGATCTCCTGACCTCGTGATTCGCTCACCTCGGCCTCCCAAAATGCTGGGATTACAGGCGTGAGCCACCGCGCCTGGCCAGGGTTTTTTTTAATGTGTGCATTTGCATTTCATATCTTGTCATTAATGATGTATGCCTCTTTAATCTGGAAATAGAAAAACTGTCATAAATAGGACCCAAATTCCAAAAGCTAGTTAAATATTAATAAATTTAGCTACATAAAACAAAATCTGAATGACTTACACATGTCAAAAAAGCACCATAAACAAAGACAAAGAATAATCTGAAGAAAATATTTGCTGATTATATTCCAGAAAAACATAGCTAATACAAAGAGCTCCGAAGTATATGTATGGTTTCAATTATTGTTGTATAAAATTAAAAAGTGAAAAAGTTAAAATAGAAAAACACAAATCCCTAAAAAATTCAATCAAATTGAAGCAAATTAACTGCACATCAAACTGATGACACGAGCACTAAAAGAAATAATTTGGAGATTGCTGGCAGGATGGCCGAATAGGAACAGCTCTGGTCTGCAGTTCCCAGCGAGACTGATGCACAAGGCAGGTGATTTTTGCATTTCCAACTGAGGTAACCAGTTCATCTCATTGAGACTGACCGGATAGTGGGTGCAGCCCATGGAGGGCGAGCCGAAGCAGGGTGGGGCGTCGCCTCACCTGGGAAGTGCAAGGGGTCAGGGAACTCCCTCTCCTAGCAAAGGGAAGCCATTAGAAACTGTGCTGTGAGGAACAGCGCACTCTGGCCCAGATACTGTACTTTTCCCACAGTCTTCACAACCGCAGACCAGGAGATTCCCTCTTGTGCCTACGCCACCAGGACCCTGGGTTTCAAGCACAAAACTGGGTGGCTGTTTGGGCAGACACTGAGCTAGCTGCAGGAGTTTTTTGTTTATTTGTTTGTTTTTCCATATCCCAGGGACGCCTGGAATGCCAGCAAGACGGAACTGTTCACTTCCCTGGAAAGGCGGCTTAAGCCAGGGAGCCAAGTAGTCTGGCTTGGCAGGTCCCACCCCCATGGAGTCCAGCAAGCTAAGATCCACTAGCTTGAAATTCTCGCTGCCAGCACAGCAGTCTGAGCTCGACCTGGGATGCCAGAGCTTGGTGAGGGGAGGAGCGTCTACCATTACTGAGGCTTGAGTAGGTGATTTTACCTTCACAGTGTAAACAAAGCCAGTCAGAAGATCAAACTGGGTGGAGCCAACTGCAGCTCAGCAAGGCTGCTGTGGCTAGACTGCCTCTCTAGATTCCTCCTTTCTGGGCAGAGCATCTCTGAAACAAAAGGCAGCAGCCCCAGTAAGGGGTTTATAGATAAAACCCCTAAATCCCTGGGACAGAGCACCCAGGGGAAGGGGTGGCTGTGGGCTCAGCTTCAGCAGACTTAAACATCCCTGCCTCACAGCTCTGAAGAGAGCAGTGGATCTCCCAGCACAGAGTTTGAGCTCTGCTAAGGGTCAGACTGCCTCCTTGAGTGGGTCCATGGCCCCCAGGTCTCATGATTGGGTGACACCTCCCAGTAGGGTCTGACTGACACCTCATACAGGAGAGCTCTGGCTGGCATCTGGTAGGCACCACTCAGGGATGAAGCTTCCAAAGGAACGAACAGGCAGCAATCTTTCCTGTTCTATAGCCTCTGCTGGTGATACCCAGGCAAACAGGGTCTGGAGTCTACCTCCAGCAAACTCCAGCAGATCTGTAGCAGAGAAGCCTGACTGCTAGAAGGAAGACTAACAAACAGAAAGGAATAGCATCAACATCAACAAAAAGGACATCCACTCAGACACTCCATCTGAAGGTCACCAAGTTCAAAGACCAAAGGTAGAAATATCCAAGAAAATGGGGAGAAACCAACGCAAAAAGGCTGAAAATTCCAAAAACCAGAATGCCTCTTCTCCAAAGGATCACAACTCCTCACCAGCAAGGGAACAAAACTGGATGGAGAATGAGTTTGATGAATTGACAGATGCAGGCTTCAGAAGGTGGGTAATAACAAACTCCTCCGAGCCAAAGGAGCATATTCTAACCCAATACAAGGAAGCTAAGAACCTTGAAAAAAGGTTAGATGAATTGCTAACTAGAATAATCAGTTTAGAGAAGAACATACATGACCTGATGGAGTTGAAAAACACAGCACAAGAACTTTGTGAAGCAAACACAGGTATCAATAGCCGAAACGATCAAGCAGAAGAAGGGATATCAGAGATTGCAGGTCAACTTAATGAAATAAAGCAAGCGGACAAGATTAGGGAAAAAATAATGAAAAGAAATGGGACTCCAAGAAACATGGGACTATGTGAAAAAACCAAATCTATGTTTGACTGGTGTATACCTGAAAGTGGTGGGGAGAATGGAACCAAGTTTAAAAATACTCTTCAGGATATTATCCAGGAGAACTTCCCCAACCTAGCAATATTCAAATTCAGGAAATACAGAGAACACCACAAAGATACTCCTTGAGAAGAGCACCCCCAAGACACATAATCATCAGATTCACCAAGGTTGAAATGAAGGAAAAAATATTAAGTGCAGCCAGAGAGAAAGGCCGGGTAAATCACATAGGGAAGCCCATCAGACTAACAGCGGATCTCTTGGTAGAAACCCTACAAGTCAGAAGAGAGTGGGGGCCGATATTCAACATTCTTAAAGAAAAGAATTTTCAACCCAGAATTTCATATCCAGCCAAACTAAGCTTCATAAACAAAAGAGAAAATTCTTTACAGACAAGCAAATGCTGAGAGATTTTGTCACCACCAGGCCTGCCTTACAAGAGCTCCTAAAGGAAGCACTAAACACAGAAAGGTGTAACTGGTATACAAAATTGTAAAGACCATAGATGCTATGAAGAAACTGCATCAACTAACAGGCAAAATAACCAACTAGCATCAAAATGACTGGATCAAATTCACACATAACAAGATTAACCTTAAATGTAAAATGGGCTAAATGCCCCAATTAAGAGACACAGACTGGCAAATTGGATAAAGAGTCAAGACCGGCCGGGCGCGGTGGCTCAAGCCTGTAATCCCAGCACTTTGGGAGGCCGAGACAGGCGGATCATGAAGTCAGGAGATAGAGACCATCCTGGCTAACCCGGTGAAACCCTGTCTCTACTAAAAAATGCAAAAAACTAGCCGGGCGAGGTGGCAGGTGCCTGTAGTCCCAGCTACTCGGGAGGCTGAGGCAGGAGAATGGTGTAAACCCGGGAGGCGGAGCTTGCAGTGAGCTGAGATCCGGCCACTGCACTCCAGCCTGGGCAACAGAGCGAGACTCTGTCTCAAAAAAAAAAAAAAAAAAAGAGTCAAGACCCATCAGTGTGCTGTACTCAGGAGCCCCATCTCACATGCAAAGACACACATAGGCTCAAAAAAAAAGGGATGGAGGAATATTTACCAAGCAAATGGAAAGAAAAAAAAAGCAGGGGTTGCAATCCTAGTCTCTGATTAAAAAAAGACTGTAAAGCAACAAAGATCAAAAGAGACAAAGATGGGCATTACATAATGGTAAAGGGATTAATGCAACAAGAACTAACTATCCTAATTATATATGTACCCAATACAGGAGCACTCAGATTCATAAAGCAAGTTCTTAGAGACCTACAAAGACCCAGACTCTTAGATTCCCACACAATAATAGTGAGAGACTTTAACGCCCCCCCGTCAATATTAGACAGATTAATGAAACAGAAAATTAACAAGGATATTCAGGACTTGAACTCAGCTCTGGACCAAGCGGACCTAATAGACATCTATACAACTCTCCACCCGAAATCAACAGAATATACATTCTTGTCAGCACCACATCGCATTTATTCTAAAATCAGCTACATAATTGTAAGTAAAACACTCCTCAGCAAATGCAAAAGAACGGAAATCATAACAAACAGTCTCTCAGACCACAGTGCAATCAAATTAGAACTTAGGATTAAGAAACTCACTCAAAACCGTACAACTACATGGAAACTGAAAACCTGCTCCTGAATGACTACTGGGTAAATAACAAAATTAAGGCAGAAATAAAGAAGTTATTTGAAACCAATGAAAACAAAGACACAATGTACCACAATCTGGGGCACATTTAAAGCAGTGTGTAGAGGGAAATTTATAGCACTAAATGCCCACAAGAGAAAGCAGGAAAGATCTAAAATCGACACCCTAAAATTACATTAAAAGAACTAGAGAAGCAAGAGCAAACAAATTCAAAAGCTAGCAGGAGACAAAAAATAACTAAGATCAGAGCAGAACTGAAGGAGATAGAGACATGAAAAACCCTTCAAACAATCAGTGAATCCAGGAGCCGGTTTTTTGAAAAGATCAACAAAATAAATAGACTGCTAGTCAGACTAATAAAGAAGAAAAGAGAGAAGAATCAAATAGACACAAAAAAATGATAAAGGGGATATCACCACTGATCCCACAGAAATACAAAATACCGTCAGAGAATACTATAAACACCTCTATGCAAATAAACTAGAAAATCTAGGAGAAATGGATAAATTCCTGGACACATACACCCTCCCAAGTCTAAACCAGGAAGAAGTCGGATGCCTGGATAGACCAATAACAAGTTCTGAAATTGAGGCAGTAATTAATAGCCTACCAACCAAAGAAAGTCCGGGAACAGGTGGATTCACACAGAATTCTACCACAGGTACAAAAATGAGTTGATAGCATTGCTGAAACTATACCAAACAACAGAAAGAGGGGGAATCCTCCCTAACTCATTTTATGAGGCCAGCATCATCCTAATACCAAAACATGGCAGAGACACAACAAAAAAAGAAAACTTCAGGCCAATATCCCTGATGAACATCAATGTGAAAATCCTCAATAAAATATTGGCAAACTGAATCCAGCAGCACATCAAAAAGTTTATCCACCACGATCAAGCTGGCTTCATACCTGGGACGCAAAGCTGGTTCAACATACATAAATCAATAAATGTAATCCATCACATAAACAGAGCCAATGACAAAAACCATGATTATCTCAATAGATGCAGAAACGGCCTTTGGCAAAATTTAACACCTCTTCATGATAAAATCTCTCAATAACTAGGTATTGATGGAATGTATCTCAAAATAATAACAGCTATTTATGACAAACTCACAGCCAATATCATACTGAATGGGCAAAAACTGGAACCATTCCCTGTGAAAATCAGCACGAGACAAGGATGCCCTCTCTCACCACTCCTATTCAACACAGTGTTGGAAGTTCTGGCCAGGGCAATCAGGCAAGAGAAAGAAATAAAGAGTATTCACATAGGAAAAGAGGAACTCAAATTATCTCTGTTTGCAGATGACATGATTGTATATTTAGAAAACCCCATCATCTTAGCCTAAAATCTCCTAAAGATGATAAGCAACTTCAGCAAAGTCTCAGGATACAAAATCAATGTGCAAAAATCACAAGCATTCCTATACACCAATAATAGAGAGAAAAATCATAAGTGAAACTCATTCACAATTGCTATAAAGAGAATCAAATACCTTGGAATACAGTCTACAAGGGATATGAATGACCTCTTCAAGGAGAACTACAAACCACCATTCAAGGAAATAACACAGGACACAATCAAATGGAAAAATATTCCATGCTTATGGATAGGAAGACTCAATATCGTGAAAATGGCCATACTGACCAAAGTAATTTATACATTCAATGCTATCCCCATCAAGCTACCATTGATTTTCTTCATAGAATTAGAAAAAACTACTTTACATTTCATATGGAACCAAAAATTAGCCTGCATAGCCAAGACAATCCTAAGCAAAAAGAACAAAGCTGGAAGCATCATGCTATCTGACTTCATACTACACTACAAGGCTACAGTAACAAAAACAGCATGGTACTGGTACCAAAACAGATATATAGATCAATGGAACAGAACAAAGGCCTCAGAAATAACACCACACATCTACAACCATCTGATCTTTGACAAACATGACAAAAACAATTAATGGGGAAAGGATTCCTTATTTAATAAATGGTGTTGGGAAAACTGGCTAGCCATATGCAGACAACTGAAACTGTACCCCTTCCTTATACCTTATACAAAAATTAACTCAAAATGGATTAAAGACTTAAACGTAAGACCTAAAACCATAAAATTCCTAGAAGAAAACCTAGGCAATACCATTCAGGACATAGGCATAGGCAAAGACTTCATGACTAAAACACCAAAAGCAATGGCAACCAAAGCCAAAATAGACAAATGGGATCCAATTAAACTAAAGAGCTTCTGCACAGCAAAAGAAACTATCATCAGAGTGAACAGGCAACCTACAAAATGGGAGAAAATTTTTGGAATCTATCCATCTGACAAAGGACTAATATCCAGAATCTACAATGAACTTAAACAAATTTACAAGAAAAAAACAACCCCATCAAAAAGTGAGTAAAGGACATGAACAAACACTTCTCTAAAGAAGACATTTATGTAGCCAAAAAACATATGAAAAAAAAAAAGCTCATCATCACTTGTCATTAGAGAAATGCAAATCAAAACCACAATGAGATACCATCTCATGCCAGTTAGAATGGTGATCATTAAAAAGTCAGAAAACAACAGATGCTGGAGAGAATATGGAAAATAGGAATGCTTTTACACTGTTGGTGGGAGTGTAAATTAGTTCAACCATTGTAGAAGACTGTGTGGCAATTCCTCAAGGATCTAGATCCAGAAATAGCATTTGACCCAGCAATCCCATTACTGGGTATATACCCAAAGGATTATAAATCATTCTACCATAAAGACACATGCACACATATGTTTACTGCGGCACTATTCACAAAAGCAAAGACTTGTAATCAACCCAAATGCCCATCAATGATAGTCTGGAAAAAGAAAATGTGGCACATATACACCATGGAATACTATGCAGCCATAAAAAAAGATGAGTTCATGTCCTTTGCAGGGACATGGATGAAGCTGGAAACCATCATTCTCTGCAAACTAACACAAAAACAGAAAACCAAACACCCCATGTTCTCACTCATAAGTGGGAGTTGAACAATGAGAACACACGGACACAGGGAGGGGAATATCACCCACTGGGGCCTAGTGGGGAGCCAGGGGCTAGGGGAGGGATAATATAGGAGAAATACCTAATGTAGATGACGGATTGATGGGTGCAGCAAACCACCATGGCACGTGTATACCTATGTAACAAACCTGCACATTCTGCACATGTACCCCAGAACGTAAAGTATAATAATAAAAAAGAAATAGTTCATTCAAGTAACTTTAAATGATAGTGTTGAGAGTGTACAGTCCTAAGGATGCATTCTAAAGACAAAACGAGCTAAAAAGAAATCTTAAACTGTTTTTATGTATACTAGAAATGTGCTGAAAGTAGATTCTGATGCTCTTACCACATACACATGAAAAGGGTTACTATGAGTGAGGATGGGTATGTTAATTTGCCTAACTGTAGTAAATATTTCACTGTGTGTATCAAAATATCATGTTGTGTACCTTAAAAATATACAATAAAATAATACAATACTATATATACATGCATATATATACACACAATAAAAATAATTGGTTCATTTATAATATTTATGTATTATTTGAAATTATTATAGGTAGATTGTATAATAAAGCAAATCATTATATTAATGGCTTTGGAAAGCAAGATTTCCAGCATTAAAAAAGACACAAGTAATCAAACAAATCAAACAAAACTGTATTCTTACACTATATCAGATATATTAGTAATGAACCCATGACTTACTTTTCTTTAAAAAAAAAAAAAAAAAGAACAGATTCTATCTGGGTGCAGTGGCTCCTGCCTGTACTCCCAGAACTTTGAGAGGCTGAGGCGGGAGGACTAGTTGAAGCCTGGAGTTTGAGATGAGCCCTGGGCAACATAGTCGGACCCACTCTCTACAAAAAAATTTTAAAAATTAGCCTGACCTGGTGGTACACATCTGTAGTCCCAGCTACTCAGAAGGCTGATGTGGGAGAATTGCTTGAGTCCAGGAGTTCAAGGCTGCAGCAAGCTATGACAGCACCTCTGCACTCCAGCCTGGGAGACAGCGTGAGACCCTGTCTCTACAAAATTTAAAAACCTTAGAAAGTAGATCTGAAGCTCTGTCCACTGAAAAACGTAGAAGAAATGACATCCCAGAAAGAATGAACACTCTTAATTTTTAAATACCCTCACTGAAGCAGTCTTTTTGGAGAAATGGATGATTCCAAGTATGTGGCAGAGTTGACAAGATAGGCCTGATGTATCTTGCTGTGCCAAGGAAACAGGAAGATTACTGGGATCATATCAGAAAGATACAGTAACCATATTGAAGGGGCTACCTCTGACCTCAGATGAAAAAAAACGTGAGCATTAAAAAACACTACTTCAATAGATCAAATTATACCAAGTATATGTAACTCCATGAGTGCATAATGATTTTTAAAAATTAAAAATTTATTGGTTTCCATTGGATATTGTTAATGAACCCATTTATTATCCTTATAATTACTCTTAATAACAGAAAGTGTCAAACACTTATCTCACCTTTCCTGTGTGAGATATATTTCAAGATAATCCAATAATTGATGATAGAAAGTTTTTGTAGAACTCAGCTAATAAATATAGCAGGAATAATAGAAAATTCAGCATTTTACCGCTTATTCCATTGGATTTAGGCAAGAGTCATCAGTGGGGAACTTTAAAATGGATCAGGATGACACTGCTTAAATCTAGTGGTCAATGTTAGTTATCAATAAAAGTGGTCGGCCGGGCGCGGTGGCTCAAGCCTGTAATCCCAGCACTTTGGGAGGCCGA
Organism: Trachypithecus francoisi; assembly: GCF_009764315.1. Classification (NCBI taxonomy): domain Eukaryota; kingdom Metazoa; phylum Chordata; class Mammalia; order Primates; family Cercopithecidae; genus Trachypithecus; species Trachypithecus francoisi. The sequence continues at coordinate 14,715,700 of NW_022681473.1, read as the reverse complement.
GACGGGCGGATCACGAGGTCAGGAGTTTGAGACCACCCTGGCTCACACGGTGAAACCCCGTCTCTACTAAAAAAATACAAAAAACTAGCCGGGCGAGGTGGCGGGCGCCTGTAGTCCCAGCTACTCGGGAGGCTGAGGCAGGAGAATGGCGTGAACCCGGGAGGCGGAGCTTGCAGTGAGCTGAGATCCGCCACTGCACTCCAGCCTGGGCGGCAGAGCGAGACTCCGTCTCAAAAAAAAAAAAAAAAAAAAAAAAAAAAAAAAAAAAAAAAAAAAGTGGCCAACCAGTCATTATATACCTCTTGATGTGATTCAACAAGAAGTATACTGCACCCACCACCTGAGACCTATTCTTGATGAGATTACATGACTTCTAAACTTGCTTCTTAATATTCCAGCAAGAAAAAATGTGGATGGATGGGTGAAAGTTCACAGAGGAATCCATTTGGCAAAACACTTACACTTATTGAAGCTAGGTAAGGAAGCATTTTAATGTTTAAACTGTACTATAATAAAAACATTTAAAAAGCAATTTGTTGAGGTATAAGAACTTTCTCTTTAATACACGAAATTTTCACTGTTAGACACATATTAGAAAATTCTTGGCTTGAGCCTTCCTGATCCCATGTCCAGGTAATGGAGCTACACTGAGAATGAGAAACTCATAGTGAATGTTTTTTAAAACCTTTTAAAACAAGTGCACCTCACAAATCAACAAATAGCCCCAAAATAGATACTTTTAATAATAATATGTTGGACATTATGAGTAAGTCAGGAAACTCAAAAGAAAACAATGAATTCGTAATTTTTGCTAATCAGTAGTTGATTTTCTAATTTTAGCTAAGTAGTAAAAACAGTGTTAAATAAATATACTCAATGCTAGAAGATATATGGAATGATCCATATATTCATATATTCCTGGTAATAATATTAACTGTATTATTCTTTTGGAGAGTCCCTTGATAATCTACATCAAGGTTTTTTTAAAAAGGGTGTAGACATCTAAGTCCTGGAATTAATTAATACAAATAATTCAAAAGAAGAAAACATTATGTTTAATGATATTAATTACAGTACTACTAAACACCAGAAGTAATCTAAATATGATACTATTGTTAATACATTTAGTTGTTTCCAATGTTTGGAACTATAACAATGCTTCAGTGAAAATCTTTAGGCATATAGTATTTTATTTTTTGTTTATATAAATCCCTAATGGAATAATTGATAATGTTATAATTATTATAAAATATTATGAAATTATGATGAAACAACATGGTGAAATGCTTAAGTATAAAAAAACAATTTTAGGCACACAATAACTTATGTGTGCCTATGTATGAAAAATGTAGAAAAACATTGGAAGGAAAAAGTTTTTTGTATTGCTTGAGGTTAACAGGGTAATAAGTTAAAAACAAAAGTTTCTGCAAGGTGTTTTTATTGTCTTTACACTTTAAAAAAAATTAACTAATTAATCCTTAAGCACTTATTCCAGTGATATATTTGCTCTGTTTTGAAACTCACTTCCCTGAGATACCCAAATGGCTTAGTCCTTTGCTTACCTCAGGGGTCTGCTTAAGAGAAAAAGTGACTCAACCACTGTGTCTCAAATAGTATCTAATCACTCTCTCTCTAACCATGCAGAATAGGTAGTAGTTAGTTGACTAGTTTGATTACTGTTTGTCTCCTCCACCAGAATACATTAACCATGAGGGCAAGAACTTTCCTTTTTGTCACTGTATCCCTAGTACTTAGAATAATGCCTGACACATATATAGTAGTTGCTCAATAAATACATATTGAATGAGCAGACATAAGAACAATATTACAATAGCATACTTGAGATCATCTACTCCAGAGTATATGGCAGTTTAGAGTCTCACTTCAGCATTGACTAGAATATGTATAAATGGATTAACTTTTATGTAAGAAACCTCCTTAGTATTTACTTAGAGAGACACCTAAAATGAAGACTATATTATCAGCAATCCCATTTATGGAGCATCTGCATTGTACTGGTTCCACTGAAGGCTCTGTCTATAGTACTAAATTAAAATGAGATTTTTTCAGAGCAACCTTCTGAAGTAGGTTTTAGCCTCATTTAACAAATGAGAAAAGACAGCTTAGAGAATTTACACCTGACTAGTCAGTAGAGGAGCTGAGATTCAAATCTAGGCCTAACTTCAATGTCATACCTCTAACTTAAATGCATCCTGACTTTGACCTCTCTGTGGGAACTGACAGCATCAGCTGAGCACAAATAATTTTGTAAATATGAGAGTTCTACCTCTTCTCCACTAAAACAGCATGTAAGCAAAGCATGCAGTGTTCTGTAAAGCAGATCACCTAGAAAACACTATTTCTAGAAATCAGCTTTGATAACGGCAGCCAGATCACAACATGGCAATAGAAACAGCTAGGTGTTGGGACCCAAACCATATAGCTGCAGTTTTTCCACTACCTCAACACTTTTTCACATGCCTTGCTTTGTTCAGCTTTGCTTTCTTTAAAAAGCAGACAGTTTAGCAGAATTCTGAGGCCTACAGATCTGAATCTAAACTACTAATTTTATATGCTGTGCTGTGTTCTTCTTCTAAATGCCTGAGACACAGAAGAGCTCACTTTACTTTTTATTTACTCTGTCAAATGATGTCTAGTCTATTCAAGGGAAACTGAATACCATAAATCCTACTGTGTAAGAAAAACAAATACCTGCAACCACCTGTCTCATTTTGTGTAGCGTAATAGTGTTTCTCAAACTTTAGTGTGCATTATTCATCTCGGAACTTGATAAAATGCAGATTGCTGGGTCTTCCACCCTGAGTTTTCAATTCAATAGGTCTGGGATGGGGCCCAAGATTTCACATTTCTAACAAGTCCCCAGGTGATGCTGGTGCTGCATAAAGCAAATGACACAAAACTGAGCTTGCCTATAGGTAGGTATTACTTGAGAAAACTCTAAGACATGCCAACTATCTGAGAAATGACCCTCATCTAGGCACCTGCTGGACAGCTGCTTTCGCGAGTGGGATAACGGGGGAGTAACAGCCTCTGTTTCAACTCGGGTAGATCTCAGGAAGGGAATCAAAAGCAATCAGCCAAACTTGCTGTGATACCCCTGCGTTTCATAATTTAACAAATTAAGAAAGTTTCAGCTCTTGCTTTCTTGGAGAATCTCTCTGGGACCAATTACCTCATGAGGAAGAATGAGAAATACTGACAATTAAAGTGCCACAAAAAGAGGGAGAGTGTTTATACTCTGGTGAGGCTCTTAGCCACAGGGGAAATTAGGGAGCACCTACATGGCCTGAATAATGAACAATTAAAAAGAAACACAGGTAGACACTGAAGAGCTCATCCCTGTGGGAGGAGGCTAAGGCCCAATGGCTTGAGCCTTAAAGAGGAATTCTCTGAACTGATGAAAAAATACAGATGAACTTAATTTCCCAGGAGGCTCAGTGGTTAAACTGTCATTATAGAAGCTCTTTGTGACTATGTAACTTGGGGTGAGGCGGGATGTCACCTAACTAATGGACTGACCGTATGGCAGGAGACCTTTTTACAAAAAGCCAGGCATAAAAAGGAAAATACAACCTAAGTGAAGCTTCTGATTAATAAATGTCACTTTTTGTCATGTGACTTTATGTTTTAAGTGTTGTTTTAAGTGTTGTTTCCTGTTTATATAAAGCCATAAATGACCCCATCAGCCCTGTCTGTCTAGAAGGGGCCTGAGTCAAGAAAATGAGAACTAGTTACCTTCATGGTGCTTTCTGGTCATCCTATGGATTGGATATTTTTGTGTATGTGTATCTAACTTATGTCTCTACTTGAAATGTGCCTATGTCCTGTTGTTCTGCTTTCAGGCAACTTCTCCATCGTAATGATCCATGGGGCATTATTCACTTGCTGACTGTTCTACTCAACTAATTCTCAGACTTTTAGGGCTACCAGTACAATATAAATTACTGTAACACATTTTAATATGATTTGGATTAAGTGTCAATGAAAAATGCTGCTTAGGTAAAATATCATCTAGAAATGAAATACCTAACGATTTGTGAAAAAGCATTGAGCAAGCTCCAGTGAACAAGCAAATTACTACAGGGCACTTTGCTTGTGGAATCTGTCAGTGCCACTGTATCTGGGTCTACTGTCAAATAAAGCATATTGTGTTGGTACCACAAAAGTAAAGAGATGCAACAGCAGAAGAGGAATTGAGTTTCAGTCAAAAGGCAGTTGTGATGTTTTATAAAAAACATGGAACTTGCAGAAATGATACCCAAGTTGAAATCTTGCCTCTTCAACTTTCTAACTGTGTGACTTTAAGAAAATCCTTTACCTACCTGAGACTCACTATTTTTATCTATAACTAGGTAAAATGTGGAATAAACTTGCTCTCACAAGACTGTAGTGGCATCAAATAAATTATTTTTAACCATATACATAATAATATGCCTGATATTTGGGAAAGTCTCCATATTAGCAAAGGGCCTAAACACATGGGATTTTCTTTACTCCCTCCTGAAACATCATTAACATGACAGTTAAGGAATTATGTAAATTATAAAGATCCATAAGGAAAGATATAAAAGTAAAGGATATGCCACCAGGTGAGATATTAACTAAATTTTCAAGAATTTAAAGTAGGTTATAAGAGTGGCAACTGGCTTAACATAAGTAAGAAAACTGGAACTTATGTCTCCACAGATGGGAGAGGCCAATAAAAATCAAGCCATCTTGAATACGATAATATCAGAGGGGCTCAGGAATTGAATGCATGAGGTATTCTTCAAGGCTGAAACAGGACTGGTTGAAAGTCTAAAGAACGATTAGAAGGTTAGATGCCTTATCTTATGGTAAGATGCAGTGATTAGTTCTGTAAATATTGAACAAGAGAGTCTCAATGATCAGGGATGTTGGACACCATGAAGAAATGAGTCAAGCTCTCTACTGAAAAATGGGAATTAAGTAAAAGTTGACATGCTGAATGGTGAAAGTCCATTCCCCCATCCCCTTTTTCAATCTCAGAATGCTGGCAAAGAGAACATCTCTTTAACATAATTGGCTCAACAGAAAAGACCTAAGATTGTCATATTCAGGAATCACTCAACAAAATGGCCAGAGCATCTTACTTGAGTACTGTATAGTCAAGTCCACCAGTCAACAATTTCTGTCTATATCCATGGAGTTTGAAATTAGCATTTTAGTGTCTCATTCTTAAATAGTAACAGACAACCATGGATCAGCAGTATTTGCAAAGACGAGTGTAAACAAATGTAAGGCACCAAAATGTAATATATATCAAATTCCAAATTGAACTGCAAAACATCCCTCCAAACAGGTAGCCAAAGACTATTTGTACAATTCTGGAATTCCTGACTCATGTTCAGGAGAAAACAGGTAAAGAAAAAGGAAAACTGGCCGGCGCGGTGGCTCAAGCCTGTAATCCCAGCACTTTGGGAGGCCAAGACGGGCGGATCACGAGGTCAGGAGATCGAGACCATCCTGGCTAACACGGTGAAACCCCGTCTCTACTAAAAAAATACAAAAAAAAAAAAAAACTAGCTGGGCGAGGTGGCGGGCGTCTGTAGTCCCAGCTACTCCGGGGGCTGAGGCAGGAGAATGGCGTAAACCCGGGAGGCGGAGCTTGCAGTGAGCTGAGATCTGGCCACTGCACTCCAGCCCGGGCGACAGAGAGAGACTCCATCTCAAAAAAAAAAAAAAAGAAAAAGAAAAAGAAAAAGGAAAACTGAGAGAAGGATTTCTTTGAAGAAAACTGTGCTATGAGTGCCTCATCACCACCAAGAAAGATAATGTATAATCCTGTTATCAAGATAACCTGAGGTTATCACTCAGGTTAAAAGAGGGACTTCAGTGGGACCACTCAGAGAGCTGGATATGTGTGCCTTGGCATTAGTGAGATGCAGTTAGTGGTATCAGAGTTATCCCTGGAAAAAGTCCATAGGTGAGTCTGGCTGAAAGAGCCTATGGCAGCTGAACAGAAACATGCAGCTAAAAATTAATTCTAACTCCACTGGCTGTCAGAGAAAAGAGTAAGTTATCCACGGTCCTTCTATGAAAATTTGAGTGGAATAGATGATCTGGAACCATGTTAATAATGTCTAAGGGTTCACTAGGGGGGAACAATGAAAGCCCCTTGAAAAACAGAATCTTTACAAAACAAATCCTCAAAGAAACATGACAAGGACAGAACAGCCAGTCAAGACACGGAAAGGGCAATCAAGAGTTCACTGTTGGACCTGTCTTAATCCCAAAAAGAATTCAGGGAAAAAAGTCAGAGCTAAACACTGGCCAGGCCTGGAGAGCATACAGCCAATTTAACAACAATCCCAGACAAGTTAGACCTTCCTGCCTTCCATTCTCATCTCCATCCTCCCTAGTGTTTCAAGCCTACAGCAGGCAGGTGTCAATGCTGGCAATAAGGGTGAGGGTGGTAGATAACAAAGTGGGGTCAGGAGAAATGAAAGGCCATACCCCTGTCCTCACCTCCTGCAGCTTGAAGGTCCTAAAAAGGAGAGGGAGTGGCCGTCACTTTTAAAGTGCTGTAAGCCTGAACTATTACACAGACCGAATTACCTATGGGCTTAGTTTTTGTGTTTTGTTTCTTAAATTGATTTTATATTTAGAACTGTTTTTTAAGAGTAATCAGAAAAGACAGAGGATTGCACCAGCTTTTATTTGTAAGAGAGGAGAAATCCTTCCCCACTGAGTTCATTCTAAAAGGACAGGAAAAAAAACAAAGTAAAGCAGCTTTCTGATTCCATGTTTGCTCAAACAAACATAAAAAGAAGAAATTTTTTAAAAAAAGACAATTCCGAAAACACATGAAACAAACATACAAAGGGGGAAGAATGGGTCATGTAGAAAGGGTCAAGGATAAAAAAATTCTAATAAAAACTTGCCGACTATGGAAGGTAGAAGACGGTGAAGCAATGTCTTCAGAATTACGAAGGAAAAGAGTTTCCACTTAGAATTCTATCCCCAGGCAACTTAAGGGAAATGACAGAATAAAAATATTTTCAGATATTCAAGTTCTCAAAAATTCTTTCTCAGAAAGCTACTAGGGGATTTTCCCCACCAAAATAAAAGTGGTAACATGTATAAAACATAGACATGGGACCCAGGAAACAGAGCATCCAAAGAGGAAAGTAATAAATGGAATTTCTAAGAGTAAGTACTAGATATAATTCTAAGTTACTGAACCAGAATGACTGTTACTCAGCAGGAAGAAATCATTTCATGTTGAATCAGGAGGAAGAAAGTCTCCTGGAGGGGTACCTCCAGCAAAAAAAAAAGAAAGAAAGAAAAGAAAAGAAACTGACTTATTGCTAGATGCAGTTGACCATTTTGAAAAGAATTTCACAGTTCTGTTACATAACTTAGTGATAAGTACAATGAAAACAAAGCTAATTTCATAAAGGATTCAAATGTTAAGAAAAAAATGAATTTATACAAAAAGGACACTGTGATAATAATATTAACACTACTATACCTCCGTGTGCTTGGCACTGTTCTAAATGCTATGTTTGTATTGTCTTTAAATCCTCATAACAACCCTATAAGGTAGGCAATTTCATTAGGACTATTTTACTGATGAGGAAGTGAGGTACAGAGATGTTAAATGACTTGAACAACATCATACAGTGAATAAATACCACAACCCAGATTTGAACCGGCAAGTCTGACTCTAAAATCCAGACTCTAGTGTAGTCAGTTTGCTACATGGCTTACTTGTGAGCAGTATCTTATGATTGTCAACATATACACACTGAATACTGATCTAATCTGTAATTATGACATAATTATACATTGAAAAAACAGGGGAGGGGAAATATGTTGGGACTGAGTGGGGTAATAATAACATTTCTAAATCTCATCTTCCCTCCTAGACAGTCAATACATAATGGTTGAAACTGGAAAAATAAAACAACCTATAACAAGATAAGTTATTATTTAAAACACGTAAGCAGGCCAGGCACGGTAGTTCATGCCTAATCACAGCACTTTGGGAGGCCGAGGCAGGCAGATCATGAGATGAGAAGTCCAAGACCAGCCTGGCCAATACGGTGAAACCCTGCCTCTACTGAAAATACAAAAATTAGCCGGGCGTGGTGGCAAGTGCCTGTAGTCCCAGCTACTCGGGAGGCTGAGGCAGAAGAATCGCTTGAACCCGGGAGGTGGAGGTCGCAGTGGGCCGAGATCGCACCAGAGATCGCACCACTGCACTCCAGCCTGGGCAACAGAGCAAGACTCCATCCAAAAAACACACAACAACAACAACAACAACAAATAAGTAAATAACAGAAGAAACAGCTAAAATAATTTGGAGAGGAGAACTGGATTTGGGGATGAGAACGAGACTTTTTCAATATTCAACAAGAAAAGTCTTTTTCAATGTTACCCTTGAAGTAGTATTTGAGGTTTTAAACTATGCATTTGTATTTCTGTGATTTAAAAAATCAATGTAAAGGGAATTTATAAATGTTGGAGAAAGGCAGAGAGGGATGGTGTCTAGTACTGCAATGGACGCTTCGATAGTAGTGATAGGAACCAGGACTCCCATGACTACCAGGAAAGGTGTTGCTGGTCTTATAACTACCCACTGGGGTGTGGTATACAACCTCTCAAGTTGGGTCATACCTTCTGCACCAAACACCTCTCCACAGTGAGAGCAGAAGAAGTGTTCTGGGTGCCAGGTCTGGTTCATTGCTGTCAGCACTTTCTGAAAAGGGAACACACAGATATTACAATGATGCAGAGTTGTAAAGCATGACTCTGGTTCTGAACGAGTGATTGAAAGCTGGAGAGGAGTGGGGATTTACTTACATCCAGGATGGGAGCAGCGCAGTAAGCGCAGCGTGGAGAAAAAAGTTGGTGGTAGTCGTTGGGGCAGTAGGCCAAGCCATTCCGCTCAAAGAAGGGACTGGAGCCAATCTCTTCTTTGCAATGAGTACAGACAAAATGTTCAGGATGCCATGATTGCCCTAGAGCATGGATCACCTGTGGAGTGAAATGAAGCCTGACACAGGAGCCCAGTTGAGTGCTCTATAGCCTATAGGTTGCACAACTCTAGGGAGCACTCTTCATACTGTACCCCTTGTAGACAACACCCTGTGGAATTACACAACACTGAGGCCTAGACCTAGGTTCCACCTAAGGCCATCTGTTATCTGTGCTTTATGGATTGATAATAAAAGGATGCCCACTTCCGGCCGGGGGCCGTGGCTCAAGCCTGTAATCCTAGCACTTTGGGAGGCCGAGACGGGTGGATCGTGAGGTCAGGAGATCGAGACCATCCTGGCTAACACAGTGAAACCCCGTCTCTACTAAAAACTACAAAAAAACTAGCCGGGCGAGGTGGCGGCGCCTGTAGTCCCAGCTACCTGGGAGGCTGAGGCAGGAGAATGGCGTGAACCCAGGAAGCAGAGCTTGCAGTGAGCTGAGATCCGGCCACAGCACTCCAGCCTGGGTGACAGAGCGAGACTCCGTCTCAACAACACAAAAAAAAGTGCCCACTTCCCTGACTGATCACTGTGATGAAAGCCTGTAAATGTTCACAACCACTCCACTGCCACAGGGGGTGGCCGAAACAACATAGAGCACATTAATGACAGACAAGTTGTAACTGTAGCCTTGGCGTGGAAGGGACCCCTGGAAGAGGAAAAGGCCAAATGACAGTTTTTATTCCTCTAGTTTGAACACTTTATTCCATGCCCTATGCAGTCAGGTCTCAAAGCCTTTTATCATAGCTTTGGTCAAGGATGATGCAGAACAGGGGTCTGCAGCTGTGACTTGGAGCTGAGTTCAGCTGAAAATTGTAATCAATCAATTTAGACTGGGAATGTCTGAACAAAGGGAGCAGTGAGAAAGGTCATCTCAGTAAAGGCAGTACAGAAAAACGGTTAAGAACTCACTCGGGAGAGAGTCTACTGGTTTCAGATCTTATCTCTACTTCTTACTAGGCCTTGGATATGTCCATTAATGTCTTTGAGCCCTTAGTTTCCTTATCTTTACAAAGGGAGCAACCATGCTTCTTGAAGGGCCGATGTGACCATTAAATGAGGAAATACTTGTAAAGCACTTAGCTCAGTGGCCAGAGCACTGTGATTAGTAATTATTCATGATAAGTAAAACATCTCAAATTATAAGGAGAACAAGCAATCCTTGACGGGACAGAGAAAGACACAGAAGGCTGTAGGACCAAAATTTCAGCCCATCTCACCTTCCCAGCAATCGGTTTCTGGCAGGATGCACAATGGCCCTTGGGCACTGTGGCAATGCCAAGGTCCTGCAATTCCTGCTCCAGACCCCCGAGCATTGAGTCCAGGGAGGCCTTGTGATCCTGCTTGTCTGGTAAGTGTTTCTTGCCAGCATCTGCTCTCACTGCAACCTGGCCCAAGACAAGAACCAAGAACACAATCAGTCTCATGTATTTCTACTCTCACTGGCATCTTCTAATGACTCTATAAATTCACCTTTACTGACTGATCTCTTAGCCTCTCCCCAGCCTTCCTCCAAGGCATTGGAAGAATCTAAAATTTCAACACCAATAAAAATATTGTCATCTCCCTTTCATCCTAAACTCCTCAGGCCAAATGAAATCTGACTAATCTTCTGCTTGTAAATCTTTTCTTAACATAGGAATTTTAGTACATGAAAATGATACCCTTTGAAGATCTTAGGATGACCCCAGTTCAAAAACTAGTCACATCTCCATTTTACTCACTTATTTAACAGTATTTGTTGAATACCTGGTTTGTGCCAATCATTGCTCTAAGCACTTGGATTAAAGCAAGGATAAGACTGACCAAGTGCCTGGTCTCATGGAATAGAATTCTGTGGGTGATAGACAATAAACAATTAAACAAACAAATACATGTTATAATGTCAGATAGAGATGTTATATAGAGAGATAGAAATGGCACACGAAGATGGTGAGAATAATTGATTTAGATGGAGGTAATAATCAAAGAAGGCCCCTCTAAGAAAGTAATATTTGAGTAGATACTTGGGACTCAGAAATATTGGCATTTATGGGAAAAGCATTCTAGGGGAGGGAAGGCCCTGAGGAAGAAAACAACTTGGCACATTAGAAAGAAAGTCAAAGAGGTCAGTGGGGCTAAAGCAGAGGGAGTGAGATTGAACACAGCAGGAAAAGGTGATTGAGAGAGAGAGGCAAAGATCACATAGGAACCTCATGGTAAACACTTGGGTTTTATTCCAAGGTGATGGGAGCCATTGCAGGATTTCAAGCACAGGAGTGAAGGAATCTGGAGGATCCCTGTGGTAGCTGAGTGGAGAATTAAGTGTTGACAAGCAAGAGTGAACATAGGGAGATTATCAGATAATGACTTAGATCAGTGTTACAGGAGAAGGTGGTGAGAAGTCGTCAGATAAGACTTGTTGATTGATTGGAATTATTTAAGCAATGTCCAAAATTATTACAAACTATTCAAAGAAAGATCCCTACTTTAAAAAAAAGCCGTGGGGTGGGGCTAACTGACCCTTCATAACCTCATATCCTGATTCTGGCTCTCTCTACTCCTTTCCAGCTGAGCGACTGCTACCATCTATCCACGGAATACTTCACTCATCAGAAAACTACAATGGCTCTCCATTGCCTCCACATCAAGTCTGCACTCATCAGACAGACATTCAAAGCCTCCCATCCACTGTCCTCCCTTTTTATCTTTCCCAATCTCATCTTTTATTAATACTTTGTTGTAAAAGGCCTCCATTGTTTAGGCCAGCTGGGCTCTTCAGTCTCCTGAATGTGATCTGTTACTGTCTGCCTTAAGACCTCTACTTATCTTACTTTTACTGCCTGTTAAACATCACATTGTCAACAATCAAAATGCTCATTTTCCTTCAAGACATTTTGATCATCTGACAGACATCCTTCCTTCTCTAATATATGTTAGTTAATATTCAAGAGGTTAGTGTTCAGAAGGTTAGTGTCTGAAAGGTCCGAAGGGGTGACTGACATTAATTATGAAAAATAAGTAAAAATACAATATAACTACATCTACACCTACATCTCTATCTCTTCACTGGTACCTTCCAGAATACTTCTGAACAGATACAGAAGAGACAGGAAATTCTGCCTATCTCCAGTGGGGCAGAACTGGATGGCTAGGCTGCAGAGCTGAGAAGGAAACAGTTTTAAGTGCAAGCTTTTTGTACTTTTGATTTTTGTACAATGTGAAGGTGAAGCTTATTCAAAAGATAAATGGGGCCAGGAACAGTGGCTTATGCCTGTAATCCTAGTACTTTGAGAGGCTGAGGCAGACAGGTCACCTGAGCTTAGAAGTTTGAGGCCAGCCTGGGCAACATAGCAAAACCTCGTCTACTAAAAATACAAAAATCAGCTGGGCATGGTGGCGCATGCCTGTAATCCTAGCTACTCAGGAGGCTGAGGCACTAGAATCGCTTGAACCCAGAAGGTGGAGGTTGCAGTGAGCCGAGATCACGCCACTGCACTCCAGCCTGGGTAACCGAGTAAGAATTTGTCTCAAAAAAAAAGATGGCGTTGTAAATTAAAAATTTAAATAAACCAAGATACATGTTAAATCAATTAGAAACACAACACAATTAAATCTAATGTACATTTTTTTTCTAGTATTTTCAGATATATAGCATAATAAGCCAATCTACCCAGCTTTATTGTAGACACTGGCCCATCAAAGGATGTAAGCCATTAAGGAAAACTTGTTTGTAATGTTTATTTATTCATCTCTCTAATAAATATGTGTTGCTTACAATGTATCAGGCCCTGTGTTGAGCATTGGGAGTCCCAAGGTGAGCTCTAAAGATAAGGTCCCTGCCCCCTCCAATCACACACGTTCTTACATACTGTTTTGAAATTATTTCACAATCACCTCATGAGTATATGTCAAATCCTCCAACCAGATTTAAAATGGTTGGATTCTCTGCCTTAAGGATTCTGGATTATATTTCCTTAATAAATCTTTAAGCCTATTTATCTGAGATTTTCATTCCACGCCAGACCATGTGAGCTCACCACTTTAGAGGTGTTCTAGAGACTAGAACAAAGAGGCAGATTTTATCTCAATATGGGCTTGGGACTTCCCACCCTTCCTACTGTCAGAGCTACACTTTGATCTCCCCTGCTGTGTCTCAGCTTGCTCACTGGTATCCTCTGTCCTGCTTAGTCAGGTCTCTTTAACAGTCCTTTCGGCCAGGCACAGTGGCTCACGCCTGTAATCCGAGCACTTTGGGAGGCCTAGGCAGGTGGATCACGAAGTCAGGAGTTTGAGACCAGCCTGGACAAGAAGGTGACACCCTGTCTCTACTAAAAATACAACAAAAATTAGCTGTGCGCAGTGGCGGGCACCTGTAATCTCAGCTACTCAGGAGGCTGAGGCAGGAGGATGGCTTGAACCCGGGAGGCGGAGGTTGCAGTGAGCCAAGATTGCGCCACCTCACTCTAGCCTGGGTCACAGAGCAAGACTCTGTCTCAAAAAAAAAGAAAATCCTTCCACATTATCAAGCCTTAGATACCTCTGCCTTCAGGACTCATTGCAACTAACACCACCTTTCTTCCCATCTCTGCCAGTTCTTCAGAGTCCATCCCAGGTTTCAACTATCTGATTAAATCTCCAAAATCTCTCTATATCCGTAATGTTTGCTCCACATATGTTTGCAAACCACATGGCTTTTATTCTATAAATGTTAAAAAACTTATGCCTCATTTTGCCAAGCACACTCCAGCTCCTTGAGATCAAAGTCTATATTATATATTAATTTTTGTGTCCAAATAACACATAGTACAAAGATGGGTTAATTCATGGAATTAAATTTAGTCTGGAAAAAGCAATGACAACTTAGGAAAATTCCTAAGTGGGAGAATGCAGAGCTGAGTTCCACAAAGAAAAACTGGTGACCCCATGGGCCCTGTTTATCATCTGGACTGCACTCACCTTGGCCTGCATCTCAGTCAGGTGAGCCATGAGCTCATCCAACTGAGCAGCTGCTGACGTTTTAGAAGGTGGTGGTGATACCTTTGGCTCTTGGGCTTCACTACAGAGGGAAAACAAAAAAAGTCATACGAACAAATCAAAACTCAAATAATGTTAAACCACACATAAAGTACTGGAAATGCAATTGTAATAATGAATCCCTTGGATATGAAGCTAAAATCAGAGATGAGGGTATTTAAAAATACATATTAATATGTACTAGACTGAAAATCTAAACAAGTTCTCTCTGCCTTTTGTCTCTATTTCTCCCTGGCCATCTAAGTTATAAAAAGTATTATATCTCCTGTCAGTTATTGTCAAAAATAAAAATAAACTAGAATATAGAGCAGGCATCAACAAATAAGGTCCTTGGATCAAATCTGGCCATGTCCATTCATTTACTTACTGTCTATAGTTGCTTTTCTGCATAGTTGGGTAGTTGCTACAAAGACTTTACAGTCCATGAAGCCTAACAAACTTTCTATCTGCCTCTTTATAGAACAAGTTTGCAAATCTCTGGTGCAGAAAGTTTACATAATATATATGATGATGATTTCCTATTCATATAATTGTAAGTAAATTATAAATAAATAAAACTTTGGACCCAATAAACAGAATATGGATTCTATTCAAGTATCTGCATAATCATTAGTAAAATTAACCATGTATGAGGATACAAAGTAAAGCTCAATAAATTTTTTAAAGTACATCATATAGACCATATTCTTAGATTGGAGTGAATAGAAGTACAAATTAATCATTAAAACTATCCACATAAGAAAAAACAAAGCACTTCTAAATAATTCTTGGGATAAAAAAGATTAAACTGAATTTCAAATCAGATAGAAATAGCAATGAAAACACACACACACACTCACACACATGCACACACACACACGTCTTTGGGAGTTGAAAGCTAAATGTTACTGAGAAGAAAATACATAAATAGCCTTAAGTGTGATATCAAAAAATGAGGAAGACCACAAATAAACAAAACTTTCAAGTCAAGAGTCTCAGAAAAATCTGAAATAATTGAACAGAAGGGATAAATGCATAAATTAATGAAATAGAAAACAAGAAATAAAACAAAAACTGACAGTTTTGGGGGTATCGTTGTATAAAATTTCCAAATACATAGAAAAATATAGAACATTACTTCATTCTATATATAGCCCAGAAACTTTTTAAAATCAAAGAAAAAATGATGTGCATGCATGAGAGAGAGAAGGTTAAATAAAATTAGTTGAAATGTGTTTTTTTAAAAAGACATAAAAAATTTTAAAAAGTCATGGCTAGGTGGTGTTTATACTGGTCATCCAAAAATAGTTCAAAATTAGGAAAAAGATTAATATAATTCATTAACAAATAGGAGAAAAACTTTATAAACACAATGATATGTGCTGAAAAAGCAGTGGAAGACAAATTTAACAACCCTTCCTGTTGTTGAATATCAAGAAAAATAAGAAAAAGTCTATAAACTGATAAAATGTTTCCATAAGAAATCTATAGCAAATCTCATAATTAATAGTCAAATATTAAGCAGATTTCTAATTAAGAGGTAAGTTGGACTTAGATCCTATTATCATTGGCAATCTTCAACATTATTCTAGAATACATTATCAAACACATTTAAAAGCAAAATAAGAGAATTATATAGTTGAAAAAAAGGCAGCACATCTTCATTCTTTATTTTAAAATAGATGCTATAATAATTTCCCAGGAAAATGTAAGATAAATGACTGAACAACCATTGGAATGAATAAAAAAGATCAGGGTGGCAATTAGATACAAGAATAAAATGAAGCAGCCTCTTTCCTACTGACCATCAATAAGCAGTCTGAAAATCCAATGAGAAAAAAAGAACCTGTTCACAATTCTAACAAGTTATAAAATATCAATAATATATTTAACAAAAAATGTGCAAGAATTCTATGAAGAAAAACCATTGACAGACATAAAGGAAGATCCACATATCCAATTAAACAATGAGCAAAGGACCTGAATAGATGTTTCTCCAAAGAAGAAATAAAAATGGCCAAAAGGTATATGAAAAGGTATTCAACACCATTAATCATCAGGGAAATGCAAATCAAACTATTATAAGATACCACTCACAAACAGATGGCTATTCTCAAAAAGTCAAAAGATGGCAAATGTTGGCCAGGGTATGGAGAAAAAAGAACACTTATACACTGTTGGTGGGAGTGTAGATTGATACAGCCATTATAGAAAATAATATGGAGGTTTCTAAAGAAATTAAAAATAGAAATACCACATGACACAGAAATCCTTCTTCTGGGCATACACAAAATAAATGAAATTACCGCTTCGTAAAGATATCTGCACTCTTAGGTTCATTGCAGCATTATTCACAATAGCCAAGAGGTGGAAACAACTTAAGTGTCCATCAATGAATGGACACCAATGGAATAAAGACATTGTGAAATATGCACACATACATAGCAGAATATTATTCAGCCTTAAAAAAAAGGAGATCCTGCTATTTGTCATAGCATTGATGAACAGGAAGGACATTATACTAAGTTAAATAAGAAAGAAAAATATTGCATCATTTCACTTATAGGTGGATTTTTTTTTGTTATTTAAAAACGTCAAACATGTAGATATATCGGTGATGAGGGGCAGGAAAGGGAGTGAAAATGGGGACATGTAGGTTAGAGAATATGAAGTAGCAGATATGTAAGATGAACAAGCCTAGAGATCTAATGTACAACATAAGAACTATTGGTAATGAAATTATGTTGTATTTAGGATTCCTGCTGAATGAGTAGATTTTGGCTGTCCTTGCCACAAAAACAAACAAAAATGTGTAACTGTGTGAGATAATAAATATGCTAATTTGCCTCACTATAGTAACCATTTTACTAACTATTCATATCCCATAACATAATATTGTACACCTTAAATATGCACAATAAAATGTATTTTTAGAAAAGAAGTCCTACATAAATGAAGATAAATATTATGTCAGTTTCCCCTAATTAAATTGTAAATTCAATGTAATTCACATAAAAATTCTGACAATTATTCAAGCTAATTAGTAAGGTGATGTTAACATTTATGGGATAGAACACTCAAGACAATTTTGGAAAAAAAAATAGGAGGGGTGTGTGGTGTCTCACACCTGTGGTCCCAGCACTTTGGGAGGTCCAGGTAAGAGAATCACTTGGGACCTGGACTTTGAGAACAACCTAGGAAACATGAGAGAGACCTGGTCTCTATAAAAATTAAAAGTTTTAAAGAAAAAAAAAAAAAGAAAAACAGGAGAGAAGATTTGTCTGGATAGATGAGGTGTCTTATAGAGTAACAATAATTAAATTTGTATGATGTTGGTAAAAAAAACATAGATAGGGCTGGGTGTGATCGTTTACACCTGTGATCACTCTGGGAAGCTGAGGCAGGAGGACCGCTTGAGCCTAGGAGTTTAAGACCAGCCTGGGCAACATAGGGAGACCCTGTCCCTACAAAAATTTAAAAATCAGCCAGATATGGTGGCACACACCTGTCGTTTCCGCTACTCAGGACGCTGGGGCAGGAGGATCACTTTGGCCCAGGAGGCCAAGGCTGCAGCGAGTTGTGATCATACTACTGCATGCCAGCCTGGACAACAGAAGAAGAATGAGACCCTGTCAAAAAAACAAAACAAAAAACAAAAAAAAACAAAACAGAGAGAAGAAAGAAAAGAAAGGAAAGGAAAGGAAGAAGAAAAAGAAAAAGATAAAGATAAAAAACAAATAGGTCAAAGGAGTAGATTAGAAAACCCAGAAACAGGCTCTTGCACCTAAAAGAACTTCCTATATGATCAATGTGGCATTTCAAATCACCTAAAACAGACTACTCGACTCAATGAATAACAACCTATTTGGGACAAAATAAATATGAATCCCCAACACACCATATACACGAATAAATTTGAGACAAATTAAAGATAGATATAAATATTTTTAAATGTAATGATAATAAAAAAATGAAGAATATATTTTACAATTTGGGGTAATGAAGGTCTTCCTAAGATAGACACAAAATTCTGAAGTGATGTCAAAAATGAAAATAAAATTGATACAGCTAAGTTCACAAAACTTAAATATAAACAAATATTTAAAACATAATATTCAAGAGTTTAAAGAAATCTGTAAATAATTTAGACAAACAGAAACCTGAGCTAAGGATTCTTTTAAAAACCAGGCTTCAGAAAAAGAAACCCAAATGTTTATTACCATATAAAAATACCCTCAATCTCATTAATCTTTAAATTGGCAATTTAAAGCAATGAGATACCAATATTTACCTATTAGCTGAAATTTTAAAAGAGGGATAATATGCAGTGTTGGCAAAATATGAATTTTATATATATATATACATACACATTTATATATACCATAGGTAATTAAGTAAACTTATAAACACTCTGCAAGGGCAGTGTCTATCAACATTTCAGACACATATACCACTTGATTCAGCAATTTTGCTACTAAGAATCTATCCTACAGAAAAATTGGACATATATATATATGTGCAAGGACGTTTATTAGGGTACAGTTTCTATGAGCAAGTTGGAAATAAACCAACAGAGCTAAAGTAAAATAAACTATGGTTCATCCATGCTATAGAATAACATGCAACTGCTAAGCAGACATAGATTTATGTGAACTAAGAAAGACTTCCAACATACATTGTTAACGTAAAAAAAGAAAAGCCCAAAACAATATGAAAATTATACTTCCAGTCTGGTGCAGTCACTCATGCCTGTAATCCTAGCACTTCAGGAGGCTGAGGTAGGAGGACTGCTTGAGCCCAGGAGTTCAAGACCAGCCTGGGAAACATAGGGAGATTCCATCTCTATGAAAAATTTCAAAATTAGCTGGGTGTGGTAGCACGTGCCCGTGGTCCCAGCTACTCGGGAGGCTGAGATGAGAAGATAACTTGAGCCCAGGAGGTCAAGGCTGCAGTGAGTCGAGATAACACCACTGCACTCCATCCTGGGCAATAGAGAGAGACCCTGTCTCAAATTAAAGAAAAAAAGAAAGAAAAAATATACTTCCATTTATATAAATGTATAAGCCCATGTACATAAGTGTGAATATGCACGCACATAAGTCTGTAAGGAGAAGAACCTGACAGCAGTAACCCATGGAGTTGGTAATGAGTTGGTGAGAGGAAAGACTCTAACTGGGGTGGTCTCACTTTTCACCCTATGTATACATTTCCAAAATCTGCGACTGTTTATGCACATGAGTTTATGAAACAGTTTTGTATCTTAAGCTATATTTTTAAAATAAAACAAAACACAGGTCATCTATACTAGGAAAATAGCTAATACACATGGTCAACAGATGAAGTAGTGGAGGTGACAGATGAGACATCAGTAGTGCAATTCACCTGTATATCTGTTATACACACACACACACACACACATAATGATTCTACAAACAACCTTCAGTAAAGTACACAAATACAGTCACGGTGTAGAGGTTTCTATTTTAAATTGTTTTAAAATATGAAATTAATACATGTTAAGTGTAGAACATTTGAAAACTACAGAGAAATATAAAGAAAAAATTTTAAACACACGTAATCCCCTTTCCAGGAGGCAATTACTCTGGACGTTTCGGCTGATACCATTACACTCAACTATGATTGTGTGTAATTTTAGAAAACTCAAATTATACGTTTTTCCTACTCTTATGCAAACATTTTTCTATCTTCTGCAACCATAATAGATAGCATTTATTGAATGTCTGTCTACACTATGCCTGACACTCTATACAGAGCTTTACACAGGTTCTCTTTAAATCTTTTATAATGACAACCTTAAGAGCTGGTATTGTCTCCTCCAAATGAAAAAACTGGGGCTTAGAGAGGTTAAAAACTTTTTTGTACATAATACAGTTGGCAAGTAACAAAGAGCTTGGGCCTGCAAACTGCAAAGTTTGTGCTGTCTGTCCTGAATTATCTGCCAAAATAATGTTTAAAGGCTATATGGTTTTCAAATATATAATGTATTATATAATTTATTAAACCAATAATTTATTGCTGGACACCTAGGTTGTTTTCTGTCATTATTATAGTCAATACTGCTAAACAAATATTTGCACCCATGTTTGATCATTTATATAGAGTAAATTTTAAGAAGTGAAATCACTGGGTCAAAAGGTATAAAAAGGTAACTGACTGTGGAATCATGTTTGTAATCAACATTAATCAACAAAGCTTAGCTAACAACGCACCAAACCAAAACCCTCTGTCTCACGACCACACAAGCCTTTTCTCTCTCATCTGCACAAAGATGCAAAGCCACAAATAAAAGTAAATATTCTGTCTTTCACTAAATATATTTTCAAAAATGAAAACACACACTTACTACTTATCTTTATGTATTTACCAGCCAGGAAAAAAGTAGAAGAAAAGTGGATACTTTTCTCTCTTAAGAAGAAAAGACTATCTTTTGGATACGACATGTCTCATGTTCACTTATTTTTGATCATTTAACAACAAGGAAAATATAAGAGGAAAATGGATATCTCTTAAGATAAAAGATTTATCTTTTAGATACGACATGGCCCTCTACTAGATGCAAGATTTTTTATTTTAATCTGAGAGCAAAAATGGTCAAGTATGCAAGTAATTGATTCAATCCATCTTGGATGTTTCCAAGAAGGTACAGTGGAGCTTTTTCTCACAGCTCGGTCAGTCATAATCCCTTGGTAGGTGCTGCCACAGGCAAATGGCTTGGGAATACCAAAGGCAGCAGGACTGTGAACACATTCTGCTGCCCTATGCCCAAATGTAGAATAAATGCAGTTTCTTAGCAGGGCTTGTATATTCCTAAAAACCGTCCCATCTCACAGTTGGGGCAAATTTGTGCTTATTCAAAGAATTCCTACTGGTTTTTAACTAGAGTCCTAGTGCAGTGTAGAAAGGGAAACAGATCATTGTTATAATACTCCAACAGTTATTGAGTAAATAGTATAAAATTCTGTATAAGAAATGAGAGACTTTGAAGAGTTAATGATTACAAATTAAAGTGCCTGCTGCAGGAAATATTCCTGAAAAGAGAAGAGCCTTTGATTCGTTCCCTGACCTTTTGAAGATAGTAAAGATGCTTGGCTATGTCATCAGCAGCAACTTACTTCATTGCTCAGAGATTTCAGTAACACAAATCACAAAAGATGCATCTAAAAGAATCCAGACTTAAGCGAGGGGCTTCATTGTGCTGAGTTTTTTTTCCCCTACTTATTTCTCTGTTATATTTTTATGACTTGTTCCTCTAGATTATTAGCAGAATTATTTTTGTTTATGGAAAAGATACATTTCTAAATTATTGCTTATGTTGCTATTGATATGTAACTATACTAGAAATGTTATTCCATTGTTATATTCAGATCTAGTATTGAAAATACTTTCAAGGTATGTTAAAAGCAATGTTTAGTTCATTTAAGCAAGTCAGAGTACATAGCAGAAACAGAATGCAGGAATATAGTTTGTGTGTCTAATATCCCATTTATATGCTATTCTTGCCAGCTCAGAGTGACACCAGTCTCAGGGATGTGCATCCATCTATTATATATTTACTAGGTCATCTGGATTTTATGTCACTCTCCCACAGAGGCCTGCCTACACAGCAAGTATCATTCAGTAATGGGGAGTACCTCAAAGTTGCCAGTCAGGAAAACACAAACTACATGCGTACACAGAAAGAATTTAGTCCAGAAAGTTGATTACACAGGTGAGGGGAGAGCTAAGAAGCAAAACAGAAGACACTGAGTAACCCAGAAGCCACTACTACCCCTAAGCCAAAGGGACAAAGAAAAGAGGAAAAGTTACCAGAACTAGGGGCCCAAGTCAACAGGCAGAAGCTGAAACCACAGCAGACCTGTTGTGCTCCAGCTGAAGTCATAAAGAAGATAAAGCTGCTGACAGAGATCCTGTGGAAATAGAGCGACTTGAGGGGGAAATGCCCTGGATTTCATTGCTTTTTACCCTGCAGTCTTTCCACAGTGCCTCCCATTGGTTGAAGACAGTGAGGACCAACTCATCTTGGAGCCTGGAAAACCCAAGGGGTCAGCTCCCCTGGAGCAAGAGAAGGAGGAAATCATGGGAAATAGGCCAGAGAGGCCCATACTATGAGGAAGAGAGTGTCAATAAGTTAGTATTGGTAGACCATCAATTAATCAGTGCCAGATATACAGGCTGTTGGTTGGGCTAGTTTTCATGTTATATGTTCATGCATTCACTCGCATTTCTTTTGGAGTCTTGGTTTCCTAGATTTAAGAAACCAAGTATTTACTGAGAACCTATTGTGTGCCAGCCACTTTTTGTTATTGTTTTGCTTTGTTTTTACTTTTCATAGGGGTTTCAGGGACTGGGGAGGGACTAGGAGGAATTCTCACCTGGCAACATCCTTGGAACTAGAACAAACTGGCAATATGTATCAACAAATTGAACTCACCTTCACCAAAGTAAAAAGCATCCTTAAGAGGGAAGTTTTAAGAAAACTTCTTGTAGCACAGTTCTTGCCTTATTTTTGCCTTGCATGTGTGCACTACTGACTGCAATCCTGAAACCAAATAAGGTGTAGTCTAGCACTCTTTCCCAAGCATGAATCTTTACTATCTATATTTTATGCCCTTTAATTTGTTTTCCAGAAAGTTGTCTGATGTTAAAAATTGCAAGCTATAACTAAGGAGAGAATAAGTAAATTAACCTTTTTATTTTTTCAGACTGCCAATTCTGCTTTAGCCAGGAGAAATTATTTAGTAAGCGTATCTGTTTCAATATGGAACTTCTCATAAAAGGAAATCCCTCTACCCATTATATAAATTTTGAGCAAATATGGAAAGAAAAAGTAAATACTCATCAGTTGGCCATGGAGACCCACTGTCTTAGTTTAACCCTCATCCTAGCTTTGACATTGCTAGAATCTTGCTAACGTTTCTTCAGGTGTGTTTTATCTTTCAGGAAACTGAAGCGTAACATCTGGAATAGTGTGGACAAAGCATCTGTGGTAACTCTGGGAGGATTTACACTTTTTTAGGTGGTAATGGACATAGCAGGGCCCACTAGCCTAGACAACCCCTCCAGAAGCCAGGCACCTTTAGAAGTTGTCAAGTGAGCTTTGCAGAATTCTACCAATGTTCAAAGACTACGGAAAGAGGAGGATGATATGGGAGTTCTAATAATAAACACTTGCAAAACAAATTATCACCCAAACAAAGATTGATAACAATGATCTACTAACTTTAATTTTTAAAAGCATTTAATAGAAAAAAAAATACCTGTAGACATTGAGCTCCTGGATATTGGTGGTATACACGAGCTGCGCCTAAAATATGTAAGTGACAAGAGAAGAGCAAAGAATAAATTTTTGTTATCAGAATGTTGAGGCTTAATGATACCCATGGTTAATAGATGTTTGTAGCTTTTAAAGGGGACTGACAAGTGGCATATCTATAAGTTCTTCTTTCACAAGACAGGGGAATTACCAGCCATCCCACAAAGAAAAGCCAAATTCTAAACAGAGTAGTTGGCATGTGAACAAACACTGGCAGCCCCTTCTTGCCTAAAAACCACCGAAATAGAGTAGTTGATCCTCCTTAGATTAGAACCATAAAACAAATAAAATGGGTCAGAGCTAAGCTCCTTTAACTAAACAGGATGGTGTCTAGGGGGACACTATAATGTTATTAAAGTTGACATATGAAAAGAAATAACATGTGAATCTATAAGGTGGTTGGCCGGCAATTCATTTGTTTATTGAACAAATATGTATTGAGGGCCTGTCATGTGCCAGGACTGAGGATGTAGCAGTCAAAAAGCAAAACAATCAAATCAAAACTGTAAGCCCTGCAGTTTACATTCCGGTGGTGCAAAACAGATAATAAAGAAATTAATATGCAAAATTAATCTTTTGGATAGAAGATGGGAAGTGGGGGGGCGATGGCAATTATAAATATACTGATCAGGGAAGGACTCACTGAGAAGAGGATGCTTGAGCAAGGACTTATATAGGAGGTGAGGAAGGAAAGCAAGTATCTGGGGTCACATGATCCAGGTGGAAAGGCCATCAGGAAAAGCACCTGGAGCTTCTGTGGAACCATGAGAAGGACAGTGTGGCCTGAGCAGAGTGAACCAGGGACACAGGGGCAGCAAGTAAAGAGGCCAAATCATGCAGATGGGGTGGCCACGTCACCAAATGCTCAGACTGGGATATTTTTTAGAAAGAAAAGGGGTTCCAAAAGTCGCCATATTATATCACTTTTAAAATATGTGTTTATTGGCTGGGCACGGTGACTCATGCCTGTCATCCCAGTACTTTGGGCACCCAAGGCAGGCGGATCACGAGATCGGGAGATCAAGACCATCCCGGCTAACACGGCGAAACCCTGTCTCTACTAAAAATACAAAAATTTAGCTGGGAGTGGTGGTGCGCACCTATTATCTCAGCTACTCAGAAGGCTGAGGCTTGGAGAATCACTTGAACCCGGGAGGCGGAGCTTGTAGTGAGCCGAGATCGCACCACTGCACTCCAGCCTGGGTGACAGGGTGAGACTCCATCTCAAAAAAAAAAAAAAAAAAAAAAAGAAAAAAAAAGTTTATTGACCCGAATTTGGTCTTATTATATTAGTGGAGCTATAAGATAATTCTATCCAAAATTTATTTTCAAAATAAAAATTTCCTGAAATATCTTAAAGTGATACAAACATGTGAACACTCAAGCAACTTTAAAAAAATATTGGCCAGGCATGGTGGCTAACACCTATCATCCCAGTACTTTGGGAGGCCAAGGCAGGCACATCATTAGAGGTCAGGAGAGTTTGAGACCAGCCTGGTCTTAAGTGATCAGACACAGTGAAACCCCGTGTCTACTAAAAATACAAAAAATTTACCAGGTATGGTGATGGGTGCCTGTAGTCCCAGCTACTCGGGAGGCTGAGACAGGAGAATTGCTTGAACCCAGGAGGCGGAGGTTGCAGTGAGCTGAGATCACGCCACAGCACCCCAACCTGGGCAACAGAGTGACACTCTGTCTCAAAAAAAAAAAAATTGATTATCTGAACATTTTTAAATGGTACAGATAATTATTCTTGATATGTATTCACATACCTTAATTGGTTATTTAGATATTATTGTCCCTAGCATTGTGATGTGGACATTTTTCAGGAACATGTGTTTTTTTCCATTTTTTTAAAAAAACAGTTATTATTTTTACAAAACTGCAATTTTTTTTCAAAATTTCATTTTATGGTTAATATATTTGAAATTGTGGACAACTTTAATTGATGCTTCACTGTAGACTGTAATGTTTTTAACAGAGAACACATTTCTTCTCTAGATACTGATGAATCTGTAAGTTCTGCTAAATGAAGAATATTTTCATTTTTTATATTAAAATATGTAAATATTTCAGGCCAATATCGTCATAGGTGCTGTCTTTCTACCTTCATTCAAAGCACTTTTGTTCAATAATTTTCTTACAAGATAAAACTTTCAAGTTGTCTATATCTGTGATTGTTTTAACATTTTGCCAAATCTAGATATTGCAAAATCATAGACTTTCACAATTTTTCTCCATTTTGGTGGAGAATACAAATTTATGCAAATAAAATTAGAACTCAAAATACATCAAATATTTTTCTGAAGCACAATTGTCAAATTAGATAATTAAACCATATCTGCTTTCATCTTTTGATTTGTTCAATTCCTTCTTGGCTTTTGTAGGGAGAAATTGGAGCTTCTTCCTTTGCAAGCCTTATTTTACATAATTGTAACTTGCTAAAAGCTTCAAAGGCTGAATTTTCATGCTACATTCATTGAGTAATCGATCAAAAATTTTCAATTGGTCTTGAACATAATGCAATCTAAATTTGGGGTTGCTTTACAAAGTGGTTTTTCAAAGGCTCAGGCATTCCCAAAATCCAATTGATGACACGCAACACAGACAGGAATATACATATAGTAATTCTGAAATGTTTCCTTGCATGGTAGTATTTGATATCAGCTTCTGTCAGAAAAGTTTTGTAGATCAGTTATATAATCTGTGTGTGTGTGTGTGTGTGTGTGTGTGTATTTATTTATATTTATACATTTTGACAATTTGTTTCTATTTTGACCTACAGAATACTGCAGCTTGTTTGAATGCAGTCACAAATTTTGTGCACATTACAACCAATTCCAAGTACATTTCTGCTCCATAGCTTGTTAACTTGGTAAGACTATTTTATCGCAATGTGTGCTCTATTAACATTTGTATTCCTATTCTTAAAACAAAACAACAGTTTATCTTCAATGTTGAGCTTTTCAACTAAATTTACAGTGGCATTAACAACGTCAGATGTTTCACTTTTTGACTAGGAAATAAATTCTCACATATTTTATTTTGATTATTTGAATTAGATAAAAAACAAAATTGAAACATTTCGGAATTAATACATTTTTGAACTGACACCTTTAACGACACTATTATAAAAAACATTATTTGAAGGTTTGCAAAGGAAAATCATTCATTAATTATTACCAGCTTACTTACAAGGACAAGAAAATGTGGAATTGAAAATGAGCAAAATTAATTTGTGAGTTATTTGACACTAATGCGAAGGTGTGCTTCACAATGATATATACACAGGCCTCCAGCAGCTGCCATGTTGAAGTCATTTTAAGGCATGTTCTTCTTAAATTATTAACTTTGGAAATAGATGCCAAAGCTTCTTCACCATATTTGTACCTTCTGGTTTTCAAAGGGATAGTGAGCCTGTATGGTGCATGGTAAATATTGACAAATATTTTCCAAATGTTGCATATTCGTTATCAGCTTTATTGAGACAATTAAACATGTGTGTTTTGTTTTGGTTTTGTTTTGAGCTAACTGCTGAAAGGGTTTATTGTAAAATTGTAAAATTAAAAAGGTATTACCATATAATAAAAGAAGTAGAGCTTCACATATACAAATAATAACAAAACTGCTTTAATAAAACAATTAGGTTACACTATACTCTATGGCAAAATTACTTAGCCTCTATTTCCTAAAATTTGTATGACATTAAGCCACAATTTCTCCCATTTTCTACTGACTCTGAGGAGGTTCCATGCATCTCACAGGCCACCCACCACACGACCATGGGAGGGCATGAGTGGTGGTTTGCCAAGTGGCCAGCAGGGGGAAAAGCCTCAGAAATGTTTCTGCTACCACTGAAGATCAGAAGAGTTAGCTATCTCTGACTACTTGTGCTTGAGCTCTTAGCTTTAACAGCCAGCACCCTGGATATAATTCTTGAAAGGTTGCTGCTAGCTAGGTTTCATCTGAAAGGAATCAAGAAAAATGACAAGTTATCACTAGCCATCTTTTGCATTCAACCATAATTAAGTCAGAATTTGGCTGGGCACAATGGTTCATGCTTATAATCCCAGCACTTTGGGAACCTGAGACAGGCAAATCACCTGGGGTCAGGAGTTTAAGACCAGCCTAGTCAACATGGTGAAACACTGTCTCTAATAAAAATACAAAAATTAGCTAGGCATGGTGGTGCACGCCTGTAGTCCCAGATACTCAGGAGGCTGAGGCAGGAGAATCACTTGAACCTGGGAGGCAGCGATGGCAGTGAGCCAAGATTGCACCACTGCACTCCAGCCTGGGTGACAGAAAGAGACTCCATCTCGGGGGGAAAAAAAAAAGAACACTGTTCACTGAATATGTGTTCTATACACTGCTAGATGAGACCATGGAAGAAGCTGAAGTAGGTCTGTTAAGCCATACTGGCTTACTTAATGCAAATACTGGTAAGAAAACTTTAAACAAAATTGAAAATCTGGGGTAAAAAGTAAAGTTAATAGGATGTGACAAAAACAAGCATAAACCCAGGACTGTCTCAGGTAAACCAGGATATATGGTCACCCCAGAAAGACCAATGTAAGACTATGGCTTTTACTCCAAATGAGATAGGGAGTCATTGTGGGGTTTTGAGTAGAAGAATGACAGGGTCTGACTTTAGTTTTTAAAGGTGGCCCTGGCTGCTTGAGAACAGACTGTAGCGGGGGAAAGGGCAGGAGACCACTTAGGAGCCTACAGCTATAATCTAACATTGAGAACAAAGACAATGGTTCCCTAGTAGAGAGACAAATTCATATCCTTAAAACTGTGTATGTGTTTGGAGAAAAGAACAGTTAGGGGGTAAACCACCCCTGAGCTCAAATTTCAGGTCTGTGCTTCTGGTTATTTCATATAGGGAACAATGACGAATCAAAACATCGTAGTACAAAATTACCAGCTATGAAGAGCATCTACTTAATTCATCTTACACTAATTCCATTCTCATCAAGCAACCTTTTAATTATAACGTATGTCCATATAGACTTATCCATAGGAAGAGAATGCATATATGAGTAAATACAGCTGCTTTGCTTGATTGCTTTAACTGTAACCATAAATTAATAAATTTGATTTCTAAGTTCTGTGTTTTTGTTTTTTGTTTGTTTTTTGAGACAAGCTCTCATTCTGTCGCCCAGGCTGGGACGGAGTGGTGCAATCATAGCTCACTGCAGCCTCGACCACCTGGGCTTAAGTGATTCTCCTGTTTCAGCCACCTGAGTGGCGGGGACCACAGGCACATGTCACCACACCCTGCTCATTTTTAATTTTTCGTAGAGACAGGAGTCTCACCATGTGGCCCAGGCTGGTCTCAAATTCCTGGCCTCAAGTGATCCTCCCACCTCAGCCTTCCAAGGTGCTGAAATTAGAGGCCTGAGCCACTGCACCTGCCCTAGGTTTTTAAAATATATATATAATCACTTGTCAGTTTGGTTAGCTTCAGTTGGTTCCCTAGAGCTTCATCATCTCTGTGTAAACTAATAATTGAATTTCCTAATCTATTCAGCAGAAAATAAGACCTGGGAAGTGGTGACCCTAAAAAGTCACTCTGAGAAGACTTCAAACATTCCAGTCAAACAGCAATAGGCATCTCTGATGCCCCCACAGTAACAGAATATTCCCAGTGAATCAGACAATACTCTGCCTGTGACCATGCGCTTATTAGAAAAAATTTAGTTCTTGGCCGGGCACGATGGCTCATGCCTGTAATCCCAGCACTTTGGGAGGCCGAGGCAGGCAGATCACCTCAGGTCAGGAGTTCGAGACCAGCCTGGCCAACACAACGAAACCCATCTCTACTAAAAATACAAAAATTAGCCAGGCGTGGTGGTGCGTGCCTGTAATCCTAGCTACTTGGGAGGCTGAGGCAGGAGAATCACTTGAACCTGGGAGGTGAAGGTTGCAGTGAGCCAAGATCATGCCACTGCACTCCAGCCTTCGAGATGGAGTGTGACTGTCTCAAAAAAAAAAACATTAGTTCTCAAAAACTCAAACTCATTCCTCTGTGACAATTTTCTCAATTCTCCTCCTCTTTCCAAAAACATCTTTAGATTAACACTGAGGCATTATTTTTTCTCTTTCTTGGATATATTATTCTTCTTTCATATCATTTTATGTGGGATACAATTAGTTTTCAGAAATGCACTCAAACATCCATGTTTAAGGACTATAATAAATGAAAAGTTACCGGCAAGGGACTTGTGTTATCCTGAACAGAAAGGATCTCTGAAGTCTCGTCAAGGTTACTCTCCTTTCTGGAATGTTGATCCAGGGCAAGAGGAGCTGGGTTGGAATATTCATCACTGTCCTGAAGGGTGGAGCGTTCCAGTTCCTCCAATAAGGCATCTACACCATAAGAAGTAAGAGAGTCATGACAGAGAATATTTAAGTCTCTAAAGTCATTTTCTCCTTAAGTATCTTCACTGTGCCCACATTCATCTCCTTCTTTTCTTCAGTTATGGCTATTTTCAAATACTTTCCCTTATTCCTTATTTCACTTCAAGAATGTGGTGAATTCTATCAAGAAATGTTTAATGCCTCCATAAATTGTGGTTTGTTTCTTATTTTCTATGGTTGCATTCAATTTCATAGTCTCATGCTATAATTTGATTTTTTATACTACACGTATTAATTTTCATCATTCATTTAGGGTAGACTGCCCACAAATATCCCTAATTATTTAGAAAAAATAAAACTGGGCTGGGTATAGTGGCTCATGCCCGTAATCTCAGCACTTTGGAAGGCTGAGGTGGAGAATCCCTTGAGCCCAGGAGTTCCAAAACATAGCAAAATCCAGTCTGTATTAAAATACGAAAAAGTCAGCCCAGCATGGTGGCGTGCACCTGTGGTCCCAGTTACTCGGGAGGCTGAGGTGGGAGGATCACCTGAGCCTAGGTGAGCCTGCGGTGAGTCGAGATCACGCCACCACACTTCAGCAGCCTGGGCCAAAGGAGTGATACACTGTGTCTCCAAAAAAGAAGAGGAAGAAGAAAAAAACACACAGACAAAAAAAGAAAAAAGAAAGAAAGAAAAAAAAATCCTAAATGCTTTTTTCTATCAGAAAAATATAAGCAATTATATCACCATTTTTCAAAACATACGAGGGAAATAACACTTTTTTTTTTTTTTTTTTGAGACAGAGTCTTGCTCTGTCGCCCGGGCTGGAGTGCAGTGGCCGGATCTCAGCTCACTGCAAGCTCCGCCTCCGGGTTTACGCCATTCTTCTGCCTCAGCCTCCCGAGTAGCTGGGACTACAGGCGCCAGCCACCTCGCCCAGCTAGCTTTTTGTATTTTTCAGTAGAGACGGGGTTTCACCGTGTTAGCCAGGATGGTCTCAAACTCCTGACCTCGTGATCCGCCCGTCTCGGCCTCCCAAAGAGCTGGGATTACAGGCTTGAGCCACCGCGCCCGGCCAACACTTATTCTTAATCCTAATTTTTTTTTTTTTTTTTTTTGAGACGGAGTTTCGCTCTGTCGCCCAGGCTGGAGTGCAGTGGCCGGATCTCAGCTCACTGCAAGCTCCGCCTCCCGGGTTCACGCCATTCTCCTGCCTCAGCCTCCCAAGTAGCTGGGACTACAGGCGCCCGCCACCTTGCCCGGCTAGTTTTTTGTATTTTTTTAGTAGAGACGGGGTTTCACCGTGTTAACCAGGATGGTCTCGATCTCCTGACCTCGTGATCCGCCCGTCTCGGCCTCCCAAAGTGCTGGGATTACAGGCTTGAGCCACCGCCCCCGGCATATTTTTTCTTAAATCTTAACAATTATCCTGAGCACATAATAAAATTCTCAAAGCAAGGTATAAGTATTCTGTCCTTTAGGGTGTGGAGAGAAAAAATGGGGAGAAAACTGAGATATTACAAAATCAAGTAAGATGTTGCAATTTAAATAGTTGGGATTTGTTACTCTCGTAGTTTTTTTTTTTTTTTTGGAAAAGTATTTTACTAGTACGTATCTGTTATAATGAAATAAATAATAATAAAAAGTAACACATGCCAGGCACTGTGCTCAGGAGTGTACACATTTCATTTAATCATCCTAACACTTTGAGGCAGATGATATTATTGTCCTTATTTGGTAGATCACAAGAAAGAGACAAAAATAATTTGCTTAAGCTCATGAGTGCAGAACCAGGACTTGAATCTGGGCTATCTGATCCCTAGCCCCTGCACTACCTGAAAGTTAGGAGTTCCAGTCTCCTGTCTTAGACATATTCTCTGGGTTATCTTGAGCATGTCATGTCCTTCTCTGATGCAGTTTCCTCATCTACATAACAAGGCAATTGGATTAGAACAGTATTTTTCAAATTATGGCTCAATACCCATTAGTGGATCTCTAGCGGATTTCTTACCACAGGTTATAGTTTTCGAACTTTAAACACAGAATTATATTATATCTAAGGACCTGTCTACATCTGAAGTTCTCACATAAGGAAAATAAACTTCACAGGTCATGTAAAAAAAAAACCCAGATTTTTCATTTATTTTAGATTTTGGAGGAATGAATATTTCTTAATGGCATTAGAAGAGATCTAATCCTTTTTTTTTTTTAACACATGAAATCTACAGAGCTTTCATAATCATTCATTTCTCAAAAATGTTGACTTTTATGTACCATTTTAGAGATAAGCAAACTGAACTAAACTTTAGGGCAAATTAATAACTGTAATGGGAAAAAAGAGATGAGGGGGAACCTATAGCATTAAAAAGTCGAGAGACTTACAATTAATTTCAGTGTATGAACTTTATTTGGATAGTTAAATCTGCTTAAAAATGAAACAATCAAGACTATTGCACACTGACTGGATATTAAACAATATCAAGTAAGTACTGTTTATTTTAAGTGAAATAATTATATGTGATAATATTAAGTAATTCTGTTAAGTTTTTAGGTGTGATAATGGTATTTCACAATTTTTTTTTTTTTTTTTTTTTTGAGACGGAGTCTCGCTCTGCCGCCCAGGCTGGAGTGCAGTGGCTGGATCTCAGCTCACAGCAAGCTCCGCCTCCCGGGTTCACGCCATTCTCCTGCCTCAGCCTCCGGAGTAGCTGGGACTACAGGCGCCCGCCACCTCGCCCGGCTAGTTTTTTGAATTTTTTAGTAGAGACGGGGTTTCACAGTGTTAGCCAGGATGGTCTCGATCTCCTGACCTCGTGATCCGCCTGTCTCGGCCTCCCAAAGTGCTGGGATTACAGGCTTGAGCCACCGCGCCCGGCCTGTTTCACAATATTAAGGAATTACTATTAAAGCTGTTATGGTTATGGCAATGGCATTACAGTTATATGTATAAACATATTTATTTATTTTAGAGGTTAGTGCTAAAATATTTACAGATAAAATGACATCTGAAATTGTTTTAACATAATTACAGCGGTGAAAGGAATGGGTGGGCATATATATGAAATAAGATTGATGAAAAATTGTTTAAACTGGTTGATGGGTATATCAGAATTCATTAAACTATTTTCTCTACCTTTGCATATTTAAATTTCTTTATAATAGAAGGTTTTTAAAAAGAAGTACAAATAGGCCGGGAGCAGTGGCTCATGCCTGCAATTCCAGCACTTTGAGAGGCCAAGGCAGGCGGATCGCCTGAGGTCAGGAGTTCGAGACCAGCCTGACCAACATGGAGAAACCTGGTCTCTACTAAAAACACAAAATTAGCCAGGCAAGGTGGCACATGCCTGTAATCCCAGCTACTCGGTAAGGCTGAGGCAGGCGAATATTTTGAACCTGGGAAGCGGAGGTTGCGGTGAGCCGAGACCGCGCCATTGTACTCCAGCCTGGGCAACAAGAGCAAAACTCCGTCTCAAAAAAAAAAGGGGGGGAGACAGAAGAAAGGATAACTAAGGTAGAAAGAGAAAGAAAACTTTTTGCCTCAGATTTTTATTAGCCAGACCCCACACCAAATTTGAGAATTTTGAATTTTTATTCTGCATCTTTCAATTAAGCTAGACCCACTTTCTTTTCAATTTTCTAAGCTTTGCTCTAACTAGAAGCTAAAGATCCTCCTGAGCTCAAAATTAAAAGCCATTTACAATAAAGAGTATAAGAAAGAGGAAAACATACCACTAAGAGCAGGAAGTTGCCCTCAGAAGCACCAGCTAACCAAAGTTATCAAAACTCTTCTTTCTGGGTCATGAGTTATAGGCTTTTCTCTTCCTGTTTCATGAGTCTGCATATCACCAACACTCTGAGGTTATTATGCCTTTTGCCAGATTTTGTAATTGGAAGATGACTCATTTCAGTATGACAAATACGGGATTCCTGGAGGGTGGGGGCGGGGGAAGCGGGTACTAGACTGAAGACTCTATAATTCTTCTCTGTAGTCTTTTACTGTGGAGATGAAATAATATCAATATTAACATGAAAGGAATAAAGTGAGGTCTCTTGGGAGTCCCTATGGGTTGCATGGATTTCATTCGGAGGCAGAATCTGCTCCTGGTTCCTCTTTATCTATCATGCCTAATGCCTATGTAATGAGGGTTTAGGTAAAACCTTTTGGGTGGATACAAGCTGCTAGCCTCCGAGGCACTACTGCAGACAGGAAATATTTGCACACTTGAGCCAACCTGTCCTCGATGCAATTTCTCTGCCAGCAGGAAGAAAGATCCACACCAAGTCTCAAGGGTAGTTACTGGGCTGATGACAATTTGAAGAAACTGTTGAAGTGTAGCCATCAACAGCCTGCGGAGATGTAGCCAACTGGATAATCTGCACAAATGCTAGCTTCCAGGCTAGTTCGTACTTTCTGTATTTCAGGACAAGATTTATCTAACATCTAGCCTGCTCAGGACATGCAAAACAACATAAATTTCTGTTAAATCTGGGTTACTTCATTGGCCAGAACACCAGAACCAACAAACTTCTAAAATAGGAGAGCACCTTGTTGCTTAGTTTTGGTGTCAGGTGTTCCCGACAATGACACTGAAAAAGTTATTTTCTTTTTCTTAGTTTTCTCATCTGAAAAAGAAGTGGATAATACCTATTTCAGAGGGTTGCTGCAGACACTAAAATCATTAACATATGTAAAAATGTCAGTTTTTGCTTGACTCACTAAATTAGTTTCCTTTTGAATTATTTGCCATGAAAGCCATTCGGTGTCCTCCCCGCCAAAAAAAAAAGAAAGAAAAGAAAAAAAGGAAAAAGAAAAAAGGCCCTAGCCCTAGTGGAACTCAAGCAGAAATTCACGTTCTTCCAGCACTCACGTAGGATAAGAATTTGGATTCTACCCCAAGTCCAAAAAAGAGTCTGGCTCAGTATCAAAATAGACTTTACCGCCAAAGCAGTTTGATATTTATTAAACACTACCTTTTTCTCTTCATTGACATCTCTTGCCTCCTGGTAATCTGCCCTTTACTTTTCCTGTTTCTCCAGCTTTGAAATCACATGCCATTTTTTTTAAGACAATGTAACAATGTGCAAGATATTTTTTGTTGTTGTTTTTTGCACTTTTGACATATCCCATCCCCAATCACACCCCAAACCAGGACACTGTGGAATTAATACAGCTTGGAAATTGGGTAAAGTTGAGTGACTCAATGTTAGTTAGATGCTGGCAACAGATGTTGGCAAAGGCTATGGAATGAGTCCCAAGAATGACAAATCTTACATTACTCCAAAGGTTTGAAATCCAGGATCTCTCTGGATAATGTGAATAATAGTTCTACTGCTGGTTTTAATTGCCTTGGAGTGGAAGGAGGTGTCATATTTTCAGGCCATAGTAATCTCTTCCTCCAGAATTCTTCTGAATAAAAAGCTTAACAACAACATCACTAGAGTTAGAGTGCTATGCCTTCTTGATTTAAGACTAAAACATGGAACAAATGAAACCACTCTGTCCTTTTTCCAACCTCTACAGATCCCTCATTCCTATACTTCTAGTCTTTTGTCTTCCTCATAACACCCCAACTCCTTTTTTGCTCTTTCTTTTCTTCCTCAAATCATATCTCTGCATTGTCTTGCTATGTGGCCATCCTATGATCTCCAGTGAACTCCAAAGGGCAAAATGCCCATAATAAAACAGCAATTTCAATCACAATCCAGTCCAAAAGTATTTGCCAAGAGTTTACTCTGCGGTTAGCACCAAACTCTCCATCTATTTTGCCACTGCAAACAGTGAGCCCATGGTTCCCCAAAACAATCATAGTTCCTCATGCTTCACTCTTGGCAGGGCTGAGGACAGGAGAGAAGTGAAAATAAAATCTTCCGTTACTACCCTCAGTCTAAACAGAAGTATACCCCACCATACACGAAGATGGCAGCCAAGTCTTCACTCCCTCAGAGTTTCTCCTCCAAGAAGCTCCTCACTCACCTAATTCTTCCATTGTCCTACATCCAAGATGCTCTTGTCTCACAGGCCCTGAGGAACAGCTTTGGCATGTGCTGAAGAAGAGGACCGCAAAAGAACTGGATGAGACAGCATAAGGCAGCCTCTATAACCCTTTTGGTTCCTGTATTTGCTTAGCACTTCCTCTCTTTTGATTTGGTGAGCTTTTTTTTTTTTTTTTCATAGGTTATACAGTTTTAAAAATGGCATTGACATAGAAAGGTAGATAGTGAGATTTGAGTTATGGTAGTGCACTGGCCAGGGTGATAAAGATTCAAAATTAATTTTGCAAAAATTGACGACCTACTCTGTGCCAGGATTCATCTTGGATTCATGGGAATGGCAGACTTACACTTGCGTTTTTTCCAAGTGTAGGTACCCCACTCTAACTGAGCATCTACCTTTCTTTTGTTTTTTCCTTTCTGTGAAGCTGGGGAACCACAGAGGCATAGTTTCCGTCTTAAAATTTCCATCAGAGTTGACCAGCATCCATTTCATTTTGTTGTCTTTATTTATTCAGAAATTATGCTTATCTGCTTTCCTGCATGGATTATAAATCCTTAAAAGTAGGGCAGAAGTGGATTCATGCTTGGATTCTCAGGGCCTGGCTTACTCAGTGGTCCAAAAAGCAAACATCTATGGGGGGGTCACAAAGAAGGAAGCGAGGTTTGACACCAGATGTTAAACTGTGTGCATCTCAGTTAAGCATAATCCCTGTCTAGATATGCTGCCTTACAGCAATTTCTCTGGAAAGTGACACTGAGGTTAACTCTTCACTTTTTTTACCCCTGCGATTTATTCACCTTGAATGAAACATTTACAAAAGGCCTACTATGAAAAGGCAATATGTAAGGAACTATAATTATGGCCCTGTGAAGTAGATCCCCCCCCACTTTTTACCAATGGTGAAATAGGTTCACGGAATAGCAACTTGCTATAATTAATTGGTAGCTTTGCTACTTACTATAAGACTTCAAAGTCTGCGATCTTTCCTCTACAACACAGTAGTTTTTTTAATTTTTTAAGAGACAAGCTGTCTGTCACCCAGGCTGGCATGCAATGGTACCAGCATAGCTCAGTGTAACCTCGAACGGGAACTCCTGGACTCAGGCGATCTGCCCTTCTCAGTTTCTGGAGTAGCTAGGACCAGAGGTGCATGCCATCACGCCACTAAGTTAGCTTAAAAACTTTATTTTTGGCCGGGCGCGGTGGCTCAAGCCTGTAATCCCAGCACTTTGGGAGGCCGAGACGGGCGGATCACGAGGTCAGGAGATCGAAACCATCCTGGCTAACACGGTGAAACCCCGTCTCTACTAAAAAAATACAAAAAACTAGCCGGGCGAGGTGGCGGGCGCCTGTAGTCCCAGCTACTCCGGAGGCTGAGGCAAGAGAATGGCGGGAACCCAGGAGGCGGAGCTTACAGTGAGCTGAGATCCGGCCACTGCACTCCAGCCCGGGTAACAGAGCCAGATTCCGTCTCAAAAAAAAAAAAAAAAAAAAAAAACTTTATTTTTATTTATTTTTGTTTTTTATTTTTTATGTAGAGGGTGGTCTCCCTATGTTGCCTAGGCTGGTCTGGAAGTTGTGGGCTCAAGGGATCCTCCCACTTTGGCATCCAAAAGCGCTGGGATTCCGGGGGTGGACTACCACATCCAGCCCACAGTGGCTTTTTTTTTTTTTAAGGAACAATTCATTCTTCATTCTACTGTCTGTACATTTTTTTTTGAAAGATTTCTCCTCTGTATTACTTTGAGCATCCATTAGATGTCAGCACTGTTCCTTCCAAAAGTCTGCTCACTGCAAACTCAATCTGAAAAAGTTTCCATTGACACTATGCCAATCGATTGTTACAACTGAAAATGACATTAGCCCTATGAAAATGTAAAATACTCAGTAGAGAACATCAAACATTTGTCTAATATGAAGTGGTATCTGAGTCAAAGTACTGGAAGGAAAAATGTACTTTAGGACTTGTCTACAGTTTAACTGAATGACTAATGTGAAATTTAAAATTGGATCCCCAGATCTTGTTTCCAGCTTCTTTCTTCTGGGGCTTTTAGCCCTGGATGCTTTATTTTCCAGGGGTAAAGGGTGTTCTTGCAAATCGTTCCTTGATTGTTATGGATGAAAGGAAAAAAGAAATGCGAGAGGCCCACTGCATCACCAACTGCAACGGAAACTCCATTTGATGAATCAGGAAGACAAATTAACGTCACACGCTAGTGTGCAGAAAAGTAACTTCTGATAAAGTTGCTATTGTATAAACCGCAGAAGCACATGGCTTCCGGCGCAGAGCTTAAGAGACCCTTTAGCTTCTCAGTGTGGGTCACCAGAGGCAGGTCACGCTAACAACCCTTTCGCCTTCCTCCAGGTCGGGCACCGCAGCCAAGTTAAGCAACCGACGAAGGCTTCTTGGTGTCCCAACAAGGTCTAGTAGAAAAGCAACTTTATAATTCGTTTCATAATTCGTTTCACAGATTTTATTAAGAGCCAACTGAGTAGTGGGCCTTGTACTAGGACTCCGAGGGCCAGATGACTCCACGGAACCACATCCATTCCCTGACCTCTAGGAGCTCACAGGTGAGTGACTTACATAGGGGACGACGAGATCAATAATGTAGACATGAACGCTGGCTAGCCAGTTCCAGAGGAGGTGTCATCTGACCAAACCAAGGTAAGTCTGGGCAATTACGCAGACACCCCGAGAAAGGTACGCCAACGCCCAGATAAAAAGTAAGAAAAAATAGGAAAAACCCTCCCATCAGACCAGCAATTGGCTAAACGTTTGAGCCCGGATGTACGACACGCGTTTCCCGACCTAACCCGGAAACACTGCCTCCCGAAAAAAACATTAAACGCTAGGCTGCGGAAAGTAAACTACCTTTCCCGTCGTGAATCAGTCAGAACCTCCCAGCATCCTCTCTGTCTCTGGTTTCCCATCTATTTTTTTCCTAAAGCCTAGGCGAAATAAGACTTCATCTCCCAGAATGCCCTTGTTAAGTTAACGGTGCGCATGCGCCAGGAGGCGGGCCCTCGTTGCCCCCACAACCCCGCCTCCGTTTTGCCGCCGCCATTTTTTCAGAGACTTTCATCCGGCAACCGACGGGGCTTTTTTTCTTAAAGGAGAAGCGACAGCTCAAAATACTACCCCCTTCTCCGCGCAAGATCTGGCGGCGCTGGGGACAGAAAGGCCAAAGACAGGAAAGTGGGGTAGGGTGGAGGCGGAAGAATGCCCAGGCTACCACTGCGGCCTAAAGAAGAATAGAAAGAGCCCTTGCGGCATCAGTGGCTCCTTAGGGAGGCAGGTGCGCGCGCAGCCAGTCTAGGGTGCGCGTGAGGCGGGGAAAGAGGTGCGATTTCTTCTCACCCGCCTCCCTCGCGAGACCTGCCCCTTCGTACTACCCCTAGCGCGCATTGAACTCTGGAGGGGGGGAAAAGGTCACTTTGGGATTGTCGCGAGACAGCCGTTTAACGGTGAGAACGGGTGCGCGGGGAAGGAAACCTCGCGCGCTCCCTTTTAGCCGTTTCCTGATTGGCTGAAGGAAGGGGTGGGGGAGGGAACCTGGAACGTCGCTGCGTGTAAGACCGCGAGGGGCGGGGTGAGGAAGACTGTCCGCCTCTCCGATTGGCCCGCTGAGCGTCTGTGGCGGGCGCGCGCGCGCGCCGCCAGCGGTAGCAAACCTTGAGTGGCAGGGGGTGGGGGGGGCGCCCTCGGAGCCGGGCGGAGGGGAGGGGGGAAAGAGGAGCGCAGGGTGAGAGTGAGCCGGAGGCTTCGGGAGGCGAGGGGGCGGGGGGAGCAGCGCCGAGGCCGCCGCCTCCGCCTCCGCCGCCTGGGACTAGGGGGTGGGGGACGGACAAGCCCCGATGCCGGGGGAGACGGAAGAGCCGAGACCCCCGGAGCAGCAGGACCAGGAAGGGGGAGAGGCGGCCAAGGCGGCTCCGGAGGAGCCCCAACAACGGCCCCCTGAGGCGGCCGCGGCGGCGCCTGCAGGGACCACTAGCAGCCGCGTGCTGAGGGGAGGTCGGGATCGTGGCCGGGCCGCTGCGGCCGCCGCCGCCGCTGCAGCTGTGTCCCGCCGGAGGAAGGCCGAGTATCCCCGCCGGCGGAGGAGCAGCCCCAGCGCCAGGCCTCCCGACGTCCCCGGGCAGCAGCCCCAGGCTGCGAAGTCCCCGTCTCCAGTACAGGGCAAGAAGAGTCCGCGACTCCTGTGAGTAACAGTCTTTCAGGCGGTGGGAAAGACCCCCCTCTGTCCGTACGCAACCCTCTCGGCTCCCGTAGCGCCTGCTCCACGTGACATCCTGCTTGCTCTGCCCCCTGCCGGCTCCGCACGCTAGATGTCACACCGTTTCCCCGGGAGCCTCCATGCCTCGTCTCTGCGCCACCCTCCCTTCTGTCTCGTACCCTCGCCTGTCGGGCCGCTTTCCCACTCCCCGAAATCATCTTTTGACACACCCCTGCACTAGCTAGTGATCCACCTCCTCCCTGCCACCCGCAGGCTCATCCCTCTCTCTGGCATCCGCACCCCCTTTGTCAACCTATCCCTTTCCTTTAGGCGACTCTCCAGTATTACATCACATGCCCTTTAGGGAATCCACAGCCCGATTATAGCCTTCAAAAATGTGTTCGCCCCCCTCTTCGCGTTAGCTCAAGAGCCAGCTGTGCTAGTATGTTTATGTAGCTTTTTTTTTCTTCCACTTTTCTAAATTTTCACACCACTTCTCATTCTTTTGAGAAATCTGCCAGTTACTGTAGTCAGGGTAAAAACCCAGTGCTACGATTTTTAATATGGAGTCTTTCATATAAAATTATATGAGCATTCTTTAATGTTTGTTTTTACCAAGTAGCATATGTTTTATCTTTGTGTTTTATATTTTTAAATGTAGGAACTTCATCCTTAAAATTAGAATCATCTGAGAGGAATTCCTTTATTACCTAGAAGTAGTAGAGGAAACATGAACAGGTGGTCAGGAGCATTGTTTTAAATTGTTCGTCAAAATACTCATGTGTTAAGAACACTGAAGCACACAAGTTTGTACATTCTAGAAATTAATCCCATTAGTCAATTCATGACTGAAAACGTCGTTAGTGACCTTTGACTTTTGAATGAAAACAAATTAGTAAAAACAGATAAAATGGAAGTGAGGGGGAGTCAGTTTTAAGTGTTCCCTTTCCTCCAGTAGAGATAGTGGCAAGGTTTGACTTACAGCAGACCTGATAGATTTAAAACTTGAAACAGACTTTGTCCAAAATTAAGTTTATAAGTTTAGCCTGTGTCTTGGCATGCTTGCCTTAGAAGCCTCTCAGAGGTATAAAATTCAGAGATAATCATATTGTGGTAGTAGATATGCTTTCAAATTTTTGAGTGTCAGCTAAGCTAACATAATTTAGAGAATTTATTGTAAGAACTGCAGTTCTGTCGACAGCAAAAATCTGTACTTACAGATTCAGCTGAAATTAGAATTCTAATTGCTGTAGATGCATTTCATATAAAAATTTTATAGTTCTATATTGTTTAATCTCATACATTTGAAAAGATACATGTATATCATTGACCTCATTTGGATCTGAATTCCTTGAGCAAATTCCTTAACCTACCCATGCGTTCGTTTCCTTACCTGTAGACGGTAATCTCTACCACCTGAGTTTGTGAGAATTAAATACAGCATGTGAAGCGCTAGACAGAATGCCTGTTATATAATAAATACTAAGTGCAAGTTGCCATTTTCAGTAATGGTGGGATGGTAGAGCCATGAGTGGTCTGTAGTGATGTTTTTCATGTAAATTATGCAAAATATGATTTTTTCACTTTTTAATACGTAGGGAAGGTAATACTTAAAATATTTTTTAAATTTCCTTTTATTCTCACCTACCACTTGAAAGTTAAAGTTAAATATACCTCTATCTCTTAAGATAACTATGTCTAAAATGGTACCTGCTGTTTGATTTTTTTTTTTTTTTTTGAGACGGAGTTTTTGCTCTGTTGTCCAGGGTGGAGCGGTGGCACGATGATTTCTGCTCACTGCAACCTCCGCCTCCTGGCTTCAAGGGATTCTTCTGCCTCAGCATCCCAAGTAGCTGGCATTATAGGCTCCTGCCACCAATCCCGGCTAGTTTTTGTAATTTTAGTAGAGACAAGGTTTCACCATGTTGGCCAGGTTGGTCTCCAACTCTTGACCTCAGGTGATCCACCCGCCTCAGCCTCCCAAAGTGCTAGGATTATAGGCGTGAGCCACTGCGCCCGGCCTGCTGTTTAATTTTTGAAGGAAAATAAATAATTTTTATCTAAAATAGTAATTTTACCTGCTGTTATGATTT
This sequence comes from Trachypithecus francoisi, assembly GCF_009764315.1. Taxonomy (NCBI): domain Eukaryota; kingdom Metazoa; phylum Chordata; class Mammalia; order Primates; family Cercopithecidae; genus Trachypithecus; species Trachypithecus francoisi. The sequence continues at coordinate 14,673,677 of NW_022681473.1, read as the reverse complement.
ATTTTTGCCCTAACTCTTGGCAACAAAGTACTAGTGGTGCTTTAATTCCATATAAATGTAACTGTTGTATATGGATGAAGATGACTTAATTAAATTACTTCCTTTTTTCTGCACAGTGTTCCTTGTGGGGAGGAAGAAATAAGTCTGAATTCTTAGCGCCACCCTCCCACCCCCGGCCATCCAATATCATAAAAGATAGTGGTGACAATGATTCTTCTTTCAGCCCCCAAATTATCTTTTGACTGTGTTTTTGATCAGGTTAAACAAATTTTCATCACAATAGAGTTTTTGTTACACATTTTTACCTTATTCCATAATCTGGAAATCAAAGGAATGCTAAAGCATTTTAGTTTGGCAAACTTGTTTGATCAGTAACTGGGCCTGGTACTATGCTGAACTAGGTGGTAGAAAGAAAAATGAGACATGGCCCTCATCTTCAAGGACCTTGGGGTGTAAGGGAAAGATGCATTGATTAGTGGAGATATGTCAAATGTGTGTATGGTATACAGATTTTCAGTCATAAAATACATTTTAAGACTTAGTTTTTTCTACATAATTTAATCCTTGAAGATATTTCAAGAGGTTTTGAGTTCAAACCCTGGTCTGGTATCTTTTGACTTTGAATCATTTCTATTTTCCAAATGACGTTTTGACAATTTTAAAAAGAAAGGTTTATTCTGTATTACTTGTTTGCTCTAGTCCTTTTTCCATATCCCAGCATTTCCCTCTATACAATCTTAGTAATCAGCTGTTGAACCTAATTCGATTCTCTTAATTAAAGTGATAGTAAAGTATACCATAGTTTAAAAGATCAAGAAATAGATAGATTTGGATTAGTTGAAACCTCTGTTCCCATTGGAAGACAAAATAATAGAGTGGATAAAGCATTGGACTTTAGTCAGAAAGTTTTATATTCCAGCTTTGTATTATGCAGTAAGTGGCCTTGAGCAAGTCACTTAACCTCTTTAGATCTGCTTCATTTATAATTGATATTTTATAGATTTGTGAGATGAGCTTTATAGTTCCATATTTAGCTTACAGTTTTTATAATCTGATGTTTTTAACAACTTCTTTTCACAGTGAAATATTTACGAGTTATTGGGAAGAGGAAATATTTGTGGATGAAGGGGAAATAAAAATTTTTCATTGTATGTGCTCGAGAGAAAGGCACAGAGTTAAATGCTAGAATCATGATAAATTGAAGGAAAAATAAACCAAATTTGAAGAAACTTTATGTATCCATACTAAGAGTAAGACTGATCATTTGCTGTATGTTAGCCAGTAAATTACAATTATTTCAAGTGCACGTTTGTATACTCTCTTTAATTTTTGAAATAAATACACAAGAAATCTAGTAGCATTAGTATAGTAGTTTTTGCCTATGATTTTTTTCTGATTCATCCATACTTTCTGCTAATAGGGAATGAAATTGTCAAATTGAGACTAGGTTAAAATGTATAAGGCTTCTTTTCATTCTTACATATAGTAGCCCTTCGTTTGTACTGTACATTTCAGAACTCAAAACTTTAGGGACAAATACTTTTTAAAAATTCTAACTTCACTGTGGAGTAACCATATTAGTTAATACTGAGTATTTTTAGATATCTTCCTTCAGATTCCGATTAAGGAAAGTATTTTCTGGTATATGAAATTCCATTTTTGGTGTATTTTCTTGGTAAAATTAAAATAGTAATAAACCTTTAGGTGACCTCTCTTGCTGTTTCCCTTTTAAAGGTCATGGATAGTGAGGATGAAGAGGTGGTAATACTCTGAATTGAAAAAACTTGCAGTTCTTTGGAGAAGCCTTCAGTTGTACAAGACTGAAATCCTGAGTGATGAGGATCTTAATATGATGATAGAAACATTGAACCAACTTTAAAGGTTTTTGGGGAAATTTGTTATATAATTTCTCAAAAATTTAGCAATATTTTTACAGTTTTTTTTTTAAAGATAGGATGATTAGCAGTTATGGTGTGTTAATTGGGACATTAGTAATGTGATTTAAAATAAAATTATGGTACCAGTCTTTTTAAAAAAGTACGGAATAAACAATGATAACTATTTCTAAGTAGAATAGATTTTTGTATTATTATTTATTTATAATGTAACATAATAGAGTTTTTACTATATATATAGGGAGTCTTCACTGTATTTTGGGAGGAGCAACAACAAAAAAACTTTGTACTGTTCAGAGATACTCTGTGGTATCTATATGATAAACGTTCAGGGCCTGTTGACTTTTGAATTTTAGTAGTAACTATAGGAAGTTCATTATACTGTCCTCACCAGTTATGTATGAGAGAAATTTTTCTGAATTAAAAACCTGGGGATATATCTGATTTTTGTTGTTTTTTGGGGTTTTTAAAAAGTCTTCAGGCTATAACAATTTTTAAGTTCTTTACTGTTGCTTTTTAATTCGTAAAGAGCAAGTTACATTTACTTGTGAGGTCCATCTATTATTGCGTTTTTACAAGTACATTTTGATTTGGTTTTAACAAACAATTTTGGGTCTTTTTAACAGTTAAGTTTTTATTATGAAAATTATTAAATATACACAAAATAGGGAAAATAGTATAATGAAACCGCAGTATTGATCACCTCGCTGAGATTTTGCTATGCTTGCTATGTCTGTCCTCCCTGTTTTGGCAGAAGTACTTTAGAACACATCCAAAACATTGTCATTTCATCTCTAGTTAGTACATTTATATAAAATGAGAATATTTTCTTATATAATCGCAATATAACAAAATTAGTAATGTTTTCTTTGTATCAATATCTTAGTTAAAAATAGCTGTTTTGAATGATATTCTAGCTCTGTGCTGTCAGTTATGGTAGCCACATGTGGCTATTTAAATTTACATTAATCAAAATTAAAAATTCAGTTTCACAATTACTGAATGTTTCAGGTGCTCAGTAGCCACATGCGACTGCCATATTAGACAGTGCATATATGTTTCCATCACTGCTGAAAATTCTGTTGGGCGACACTGGTCTAGATGCTTTCTTTATCACTCTGTAGATGAACCTGAAAGAGATAAAGATTTATATTTTCAGAAAATGCACTAGATTGCTCATTAATGTTTGATTCTTATTTCTTTCAGATGCGTAGAAAAAGTAACAACTGATAAAGGTAAGACTTGGTCATCCTTACCTCTAGTGTACATTACATTGATTATCTTATAATGTGTTAGAAAGCCTCATCATTCAAATTGGTTCCCATTTAAAAGTAATTTTTATTTGGTAAAAAATTACTGGAGTTGTTAGACTAGAATCTATTTAGATGACAGCAGGTTTGGATAATAGAGTATATCAGCATTATTTAGAAACCTAATAATGGCAAATCAAATTGTTTGATGGTAATTTATAGTAATTTTTTAAAGCCTTTTATTTTTAAATGAAGTAACAGACTGGAATGATACACAGTATACAGAATGAAGTGAAGGCAAAAATCTTTATGCTAGTGGAGATACAGATTAAAATTAAAGGGTGAAGAATGCTGAGTGTTAACAAGAATTCAGCCTGGTGAATAATTAAATTAGGTCAATATTAGGTCATTTTCCTTTAAATTTGAGTGTTCGCACACCAGATGTATGTATTAAATATAGTTTTCTGTTTCCTGGATTATGACAGGAAGCTAATGTTCACTTTTTCAGTACCTTTTAAAATACTTTATTCTGGATTTACAGATTAGGTTATTAAAATTGCTCTAACATGTTGGACCAGTTGCTTATTCGTTTCTTTTTTTTTTTTCTAGTTTTTGGCTGTGTTCCTTGATGTTAAATTCAAACACACAGCATCCTCCTTAAAACTGGAACAAATATACTTTTAGGCACATTTAATTTATTGTGTGTGACCTTGACCCAGTCTTGACACAGCCATTTTCCAAACTCCTGGAATCCACCTAGTATGTGAGAGTCGATTAGTTTTTAAGGTCTACTTATAGCCTGCTTCTATTTCTATAAAAGAATATATGCATTTTATATATCAGTGTATGTATTACATGTACATGAGAATCTTAAGGTTTTTCTGTTCTTGATAAAGAATTCTTCGAGAACATACAAAGCAAGTTTAAAGCCTGGATTTTGTGCCATATGGAAGAATGACAGTGTAATTAAGAACCAATAACTTGAGTTGGTGATGGCTGCTTTGTAAATAATTAGGTTTCAATGCTGAGGTTTCTTGTTTCTCTGAATTTTGAATCTGAGGCTAATATTTCATAGTATACCAGGCAGAAGTTTTTCATAGCTGGCATTTTTTTTTTTTTTAATGTGGAAACCTTTTCGTGATTATTTTGTCTAACAAGTTTTTTGTTCCTGTTGTTGTTACTTAGAAAATAAGTTATATCTGCCAAAAATGGAAGGTCTCACATTTCTTATTCAGACATCAATTTGGAGATTTTATGATGTGGAGAAAATGTAGACAGGTAACAAGTCTAGAGCATTCTGATTAAAACAAAAAGCAACCTGCCTTTGTCAGAGCTGAAATTACCTTACATGTCCAAAGAAATCACTGGGTTGCCTTGAGGCGAACTTGAAGAAAGGTGGAAATTTGGAGCCCCTTTTGGAGAGAGAAGTAGATGACCTTTGGGTAGATGTTTTTTTTGTTTGTTTGTTAAGTAGCGACAGGGTTTAGCCAGGCTGGTTTCGAACTCCTGGCCTCAAGTGATCCACCTGCCTGGTGTGTAGATGTCTTAAACTAGAAGTTGACGTATTGGCATGTTTTGTGGTTGTGCAGCTGTGGAGAGATTAAAACTACATTCTGGATAATTTGATCCAAAGGTCAATCCCACTTTAATCTACTGTTTAAAGGCCCTGGATCTAGATATTCTCAAATGTCAATCTTCATGTCTATTAGTTTACTTATTAAGGTCGCTGTTCAACTGTATGAACAGTAGATAGGTATATAAGAGCTATAACATTCATACAAGATGAATGAATAAAGAAATGGAGGCTCGGGTAGTCACTTTTTCCTGTTGTGTTTCATGTTTAGAATTCACCTTAATTACTTTTCTTCTGGTCATTTAACTTCTCAGTTATTCTGTTACTCTGGAATAGTCCTCATGTTCAGTCTGCTAAATTTTAACTGAGATAACTCATGTTGATTTCAGAAGTTAAAGGTTTTTCAAAACTTTAAACAGATTTTACTTTTTAGAGGTAAGACTGGTCCTCTGTTAATGCTGAAAAGATGTCTTCAAGATTGTTTTTACTCTTGTTTACTCAAACCATCTAGAAACTGTATGCCTTCCTTGAGTTGAAGACAAGAACCTTTGACATACACATAAACAATATTGCACACACAGAGCGGGCAACTTTCCATGTTTTTAAAATTAAGTTGCAAAGTGTTACTTTCATTTTTTTCAAACTGAAATAATAAAGTTTTTGCTACCCTTTTTTAACTGTGATTGGTATATAAAACAAATGAAAAGCTACTATGCTAAAATAGTGTTAATTTATTCAACAAGTAATTGATGAGCATCCACTATGTGTCTGACACTATTCTAGGCACTGGATTGTATTGGTAATCAAATAAATCAAGAAGTCAAAACAGTGTAATAATGTTTGATGAAGTTGGAGTTGGGAAAGCTGAGTTTAGATGAAATGATAAGGGAAGACCTTTTGGTGGAGGGGACATTTGAGATTACACCTGAATTTATGCAGGTAGTTAATTTGGACAAGGAACATTCCACACAGAAGTTAAAAAGGATAAAATGCTTCAAACTTGAAAGCTTAGTTTACCGCTGGCAGAGGATTATCTTCATCATTGTGGAGTTTCCAAGAGTGTTAGAAATCTTAAGGGATGGAGACCTAGTTCCTTTTTAACTTGGCTTTATGTTTTCATTGTTTCTCTGTTTTGAACCAGTGTTGTAGTTATGATTATAAAGTAAAAGAATGGTCTACCTACATGTAATTTTTAGTTATCCCGGTGTGCATTTTAATTTATTTCACTTTCTAACCTCTGACTAGATATGTTATGAAGGCTAATTGTTTTTTCTCCCATCTGTTAGGTCCTTAGTGATAAATAATAGTTAAAACCACCTATCAAGATAAAATATAAAAATGAAGACCGGAATACCTTAATGTTTATTAAAGTATGTTTTAAGTGTTTAATGGAATGATAATAAATACTGTAGAATCAAGTAGATGTGGGCAGTGCTTGAGTTATTAATGATAGGTTATTTATTGCAGCACTTTTCAGAAACTTTGATTTTTTAGTAATGTGCAGTGTAAATGCCAAAATTTTGCAGCGATTACCTAAACTATTTGACTTATAAGACCCCCTTTTTAAACAACATTTTGTAAAACTGGAGTTTACAGAAAACATACTTGAAAATACTGCATGCTTGAAAATTTGATTATGTAAAACTCTGGATCTCAAGCTTTTATTCAAAAGCATTTTACTCTCTTCAGTGCTGTTATGAAATAGTGATGTCTGACAGTGGTTACTGTGTGTCTCTGACTTGTGTAGTCAGGAAAAAAAAATCAGTCATCAAATTCATAACAGATTTCAGCATTTACTTAGATTCTTTGGAGCTTAACTGTTAAGTATTTACATTATCTAGTTTATCATAATCAGCATACTATCTGTAATTATTACTAAAGTATTAGTTTATTTTCATTATTTTTCTCCTGTCTGGATGACATCCTCAGCTTTTTTCTTATGTTGATACAGTCTAATTTATAGCTGCATTTTGTTAAATTAGAATTAATTTGTTATTAACAGTTTTCATAGATTTCAACAGAGTTTTATTTTTCCTGTATTGAAATATCTTTGATTATCTTATCCTCTCAAATCAGTCTCTTGTATCCCATTCATCTTGGCCTCTTGTCAACTTGCAACCTCAACGTAACATTGACTGTTTCTGCTTCCTTTACAGATGCATCTCTTTTATAGTATACTTTTTTGTTGGTTTTTCTTCCTTTCTAGTATATTTAAAGAATATTTTTATTATTTCTAAAAATGCAGAAGACACATTTTCATGCTTTTTTTCCCATTCCAGTGAGAAAATCTAACTTTTGTAATTCTTACCGTTTGAGTTTGTATACAAAAGGAAGAATCGAGAAGATACTGAGAACATCGTTTTCACAATTCTTTCTTGAGAGATTTTTAATCTCCTTGCTAATGACCTAGTTTTCCTAGTCAAAATAAAATCTTGTAGGTTTTGAATAGAAAAGAGTTCTGAAAGGAAAATCTGTAGGTGAGAAAGGGCGTATATAAGCCCAGTCTTAACACTCAGATAGGCTTCTGAGGTTTTTTTGTTTGTTTTTGAGACAGGGTCTCACTTTATTGCCCAGGCTGGAGTGCAATGGTGTGATCATGGTCATGGTTCACTGCAGTGTTAATCTCCTGGGCTCAAGCCATCCTCCTACTTCAGCCTCCCAAGTAGCTGGGACCACAGAAGTGTGCTGCCATTTCCAGCTAATTGCTGTTGATTTTTTTGTAGAGACAGGGTCTCACTGTGTTGCCTAGGCTGGTCTGGAACTCCTGGGCTCAAGCAGTCCTCTTGCCTTGGCCTATAAAGTGCTGGAATTTATAGGCATGAGCCACCACACCCAGCCTGTTAGTTTTAACGGAAATATTCTCCTTTACTAATTAAATGATACTGTTCTAAATTTAAATGTAAGTTAAAAACAGCAACAATAACAACAAAAGCCTCTTTCCCTGGCTTCTCTTAATACTACTGAGATTGGCTAATATTTCAAAGCAAACTTTAATTATTTGTGGAAAACAGTGCACCTAATGATAAAAATACACAGAGTATTTCAGTTAGGTTTCAGAAACTCAAGTTTCTGACAATATTACAATGTTGAAGCCTCAAAGGCTAAATACATTAGATAGGCATTTTTGTTTGTCCTTCCTTCCTAATCTTTTATCTTAAGGTAGCAGTAACTGTATTATTTTTCTTAGTATGAGAATAATTTACTCAGACATCTTGTTCCCTGTTCGGTATGGCCCAGATCCTTTAATCCGTATTTCCAGTTCAGACATCCAGACCTCCTTTGGTTCTTCTTTTCTTATTATTAATTTCCTACAAATAAAGATATATGTCACTTACCATATATGTGAATTGTGATGTAGGCTGAAAAAGCCTTGATCATCAGCTTATTTCAGTTACAGGATTACCTATCAGGTAAATGAGTCTTAACTTTATAATAATTTGCCTATTACAGTTCAATTTATTGCCATCTTCGACGCAGTTATAAGTTTATTCTGTTATATATATTATTTTACATTGAGATCCCTTTTCCTGCCAAGACCACTTGAGAGTTAAAGCAGAATGCCCTGATAGAAGAAAATTGAAGCAGAGGAAACTTAAAATCCTTAGTGGGGAAACCCATATTCAGCCTGTACAAATCCAGAACCTTTAAGAGAGACTTGTCTGTACATGAGGGCATAACTTATCCTCATTTGGAGTTGAGCCTTAGTGGATAATAATCTCTGACAAAAAGGAATTGCCCCCTGACTCTTAAGTTCAGGAAGGAAGAAGCTCCTCTGAATTAAAACCAGCCAGAATAATCTAATGCTATCTGAGCAAAGACTTCTTTAGCTTCATAACAAAACCATCTACAAATTTAGTGGCTTAAAACACAGCAATTTATTACTTCCTGGTTGGACCATTTCCCCCCCCGTCATTGGTCATTCAGTTCAGACTTGTTTTATATTATGGTGGTTGCTGCGCAGTGGTCCAAAATCCTGAAGACAGTAACTGCAAGGTGTCTTGAAACCACTCCCACAGTATAATCAGTCAATTGTATTTCTGTATATTAGCAACAAAAAATAGAAAATTGAAGTCATAAAATCAAAAAATAAAATTTATATTAGTATTTACAACTCTATAAACAAGATATACTGCTCCATTTACTTAGGTCTTTAATTTCACTCAGCAATGTTTTGCGCTTTTCAGTGTATAGGTCTTTCACATTTTTTTATCCCATTTATCCCCCAGTATTTCACATTTTTTTATGCTGTTAGCTTAATCGGGATTCCCACTGTGTTTTAAGAGTGGGATTGATTCTTTAAGAAAGAAGAGGTGCCTAGATGGTTTGTGGATATCCAGCCATGGCTACTATACATTTATATTCTATTATTTAACCATTACCTAACTGAAGGGCATTTGATATTTCTGAGTTTTTTTTTTTTTCCTGAGATTACAGGTGATTTTTAGAGAAATTCTATTAAAATGTACCATACGTATATAGAAATGCACATATTTTAAGACATATACATGTACTCTTGTTTCTCCTCCCCCTTCTTCATTTTATATTATATTATTTTATAAGTGGGCAGACTTTTGAATATTCCCAGGGTGAGCCCAATCATGTAACCATTACACAACTGAATAAAACATAATCGGTGTTTTGGAAACTCCTTTATGCTCCTTCAAGTCAACCATCCCCAAGTGTAATGACCATTTTGACTTTAAATAGCAGAAATTGGTTTTGCCAATTTTTGAATTTTACATAAGTGGAATAATACAGTAGGCACTGTATTTGTATCTGACCTATTTTGCTCTTCATTTGTGACAAGTGCTGTGTTTGTCATAGATGGTTTATTTTAGTTGCTGTGTAGTGTCCCATTGTGGGAATAAAACCACAGTTTAACTCTTTTACTGTTGATGAATGTTTGGGCAGTTTTCTAGTTTTTATGACTAGTACTATGATGTGTATTTTTGAAATACAGTGTTATTGGGATTATGATTTACATATCATAAAATTCACCCATTTCAAATGTACAATTTAGGGATCTTGGTACATTTTGTGAATTGCACACCTATCATCACAATACAGTTGTAGAACTTTTTCTTCACCCTAATAATATCCTTCATGCCTGTTTGTAGTTAATCCATTTTCTCACCCCCAACCCTAGGCAACCATTAATCTACTTTTTGTCTGTATAGATTTTGTTTTTTTTTTTTTTGGACATTTTGTGTAAATGGACTCAGACATACAATTTGTGTTTGTATATAGGAAGCATTGCATGCAGGCAAGACAAATTTGTATCTAGAGTCTATTCCAGTAAGAACAAAGTGCTGTCACTTCCATGGTGGAAGTGGTCCAGTGTAGCGAACCTTGCGCCAGGTGAGCTGGCTGATCACCCCATTGATCCCATATCAGGGACTCGGTGTTGGTCTCCGCTGCTGGTATACTGGGCAATTAGCAGTGGCTATAGTCAGGTCACCCTTGGTACAAGTCACTCTGGGTTTGGTTTTCAGCAATCTCAGTTTTGCAGCTGTAGTAGGTAAGTATTGTTTTCAGGAAAGACATAGGTCATTTTTGTGGTGCTTGAGCTGGGAATTTGAACCCCTGAGCACAGCTTTCCTTTTTTTTTTTTTTTGAGACGGAATTTCACTCTTGCCCAGGCTGGAGTGCAGTGATGTGATCTCAGCTCACTGCAGCCTCCACCTCCTGAGTTCAAGTGATTCTCCTGCCTCAGCCTCCTGATTAGCTGGGATTACAGGTGCGTGCCACCACCACACCTGCCTAATTTTTTGTATTTTTTAAGTAGAGACGGAGTTTCGCCATGTTGTGTCCAGTCTGCACATTCTTTTCTTTATCCACTTTGTGTTTTCTAATTAGGAGCAGCCAGCTAATTTCATTATATCATTACTTTGACCAGAATGTTCTAAGGTATCAAACACATGATCTTTAAAAAGAAGGAACTTCTGTCATTCGTGACAACATGGGTGGAACCAGAGGACATTATGCTAAGTAAAATGAGCCAAGCACAGAAAGGTAACACTGTATGATCTCACTTACATGTGTCATCTAAATAAGTATATCATAGAAACGTAGTTACTGGAGGCTAGGGGGTTAGGAGGTGGAATGAGAAAAGGGGAGATGGAGATGAAAAGGTACATACAGACATTCAGTTAAATTGGGAGAGTAGGTTTTAATGATCTATTGCATTGTGTATTAGTCCCTTTTGAGTTGCTAGAAAGGAGTATGTGAGACCGAATGATTTGTAAAGAAAAGAGTTTTATCTGACTCATGGTTCTGCAGGCTGTCCAGGCATTGTTCCAGCATCAGCTAGACTTCTGGTGAGGCCTCTGGAAGCTTTCGTTCATGGTGGAAGGTGGAGGTGGGGCAGGTGTGTCACAGAGCCAGAGCGAGAGAGAGAGGGGAGGAGGGGCTAGGCTCTTTTAAACAACCAGGTCTCACATGAAGCCATAGAGAACTCACCTATTACCGCAGGGATGGCACCAAGCCATTCATGAGGGATCCACCCCCCTTACACAAACACCTCCCACATCCAATATTGGGGATCACATTTCAACATGAGATTTGGAGAGGACAAACATCCAAACTGTATCACACTGCATGATGACCACAGTTAATAATGTATTACATATTTCACAGTTGCTAAGTTGGTAAGTTGATACGTTCTATTGTTTTGAATGAAACTCTTATTAAGTTTTTCCATCTGTCCCCAGCAGCCACCAGATGCTCAGACAGAGCACCAGCAGGCGATGCAACTGCATGGGTCCCTTTATCAACACTGTATACTTAGGCTACAATAAATTTATACGCAAATATTTTTCTCTGCTCTTTCCTTTTCTTAAACGTGTCCTCAACCTTAGTGCTACATTTGTCTTACATGCCCCAGAAAAAGCAATATGAACAGAACAAGGTTGTACTGTGGTTGTTTTTAATATATGCAGAACTGCTGCTGGAAGAGAGAAATCAATGAATAAGCCAGATGTTGGGGATAGCCAAAAACAACACATTTCATGAATATTGAAAATGATCCATTTTATATGAACCAAGCTAAATCTAGATGATAATAGTTTGTTTGTATGTGCTGACAATTCCCTTTTTTTTTTTTTTTTTTTTTTTTTGAGACGGAGTCTCACTCTGTCGCCCAGGCTGAAGTGCACTGGCCGGATCTCAGCTCACTGCAAGCTCCGCCTCCCGGGTTCACGCCATTCTCCTGCCTCAGCCTCCCAAGTAGCTGGGACTACAGGCGCCCGCCACCTCGCCCGGCTAGTTTTTTGTATTTTTTTAGTAGAGACGGGGGTTTCACCGTGTTAGCCAGGATGGTCTCGATCTCCTGACCTCGTGATCCGCCCGTCTCAGCCTCCCAAAGTGCTGGGATTACAGGCTTGAGCCACCGCGCCCGGCGACAATTCCCAATTTTATGTTTGTAGCCCACTCTGTCCTTTGAACTTAAGGCCTGTTGATGTTTTACTCAGCAATAATCTTAGACTTGGTCAAAGCAGAACATATATTCTCTCTAGTGTCTCTTCAAGAAACAAAAAACCCTGATTTTTTTCTTTGTTTTCATCCTCAGTCCAGTTGTTCAAGTCAGAAATCTAGAATCCCAAATCCTTGGCATCTCCCTCTATCCCTGTTAAGTCATTCTCTAGTCCTATCTCGTCTGTTTCCTAAGTATTTCTTAAATCTCTAATTCTTTCCATATTCAATGGTATTACCCTCTTTAAAGCCATAATTATCTGTTGCCTGACCTATTGCAGTAGGTTTTTAGCTGGTCACCTAGCATCTACTCTTGCCCCTACCTAGCTCATTGTCTAATCTGCAGCCAACATGAACATTAAAAATGAAAATCTGATCATGTCACCTTTCTGTTTAAACTGTCTGTGGCTATTAGGATAAGATCCAAATTCCTGGAAGGCCCTTGTTAAACTTTTTCATGCCTCCTCAGCATGATAAATGATGGGTTTTGTTATGTTTTCTCTGCTCCAGTCATATTTATCTTTTTTTCAGTTCTCAAGACATATACATGTGCTCCTGTTTCTCCTCCCCCTTGTTTATCAGCTAGGTACCACTTACTTAGTCTTCAGAGTTCACCATATTTATTTAAACTTAAATATTGAGCTAATTCTTAGCTATAGAGATCATTAAGTTAATGAGCACTAGTTTTAAGAGCTGTGCTTTCAGAGAAACCATCCTTTCACCTTCTCAAACTTACGTCTGAGCAAAGTCTTAATGATTTTAGGAAGAACTAACTCACCTAATGTCTATACTTTGAACGTTGATGACATTACTTTGTGATTCTATTTTTTTTTTTTTTTTTTTGCTCCAAACTTAATATCTGCAGAAATTCTGTGAAAGCCTAATATTTTTTATCCTTTCTATCAGTGCACTGGTGACTGATGTCTGGCTTTGAAATCGGTAAGCCAGGAAAAATTATATGTAGATGGAGTAAACAGAGATAACTAGAATAAGAAAGAAAAATCTAGGTATTAATACACAGTGTTGATTTAAAAATGAGTAAACCATTTTGGAATGTAAACATTCCTAATTTCTTAAATACAATTTTAAATTCTCATTTGTTTTCTGGTTTTTAATCACAATAAAATTTCTCTAGTTCTGTTTTGAAACATAAGGAAATACAGCATGTGGCTTAGGTTAAAAATTCACTCATGGAATAATTCTTATAGGTGTTTCAGGTTAGTATATTATATAAATGGGGCCCTCTTTTGGCACTTGAATCCAAGGCTGGGTGGAAATGAGCCAAATCTGGATTGAGCTCTTGCACTGGCGCTTTCCTGTTTCTCGTTTATGTGGTTAGGTGTGGTATAGTAGAAAGAATATAGACTTTGGACTTAGATATACCTGTGTTCGGTTCCCTCCACAACTTTTAATATGTGGGAAAGTCAGTTACTTGGTTTCTTCATCTGTGAAGATAAGAATAATACTTGACAGGGTTATAACTGATTTTTGAGAAATGAAAAAATAAATATATTACCTGGCAGTTAATACTTAAGATTTGTTAGTTGCCCAGAAGAAATTTAAATTCTTAGAGATTTGAAGACCTTTACATTTAGTATCTTCCCAGCTTATCAACTAACCACACCCTGTTTCACCCTACAATAAAATAATACGCATTGATTACATTAGAATGGCCCTTCTAACTTAAAGTATTCTATCATGACAAAGTGGCTCTCATCTTTTGGAATTTAGTGGTTTGACTTGTTATATTAGTTATCTCTGGCTGTAAGATTGAGATAAATCATATTTCATTGTTTGCTATCTAGAAGAATTAGAAGAAAACATTCCTGCCAGTAGTATCAGTCTCTCTTTTTCTCTTTTTTTGGTTTTGAGACGGTGTTGTACTCTGTTGCCCAGGCTGGAATGCAGTGGTGCGATCTCAACTCACTGCAACCTCTGCCTCCTGGGTTCAAGCAGTTCTCTTTTCTTGGCCTCCTGAATAGCTGGGACTGGTGTGCACCACCATGAGTCTGGCTAATGTTTGTATTTTTAGTAGAGACAGGGTTTCACAATGTTGGTGAGGCTGGTCTGAAACTCCTGACCTCAAGCGACCTAACCCACCTCCGACCTAACCCACCTCCACCTCCCAAAGTGCCGGGTATAGGCTTGGGCTAGCATGCCTGGCCTAGCATTAATCTCTTATTGTCTCAAGTCATAGTATAAACCACTCTTACTTCATACCTTCTTTCAAGAATGTACAGTTGGCCCTTGAACAACATGGTAGGGTTAGGGGCACCAACTCCCCCTCACAAACAAAAACCTGCATTTAACTTCCCAGAAACTTTACTAATAGCCTACTATTGACCAGAAGCTTTATCAATAACATAAAATCAACTAATTCATATTTTTTATGTGTATTATATCCTGTATTCTTACAGTAAAATAATCTAGATAAAATGTTATTTAAAAAACCATACGGAAGAGAATATATTTACTATTCATTAAGTGTAAGTGATCATTATAAGGTCTTCATCCTCTTCTTCACATTGAGTAAGCTAAGAAGGAGGAAGAAGAAGAGTCATTACTCTTATCTCAGGGGGTGACAGAAGTAGAAGGAGTGGCAGGAACATTTACAGAAATACAATTTCTGCCTGACTTGTTTTTTGCTTTTTCGTTTCTGTACAAATGTTTCTACACTTTAACCATTTGCTTTAGTTTCAGGGCAGGCATCATAGAAGGGTTCCTGTCATAAAAGAAAGTCAGAAGCAGTCTTGAATAATTGGAACCTTTCTGCCAGAATTTCTAAGTTTTAAATGTTAGTTTGTTTTCCGGCATTGCTTCTTATATGTTGTCTTTTTCATCGTCTGGCACCTGATCAAAAGCACTCATCTTCATCATGTCATCTTGTTAATTCCTCTTGTGTGGTGTCTGTTTGCACTTGAATTTATCCAAGATGCTTATTTTTAAACTCTTCACCATCACCAGCCCACCACCCCCCTTTTTTTTTTTGGCCATATTCACAATCTCTTTCATGATTTGCTTGATTGGCTCTGCCGTAAATCCTGTGAAGTCATGCACAACATCTGGACACAATTTTCTCCAGCAGGGATTTTCTATAACGATGGCATCTTCAGTGGTGTAATCGTCCCTGACTTTCATGATGTTCTCTCTATTGGGATTTTCTTACATAGAGTTAACAGTCCTTTTCCATAGAATATCGTATAATGAGACTTAAAGATTCTTATGACCCCCTGATTGGGAAGGTGAATTAGACACATTGTATTTGGGGGTCAAGTAGACCACACCTTTGATGTTAAACTCATGAGGCAGCCAGGGGCATTGTCCAATATCAAAAGAACCATAAAAGACAGTCCCTAACTGACAAGGTACTTCCTCACTTCAGGGGCAATGCATCAATGGAACCAATCTAGAAAATTAGTTCTTGTTTTCCTGGCCTTTTTGTTGTGTAACCAAAAGATTGTTGGTTTTTCTCTTCAAGGCTCAGGAGTTAGTAGCTTTATAGATGAGGGCAGCCCTGATCATAAACCTAACTGCTTTTACATAAAACAGTGGAGTTAGGCTATCCTTTCCTGCTTTAAATCCTGTTGCTTGCTTCTCCTCCTTACTAGTAAATGTCCTTTGTGGCATTTTTTTCCACACTGGGGTAGTTTGCATTAAACACTTAGGCAGATAGCCTTCCTCAACTGTTTTCTTAACAGTGCCTGGGAACTTGTCTGCTGCCTGTTGGTCAGTAGAAGCTGTTGCTCCTATTATCTTGACTTTTTTTTTTTTTGAGACGGAGTCTCGCTCTGTTACCCAGACTGGGGTGCAATGGCGCGATCTTGGCTCTCTGCAAGCTCCACCTCCTGGGTTCACGCCATTCTCCTGCCTCAGCCTCTCCCGAGCAGCTGGGACTACAGGCGCCCATATCTTGACATTTTTAAAGCCAAATCTCTTTCTGAAATTATCAAACCATTCTTCGCTGGCATTAAATTCTTCACCTTTCTTTTGCTTTAAGTTGTCATATAATGACTTTACTTAGAGTCTGTAGGTATGCCTTTCTTATAGCAATTCTGTACCCACATAAAAGCTGCATCTTGAATGTGAGATAGAAGTATTTTGCAAAAACTGCAAGATTTTTGCACGTGCTACTGCAGGTGCAGCGATGGCTTCACAAATTTCCTTTTCTTCAGTACTTTTTATGTTGGATTCATTTATCTTAAAGTGGTGAGCAGCTGCAGCTACACACCTCAACCTTCTATGCTTATCAAGCAATTCAACTTTTTCTTGTAATACCATGATTTTTCTCTGCTTCTTGGAAGCACTTCCAGTATCACCAGTGGCACCCCTTCTGGGTCCCATAGTGTTATTCAAGGTTTCAGGTATTGCTCTAAACATAGTGAAAAATGAGTTAACTGAGAGAGAGATCCCTTTTACTGTGACAGTAAATTCACTCAGGTGGTGGTGATTATCCTCACGACATTTTAAGCAGATACCTGAAACAGCTGAGCCTGCTGCAGTAGCAACAGGAGATAACTATGAAATTATTATGTACTGAGTTAATTTTATGCAGTTATTCAATACAACATCTTTACGTTTCTTTACATTTCTCTGGACTTTGGATGATGCCATGTATAGTCTAAGACTTTGTGAGTGTAGGTTTTGTTGAATTTTAACTTTTTGTAATGTATTTGTGTATATTTTACAGTAATGTCATCAAATAGAGTAGTATCTATAGTTTATATATAGTTTATGCATTCATGAGATACCTTAATTTTTTCAATATTTCTAGGCTACACAGTTTGTCTGCAAGTTTTTTCAAATTGTCACAAATCTCCAAAAATTTTTCTCATATATTTAAGAAAACCTGCGTATGAGTGGATCCATGCAGTTCAAAACTGTGTTGTTCAAGGGTTAATTAACTGTAGTTATATTCACTGTGCCTGCATGTTGCTCATGCAGTGACTAGCATGATGTCTTCCTTTACCCAAGCTAGTATGGCTTTTTTCTCTTATTATTTATGTATCAAGGAACCTCCTCAAGGTTAGCTGCTATTATAAGAAACAACTGGAAATTGTCTTTGAAGTACCACACAGAAGAAACTTGGCTTGTTTCCTATCTGTTTATGATTGTTTATGCTAATGTATGGATTACCCTTCAGTTATCAGTTTCTATTCCAGAAACCTGGCACTACTTTTGTGCATGCGTGTGTGTGTGTGTGTGTATGTGTGTGTGTTTGTGTGTTTTGAGGTGAAATTTACCTAAAATAGTAGTAAAAAATAATTGAAAGCATACAATTCAGTGACATTTAGTACATTTACAGTGTTGTACAACTATCACTTCTCTCTAGTTCCAGACATTTTCATCACCACCAACAAAGGAGTCCCCTGTACCCATTAAAAGCAGTTATTCCCCCTTCCCCCATTTAGCTGCAGCAAACATTAATCCGCTTTCTGTCTCTATGGGTTTACCTATTGTGGATATTATATATAATTGGAATCATACAATATGGAACTTTTGTTTCTAGCATCTATCATATAATGTATTTTTAAGGTTCATTCATATTGTAACATGTTAAGACTTCATTCCTTTTTAAGGCTGGATGAAAATTTTCTTTGTGTGTATATATGACATTTTGTTTATCCATTCACTGGTTAGCGGATATTTGGGTTGTTTCCACGATTTGGGTATTGAGAATTGTGCTTCTATGAATATTCATATATAATAAGTATTTCTTTGAAAAGCTGTTTTCAATTTTTGGTGTTATGTACCTAGAAGAGAAATTGCTGGATCATACGGGTTATTCTGTGTCTAAGTTTTTGTAACATTTTTCTTAACAATGTTTTCTTAGGTTTTCCATAACACTGTTTTCCTCATTAGCTGCCTCATTTTACATGTCCACCAGCAATAAACAGTGGTTCCAATTTCTCTGCATTCTCACCAACACTTCTTATTTTCTTTTTTTCATTATTTTTAGTAGCCATTGTAGTATGTGGGAAATGGTAATCTCATGTGGTTTTGATTTGCATTTCCTTAATGACTGATGTGCCATATCTTTTCAAGTACTTTTTGGCCATTCCTGTATCTCTGGAGAAATAATCTGTTCAAGTTCTTTGCCCATGTTTTAATTGGGTTGTTTCTCTTTTTGTTGTTAAATCCAAAGACTTTATATATTTTGGATATTATTCTTTTACCAGATATATGACTTGCAAATATATTCTCCCATTCTGTAGGTTGTTTTCACTTGTAAGCATTTTTTAGTGCTATCTCGTATGTTTAGATCTTTGATCCATTTTGAGTTAATTTTTATAGATGGTGTAAGGTAGGAGTACAACTTCATTTTTTGCACGTGGATGTCCATTTATCTTAGCACCATTTCTTGAAGAGACTGTGCCTTTCCCCTACTGAATGGTCTTAGCCACCTTCTTAAAAATCAGTTGACCATAGATGTGTAGATTTATATCTGGACCTTTAATTCAGTTAGTTGATTTACTTATTAGTCTTATGCCAGTAATACATTGTATTGATTACTGAAGCTTTATAGTAAGTTTTGAAATTGAGAAGAACAAAGTGCATCTTTAACTCAGTTTGTTTTCAAGATGGCTCTGACTAGTGTAGATCCCTTGCATTTGCCTGTGAACTTTAGGATTGGGTTGTCAATTTCTACTGAATAGGAAGCTGGGGTTTTGATAAGAATTACATTTAATCTGTGGGTTTATTTTCAGAGTATTGTCATCTTAACTATTTCAGTATTTTATTCCTTTTTATTCTATTGTGTAAAGGTGATCGTTTTCTTAATTTCCTTTTTGTTCCTTGCTCATATACTTAAAACAATGAATGTTATGTATTGGTCTTATATTTTGGCACTTTGAATTTGTGTATTACCTTTAACAGTTTTCTTTTGTGAAAATTCTTTAGGATTTTCTATATGTAAGGTCTTTTCATCTGCAAATAGAGATATAGTTTTACTTCTTCCTTTTCACTTTGGTTGTTTTTTTTTTTTTTCCTTGACTAATTGCTTGGCTGAAACTTCCAGTACAATGTTGAATGGAAGTGAAGAATGAGGGCATCTTTGTCTTGTTGCTGACCTTAGCAGGAGAGCTTTGTCTCTTGCCATTGCGAATGATGTGAGCTCTGGGGTTTTTGTAGGTGTTCTTTGTCCAGTTGAGGAAGTTCAATTCTATTCCCAGTTTTTTTTTGTGTTCTTATCAGGAAAGTTTAATTTTGTCGGATTTTTTTTCTACATCAATTGAGATGATGGTGTGTTTTTTCCTCCCTTTATTCTATTAATGTGGCACATTACATATATTTTTGTATGTCGAGCCACCGTCATAATCCTGAGACCTGTCTCAATTGATCATAGTGTTTAATCTTCTTAATATGATGCTATATTTGGTTTGCAGGGGATATTGGCTTATGGTTTTTTGTGGTGTCTTTGTCTGGCTTTGGTGTCAGAATAATGCTGTGTTTATAGGATGAGTTGGGAAATGTTCCATCTTCTATTTTTTAAGAGTTTGAGAAAGACTGGAGTTAATTCTTTAAATGTGTGGTAGAATCCAACAATGAAACCATCTAGAGGTTTCATTGTTTTTTTTGGGGGGGCGCTTTTTGTTTACTGACTCAGTTGTCTACTTGTTAAAGGTATGTTCGTCTTTTCCATTTCTTGTTGAATTGTTATTGGTAACTTGTGTGTGCCTAAGAAGTTGTTGCTTTTAGGCCGGGCGTGGTGGCTCAAGCCTGTAATCCCAGCACTTTGGGAGGCCGAGACGGGCGGATCACAAGGTCAGGAGATCGAGACCACCCTGGCTAATACGGTGAAACCCTGTCTCTACTAAAGAATACAAAAAACTAGCCGGGCGACGAGGCGGGCGCCTGTAGTCCCAGCTACTTGGGAGGCTGAGGCAGGAGAATGGCGTAAACCCGGGAGGGGGAGCTTGCAGTGAGCTGAGATCCGGCCACTGCACTCCAGCCTGGGTGACAGAGCCAGACTCCGTCTCAAAAAAAAAAAAAAAAGAAGTTGTTGCTTTTATCTATGTCATTTGTTGGCATACAATTGTTCATTGTGTTTTCTTGTTTATTTCAGTGATAGTGTCCCATTTTCATTTCTGGTTTTAGTAATTTGGGTCTTCTCTTATTAACCAAAAGTTTGTTGATTTTGTTATCTTGTCAAATAACTAACTTATTTACTTTATTCTGCTAGCTTTAGGTTTACTCTGCTCCTTTTTTCCTAGCTCTTATGGGGATGATGTTAGGTTATTGACTCAGGCATGCAATTTTCTTTTTCTATTTTAATGTAGGCATTTATATCTAGAAATTTTCCTCTGAGAACTGCTTTCACTGCATCCCCTAGGTTTTGGGATATTTTGTTTTCATTTTTAGTCATCTCTAAGTATGAGTTTTCTAGTTTTCCTTCTGATACTGATTTCTAGTTTCATTCCATTGTGGTCAGAGAACGTACTTTATATGACTGCAGCCATTTTTGAAATTTATTGAGACTTTTCAATATGTCTGATTCCCCCTGCCCCACCCCCGAGATGGAGTCTCACTCTATCACCCAGGCTGGAGTGCAGCGATGTGATCTTGGCTCACTGCAACCTCTACCTCGTGGGTTCAAGCAATTTTCCTGCCTCAGCCTCCTCGAGTGGCTGGGACTACGGGCACACGCCACCATGCCCGGCTAATTTTTGTATTCTTAGTAGAGACAGGGTTTCGCCATGTTGGCCAAGCTGATGTCGAACTCCCGATCTCAGGTGATCTGCCTGCCTCAGCCTCCCAAAGTGTTGGGATTACAGGTGTGAGCCACTGCGCCTAGCCCAATGTTTGTTTTTTAATATTATGTCTAGTTCTAATATGTCTGATTTTTTAATAGTGCTTGAGTTCTGTATTTCCTTATCAAACTTCTGACTGGTATTTGGTTCTGTTGTTGAAAGTGGGGTACTGATGTCTCCATTTTTGTGATTGTGGTATTACCTGTTTCTCTTCAATTCTGTACATCTTTGCTATATATGTTATGTGTTGATACATCTTGAGAGGGAGAGGGGGCCTGTGTTAGCTATGTATAGGTTTATATTTATTTTCTAGATTGATTGACCCTCTCATTAATGTATAATGTTCTTTGTGTTTTGTAACAGTTGTTGAAGTGAATTTTGCCTGATATTAGTAGGGCCACCCTTATGAGTTAAATTGCTTTCCTCAAAAAATGTTGAAGTCTTAACTCAGGTACCTGTGAATGGAACATTGATAAATAGGGTCTCTGTAGTAAATAGGCTTTTGTGGTAATTTGTTATGGCAGTCCTAGGAAACTAACACATTTTGGTATTGGAAGTGGGCTATAAAAAAGTACCTAAAAATGTTGGCATAGCTTTGGGATTGGGTAATGGATATTGTCTTGGAGTATTTTGAGGTGTGGCACATGCCTGTAATCCCAGCTATACTGGGAAGGCTGAGGCAGGAGAATTGCTTGAACCTGGGAGGCGATGGTTGCCATGAGCCAAGATTGCGCTGTTGCACTCCAACCTGGGCAGCAAGAGTGAAACTCTGTCTCAAAAAGAAAAGAGGAGAGGAGAGTCTAGATTTCCTTGAAGAGATGGTCAACAGAAATATGAGCATTAAAGACAGTCTGATGAGGCCTTAGAAGGAAATGATTAACATGTTGTTGTACAGTGGAGAAAAGGTGATCCTTGTTATAAAGTTGCAGAGAACTTAACTGAATTGTGTTCTATCATTGGTTAAGCAATGAACTTGGATATTTAGCTGAGTAGATTTACAGGCAATGTGTAGAAGATAAAACTTTGTTTCTTCTTGTTTGTATACTAGTATGTGAGAGGAAAGATATAAATTGAGGAATGAATTGTTTAGCAAAAAGGAGTCAGCACTTGATAATTTGGAAACTTTTTAGTCGTCCAGATAGTGTATTGTGGTACAGGACCAAGGCTGTGACTGGACAGCTATTCTCTAAAGAGACTTGGTATATAACTTGTGGATCGAATCAGCCGTCTCAGCAGTTCCCAGAATAGACATGCACTTTTTCAGGAAAGATCTGTGGAGGACCCTCATTTGATGGCTTCGACCCCCTGAATTTCATGAAAGACTGACAAAGTTTTTGAGAATGTTGTAACAGCAGAAACACTGCCAGGCTGGACTGAATGGGACAGAGACAAAATGGAATTAAAGAAGAATGATGCTGAGGGTAGAGCTGCAAATGCTGGGTCCTGAATGTATTAGACTTCCTGGAGCCACAATGGTGGGGCTGTTTCCCCAGTGGGCTCGGAGTACAAATCATTATCCACAAAGGCTTATTCTTAGGTCTAAAAGTCTAATGCTGTTTGCTAGGTTTTGGACTAACCTGGGACCCCTGACCCTGACCCTTTTTTCCCCCCTTGTCTTTTCTTCCTTTTGATATGGAGATACCTAATCTATAACTGTCCCACCATTGTTTTTTGGACTCAGCTCCATAGATGGAGAAGAATTTTGCTGTAGAGTGGACCATACCCCGAGTCTCATTCATAGCTGATCTAGGTGATGATATTTGATCACTTTTGAGTTGATGATTTTTAGGTATTGTTTTGGATTTAGAGTTGGTACTGGAATGGGTTAAGACTCTGGGAGGTTGGGATTAGGTGAATGTCTTTTGCACATTGGAAGGACATAAATTTTAGGGAACCAGAAGGTACCGACCACTATGGGTTGAATTTTACCCCCCAAAAATGTGTTGAGGTCCTAGCCCTTAGTACCTGTGAATATAAACTTATTTGGAAATAGAATCTTTGCAGATGTAATCAAGTTATGATGGCGTTATTCTGTATTAGAATGGGCCCTAATCCACTATGACTGATGTCCTTATAAGAATAAGCGAGACACATGGGACAGGAGGAAGCACCATGTGATGATGGAGATAGAATTGAAGTTTTTTAGCAGCTATAAGCCAAGTTGTTGACCACCACCAAAAGCTAGGAAGAGGCAAGGAATGATTCTTCCCAGAGTCTCAGAGGGAATGTGGTCTGTGAATTGTGTTGATTTTGGACTTTTATCCTCCAGAGGTATGGGAGAATAGATTTCTGTTAAGACATCCCAGTTTGTTGTGATTTGGTAGAGCAGCCCTGGTAGACTAATACATTATTTCAGCTCTCTCTTTCTTTCTTTTTGCATGTAATATCTTGATCCATTCTTTTACTTTGAACCTGTTTGTGTCTTTGGATCTAAAGCAAACTTATCTAATCTATATCCCGCAGTCTGAATGTGGCTCAGGAGGGCTTTGAATGTGTCCCAACACAAAATCGTAAACTTTCTTACACAGTATGAGATCTTTTTAAAATTTTGTTATCTTATCAGCTATCATTAGTGTATTTTATGTGTGGCCCACGACATGTCATCTTCTTCCAGTGTGGCCCAGAGAAGCCAAAAGATTGGACACCCAGGTCTAACCTGAGTTTCTTGTAGACAGACTGTAGATTGGTTGTATTTTTTGTTTATCCATTCTGCTAATATGTACCTTTTAATTTCACAGTTTATATATATATTACTGTATATCACAGTAATATATAAATTATTGATAAGAATGGCCTACCATTTTGCTTTGTGTTTTCTACCTGTCTTAATATCTTTTATTTTGATCTTAATTTTCTTTGTATTTCCTTCTTTGTGTTGCAGATACATAGCAGTGTACTGTTGTCTCTTTTCATTTTCTGTGTATTTTTATGTTCTTAGTGGTTACCTGAGGATTGCATTTAGTACTTCAAACTTTATCTAGTTTAATGCCAATTTAGCTTCAGTAGTGAACATATCTCTGCTCTGTACCATTCTGTGCCTCACCATTTATGTTATTGTTGCAAAGTGTATGTTTTGATGTCAAATGCCTATTAACATAAATTTATAATTGTTATTTTATACATTTGTCTTTCAAATCATGTAGGGAGAAAAAGGAGTTACAAATCGAAAGTATAATATCGTATTTTTGCCTCCGTAATTATCTTTGCTAGTGTTTTAATTTATGGCTTTCAGTGCTCTCTAGTGTCCTTTAATTTCATCTTAGAGGATTCCTGGTGGCATTTGTTATAGGGCAGATCTACTAGTGATAAGCTGTTTTTGATTTTCTGGTAATGTCTTAATTTCATGAACTTCGTTTTTAAAGAATAGTTCTGGCAGCAATAGAATTCTTGCCTGACGATTTTTTTTCCTATCGTCACTTTGTTATCACACTGCCCTCTGACTTCCATGGTTTCTGATGAGAAATACGCTGTTAATCTTGTTGAGCATTCCTTGTTGCTGATGAGTCACTTCTTGCTGTTTTTATGGTTCTTTGTATTTGTCTTTCTACCAATTGATAATAATGTGTCTGGGGGCGGATCTCTTTCATTTATCCTCCTAGGAGTTAGGTAAAGTTCCTGTTTGTATAGACTTTTTTTCCCCAGTAGTTTTTCAAATATTCTTTCTGTTCATTTTCTCCTCTCCTTCTGCAGATCTTATTATGCATCTCTTGACATGCTTAATGGTTGTCTAAACGATCTGCTGGGCTTTATTTTTCTTTATTCTTTTTTTCTTTATATTCATACTGGATCATCTCTGTTGGCCTAGCTTAAAGTTCACCGATTCTTCTTTTTCAAGTCTGCAGTGAATTTTTGATTTCAGTTATTACACTTCTCAGCTCCAGAATTTTTTTCCCTTAGTTCCTTTCCTTTTTTTTGAGATGGAGTTTCACTCTTGTTGCCCATGCTGGATTGCAATGGTGTTATCTTGGCTCACTGCAACCTCCACCTCCTGGGTTCAAGTGATTCTCCTACCTCAGCCTCCCAAGTAGCTGAGATTGCAGGGACACGCTGCTATACCCAGCTAATTTTTGTATTTTTAGTAGAGGCATGGTTTCACCATGTTGTCCAGGTTGATCTCGAACCCCTGACCTCAGGTGATCCGCCTGCCTTGGCCTCCCAGAGTGCTGGGATTACAGGTGTGAGCCACTGTACCTGGCCTCTCTTGGTGTCTTTTTACAGTTATCTTTTTATTGATGTTCTGTTTTCATTGAGACATAATTCTTCTGATTTCCTTTAGTACTTTGTTAATGCTTTTCTTTAGCTCTGATTTTCTTTAGTTCTTTAAACATTTTTTTTTTCTTTTTTTTTTTAACAACTTTTATTTTAGATACGGGGGTACACGTGCAGGTTTGTTACTGGGGCATATTGTATGATAGGAGATTTAGGGTACAAATGATCCCATCATGCAGGTACTGAGCATGGTACCCAATAGTTTTTCAACCTCCCCCCCAGTAATCTCCAGTTTCTGTTGTTGCCATCTTTATGTCCATGAGTACCTAAAGTTTAGCTCCTCCTTCGGTCTCGGTGGTCTCTGAAGCCTCTGGTCCTTTAGCTTATATTCATCGAGCAATTTGACAGATCTCCTTAAACGTCTTGACTCACGTTTTTCTTAATTCATTGCTCCTTGGGCTTTTATAACCTTTAACTATTGTCCATAGTTTCCACAAAGTTGATTCTGACAGTTTTTGTTCATGGTATGTGTTTATTTCTGCGGAGGGACATTTTTGCTGTCATCTCTGACAGAGTGATTTTTTTTTTTTTTAAGACTAGATTTTTAGGTGATGGGGGCGGTAGTATTCAATAAGAATAAGAGAGG
Organism: Trachypithecus francoisi; assembly: GCF_009764315.1. Classification (NCBI taxonomy): domain Eukaryota; kingdom Metazoa; phylum Chordata; class Mammalia; order Primates; family Cercopithecidae; genus Trachypithecus; species Trachypithecus francoisi. The sequence goes on along the minus strand of NW_022681473.1, from coordinate 14,647,887 downwards.
CTATTATGCTTTATTCATAATGGTAAGCTATTGTTATCAAATTGGCATCATTTATCCAATGAGTATAAAATCCACAGTATAGGAAGTTGTGGGCATACCATCCTTTCATCATGAAGAAGAAAAGAGCTTTGTTGAGGACAGGAGGTTATGGAGTGGGTTCAAAGTCCAACTCGGTACAGTTGCGTTAAGGAAAAAAAAGATGTTTCTATTGTTAAATGTTGTAATACTTCATAGATGGTGTTGAATTGTTCCCTTTGATGAAATTGTTTTAAAAGTAGTCATGACCTACATATAAAAGTCCTTCATTATTAATCTCAAAATATGATTTCTAAATCTAGGTGTCCTTAGCTAACCTTGTGATTTTGAATAAGCTTCTTCTTTGGTCTTCTAGATACTTTATGGGTAAAACTTAATGGATTGTGCTTAGACTGAATGGCGTTTGAGGTATTTTCACCTCTATTAATGTTTTTTTTTTTATTTTTTCTATTAAAATAGCTCAGATAGGAGGGTGATAACAATGAATGGAAAAGGCAGCTGAAAGGAAATGCACAACTGATTTTGATGGTTGTTTAGAACTGTTCACACTGCTGTTTATCTCTGTGTTTCAAACTAATTTCATTACTTCAGTATATTCTCATAAAACTTTCAGTGTAGTTAAAGCTAAAATAGCCTATAGTTACCACATTGCTCCATAGTAAACTATTTTTTAATGTTAAGCAAAAGTGTTGCCATACTGTATATATAGTTTTGTGTCTTTTTTATACATTTAACAATATTTTTGCTGATAATTCCATGTCATTTTTAACAGAAACCTACCTCTATTTAGTATTCCATCATAGTAAAGTATCATGGTTTATTTAAGCACTTTATCTTTGACAGAGGGTTAGGTTGTTTCTGTTCTTTGCTATTATAAACATGCTACAGTTAACCTCCATGTGGTAGTTTATATTTCCAGGACTTATACTTAAAGGTGAAATTGCTACCCATATTTTTGGACCTTCTCTGGAAGTAACCAGTACTTATGAATTTCTTGTATCTCTTTCCAGAAATGTTATAGTATGTAAGATATATATATACACACACACTCACACATACTGTAATGACTAATGTATAGCACTGTTTTTAAGTAGTAGAAGAGTAGAAAACTAAACGTTCAAAGGGGGATTGGTTTCATAAGTTATATATTTGTATATATCTTACATATATATATATCTTACATATGTACACATTATTTGTGAAATCAATCCCTCTTTGAACGTTTAGTTTTCTACTCTTCTACTACTTAAAACAGTGCTATACATTAGTCATTTATAAGTATGATTGTCATTTTGTAGGATAAATTTCTAATAGTTGAACATCATGTGGAAAGGTGTATACATTTATAATTTTGATGTACATTGTCAATTGTTCTGCATGGAGGTTTTGCTAATACATTATCATCTGTGTGTTAGAGTATGTTGTCAAATACAGTATATTGTCATATATGATCATCCCCAGTATAATACATGAAAAATGGTGTCTTGCTATTGTTTTCATTTGAGTCTCTCTTGTTCTGAGTGGATTGAGCTTTTGTTTTTGTTTTTCATTCCTATTTTTCTTTTCTTTTTTTCCTTTTCTTTTTTTTTTTTTTTTTTTTTGACGGAGTCTTGCTGTTTTGCCGAGGCTGGAGTGCAGTGGCGCCATCTCAGCTCACTACAACCTCTGCCTCCCGGGTTCAAGCAATTCTCCTGCCTCAGCCTCCCCAGAAGCTGGGATTACAGGTGTGCACCACCACGCCTGGCTAATTTTTCTATCTTTAGTAGAGACGGGGTTTCACCATGTTGGCCAGGCTGGTCATGAACTCCTGACCTTGTGATCTGCCCACCTTGGCCACCCAAAGTGCGGGGATTACAGGCATGAGCCACTGTGCCCAGCCTGTTAGTTCCTATTTTTCTATTGGGTTGTTAGACTTTGTGTATGGTGTATTTTGCCATGTGGAAAATTGTTTTTATGTGTATCTTATGACTTGAAATTATGTTTTATTATTGGGCCTTTCCCATTCTAAGTTTATTAAAGAATCTTGTATTGTTAAAATGGGCTCACTTCTCATGTACTTTTTTTTTTATATAGGTCTAAGTAATTAACTACTCCAGGTATGAAAGCCAGTTTCTGAGGTTAACTTTTTATTACTTACGGCTCAAGAGAGGATGACCTACCATACTTCATTCACCCTTAAAGCATGACAAAATATAGGATACCAATAACAGATTTTGTGTGTTCGCCTGTACACAGTGTCTTATAGGACAACTGAAACAGAATAGTACCAGAGCTGGACTTTACCATTCAATTGCTCTATAGATTAGTTCAAATTTACAGTGTGATTTTAAGAAAAACTCTTGATTAGAGTGAAAAGTACTCCTGTTAGGAATTCCTCTTCAGTAATTTGTTATAGACTTGTTTGATTGTAAATAACATCTAGATCTATGGTTTGTTCTTTTTGGTGCCTCTGTAGTTCTGGTCATCTTTTTGGGACTAATTAATTTAGTTTCTTTTAACTTAGATCTAAAAGGTAGAATTTCATGAATCCAATTACTTAAGTGTATTTTGCATAGTTAACATTGCATTTTTTAGAAGATAAGACAGTATAAAATTATTACTTTGCAACATGAAGTAATTTATTTAGCATAATGACATTAAGGATAAGTTATCTAATTTTCTTCTTTTTTATTATTTCAGTAAAAGTCTTAGGTTCTTTTTCCTTTGAAAATACTTAATTTATCTTCAAGTAACTGTATTTACAATTAGTAGACATACAGGGATGCTTATTGGTTAACCGTAAACTTAAAGAGAATGGTATGTCTTTTAATTTAGATCCCAAGGAAGAAAAAGAGGAAGAAGACGATTCTGCCCTCCCTCAGGAAGTTTCTATTGCTACATCTAGACCTAGCCGGGGCTGGCGTAGTAGTAGGACATCTGTTTCTCGCCATCGTGATACAGAGAACACCCGAAGCTCTCGGTCCAAGACTGGTTCATTGCAACTCATTTGCAAGTCAGAACCAAATACAGACCAACTTGATTATGGTACATTGCAACTAGAATATGGTGTTTACTAACTAGTTGCTGTTATATTTTAAATGTAATGTTGAACATTTGCCTTAACAGCTTAACTGTCAGGGGCAGGTGTGATGGTTTAGGTAGTATTTCTTTGAACAATTTGCAGATATTCTGCTTTTGTGTAATTACGCCATGCAGTAATTTGATTTTCATTTCTTGACTGCAGAGAGAAAATATCATATCTACACTAATAAAATTTTGTTTTGTCTTTGTTTTTCTAGATGTTGGAGAAGAGCATCAGTCTCCAGGTGGCATTAGGTAAAAAAATATTAATATTTCATTTTTAAACCTTTGGGGAAATAACATAGTCACATTAAATGATTCAGAAGTTGCTTCCATTTGAAACAATTTTGAACTGTAAGAGAAATTAACATCAGTTTTGATACTGCATTTAGATTCCATGTTGAGCTTAATTAGAACTTAAACCATGTAATCTGCTTACATAGCTTAGAAATCATGTCTTGAGTACCTTATGTGTTTGGACGTACTCCATGGTAGGAACTCATGTGAAATATGGGTGTTTTGGCCAAGGATTTGATATTTCAGTGGAATCTTTTGTGTTGTGATTTATCTGTTAATAGGTCTTTCGATACAGCAGATCACCAGACAGTATTACAAAGTCAGTTGTTTCTTAACTTTTAATGCCATTGAGTTGTCATCACCCTGTCTTTAGCTACGATTTATGTCTTTTTAGTTTCAATTATTATTCTTTGTGATAAAGCCGCTAGATTTCAGTCCAATTAGGTCATTAGGATGAAAATGCTAGATGACTTTATCAGTTTTTGGCTACCTCTTAATAAATTACCAAATAAAATCTCCTCAGACATGATCCTTACAACCAGAATGTCTCATTTCTATTTACTTATTTTTTAGTAGTGAAGAGGAAGAGGAGGAGGAAGAAGAGATGTTAATCAGTGAAGAGGAGATACCATTCAAAGATGACCCAAGAGATGAGACCTACAAACCCCACTTAGAAAGGCATGTCTCAGATTTTACTCTAGACATGTCAATGAAATATAAGTAGGAAAGCATTGTTGAATGCTTTTGTCTATTGCCAAACTAATGAGTGTAGAATTAATTTTAAATGAGTAATTACGCATTTCTGTTGTAAGTCTAACATCTTACCATATGCTGATATAATCCTCTCTCCCATTTGTAGAACTTTATTTTGATTATATATGTTTTTATGAGTCTGCATGTTTTATCTCAACAAGGTATCATGAATAGCCTGAATACTTAGAATTTTTTTTAACTTATTGTCTCGTTTCTCTTTACAATTGTAGTGAGATTTGATTTATAGTCATCTTTAGTCTGGGAAGGGTTCATTCCATGAACATCGTATACGTATATTTAGATCATTACTACGCATGTGAGGATGATTGGTAAGAAATCACATTTCATGAACTGAGGAGAGTAGTTTTATAACAAATCAGTGATAACTCTAAGCTTTAATTTGTTGTCATAGTCTTCCTTGAAAAGATCTTTTGCCTAGTGTTGAAATGCATTTGTGTTTTCAGGGAAACCCCAAAGCCACGGAGAAAATCAGGGAAGGTAAAAGAAGAGAAGGAGAAAAAGGAAATTAAAGTGGAAGTAGAGGTGGAGGTGAAAGAAGAGGAGAATGAAATTAGAGAGGATGAGGAACCTCCGAGGAAGTGAGTAGACAATTATTATTAAAAATGGAAATCTAACAGATTTTGAAACCACTAGTGGAAAATAGAGTGGGAGTGTGAGGAAGGATGTTGACATACACATGCTTCAAAATATGTATTTTTTTAACTTAAAAAAATTTGGCCTCAAGCAGCTGAATTTCACTGGAGAGACTCTTAGTAAAAAATGTTTAGGTTTTTTAGTTCTATTGCAAGGAGAAAGTATGTTTTATTCTTAGGACTTTTAGATGATACGTGGTAGCAACTCTAAAAGTAACGCATTGAGATTTATCTAAGTCTTTCATAGTATTGCATAGTTTATGGAGGTATATATTTAATCTGTCTTACAGACTGATTTGAAAGTGAAATTACATCAGAGTAAAATCTTGCTTGATTTGCCAGATATGTCTTTGACTTTATGTATTCTTGGTTTTCTTTTGCCACTTGTTCTTTGACCGTGTGTGTGTGTGTGTGTGTGTGTGTGTGTGTGTGTGTGTCTTCAGCCAGCCTTCACTCTTAAGTTTTGATTCAGAATATGTCTACTGTTACCCTGTCTTCAATTATAGGAGAGGAAGAAGACGAAAAGATGACAAAAGTCCACGTTTACCCAAAAGGAGGTGAGGAATTTTTACCCCTACTGTTTTGCACCTTATTCCAATACCAGGCACTTTCCTTACGTATTTAGACTTCATGATAATCCTGCAGGAATGACCATTTAAAAATTTCACAAAAGCAACTTCACTAATATCCTAGATGCACAGGTATCTTATTTTCATTGTAAGATCTTGAAATTTCCAACAGTCTTAATACTTTACCTTTTGGGGTATTATTAGTTTATTTGTGTTACTTTTTAATTCTGTCAAATATTTGCTAATTCTTGGTTACTTCTAATACAAATTCTGTGTAATCTATATAGCAGTAAGAGATTTTACTTCTTCCTACTATAAAATAGCTATTCCCTATAGCACAGTTTGAGTCAAAGGTTACTGTGCAGAGTGCCACTTTTCTTTTGCTAACTTTTCTTCTGCATTTTGATAATAGAAAAAAGCCTCCAATCCAGTATGTCCGTTGTGAGATGGAAGGATGTGGAACTGTCCTTGCCCACCCTCGCTATTTGCAGGTCAGTGAAGTTGTTATATAAGAGCCTTTCAGGTTGTGTTCCATTAGTTGTTCTTGCACCACGAGACTTTATTGGCTTGTGTAGGCTTTATCATTGACATATAATATCAAGAAAAGTCTTTCTTTAAACATAAAATGACTTTAACCCATTTATGCCTAGTGTTCCATTATTAGAATGCTAAGCTTGGGCAAGTTATTTAAATCCTACTGCTCAAGATCATCACCAAGGTCTGATTTTTCACAAAAAACATTTGCAACCTCCGGCATAAATGGGTTAATCGTTATTAGTCCATTTGTGCTGCTATAATAGAATACCTGAGACTAGGTAATCTACAGAGAACATACATTTATTTATTATCTCGTGGTTCTGGAGACTGGAAAGTCCAAGAGCATGGTGCCCACATCTAACAAGGGCCTTTTAACTGTGTCAGCCCATGGTGGAAGGGCAAGAATGGGTTGAACTTGCTTTTGTAACAAATCCACTCCAATGATAGCATCAACCCGTTTATATAAGGGTAGAGCCCTTAAGACCTAAGCACCTCCCATTAGGTCCTGCCTTCCAACACTATCACATTGGGGATTAAGTTTCCAACACATGAACTGTGGTGAACACAACCAAACTCATAGCATCTTCTGTTAAAAAAAAAAAAAAATGATGACTAAGAGTCTGAGCCCAAATAGAGGACTTTACTTGGAATCTTTCAATATTACAGTAATTCCCAATGTGGTGTAAATACTTCTGATATGAGATGATTGTAACAACATTCCAAGACACAATAACAGATTTTATTTTACAGCGATTTAGAAAAAAAGTAAAATTAGAACTCAAACCTATGATTTCTTGGATACTGTGTAGAATGAATAAAATACTTTTAATTCAGGTTTTGTTTTTATTTTTTTTGAGTAGATTATTATTATTTTTGATGAGTAAAGGTACCACTTACATTTGGGTCCGGCAGGAAACATGAAAGTGAAATACTGCTTAGGAAATACCTGTTTGGTCTTTAGCAACAAGTATAACTTGACACTAAGGCCTTACTTAACGGATTGTGGTTCAGTTATAACAATAGCTGCTCCTCCTCTGCTGTGTGCCATTTGCTGCTCTAAAGCACAGTATAATATATAAATCTCTTACCCCATAACAACACTTTGAGATGGTTATTGTTATCTCCATTTTACAAATGGGAACTGGAGCTTGAAATATTTATCTCCTAAGATTACAAAGGCTGGTGAATGACAGACCCAGATTGGAAACCAGGTCTGTATATTTCCATAGCCTGTGTTCTTAGCCATTTTATTATACTCCCTCACTATCCATATGCAAAATCTAAGTATTTGGTTTTCTTTCAGTACTTTTGACTTAGCAAAGACAAATACTTTCAAGAAGCCTTGATTTTTTTTTTTTCGCCCCTTTCACTTTCTCCTGTTTTAGCACCACATTAAATACCAGCATTTGCTGAAGAAGAAATACGTATGTCCCCATCCCTCTTGTGGACGACTCTTCAGGCTCCAGAAGCAACTTCTGCGACATGCCAAACATCATACAGGTACTTTTAAAATGTGTTTATCAAGTAGGTAATTGCACTGTGGTGTTTTTTTTTTTTTTTTTTTTGCATGTTGGTAATGAAAACGTTTTCCTAACATAAATCTTAAAAGATTCTATAGTCAAGTGTGTGGGGAAAAGGTGTGAAAATAAAATGTAGTAAGATAAATTTTCCAAGGGATGGACAAACTAGGACTTTTGAATTTTTATCCTTTGACTTCTTGAACTTCTATGACCAGGATAATGATCTTTTACTGAGCATTCTGTATCAACTGTGGACTAAATACTTTATGTATATTATTGCTAATCAGTCTGTTCAACACCACTAAATTTGTTTCTATTGATCTTATTTTACAGCTAAGGAACTAGAAGCTTTGCAGGATTAAGTAACCTGCCCATGGTCACATAGCTAGCTTTTAGAAGCATAATACTCTGCTGCTATTGAAACTGTGAAGGCTAGCTGTTGAATTTGCATGTAACCTCCCATAGGAACTGTCAAAAAGAGATGCTGAGTGTCTGCAATATGTATTATAGAATAGACTCAAATTCAATTTATTTGTAACCACTGACCGTCTCAGTGCAGTGTACCTAATAGGAACAAATTAGGTGCATACCACTGAGTATGTGCCAGACACTTGATAATTACACATTACCTTCTCAACAATCTTGGAGAGTAAGTCTAGGAATTCTAGTTGTAGAATTATGTCTCCTGCCCAAGGTCATACTGATAGATGTATTATTTCCTTCATTTACTGTAGGCAAGTTACTTAACTTCTCTTTTCACTTTTCCTTCTCTGTGTATTAAGGATACCAATATCAGTTATTGTAAGGATGAAATGAGATAACATAAAAAGGTATTGACTACACAGAGCCTGGCACATGGTAGACTTTTTCACAATACCAGGATTGAACTTGACCACTCCAAAGTCTACAGTTTTCTTTTACCATGTTTCTTCAGAGTTATTTCCACAAGTAACAGTTATTTCTGTTTCTTGATAGGTACTGCAATTTCTGTCTTCCTTCTGCTCCCTGTTAATACTGTTTTTTGCCATAGAAAAGTTATTTCTGACAAGCACTTTTGATTGTTTTAGTTAAATATCACAAGCCTATGAAGAACTTTTATAAATTCAGTCCATTTCAAATATTTGTATTTGGTTAATACAATTTATGGTGTTAGTTTTCCTTTTGCAAATTAGTGTATACAGACATTTTTTTGCAAATGTGATTTATTTAGCAAATAGATGCCCCACACAGGTTTGTCCTGCTGTGGAACTGGAAATGTGGACATGACCTGGGAGATGCTAAGAGTTTCCTAAGTTAGAACTGTGCATTTTTTAGACCTTGCTATATAAAGTATGGAACACAGACCAACCAGCATTGACATCACTTGGGTTCTTATTAGAGATACAGAATCTCAGGCCCTGCTTCAGACCTGCTGAATCAGCATATACATTTAATAAGCTATCCAGGTGATCTGTAAGCTGTTTGGAAAGGAGTATAAGATTACATTGAATGTTGTTCACCTTTTTTTTTCTTTTTTTTTTTTTGAGACGGAGTCTCGCTCTGTCACCCAGGCTGGAGTACAGTGGCGCGATCTCGGCTCACTGCAAGCTCCGCTCCCAGGTTCACGCTGTTCTCCTGCCTCAGCCTCCTGAGTAGCTGGGACTACAGGCGCCCGCAACCGTGCCCGGCTGATTTTTTGCATTTTAGTAGAGACGGGGTTTCACCGTGTTAGCCAGGATGGTCTCGATCTCCCGACCTCTTGATCCGCCCGCCTCGGCCTCCCAAAGTCCTGGGATTACAGGCATGAGCCACCGCGCCCGGCCGAATGTTGTTCACCTTTTAACTTAAATTCGTGTTTTCATTCTGATTAATTCTGGTAATTTGAAGCAAAAGGAGTAGAAAATGTAGTGGTCATTAATTCAACAAATACATATATTGAGCACCTCTTTGGGCGCAGTCTTCCCGAACATGTCATAAAGAAATGAATAAGTACAATGTTCCTTTACCTCATAGATTGAACACCATGTTACCACATTCATCAGAAATTCTGCGTAATGGGGTGGAGGGTGTTGTAAGTGACAAAGGGAGGTAGTTGAAAGGTGCAGAAGATGGGTAGGAGAATAAGGTAAAGTAGTACAGGTATTGTTTACATATATTTCATAGCAGCAACTCCAGTCTTGAGAAAAGTTTGTTTATCTTGGGTAACATTTTTTAAACCTGAAACAGGATATGATTACCTCTGGATCAGTTTTCTTTTATACAGTGCCAAGTTCTTTTTTTTTTTTTTTTTTTTTATTATACTTTAAGTTCTAGGGTACATGTGCATAACGTTTATATCATGTATAACTCCCCAATGCAATCCCTCCCTCCTCCCCCCTCCCCCTGATAGGCCCCAGTGTGTGATGTTCCCCTTCCCGAGTCCAAGTGATCTCATTGTTCAGTTCCCACCTATGAGTGAGAACATGCGGTATTTGGTTTCTCTTCTTGTGATAGTTTGCTAAGAATGATGGTTTCCAGCTGCATCCATGTCCCTACAAAGGACGCAAACTCATCCTTTTTTATGGCTGCATAGTATTCCATGGTGTATATGTGCCACATTTTCTTAATCCAGTCTGTCACAGATGGACATTTGGGTTGATTCCAAGTCTTTGCTATTGTGAATAGTGCCGCAATAAACATACGTGTGCATGTGTCTTTGTAGTAGAGTAATTTATAATCCTTTGGGTATATACCCAGTAGTGGGATGGCTGGGTCATATGGTACATCTAGTTCTAGATCCTTGAGGAATCGCCATACTGTTTTCCATAATGGTTGAACTAGTTTACAATCCCACCAACAGTGTAAAAGTGTTCCTATTTCTCCACATCCTCTCCAACATCTATTGTTTCCTGACTTCTTAATGATTGCCATTCTAACTGGTGTAAGATGGTATCTCATTGTGGTTTTGATTTGCATTTCTCTGATGGCGAGTGATGATGAGCATTTTTTCATTTGTCTGTTGGCTGTATGGATGTCTTCTTTTGAGAAATGTCTGTTCATATTCTTTCCCCACTTTTTGATGGGGTTGTTTGTTTTTTTCTTGTAAATTTGTTTGAGTTCTTTGTAGATTCTGGATATTAGCCCTTTGTCAGATGAGTAGGTTGCAAAAATTTTCTCCCATTCTGTAGGTTGCCTGTTCACTCTGATGGTAGTTTCTTTTGCTGTGCAGAAGCTCTTTAGTTTAATTAGATCCCATTTGTCAATTTTGGCTTTTGCTGCCGTTGCTTTTGGTGTTTTAGACATGAAGTCCTTGCCCATGCCTATGTCCTGAATGGTACTACCTAGATTTTCTTCTAGGGTTTTTATGGTATTAGGTCTAACATTTAAGTCTCTAATCCATCTTGAATTAATTTTCGTATAAGGGGTAAGGAAAGGATCCAGTTTCAGCTTTCTACTTATGGCTAGCCAATTTTCCCAGCACCATTTATTAAATAGGGAATCCTTTCCCCATTTCTTGTTTTGTCAGGTTTGTCAAAGATCAGATGCTGTAGATGTGTGGTATTATTTCTGAGGACTCTGTTCTGTTCCATTGGTCTATTTCTCTGTTGTGGTACCGTACCATGCTGTTTTGGTTACTGTAGCCTTGTAGTATAGTTTGAAGTCAGGTAGCGTGACGCCTCCAGCTTTGTCCTTTTGACCTAGGATTGTCTTGGCAATGCGGGCTCTTTTTTGGTTCCATATGAACTTTAAAGCAGTTTTTTCCAATTCTGTGAAGAAAGTCATTGGTAGCTTGATGGGGATGGCATTGAATCTATAAATCACCTTGGGCAGTATGGCCATTTTCACGATATTGATTCTTCCTATCCATGAGCATGGTATGTTCTTCCATTTGTTTGTGTCCTCTTTGATTTCACTGAGCAGTGGTTTGTAGTTCTCCTTGAAGAGGTCCTTTACATCCCTTGTAAGCTGGATTCCTAGGTATTTTATTCTCTTTGAAGCAATTGTGAATGGAAGTTGATTCCTGATTTGGCTCTCTGCTTGTCTGTTACTGGTGTATAAGAATGCTTGTGATTTTTGCACATTAATTTTGTATCCTGAGACTTTGCTGAAGTTGCTTATCAGCTTAAGGAGATTTTGGGCTGAGACGATGGGGTTTTCTAAATATACAATCATGTCATCTGCAAACAGGGACAATTTGACTTCTTCTTTTCCTAACTGGATGCCCTTGATTTCCTTCTCTTGCCTGATTGCCCTAGCCAGAACTTCCAACACTATGTTGAATAAGAGTGGTGAGAGAGGGCATCCCTGTCTTGTGCCAGTTTTCAAAGGGAATTTTTCCAGTTTTTGCCCATTCAGTATGATATTAGCTGTGGGTTTGTCGTAAATAGCTCTTATTATTTTGAGGTACGTTCCCTCAATACCGAATTTATTGAGCGTTTTTAGCATAAAGGGCTGTTGAATTTTGTCAAAAGCCTTTTCTGCATCTATTGAGATAATCATGTGGTTCTTGTCTTTGGTTCTGTTTATATGCTGGATTACGTTTATTGATTTGCGAATGTTGAACCAGCCTTGCATCCCAGGGATGAAGCCCACTTGATCATGGTGGATAAGCTTTTTGATGTGCTGCTGAATCCGGTTTGCCAGTATTTTATTGAGAATTTTTGCATCGATGTTCATCAGGGATATTGGTCTAAAATTCTCTTTTTTGTTGTGTCTCTGCCAGGCTTTGGTATCAGGATGATGTTGGCCTCATAAAATGAGTTAGGGAGGATTCCCTCTTTTTCTATTGATTGGAATAGTTTCAGAAGGAATGGTACCAGCTCCTCCTTGTAGCTCTGGTAGAATTCAGCTGTGAATCCATCTGGTCCTGGACTTTTTTCGTGGGTAGGCTATTAATTGTTGCCTCAATTTCAGAGCCTGTTATTGGTCTATTCAGGGATTCAACTTCTTCCTGGTTCAGTCTTGGGAGAGTGTAAGTGTCCAGGAAATTATCCATTTCTTCTAGATTTTCTAGTTGATTTGCGTAGAGGCATTTATAGTGTCCTCTGATGGTTGTTTGTATTTCTGTGGGGTCGGTGGTGATATCCCCTTTATCATTTTTTATTGCATCTATTTGATTCCTCTCTCTTTTCTTCTTTATTAGTCTTGCTAGCGGTCTGTCAATTTTGTTGATCTTTTCAAAAAACCAACTCCTGGATTCATTGATTTTTTGGAGGGTTTTTTGTGACTCTATCTCCTTCAGTTCTGCTCTGATCTTAGTTATTTCTTGCCTTCTGCTAGCTTTTGAATGTGTTTGCTCTTGCCTCTCTAGTTCTTTTAATTGTGATGTTAAGTGTCAATTTTAGATCTTTCCTGCTTTCTCTTGTGGGCATTTAGTGCTATAAATTTCCCTCTACACACTGCTTTAAATGTGTCCCAGAGATTCTGGTATGTTGTATCTTTGTTCTCATTGGTTTCAAAGAACATCTTTATTTCTGCTTTCATTTCGTTATGTACCCAGTAGTCATTCAGGAGCAGGTTGTTCAGTTTCCATGTAGTTGAGCGGTTTAGATTGAGTTTCTTAGTCCTGAGTTCTAGTTTGATTGCACTGTGGTCTGAGAGACAGTTTGTTATAATTTCTGTTCTTGTACATTTGCTGAGGAGTGCTTTACTTCCAATTATGTGGTCAATTTTGGAATAAGTGCGATGTGGTGCTGAGAAGAATGTATATTCTGTTGATTTGGGGTGGAGAGTTCTATAGATGTCTATTAGGTCTGCTTGGTGCAGAGCTGAGTTCAATTCCTGGATATCCTTGTTAACTTTCTGTCTTGTTGATCTGTCTAATGTTGACAGTGGAGTGTTGAAGTCTCCCATTATTATTGTATGGGAGTCTAAGTCTTTTTGTAAGTCTCTAAGGAGTTGCTTTATGAATCTGGGTGCTCCTGTATTGGGTGCATATATATTTAGGAGAGTTAGCTCTTCCTGTTGAATTGATCCCTTTACCATTATGTAATGGCCTTCTTTGTCTCTTTTGATCTTTGATGGTTTAAAGTCTGTTTTATCAGAGACTAGGATTGCAAGCCCTGCTTTTTTTTGTTCTCCATTTGCTTGGTAGATCTTCCTCCATCCCTTTATTTTGAGCCTATGTATGTCTCTGCATGTGAGATGGGTCTCCTGAATACAGCAGACTGATGGGTCTTGACTCTTTATCCAGTTTGCCAGTCTGTGTCTTTTAATTGGAGGATTTAGTCCATTGACATTTAAGGTTAATATTGTTATGTGTGAACTTGATCCTGTCATTATGATATTAACTGGTATTTTGCTCGTTAGTTGATGCAGTTTCTTCCTAGCCTCGATGGTCTTTACATTTTGGCATGTTTTTGCAATGGCTGGTACCGGTTGTTCCTTTCCATGTTTAGGGCTTCCTTCAGGGTCTCTTGTAAGGCAGGCCTGGTGGCGACAAAATCTCTAAGCATTTGCTTATCTGTAAAGGATTTTATTTCTCCTTCACTGATGAAACTTAGTTTGGCTGGATATGAAATTCTGGGTTGAAAATTCTTTTCTTGAAGAACGTTGAATATTGGCCCCCACTCTCTTCTGGCTTGGAGAGTTTCTGCCGAGAGATCTGCTGTTAGTCTGATGGGCTTCCCTTTGTGGGTAACCCGACCTTTCTCTCTGGCTGCCCTTAAGATTTTTTCCTTCATTTCACTTTGGTGAATCTGGCAATTATGTGTCTTGGAGTTGCTCTTCTGGAGGAGTATCTTTGTGGCGTTCTCTGTATTTCCTGAATTTGAATGTTGGCCTGCCCTACTAGGTTGGGGAAGTTCTCCTGGATGATATCCTGAAGAGTGTTTTCCAACTTGGTTCCATTTTCCCCCTCACTTTCAGGCACCCCAATCAGACGTAGATTTGGTCTTTTTACATAATCCCGTACTTCTTGCAGGCTTTGTTCATTTCTTTTCCTTCTTTTTTCTTTTGGTTTCTCTTCTCGCTTCATTTCATTCATTTGATCCTCAATCGCTGATACTCTTTCTTCCAGTTGATCGAGTCGGTTACTGAAGCTTGTGGATTTGTCGCGTATTTCTCGTGTCATGGTTTTCATCTCTGTCATTTCGTTTATGATCTTCTCTGCATTAATTAGTCTAGCTGTCAATTCTTCCACTCTTTTTTCAAGATTTTTAGTTTCTTTGCGCTGGGTACGTAATTCCTCCTTTAGCTCTGAGAAGTTTGATGGGCTGAAGCCTTCTTCTCTCATCTCGTCAAAGTCATTCTCTGACCAGCTTTGATCCGTTGCTGGCGATGGGCTGCGCTCCCTTGCAGGGGGAGATGCGCTCTTATTTTTTGAATTTCCAGCTTTTCTGCCCTGCTTCTTCCCCATCTTTGTGGTTTTATCTGTCTCTGGTCTTTGATGACGGTGACGTACTGATGGGGTTTTGGTATAGGTGTCCTTCCTGTTTGATAGTTTTCCGTCTGACAGTCAGAAGGACTGTCTGTTGGTCTGTTGGAGATTGCTTGAGGTCCACTCCAGACCCTGTTTGCCTGGGTATCAGCAGCAGAGGTTGCAGAAGATAGGATATTGCTGAACAGCGAGTGTACCTGTCTGATTCTTCCTTTGGAAGTTTCCTCTCAGGGATGACTCCACCCTGTGAGGTGTGGGGTGTCAGACTGCCCCTAGTGGGGGATGTCTCCCAGCTAGGCTACTCAGGGGTCAGGGACCCACCTGAGCAGGCAGTCTGTCCGTTCTCGATCTCAACCTCCGCGTTGGGAGATCCACGGCTCTCCCCAAAGCTGTCAGACAGAGTCGTTCGCCTCTGCACGGCCCCCGCTGCTTTCCCTATTGGACCTCAGCTGTGGGCTGTCCCCAGAGGTGGAGTCTACAGAGACAGGCAGGTTTCCTTGAGCTGCTGTGAGCTCCACCCAGTTCGAGCTTCCCAGTGGCTTTGTTTACCTACTTAAGCCTCAGCAATGGCGGGCTCCCCTCCCCCAGCCTCGCTGCTACCTTGCGGATAGATCGCCTCAGACTGCTGTGTTAGCAGTGAGGGAGGCTCCGTGGGCGTGGGACCCTCCCGGCCAGGTGTGGGATATATTCTCCTGGTGTGCCTGTTTCCTTAAAGCGCAGTATTGGGGTGGGAGTTACCCGATTTTCCAGATGTTATGTGTCTCAGTTCCCCTGGCTAGGAAAACGGATTTCCTTCCCCCTTGCGCTTCCAGGTGAGGCGATGCCTCGCCCTGCTTCAGCTCTCGCTGGTCAGGCTGCAGCAGCTGACCCGCACCGATTGTCCGGCACTCCCTAGAGAGATGACCCCAGTACCTCAGTTGAAAATGCAGAAATCACCGGTCTTCTGTGTCACTCGTGCTGGGACTTGGAGACTGGAGCTGTTCCTATTCGGCCATCTTGCTCCGCCCCCCCAAGTTCTTGTTTTTTGTTTTTGTTTTGTTTGAATGCCAATTCTTTCTGTGTAAGCATTCAGTTTTCATTATCTGTGAAAAAAATTGTTTTAAGGAATAAAATATACGGAAAATATAGTTGTTTACTTGCTAAACACTTGGTATCCAAGACCTGGATTAGTGGTAAAATTGAGATGAGGATTCCAGTTCTTATATTTTTATGTAGTTTTTCTGTTTGTTTGTGTTTTTTTGTTGTTGTTGTTGTTGTTTTTTAAACAGGTCCTTATGCTACTGTGTGTTTGGATGTTTTTTTAAAGCGATATTTTTCCTTTTTAAATTTTGTTTACTGAAAATGTTTATACATTGAAAATAGCATTGCTTTTACTCTAAATTACCTGCCCCATCATCTGCTTACTTACTGTAAGGGAGGGAAAATACTTACAGGGTGTCTAAATAGAACACTAACCACAGTATTTTTCTTCATAGATCAAAGGGATTATATCTGTGAATATTGTGCTCGGGCCTTCAAGAGTTCCCACAATCTGGCAGTACACCGAATGATTCACACTGGCGAGAAGCCATTACAGTGAGTATTATTTACTGGTGAACATCTGGGTGAGAAGGATATATGCCCTATTTGAAGGTTTGCCGCTTTACAAACATTTTAGTTTCCACTGCTGTTTACTTTCATCAAATAAATGAGTGGTTATTGATTGGGAGCATCAGTTAGTGGCCTTTTTCTTAGTTTCCCTCTGTTTTTCAAGCAAACAGAAGAAAATCAGATAAGTTTTCCATCTAGTAACATTTCCCAATCCTTCAAAAGAAATGTGTTACTGATTATTGTGTATGTATGTATATATATGAGCTCTGAATTCTAACCCTGACCCTGAATAAGAGCACTCTTTATTTCTCTGTTGGATCAGCCATTTCCTTTTCTCCTCTCCTTAGATGTGAGATCTGTGGATTTACTTGTCGACAAAAGGCATCTCTTAATTGGCACATGAAGAAACATGATGCAGACTCCTTCTACCAGTTTTCTTGCAATATCTGTGGCAAAAAATTTGAGAAGAAGGACAGCGTAGTGGCACACAAGGCAAAAAGCCACCCTGAGGTGCTGATTGCAGAAGCTCTGGCTGCCAATGCAGGCGCCCTCATCACCAGCACAGATATCTTGGGCACTAACCCAGAGTCCCTGACGCAGCCTTCAGATGGTCAGGGTCTTCCTCTTCTTCCTGAGCCTTTGGGAAACTCAACCTCTGGAGAGTGCCTACTGCTAGAAGCTGAAGGGATGTCAAAGTCATACTGCAGTGGGACAGAACGGGTGAGCCTGATGGCTGATGGGAAGATCTTTGTGGGAAGCGGCAGCAGTGGAGGCACTGAAGGGCTGGTTATGAACTCAGATATACTCGGTGCTACCACAGAGGTTCTGATTGAAGATTCAGACTCTACCGGACCTTAGTGGACAGGAAGACTTGGGGCATGGGACAGCTCAGACTTTGTATTTAAAAGTTAAAAAGGACAAAAAAAATCTAAAGCATTTAAAATCTAGTGAACTAACTGAAGGGCCTGCTCTTTCCATTGTGGATCACAGCACACACATACATACACACACCCCCTTCCAATCCCCATCCCCTGTTCTCCCTCTGTTGCTCCTCTTATAAAATTGATGTTGTCTTTACCAGAAAGGTAGACAAAAAAGAAGCAGCAGCAGCAGCTCTTACAGTGAGGGTTATTCTCATACTCGGTTCCAGCCATCAGCAGACTTCCTGCTCATCGGCACATCCCCCTTTCCAACCTGTAACTCTGATGTGCTCTGGATCAGCTTTTAACTTTTAATAGTATATTACTGTCTTCTAAATCCCTTCTCCTCCTCTACTGCTGCCCTCTGGTTCTGGCTCCTACCCCCTGCGGCACACTTATCTTCAAATACCGTAAAATTCTAATCTCTGGAGGCTGGCAGCTTGACTTGGCACTTTAGGGCCCCTTAGCAGGGTGAGCTGTTAAAACAGCACACATCTCTCATCCCCTCTTCCTTTATTCCCCACTGGGTTTCAGAAAGGAAGGATATATGGGGACCACCTCCCTCCTCTTTGATCCCAGCATCTCAGTCCCCCTCCCAAACCTCCATATGGCTCTCAATGGTGCTCACTTGCTTGGAAGCAGGCTCCCAATAGGGAGGGGGCTGCCCTCTAAACAGTCTCTTTGACTGTAAGACAGGGCTCTGTATCAGTGAGACGACGAGAAAAGTCCCAGGCTAATGGCAGAAATTTGCACTTTGAACATGTGTGTTTTTGTGTTGTGGAACCTGAGATTCCTTATTTATTAACAAAGTCTGATTTTTTTTTTTTTTTTTTTTCTTTTTGGAGTCTTTGTTGCTATATTTTGTGGGGCTGGGAGAGAGAGATTAGATTATTTTGACATGGGATCCCTTCCATAACAGGTACTTTGAAGGCAAGACATAGGGTTGAAGAAGCACAGCCAGCCTCTGAAATCATAGCTCTCCAGTGGCCTTTAAAGAAAGCTGGTCCTCAGCACTAACAAAATCACTACAATAGCCCAGTGCTTTTTTGGAAGCCTTTTTAGGGAAGAATGTTAGGTTCGTGGTAACTAGTATGCTCTTTGAGACTTTTAGAGCGTCGAGACTTAGGAATTTTGAGAGGATGAGGAGGGTTGTTCAGAATCTAAATTACAGATAGAAGATTGTTTCTTGTGAATTTATTTCTTTTCTGTTTCTTGTGAATTTATTTCTTTTCTCTTATTTGTCCCTACCATTTCCTTACATTTCCCTTGGGGCCCATCTCTGGCTCCTCGCTTTTTGTTTTTTGCTTTGCTTTTTATCATCAGTTCATTCCAGCTCCCTGTTAGTGAAGGACACTGCTGTTGGTGAAGGAACAAAATCTATGAGTCCTAAAATTTTAAGTCAAATTAAACTCTTTCCCCTTTAGTAACACTTCAGAAGAAGCAAACTTCAATAGCCAAAGTTAATAATCCTATATAATAATTGCTTTGACTTTCACCTAAAATTCTGGGAATCACAGTTTCCTAGGGATAGAGATTGTGTTGGGGCGTGGACTGCTTATTGCTGTTCACTGGAGAGAAAAGGTAGTGTTTTTGTACAAGGTCATATCGCCAAAAGCCCCAAATCCTGTTTTGGCTCATCTTCAGGTAAAGAGTAATTCCTATCCTGTGTGCCTCAAAAGCTAGAATCGAAGGCTTAAGCTATTCATTGTTTATTGTCAGAAATGCATGATGGCTATTGCAAAGACGTTTTGCTGGGGAAAAAAAAAGTTTGTTTTTCACAAACATGGTTTATCAAATTTTTTTAAAAATTCTTTTTTCCCAAAAAGAGGAGTAACAAAATGTCATTTCTGAAAGAGGCTTACTTTATACCCACTAGTGTTAGCATTTGAGATGCCAGGAAATAGGGAATGAGACACCTACAATCACCAGTCTCAAATGTGCTATTGTTTCTTTTCAGAGTGTTGCAGATTTGCCATTTCTCCATAATATAGGGATAGAAAATGGAATAGAGATAGAAGGGATGTAGAATATGCTTTCCTGCCAACATAGTTTGGAGTTGACTTTGGTAAATTGAGTAGATTTGAAAATACAAGATTGATTGGATGAGTCTACAAAAAAGTTGTCCTACTCTCAGGTCCCTTTTATACTTTCCGACTAGCTATCATCTATATTCCACACTTAGCTTTGTTGTCGCACTTACCCTTTGTCTCCATAAATTTCATTTGCAGTGGTTAGTCATCAGATATTTTAGCCACCTACACAAAAGCAAACTGCATTTTTAAAAATCTTTCTGAGGTGGGAGAAAGTGTATTCTCCTGATACCACTCTACCCACAAAAAAACAACCAGTTAGTTTTATTAATTAGAAACTTGCTGTACTTTTTCTTTTAGGGGTCAACGGCCCTCTTCATAGCTACCATTTGCCTACAATAAATTATTGCAGCAGTTTGCAATACTAAAATATTTTTTATGGTCTTTATATTTTTCCTTTTGATAAAGGGATGCTGCATAGTAAAGAGTTGGTGTAATTAAACTATCCCAGCCTTTTCCCTGCTTTCCTTTCTGCTCCATTTGCCTCATCGTCCTTCCAGGGAGCTCTTTTAATCTTAAAGTTCTACACTTCATACTCTTAGTCAAATTCTGTTACCTTTTTAATAACTCTTCCCACTGCATATTTCCATCTTGAATTGGTGGTTCTAAATTCTGAAACTGTAGTTGAGATACAGCTATTTAATATTTCTGGGAGATGTGCATCCCTCTTCTTTGTGGTTGCCCAAGGTTATTTTGCATTATTGAGACTCCTTGATATGCTTCAAAGAGCTTAGGCAAACACTGGCCATGGCCGTGGGAGTACTGGGAGTAAAATAAAAATATTAAGGTATAGACTAGCATCCACATAGAGCACTTGAACCTCCTTTGTACCTGTTTGGGGAAAAAGTATAAAGAGTGTACTACCAATCTAATTAAGATTATTATAGTCTGGTTGTTTGAAATGCCATTTTTTTCTCCTTTTGTGTTTTTCCCACTTTCCAGTGTACTCGAAAATTGAACAAATGTAATGGATCAATTTTAAAATATTTTATTTCCTAAAAGCCTTTTTTGCCTGTTGTAATGTGCAGGACCCTTCTCCTTTCATGGGAGAGACAGGTAGTTACCTGAATATAGGTTGAAAAGGTTGTGTAAAAAGAAATTATAATAAAAGGGATACTTTGCTTTTCAAATCTTTGTTTTCTCTTAATCTAGGTAAGGCATATTAAAAATAAATATGTAAAGAAGAAAAATAAAAGTTGTCTTCATGGAAGCAACTTGTCTTCCTTGATTGTACTAAGTTACAATTATCCTAGGGTTGAAACATGTGATGCTGTTAAGCAAATCAGATGCCCTCAGAACAGGTGTTGTGTGGGGCATACTGTTGTTTGCTTTTGTTGAGAATCAGGTGGTTGATTTTTGACTCTTTAGTTCTTAATTTCTAATGCTGAAATGACATGATTCTGTTATTCAGCAAACTTGGAAATCTTGATGTTTTTACAACTTCTTCCTAGGAAAACTGGCCATATTAACCAAGTAGATGGCACATTAAGGATTATGTGAGGTTAATTTTACCCTGATAATGACAAAACCTTGATAGCGTTTAATATCAATACTTCTTCTCAAAATTGAATATTTGTATCAAGTACTGGTTTTTGTTTTGAAAAAGAGAAAACTACAATCCTTCTGCCTTCTTAAAAGCCATACTGTCATAGCTGCCCCAGGCTGCTCTCTTACATCTCCCCTTTATTGTTTACTTTTATAAATTTGCTTCTAAGATAGTATGTGTTTCAGCTTATTGGCAGTATCTGTGATATAAATAATGAAAGCTAGTTCTTTCATTTAGGGATGAAACCTTTAGCCCTTACCCAATAAGCATCATTCTCTAAGTTAAATGCAATAGAATGACAACTCTCCAAGTACCTTTTAACTCTTATACCGTCATTTCAAAGTCCAGCTCATTCTCTTATTTTAAGAAGCATGTGGTATGACTGGGTAGGGGAGAAAAAAAGGAAAGCATGTTGTCACTTGAGTGAGACTGCTTTAGAAATGTTACCAAGTTAGCAGTGGGTGTTTCCTGTTCTTTGGAAGAGAACAGGCCTAAACAGTACCTTCCTCCTCCTCTGTAGCTACCAGGAAGGCACCATGATGGAAATAAGAGATGCTCCCTTGCTTGATTTTTACGTTTAAATTAAATTGTCTTTAAAAGTACTTAAGGATGAGAGTGAAAAAATGCTGTGTTTTTAAAGGACTTACTTGACGCAACCTTTGTTTCTTGAATAAAATGTAAACTACCTAAACAGAAAATGAAATTGGAAAGTCAGTGGGAGAAGCAACTGTAGAATCAGACTTCTATTTAAATTCAAGCCTCATTACTTGATTTTGTGAATGTTATTTCTTGAGGTTTCAGTTTATTATATGGGAGAAATAACATTTACCTCAGAATTATTCTGAAGATCAAATGGAATTGCTTTAAAGTATTTAGCTCACTCTCTGACCCATGGTAGTTGCTTAATAAATGGCAGCTGTATCAATAATAACAATTTCATTGAATGAACATTTCGCCAGCCTATGAGAAAAAAGACATGGGAAGCATAAGGGAGAATGATAATAAAATGAACTGATTCTAAGTGTGTATGAGATAGATTACATTAGGCAGGGGTGCCATGAGGATTAGTGTGATAGTGACCTTGTTGCTAAGTGCAAAAGCAAAACAATGACATAGAAACAAGTGTGCGAAGTACTGAGTGGAGGAGAGAGATGGAGGCAGACGCTGCAAGGGAAAAAAAAAGTCTGATTAAAAAGGGCCCTTTCATTCCACAGGCACAAAAATCCACAGCCAGGAATTTGCTACCACCTCTGAGTCAGGGAGGGGGTGGGGGTGGGGTGCACAATCCCATTAGTAGAGAATGTGCAGTGGGTTTAGTCTGTGAGAGTCACATTTCTTATTTGGACCAGTGTAGACAGGAGTAAGCCCAGCTCACTTGTTTCCTGGGACAGTTAAAGGATGGCTTTCGCAGAGCATTCACCGCTGACCCCTCACAGTCGGGACCTCTGTAGCCGCTCTATCTGGCTAGCAAGGAAGATTCGTTCAGACCTGACTGCTCTTACGGAATCTTATGTAAGTTGCCTATTTTGCTGTTATCTGTTTTCCCTTCATCTTTTCTGATCTAGCAACTTACCATCATGCATCAGCTCCATTACCAATTGTGAAAGCTCTAATCATCTAGTCATTCATACAGGTTATTTGACATGGACCCTTCCCTTGAAGAAACCCATGTGACCTTATTTTCTTCTTCCAGGCTGTTTAGGAGATACGTTACTTGAATGAGAAAATATATATGGGGTTCTAGATAGGATTGGCTTATATGTCTTGGAGGCTACACCAAATTGGTTTGCATATATCCTGAATACTACTAGAACAGATTAGCCATGGGCCCTCTGGGTTCTTCATAGCCATTGTTCTGAATTTTTCAGCTATGTAAATGAAAGGTTTATGGGATAGAGTACTATGAACGTGGGAGGACTTTGTAAATCCTACCAATTTCTCCTATATAGCATTGGCCACCCACCTTTTAGTATTCTGCATCAAAAGTAGAGTGCGTCTAAAGAGAAAGGTAAGCTATCAAAAGGATCTCCTAGAAGATTCATTGGAGACTTGTGGAAGTGTTGAATTCTTGAGCTAACTGTGGAGTTCCAGATTTGTCTTCTAATAGTAGGGGGATCCCCATCAATTTCCACCTAAGATATGCTGTGGAAATACTCTAATCCCTGTGGAGAGTTTTGAATTTAGGCTCTCTGAGAACTGATTTATCTTTATACAGCCTCACCAGACAGAATTCAGACTCTTTGGGAGTGCTCAATGGGGAGAGGAAAGTTAGAGAAATCCTACAATGGCTATATTCCAGGGCTTCCTAGTTGTGACCAGTGTCTACAAGTATGTTTAAAAATACTTTAAACTTTAATATGATTAAAATATTCCAGTTAGAGAGTTTGAAGTGAGAAGGAAAAATTGTTCTAAATCAGTTTTCAAACTTTAGAACTCAATGAAATCTGAACATTCTTCCAAGAAAAATCCATAGGTACTCAATTTCAGGGAGTACTGGGTCTTTCTAAAGCCCAGTCATGGAGCTCAAATTAAGAGTTCCTACTGTAGACCTGTTATTTACTTTACAACTTGGATCCTTGGCCAGAGAGGTGGGTGAGGTTTTGTATGAAATTTGGGAGTGATTTAAGGACATTGGGGTGATTACAGAAGATGTGGTGTTTTCCTGTATCCTCGGCCAGGTGAAGCATCAGGGCCTGAACAAGAACATCAACCTGGATTCTGTGGATGGGGTGCCAGTGGCAAGCACTGATCAGTGGAGTGAGCTGACCGAGGCAGAGCGACTCCAAGAGAACCTTCAAGCTTATCGTACCTTCCATGTTTTGTTGGCCAGGCTTTTAGAAGACCAGCGGGTGCATTTTACCCCAACCAAAGGTGACTTCCATCAAGCTATACATACCCTTCTTCTCCAGGTTGCTGCCTTTGCATACCAGATAGAGGAGTTAATGATACTCCTGGAATACAAGATTCCCCACAATGAGGCTGATGGGATGCCTCTTAGTTTTGGAGATGGTGGTCTCTTTGAGAAGAAGCTGTGGGGCCTAAAGGTGCTGCAGGGACTTTCACAGTGGACAGTGAGGTCCATCCATGACCTTCGTGTCATTTGTTCTCATCAGACTGGGATCCCAGCACGTGGGAGCCATTATATTGCTAACAACAAGAAAATGTAGCAGTTAGTCCCTTCTCCTTGCTTTCTCTTCTATAGATAGTTACCTGGGGCCTCGCTTTCGCATCTTAAATTTCTGAAAGCGATTAAGACTACAGGCATTTTCTTTCTTTTTTCTCTGACCACCTGCAGCCTGTTGAAGGACTACAGGCATTTTCATCAAGTAACATTGGAAACATACACAAATGGGCATACAAGTTTAGCCTGGGGGGGTGTGATTGTGTGCGCGCGTGCATGTGCTGCAGGTCTAGGAGTGGGAGCAGGGACAGCGTCCTTTCACTTCAGGGTTCTAATCTTTCTAACCCACTAAGTAACCTCTACAGGCATTTAACAGCCTTACAGACAGAATATACGTATGTTAATTCTAGTTCTGGATGACTCGGTCTGAGAAGATTCAATTTAAAATCAGACTCTTTAGCCGATTTAAACTCTTAAGAGAATAAAAATAATAATGACTAACTTTTATTATCTACTATATTGAGGCAATATGCCAAGGGTCTTTATGTATATTATGTACAGCTTTTACAACCTTGTGAACAAGGTGGTGTTGCTCCCATTCGGCAGATGAGAAAACAGGCTCACAGAGATTTGGTTAAGCTCACACAGCTAACAAGTGGCACACTGAGTTTGAACACAGATCGTTCTTGTAAAGCCTATGTGCGTTGCACTTTAGAGGCTTGATGATGAATCACTGCAACTGTTTGTCACAGGGTGTTGGAAGATGCATCCATGTAATCTGTTCCCATCGCTGGAAAACAGCTGCCATTAGATGTCCTCAGAAGTCAGTTGCGAATTTTAGCATTAAAGTCAGGATTTGTTTTTCATACTTGGCAGTGAAGAGGGCAGCTGAAGACCTTAAGATTCCATTTTGGAAAATGATTAGGCCCACCACACTTCTGAGCTTTGGAAGCTGGGGATGTTTAGTAATACAGCCTGGTTTTAAAGTGCTCACTAAATGTTCTCGAATATTGGGTTGGGCACAGCTTATACCAGGTTACCTCACTTTTAATTAGTAAGGCAGGCAGTGTAACCCAAGCATTTGTGGACAATGAGTGGAATACTAAAGTTAAAAAGTCATCAAACTTTCACCTCAAATTATCTGGATTTAGTCATGAGGAGAGGCTGAGGCCCACTCTGTTCCTACTAGAGATACCAGAGACTCTGGAACTATACAGTAAAGCTTCTGTGCTGCGCAACAAAGGGGCAGGCTCTGCTTTTAATTTCTTGTAAGAAGCACACATAGTATGAAAGGTTGGTCAATGTGGACATTAATGGAAAAGGCCATGTACTGGTGGTGCAATGTGAATCCAAAAATTTTCAAGTGTGTCTGTTTTATACTTATCAATTAAAACTCAAGATCATGGATTGGGAGACCAAGTTAATTTAATTAATTGGGGCTTTTGTATTCATAAATGAACCATGAGTCAGGGCTAGCTCCCATAGGTTTCATGAGGTGTGGGTGAGTAGCTTAGCTTGTATCCTTTCTCACATGGGTATGTGTACAAAACTCCATGAAGTCACTATTACCAGAGTACTCTGGGCTAGGCATTGTAACAGTTCAGGGAAAGTAAGGCCCTGCTTTCTAGTATGCATTTGTGGCAATATGGTTGTGTGTGTGTATACACACACACACTGTTACTGTAATCAGTGATGCAGACAGTGTAACCCAAGCCTCTGTGGACAGTGAGTGGAATACTACTCAAGTTAAAAACTCACAGAACTCCTTCACCTCACATTCTCTGGACTTAGTCATGAGGAAAGGGTGAGGCTCACTCTGTTCTCACTGGAGATACCAGAGATTCTGTAAACACACACACAAACACACACACACACATACATACACACAGTCGAAATTATAAGTCCTAGGTTTGTTAGGAAGCTAAAGGAAGGAGATCAACAGGGCCCCAAAGTAGTTTCCTGGGGGAGGTAGGAGTTGTGTCTCAATACAAAACTACAAAATACTCTGTACTGGTTGAGTGAAAAATAAAAGTCATGAGAGAAGGGAAGAGGTGGTCATTTGTAATTTTGGCACTGAATGTGTAGTCTTATTCCATTCAAACTTTGTCTTAATCATTTCTTCTGCTCAACAGCAGCATTCTCAAATAATGAAGTTTCTGTCCCCATACTCCCTCCACCAAAAAAAAGTTTTTAAAAAATGAATGTCCCCTCTCCAAGTGTTTTTATGTTCAACAGGTATAGCAGCAGACATCTGTAGAAGTTTCAGAACTCAGTGGAGCTTGGCTTCACTCTCATGAGTTACGTATAAAGGAATATGTATGTATAAGAGGTGGACTTGAAGTGGCAGAGGGTCCACAAAAGGTACAAGTACTAACCATTGAATGGGAGGAGATAGAAAAATGTGTAAGTCACAATTAAGTCACAGAATCACCAAGTCTTTACCAAGTGCATTCTCAGCACTTTGCAAAACGCTGTGTATTTGTCTTTCAAGAAGCATACAATATGCACCCAAAAGAAGTGTGGGGAAAGCTAATCTTAGAAAACGGTACAGGGGAAATGATCAGTAGACCATGCCACAAAAAGCAACATGGATGAGATCTGAATGTGTAGACATTGCATCATGTTTATTTGAAATGAATAAATAGAAAAAGGGACAATGGATTAGTGTTCTAGGTATGTGTCTTATAGTAAAGAAGAGGATAATGATGACACTATGAAATTATGTTTTTTTAGGGATATAGAACTCCAAGAAGATTTTGTTCATTAGGTTTTATTCTCTTGATCTGATACAGACAAGATCTCTGGGAAATCATACATGGTATAACTATATAGATTGAATTATAGTTTAAGGTACATAGATTTAGTTTCTAGCCCTAACTCATTTTGTAAAAACAATTTCTTCTGCCTCGTTTTCAGAGAGTACCTTCTGAAAAGTCCTCTCTGTGGGTAAAGAGATATGTTTTCCTGAGTCAAGGAATTTCATGGATGAGAATTTTTCTTGCATTCATGTAAGAGATGATTTGGAAAAGGCTTGCAAATTAGCACAAATTTGAAGGCCAAGCATGGAATAAAATTAGCCTTAAGATAATCAGGTTTAAGTGAAGTGAGAGTTTTAATTAAAATGGAAAATGTAAAGTCATAGCTCTGGTATTGCTGTTATTTCAGGCTGCTATGGATTAATGCCCAAAGGATGACTCATTGTTGTGATCACTTGTCAGACAGGGAGAGGACTAGTAAATATTTCAGGAAGACATATCTGAAAAGTTATTTAGATTGAATTTTGTTTGTGAATCCTCAGCTCCTCATGCGATACCTGAGCATCTCTGTTAAGGGGTGAAATAGAGACACAAGAAGCAGAGAGACCTCCTCCGGGATGCAAAGGGGATTGGTAAAGAGGAAGGGGATGGGGGGGGAGTAGAATTTGGATTTCACTTCAGTTGACTCTCTCTCTCTCTCTCACTCACTCACTCTGTATGTGTGTGTGTTTGTGTGTGTGTGATTAATGTAGTGTTTAGGTCAGGACATTTCTTAAAAAGAATGGTTTGGCCTCCTGCCTCATCCCACCTCCACTGCAAGCATCAGACCCATCCAAGAAGGAGCTCTGAATGTGGGTACATTCAAAAAGCAAAAAATGATAAAAACTTCATTTCTTGGCTTCTATAGCACTCTGAGAACTACAGATAAAGACAGAATAAGATAATTTGATAGTTTGATGAAATGTCGGGGTGTGAGATAAAATCTATGTGCTTATGATTCTTAACATAAAAGATGGTTTGGATGAATCTGGTTTGAACACATAGAAAACAAAAGATGCAAGAATAGCTAACAATAAAGTTCCTTTCTCAGCAATACCATGAGTTACTTCTTTTCTGTATCTTTGGATGAATGAGGGGAATTTCAAGTGACTTCAGCATTGGATGAAACATAATCCTCCTAGCCAGGGCCAGACTCAGTCAAGCGTGCTGAGTAAATCTCCATGATGCCAGGCCACTCACACTGGGCACAACTCCCAGGGCCATTCGGCCTAGAAAAGGTAGATTGCCCCTATATCACCAGGCCAATGCTTTGCCCTCTGAATATGTAGTCCTAACAGCTAGACTGCAGATGAGAAAGATTTCCTTTTACATGGCTTAATTGACCCCCCGCCTCCCACGATTAAGCTTTTGACTTCAAGAGAAGAACCCTGACTAGCCTATTTTTAGTCAGGTTGGAGGTAGAAACCAAACTGTTGAAAATCACATAGAGGAAAATATGAAACAGTTACTGAGAGATTCTGTATTTCTATCTACATATTTAGGATTGTATGAAAGGGAATAATGTAACATGTCAGGCAGCTCTGCACTATTTTATATTATTTAATCCTCTGATGTATTATCTCTCAGATGAGGAAAATGAGAATGAGAATTAACTTGCCCAAATTTCCTCGTCTAGCATCTGACAGCACTGTTGAGTCTTAATTCTGACTCTAAAGCTGACTTCACTACACCTTGTGCCATAGGACATCTAGTAATAGAAATTCTCTTATTCTGAAATCCATTCTGTCTCTAATCCACTCTCCTTGGTTAAAGCCAATACAGGCTTGCACCGAATTTTGTTCTGTAACAAAATCTATATAAATTTCTAAACTTTGAGACAAGTCACTCTTTTTTTTCTGAGCTTCCTCATTTATGAAATGAAAATGATGAAAAATAGCTAAGTAACTTCACAGTGGTTATAGACGAATTGAGTATCTGAAATTACTTGTAACTGACATACAGACATCACCAAGTATATTTAATGCCTCCGGTAGCTTGGATTCACAGAGTGGATTGAGGAGCAAGCTCTGTAAGTATCTCAGAGAACACCACCTGCTTACCAGGAATGATCTGGCCACAGCCTCGACTTCACCCTATTGTGCCTATTGGCTTTTGGCCACTGGAGGTCGACCCAGTCTCACTCACAGCCTCCAGGAATCATCCACCTCCCTGGAGAGTTACAACCCCGGCTGTTCACCCAGGAGGCAGCTTTCACAGTAGGTGGGGTCAGACAAGTCCTGGAGAAGCCTGGTAGGCTCCAGAGGGAACCAAGGAAACATGCAGACTAAGTAGCTGCCCAGGATACATTAAAGCATGCATTTAGACTTAGAATCATCCCACCATATATATGCCTACACCCTCCTGTTAATACCAGAAGGAGCTCAAACTTCATTTAGTTCAATCTCTTCATTAAACACAGCAAGAAGAAGCCAAAGAGGTTCAGCAATTGGCCCTGGCATCCCAGCTAGAAAGTGGCAGAATGAGATCTATAGTCCATGGATCCCCCACTGCACTTTCCTGCTTCTCCAGCAAACCAACCTCATTTTAGGAAACATCTGGTAAGTCTTTCTTGCTCTCTTGTATGCAGCGCCCTCTAGCTCCCTCACCTCTAATAATCCTTTAGGAGCTCTAGGAACAGCACCTCATGATCCAGACTTCTTTTGCCACTCCAACTGCCCCCTCTACTATAATTTGAGGGTGTTATATTTCATCCCTTCCCTGATATGATGGGGGAAAGATGTGGCCCATTCTGAGGAATGCATTCTGAGGTAATGGCTAAATATGTTACTCGTTTGAGGGTAAGAGTTATTTGAACAAGGCACTCACGGGAGCTTTTTAAAAAATAATATTCTGGGCTGGGCACGGTGGCTCACAGCTATAATCCCAGCACTTTGGGAGGCCAAAGTGGGTGGATCACGAGGTCAGGAGTTTGAGACTAGCCTGACCAACATGGTGAAACCCTGTCTCTACTAAAAATACAAAAATTAGCCAGGCGTGGTGGTGCGCACCTGTAAGCCCAGCTACTCAGGAAGCTGAGGCAGGAGAATTGCTTGAACCTGGGAGGTGGAGGTTGCAGTGAGCTGAGATCGTGCCACTGCACTCCAGCCTGGGCAACAGAGCAAGACTCGAACTCAAAAATAAGTAAATAAAATAAAATAAGTAACATTCTGAAGCAGGTGTCTTCATGTCAGATCAACCCTTCTTTCGCAAGTAAGGTAAAGGCTTAGGACTAATTTCTCTTAATCCCTGACTCCTGTCTCCAATGCTTGGGATGGAGGTAGAGTTGGAGGTTACATAAACGATACAGTTTGGCTGTGTCCCTACCCAGAATCTCATCTTGAATTGTAATCCCCATAATCTTCACGTTGTTTTTTTTTTTTTTTTTTTTTTGAGACGGAAGTCTCGCTCTGTCGCCCAGGCTGGAGTGCAGTGGCCGGATCTCAGCTCACTGCAAGCTCCGCCTCCCGGGTTCACGCCATTCTCCTGCCTCAGCCTCCCGTGTAAATGGGACTATAGGCGCCCGCCACCTCGCCCGGCTAGTTTTTTGTATTTTTTAGTAGAGACGGAGTTTCACCGTGTTAGCCAGGATGGTCTCGATCTCCTGACCTCGTGATCCGCCCGTCTCGGCCTCCCAAAGTGCTGGGATTACAAGCTTGAGCCACCGCGCCCGGCCAATCTACACGTTTCAAGGGAGAGACCAGGTGGAGGTAATTGAATCGTTTCAAGGGAGAGACCAGGTGGAGGTAATTGAATCGGTTCAAGGGAGAGACCAGGTGGAGGTAATTGAATCGTGCCAGCCCATGCTGTTCTCGTGATAGTGAGTTCTCGCGAGATCTGATGGTTTTGTAAGTGTTGGGTAGTTCCTCCTGCGTTCATTCTTTCTGCTGCCTTGTAAAGAAGATGCCTGCTTCTCTTTCACCTTCCACCATGATTGTACGTTTCCTGAGACCTCCACAGCCATACGGAACTGTGAGTCAATTAAACTTCTTTATGAATTACCCATTCTCTGCTATGTCTTTTTAGCAGTGTGAGAACAGACTAGTACAACAGATAACTTGAAAAGACACTAGAAAAAAAAAAAAAAAGCCAGTATTCCCAACCTGGTTCTAAGTTCTAAAGCTCAGTCTTTTGAAAGTTTCCTGCCCTACTCCAACCAAATTTAGCAATACACATTGACGTCTGCTTTAGGCCAGTACTAAGAGTGCAGAAATTAATAATAATAGTAGCAAATATTTATATGGTGTTTACTATGTTCCAGTCCTTGTTCCAATTGCATGCATTAACTCATTTACGCTTCACAAGAACCCTATGAGGTAGGTACAAAGTACTTTGGTTTACAAATTAAGAAACTAAGGCCCAGAGAGCAGATAGGTCTCTGCCCTTGAAATACGGTCTCGGGAAAGCAGATGTACAATCAACTGCGACAGAAGTCTGTGCAGTCGGTAGTGTCATGTGGGCAACAACAAGCTGTGGAAGGAAAGAAGAAGGAAAGATCAAAGAGGGGACCTCTCAAAAGGGGCAATTTGGGAATGAAGACTTGAAGGGTGACTAGGACTTTGCCTTCAGGAAAAAATAGGAGTGGGCAAGAACATTTTAGATAAAAGAAGCAGCGCTGCACTTGTCAAGGCTTGGCTGCTGAAAAGCATGTGGCACGTCTGGGACCATTCAGCATGACTAAAGTTCAGAGCTCTCAGCTATGGTAGAAGATAGGTTGAGATGAGTGAGGTGACAACACCCTGAGGAGAGAATCTGTGAAAGGTTTTTGAATGGGGAGTGCCAGCGTCTACACTTTGTTTCAGAAAGGCAATTCAGTTATGTCTGTATGGGAGGTGAGAGTGATTGGAGGCAGAGGAACCCATTAAGATGTTGTAATGCTCAAGGTAAAAAATGTTTTAGTTATTCGTGGAAATGGTAGAGGCAATAGGAGACAAAGATGAGCACACATAGTCCCTGACCTCTTAAAATGTGCATTCTGGTAGAGGAAGACCAGCGACACACAGTAGTACAATTTAGAAGGTGATAAGAATTATGTAGGAAATGGAAAAGGTGATAGAGAATTACTGAAAGTAGCGGCCATTAAGGCAAAGAGTGGAAAACCCACAGGGACAGTTGTCTAGGGCCTCATGGCTCTACACCCAAATCACCAGCTGCTCAGGAACTTCCCAGCAATGTCCCACCTAGTAAAGATCTAGGTGAAAGGGGAGCAAAACTTGGACTGGGAGATTTAATTTTCTATGGTGTTCTCGTTGGTAAAGCCTTAGCAACAGCCAGTGTGAGAGACTGGAACACAAGCATAGCCTGTTCTGTAGGCGTTGTTGGTGTATGCCTTTCATTATTACTCTGCCATTTTTAAGAAAGCTTTACCATTTTCCTTTTCTTTAATTCTTAAGAGTTTACATTTCCCCTGATGAGAAGGAGCTAGCCATGAGTGAACCTTAGTAGGAGAAAGGTAAGAGCCCCAAGGCAGGAATGAACTTCCTGTCTTCAAGGAACTGAAGGAAGGCTAAGTTGATTGAAGCCAGGTTAGTCAGGTGAGCAGGGGAACAATGCCTGTGCCAAGGCCCTTGAGCCAAAGATTATGAAAAACACACCAGCTATTAAACAGCTGGGTTTATTGTTGCAAAGAGGAGAAATGTATACCTTGGGGAATACTGAGGTGTCTCAATAAGAGTGTGTTAGAATTTATTATGGGATTTAGGCTTTGGGTGATTCGGGGGTGGTTCTAAGGAAGCAGAGGTTTGCTCTGGATTGGATGCTGTCCGAAAGTGGGGGCAATTCTATGGGTATTTTGTGAGTTGTGCATGCAGTGATCTCGTTTTTATCTATGCTTAGAGAAGACAAAATTATGAGGTGACCTTGTTTTGTTTCATTTTGTCATGGTCTCCGAGTAACTTTGTTGTTATTCTATAATACTGTTTAGATTTTTTAGGCGCACTGGGCTGTGAGCCTCAGACCAGCTTCTAATAATATTGCAATCAAGCTGTAAACAGATCAGTTTTGCACATCAAGGGTACATTTTTTTCCTCCTCATTAGTGACAAGCTTATGTGCAGAAAGAGATCTGGATTTTATTCTAACAGCTGAGCACAGACAACAGGTCAGTGTGTGATTAGTATTGCCACCTGGATAACAAAGAGCAGCCCTTAGATTTAAAAAACAAAACCAAGATATGCAGTGTTAGAATTACCGTTGCTCTTCCGACAGTACTCAATCCAGAGCAAAGCCACACATCATTAATTCATTCCCAGAATTAACTAACCCTACTCCAAATCCTACAGCAAATCCCTCCTAACACTTTCTCACAGGGGTGCTCCAAAGTTTCCCATCGTGTGCCCTCTCTCCCTCATTACAACAAGCCAGTAAACCCAATTTTGTCTAACTATGGACATTGTCCCAGTGGTTTGGGCTAAACTGCATCAACGCTGCAAAAAAACTGGAAAGTTTTATTCAGGAAAGTGACATGAGATATTTATTTATTTATTTATTTATTTTATTTTATTTTTTTTTTTTGAGACGGAGTCTGGCTCTGCCGCCCAGGCTGGAGTGCAGTGGCCAGCTCTCAGCTCACTGCAAGCTCCGCCTCCCCGGTTCACGCCATTCTCCTGTCTCAGCCTCCCGAGTAGCTGGGACTACAGGCGCCCGCCTCGTCGCCCGGCTAGTTTTTTGTATTTTTTAGTAGAGACGGGGTTTCACCGTATTAGCCAGGATGGTCTCGATCTCCTGACCTCGTGATCCGCCCGTCTCGGCCTCCCAAAGTGCTGGGATTACAGGCTTGAGCCACCGCTCCTGGCTGAGATATTTATTTAAATGAGTACTCAAGCTACTATGGGCAGATAGGCTTATGAGGGCAAGATTGTGGAAGCAAAAATCTGAATGATGAGAAGCCAAATCCAAATGATGAACAAAAGAGGACAACCCTGAAAAACATGACAGGATTTGGCATGCAAAGCCACGGAGAAGGATGGTGAGTTTTAGGAAGAGAGAAGAACCAAAGAACACTCGCTCCCCAACTAGGAGGATAGAGAATAAATTAGGCAGGAAACAAGGAAAGGGGAATAGATATCAGGCATAGCATAGAAAATGGCCAGCCTAGACTTTAAATATGTTAGGTTGAATATGGAGAATAGGAAGCATGGGGGAAGGAGTGAGGAGGTGAGTGACGGAATGAAGCTGGTTAGGAAGGTTGGGGCTCGGTCCTGAAGGACGTTGAACATCATGCTGAGGAATTTAGATTTCATTCTGTAGATATATATATAGATCAGTGACCTTCTTAGTCAACATTATTAGGTGGGCATGGTGGCTCACATCTGTAATCCCAGCACTTTGGGAGGCTGAGGCAGGTAGATCACAAGGTCAAGAGATAGAGACCATCCTGGCCAACATGGTGAAACCCCATCCATACTAAAAATGCAAACATTAGCTGGGCATGGTAGCGCCTGCCTGTAGTCCCAGCTACTCGGGAGACTGAGGCAGGGGAATTGCTTGAACCCGGCAGGTGGAGGTTGCAGTGAGCCGAGATCATGCCACTGCATTCCAGCCTGGCAACACAGCAAGACTCTGGCCAAAAAACAAACAAACAAAATCAACATTACAGAGACCAAGACAAGAAGAAAGGATAGGAAAGACAAGGAAAAATCACTGGGAGTCATGTGACATCCTCTGCCTTAGTTCTTTTTGTTGTTGTTTATTTTATTTTATTTTTTGTTTGTTTGTTTGTTTCCTCTGCCTTAGTTCTAAAGGGAGCTAAAAGGGTCCTCTTGTTCAAATCCAAGCACAGAGTCCCTTCTGATTCTGGGTCACCAGAACTTCAGTAGACCTAAAGCATATTGGTAAACCACCCACTTTCCATTTCTTATCTTGGGCAAATTTGCATCTCCTAAGAAAGGTTTCATGTTGTTTATTTTATTCTATCCATGCTCCCTCCTCCATCTCCACATAACTAACTCCTGTTCATGCTTCAAGATCCATGTCATCTTTTTGAAAATGTCCCTGATTAGTACCCCGATATCACTGCTGTCTCCTCTTTGCTGCAACTTTACCTTGTATATTATCTTCCATCAGTACTGCTTCTACTACTGATTACTGTCACTACCACTGCTACAGACAAGGATATTGAGCTCTGACATGGAAAAAGTTGCTTTGCACACAGCAGCTCTTTTAACCCTTACCACAACCCATTCCACTTGCTGATATCATTCTCACTTTAAAGATGAGAGAACTTAAGCTCAGAAAGGTTTAAATCACAAAGTCGCAGAGCTGGGATTAAAATGTAGGTATTTCGGAACCCTTTTTCTTTATATAACTATTATATTACATAACACATTGCATATTATTTGTGTATACACCTCTCTCCTGGTGGAGTGTGGGCTCTTTGAAGGCAGATGCTGTGTCTTCTCTGGCGTGTAATAGATCACCAAATGTTACCTGATTAAAAGGAAGAAGGCAGGTGGAGATAGTGATGGAAAGAATGCAAGGTGGTGTGCAATGGGAGAATTACTGTTTCATACCAATGCCTATCAACCTTTTTCATAGAAATAATGATGTTTTTATAGCACACTGGGACAGACTGGGGGATCTAGATCACTAGACCATCGTAGGTATAGTATCTGTAGCAGGTTCAGTTAACCACTTGGGTTACTGTAGTTTTGAACAGATCAATATATCTTGGGGATCTGCTGGGCATTCTGTGCTTTATATCGGGGTTAGCAAGGTATTTCTTAAAGGGCTAGAGAGTAAATGTCTTAGTCTTGTGAGGTGTAAGGTCTTTGTCACAACTATTAATAGGCAACAGATAACACATAAACAAATGAGTGTGGCTGTATTCCAAAAAAAAGCTTTATGTACAAAAACAGATGGCTGGCCTGTGGGTCTTGTTTGCCGACCTCGGTTTTAGATGAATATTGTGCTTCAGAGCCTTTTGGTTCTCCTCCTCTTAGCCTGATTTTTAAAATGTGGATGATGTCCAATTTATTCGTTTGTTCTTTTACAGATTGTGCTTTCGATGTTATGTTTAAAAATCTTTGCCTAACCCAAGGTCACAAAGACTTTTTCCCCCTATATTTTCTCCTTCGGTGCATTTTATCCTCAGTACAATCCTTCTTAAGAATGAATGAATAAATAAGTAATTTAAATGAAAGGAAAGAAGATCTTTCTTCCCTAGTTCATACTCTCCCAACCCCAGACTCCCAAACCATGAAGCTCAGCAGATATTCCTTGAACTCCATCTGATTTTTGAGCTCCTAACCTTGCCAATCTGTTTAACGTAGTGATTCCCAGCCTTTCAACACTGCAACATATTCTTTTTACAGCATACACACCCCAATTTTACTTGCACACCCCCCACGCACACACTTGCTTTAACAAAATTAGTCCCAACATAGTTTTGAAATTGAATTTAAATTTATTTTTCATTGTCAAATTTTTTTAGGAACTGAAGAATATCTGGTTTATGACAGCCCATCTCTATGAGGTAAAGCGAACTCTCACCAGGCAGGATGGAATTTGGACCAAGAGAAAGGCTAGAGGAATGAGACTGGGGCTGAAAGAAGTAGTGGGCCTGGGAGGTGGGTTTCAGAGGTTTACCAGGTCTCCCTCCACAGCTACTCAGCTCTGTACTCATTTCTCTTTATTTTTAAAAATATAGGCCAGGCTCAGTGGCTGACGCCTGTAATCCCAGCACTTTGGGAGGCCGAGGTGGGCGGATCACAAGGTCAGGAGATCGAGACCATCCTGGCAAACATGGTGAAACTCCGTCTCTACTAAAAATACAAAAAAAATTAGCCGTGGTTGGTGGCAGGGCACCTGTAGTCCCAGCTACTCAGGAGGCTGAGGCAGGAGAATGGCATGAACCCGGGAGGCAGAGCTTGCAGTGAGGCCAGATCGCACCACTGCACTCCAGCCTGGGCGACAGAGCGAGACTCTGTCTCAAAAAATAATAAAATATATATATAGTGTTTTATGTAAATATATATCATATACAAATTTGAAAAATGAGTTATTCAAGAGGGAATATAAGGACAAAAAAGAAAAGTTGGAACTAAGATTGAGTTTAGCAGCAAAAGTGTTGTGGAAATGACCAAAATTTGGTTCTAAGCTTTCTAGAAGTCAAAATAAGGCAGAAGACCTCTTCATTTTACATAGCTGACAGTATCCAATAGAGAGCAACAACCCAATTGTCCAAGAGGAGCTTGTTCCAGAGAAGACAATGTGTAACGTCCCAGGAACAGCTCCGGGCCAGGAGCCCAGCGGTCTCCATGCTGTCATCAGCTGAGGTGGAATTACTGCAGCCCCTCCACCCGGTTACCCAGGGTTCTCAAAGGAACTTGGAGACCCTATGGTTACACATGCTACCACCTCCCCCTTTCCCATTTCTTTTGTTTATTATTTTTTGGTCAACTTGCACAGAATATTTTGAAGCAGTGAAAACTAAGTTTTATTCATGTTTGTATTTATTATAGCACTTACAATGGACAAAAATGGGGCTCAAAACTGGTTTATGAATGAAATAATAATACACTTAAGAGTCCCAGAGGGGTGGGTCATTTAAAAGAATTTGATAGGCCAGGCACAGTGGCTCAAACCTGTAATCTCAGCACTTTGGGAGGCTGAGACGGGGGATCACGAGGTCAGGAGGTAGAGACCATCCTGGCTAACACGGTGAAACCCCGTCTCTACTAAAAAATACAAAAAACTAGCCGGGCGAGGTGGCGGGCGCCTGTAGTCCCAGCTACTCGGGATGCTGAGGCAGGAGAATGGCGTGAACCCCTGAGGCGGAGCTTGCAGTGAGCTGAGATCCAGCCACTGCACTCCAGCCTGGGCAACAGAGCCAGACTCTGTCTCAAAAAAAAAAAAAAAAAAAAAAGAATTTGATAGCTGGTTCCTATCACCTGAGCTTTTTCTGATTTTCTCTCATTTATTCAGCTAACTTTTAGAGCACATACCTCTAAATTTAGAGCACCTATCTCAGAGTTCTGCCTGATGCTCTGAGGCTGAGCCCTGGAAGTAACTACAATAAGCACAACACCAACCCTCCCCACACTAAAAGCGCTCTTAGTCAAATTGGGAAAAGAACTCATGCCAAGTGACATGCTCATATAAACATACTGCTAAGGTTGGGTGGTCGTCAAGAGGAGTAAGAGATGCTTTCTTCCTGGGAAATTGAAGGAGTATGTGTGTGTGAGGGGGAGGGGCAGGTAAAGACATATTCTCAAGGGAGCTGACATCGGAACCCACTCTCGATTAATGAGTTAGACTTCATCAGGCAAAGGCACAGCCAGGAATCGCCATGACACATTGGGGGATCAGTGTGTGGAGCATATTGGGAGTGCGTCATGGGAGGGGGATCCTGAGGGCTAGCTAGCGATCAGGATGACAAGGGAGGTCAGGGCCCAATGGCAAACAGTCACATCAAGGTGGACTGGCATACGTTCTAGTGTATGACCATTGTCCCATTTAATTAAAGCACCTTTTTTTTTTTTTTTAAAGTCTGAACCAGAGTTCAGATTTGGGTGATAAACTATATGACTCTACTTATAAGATAATCCATTATCTCTTCCACTTTTTTTTTTTTTTTTTTAATCTCAGGTCAAAACCTTCTATTCTGCCTTAGCCTCCACCTCACTTTTTTCAGTTGGGGAGCTCAGTTTCTGGAGCCTAGGGGATTTTGCAAGAAATGAACCGAGGCCATCAGAATGGAGCTTCCAGTTGCTGTTGAAAGGATTCTCCCAGGCCAGCAGATTGAACAAATCTATGTGTGCCTGGCTGAGGCCAGAAGGAGTCTGGTGCTCCTGCTCCCAGCCCTAGATCAAACTCTGTTTCTTTGTGGGAAGCCCTTCTTTTCTTTCTCACATCTAATCTTCAAGATGCAGCAGAAATTCCATCCTCTTCCAGAAGCCTTATCAGATGTCTCTCAGAATTTGTATCCCTCCTTCATTTTCCCATAGAAAGTGTTTGAAGCTGTATCACATTTCACAATGAATAATTTATATATTAGGTGTATCTGCCCCACTCAACCATGAGCCCTGGTTGGACATCTTTGTGTTCTTCGTGGTACAGAGAGCTCTGCCACTCACCTCCTCACATCACCATCGGAATGATCATCATGGTCAATTCCACATCATGGCATCATGACAGCTCATGGTGACAGGCCAGGTACTATGGTGAGGGATTTCCTTGCAGTATCTCATTTAATCATC
Organism: Trachypithecus francoisi; assembly: GCF_009764315.1. Lineage (NCBI taxonomy): Eukaryota > Metazoa > Chordata > Mammalia > Primates > Cercopithecidae > Trachypithecus > Trachypithecus francoisi. The sequence continues at coordinate 14,608,871 of NW_022681473.1, read as the reverse complement.
ACAGTAATTTTATGACATCAATTTTAATATTATCCCAACTTTAGAGAAGAGATTAATTCCCAGAATGATGGAAAAATAGCCCAGGGTCACTGAGGCAGTAAGCAGCTGTGCTGGGACTGGAGCCTCGGTCTGTGTGATCTGACTCTGGGGTTCCAGTCCTAAAGCAACAGCGAGTTGTCATAGACATGAATTTTCACATTTAGAAAGGCCAGACACTGTTCCAAAGTGCTTTGCTTCCATTAGCTCATTTAATCCTCTCAAGTAACCTAAGAATTTGACACACTAACTCCATTTTAAAGAGAACCAAACTGAGGCACAAAAAACTTGCCAGTGATGAGTATTTGCCTCCATGCGGGTGAGGACATGCTTGTCATACCTGAGCACAAGCATCTCTGCCAGGTACTCGGCTCCCTGGGTCTGGGTGGTTCTCCAGGTGGTTGCTGAGGGTCCACACATGCTGCAAGAAGCAGGGCTGAATGTCAGGGGTCTCCGGGACTTTCACAGAGTAGATGCTGTGGTGGACCTGCACTCTGGCTGTGACCTACAACCTGATGGTACCCCGGATGGTACCCCTTGACGTTCTGGCACTTGGCTGAGAAGTTACCATTAAGGCTGGGGAGGAAGGGGAGCTTAGCATTGATAGAGCCGCCCAGGCCCGGTGTAGTTGAGCCAGTGGTCAATGAGCTCTGCCTAGGTTTCTACGATCCTCTGTCTCCTGGCACCCTGTGCACGTGGTCTGGAAAGAGGTGGTCACTTGCTGCAATGCCAGCCCGAGCTCTGCATTACTTAGATTTTCCCAGCCGCTGTCCAGCAGTTCCCCTCGCAGGGGCATGTTCAGTGCCTGCTTGCAGGCTTGGGACCGCAGCATCCCCGCATGCCTCATCATTTGAGCCTTCTAGGGGCTCCTCCTCTTTCTGAGACTAGCTACTGCTCTAAATGAGCCTCTGGGCTAGGTGCTTTAAAATCTCATTCACCCTCTCACCATTCTACTTTTGTACATTAGCAAGCTAAGACCCACAGAAAGGTAAAATGCCTAAGGTCACAGTACACAACAGAGCTAGCATTTGAATCCAGGTTCCTTTGATGCCAAAACACAATTTCCATTCACTGATCTATGCGTGGTGTTTCTCCTTTCTATTCAGTATCAGGGTCTTGTTTTTTTTTTTTTTTTTTTGAGACGGAGTCTTGCTCTGTCTCCCGGGCTGGAGTGCAGTGGCCAGATCTCAGCTCACTGCAAGCTCCGCCTCCCGGGTTTACGCCATTCTCCTGCCTCAGCCTCCCGAGTAGCTGGGACTACAGGCGCCCGCCACCTCGCCCGGCTAGTTTTTTGTATTTTTAGTAGAGACGGGGTTTCACCGTGTTAGCCAGGATGGTCTCGATCTCCTGACCTCGTGATCCGCCCGTCTCGGCCTCCCAAAGTGCTGGGATTACGGGCTTGAGCCACCGCGCCCGGCTCAGGGTCTTGATTTTTATCCCTCCTAGGGCACTTGCAATTAAAGAAGGCTCATGGAAAGGAGTGTGGGATTGCTCCTGGTTCTGGCTGGTTCTAACAGCGTGCTTGGAGCAGAAGTCTTTTCTCTCCACCATGTATGAGCTTTGTCATTTTGTCAGCTGAGCCCTCCCACTCACGGCTTTCTTCCCCGAGTCCCACTTCCTTCACACTCACGGCTTTCTTCCCCGAGTCCCACTTCCTTCACACTCACGGCTTTCTTCCCCGAGTCCCACTTCCTTCACACTCACGGCTTTCTTCCCCGAGTCCCACTTCCTTCACACTCACGGCTTTCTTCCCCGAGTCCCACTTCCTTCACACTCACGGCTTTCTTCCCCGAGTCCCACTTCCTTCATCTGTTACAGAATGAGAACAATAAAAACCTCTTCAAGCTTGAGCTGTTGGATATAAAATGCCCAGTAGAGTGCCTGGCACAAAATAAGGTGTTCTTTCAGGGGAGTGGATTAAATGGCTTGTTCAAGGTCTGGGTTTGCATCCAGGTTTGTCTGAATCCAAAGCCTAGTGCTCTTTCAATGCAATGCTTCTTTCTGATCTGTATGTTTACATTCTTTTATTATTAAAAAGTGTGATTGATTTATCCTACGGGAACCTGGGACTGAATTATTTGCTGGAGAGATGGCTGTCCTCTGGGAAAACAAATCTTTTTTTTCTCTCTTGTTTCTTCCCAGGACAGGGATAAGTAATCATGCTGCTCAGTCCCCTAGCCTCCTGACCCGGGAATAAGCACTTCATGGCATTATAAATTCAGAGGAGTCCAGGAATTCAGCATGTTTAGTTATAGCTCTTTCCCAGAACCTGGCGCCAGTCTGTGGGTATGTCACAGCTGTAGATACAAGTGAAAATAATCATGCTTTTGCTGAATGGTGGTGAATCAGTTGCTGACAAGGACAAGATACCAACAGGAGGAGGGCAAGGAAAACTCTCTGAGGATGTTTTATTTCCAGCCCTGGGCAGCATTTGCTGAGCTGGGAGATTAGGAGGCATCATTTGGTGCCCAGTACTCACATCCCCCAGTTGTTCAGAGGCAGCATAAGGACCATAGAGAGGCAAGAGAGTCTTCAGAGTCAGTTGCCAGGGCCCCAAGTGACCTCAGAAAAGAAGTGCGACTTTCTGTAAAACAGGAGCAAACAGGACTTTTTAGCTGTTCACTGAAAAAAATTACAACACATGCTTGTTGTGGAAAATTAAAAGGGTCAAGAGGTTATATAAGGTAAAAAAAGACCTTCTTCATCCAGTTGTGCTTCCCTGAGATAACCACTGTGAATAGGTGGGTGTGTCACCTTCCAGACATGTCTCCATGAGTGCACGCATGGACCCAGGCACGTAGGCACATACTACTTTCTTTTACAAAAATATGATAGTGCCAGGCCATGTGTACTTTGCCTATGGAGAAGCTGATTCCCAGAGAAAGGAAGTGATGTGCACAAGGTCACACAAGGACAGATTGGAGCAGAGATGGCCCTGACCCTGTATCTCTTGCCTTGTATTCCCAGGCTCAGACCACCTCCTACCCTGCGTCACTCTCTTGGACTGTGTGCATTCTAATTGAGCACCATAGGGGATACAAATGCAGACAGTTATTCTGGCAAATAGCCAAGGGCAATAGTCAAAATATTTACCACTGTGCAAGTTGCAGGCCCAGCCATTCAGAACTAACAGTGGCTGCAAATGACCTTCCTGAGGTTACTGGCTAAATACTAGCCCTGCATGTAGGAGTCTCATTTCATACCCTACATATCTCTCCACGGATGGCTGGGAAGGAATCCATGAATGAATAAATGAGGATGGAAAGTGATCTGAAATAATACCGCAAAGGAAGGAAAACTTCTTTCAATAGAAGTGTAATGTTACCAACTGCAGCGTTATCTGCCTATATATTTTTACACTCAGGGCCCTGTGAAAGGGGAAGAGGCAATAATGGAAAAGGAAGGAAGTAGAAAGGAGATGTTTATTGGAGTTCAACAGAACTGGACTTGAGAATATGGCTCTGCACTTAGTGGCTCTGAGACCCTGGGCAAGTGACTTAATCTCCTTGCCTTTTTTTTTTTTTTTTCCTGTAAACATCTGTGAATATGAAGAGGAGAGGCACAAAAAGTAAATTAACCCCGATTATACTAATTAAGGGCCAGATAGGCTGAGGGGTCTGAGAGACTTTTAGTCTAGTGGGCTTATAATGTAATGTCGGGGGTAGTCCAGGGATCCTGAATTTTACCAACAGAAAAATCATGAGATCTGTGCAGATTTGGAAAAGAGACTTTATTTCTTATAAAGGAGTTATAGCCTGCCAGTGGCCATCCTGACAGGCTGAGAAGCACACCTTCAACACAGACCGAAAGGCAGATACTTTGAAGAAGGAGGGGTTGAGGCAGGAGCTTTATGCTACGTAGGTTGGCTAAATATACATATTCAACAAGTTACGGGAGAAGCTATGAATATTCTCCAAGTGATTTCTAATGCATGCATACTGAATAAACATGCATGCTACAAATGATCTATGTTCATATTTGAGAGGGTACTTAACATTTAAATCTATTACAATTAGGCTCTCTATATTTCAGAAGGTAAAACAGGGACATGAAGGCTCTCAAGTGCAAAGCCTCTATAAAACCGACCGGAACCAGTCCATAGTCGGTGGGCTTTTACCAGGACAGTTACTGAAATCTCTTTGTTGTCTCATCAAAGCTGTAGTTATGGCTTGTGGAACAGGGGGTCAGTTAGCACATGATGATGGATGAGCTGCAGTTATTTTAATATTACTTTCCTTGAGGCCAGTGCTTGTTGAGCTGCTTAGAGAAAGGAAAACCTTGTGGCAGTTAAAGTTTATTCTTTAAGCATAGGGGTGTGTGACTTAACCTTTGCCTGGCATGGGCATCGGTCCTGTTTATAATTCGATATCTTACTGCCACCAAGAGTCTGTTCTGTCAGTCTTATGATCTCTGTTTTAAAATTCATGCTCGTCAGTTGCTGTGTCTATATGCAAAAGGGAGAGGATATAATGAGGCGTGTCTGATCTCTTGTCTCCTTATGGCCAGGAACTCCATTTTTAAGGTTTCTCTGAGGTCTCCTTGGCCAAGAGGAGATCCGTTCAACTGGTTGGGGTGGGCGCTTAACATTTTAATTTTAGTTCTCAATCCCATAAAGGGTCTTGAGGTCTTTCTCATCCTCGATTCAATCTGAGGGCAATTCTGAGTTAAACCTCCAAGTAACTTCTATTCTCTCCATCTGCACCTCATCTCTACCCCAGTACACACAGGAGAAGATCACCTAACCATTAAACTTGTAGTTTAAAGAAACTACCAGGCACCTGGCAATCCCTTACTTCCTGCAGTCTTCTTGTCTTTCTTGTGATACTTTTTCTTGTTTTGTTTGTTTGTTGGTTGGTTTTTTGAGACGGAGTCTCGCTCTGTTGCCCAGGCTGGAGTGCAGTGGCGAGATCTTCACTCACTGTGGCCTCAGCCTCCCGAGTAGCTGGGACTACAGGCGCCCGCCACCACTCCCGGCTAATTTTTTGTAGTTTTTTTTTTAGTAGAGACAGGGTTTCACCGTGTTAGCCAGGATGGTCTCGATCTCCTGACCTCGTGATCCGCCCGTCTCGGCCTCTCAAAGTGCTGGGATTACAGGCTTGAGCCTCCTCGCCCGGCCGTGATACTTTTTCTTAAGGATTTCTCATGGGTCTGCCTCACTTGACAATGGATATATATACTCTCAGTATTTAGCTCGGAGAAGACCCAGACTCATGAAAGAGATGCAGAGAGCTAGGAGGGAGAGACAGAGACAGAGAAAAGCCATGACTAGCATCACTAAATTAACCATGTTCTCGAGACTCATAATTCATACCATCGTTACATGTTCTGTAGGTAACTGCTGCAACCTTCCAACAAGCGTCCCCATCTCCTGAAGGAGAGCTGGGATCATGGCACACTCTAAGACAAAAACCTGCAGTGGCTCATTGTTTATATAGCATTGGCTCCCAATAAAGCCAGTTAAAAAAGAGAGGTTTTGGGTTTCAATATATGGAACTTTAGAAGATGAGTTCTGAGAACGAAAACTACACCCTACAGAGCTTCCACATCAACGTGACGTTACTATTCCACTGTCTTCACTAGCATAACTTTACCATTGCAGTGACTCTTACCTGGAAAAATGACTCGATTATTCATTACAGGAATTTCCCAAAATATCCATCAACTCTTCAATGAAAAGTATCAACAGACAGTTTTTACCTTTGAATCTCTTGCCTTACCTTGCTTTTCCCACCAATCTTAGACTTCCATGTTGTGATTTTTGCCCATTTCAAATCAAGACCTCCCCAGCTCTCTCCATGGAGGGAAATGGCTTAAAGGAAACTTAAATTCTCAATAAATTCTAACCTTGCTCTCTGAGATACTGCCGAATCTCTGCTGAAATGGTGTTTTCCCTATCTCATCAACAGTTTGTATTGGTGATATTTGGGGAAATGGCATTTGACAGTCCCTAGAAAATTTTGTAGCTCAGTTAGATTTGAGAATTCCTTGACAAAATTAAGTCCTAATTCTTGAGTCTAATGTTCAAGGTCCCCAGCAGTCTGACTATTGTCTTGGTTTCAAATCAAATGTCCAATTAATCTCTTTCCCCTCTCTTTATTACACTTTATGTTTACAAAACCTACACTATATTTTTTGTTTTCTAATTTTATTTTTCACTGATGCATAATAGATATACATAGTTTCAGGGTGTGTTTGATAATTTAATATATTCAAATAACCTGTGAAGATCAAATTAGTATAATCAGGATATCTATTAAATATTTCTTTATGCTAGAAACATTTGAATTATTCTTTTCTCACTATTTTGAAATAAAGACTATATTATTGTATAGTCACCTCTCTGATGTATCAAGCACTAGGTCTTATTTCTTCTATCAAACTGAATATTTGTACCCATTAATGAACCTCTCTTCATCCCTCCCTGCTCGTCTTCCCAGCATGTGCTAAACACCAATCTACTCCCTATCTTCATGAGATCCCCCCTTTTTTTTTAGCTCCCACATATGAATAAGAATATGTGGTATTTATCTTTCTATGTTTGACTTATTTCACTTAACATAATGACCTCTAGTTCCATTCATGTGGCCGCAAATGACAGAATTTTATTCTTTTTTATAGATGCATAATATTCCATTCTATATATATATATACCACATTTTCTTTATCCATTCATCCATTGATGGGATTGCTGCAGCTGCTGTGCAGGATGGAGGTGTGGTTCTCAGGCCAATGTGGTTATGTTCCCAGGGGGATTATGGCTGCCTCTGCTGCATCATACAGGTCACCAGGGAAATGGGGGAAAGCCAGCAGTGACAGGCCTCACACTGCTTACATGCAGCCAAAAAGGCCAGTCTCACTCCCACCATGCCCTACCAGCAGCACCAGGCAGCCAGTGAGCAGGGCTGAGATCTTGCCCTAGGCTGCAAGCCTCCCCACTGAGAAAGCAGATACGGCTTTCATGCTTTTTACCCCTTACCACCTGCCGTGGCTTCTGTACTCATATCTGCACTTTTGTTCACTCCCTATCCCCCAGATTCTGCCCAGGAAAATTCATGTTTGGCAGAAATTATTTCAAAGTTCAGCTGGAAGTTTTCTTCTCACTGTGGTTCTTCCTCAATTCCACTGGCAGCCCTCCCCAAGGACTCCTGTGAGATAAAGTTGGAAATGGCTTCCCTGGGTTTCCTTGGGGGTCAGGAGTGTCTATACAGCTCTTTCTGCTGCTGCTTCTACTTTTATATTTCACTTGGCTCTCTAAATTTGTTTCAGCTCTCGATAAGGTTAAATTCTTCTTCCATGATCTAGATGTTCAGGTTCCCCAGTGAGGATGTGTGTTCAGAGGTAGACTTTCCCCCTCTCACCCTTTGGGCAATCAGTTTTTTTAACTGTCTTATGGTGTTTGCAGCAGCAAGCTACTTCTTTCAAAGGGTCTGTGAATTCTTTTGGTTTTTCTGGTGTGCTCCTGTGGTAGTTCTTGAAGCAACAGTTCACAATGTGAGTCTCCACATGCTGTTCTGCCTGTCTGAGTGGGAGCTACAAGTTGTTCCTGCCTCCTATCTGCCTTTTTTTTTTTTTTTTTTCCAACTTAGGAATGGTCTTTTTAATGTGTTGTTGAATTTGGTTTGCTAGTATTTTTTCATATCTAAATTCATCAGAGATGTTGGCTTGCAGTGGTCTTATTGTTGTGTCCTTGTCTGATTTTGCTATCAAGGTAATGCTGGTTTCATAGAATGAGTTTGGAAGCATTCTTTTATCTGTAATTTTTTGAAGTTTGAGTGAAATGGGTATTAGCTTTTCTTTAAATGTTTGGCAGAATGCAGCAGTGAAGATACTAAGTCCTGGACTTTTCTTTGATGGAAGAGTTTTTATTATGGCTTTGACCCTGTTGCTTGTTACTTGTTGGTAAGTTTAGGTTTTCCATTGTTTCATGATTCAGTCTTGGTAGGTGTACGCATCCATGAATTTATGCATTTCTTTTAGGTGCTCCAAAGTTTTGATGTATATTTGTTCATAATAGTCTGTAATGATTTTTTTTTTTTTTTGTATTTCTGTGGTCTCAATGGTTATGTCTCCTTTTTTTGTGTTTGATTTTCTTTATTGGGGGTCTTCTCTCTTTTTTCTTGGTTAGTATAGCTAAAGGTTTGTTGGTTTTGTTTACCTTTTCAAAACACCAGTTTTCTGTTTCATTAACCTTCTACATTTATTTAGTTTCAATTTTATTTATTTCTACTCTGATTTTTATTATTTCTTTCCTTCTGCTAATTTTGGGTTTCATTTGTTCTTGCTTTTCTAACTTCTTGAGGTGCATTATTAGATTGTTTGTTTGAATTCCATTTTCTGATGTAGATATTTGTTGCTATAAAATTCCCTCTTAGTACTACTTTGGCTGTATCCTATAGATTTGGGTATGTTGTGTTTCTGTTTTCATTTGTTTAAAAAAACTTTTAAATTTCTTTCTTAATGTTTGTATTGACCTATTTGTCATTCAGGAATGTGTTGTTTAATTTCCATGTGTTTGTGTATTCTTCCAAGTTTTTCTTGTTATTGATTCTAGCGTTATCTCATTGTGATCAGAAAAGATATTTTACATGATTTCTACATTTTTTAATTTATTGAGACTTATTCTGTGGCTTCAGATACGGCCTATCCTAGAGAATGTTGCATGTGCTGATAATAAGAATGTGCATTTTGCAGCATTTGGGTGAAATGTTCTGTAAATGGCAGGCCTACCTATTTGGTCTAGTATGCACTTTAACTTCATTGATTATTTGTTGATTTTCTGTTTGGTGATCTGTACATTACTGACAGTGAGGTTTTAAACTCCACTACTATTATTGTGTTGCCACTTATCTCTTATTTTAGAATTATTAGTGTTTGATTTTAATACTCATGAGTGCCACTGTTGAATGCATGCATATTTACAATTGTTGTATTCTCTTGCTGGGTTGACCTCTTTGTCATTATATAGTGGTCTTCTTTGTCTCTTATTAGTCTTTGACTTGCAGTCTATTTTATCTGATATAAATATAGCTACTCATATTCTTATTTGGTTTCCAGATGCATGAAATATCTTTTTCCACTCCTTCACTTTTAGTCTGTGTGAGTCTTTATAGGTGATGTGGGTTTCTTGTAGGCAGCATATAATTGGGTCTATTTCTTTATTCATCTAGCTACAGTCTGCCTTTTAATTGGAGCATTGAGCTCATTTACATTTAATGTTATTATTGATAAGTAAGAACTTTCCACTGCCTTGTCTTTGGCTTCTTTTTTGGTTGTTTTGAGACTCCTGTCTTACTGTTTTCTTTCTTTATTGCTTTCCTTTGTGAGTAAGTGATTTTCTCTGATAGTATGTTTTAATTTGTTGCTTTCTATTTTTAGTAAATTTATTATAAGTATTTGCATGTGGTTACAGGAGGCTCACAAATAACATCTTATAGATAGATATAACCAGTTATTTTAGGCTGGGCATAGTCACTCACACCTGTAATCCCAGCACTTCGGGATCCCAAAACAAGGGGACTACTTGAAGCCAGGAGTTTAAGACCAGCCTGGCCAGCAAAGTGAGCCCTATGAGAACTTGTCTCTATAATTTTTTTTAAATTAGCCAGGCATGGTGGCCTGTGCCTGTAGTCCCAGCTACTTGGGAGTGTGAGGCAGGAGGATTGCTTGAGCCCAAGAGGTTAAGACTGTGGTGAGCTATGATTATGCCATTGCAATCCAGCCTGGGTGACAGAGTAAGACTCTCTTTTGAAAAAAAGTATTTTGAAAAGATGGCAACTTATTTTAGATTACCAGGAAAAAATAAAAACAAGTAAAAAATGAAAGAAAACCTCTACACTTTAACTCCATTGCCCCCACATTTTGACTTTGTGTTGTCTCAATTTACATGATTTTTTTTTTTTTATTTTCCATCGCTTAACAGGTTAACAATGTTAGCTATATCAATAACTATTACTGTTTTTGATAGATTTGTCTTTTGGGCTTCATATTAGACTAAGAGTGGATTACACACCACAGTTACAGTAATAGAGTGTTCTAGGTTTGTTTATATACTTATTTTTAGGAGTGAGTTCTTTTTTTTTTCTTTTCTTTTTGAGATGGAGTCTTGCTCTGTCACCAAGGCTAGAGTGTAGTGGCACAATCCCAGCCCACTGCAACCTCCACCTCCTGGGTTCAAGTGATTCTCCTGCCTCAGCCTCCCAAGTAGCTGGGATTACAGGCACCTGCCACCGTGCTCAGCTAAGTTTTGTATTTTAGTAGAGACAGAGTTTTGCCATGTTGGCCAGGCTGGTCTTGAACATCTCATCTCAAGCAATTCACCCACCTTAGCCTCCTAAAGTGCTGAGATTACAGGCATGAGCCACCACAATGGATTCTATACCTTTGAATATTTTCTTTTTGCATGTTAGTGTTTTTTCTTTTTCTATTTCTGATTGAAGACCTCCAGCTGGGATTTCCTGCAAGACAGGTCTGGTGGTGGTTAATTATCTCAGCTTTTGTTTGTCCAGGGAAAACTTTATGTCTTCATATTTGAAAGATAACTGTTTGGATACAGTATTCTTGGATTATAGGCTTTTTTCTTTCAAGACTTTGAAAATGTACTAATCTCTTCAGTCCTTCTTCTCTTTGAGAAATCTGTTGCCAGATGAATTGGAGCTCTTTTATATGTCATTTGGATCTTTTCTCTTGCTGCTTTTAGGATCGTCTCTGTCTTTGATATTTGAGAGTTTTACTATTAAATGTTTTGGTATAGTCTTACTTGGATTGAATCTGTTTGGTTCTCTGATCTTCCTATACCTGGATATTTATCTCTTCTTTAAGTTTTAGAGCATCTTTTTGTTATTATTTCTTTGAATATGCTTTCTACCTCTTGCTGAATTCCCTTTTAAACTCCAATAATTCTTAGATTTGGTCTTTTTCAATTATTTTGATCTTGTTAAATTTCTCTGATAAATTTCTAAATTATTTTTTGTGTTATCTTGGAGATCTCTGAGTTTCCTTAAAACTGCTATTTTGAATTATTCATCAGAGTTCACATATCCGTGTCTCATTAGGGTTAGTCACTTGTGTTTTGCTTTGCCCATTTGGGGAGGTCATAGTTCTCTCTAGATGTTGTTTCTTATGGATGTATATCCTTGTCTTTGCATTGAAATATTAGTTATTTATTTCAGTCTTCTCTGTCTGGCTTATTTTGGCTTTTACTATATATATTTGCTTAGAGGTTCTTTGTAATTTACCTGTTGATTGTCTTTTCTTCATTCTTTTGTTTTCTTTCTTTCTTTCTTTCTTCTCTCTCTCTCTTGCTCTCCTCTCTCTCTCTCGCTCTCTCTCTCTCTCTCTTTCTCTCTTTCTTTTCTGCTAGATTGTTGTCTCCTTTTAGCTCTAGAGGACAGTTTAAGCGTAGGTCTACCTCTAAACAATCAGAGTCCCTCCTGTCTGGAATGGGATGGCCTTGAAGAGGATAATGGGGAAGACCGGATAGGGGTTTGTGCCCTGAAGACCTGTGGAACAAACCTCCTATAGTGTGGTGCTGCTGGGCAGCCACTCTGATTTGACATCTCTTTTGGCTGACTTACAGAGCAGACTTTCCAGGGCTGGAGATGATAATCTCACCTTCCCTATTTGTCTCTGGCTGTCCTCAGAGATATGTCTTCCTTCAGGCACTTCCAATGGTTCTCTTGGGTTGAGGCAGAGATATGTCTCCTATCAGGAAACCCAACCTGGATGCTGTTTGTCAACCTGGATCTCACTTTTACAGTGGAGAAACTGTGATTTGAGGAGAAAGTTTTCACATAGTTGGTGCTGAGCAGATTTCAGGGAGAAGCATTGCTGATATGGATGTCTGATTCTCTTACCGTCTACTCAGAGCTTTTCCTGAGCACCTCTCTGTGGCTCTGGGAACTATCTTCTCCACATATTTGAGTTCTGGGACATTGTTGATGATAATCTTGGTGCTGTATATTTTTTTCTGGTTTTCTAGGATAATGAGAGGTAAAACTAGCTTGCTTCTATGCCACCATTTTGGAACCAGAAATTATAAACTCTACACTTTTCACTAGCCTGTATTCTTGTGTTTTATCAGCTTCATGTTTTTATTCATGCTTTAGGCTGTGCTAATCTTCCTACATCTCAGCATCTTTTTCTTACCTGTGTTGTAACTGGTCTCCAAAGGCAGTTCCAAATTAACCACCCACCCCAGGATTCATCCCACTTGGAAGTCCTGTTCTACAGTGAGTCTTTGCTGGTCCTGTGACTCACTTTAATTAAATATCCCAGACATGAAGCTGTCCCTACACCTAGAAGGCCTGGGAGCTTGCATATCTAGGAACCCAAACCAACCAGCTCTTCTAGCTCTGTCAGCGTCCTGGCTCAGCCTTTATGCTATTTTCATGTAGGTGCTGGCTATGTAGCTGAACCATGTTGGACAGTCAGACCTAACTGAACTCCTGGCCAGCGTACCGTGAAACACAAGTGGTGCCCTGCTGAGCCCAGTGAAACCACAGAATAGTGAGGGAAAAAGGACTGTTGTTTTAGACCACCCAGTTTTGTGGTGGTTTGTTATACAGCAATAGAAAACCAAACACTACTTTCAAGGCCTTTCTCAAAAGCCACTCCTTTAGTAAGCATGTCACTGTCCCACTACTGTCCCATTCCACAGCTGGAAGTGGGAATCACATAGTTCCCTAGTGTAGTGAAACAGAAGATATTTAGCTTCCTGAGTGGAACCTTCCATCTTGTCTTGGCCTCCCCAAAGTGCATTCCATAAATTCAGCATGTTTTATAATCAGTGGGCCTTTTTAGGTGAGACTAGCAATTTAGGAAAAACTGTTAAGGGTTAGAAAAATTTGTAATATACAGTTACCCCCAGCAGATCAAATGCGGTTCCTACAGAGATAAAACTACTATCTAGGGAAGGAATCATAGCTTTTGATTTTTAAAGTTACCCAGTTTACAGTTTATCTACTAGAGACAGGGATAACTACCATATTAAGGAAATATAGACGTATAACCCCAGGAACAAGTATAAAGAAAAAAGTGGGGGGAGATGATATGGTTTGGCTCTGTGTCCCCACTCAAATCTCATCTAGAATTGTAATCCTCAGGTGTTGAGGGAGGGACCTAGTGGGAAGTGATTGGACTATGGGGGCGGTTCCCCCATGCTGTTCTCATGCATAGTGAGTGAATTCTTACAACATCTGGTGGTTCTAAAAAGTGTTTAGCAGTTTCCCCTACACTCTTCTGTCTCTCTCCTGACACCATGTAAGATGTGCCTTGCTTCCCCTTTGCCTTCCGCCATGAGTGTAAGTTTCCTGAGCAGAAGTGTGAGTCAGTTAAATCTCTTTTCTTCATCAATTACCTAGTCTCACGTAGTATCTTTATAGCAGTGTGAGAATGGACTGATACAGAGGACATGATATTCGAACTTCTTGGTTTATAGTGCAGCTTTTGACTAAATTTTTACCCGTGATCATACTTTCTGCCTGTTTTAAAAGCCAATAAAATACAAGTCTTCCTTAGGGGCGAGCAGTTGATTTTATTCTGGAAGCCTGGAACTCCTCACTGTGTCAGCATCACTGACCAGCAGAGGGCAGTGCAGATGCAGATGTACACATCTCCCTGCAAGTGAGAAATGCTGTGAGGAGTGTAGTTCCCTGGCAGTGCCCAGGGGCTGCCCACGTGGGATGGCATTTGGGCTAAGTCTGTACTCTCCCCAGGCTGCCTCTAGGGGACTGAAGGATCTTTCTCAGAAAGATAACTTCCAGCTAAAACTTGAAGGATGAACAGAACTTATGCAGACTAAGAGAGATAGCAAAGTGTTCTAGCAGAGGAATTCTTCATAAGCCAGACTAGAAGCAGAATGTCACTCCTCTCCCTTGGTTACCAAGGAACGTGCTCCTGGTGGATCCATCTCCTTTCCACGAATGGTCCTAAATGTGACCTCACCTTGAATCTGAAAATGCTGTTTCTGGTTGTTGAGCCCTGGCAAGCCAAGAATCTTTTGTAAATCCTCTGGATTCTTACTCAAGTAAGTGTTGGTGTCGTGATCGAAGTCATCTGTCATCTCCTGGAGGGGTTAGTAAAAAAAAAAAAAGGGATAGACTTTAAACACTGGAGAATCTAAACGGACAGAAAACCTGTTCCTCTCAGTTTTGGTGTAAATATCACTGGGGAATGAACTCAGGTCCCAAAAGAGAACAGTCCCTTCTACCCATTCTTGTGGCCAGATGACAGTTGTGTTAAAATTAAGCCACCTGTCCACCAACACCTGGAGCTGCTGTTGCCTGCACTTCCACTGTCATTTCCAAGAAATCATCACCAAATTTAATGTCATGAACTGAGTCTAGTGCTTTTATCCTCAAATGTGGAGGTAAGTTCCATCGAGCATGAGAAACAACAACTCCAGCTTCAGAAACCCTTGACAGGCTGCAAAGTGCCTTTACCCACATTGGATTATTTAAACTTCAAAGCAACAATCAGTTCACGGATGATGAAATAGAGACCCAAGGAACCTAAGTGAGAATTACTAAAAAGTACCCAGGGGAAAAGCATTGGGCAGAGTTATTGTTTAGGATTATTAATCAATGATGGGTCTGGGCCTGTAGTCCAATATTCGAAGTTGTTTCAGTATTGTACACGAGTTTTGGGAGCCTCTTGAATTGGCAAATTGAAATCAAGCTGAAAGTATCCAGAAATACAGGCCCCTCCCGCACACACACATTCACGGTAGCTTCAGATTATACTCCAGGTAGACTCCAAAAGATGTTCAACTCCTGGGTCTTCTCCAGAATCGGCAGCGCATGGAAGCTGGGATGATGAGCAGCACAGCTGGATCCTTGTCCAAGAGGAGACCCAGAAAGAGCAAGAAACACTTTGGGTACATAGTGTTTAAAGAACTCAGAAGAGATAGACTGAATTGTGGTCACGCGCTATGGAGAGGATAGTTTGTTCCTACATACTGATTTACTGCTTGGTGGCTTCCAGTCTGTAAGGGGCAGTTGTGGATCTCACTTTGTGACAGCCGATATGGAATCTTGTCAGACTATTTGGTAGTGGAGCAAATACACTTAAATAGAAGAGATTTCCTTCTCTGTAAGATCCTCACAGAAGCCTATGCCTGATGTTTGGGAGGAGGGGGGGTCTTATAACAGTGTCTTGACAATTGTGCCGATACATGAAATTTGATAGTATGCCTGTCAAGCACACTGTTCACTTGGGTAGTCTGGTAAACTGTCTTGGGAGTTAGCTTCTGATGTGTCCCTTTGGGGTGGAAAGGGTAGCCATGGCTTATTATCTTAACATAGGGAGTCAGCTTGTTTGTTTGCCATGTGATTTGCCTTTCTTCTCAGATCTCAGTTGCCTTGTAGAGGACCTAAAGGCTTGAACAACTGCAAACTGCACATAAACCCTCCTGCTGTTCACAATTACTCTGCAGGTGCAGGAGGAGAGAGAGTAGCTCATCAGAGCCATCTCCCAGAGCATCCACCTCTGACCCTACCAGAGTGCAAGAAACTTGCCATGACATGTTGAAAATGAGCTGGAGTAAAAGAAAAGTCATGTGCCTAGCCACAGAATATGCTCTGGGATAATCCTTCAGGCCTGCCTCTCAGGAGGTTAATCTCATGCAGGGTCAGGCTCGGTATATGTAACTCTACCCTGTGTTACTCTTGTGGTTGGTAGCATTGCGTTTTGTCATCTTTTGCCTGAAGTCCAGCCACTGGACAAGCACCAGACAGTATGAATTATTAGCAAAAGCATTGCAGGCATCTTTTTCCCAGCTGACCAAATATGTTGTCTGGATTGCATGATCAAATGTGCTGTGAGCAGGAAGTCAGGAGTGGACTAATGATGCTCTATCATCTTCTGTCTCCTGGAATGGGAGTTCTTTGATAACCTGTGTTTAAATAGGTTGTGAAATTTGGTGTAGACATCTACACTCAGAGATAGTGGGGTATAAGTAAGCACCCTTCCTTCTCTGTGTCTCTCAAACATTTCTGTAAATTCTCTACTCTTCACACTTCTTTACATTTATATTCTGCCAACCATCGTAGAGATTAGCAACAAAAAGGAATAAAAGGGTCAACAAACAAGAGAACACAAGAGACTAGTTATGCAAGGTAGGGCAGGCTTAAAACTAGGTACTGGTACAAAAAAGAGAATAGATTAAATAGATGATATTCAAAGCAGAAGCATCTGAACACAAGAGGAGAACAAAAATTTTCATGAGAGCAAAGTTTAAAAATAATTCACTAAGAGTAAGATTGTTTGAAAAAATATAACATCAGGAAAATAAAAAGAATATTTATTCATAGTAATAGTTATTATTCCTCATAAGGAAATCTTAGAGACTTGGTGTCTAGTTTTTATTGGGGGTCACTCATCAAGGCATGGAGTCATATACTGACCTTAGCTACTTAGTCACCAGCTCCATTCTCTACCCCAGAGGTCAAATTGAATACAGTGAGGCCCAAGGCCCCAGGTGAATGGAATGAAAACAGGTGTATTCCAAAGGTTCACAGGTTATTTAAAGAGCTGTTTATCACAGGCCTGTCTTTTCTTGGAAAAGTGCAGGATTTGAGGAGCCAAGGCTGGCAGAGTTATGCTTGCTGCCCAGGTGTGTTTAAGATAAAAGTAAAAGATATAAAATGAAAAGACAGAAGTGTAAGGCCACTAAAGTTAAAATCATCCAAAAATGATTAAAAGAAAAAAAGATCTTGCAGCCATTTATTAATCAGACTTGAAGTCTGTAAAGCATTTGCTGAGAAATTCCTTAGAGAAGGGTTTCCTGCCGAGGCAACAGGCTCTCTTTCTTCCTGAAGCAGGGCTTGGCAGAGAGCTGTGAAATACCCTCTGGTTTGCCAGGCTCTTCATCTCATGCTCTGATTATATGTATCTTCCTGCAGGGGGTTCTATGGGGCAGAATCAGCTATAGCTTCGCCAGCAGCATCTATATTGTAGGTCCCCCCCCCCCCACTATACGGTGAGGCTGCTGGAGCACTTACAGCATGAGAATCTGCAGCATTTCTGAACCAAGTTTGCAGAGGGGATGGCTCAACTGGAGAATCAGCCATAGGTAAGGAGTAGCTGAGCAATTAGAGGGAACTAGACTAAGAAGTAGATTGGGATCTTTGTCCTCAACTGGGCAAAGATTGAACACAGAGTCCAGCCCTTAGATGAAGTATAGATGACAGTGGATGAGGAGAATGCAAGGGGGTCAGATTCTAAACAGGCGAGGAATGTTACCTGAATCCTCATTCCACCTTTGGCCTGATATTGAATCAGGTCATTCATCTGACATTCAGATCCATCTAAATGACATCTTGTTATCACATAAGGAGGCAGACAAGGAGTAGGGGAGTGTCTCCTGACCCCCTTTGTTTAATTTCAGATTGAATATTTTATGAACAAACTGAAACTTACACCTGAAGAATGTGTGTGAGGCATACAAAGATAGATTTAGTAGACCGAGAGCAGATATTGAACTTAAGAATAATTGATGCTTTGAAAGAAGATTGACAGAAGGATACAGGGGTGCAAACAGAGGATTCCTTCTGTGTAACTGGCAAAATTAACAAAAGTGACTGACATCTAGCTATTTCCTACTGGACATTTTGAGCTTTAAGGATAAAACTATGCTCAAAGGATCCAGGCAGATTAGCTGCAAAAGGGCAAAAACATCAGGCTTCTTTGGATGTCTCTTCCACGGCACCATTAGAAGTGAAGGAAGCTATCTGCAAAATTTTGAGGGGAAACTGTTACTGATAAAGGGTCTTGATTGCAAGTTGTCCAGGTTCTTGGTGTTTTGAGCAAAGAATTGGACAAAACACACAGCAAAGTAAGTAAAGAATAAAGCAATGAAAGAACAAAAGCAGGAATTTATTGAAAATGAAAGTACTGTCCACAGTGTGGGAATGGGCCCAGGGAGCAGCTCAAGTGCTCGGGATATAGAATCTTCTTGGGTTCAAATACTCCCTAGAGGTTCCCCATTGGCCACTTGGTGCTCACCTCATGTAAATGAAGTGGTGGCATGGAATCAGGCTGATTGGTTGTGGAAAGCACCCAATCAGACACTGAAGTAAAGTTACAAATCTCACACTCCTATGCAAACATCTGATTGGTTGCAGAAAGTGTTGCAATATTACCAATGGATATTCTGAACCATATCACAGGACGGTGGACACTCCCTGCAATATGGGGAGTAGTAAGTTCAGCCCCCTCTCCCCCCTGGATATCACGAACCATATCACAGTGGGGTGGACACCCTCCGCGATATGGGGAGTAATATCAGCCCCCTCTCCCCTCCGGATATCATGAACCATATCACAGGGGGATGGACACACTGGGTATTAACGATATTTCAAGTAATATTATCTTTCCTGTTGAATATTATGATCAATATGACAGAAGAGTGTACACCTCCTGCTGTATTGGGAGTAATATCCTCTCCCCCACTGGATATTGGAAACAATATCACAGGGGTGTGTATTCCGCCTTTGATATTGGAAGTAATATCATACTCATTTCCCCGATATTAAGAACAATATCACAGGGGAGGTGTACACTTTTACGATATTGGTAGAGAGTAATATCATTCTTTCTACCCCTGGATATTAGCAACTGTATCACAGGCGGATGTACATTTCCTGTGATATTGAGGGTAGCATTATTGTCTCCCCCCCCCCCGATATTAGAAACAATACCATGGGGGTAATGTACACCCACTGCGATATTGGGAGTAATATCATCCTCTCCCTTCTTGGATATTAGTAACAATATCACAGGGGGAGTGTACACCCCTCACGACATTGAATGTAACATCATATTCTCCCTCCCTGGGTATTACAAAAAGTATCACAGGGGTTGCACAACTTCTGCGATATTGGGAGTAATATCATCCTCTCCCCCCGGATATGAGGAACAATATCACAAGGGTAGTGTACACTCTCTGCAATTTCAGGACTAATATCATCCTCTTGCCCCCTGAATGTTAGCAACAATATCACAGGGGGTGGTGTACACACCCTTTGATATTGGGAGTAACATCCTCTCCCTCTTTGGATATTAGGTACAATATCACAGGTTGGGTATACACCACCTGCAATATTGCAAGTAATATTATTTTCTCCCCACCTGGATGTTAGCAACAGTATCCCAGGGGGTGTGTACAATCCCTGCAATATTTGGAGTAATATCATCCTCTCCCTACTTGGATATTAAGAACAACATCACAGGTGAGGTGTACACCTCCTTTGATATTGGGAGTAATATCATCCTCTTTTCCCCTGGATATTAGGAACAATATCACAGGGAGGGTGTACAACACATGCAGTATTGAAGGTCATATTATCCGCTCCCCCTTTGGATATTAGGATCAATATCACTGGTGGGGTATACACCACCAGTGATATTGGAAGTCATATTATTCTCTTTTCTCCTTGATATTAGCAACAATATCACAGCGGGTGTGTACAACTCCTGCGATATTTGGAGTGATATCATCCTCTCGCCCCATGGATATGAGAAACTGTATCACAGGGGACTTGTACACTCCATGGAATATTGGGAGTAATATCATTCTTTCCTACCCTGTATATTAGGAACAATATCACAGGGTGAATGTTCACCCCCTGTGATACTGGGAGTTAAATCATTCTCTCCCCCGCCCTCGGTTATTATGAACAATATCACGGGGGGGAGGTGTACATTTCTATGATAGTCAGAGTAATATCATTGCCCTCTGGATATTAGGAACAATATCACAAAAGTGGGGTACATCCGCTGCGATATTGGGAGTAATATCCTTCCCCTCCCTTAATATTAGGAATAAAATCACAGGAATTTGTACACCTGCTGCGATATTGGGAGTAATGTCTTCAACTCTCCCCCTGGATATTAGAAACAATATCACAGGGTAGGTGTACACTTGCTGCGACATTGGGAGTAATATCGGCCGCTTTGCCTTTGGATATTAGAATCAATATCACAGAGAGGGTGCACTCCGCCAGAGATATTGGGAGTAATATCATCCTCTCCTCCAATGGATATTAGAAACAATATCACAGGAAGTGTGTACACCCTCTGCGGTATTGAAAGTAATATCATTCCCTCCCCCCAGAGTATTAGAAGCTAAATTGGTCAAAACTTTGCTGGGTTTGTTAACTTACATGTGGAAGTGTGCATAGATACTCTTATTTTTTATTTTGATAATTAGAGAAATACAGCCATAAGCATATTGTTGAAAAATTAGCTAAGAATTAAAAATAAAATGCTAAGCATCCCACCCAACTGAATGGACCCCTTCTTGGCAAGGGGACCCCAGAGAAACCTTAAACTGAGTTCTTGGCCATGACAGGGACAAGATATCATACACACCTCATTCTACCCACTCCTTTTTCTGGTTTAGACACAATAACCATCAATACTTACGTTCAAATAGAGATTATAAGACTGACAAAACAAACTCTTTGTGGCAATAAGACACAAAATCATAAACAGGACCTGAGGACATACCAGGCAAAGGTGAAGTCAAGCACTCCTACACTTAAAGAATAAACTGTGGGCCAGGCTTAGTGGCTCATGCCTGTAATCCCAGCACTCTGGGAGGCCGAGGTAGGCAGATCACCTGAGGTCAGGAGTTCAACACCAGCCTGGCCAACATAGTGAAACCCCGTTTCTACTAAAAATACAAAAATTAGCTGGGTGTGGTGGCAGGCGCCTGTAATCCCAGCTACTGGGAAGCTGAGGCAGAAGAATCGCTTGAACTGGGGAGGTGGAGGTTGCAGTGAGCGAGATCGCGCCATTGCACGCCAACCTGGTAACAGAGTAAAACTCTTTCTTAAAAATAAAACAAAACAAAACACAAAAAAACAAAAAAAAACCCTACCAAACAAAAATCTATGTTCTGTCACAAGATTTTTCTTTTTCTCTGGCAGCTGAACAAGCACTGGCCTTAAGATAAGCAATATTGAAACAGTTGTAGCTCCTCCATGGTAGAAGCTGACAAACTGACCATGCATAACTACAGCTTTGATTGAACAAGAGACTGATTTCTATAACTTTTTCCTGATAAGACATCACTGACACCGTAGGCTGGTTCTGGCTGGTTTTGCAGAGGCTGTGCATTTTAGCACCTTCCTGTCCCTGCTTCACCTTCTGACCAGTAGCACCTAATTGTAATAGATTTAAATGTTAAGTCTCCACCCCAAGGTGAACATGGGATGCATGTATCATGTACATTTGCTTACCTTGTATGCATGCAACCCCACTTTCATTAATATTTACAGCTCCCCTTGTATCCTGTTGAATATGTATACTCAGCCAACCCAGTCAACATTGATTCCTGTCTTACCCCTCTCGCCCTGGAAGTGCTTGCTTTTGGTGTTACAGCCAGAGCCTGTGCTCCCTGCCTGCAGGTTGTAAATCCCTTAAGAACTAAAGCTCTCCTTTCTAAGTTTTTAAACTTGTGATTTTTAAGCTAACAGTGCTAATTAAATTCAAAACAAAATTTGTGACTTCCAAATTACTTAAAAAACAAAAAAATCTAGTGGGAGATTGCATTGGGCTTTCTTCTCTTCGCCTCCCACTATGGCTAAGATTTTTCCTTCCTTAGACTTTCTCTGTATAATTAAACCCTGATCATCAGTAGCCCACTGAGCCCCTCTTCATCTAAAGCATAACTTTTAAATGCTTTTGTGCAATGGGCTGCTTGACAGTCTGAGGAGGCCTATTATTCCCATTCTCAGGATCACGAGTCACAAATTATGAAATTAATAAAATACAAGGATTATGAAGGAAACAAAATTATATTGACATATAGTTATCTGAATATTTTAAATTATATCATATCTAGCTGCAAAGTCTCATATTCAATGAGTTCATTATATAATACATTAAATACTTTCAATATTATAAGAGTAAATGATATTTCTGTTATTTTTAGCGATAATCAGATATGAAATTATCTCATTACCATCCTTGATAAAGTCAGAGATAATAGAAATCTCTGATAGTTTGGTACATACATTTATGATTGAAGAGAATCCTAAATTATGCTTGGAAGTTAATAAAAATAAAGATATAATTTTTCTTCTCTTCAACTTTAGAGAGTCCTTGAATTTAAATGAAGGCCCAGGCAGTTTGTGGACACAGATGAAATGTCCCTGATCTAGAAAACTTCAGTTTCTCTTCAGCAAAAGTTCTCCCCATGAAAACAGGGCTTCTAAAACTGCCTTCCCTCAAAGGCTGTACAAACGTGCACTCCTGCCAATAACTTAGAGGAGTGCCCATTTCTCCATACTCTGCTTAATAGCAGATGCCATCAAATGTATTCACACTTTACCAATCTAAAAAGAGAGGGAAAAAAAGGTAATTGCAACGTAGTTTTATTTTGCTTTTTCATAATTTCATGATTTTCGTTCAGCTTTGGTTTCTAATTATTTTTTAATTACAGATTTTTTTTTTAATTTAAATTTTATATGTTTGCAGATGGAGTCTAGCTCTATAGCCCAGGCTGGAGTGCAGTGGTATAATCTTGGCTCACTGCAACCTCTACCTTCCGGGTTCAAGTGATTCTCGTACCTTAGCCTCCTGAGTACCTGGGATTATAGGCGTGAGCCACCATGCCTAGCTAATTTTTGTATTTTTAGTAGAGACAGGATTTCACCATATTGGTCAGCTGGTCTCAAACTCCTGACCTCAGGTGATTCACCGACCTTAGCCTCCCAAAGTGCTGGGATTACAGGTGTGAGCCACTGTGCCTGGCCAGAAAATCTTTATCATAACATGCATGGTATAGAAAGTTCCCACATTCCCTAGGTAACTGTTAAGTGTTATATCTGCAAAATATATAAATTGTATAGAAAAATTTTAAAAATTCATGAAACTAAAATAATTTTACTTTTCACTGCATGTTGATTCATTCATTTCTTCACTTAATAAATATTGAGTGCTTATTATGTACCAGAAACCTTAGGCACAAGATGGGAATGGTGACCCCAAACTATAATTTTCAGGCACTTTCCACTCCCTCTTGAGTAATTCAGTATCAAAAACCTCATTATTATTCTCTGTGTGTTTGCAATCCTTGCAAAGGGGGATTGCATAGTTTTTTTTAATTGCCGTAGGTTTTGTTTTTTTTTTTTCCTGTAATAAAGCAGAAACTAGCTCCTGAAATGCATTGCTAAAACAAAAACAAAAACAAAAACAAAAAAACTACAGCTAGAAATTTCCCAGCTGACCCTGACAGACTGCCGGTTGCCAGCCTACTGAGACAGCCAAGTAAAAAGGGATCCCCTACAAGACCTCCGATGGGCCTGCGCACTGGGAGAAGTGCGCATTGGGGTGGAGCCTTGGGGCAGTTCCTTCTGGTTTGCAGCAAGGAGGGCCCTGGCCCCTCCTGTTCGGGGTGGTAATCTGGTGATTTAATATGCGAGGTGGGAGCCCACTGGCAGGACTCTCGCTTTGCTGAGAGTCCCTGTTTCCCTTTTTTTTCCTTTTCACCCAATAAACTGTCTTTCTCACGCCCTCAGAGTGTCCGCAAGCCTAACTTTTCATGGTTGTGTGAGAAGAACCCGGCTTTTAGCTGAACTAAGGAGAAAGTCCTACAACACTAAAACACTCTTCCCTGCCTTCCCTGGCCTCGTCCTCTACCTTGCTGTCCTGCCATAAGTCAGACTGGACAGAGGACGGGTCTTATAAACATTCCTTAGTGATCAATAGCTGCAAACCTTAAGCCAGTTTCAGTCAGCTTGTGGACATTGTTCAAACATTGTCTTTATGACCTATAGTTTACCTTTTGATGTAAAGGGTCAAATTCCCCTTCATTTTAATGTTAAATCCTACCAAAATGTGAATATGGGATGTATGTTCCATATATGTTTTCTACTGTGCAATGCCTGACTTCCCTCATGCATATTTGCATTTTTCCCCACCCTGCTAATATGTATGTAAGGCTGACTCTGTGCGACCCAGATATCAAATAGCAGCTCCCCTCTGTTGTGCGCAACCTGCTCTTTCCCTCTCCCCAGGGCAGCGTTTCCTGGATTCGTGGATTGTTTTTCCTTCTGAAAATAAAGTCTCCTTTTTTCCTTCATCCGTGAATCTCACAATCTTGGCGAATAGATACTATGCATGAGGGTGAAATCACCTGAAATCTACAACTTAAACTCAGAGGCACCCATCATCTTTCAGCGTTCTCAGGGAGGGAGCCTGGTTCTGCAGCGTTGGCTGCCTCTGCTGCCCTCTGCTGGCAGAGTGGGGTCCGCAAAGTCCAGAGCAAGGGATGGCCCTGAGATCTCCAGGCACACTTTGTCCTGAACGTTGTCAAGGGCTTTCTCCAAAGCCATCTAGGTAATACAAATTCAAATCATCCAGCCAAACAGTGCCAGGATACCTATGGGGATATGGAGGTGTTATTCACGCATGCATACATTCAGAAAATGGCATCTCCATCTCTCCAATTTCCTAGACCTTGTTGTCATTCTTGAGCTACTTTCTCTCCCTTAGTCCAGGTCTTCTGAAACTCCTGGACTGGATTAGATGTACAAGAGATTTACTGGGAGACTGTGAAGCAAAAAGAAAGGGGTCTGGGGGAGGCTGAGGGAACTGTCAGTCTGCGATCTACGTCTACTTTCAGTCTCCCTCATGGAGAGAGAGAAAGAGGAGGCCTTAGGCCCACGGGGGTTCCTGGGTGAAAATTGCCCCACCAGAAGAGTGCCCTGTCTTCCTGCTGTGCTGTTACAGGCAGGAGAAGTCCGTGAAAAGCCTGAAGTCAGAACTAAGAAGGGTGGATTCCAGAGCCAGCTACTAGGGTCACTGGTCAATTATATTACTGACAGAAGGAGGTCTGAGGCGTGAATTTTCATGGCCCCCACACCGCACATTCAATCAGTCAGCAAATCCTTTTGGCTCTACCTTTAAAGGGTCCTATCACTTCTCAACATTTCCACCATTCCCACTCTGGTCCAACCATTCATTGTCTCCTTGCTTCCACCTTTGCCTTTCTACAATCTCATCTCAATACAGCCCCTCAGTCATGGATGTCTGTCTCTTGCTCAAAGCCCTGTTCAGAAAAATAACCACAGTCTTCACCATGGCCCACAAGACCCTACACATGATTACCCCTTGTATCTCTCTGCCCTTATCTCCCTCAACTCTTCCCTTTCCCAAACTGGCCTCCTTGCTGCTTGTTCTGCTTTCAACACCCCAGACAGGCTCCCACCTTAGGGTCTTTGCAGTTACTCCCTCTGCCTGGCACGCTCTTTCCCAAATGGCCACATGATGGTCTCCTTAAGAATTTGCCTCTAATGTCATCTTTTCAGTGAGGACTTCCAATAATCTTATTTTAAATGGTAAAGCCTCTCCTCATTATACATTTTAGCTCTCCTTGTCTTATTTTTCTTCTCAGCACTTATGAGAAGCAGATATACTTTATGACTGACTGACTTTTTAATGTCTCATTCCCTCACTAGAATATAAGCTCTAAGAGCATAAGAGTTTTTGTCTTCTTTTTCACTACTGATTCCCCGTGCCTGGCATATATTGAGTTGGTGCTCAATAAATTGTCATAGAATATGTGAATGGATAATAGATTCAACTAATTGTTTTTTAATGCCTTGGGTTAGGTAACTGATTGGATGTAGATATTACTCCACCTTACTGAACACAAAGGCAGAGTTAAGAAATTGACTCACATAAAAGTACCAGTTTTTAAAAAAAAAAGATTATAGTAAACCTGCAGATATCGTGCCTGAACCCTAAAATAAATCTGCTTTCCTGCTAACAATATGAGTATCAGTCACAATGGTCTAGTCTATGCTGCGGTATCAAATAATTCCTCAAATCTCAGTGACTGAACAGGACTACACACCTACCCATTAAGTTGTACTTGCAGGCCCTTGTTTGACATCATCGTTCCTTGGAGCAACTTCTAAGGAGCAAAGAATTCCACTGGTACCTATAAGACATGACAGCCTGTTTTGGGCTTGGGAACACTTTCTGCATAACTGGATTATCTTGGTCTATGTGAGTATACATGGGGAAGTTCTGTTTGTTGAGAGCCTGGATCTGGGAGTAGAAGATATAGAAGATAAGATGCTGTCCGTGATACTCAGGTACGATACTGGCCACAACTCTCTAGTCTGGTCCATCGGGATCCAGATCATGTGATTTCCATCATGTCTCATCACAGAAGCTGGAGAAGATTTAATATAGAGCTTGATAAATCTTAGGCTTCTCTTATTTCCATCAAATGCTAAAAAGTAGCAAGGTGACATCCAGTCTCAAAAGGGAAAATATAACAGTCATTGTACTTAAGGAGGGAATAGAGAAAGAGATTGAGGTAGAAAGTTTATTTAAAGAAACAGTAACAGAGAACTTTCCAAGACTAGAGAAAATATGCATATTTGGGTACAAGAAGATCAAAGATCACCAAGCCTACTTCACCCAAATAACACAACCCCAAGACATGTATCAATTCTCAAAGGTCAACAACAAATTCATTTTATGGGGACAGTATTCCATGATACTGAAACCAGATAAGATACAATAGAAAAGAAAGCTGCAGGCCAATATCCCTGATGAACATAGATGCAGAGATCCTCAATAAAATGCTAGCAAAGCAAATTCAACAACACATTGGAAAGATCTCTCACCATGACTAAATGGGATTCATCTCAAGGATGCAAGGATGGTTTAACATATGCAAATCAATCAATACAGCCTATCAACAGAATTAAAACCAAAAACCATATGATCACTTTCATAGATGGTGAAAAAATTTAATGAAATTTAATATTATTTCATTGATTTAAAACTCAACAACTGGATATAAAAGGAACATATCTTAAAGCAACAAAGTTTATAAATGACAAACCCACAGCTAGCATCCTACTGAATGGAGAAAAGTTAAAGACTTTTATCTAATATCAGGAATGAGACACAGATACCCACTTTCACCACTTTTATTCAACATAGTACTGGAAATCTTAGAGCAATTAGACAGGAGAAGGAAATAATGAGCATCCTGATTGAAAAGGGAGAAATCAAATTGTCTTTGTTTGCAGACTACATGATCTTATATTTAGAAAAACCTAAAGACTCCACAAAAGAACTGTTAGAACTGATAAACAAATTCAGTAGAGTTGCAATATACAAAATCAACATTAAAAATCAGTTGCATTTCCATACACTGACAGAAAACAATATGAAAACAACATCAGGAAAGTAATTCCATTTACAATAGCTCCAAAAATAAAAACCCACCTAGGAATAAATTTAACCACAGAAGTGAAAGATCTCTACAAGATAAACTATAAAACACTGATTAAAAAATTGAAGATGACATGAAAAAATGGAAAGATATCTCATCAAAAAAATTAATATTGTTAAAATGTCCATACTACCCAAAGTGATCTACATATTCAATGCAATTCCCATCAAAATACCAATGACATTTTTCACAGAAAAAAAAAAACTTAAAATTTGTATGGAACTGCAAAAGGTTCTGAGTGACCAAAGCAATCCAAAGCAAAAAGATAAAGCTGGAGACATCACACTCTCTGACTTCAAAATACACAAGTCTACAGTAACCAAAACAGCATGATATTGGCATAAAAACAGACACAAAGGCCAATGAAGCAGAATAAAAAACCCAGAAATATATCCATGCTTTTACAGTCAACTTATTTTTAACAAAGGCACCAAGAAGATACATTGAGAAGATGACAGCCTCTTCAATAAGTGGTGCTGGGACAACTGAATAACCATAGCGGAAGAGTGAAACAAGACTCCTATCCCTCACCATTTACAAAATTCAAATGAAAATGGATTAAATACTTAAATGTAAGACCTGAAACTACGGAACTACTAGAAGAAAACATTGGGGAGATACTTTAGGACACTGGTGTGGGCAAAGATTTCTTGAGTAGGACCTCAAAAGCATAGGTGACAAAAGCAAAAGTAAATAAATAGAATTGTAATTATATCAAGGTAAAAGCTCCTATACAGCAAAGGAAACAATGAACAACATGAAGAAACAACCTACAGAGTGGGAGAAAATATTTCCAAACTATTCCTTTGACAATAGCAAACACACACACGTGCACGCACGCGCGCGCGCACACACACACACACACACACACAGAAAATAAAACCCCGAAGATCTGGCTAGTCATTTCTTAAAAGAAAACAAATGGCCAATGGACATGTAAAAAAATGCTTAACATTGCCAATCATAATAAAAATGCAAATTAAAGCCACAATGCGATATCATTTCACCCAATTAAATGACGATTACCAAATTGAAGGGCATTCTATAATCCAACTGATATGTACACATAAAAATTGTAAATATAAAAATAAGAAAGTTTGAAGAACTTTCTAGGAAAAATGAACCTCAAAAATGATAGCTAAAAGGAATTTGAGGTTCTTGATTGGATACTAAATTAGACAATAAATACTGAGAGATATTATTGCTATTACTGACAAAATTTGAACATGATCTCTATTAGTTACTGGAAGTTTAGCAATGTTAAAAATTTCTGAATCTGTTGTATTGTGGTTATGTCAGACAGTGTCCTTGCACTTTGATGATACATGCTGAAATATTTGTGAGAAATAATCATAGTTTCTGCAACGTACAAAAGAATTTAAATGCTATATAGGTATGCACAAAGGAAATGTGGCAGTCTATAATTGGTGATGCTAGGTGAAAAGTATAAACGTGTTTAATGTATTGTAATTTTTCTGTTTGTAGTTTTTTTTTAAATAAAGTTATCAATAACGAAGGAAACTTCAAGCTGTTATGCTTAGAAGTAATTTTTAGGTTTTTTCAATTACCCAATAAATGAGTCAATAATGCCACACTGTCTTTTTTGAGATTATTTTGTTCCTCTGAAGATCTGTCTGTGTGTCACTACAGACTCAGGGCTCCTCATGGATTGAATGTATTTCAACTACAATCGTAGTTGAAATGCTGCAACTTCGTCCGATAGAACCCTCTATTTAGTTGGGCACTAAGTTCTTTGGACCCGACCTTATTAATTTTTGAAAGCTTTCTGGCTTTCTGACACATAAAATGATTCAAATTTACCTTATGTCTCCTTGCAGGAAACACGAAATCAATCACTTCTTCGAAATGTTTTGGTTACTTTTCTTGAAAAAGAAATTGTATTAGAGACTAGGATGTCTGTGACTTAAGATTTTCCTAAATGGAGTGAGAAAAATAGCACAACCTACTACACTGAATAGTCAAAATGACTGAGATAATTTGTATCCATTGTAGTACATAGTGTCCGGTTACAGTAAATGATCATTGTTAGTTATCATGATTATTGCTACTAAAATGGAAAAATATGTAATGGATTTTCTGATTATCCTAATCTTTCTTCTATAATTGGTGAGGAATTTGTTGATCTATGGTTAATTAAGTGGCTTTAGAGAAGGTTCAGGGCATTCATCCAAAGCATTCATTCTTTACTTCCCTCTCAACTCTTCTCACATCTTTGTTATCTTTTATTCTTCTTTGAACTTGTCTCTCAGCCAAGTTGTGAAACTCATAGATGATAAAGATAAGGGGAAGTTCCTTATAAAGAGCAATCCAGTGCCCTTAAAGATGAAGATAAGATATTTTATGAAAAACAAGACTTTGCAGTCTTTGGTGAGTTAATTTAGGGATCCTTTCAGCATGCCAATTACCTTACTATTTGTGGTAAGTGGAAGAAAAATTCCTAGGATGCCCTGACATTGATGCTCATGCCGTCCAGAGACTTGAAATCCCTGTTTTCTGAGTTTACCTAAAATAGATCAGTTTTATGATCTATTTTAATCTTGTTTTAATTTCCAGGTTTCCAGTCTATAGCAAATAACAATGCTAGATCAAGGGCTTTAGTGAGAAAACAATAACACAATGCATGTGAAAGTGCCTTAAAACTCCTATGGGTTGTATAATTAAAGAATATAGTTAATATGTCTAAGTCTGGTACCCTGGGTGATGTGGTAAAAACATAAGACTTGGGTTCAAGAGTGTTTCTGAGTGTGCCTCCACTACTCAGTGGTGATAGTTAACACGTCACAGATTTTAGGTCCAAGTTTTAAAATGCAGATAGAAATACATGCATTCCTAAAAATAGGTATACAAACTGCAAAAATGCAAGTTAGAGAACTGGCTCAAGATGGCAGATAGAGCATAGCCCGTGTGCTATCACTTGCCTATTGCCTCATTACATGACTAAATTAACACCAATAAGATCCAGGGAAATGAAAAAAAAAGAATTTTATTAGTGGTCGAGATATATTGAGAAATTTTTATAAACTGGGAGGTGAAAAGAATCAGGTCTGTGAATAAATAAAACTGCAAAAAGTCACCACCTGTAATACACAAGTGAGAGGTGTGTTTGAAAGGCAAGAAGAGCAGGACCAACTTACAATCAACAGATGTACAAGTTGGAACAAATTTCACTCAGGGCTGTTATTTATCAGAGCTAGTTTATGCATAACTTGGCGGGTTGACCCTTGACTGCATTTTGATTTTTGCTATGCATTTTGCAAGTGGGATGACTGCCAGTTGAACTATCAGGCAGTTGACGAAGTAACAAGGATTACTGACCCTTCCTTGGATGAGGGGAGGGACTCACACATCAATGGCAAATAATTGCCACAATTTGGAACGTATTCTATTCCATCCCCTAGAATACCAGGGGCATGCAACAGTTGTTTTCTTAAGTATGAATAGGAATTTCCAAACTCAAAGATAAAAAGGAAATCAGGAATCACCAAAGATGATTTTACCAGGAAAGAGGGGAATCAAATTCAACTAATGAATCTCAATCTCAATCTCAATCAATCTCTCTCTCTCTCTCTCTCTCTCTCTCTCTCCTCTCTCTCCCTCTCTCTCTCTCTCTCTCTCTCTCTCCCTCTCTCCTCTCTCTCCCTCTCTCTCCCTCTCTCTCTCCCTCTCCCTCCCTCCCTCTCCCTCTCCTCTCCTCTCCCTCTCTCCCCCTCTCCCCCTCTCCCCCCTTCCCTCCCTCCCTCCCTCCCTCCCTCTCCCTCTCTCCCTCTCTCCTCCCCACCCCCCTTTCTCCTATCTATCTATTTTTTTTCTGTGTTTTTCGGCACAGGATCTCGCTCTGTCACCCAGCTGGAGTGCAGTGGAACAATCACAGCTCACTGCAGCTTCTGGGCTCAAGTGTCCTCCTGCCTGCCTCCCAAGTAGCTAGGACTACAGGCAAATGCCACCACTCCTGATTTTTTTTTTTTTTAATATATATAATCAGGGATACATGTGCAGCTTTGTTACATAGATATATTGTGTATTGCTGAGGTTTGGGCTTCCATTAAACCCATCACTACTTGTAATACACGAGTGAAAGGTGTGTTTGAAAGCAAGAAGAGCAGGACCAGCTTAGAATCAACAGATGTACAAGTTGGAACAAATTTCACTCAGGGCTGTTATTTATCAGAGCTAGTTTATGCATAACTTGGCGGGTTGACCTTTGACTGCATTTTGATTTTTGCTAAGCATTTTGCAAGTGGGATGACTGCCAGTTGAACTATCAGGCCGTTGACGAAGTAACAAGGACTACTGACCCTTGGATGAGGGGAGGGACTCACACATCAGTGGCAAATAATTGCCACAATTTGGAACGTATTCTATTCCATCCCTCAAGAATACCAGGGGCATGCAACAGTCATTTTCTTAAGTATGAATAGGAATTTCCAAACTCAAAGATAGAAAGGAAATCAGGAATTACCAAAGATTTTACCAGTAAAGAGGGGAATTAAATTCAACCAATGAATCTATCTATCTATCTATCTATCTATCTATCTATCTATCTATATGTTATCTATTATCTATTATCTATTATCTATCTATTATCTATTGTCTATTATCTATCATTTGCCTATCTATCTATCATCTATCATCTGTCTATCGTCTATCTATCTATATCTATCATCTATCATTTACCTATCATCTATCTATCTGTCTATGTATCTATTATCTATCTATCATCTATCATTTACCTATCATTATCTATCTGTCTATGTATCTATTATCTATCTATCATCTATCATTTACCTATCATTATCTATCTATCATCTATCTATTATCTATCATCTATCATTTATACCTATCATTATCTATCTGTCTATCTATCTCTCTATCATCTGTCTATCTATCTATCCATCCATCCATCCACCCATCCATCCATCCATCTATTCTTTTCTGTGTTTTTAGACACAGGATCTTGCTCTGTCACCCAGCTGGAGTGCAGTGGAATGGTCACAGCTCACTGCAGCTTCTGGGCTCAAGTGATCCTCCTGCCTGCCTCCCCAGTAGCTAGGACTACAGGCAAATGCCACCACTCCTGACATTTTTTAATATAATTAGGGGGTACACGTACAGCTTTGTTACATAGATATACTGTATATTGCTGAAGTTTGGGCTTCCATTGAACCCATCATCCAAAGAGTGAACATCAGACCCAAGAGATGGTTTTTCAACCCTTACTCCCCTCCCTCCCCCATTTTGGAGTCCCCAGTGCCTATTGTTTCCATCTTTATGTCTGTGTATACCCATTGTTTAGCTCCCATTTATAAGTGGAAACGTGCTATTTGATTTTCTGTTTTTGCATTAATTCACTCAGGAAAGTGGCCTGAAGCTCTATCCATTTTGCTGCAAAGGGCATGCTTTTGTTCTTTTTGTGGCTGCAGAGTATTCCATGGTGAATATGTGCCACATTTTATTTATCCAGTCCACCACTGATGGGCACCTAGGTTGATTCCATGACTTTGCTATTGTGAATACTGCTGCTGTAAACATACTGCAAGTGGCTTTTTGATATGACGGTTTCTTTTTGTTTGGGTGGATACCCAATTTCTGCTATAATTTCTGCCTTAATTTTATTGTTTACCCAAAAGTCATTCTGGAGCAAGCTGTTTAATTTCCCTGTAATTGTGTGGTTTTGGGAGATCTTCTTGGTATCAGTTTCTATTTTTATCCCACTGTAGTCGGAGAGTATAGTTGGTATGCTTTGAGCTTTTTTTTAAAATTTATTAAGCCATGCATGATGGCTGAGCATGTGGTTGATCTTGGAGTATATTCCGTGTTCAGATGAGAGAAATGTATATAGGAATGTATATTTTACAAGTTCTGTAGATGTCTATTAGTTCCAATTGGTCAAGTCCTGAATTTAAGACCAGATTTTTTTGTTAGTTTTATGCCTCAATGATCTGTCTAATGCTGTCAATGGGATGTTGAAGTCCCCCATTATTATTGTGTGTCTGCATAAGTGTTTCTGTGAGTCAAGAAGTAGTAGTTTTATGAATCTGGGTGCTCTGCTGTCAGGTGCATATGTATTTAGAAAAGTTAAGTTTTCTTGTAGAATTGAACTCTTGATCACAATGTAATGATCTTCTTTGTCCTTTTTTTTTTTTTTTTTTTTTTTTTTTTTTTTTTTTTTTTTTACTGTTGTTGGTTTAAAGTCTGTTTTATCTGGTATAAAAATAGTGAACCCTGCTCTTTTTTGTTTTCCATGTGTGTAACAGATCTTTCTCCAATCCTTTACTTTGAGCCTGTGGGTGTCATTATGTGTGAGATGTGTCTCTTCAAGGCAGAAGATGGATGAATCTTGGTTTTTGTTTTTATTCAACTGGCAATAGTGTGCTTTTTAAAGTGGAAAGTTTAGACCATTGATATTTAATATTAATTTTGATACATGAAGTTTTATTCACATGGTGAAGTTGTTAGCTGGTTGCTTTGCAGTTTTGATTCTATGGTTGCTTTATAGGGTCTCTGGGCTATTTCATACCTATTAACTTTATTCCAAAGCATTTCATACCCATTAACTTTATTGAGTCAAAAATAGAAGCTCAGATCTAGTAATTAATCTGGCAAAAGTTACTCGGTGGGTAAAGGATAGAGCTTTGGATGTAAATTCAAGTCAGCCGGCCTGTAAGCTCATGCTTCTAATCAGACATGCTGAGATTCTTCTGTACTGTCTTATTACTCAAACCCCTTTTCATACATCAGGTCAGCTCCAGGCTTTAAAAATTACATACAGCAAGCATTTCAGCAAGGTCCTTTGTATGCACTGAACCTTTTCTACTACTAAAACTTGGGATCACATTCTCATTCATTACAAAATATATTTTGGATCTTGTGTTTAAGATATATAATGACAGCTCTATTTATGAGACCCCCTTGACCGTATTTGGTTTAACTGGAAAATCTCAGTGTATTTATGAAAATCAGAGGACAAAGGGCAGAGAACTCATATGGGGTTTGGAGAAGGGTGCGCTAGTTTCACCTGTGCTTCAAGCTACCTTGTGAAAGGATTTCCAAGTCATTTGACTTCTGTGGACTTCAGCTTCCCCATGAAAAATGAATCCGTTGGCTTGGGTGATCTCAAGGCCCATTTTGAGCTCTAAAAGATGGACTCCAAAGTTCCAACTCTGCTCTTTAATAGATGAAAGCTATATTCTTGACTTCCTTATTTATAAAAATTGGTACAAAATTTCCATCCTACCTACCTCAGAGGGTTTTTTTTTTTGAATTTTAAGATTGATTTTTGTTTTTAAATTTGTTTAATCAACAAGAATTATATACATTTATTGTATATAAGATTGTTTTGAAATATGTGTGCACTATGTAATGGCTACATCCAGCTAATTAACATATGCATTGCCTCCCATACTTATCATTTTTTGTGTGTGTCGAGAACACTTACAATTTACTTTTAATCTTATTTTAAAATCTAATTTTAAGTGTCGAGAGCACTTAAAATCTACTCTTAGCAAATTTCAAGTACACAATACATTGTTATTAACTATAGTGACCATGTTATACAATAAATCTCCTAAGTTTATTCCTCCTGCCTAATTAAACATTGTATCCTTTAGCCAACATCTCCCCAGTCCCTCCCAAAGCTGCTCCCCAACCAACAGTAACCACCATTCTACTCTCTACTTCTGTGAGTTTGACTTTTTAAGATTCCACATATAAGAGAGATGATGCAGTATTTATTTGTCTTTCTGTGCCTGGCTTATTTCACTTAGCATAATGACTGCCAGCATCATTGTGAATCACAAGATTTTTTCAGGGTTTTTTGTTGTTGTTTGTTTTGTTTTTAAAGATCAAATAACATAGAGTTAACTTCTCATTGAAAACAACTCAGTGCCATTTGATTCACTTTGCCTTTTCCTTGTTCCCTGTAGCAACCAAGAAGTGTTTAAAGAATCTTCCCTGGGCCGGGCGGGGTGGCTCAAGCCTGTAATCCCAGCACTTTGGGAGGCCGAGACGGGCGGATCACGAGGTCAGGAGATCGAGACCGTCCTGGCTAACACGGTGAAACCCCATCTCTACTAAAAAATACAAAAAACTAGCCGGGCGAGGTGGCGGGCGCCTGTAGTCCCAGCTGCTTGGGAGGCTGAGGCAGGAGAATGGCGTGAACCCGGGAGGCAGAGCTTGCAGTGAGCTGAGATCCGGCCACTGCACTCCAGCCTGGGCGACAGAGCGAGACTCCATCTCAAAAAAAAAAAAAAAGAATCTTCCCTGGACATAAGCCATGCTGAATTGGTGAGTCAGAGTTGGAAATTTGGTGGGATGGAGAGAAGCCTGAAATTCATCCACCGCTGTATCCAGACCTTTTCTAACACTTGTCTGCTGGGCCCAGTCGGGAGGCCTGTGTCCCGGGTCTTGATGGATCAAACAGGAGAATCAAGAATGGCAAGCACTGTAGCCAAGTACCGGGGGAAGGGACTAATGACCTATGTCTTTTATACACACACTCATAATATAAAAAATTTCAACCTGCCCCTGTACCTCCATGTGGAAAAAATTAATCAAATTGTGATAAAGACAGTGTTGTGCATGAACTATGTGCATATACCCCGCACCTGGAACCAATGGAACTGGGAGCCAACAGATGATTCCTTTGAGATGGTAAGTATGTCTTTGAGGTTGTAGCTACTTGTAAGGACAGGAGGAAATTGGGGCAGATGAGCTCCGTCTGGAGAGTGCTAAACACCTTAATTTTCTTGGATAAAAACTTTAAGTGATACGTTCATAGGTTTATTTATTTGTTCTTTCACGATCTCAAGTTGCTTGGTAGATTGGGATTTTATGACCCATTTTCTCATTTCTTCCCTGTAAGGAAATTAAACATTCATGCTCTCTGCCATGTGGCTTCTCTGTGCCTTCCACTTGAGCAGGAAGACTCCACTTCCTAACCTCATTCATATTGGGTATTTGTTTTGGCCAATGGAAGTATGGGCAGAAGTGACAGTATGCCAGCTCTAAGCAGAGGCTACCTGCTACTCCTGTGCTTCCACCATCCACTATGTAATGAATGTAGATACGTGTCGGAATGAGGAGACTGTGGAATAGATATAGACTCAGCTCACAGCCTGAAACAGTGAACCCTCAGACCGGTGAGCAAGAAAAATAAATCGTGGCTGTACGTCTCTGAGATTTGAAGTCACTTAATCTGGGTTTTCTGGATCCAGGCAGAATCCATCTGCCACTGGGTAAGCAGGCAAGTCCCGGGGCCATCATTCTATGAGGATCCCAAAGTCCCTGGCTTAGAACTGGGCTGCTACCCAGGGAGACAAACCCTTTTTAACTGCTTATTTCATGTTACTGAAGTTAAGAGATATGCACAGATTCTGTGTTCTTCTTCTTTCTCAAACCGATGTCACAATCACTTCACAATGCATCTGAAGATACATAAAACAGCGTGCAAGGTTCATTTACAGAAGACACTATAGGGTTCTTAGCCATTCTCTAATCTTAGATGGTATTTTATAGCTCTTTCCTGTTACAAATCAGTGCTGCCCTAAATTTTTTCTAAGTGGAGACTTTTTTCTCTTTAAATAATTTCTTGTACTGGGTTCCAAGACCTAGGCTCTCTGGGTTGCCAGGGGAGTATGAACATCACTATGGCTCTCAGTCCATATGGCCTAAGTGCCCTTCACAGGGATTATTCTGCTCAATGATTGAGTTTGTCACTTTCCTGCCACTTCCTCAGAATTAAATTAACTGTATTTATTGAGCAGATAACTCTAAGAAAGATGCATATATGTGGCTGGTGTAAGCAGGAATTGAAGAGAGACAGCAGCCTTAGCTGCAAAAATGGTGGACATAATGTACCGAGAGACAGTCTAAGCAAATAAAAACAAACCTGTACACTTTATGTATTATGTAAAAGCCAAACATATTCATTCTTACCAACAGCCACTCTAGGAATGTTTCTCTGTGCATGTCACTCAAACATTCCAGAATAGAGAGCGTAACAGATGGGGATCTCTTACCACTTAGAGGGTAAAGAAACGCAAAAAGGAGCTTTGCTCATTTCTTAAAAAAATGACTCTCTCCTAACCAGGGGACCTTTTTATTTTATTTTCCCTTCTAGAGAACCACACAGAAGCATTTTCACAGGAGTGACAACTTTGTCAAAAGTCACAACATAAACCAAGGATATTGAAAAACTCTTTTATTCATACATTTTCCTTTGTAGTTACATCTTCATATACCCTCATGATGCCAGTCCCTTTAATGTAAACTCCCAGAAAACGTCAAGCTGGGTAATTTTAGAAACTAAAAGTTAAAGTTCCCTTCAAGAACAACAGTTTTCACCTCCGTAGGCAGAATATTTAATCTACTGGTGGCTGGGAGCAGTGGCTCATGCCTGTAATCCCAACACTTTTGGAGGCCAAGATGGGTTGTATCACTTGAAGTCAGGAGTTCGAGACCAGCCTGGCCAACATGGTGAACACTATCTCTACTAAAAATACAAAAATTGGCCGTGTTAGTGCTCGCTTGTAGTCCTAGCTACTCAGGAGACTGAAGTGGGAGACTTGCTTGAACCCAGGAGGCAGAGGTTGCAGTGAGCTGAGATCGCACGACTCCACTCCAACCTGGATGACAGAGCAAGACTCCGTCTCAAATATAAATAAGTAAATAAATATTTAACCTACTGGTAATCTACACCTCAAATTCTTCTGACTATTGTATAGCTATTGTCCTTATCTAAGTCTTACCTAAAGAGGCCGAGATCATAAAAGACATGCATCAATGGAATGCTCTTCACTGGAGGAGATCAGAGGGAAGTGGGTATTTCTATTCAGGGACTGGTGCTTTCAGTGTCCAGCTGGGGACATCTAAATCTAGGAAGGTTTTTTTGTTTTGTTTTGTTTTTTAAAGGGACAGCTCTTAGATAAACCTTGAACAGTGGGAAAGGGTAAGATACTGCAGAGTAAACAAAAGATATTTGGAGCAGGGGACTAGCATGAATAAAGGCACGAGGAATGAGCAAGCGTAAAGGGTATATAAAGTGGAGTTGAACACCTGGAAACAACCAAAATGCCCATCAGTAGCAGAGATAGTTAATTTTATATGTCAACTTGACTGGATCACAGGCCGCTCAGATGTTCAGTGAAACATTCTGGATGTGTCTGCGAAGGTGCTTCTGGATGAGGTTGACATTTTAATCAGCAGACGGAGTAAAGTGGGTTGCTCTACCGAATGTGGGTGGACCTCACGCAGTCAGCTGAACACCTGAGTAGAGCAAAAAGGCTAAATAGGAGGGAAACTTCTCCTGCCTCACAGCTTGAGCTGGGGCATCAGTCTTCTCAGGACCTTGGATTGGGACTTAAACCCTTGGCTTTCCTTGTTTGGCTTTCCTGTTTCCAGCTTGCTAACTGCAGATCTTGGGACTTTTCAGCTTCCATAGTTACATGAGCCAATTCTTTATTATGAATCTATACATACCTACATCTATATCTTTATGATGATATAAAGACATAGATGTAGGTATGTATAGATTTATAATAAAGAATTATCTTTCTTCTATTGCTTTTTTTTTTTTTTTTTTGAGACGGAGTCTCACTCTGTCGCCCAGGCTGGAGTGCACTGGCCGGATCTCAGCTCACTGCAAGCTCCGCCTCCCGGGTTCACGCCATTCTCCTGCCTCAGCCCCCCGAGTAGCTGGGACTACAGGCACCCACCACTATGCCCAGCTAATTTTTTGTATTTTTTTTTTAGTAGAGATGGGGTTTCATCATGTTGGTTGGGCTGGTCTTGAACTTCTGACCTCGTGATTTGCCTGCCCTCAGCCTCCCAGAGTGCTGGGATTACAGGCATGAGTCACCATGCCCAGACCCTTTTCTGTTTTTTGTATCAGGTTATGTTGATTGAAGAGTACAGATGTGTGCAGTGACAGGTTTGACTGATAGAGCAGTTATAGCTCGTGTTCCAGCTTTGCATCCTAGAACCAGTAAATAACATAAGACAAACATGAATATAATCAGTATTATTCTTTTTCCAGTCAAGGAGTGATATGTAGTGTTACTTGGCACCTCAGTCCAATGTGTGCCATTACTGTGGGACCCCACCTGGGGTATGTCAATCCCTGCCAGCCAATCAGTCATGTTATTAGAGGCTTGGAAGGGGATGTCTGCCCAAGTAACAGGGTGGAAAAAAAGGCAGATCTAGAAGATGGGCCAAAGAGAGTGTAGCAGGTACAGGTAGCAGGCAAAGTGAGAGAATGAAAAAGGTTAATACCTACGAGAGTTGCAATGTACAACAGAAAGCATAGCAAGGAACAAATTATCTCGAGTTAATGGCCTCTGCGTCTGGAGCAGGATTCACTTGGCCTCCTGAGTTGTCTTCTTCAGCATCCCCTAGGTGATGTCTGGGGCCTGTGTCACCTGAGAAAGCCACATCTTCCAGGGTTGTGGGTCCTGCAGGGTCATTTTCTTCATGAGCCAGTGGTTCTGGCAGTGAGTTGTGGGCCTGAATGTGTGTGGTAAAAGCAGGATGTGTTCAATGATCAAGCAATTACAGAAGTTGAAGAAAAAGGGCACACAGGGTGGG
This sequence comes from Trachypithecus francoisi, assembly GCF_009764315.1. Lineage (NCBI taxonomy): Eukaryota > Metazoa > Chordata > Mammalia > Primates > Cercopithecidae > Trachypithecus > Trachypithecus francoisi. Next base: position 14,568,973 of record NW_022681473.1, on the reverse strand, counting down.
CTCAAGAGTGGACTTAATGAGGGCTGTTTCAAGGTTTCACAATAAACAGAGTAAGCAGAGTCACTAACAATATTGATGGGCTGAACAGAAAACGTTTCCAGGACCAATATTAGGGCTCCAACCTCAGCTCTCTGAGTACTAGTAAATTCAGATCAAGTGAGGGAGTTATGCAGTTCCCACCAGATAGCTGCTTTTCCATTTTTTACCAAAGCCATCAGTGAAAAGCGTTAAAGTGTTAGATATGGTGGAGTGAACTACCTTTGTAGGCATAACTGCAGGAGTATGAGATAAGAACTAAAGTAGTTTGTCAGCAGGAAGGGCATATATGGCCTGCATAATCAGAGAATGCTATCTTTAGGTCTAGAGATAAGGGCAGGACTTTTTCAAACTGTTTTTTACTCAAAGGAATTCTCATGATAACAGGATCATAACTTTGCAATTGATTGCATTGTTTTCAGCCTGTATAGATGACTACCAATTAGCTCGACATAGGGGGATAGTGTTTTATTCCCAATATGTGAGCAAAAAACCCATTCTAGGAAGTGCAGCCCTGGGGCTATCTGTCCTATTAATCCTGTTGGGGAATGTTTAGTAGGAAATACAAATAATTGGACTGAATATAGTGAGTCTATGCGATCTAGTTGCCTCTGAGAAATAGCTTGCTCTATTTCCTCAATTTCCCTCTTTGCAGTGGAGGTTAAATACCCGGGGGAGTCCAGGGCTGCATTGCCCTTTAGGATAGAAAACACGTTCTGTAATTTATCAGTAGTTATGCCCAAGGTGGGGCAAAGCCAGTTAATATTGCACAGTAATTTTTGATAGCCATTTAAGATGTGTAAGTTGTTAGTATTCAGTTAAACCCTTTGAGATCTTACTGACCAGGAAGTTAGTATGTAGCTAAGATATTTCCAAGTGGAGGACTTCCATACCTTTTCAGGTGCTATGATTAAACCTTTTAACTATGTATTCCTTTTGACAGAGGAATATGAACTCAAAAGTATTGGCTCTGTTGGGGCTGCCAGTAAGATGTTATTCACATAATGGATGATCTTGCAATTAGGAAATTCTTTTCTACTGGAGAGCAAAGACTGATTTACACGATACTGACACATGGTAGTACTGTTCAGCATTCCTTGAGGAAGGACTTTCCCATGAAATTGGCAAGTTGGCCTTTCATTATTGATAACTGCTTTGTGAACACAAATTTTTATCTGTCCTGTTCTGCAATGGGAATCGTATAAAAGCAGCCTTTTAAGTTAATAATGACTATAGGCCAACCTCAAGGAATCACTGCAGGAGAAGGCAACCCCTGTTGAGGGGGCCCCATAGGTTGCAAATTAGCATTCATAGCACGTAAGTCATGCAAAAGTCTCCAGTTACCAGACTTTTGGGGAATGACGAAAATCGGAGAATTCCAGGGGCCGTTTGATGGTTCTATATGGCCAGCTTTTAACTGTTCTTCAACTAATTTATGGGATCTTTGTAATTTATCTGCCTTTAAAGGCCACTATTCTACCCAAATTAGATCTTGCCATGTCAGGGGTAGGGGAGGAATTACAGCAGTGGCTATTATTAGAAAGGGGTATGCAGGGTGATCCCCCCTTGGGCTAATAGGTCCCATCCCCAAAGATTAACAGGAGTGGGCGTAATTACATGTTGTATAACTGTTTTTCTTTCCTCTGAATCATGAAATGTGAGGTGTGCATGCTTGACTGTGTGTGTGCTTCCCCGATGCTGATAATGTTTTGTTTCAGAGTGACCCAATGTCAAGTTTCTGGCCAGTTTGGATCACTAATGATTGAAATGTCTGCCCCTGTGTCCAACAGGCCATTAACATTTTTATTTTCAATTTTTGAGGTAATCATGGGTCTCTGATCAGTGATTAATTGGTTCCAACATACTCCTGAGGCTCCTGTGCTTCCAAAACCTCCTTGTCCCCTTTTCTTTCCCTGGGCATTGGGGATCCAGTATGGTAAAAGCAGTAACTGAGCTCTCTTTGATCCAGGGGGAAGAATATGCAGAAACTTACATTCCATCATAACTAATATCTCAGCTTGATAATCACTGTCAATTATCCCAGTGAACACATTGATTCCCTTACTGGATACTTGATTGCCCTAGGACCAATCCCACTGTTCCAGAAGGCAGTGGGCCCCAGATCCCTGTTGCAACCTTTCTAGGGTCTTCTCCTTCTTTTAGCACTAATTTGTTGGGGCACAGTAAGTCCAGTCCTGTGCTTCCAGAGGAAGCTGCTCTGAGAGGGAGGACTGTGGGCTTTCCATCTGACCAAGGAAAGCCACTGGCATTGCTCCAGTTTAGAATGGGGCCTGGGGCTGGCCCCTCATGAATTTTCCTGCCTGATTACTTAGGGGGTTGACATTTTTATCAAAATTGGACTTGCATTGATTTGTCCAATTTTTCCCCCTTTTTACATCAGGGGCATATAAGGGAGTTCTTTTCCATTGTTACTTTGGTGTTTACTACTGGGGCATTCCCACTTCATATGACCTGGCTCTCCACATAGAAGACAATTTGGGTTTTTCTCCCTTTTCACTTTAGGAGGCTTTAATGCCATAGCCAATATTCTGGCTTTGTGTATTTCTGTCCCCACCAACTGACATGCTCGTATAGGCTACCTTTCCTCTGATTGCCTGCTGGCAGTCTACATTAGTATTTTCATAAGCCAGTTGCAACAATAAGATACCAGCAACCTGGAAATGACTAATTTGTCTCTTAATTGCCTGTGTTAACCAATTGACAAATTCAACAAGTGACTCCTGAGGCCCTTGTTGAACATTTACAAAAGATCCCTGTTGAACTTCACCTTCAGGAATTCAGTCACAAGCCCTGCAGGTGCATAAGGACACTTGTGCATAGGCTTGGGGGACAAAATATAATTATTGTTGTACACTGACATAGGGACCCCTCCCCTGGAACATAGCAGCTGCTATGTTTTGCCTGGCCAATTGATTCTGGTTGGCTTGTTTTTCATACAACTCATCATATTCTGCCCTCCAGAGAAGGTATTAACTTGCCTCTAAAGTTGTTTTAGCTAGCACTGACCAGTGCCATGGGATCATATGGAAGTTATCTGCTATGGCCTCAATTCATCTTTTTGGAAATGGGCTAGCAGCTCTGTTTTCTCTAATGGTTTTTCTTATTTCTTTGTAAGTGTTGAAAGTAATGGGTTCATGTACATGATTGCCTTGTTGATCTTGTATTACTGGGCAGGCCAAGAGCTCCCCTTCTAATGCCACTTGCCTAAGACAGGGTCCCATAATTGTAGTGTATCCCTTGTCTTTTTTCCAATTCATTGGGGGAGCGGGCTCAGGGAAAATTTTTGTCTCCTCTGTGGCACCTTTACCTGGTAATGGCAGGGCTGAGGGAGGAGGAGGAGGTGGTAAGGTAGATGATGGTTCTTCCTCCCTTCCCTTTTTAGGCTTTTCTATGTAAAGTGGTTAAAGATGTTACTGGGACCCATTGCCCTTGTGCATGATGTCATTTAAGATTTCTTCCCACTTGTTCTCAGAGCTCTATGTCTAGTGTGCCTTCTTCTGGGAACCATGGGTTATGGAAAACAACAGTTTGAATTAGGTCCCTTAATTGAGCCTCCAAGACTGAGGCTTCAGTAGCTTTAAGCAACTGTTTCAATATTTTTATATGCTGTTGCTATTGAGCTGATAACTGTTGTCCCATGATAGAACCCTAGCTTGAAAATTCCCTTGAACTTGGAAATCCCATTGGGCACCAATTACTTACTGCACAGTCACTTTACTTACATTTTTTAGGGTTCTGTTGTGATCCGTTGCAGTGTTCCTCATACGAGGCACCACTTGCCAGGTCTGTCCCTCATACCCTGGCCAACTGATGGATGAAATGAGTACTCAGACACAGGTATGCAGTGTAAGAGCAGGTAGGTGACTGCCTGGCTCAAGTGGCCAGAGTGCAGCCCCGAGAAGCTGGAGCTGCTTGCTTGTATTCACTGCAAGCACAATGCTGAAAGCCTGGAGCAAACACAATCTGTAGGAGATTAACTTTTATTGTTTACCTTTCACAGGAGTTCTAGATCAGACTGGCCAACATGGTTAAATCCCATCTCTACTAAAAATACAAAAAATAGCTGGGTGCAGTAGCACATGCCTGTAATCCCAGCTACCTGGGAGGCTGAAACAGGAGAACTGCTGGAACCTGAGAGGTGGAAGCTGCAGTGAGCCGAGGTCATGCCACTGCACTACAGCCTGGGTGACAGCATGAAACTCTGTCTCAAAAAAAAAGAAAAAAAAAAAAAAAAAAAAACTGTCCTAACCTGTTGCAACCTGAAAGATTATCTCTCCTGTTCCCCCTCAACTGACGCTTGTATGAGACAATTATCTAAACTGTATAGCGTTCAGGCATTCTGAAGTAATGCTATAATGGAATGTTTGTGTTTCCTCCAAAATTCATGTTGAAACTTAATCTTGGCCGGGCGCGGTGGCTCAAGCCTGTAATCCCAGCACTTCGGGAGGCTGAGACGGGCGGATCACGAGGTCAGGAGATCGAGACCATCCTGGCTAATACGGTGAAACCCCGTCTCTACTAAAAAATACAAAAAACTAGCCGGGCGACGAGGCGGGCGCCTGTAGTCCCAGCTACTCGGGAGGCTGAGGCAGGAGAATGGCGTGAACCCGGGAGGCGGAGCTTGCAGTGAGCTGAGAGCCGGCCACTGCACTCCAGCCTGGGTGACAGAGCAAGACTCCGTCTCAAAAAAAAAAAAAAAAAAAAAAAGAAACTTAATCTTCAGTGCAACAGTATTAAGAGATACAGTCTTTAAGAAGTAATTAGGCCACAAGGACTTCCACCCTTATGGATGGGATTTGTGCCTGAAGGAAAAAGGACTGGAGGAAATTAGCTGGGCTCCTTTTTGCTCTTCTGTCTTTCTGCCATGTGAGGACACAGTGTTCATCCCCTACAAAGAACACAGCAATAATGTGCCACTTTGGAAGCAGGGACTGGATTCTCACCAGACACCAAATCTGCTGGCACCATGCTTTTAGCCTTCCTGCCTCCAGAACTGTGATAAATAAATTTTTAATTATTTTATAATTATTTTAAATAAATAATTTCAGACACTGTTATTTATAAATTACCCAGTCTCAGGTATTTTGTTACAGCAGGAACAAACTAAGATTAGTAATGTGCTGAGGTTAATTGGACAAGCATGTATTCATGCTGTCTTCTCTCCCTTTAACTCCTATCTCTCCTCAATAAACAATCCCACCCCTGGGTCAAGGGGCTCCCACCTTCCCCTTTTCATACATTCATTCCTTTCATGCTCCCACCATGACGAACCACTTAGCTTGAACAAACACAATAAAAATTGTATACAATCAAACACAAAACTTTATTATTTAAGAGTTGTGGTGGGTTTTGGAAGCTCATCCTTAGAAATAACATTGGATCTTTTTTCCTGTAATAGGAGCTGGGAGAGGATAGGATATCATCAGTTGGTATTTCTTCTAGTAACATTCCCTGCTATATCATGTATACTGTATTTAGCCTAATATCCCATATATATTTGTGTCTAGTATATTTAATGTACCTATAAAGTAGCAATAACAGGAGAGGATAATCTCTAAAGACCTATTAAGGAGAGTCCACTTGTTGATCACAAGGGAAAGACTTTAGAAAGGGAAAGAAAGAAATCACAGTGCTCAGAAAATACTATTCACCTTTTCCTAGCTGCCAGAAAAACTGGCAAGGGTCTTGCCACTGAGGAACCAGGGATTCCAGGAGAAATAATTTGGAGCAATATGCATCTGATGAAGTGTCATAGAGGCCCTGGAAATGTGGGGAGCTAAACTGCATAGGTTAAATGTAAGAGGACCTGGGCCTGCTTCCCACTGAGGAACCTGTGAATGCAGGGACCATGGCGATCCTGTTGAACGTCACACTGCTTCCCCAGAGCCCAAACAGTGCCCACTCCTTTACTGCTGATTACAATTTATTCTTTCTTTTCATCCACCATCCACTCCTCCAATTACATGCCCAGACAGACCTGCCCAACGCTGTCTTATGTTCAGGATTGGCATCACAGAGGCACACAGCTCCACTGGTTCCAGCTTCTGGGAATGGAAACATGTTGCAGTGTGTAACTCATTTTTTGCATAGCTTCATTGCTGTAGTCTACATGAGAATAGACAGGAAAGCCAAGTTTGGCCAAATTCTGGGCGTAGTCATAGATGACATAAGTCACAAGGCCCTGGGACCGGTATTCAGGCAAGGTGCCTGCCATTCTCATCTCTCCAGTCTGGTCCATTAGATTCCAGCACACAAGGGTTCCCTCAGGCCCCAGGAGACACCTGGTGGGGAAGGTCTGAATGCAGCGCTCAATGAATCTCTGGCTCCTCTCATTACCACCAAAAGACCAGAATTTATTCACCAAGTGAGCATGGGTAACATCCATGGATGAGAGTTTAAACATCTCTTGGTTGCTATGGAGGGTCCAAGAAGAAAACAAAATCCATTAGTATAAAGGTTTGTATTTGCTGTGACCTCTATTGTCTTGAGAGACAGAGTAGACAGAAGAAATAACAAATGTGAAGTCCTGGAATATAGATGAGCTTGTGATGAAAGAGGAACAGAGTGAAGGTCAGAGTTGTTGGAGAAAGCAAGCAGGAAGGGCAATAAAGGTCCAAGTGGTAGCCAGAGACCTGATTTATTCTAGATGAGAAGGGAGATGGTGGAGTCTTTTAAGCAGGGGAGAAACATGTTCTGAGTTAAATTTTTTAAAAATATAATTCTGATTTCTTTGTACAACATTGATTGTAGGAAGGCCAGAGTGAATGCAGAGAGAGAAGTTGGGAGGTTGCTTGAGAGCTGTGAGTGGTATACAGTGGATTTTATCAAACTCACATGGCCTTGGGTTTGCCACCACTGGGAGATAAAGTCTTTGATTCCAGTAGGAAAGGAGCCAGTTCCTTGGCTGTTTCGGATGCCATATAGAGAATGTTTTGTGTGTGTTTGACTTTGAAGGACTTAATGGCTGCAAGATTTTGTATAGCCTCATTCAGGCTGGGCTGTGAACCTAGATGGTAGGACAAACAGAGATGTAATGGTTTAGGTATATTCTAGAGTGAAGTTCTGCAGTGGAGTAAGAAGTGTCTAGGATTTAGTATCATAAAATCTTGGTTCTGGGCTTGGTGCTACCACTATGACCCATGTCACATAGTAATGTAAAAAGTGAAGATTCCTCTTCAAAAAGACTTCCCTCCCCATCTAAGAATAAATAGTAACTTCTCTTAGAAGCAAACTTTATTCAAAGACCTGTGCTAGCATTCTTAGATATCTGCCAGAAGATAATAAAGAAATCAATGTACTTTGTGTTCTTAGCTCCCACAGTTTAGCCTAAATATTTACCCTGGCATGCTTATACTGGTCCAAGTAAGCGTTAGGTCATAGCCTGTTCCTCCTCCTTATTTGGAGATGTTTTTACCTTTCTCAGCATTCCACAGGTTACTTCCTGCTTCCTTCGTTCTCCTCTGCCTTTACCTCTTTTAAAAGGTTTTAAGTTGCTAGTCAATTGGGACAAATACAGAATGTGAGGTCCCATTCCAGCCAGTGGAAACCAGACACAGCAGTAGGGTGGACATGTCAGATTATAAATAACCCTGTCTCCTTTGTTCAGTGTACCCTCATGGCAAAATTGCTGGTGAGTGTACCCTTTCTGCAGAGAGTAAAAATGACCTTGCTGAGGAAATTAAATTTATGTTCAAGTGCTATTTCTTTACAGCACCAGGGAACAAGCATTTCAAACAGGATTTGTGTAATTTTTTTCTGTTTTACCTAAGTGAAAACATGCTTAGGGATGGATTCAATTACGATTGTGTTATTAACAGCAGTATCTGCACTGGAACCACATTTTCTGGGCTGTGTAATTGTGTGGTTTTGATAATCCTACTAGATAAATTTAAAAACTGGTAGCTAACATCTACTAAGCTACATTCCTAGTGTAGTAATATGAGGCAATGACCCACGATTTGCCCATATCTCCTGGTATCCATTCCCCAGGATAGTCCCCTCCTCCACTGCAACTTACCTTGGCCACATTGACCGACTTTCATCAATAGAAAGAGCAAATTTAATGCAAGGAGAGGCTTAACAGTGCCTGCCCCAGTGGGGCTTTCCCTTTGTTTTTGCTCCTGGTTAAGACCGATTACATTAAGACCAATACCATTAAGATAGGCCTGGGCCAGTCTGCTAAAGATACATGTTGCCATCATGCTATCACCACAATCACCAGCTGTCATGAACTGACAACAGAACTCTCATTCAGGCATGTGAGTGAGGCCATGTAAGAGCAATCAGCCATGGTCCACCCATCGACTACAGCTACACGAGTAAACCCAGATGACACCAGTGGAAGAACTGCCTTGCAAAGTTCAGCCCAAATGGTTGATTCACAGAATTATTAGGTTTGCTATGCAGCAAACGTTAACTAACATGTCCAAGTATTATGCTAAGCATTTCCTAGTCACCTTCATTGAATCTTTTCAGTGCCTTGTGTGTTAGGTAACATTATTTTCCTCATTTTTATATATGACGAACATAATCTCAGAGAGGTTAAATCACTTAACTAAGATTACACTGCAAGTAACAGTCAAATACCATCCTAGGGAATCTCCAGAGAGCATAGTTGGAACCATGACAGTTCTTCTGGGTGATCTGGGAAGTATTCCATGGCCAAATAAGCTGTCATTTTTATTACCAGAATAGAAGGCCAGAGGGAAGGCTCTTCTTCAGCATCCAATCACCCTAAAAGGTCTGGATACAGCTGCAAAATGTGTCGTAAATCCTTGGTACCAAGGAATTATACTATGGTTCCCTTTATGAAGCCCATTCTTTGCAAATTTTAGGGTTTCCCACACTGTCCACCAGCATTTACAGGTATAGTTACCACACAGTAACAAAACTGACAGCAGGCTGGGAGTCTGGAGCTTGGAGGAAGGAGTTATAAATCACATGAAAACTTGCTCAGGACACATAAGTGAGTCAGCACACATCCCATTCCTCTTACTTTGAATCTGTAAATGCTGTTTCCAATTGATGAGTTCTGGTGATCCAAGGAATTCCTGACAGTTTTGGGGGTCTTTGGAGTAGATTTGGTAAGTATTGGTATAGTGATCAAGGTCATCTGTCATATCCTGTTATCATTAGGAAAAAGGAAATAAAACATATCCTTATATTTTATGATTACATATAATTTTATACTGTGATATTTCTAAGTAATAAAATATTGGTAGTTTTATTGGTACATCACAATTATTTCTTTTTTATTGATACATAATATTTGTAAAAATTTATGGGGTATGTGTAATATTCTGTTATGTGAATAGAATGTTTAATGATCAAGTCACAGTTTTCATCCCCCAGAATATTTATTATTTCCATGTGTTGAGAACATTTCAAGTCCTCCTTCAATCTACTTTGAAATATACAATACATTGCTGTTAACTATAGTCACCCTATGTCAAACATTAGAACTTATTTCCTTTAACTGTGGGTTTATATGCATATAATTATTTCTGAATTATTTAAATAATGAGATAAAGATCAAAGATTCAACTATTCAATTTATATTGGAAAATTCCAGAACAATACTATTCATTATCCGTATAACACGTTAAAATTTCAAATAAAAGACATAACCATTTAGAAAGCATTCTTCTTACCACCATCATCCTCAACAGGAGGAAGAGAGAGTCAATTGACAAGGGAAAGCTTATGTTGGAAGAATAAATTTTACTACAGTTCAAATACTTATAGAATACACAAACTATGACCATGGCAGTATGAAACCTGATATTGATACCAAAGAAGATTAAAAACCAATTCGAAATGCCTTCTTTGAAAAATATAACGGTTAAACCAATTGCAGTTCCAGAGAAACAAACAATCCACTTACTCAGAAACAACTCCTCAAATTAGTAAATGACAGATACAATTATTTATAGGAAGAAGGTGGATGAAAATATTACCACAACTATAATTATAAAAGAATTTAAAAACTTCTTAAAAAGTTGGAAAATGTTGCACAAAAAACACACAAGTCAGCAATGATACCACTGACACATTTTGTTGCTTAAGACTACATTTAAAATATCAAATAATTTTATTTTGGTTTAGTTTTCATACCATAAATTTATTCATTTCATATACTGTTTATTTTTAAATTTTGATTGGCAAATAAATGTATATATTTATGAACAATATGTTGTGTTGAAATATGTATACATTTTGAAATGGCTAAATCAGGGTAATTAGCATATTTATTGCTTCACGTATGTTGAACCTGGAGGACATTATACTAAGTGAAATAAGCCAAACACAGGCAGGTACCTCATGATCTCCTTTGTATGTAGAATGTAGAAAAGTTGAACTCATAGAAGTAGAGAGTAGAATGGTAGTTATCAGCAGGTAAGGTGTGGGAAAGAAGAGGAATTGGGAAATTGTTAGTCAAAAGATATGAAACTTTAGTTATAATAGGAGGAATAAGTTCAAGAGATATATTGTACAACTTGGTAACTATAGTTAATAACAACGTATTCTATTCTTTAAAATTGCTAAGAGAGTAGACTTTAAGTGTTCCCACAACAAAGTGATTTTTAAATAACTTTATTAGTATTAAAAGTATATTTGTGTTTTCTGATGTTTTGAAATAAGCTTATGCATTTTTATCTTGAAATGTGTTGTTTAGTTTCAATAATTTTTAAGTGTTTCCTCAAACGTGTATAGAAGTTCTAGCATTATAGTTTTGCTTTTCGTAGTTGATAGGGGTTGGCTGTGTCCCCACCCAAATCTCAACTTTAATTATAGTTCTTATAATCCCCACGTGTAGTTGGAAGGACCAGATGGAGATAATTGAATCATGGGGGTGGTTTCCCCCACCCTGTCTTTGTGATAGTAAGTTTTCATGAGATCTGATGGTTTTATAAGGGGCTTCACCATTTTCTCAGCTGTCATTCTTTCTCCTGCCACCATGTGAAGAAGGTCATGTTTGCTTCCCCTTCTGTCAGGACTGTAAGTTTCCTGAGGCCTTCCCAGACATGCTGTACTGTGAGTCAATTAAATCTCTTTCCTTTATAAATTACCCTGTCTCTGATATGCCTTTATTAGTAGCATGAGAACGGACTAATACAATAGTCACTCTAACTCATTGCCCTTTTTTACAATTTCATATCTGTGCCCTTGCTGTTTTCCCTGGTTAGAATGTCCACTTTTCCTTGTAATCCTGACAAAAAACATATTTTTCCTACAAAATCCAGTTCAGATGACATCTCCACCAAGAAGTATATTGAACTTACCTGGTAGCCCCACCTTTGACTTCCATGATTTAATCAGGTTTTACTTGGCCTATTTCTGTATCCTGTTTATCTTCTGTTCTCGTATAGTTCAGACGGAATTTTAATTTATCTGTTGATCTATCTTGTCTTCCAGACTCTGAGCTTCTTGAGGATGGGGACTTGTTGACTATCACTATGATTTACTTCTGTATGCCCTGGCTCTACCATATCGCTAAGAATGTAATAGGCACACAGCTAATATAAATGTAGAAGAATATTCATACATGAAACCTTACCTGCTCCTGAGGGCAGACAACCACTGTATTAAAATCAGGCCACTTGTCCACCACAGCCTTCAGATTGAATGGATTTCCATGGTTTATGTGAAAGACGGTTCCATAAACCTGCAGGATCCCAAGAAATTGAGAGGGTTGGTTTATTAGAAAAAGACAGCAAAGTTTCTTGCTTGATTAGGACAATAATTATTTCTATAAAATCATGACATTTTATGATACAAAGTAGCCAAATGGAGAATCTAGGTCAAACAATCTGTGCTATTTTTTTATCTGTACACACAGAGGGCAGACAACCACTGTATTAAAATCAGGTCACTTGTCCACCAGAGCCTTTAGATTAAACATATTTTTGTTCAATAATAAAATTACTGATATTTGCTATTTTTCATCACTGAACATATTGTGTACCTATTTCTCTATTCACAAACATACTGTTTTCAACTTTTCACTTAAATAAATAATTCTTTATAGAATGTTCTTTCACAGGAATCTTTGCATACTTACCTAACATTTTCTTAAAATATCCGGAAGAGTAATTGCTGGTTTAAAGGCTATATACATGTTTAAAACTCTTTAGCATGGTTTCCATATAACTCTCTGGAGAGCTTAACTGAATTCTCATCAGTCAGCAGAGACTATAGCCTATTGCTCAAGAGAATAAGCTTGGGGAACCCTAGCCTGGATCCAGTCTTAGATCCCCACCCCTGCCCTGTTGGACAAACTAATGAGAGAGAGGGGTGCAAGAGAGGGTAGGATGTGAGAATGAGTGAGAATAAATCCCACAAACAGTAAGTGTCCTTATGATTTTGGGGTTGTGGTATGCAGTAGTAGATGTCAGCATAGATCTCATGACCATTGTGAACATGAAGCTTCAGCTGATAGCAGTATGTAAATACACCAGAAAGGTGCTGTGCACTTGAATGCTTTCCATCAAGGATAGATGATAGAACTATACCAGTATATTTCCCTCCGGCTGCCCCCTATCCCACATGAACTACTGATGTCAGACTAGAGAATGAAGGTGAAAAAATTTCTAAATTGACTAAGTCTGAGTTTATCTGAATTAATTCTGTTTTCAGCTATGAGTGGAGGCTTAATATAGAAATTTAGTACAGTTTTGGCAAAATATAATGGTTACATTTTTAAACATTTGTACCTGGGGCCTGTTAAAATGTATTTACACTACAATATCCATTGCAAAATATGAAAATATGTGAAACTGTTATTTTTTTCTTATTGTTGTGGCCTAATTTATTAAAACTTCTTTTTTTTTTTTTTTGGAGACGGAGTCTTGCTCTGTCGCCCGGGCTGGAGTGCAGTGGCGGGATCTCAGCTCACTGCAAGCTCCGCCTCCCGGGTTTATGCCATTCTCCTGCCTCAGCCTCCCGAGTAGCTGGGACTACAGGCGCCCACCACCTCACCCAGCTAGTTTTTTGTATTTTTTTAGTAGAGACGGGGTTTCACCGTGTTAGCCAGGATGGTCTCGATCTCCTGACCTCGTGATCCACCCATCTCGGCCTCCCAAAGTGCTGGGATTACAGGCTTGAGCCACCGTGCCCGGCCCTTAAAACTCCTTTTTAGTCCTACTGAACCCCAAACCTAGTGTGAACCCAGATAATCTAAGACAAGTCTCAGTTAATTTAGAAAGTTTATTTTGCCAAGATTGAGTGTACACCCGTGAAACAGCCTTGGGAAGTCCTGATGACACATGCCCAAGGTGACTGGGGTACAGCTTGGTTTTACACATTTTAGGGAGATACGATACCTCAATCATTATATATAAGAAATACACTGGTTCAGTTTGGAAAAGTGGGACATCTTGAAGCAAGGGCATGAATACTTGAAACGGGGAAGAAGCTTTCAGGTCACAGATAGGTGAGACACAAATGTTGCATGCTTTTGAGTTCCTGATTAGCCTTTCCAAAGGAGGCAATCAGATATGCATCTATCTTAGTAACTTTGAATAGAATGGGAGACAAGTTTGCCCTAAGCAGTTTCCATGTTGGGTTTTCTTTAGGGGTTGGGGGGCCCAAGATATTTTCCCTTCATATCCCCCACCCCCTTTTTTTTGTACAGTCTTTCGGAGAAAGCATTTTACAATAAAATGAGCCTCTGGTCTCAGGTTTCATTTAATGTGTTATGGCTAGGACAGTTTATTTCTAGATGGGTAGGTCCCAAAAGCTCATTTTTAGCAGATTGTGAAGTCTCATGTCCTGTGAAGAGAAAACAGCAGTGAAAGGGAGAAAAAACAACAACAAACAAAAGAACAATCCTGGAAAAATAGATATAGGCCGCATTACTCTAAAATTCATATATTAATAGGCAGCTTTAAAAGTGGCTTATGTATGTAAATAGGTTGCTGTTATTTTTTTCTGAAGTTTAAGTTGTTTGGCTTCAGTTTGTAGGGTTTTAAGAAAGCACAGCTTAGTTTTCAGTGACTTCAAATTTGGACAAATGAAAAAAAAAAATTTAAAACATTATTTTGAAGACTTGTAGCCAAGAAAAATAGAATTCATTTCAAATTGTAGAAAATAATAAAAATTGAAAAATAACATCAGGCAAAACTAGAATCTAACAACAGGTGTACTATAGTTTTGAAATACAGATTTTTTTCTTTCTCCAGTTTCCCGTTTTTATTAAAAACAAATTATGGTAGGACTAGTTTGCTTTATTATACTTGGCCTAATTATTTGTATACAGTGCAGCAAGAATAATTATTTTTATATAGGTTTTTAAACTGGCATTGATGAAATTTTGTTCCATAGGAGGAATCTCAGATCAGACTTTTTAAAGCAAAGCCTAGCCATGAATTTGTGCCATCAAATACCTATGAGTTGAATGAATTTCCTCTCCTCTTGAGGTTCCACATGAAACCTGGGGCTTCTGTGCCTGTCAGAAAGTGACATTCTTTACTTACCACACTCAGAAACCCTGTACAGGGACTGCGTACACAAAATATAAGGCCATTTTTTTCTCAAGGGCTTTATTAACTCCATAAGTCAAGTTTGATTTCTTAAGAAAAGCAGTTAAAGTCTTCATAAAATAATAAAATAACCAATTTCTCGAATTGTTTCCTGTTAGAAATGAAAACAGATTCTTTTTTTTTTTTGAGATGGAGTCTTGCTCTGTCGCCCAGGCTGGAGTGCAGTAGCCAGATCTCAGCTCACTGCAAGCTCCGCCTCCCGGGTTTTACGCCATTCTCCTGCCTCAGCCTCCCGAGTAGCTGGGACTACAGGCGCCCGCCACCTCGCCTGGCTAGATTTTTGTATTTTTTTTAGTAGAGACGGGGTTTCACTGTGTTAGCCAGGATGGTCTCGATCTCCTGACCTCGTGATCCACCCATCTCGGCCTCCCAAAGTGCTGGGATTACAGGCTTGAGCCACTGCGCCCGGCCAGAAATGAAAACAGATTCTTATTGCACTTATGCAAATAAATGTATTGCCATAAGTTAGGAATACTCACAATTTCCAAATTCTGGAGAAATCTGGTAGAGAGAAACAAATATGCTCCAAAGTTTGTTCATAGGAGTATACTAAATTGTTAAAAGCTGTCAGTAGCTCAAAAGAAAAGTTTTAAGACTCTGAAAAACAAAGGATCAGCAAACATTTTAAATAAAATGTTAAAAAGATTGGTTCAGTCCATGTAGTTAATTCCTATTTTGTTTGATACTCATTAACATTTTATCTCTCTATGAGTCCTGAAAGTTTTTTCTCTATTGTGATGTTGCAATCTCCAAAGTTATCAGAAACTTGCATTTAAGAGCACCTGTTGGAGTTTTATAGCTGATTATAAAACCACCTTCTAAAGAGCACCAAAACAAGATAACAATTTTCCATGGATAAAAAAAGGTTTAAGGCAGCCATAGTCAAAAGACACAACTGACAAGAAAATTTCTTACCCCTGTGGCACACAATATGATTGTTACTGATAATGTATACTAAATTATATTTTAATTACAGGAGTTTCCCATAATTTTGGAACACATACGAATAACATATTTGTACAAATACAGCCCAAAGAAAACCAAACACCATTTCATATTTGGCAATGCCTTCTGTATAATTTTTGTACCAAATAAGCCAAATTGTGTCATTTTTGGACTTAGGGGAACCTACTATCTTAAAGAATTAGGTCAGAAAAAGACATAATTTATATTTTGGAAAGTTTGTCAAATATAAGTTTAAAACACTTGAAATTACAAAATAGGATTACAGGTCATTGTGAAGTCATTTATTTAACCAAAGTGAAAGTCAAAGACTTCAAAAAGCAGTGAAAACCTTCATGTTTTGAGAGAGGAAATTTAATTTTCTTAATAAGACATCCTAATAAAAACAGCATGAAGCCAATTACATTTGTTTTTCCAAATTTATAAACAGTCTATAAAATTTAATCTGGATTATAAAATGTAACTTCCTTGAACCTCATAACCTTTATTAAGGAGTGAGTTAATGCTTCAAGAAAACCTTGTTAATCTGACACAGGAGTCTATATACTGGTTTTTCATCAATGTTCCTTTGACATTAATGATTAATTTATACAGAAGCTAAACTTATTTTGTCTTTCAAAATCAGCCATTATACTCTTACATGCCCAGCTCCTTCACAATAGTCCCTGGGCCTTGAGGAGTTGAATAGCTTTAATTTATTGCCCAGTGTCTCAGGAATGCAGTTTATTTTGATTGGCATTTTCTACAGGGCCTGAAGATGAGGCTTTAATTGCTGTCAGTGTTTAAATTTAGCAGGACTTGGTATTCTTTATAGATGCAGGAGTTAAAATTCTGTGATTCAATGTTACAAGGACTTTAAAAGCATATACAGGAAGATACGTGGATGTAATAATCTTAATTAAAAAGATTTTATCTCACTTTTTTTCTAAGCAAATGAAAATTTAATAATATGACGACTTGATTATATAAACTTTTTTAATACATAAATCCTCTTATTGTGACTTACACTGATTGTTCATGACATGCTTGGACTTTTTGGTTTGTCCTGAACATCCCTCCTTTTTAAACAACTACTTATTTTAGGATTAAATTTACCACACAAGATTCTGTCTTACATAAAATTATCTCTCTTTAAGCTTTTTTTTTTAACCTGAAAAACCCTTCTTTTAAAAATAGCTTTTTTGTATCTTTTTTTGTCCTAGTCCCTTTTACCTTGTTTTATATATAAACTTTAAATAACCTTTGAATTGGAAAAAACTTGTTCACCTCTTAAAAAAAAAAAAAAGGCACTGTTTTTTTTGTTTGCTTTTTATCAAGAATATTTTCCTACAATATACTTTTATGGGAAGATACCCAACTAAGGAAATGTCTATTATTTAATTTAATATAATTTCATATGCTAAATTATGACCAGTTTGCTTACAAATATTTATCCCATTACATTACCCCAATTATTTTAATTGTTTACCTGGATTATTTATGAAAACTGTGATATTCATGATTTAAATTTATAAAACTACCATTGCAAAATCATAACTGAGACAGTGAAAACAGATTTGACCTAACTGACTCCATCTTGCTTTTAACCTCCAAGCTGTCCTCATTCATTCCTGGACGTAGGCCTAATTAACTTTGGGAGGAACTTGGTTTATAGTTTAGCTTTGAAACAAAGAGAATAACAGTCTTTTCCCCAAACAAACCTCCTTATTGACTGTGGACCAGACTGCCTAAACCCACAGGATTAGAAGTTATGGTAATCTTACTAAATTAAAGATGCAGTTATTTTCATTAAACCCATATCAATGTCTTATTTATTAAAAATTACACAAGCCATGATCATCCTGTTTGGGACTGGGTTTATAGTTATGTAACCCCTATGCCAAACATTGACACCTTATAGTATTTGGCAGGGATAAGTATGAAATTTGCTTGATTAATAAATGCAAACAAAATGTATGCTGGGAATTCTTAAGACATTTCTACTATTACTTTACCAAAAATTTTAAAGCTAGCTTATTTATTAAAGATTTTTATTTAAGTTACATAAACTTGAAAAAGCATTTGACTAGTCTTTTCTTTTTTAGTATCTAATTTAAGCACTTTTATTTTTTCTTTAAGTTGATTAATTAGAGCTCTTTTATATATTTTCAGTAGTGAAATATTTTGTACACAACACATAAATACATATAAAGATGAATCAGACATGCTGATGGAAGTACATTTTATAGATTTATAAAGACCCCTGCCCCCTTTTTTTTCTATCTTGGAATTTCAGATTCTTGGCAACCTGTTTCAAAACTCTAGGAAGCTGTCAGATAAATAGTCTTAAATTTGCACATTAAAGGAAACAACTCAGGTGAAAATCAAATAGTAAAATTTACATCATAAGGTTCAGAGAGAAAAAGTCTGGTGATGCTAGAAGAAGTTGTTTTTATTTTTCTTTTAGCTAAATTAAAAATAAAATTAAACTTCATTTTTTTCTTAAATACCCAAGTAGCCTTTGTTGCAATAACTATTTTAGTTTAAAAAAATCAGGCAAAAACAGAATTCAGTCAACTGAGAAGCAAAAAAAAAAAAAAAAAAAAAAAAATCTTTTGCACAAAAATAGACAAGGTCTTAGGAGAGAAAAATAAAAAATAAAAACATGAAGGCCTTCCAAATACAAACATGCACACATGAACACATACACACATACATCTTGGATGTTAGCTTTTTAATTAAGCTGACTTTTAACAGTTGAGCTCCTTACATTTTTTTTAAAAATCTTATTACAATATGTCAGTTAAGACAAAATGCTGCTTTTTGAGAAGTACAGCCATTGCTCTTTCAGTATGGTCTGGCTGGCTAAAAGGTGGCCTTATAATGTAAATAAAGCCGCTTTAATAGTTAAAATTCAAAATCTTTTTTTTTTCTTTTGCTAGCCATTTTCCTCCCACATCAGAGGTCTTGTTCCTCATAATTTAGGGTTCTCCTTTCGATTTGACCAAGAAAAATACAAAGAACAAAAATGTTAAGCAGAACTAACAATGATCACACAAATTACATGATTTCTGAGCACTGTAAGTGTAAGCAGAAATTAACACTAGGTAGTTGTTAAATGCTAACTTTAGTCGTGTAAAAAGTAAAGTAGAGGTTCCTCTTCAAAGAGACCTTCCTCCCCATCTAATTAGGAATAAATAAACTTTATAATTTGACCAGATCAGGGGAGATCAGGGATTCTCTGGAGGGGATGCTTGCAGACCTCAGCAAATTGTCCTATTAGTTTGAGCCATAAAGGTAGCCATGCTGGTACCAAGGACCGATAGGAGATTTGTCAAAGGTCAGGGCATCTCCACTCAGAATCCCCCCATGGTTACCAAAATCTGAACCCTGAAAATCAGTGACAGGTCTCAGTTAATTTGGAAAGTTTATTTTGCCAAGGTTGAGGATGTGCCCCTGACACAGCCTCAGGAAGTCCTGATGACATGTGCACAAGGAGGTCAGGGTACAACTTGGTTTTATATATTTTAGGGAGATATGAGACCTCAATCAATACACATAAGAAGTACATTGGTTCCGTTTGGAAAGGTGGGACATACTGAAACAAGGGACATTTTGAAGCAATGGCAGGAAGACTTGAAGCAGGGAGAAAGCTTTCAGGTCACAGATATGTGAGACACAAACAGTTCATTCTTTTGAGTTTCTGATTAGCCTTTCCAGAGAGGCAATCAGATATGCATCTATCTTAGCAACTTTGAATAAATAGAATGGGAGGCAAGTTTGCCCTAAGCAGTTTCCAGCTTGAGTTTTCTTTAGTGATTTTGGTGGCCCGAGATATTTTCCTTTCACACTGGTGAACAGAACATGGTGAGGCAGCTGTTATCAGTTGAATCAGTTGTAGTGGACATCTTTATGCATTTTATATCTAACACTCAGAGGAATGGATGGACATTTTCTTAACTAGGCCTCAATTAATTGTTGAGTAATAGTGAATTCTAGGTTATACACCTCCATCAAAAGCAAGTGGCATAAAAAATTTTAGAGTTCCATTAGGGGAAAACGTATGTCTTTTAGTATGCAACCAAAGAGGAGGAATGCTATTTCCTCATGAAAGGGAGGAGTCATGAGGGCTTCCTTATCTCACCACAGAGTGGCTCCAAGAAGGAATCACTGGGAAACATCTAGAGTTTTCTCAAAATGCTTAGGATCCACTTAACACAAGGAATAAGGAGAAATTTAAGGCAGAAAATTCTACATCACAGAGTATTGAAAAAAATGTTTAGCCTAGAGAATTTTTAAAAGTAGCCACTAATCATAAAAATACCTCAAGTAAGTATACATACAGTGTCTAACTAATATGCCTTCCAAGAAAAATATTCTGTCTCTCTGGGAGGTTGTTTGGATCGTAAAGATTGTCATGTGAAGGCACTTAAATATTAGGTAATTTTGATTAATGTTAGTAGGAGCTGAAAGGTGGGTAACTTTAGATTTGGATTAGTTTACTTGAAGCCATATTGTGTTGTTAATAAATAAAGAATAAGGCTTGTTGTCTCATTAATTCATCTCTAATGAATGAAAATCAAACTATATAATCACAAATAAAAGAATGCTAATATTTTCTCCTTTATACTGAAAGAAGGGAATAGCAAATCATTTAGGGAATGGGTAATTTGAATGTATTTATCTGAAACGTATGCACCATATAGGAATGTCTTCCAAAACAATACAAATGTAAAAATAATTGTCCACTAAAGAGATACACACACACATACACATGAACAATTGTACTTGAGTTTCATTGGAGTGAGCCATATCCATTTGGTTGCTAAATATATATATACACAGACAAGAATCTGACTCTGTCATTGGAACTGCTCTTGCATAGTTCTGGATGTAGGCATTTACATATATATAAAAATATATGTAAAACATATATAAAATATATATGTAAAACATATATATATAACATATATATATGTTTCATCTAATTCTGAGACCTCTAATTATTAATACCAGGTTAAGAGGGATACTGGGAGCTAGCCCTAAAGTAACTCGACATGCCTTAAATTCAGAGCAATTGGGAAATTTACATTAAAATATAAATTGATCTGTTATTTCAAAGAAGACTCATTCTGGTTAACCTCTCACTGGCAAGTTTCCTTTTGTAATAAACAAGTTAAACATTAATATGCAGCCTCAGCCAACTTTGTAGAACTCTGAGCAAATTTCAAGTGTTATTATTAAATGCTTCTTGGACAGGAGCAAGGAAGTAATTTTTTGAGTCAGCACAGAGCAAAAGTAGTGTTTAGACTAAGGCATAACTATGTTCATATCATTGCATTGCAACTCAGTATTTGTAGTATACTGAGAAAATTAGTTAACTGAGTCTTCATTTTCTTATCAGCAACATGGACATGGTAGTAAACATCTTGTAGAGAGGTAAGGCAAACTAAATGAGAGAAAACATGAAATAGTGCCTGGCTCAAAATAGGTGCATCATAAATGTCAATCCCTTTCCCTCCTCTTTCATGGCAAGTTTGTCTTCTTTACTCCTCTCAGAATTTTCCATTATCACCTTTAAGGATGCTGGGAGGCTCTTCCTCAAGGATTTCTCCAGCATCTGCAGCATCTGGGCACCTTGTAATGGTAACATCATGGAGTTACAGGAGTGAGAAGAGCTACAGGAGATTCTGAAACAAGAGTAGCAAGTTCTGTATTAATGACCAGGTTTTTCTTTAGTGCCTTTCAACTGCAGTCCTCAGCAAATCCAAGAGAAGATGAGACTGGTGGAAAACTCAAGGATCTTTCTCTGAGTTTTTCAGGTCTTTTTTCTTACCCTTTGATGAATTCCAGCCATTAGTTTCACTTTAGGTTAAAAAGCACATTTTTAAATACACATAATATCTTTTGAATTTTAGTTGCTATCAGTGATTCTCCTGACTCCTCTGAGAATGAGTTGTGTAAACCTGGGAAAGTTATTTAGTCTCTCTGTACTTTGGTTTCCTCAAAGGTAGATGGGATAATAGCACTATATCACTCAGAATTTTTGTGAGGATGAAAGGAATGAATACCTGCAATGTGCTTAGTAGAGTGTCGGTCTTACAGTAAGCACTGAACATTTGTTATTTATTCGATTACTACCACCACTCCTCTTTTCCTCCTGTTCCTTTTCTTCTTTCTCTCCACTTGAACCAAAGTCGTATATATTGCATGATATTTTTATACAGGCATTTTATTAAAGGGCATTCTGACATGGTCTAAATATAAACAATTAACCTTTCAAAAATTATTACTAGGTCATATTCAAAACTTGTACTCTCACCAAGCCTCACACTTTGAAGCTAATTCCATCTCTAAGCCTTAAACTAGGATCTGTGGTACATTTTGTAGAAATTACTAGGTAATATAAAAATAGCATTTTTACATATTTGACTAGCTGCGTCAAATTGGGATTACCTAAACATTCCAGAACATCACAACTACCTGAAAAATGAAGAAAGATGCTGTGTCACTGTGTTCTGTTTTAGAACTGCAATATTTGGAAGAGAGCAAAGTAAATTCTAAGTGAAGGTAGGCTATGAGAGGGTGTTGCATTAAAACTGGTCTGGTGCGTGATTCTATAATTAGGTAACCTCGTGATTTTAGAACATCAGTGAAAAGACTGTTGCTGTTACTGGTGGTGCATCTGTACAGGTCTGCAGCAACCTCAATTCTTGTCTCCTCAATAGAAAGAATTTGACCGAGGGGCAGAAGGCAGAAAGAGAGACCAAGGCAAGTTTTGGAGCAGGAGTAAATGTTTATTAAAACGCATGAGAGCAGGAAGGAAAAGAAGTAAAGTGCATTTGGAAAGGGGCCACGTGGATGACCTGAGAGGTCAAGTGTGCAGTCGGACCTTCTGACTGGGTGTTATATGTAGGCACACTTCTGGGGTCTTGTCCATTCTCCCCTGCTTCTTCCCATGGGGGTGGGCTGTGCACATGTGCAGAGGCCTGCTCGCATGTGAGAGGTGAGCATGTGTAGTGTGAGCACGGAGTTGTATGCATCCTAACTTGAGACATTCTCCCTTAGCAGTTGAATGTCCCTAGAAGGTCATATGATAGTAAAACTCTGCCATTTTGCCTCTGAATGCACATGCTTAAGCTCACTTGCCCATCTCCTGAGATCTTGTCAGGAAGCTGCTGATCACCGTTTTCAGGTTTTTTCTGTGTATCTGGAGACTGACTTTGGCTGGCACTTGCTGTGACCAATTTTTATTTTAGAGAGACAGTTAACAACCACTGGACCATCACCTGATGGTTGCCTGATATATCTGGGTGTGAGGTGTGGGGCATGGAGCCTTCTCCTGCCCTATGTATGCCTGACTAGCTACCTAGTGTAACATTTCCCCCACCATGAGTTCAAGACCCCAGTTCTTTGGGGAAAATAGACAAGTCAGTCTTCTATAACTGCTTCCTGCTGACAGAGGGGTAGCAGTGGTTGTTCTGTGGATTTGGCCTCTTGCTAGCCATCAGGGCAGTAGTATCCAGCCAGGTTCAAGGGGGACAGGGGCAGGATTTTGATTTTGTCATGTCTCACTGATGGGCAACCTAGGGGTCCCCTGTAGAAGGGTGACTCTTGAATATTGAGAGGACAATATCCTTGCCTCTGGTTCCTGCATTTCTCCTTTTTCTTAGCCCTGTTCTTCTTATTCTGTTCTTGGTTATCAAAGACTGAGAAGGCTAATTTGAGAATTTCCTGCATAAGGGCACTGGGTTCCAAGATTGACTTTTGTAATTTTCTCTCATTTCATTTTTAGGCCAAGTATTACAAAGAAAAACTAGTTTTTTTGTTTTGTTTTGTTTTAAGGTTTTGGGGACTCAGACTTTTCCTAGTTTGGGGGTATATATCTGCGTGTCATAACCTGTTTTATGGAGATGATTACCCATCTATGAAGAGAAAACAGAAGAGAAAAAGAAAAGAAAAAGGGAACGAATATGCCCCTTCTTACTTTCCTGTTATCCTGAAAGGGGCATCCCCATCATCCTTAAGGTTCCAGATTAACTGGTCTTATCATGTACCCTTACCCTTGGTCCTATCTCGTTACGATTGCCCACTTGAGAACACAGGAGACACTGGAGTGTACAGTAGGCCTCCTGTTCATCCTTGGGGTTCTGGAAAGAACCGGTGTTACCCTGTACCTCTAACCTTATCTTTATCTCTGTTCTAATAGTAATCTGTTAGCCTGGGACCAACCTTCATCTCTGTCCTATGGGTCTCTTGCACCTGCCGGGCTGGCCTATATCCTTGTCTCCATGACTTTGTAGTGATTCTTGCTCAAAGCATTCAAGCCAAAAATAAAAATGATTATCTCTTTTCTCAGATTATCATTTTGTGTGTTCCTTAAGTAGAAGAGAAGCTTTTCAGTTAACTGCCATAAGAGGGCTGGACTTTCCTCCCTTTAAATATGACCTTGAAGGTCTTGATGCATATTGAGAAGGGAGTAGGAGTGATTAGAGAAATGGAGACTACAGGAGGAAGTAGGAGGAAGCGAGAAGAACACTCATGAAAAGCCTTCGTATGCTTACAAAAACAGCAACCCTTGGATTTGAGAGGGCAATGTTTTGTTGCCCTCAACACAAAGGAGGAACCTCTGGAGGACGTGGGACTTAGGGCAAGAACTTGCAAATGATAAAGGAAGAATTTTCCCTCCCCTAAAGAGGCGCTGACTTAAAAAAAAAAAAAAAAAAAGGAAGTAAGTGAGATCCTTAAAGTGTCAGCTCTATGCAGGAAGGCAAACTGTTTCAAAAACACCAGAAAAACTTAGCTCTGGGTTGTAACAGGAACAAAAAGCGTATGTTAAGTCATAAGGCACTGGCAGAGCTGGGGTTTCAATTAGTGTCTTTTTTTTTTTTTTTTTTTTTTTTTGGCAATGTGCCAACAGATAGGGAGCGGGTTGGAGGTCATCCGAGCTTGTAGGATAAAAACATGTATAAATTTCAGGGGAGATCTGCAAGGGAGCTCATACCTTTGCTGCTGCACGAATGCAGTAAGAGCCATGGGTGCATGAATAACAGGAAGTGTGTGTTTAAGAAGTCACATGGCATGTGAAGTGAAAGAAGAGTCAGACTTGTCTTCAAGCCAGACAGTTTGGTAGGTGTGCAAGACAATTTCAGATCACACAGAGAAATCAGGAGATAGAGGGTGCAGCTTCTTGTGAAAGAGTCATTTTTAGTTGAAAAAGCAGAGGAAATCCCAGGCATTGCACTTTTAGGCTTTAGCCCTATCACTCTCACAAACCTCCTGTTCAGGAGGGCCATTAGTTCCTCACTTCTACTCAGTGCAGGCCCGAAGGTCCTTCCCACTCCCACGAGCCACCTATCAGGGTGAACCGAGAGATCAATCACGGGGAGCAGAGCCACTTGCGGCTGACAGGAATTGTTCCTGGGATTGGTTAGTAAGCAGGAGAGTGAAAAGGGAGAAGAAAATTCCGTACAGGGGTTGAATGTCTCCATCTGAAGAAGGCGAGGTGTAGAGGTGTCTTACCAGTGGTGAACATATCCAAGTCATGCAGCACCAAAGTATGTTGGCAGCATAATGTACCCAAGTCATGAGGGCTCCACTCACCCCAAGAAATGTCAGGCAACCATCAGATGATGATCAGGTGGTTGTTAATTGACTTTCTAAAATAATAATTGGTTACAGCCAGTACCAGCCAAAGGTAGTCTCTCAACAGATAGAGAACCTAAAACCGGTGATGAGCAGCTTCCTGATATCTCAGGAGTTGGGCGAGTGGACTCAAGCATGTGCATTCAGGGATAAAATGGTGAAGTTTAATTGGTATGTGACCTTCTAGGGACATTTGATTGGTAAAGGAAGAACACCTTAAATGAGCACGCATACAATTCCAGTAAACACACGGCACATGCTCACCTCGCAAGTGCTAGCAGGCCACTGCACATGTGGACAACCCACCACAAGGGAAGAATCAGGGGAGAATGGACGTAAGAGCCTAGAAATATGCCAACATGTAAAACTCCAAGGCAAAAGTTCAAACTACTCACCTGATCTCTCAGGTCACCCACTTTGCCCTCTTCCAAGTTCACTTTAGTTCTTTTCCTTCTTGCTCTGAAGCCTTTCTTTTTTTTTTTTTTTTTTTTGAGATGGAGTCTCGCTCTGTCACCCACACTGGAGTGCAGTGTGCAGTGGTGCAATCTCGGCTCACTGCAACCTCCAGTTCCCAGGTTCAAGCAATTTTCCTGCCTCAGAGTAGCTGGGATTACAGGCACGCAACACCACACCTGGCTAATTTTTGTATTTTTAGTAGAGATGGGGTTTCACCATGTTTGTCAGGCTGGTCTCGAACCCCTGACCTCGTCACCCGCCCACCTTGGCCTCACAAAGTGCTGGGATTACAGGCGTGAGCCACTGCGCCCGGCTAAAGCTTTTTAAAAAATGTTCACTCTAGTTCTAAAACTTGCCTTAGTCTCTCCTTCCACCTTATGCCCCTCAGCTGAATTCTTCTAAGGAGAGAATTGAGGTTGCTGCAGACCCATAAGAATTAACTACCAGTAACAGTGCTTCCAGCCAAGAGAGGACAACAGAACTTGAATTTACCTGTCCACCTAAAACAATAACAATTTTCATATGTTGAACATCAGGACATGCAGAAAGAACTATGATCTCTGAGAAAAGGAAAATAGAAAAGGTGAGTCCTAGAATTGCACCAGCTTATTATCTGATGGCAGTTTTCAGGTTGAAGTTTAGGAGATGGAATCTAATCAAAGCACAAGGACTCTCACTGATTGAGCTTACTGAGGTTTTGGAGCTTAAGGAAGCCAATGGGGAGCTTCATTGAGAGTAAACAGATGAGAGAGACAAAGAGCAAGAAAGAAAAAGAAAAAAGAAGGAAAGAGGAAAAAAAGAAGAAGGAAGGAAGGAGAGAAGAAAAGTCCCTAGAGTCTGGCTAATTACCAATCTGAGCACATATAAAAAGAAACTACCTTAATACCTTAGCCCATGGGTTCTCCCTTTACCGTCTGACTCTAGTCTACCCTTCTAGCCTCTTCTGTTGCTACTGTCCACCATGTAGGACCACAGTGCATTTCTTCAACACAGTGTCTGCTTAGCTCCTCTGGTCTTTCTACATTTATTCTCAGTTTGAAATTTCCTACTTCAGCTCTGCCTTCTAAATTAAGCTTCCACTTACCCCTTCAAGTTTACCTGTACAGCCTATTATCCCTAGTGCTCTTTTCACTGTCTCTTATGTCTGGCTGAATAAGTCACTCCCTTTTCTGTACTTTCATAAGTGTTTACGCATATTTCAATTATATAACTTGTTATTTGGGTTAAAGTTTTCTTCTTTCAATTGACAAATATCATATATATTTATGCTGTTCAATATGATGTTTTAAAGTCAAATTTCATTTTGTTTTCTTGCTGTTGAATTCTTGTGAGGCAAGAAGCTCATATTACTTACTCTCTTATCAGTAATTCTTATCACAGTATTTGGCACATAGTAGGGCCTCAATACGTAAGTAACAAATGATTGAATACATGAAATGCTTGTATTAATTTGTCTGTCTAATCACTCCACTTTCTAAAAGTATAGAGACATTAATGTATTCATTCAGTAAACATATATATGTTAAATGCATAATATATCCTGGACATGAGAAAAGTTTCCAGCTATTTTGTACTACATTATATCTTAAAGAAAACTCCAGACCATATCTCTTATCTAAGGGTCTTAGGATGATAAAAGCATAACATTCCTAAAGGCTAATCTTGTCTTTTCTCTAGAGGCAACTCATAAGGAAGTTATAAAGTAGAGTTAAAATAGAGTTTAATGCCAAGTCTGTGGGGTGTGATATTACAGTATTTTCTGAAGAGTAAAGTTTGGAACCGCCCTCTAAGGATGTACTTACAAACTAACAACGAAGTATGGCTCTCATGCTTGGTTGGGGCAAACTGAAAGCTACTGAGGCTGAGGTTCTTCCAGGAAATCTGACAACCACGGCAGCTGGCAGCACTGGGCAATGAGTAGCATCCCTGGGCGTAAACTCCAGAATCTTTGATCCTGGTCCAGTTATTACAGAAGTGGAAATTTGTCCAAAGAAAACAATTTAAAAGAAGAAAACAACTCTAGGCTGAGCATGGTGGCTTATACCTGTCATTCCAGCACTTTCAGAGGCCAAGGAGGGAGGATTAATTGAGGGCAAAAGTTTGAGAACAGCCTGGTCAACACAGCAAGACCACAACCTCTACAAAAATAAAAATTAGTTGGGTATGGTGGCACACACCTGTAGCCCTTAGCTACTCAGGAGGCTAAAGTGGGAAGATGCTAACAGCTTTCATCACTCCATGCAAGTAATTTGCTGTTTTGTGTAAGTAGGAAAAAAAATGTGTTCTGCCAATCACACCTCATTCAGATCTTTCCCACTACCTTGCTTTTACTGCGGGTACTTGAATGGGAAGGAGAGTAAGAGAGTATTGCCTACATAATCTGACCACAGTCTCACAGGGTGAGTTTTGGTACAACTCTTCCAGAAATTTCTGAGTTGTAGCTTGTAATGCAGACCTTGTACTAAGTTGGCAAAAAATTCTGATGTCAGTTCCAGTGGAATCCAACCCTGGACTCAGTTGAGCCCACAGCAATTTCAATGTTCCAATGAGTTATGTTCATACTACTGCACTCCAGTCTGGGTAACAGAGGGTCTCTAAATACAAAACAAAACAAAAACTCTAAACAGAATTTTATAAAGTCACACAAACATAAGCAAGTCCTGAACAAAATCTCTATCTGCCTCAATAGGGGAAGATAGCATAAAATGATCCAACAGAGTGGTGCAACCCTAAGGCATTAACATAATGCATACAGACATAATATATAATACTTATAGACACATGGGAGAGTGTTCAAATAAAATGAGAAAATATAGGACACAAAACAGTTCACATACAACACATAAAGTTCAAATTTAAGAGAGAACAAAGGCAAATAGGAATCAATAAGTAAATGGTGGTAGTACGATTGTAGATTAAATCTTTAAAGTAAAATTTGTTTTCTGTATAATTTAAATAAACAATAAATCTTGTCTGTGTTATTGTCTTATTGATCTACTTATTTCCTCTCTCACTTTCAGGGCAGCAACCTTCTCATCAGTAGTGTAAGGAAAAAACTGCCTCCCTTATAATGTGACCAGGATTAAATATAGTAATGTTTCCAGTGTCTCCACACACTCAGTATTCTGTTCATCTACCTGCTTTCAAGAAGCTCTCAAATCTTTCTTTATTCGTTTATTAGTTCAGAGCACAAACTTCTAAGGATTTTCATGGTAGCTAGCAAACTGCCTTTTACAAAATAGGTGTCAGATATGTGTTTCTTGAATGGAAGTTACTCCTTTTCCTTGAGCATAGTTGCCTGCGTATTCTGAACATAACACAATATGCGCACTTTAATTTGACTCACTTAAGTGAAAGAGGTGTCACAAAGCAATCATTACATTAAAAATAAATTTTATTGTGGATATTTAAAGTATATAATATGATGTTATGAGAACATATAGGTAGTGAAAACGTTACCATTGTGAAGCAAATTGATACATCTATTACCTCACATAGTTACTTATTTTTGTTGTTGTTTTTGTGGCAAGAGCAGCTATAACCCCACTCATGTAGCCTGAATCGCATATACAATGCAATTCTATTAACTGTAGTTCTCATGCTGTACATTAGCTCTCTAGACTTGTTCATCCTATGTATCTGATACTTAGTAATGAGTCCTTACCTGAAAAGCAAGTCTCTCCAGATGTTTCCAGGAAGAAATGATGAGCCGCACGCACCCTTCTGGGAGATGAAATTTCTCCCTGATGCAGTCGGTTCAGCAGAGTCTCGCAGAGTAAATTTTGATACACCTCCTCCAGAAATTTCTGAGCTTTGGTTTGTAATGTGGACCTTGTACTAGGCTGGCAAAAAATATCTGGTGTCAATTCTAGTGGAATTCAGCCCTGCACCTCAAAGGCCCGTGTTGAAGGAACTGGCTCTGCATGGTTGAGAAGCTGGCTGTATGCCCCTGAGCTTCTCTTTTTAAAACATACAATGCTTTTTGTCCTCACAGGTCGTGGAATTACTATGAAAACCAAAGCTGTGTGAAACCAACAGGCCAGATACTGGAAGGAGGGTCAGATTATGTAGGCACTACCCTCACCTCTTTCCCATTCAAGTATCTGTAATAGAAGCAAGGCAGTGGGAAAGATATGAATGAGGTCTGATGTGCAGAATGCAATAAAACAGCAAATTACTTGCATGAAGTGACAAAAGCTGTTAGAATCTTCCCTTTGAAAGACAAGCTGTGTCCCCTCCCATGCCCGTGTTGAAGCTGTAGCATAACATTCTGACAATGATTCATTGTGGACACTTCTTAGTCTTACAGAGAAGGACCATTGAGCTCAGCATGGTTGAACTGGTTAGATGTTAAGCCCAGAGCTTTTTCACTCTGAAGTCCTCACTACTATACTTTCCACTTGCTCAGAAAAGAAGGGAGGGTTCATAGCAAAGATAATTTGAGTCTCAACTCCACTGTGTAAAACAGCCAACATGGGGAGTTTGACACTCTCCAGGTCCTTGTTCTCATCACCTCATTCCCAGGTTAGTCAATATCTTTATTGTAGAGGGAGGAACATACACGCTAATCAGAGGAGCAGGAACACAAGAGGCTAGGTTGAGATAGAGGGACAAAAATCGTGTGTGTTCCTTCACTCAATGGATCAGCACAGAGCAAGTTTGCACATATTTTTCTCTGTACTGTCTAGGAGCCCTGCCACTCTTAGAACATTAATTCTCCATCTTTTCTCCTGGGGTTGAAGTCATTATAGTCTTCCATTACTCTTTCTTCAAGGCCACTGAGACTGTTCTATCATTTATTAACCCAGTGGATCTCTTGACTCCAGTAGGGTTCATGTCTCACAAAGGATATATCTAACTGCAACAAAACACTCCTTTATCCCAAGCCAAGAAACCAGACCCCTCCTATTCTGTCTCCTTTAGCTCCTACACTCAGTCAGGCAACAGACCAGGATTCAGTGGTGTCTCTCATTTAGTCCATTTACATTTAAGGTTAATATTGTTATGTGTGAACTTGATCCTGCCATTATGATATTAACTGGTTATTTTGCTCATTAGTTGATGCAGTTTCTTCCTAGCATCGATGGTCTTTACATTTTGGCATGTTTTTGCAATGGCTGGTACCGGTTGTTCCTTTACATGTTTAGTGCTTCCTTCAGGGTCTCTTGTAAGGCAGGCCTGGTGGTGACAAAATCTCTAATCATTTGCTTATCTGTAAAGGATTTTATTTCTCCTTCACTTATGAAACTTTGTTTAGCTGGATATGAAATTCTGGGTTTAAAATTCTTTTCTTTAAGAATGTTGAATATTGGCCCCCACTCTCTTCTGGCTTGGAGAGTTTCTGCCGAGAGATCTGCTATTAGTCTGATGGGCTTCCCTTTGTGGGTAACCTGACCTTTCTCTCTGGCTGCCCTTAAGATTTTTTCCTTCATTTCAACTTTGGTGAATCTGGCAATTATGTGTCTTGGAGTTGCTCTTCTTGAAGAGTATCTTTGTGGCGTTCTCTGTATTTCCTGAATTTGAATGTTGGCCTGCCCTACTAGGTTGGGGAAGTTCTCCTGGATGATATCCTGAAGAGTGTTTTCCAACTTGGTTCCATTTTCCCCCTCACTTTCAGGCACCCCAGTCAGACGTAGATTTGGTCTTTTTACATAATCCCATACTTCTTGCAGGCTTTGTTTATTTCTTTTTCTTCTTTTTTCTTTTGGTTTCTCTTCTTGCTTCATTTCATTCATTTGATCCTCAATCGCTGATACTCTTTCTTCCAGTTGATCGAGTTGGTTACTGAAGCTTGCACATTTGTCATGTATTTCTCGTGCCATGGTTTTCATCTCTGTCAGTTCGTTTATGGCCTTCTCTGCATTAATTATTCTAGTTATCAATTCTTCCACTCTTTTTTCAAGATTTTTAGTTTCTTTGCACTGGGTACATAATTCCTCCTTTAGCTCTGAGAAGTTTGATGGACTGAAGCCTTCTTCTCTCATCTCGTCAAAGTCATTCTCCATCCAGCTATGATCATTTGCTGGCAATGAGCTGTGTTCCTTTGCAGGGGGAGATGTGCTCTTATTTTTTGAATTTCCTGCTTTTCTGCCCTGCTTTTTCCCCATCTTTGTGGTTTATCTGCCTCTGGTCTTTGATGATGGTGATGTACTGATGGGATTTTGGTGTGGGTGTCCTTCCTGTTTGTTAGTTTTCCTTCTAACAGTCAGGACCCTCAGCTATAGGTCTGTTGGAGATTGCTTGAGGTCCATTCCAGACCCTGTTTGCCTGGGTGTCAGCAGCAGAGGCTGCAGAAGGTAGAATATTGCTGAACAGCGAGTGTACCTGTCTGATTCTTGCTTTGGAAGCTTCCTCTCAGGGGTGTACTCCACCCCTGAGGTGTGGGGTGTTGGTCTGCCCCTAGTGGGGGATGTCTCCCAGTTAGGCTACTCAGGGGTTAGGGACCCACTTGAGCAGGCAGTCTGTCCGTTCTCAGATCTCAACCTCCGTGTTGGGAGATCCACTGCTCTCTTCAAAGCTGTCAGACAGAATCGTTTGTGTCTGCAGAGGTTTCTGCTGCTTTGTTGTTGTTGTTGTTTAGCTGTGCCCTGTCCCCAGTGGTGGAGTCTACAGAGACATGCAGGCCTCCTTGAGCTGCTATGAGCTCCACCCAGTTTGAGCTTCCCAGCAGCTTTGTTTACCTACTTAAGCCTCAGCAATGGCGGGCGCCCCTCCCCCAGCCTCGCTGCTGCCTTGTTAGATCGCAGAGTGCTGTGCTAGCAATGAGGGAGGCTCCGTGGGCGTGGGACCCTCCCAGCCAGGTGCGGTATATAATCTCCTGGTGTGCCCGTTTGCTAAGACCCTTGGTAAAGCGCAGTATTGGGGTGGGACTTACCCGATTTTCCAGGTGTTGTGTGTCTCAGTTCCCCTGGCTAGGAAAAGGGATTCCCTTCCCCCTTGTGCTTCCCAGGTGAGGCAATGCCTCACCCTGCTTCAGCTCTCACTGGTTGGGCTGCAGCAGCTGACCAGCACCGATTGTCCGGCACTCCCTAGTGAGATGAACCTAGTACCTCAGTTGAAAACGCAGAAATCACCTGTCTTCTGTATCCCTCGCGCTGGGAGCTGGAGACTGGAGCTGTTCCTATTCGGCCATCTTGCTCCACCCCCTCCAGTCTTAGTATTCTAAGTGGTTTTCCTCTGGGATCTGAATTGACGTGCTAGCAATGATGACAGAAGTAGCATAGCAGAGTGGCTTGCAGCAAGGATGACTGCTCCAAACTAACAGGCTGACATCTTGACTGTATGACTTACCTATTGTGTGACCTTGATCAAATGATTTCAACTTTTCTTGCCTCCATTTCTATATCAATAAAGGGAATTAAATAATTCCCCTTAGGAATCTTCGTAGGGTCTTTTTTTTTTTTTTTTTTTTTTGAGGCGGTGTCTTGCTCTGTCACCCAGGCTGGAGTGCAGTGGCCGGATCTCAGCTCACTGCAAGCTCCGCCTCCCGGGTTTACGCCATTCTCCTGCCTCAGCCTCCCGAGTAGCTGGGACTACAGACGCCCGCCACCTCGCCCGGCTAGTTTTTTTTTTTTTTGTATTTTTTAGTAGAGACGGGGTTTCACCGTGTTAGCCAGGATGGTCTCGATCTCCTGACCTCGTGATCCGCCCGTCTCGGCCTCCCAAAGTGCTGGGATTACAGGCTTGAGCCACCGCACCCGGCCGTAGGGTCTTGAAGAAAAATTAAGTGGTCCTCCTATGTGCTTTCTTACCTAAGCAGGTCCTATACTTAATTGGAATTCAGGATACTTGATTATCCATGCCCTCAGATCCCTAATGAATTTCAGAACATGAATGATTTTGTAGTTTATTCAGATTTTTCTCATCACTAGTGTGGGAGCAATGCTTTTTCCAGCTTTGTAAATCCTAAGTAGAATCAGAACTAAGATTGTCTTTTCTTAATTTAGATATGTATAGTTATAATTGCTTAGACAACTTCCCAATACATGGTAAGCACATAGAAATGCTTTACTTAATAAAGAATTATCTAATGCAGTGCATTATGCATATACACATGTGTGCATGAAATATTTAGTAAATATTTTTTCCCTAAGGTTCTAGGTCAAGTCAGTTTTCATAAGACTCACGACACAATGGAGAGACAAATTTCTATTGCAGAAATATATGTACACTGCCCCACTGCCTCTTGCAAAAAGACTCTTAATAACTCCCTTAATTCATTACATGTCAAAAATCAATTTTGGACTTTTTAGACTAGTTTATTCTATAAGTGCACACATTCTTGCATCACAGTGTTGGATAAAGTTTGCCTCCATCTGAAACATCTGTCACTCAGAAATTATACCTGGTAACACTATATTAAGATATAGTCAAATGAACCAGGCACAGTACAGTGGGGCATGGCTGTTAGTCCCAGCTACTCAGTATAGTAGGCAGAAGGATTGCTTGAGCCTGGGAGTTTGAGACCAGGCTGGGCAACATAGCAAGACCCTGTCTGTAAAAATAAAAAACAGGCCGGGCGTGGTGGCTCACGCCTGTAATCCCAGCACTTTGGGAGGCCGAGGTGGGCGGATCACGAGGTCAGGAGATTGAGACCATCCTGGCTAACACGTGAAACCCCATCTCTACTAAAAATACAAAAAAAAAAATTTGCCGGGCGTGGTGGCGGGTGCCTGTAGTCCCAGCTACTCGGGAGGCTGAGGCAGAAGAATGGCGTGAACCTGGGAGGTGGAGCTTGCAGTGAGCTGAGATGGCGCCACTGCACTCCAGCCTGGGTGACAGAGTGAGACTGTGTCTCAAAAAAAAAAAAGCACAAAAACAAAAAATAAACATATAGCCACATAGCCAAATACTAATGCATAACTTGATAACTGATCAAAGGAATTGAAGTAAATCACCTCCATCTTCTCAGGAGCTGATTTTGGGGTGTAAAAGAAGAACTTCTGTTGTATGGGCCGGTAATCAACATGGAACTTTCAAGAGATGAGAAAACCCCACCAGACTTACTTCAAAATGTTCAAAAGTTGTACCCCTCTTACACTGGAGAGAAAGAGTTCTAAACTGTGAAAATAACAGCAATCCCAAAATACATTATTTCTTGAAGACTTGTTAAAGGAAGTGACTACAACTTAGTACCTAAAAGAGAAGCACATTACTTAGTGCTTTTCAGGCTGGTGGTGTGAAAGAAGGGAAAATTCTCTCTCGTCCTGGTTAAACAGGCCCCATATGCTTGAGGTGGGTCTTTCTAAGCATCCCTATTTCTCATCCCCATGAAAACCAATCTCAGCCTTGTCTCTATGGCAGATATCACATAATAGTGTGTTATTTACCCATTTACACAATGCTTGTATAACCATTGCCTCTTGAACGAAATAATTTGTTTTTTGTTTCAAAAGTTCACAAACGGAAATCGCGTGCCTTGAATCTCAGAGAAGACTTTAGATCTTTAGACTTTAGAGTTGGTTCTGGAACAAGTTAGGACTTTTGCAAACTATTGGGATGGAATGATTATATTTTGCAATGTGAAAAGGACATTTGACTTGGGAGGCCAGAGGAGGAATACTATGGATTAGATATGCTTTGTTTGTTCCTTCCAAATCTCACATTGAAATCTGATCCCCTTGTTGGAGGTGGGGCCTGGTGGGAGGTGTTTGATCGTGGAGCTGATCCTTCATGAATGGCTTGGTGCCATTTTTGTGGTAACAAGTGAGTTCTCACTCTATTAGTTCTCACAGAACTGATTGTTGAAAAGAGCCTGACACCTCCCCCATCTCTCTCTTGCTTCCTCACTCCCATGTGATCTCTGCACACACCAGTTCCCTTTCACCTTATGCCATATGTGGAAGTAGACTGATGCCCTCACCAGAAAAAAGGTGCTGGCACCATACTTCTTGTACAGACTGCATAACCATGAGACAAATAAATATCTTTTATTCCTAAATTATCCAGCCTCCAGCACTCCTTAATAGCAATGCAAACGGTCTAAGACACTACCATACCCCCAGTGGTAGCATACACTTACTAATGTTAGAATAGGATCCTGAGCTGAGGACAATTTCCTGCCCCTTTAGAGGTAGAAAACCTTTATTTATTTTACCCATCTCTAGCAATACTGGGTGTTTACTTGTGCCTTGAAGGTGGCAGGGTTTGTGGCCCATTCACCAGCAGACTAAGGGTTTTACCTTATAGGCGAAGAGAATCCAGGCAGGAGTTGGACTTCATGTCTTTTCCTCATGACCTTCCCTCCAGAACCAAGGGAGGCACTTTCTGGTTTTCTGCTTGTCTCTAATACTTAACGTTGGCACCTGGGCACGGTCCATGCAAAAACACATGAGTAGGTGGAATTGCTCTTGTGTCTGAGGCTCCCAGAAGTTCTGTATTGTCATAGTAGCTAAGATTTGGCCTTCAGCAATTGAATAAAAATTTAACTAATTTTTTAAATTAAATTGTATGGAAGCCACCTTATTCTTGTACTCTACCACAGTTGAGAAAGTACATGTATCTTTTCTTACCTCAGAAAATCCTGCCTTTTTTTAAAAAGAAAATTTAGAAACTTGGTTACCCTGTACCTTCATATCCCTAAAGAGTTTCAGAATATGTGTGGTTTTTGTAGTTTGTCCAGCCTTGTCTTATCATTAGAGTGAAAACAATGCTTTTTTCCAGCTTTTAAATCCTAGGAGGAAACAGTATTGAGGCTGTATTTTCTTAATTGAGATATGCATTCTTCCGTCTTACTTGTGCCATTAATCCAGGTATGACATGAAGGATTAGCAACGATTGGAAAATATTGTTCAATTACTCGTAACTGGTTGGACTATATAATTTACACTGATTATTCTGATAGGTAAGATGGGTTATGGTCTCAGTTATTTATTTTTGTCAACTAAATTAAAGGATAAAATTGCATGACCATCCTACATGGATGCTTTCTATGTGTAGGATCATTCTTTATCATGAATCCATTCTGCCAGGTATACTGCATACCTAAAGGTTTTTCACTTCTGGTTCTTTGTAAGGAGAAAAAAATCTACTAAGGATATTGAACAGCCAAACACTCAGAATGGTCTGAGATGCTCAGAGGACAAGTAGTCATTATCCATGATTGGCACAGAAGAGCCAGAGTCCCATGGTCGTAAAGAAGATCTCAGATGCTTCACAAGAGAGTAATCAACTTTGGTGGAGCTGCAAGATCATTTTCTCTGGGTTTTGATATGACCAACACTCTGTTACATCCCAGGATTATTTGTATCTCATTTTCTAGCACAAGGATGTTTCATGTACTTATATTGGTTACAAAAGGTGCATTGTTGGTAAGATTAGTGTAATATACTATTGTCATAGTCTGTTCAGGCTGCTATGACAAAAATACTATAAACTGGGTGGCTTAGACAGCAAACATTTGTTTCTCACAGTTCTGGAAACAAAAGCTGAAAATCAAAAGGCCAGAATATTGAGTGTCTGGTAAGGGCTTGCTTCCTGGTTCGTAGACTGCCATTCTCTTGATGTGTTCTCCCTTGGCAGAAAGAATGAGAGAGAGAGAGAGCTCTGGGGTCTCTTTAATAAGTCCACTAATTCCATTCACAAGGACTCCACCTTCATTACCTAATTACCTCCTAAAAGTCCCACCTCCTTATACCAGCTTATTGGGGTTTAGGATTACAACATATAAATTTTAAGAAAAACAAATATTCAGTCCATAACAGCCATTATTTCATTCTCAGAGTTTTCTATGCTTAATATGTTGCACTTCTGTTTATTTTGTTAAAAATTATTAATGGTTCATATGTGTGAGTTTCTTCATTATTTGACTTACAGTATCTCTAAAAGAAAATATCATTAAAAACTGATAAAAATAAAAATTTCTATTGAGGTTGAAGTGATTCATATGATGAAGTTGAGTCATGTAATTTGCATAAATAGAATTGTAGCAAAATACCCTAGATGTTTATCTATAGTTATATTAGGGCAATTTTTGATTAGAATATTCTTAATCAAAATTTATTTTAGAAACATCAATGGCAAGTATGGCCATTAATTTTTTTTTCCCAATGTTGTCCTATTGAATAATTTTCTAAATTGGCTGTATTTGCAATAGTTTGGAATATCTAAATTATAGTCTGGTCATATTGAGGTTATTAATATTAGTATGTGTAACATTTTACAAAAAATGAAAATTGTATGACTTCAAATCAGTAAAAAGTTTAAAAGACTCAAAAAATTTTAAAAAAACAACAAAGTATGCAAAGGAGAGTGTGACAATCAGTGGTTCTGCACAACTGGGATAATCTGGTTCTGGGTGAAATCTGTCAGTTTCAATGAAGGTGTCTTTCTGTTGTTGGAAATCTTGGGTCTACAATAAATTTCTATGAACTATCCTCTTTCAGAGATTCTGTGGAGAACCTTATGTTAAGATTTCTAGTTGATATAACTTTCCAATTATTTTTCATTGAGGATAATGTCGTTTTAGTTGAGAAACATGTATTTAGGGATTATTTAATTGCAGTTTAACAGCCATGCTTACAGAAAAAATTACCCTGATAAGGCCACTTCCATCAAAGCTCAAGGGCAGTCTTTTTCTAATGCATTTTCCACCTGGTTTCAGGTGATGTCAGGGCTAAATAAATGGTTAACAAGAAAATCCATCTCATACCTGTTGATGTTGGGGCTGAGTATATTGGACTAGTTATCTTACATCAGTTTATGTCATGGGAATTAAGTATGGTTAAAGATATTTCTAGATAAATTGGTTTCTGGTGACTGACTAATAGGTTGATACTATGTGACTTTGTGAAAGAGAGTAACGAAGTGCCATAGAGCTAAAGGTAGTAGTTTAGGTCAAGGAAATTTACAAGTGTCTGATAGTTTAATTCCTGTTCTAATATTCGAGAATTCTAGATAAAATAATAATAGACCCCTAGCAACACATGAAATTATTTAATTAATATTATCAACATACAGATCCCAAGATATCAACAAATCTTAATCAGAATAAACACAAACCTAGAAATATGCTTTAATTAGCATGTTTAATTATTTCTAAAAACCAAAGATAAAAGGAAAATCTTAATAACAGTCAGAGTTAGCAAGATAGCAGAATAAGATGCCTGTGTCCCCAACCCCATGGGTACCCAATGTCATAGCACCCAAATATGTGAAGTAAACACTGACAGAACTAAAGGGAGAAATAAATAGCAAAACAATAATAATGGGGGATTTCAATATCCCACTATCAATAATAAATAGAACATCCAGACAGAAGATTAATAAGAAAATGGAGAACTTCTGAAAACTCCTAGTTCCAAAATTGCAATGTAGAGGCAAGCTGACTTCTCTACCCTACACACACACACACAAATATACAGCACCAGGAACTACACTAGCAACAACCCAGAGCTCAAGTATGAGGATGAGACCGTTCCTGGGGCAACAGAGAAGTAGAAAAACTTTGAGAAGATGTTAGGAGAATCAGACTTGCACATCTACAATGCCCCTCCCCACCATTCTGCCAGGCATGCAGAAAATCTCCTACCAACTCATGGTTTCAACACTGGAAAGATTAAAACTGAGATGGTAAACCAGCTTCCTCCCCTTCTTGGATTCCCTGGCAGCAGACCTGTCCTTGGCTTTAACCAACAAGTGGCACCATAACTTCCTGAAGGGAGAAATATCCATGAGGACAGGCAGAGATGAACAGGGGTTGTCTGGCCCTGGAAACTCTGATCTGTAAGTCAGCCAAAGGAGATGCCAAATCAGAGTGGCTGTAGGAGCTTTGTTCCACAAGTCTCCTGAGAGCAAAAGCCTAGCCAGCCTTCCCATACTGCCAGATAATCCCTGTGGAAGGACTTCTATTTGGGACAGGCAGTGCTTGGGCCAGTTATTAATTCTAAGGCTGAGGTAAACCTGGACTTAAGGCACTATGTAGAGTTGAAAAGGAGGCAGAGACCTAGTAGTGGAGATTCTCTAAACAAATATATTCAATAAAAACCAAACCAAACTAGACAGAGAAAAACTAACAAATTACTAACCATTCAATGCAAAGACATAGACTTACAGCCACAATAAACAACAGCAAACAAGGAATCATGACTTTCCCAAAAGGGCAGAGCAAAAATCCAGTGACTGACTCTAAGAAAAACAGTGATTTGTGAACTCTTTGACCAAGAATTCAAAAGAGCAGTTTTAAAGAAACTCCGTGATCTCCAAGATAGTGATAGAGGCAGGAGGCAGACAAATGCCTACGCAGATAAGCAGGGTTGCACAGAGAATCTCCAACCTGCCCCAAAAGTATTTACACGGGATGTTTTTGTGCAGATAAGGGAACCCACACAGGGTCTTGCCTGAACATTCCCACAAAGGACAGGAGGTCCATATGCAGTGGGGGAATGGGGTGGAGCCATCAGAAATTCACACCTTATGCAGAGGAGGAGCCTGGCTCCTTCAGCTGGTGTGTGATAGCCTGGTATTCAATTTGTGAGGTGGAAACCTGCATGCAGGACCCCTCACTTTGCTGAGAGCTTTTCTTTCACTTCATTAATTCCACCCTCCTCACCTTTCAAGGTGTCCACATGCCTAATTTTTCCTAGTCATGAGACAGGAACCTGATTTTAGCTGAACTAATGAACAAAAATCCTGCAACATTTTTGTGGCCAGTATAGGAACACATCAGAAGGGTGAAAAAAATGCAAACCCAAAAATCTCTTTCACTTTGTTTTCTGAGCTTTCTTGTCATCAGACTTTTTCTGAGGGCAGGAGAAACTGCCCCCACCCCAACCTGTGGCTCTCAGGGTTCAGGAATGTCAGCCTCAGTGCAACCTAGTCTTTTCTAGGCATTTTCCTTCTCTTTTTTTCAGGACTTTAATGGCACCTATATTTTCTTTTACAATATTGGGAGCGTTCCACCCCAACCCCAATGGCTGCAGATGCACATGGGAAGGACTGGTAAATGGCAGCTTCCTGCCCCGCTTCCCTTCTGGCTGGGGCACATGGCCATGTCTGCTGAATGTGCATGTGACATCCAGCTGCTATGCAGGGCAGGACTGAGCCACAGCTGCTGCCAGGGCCCGAGTGGTCTCAGGGGCCAGAAGCCCTGAGCAACCAGCTGGCCATTATTCCCTGCCACACACCCACAGGAGTCTTCTCCTCCCTGGCTGAGGGGTCCAGCTCAGTTGAACTTTTAATTGAAAGCAATTAAAAGTTTCTCTCCCTGTGGAGAAATCTGTTTGCGTAAGAATAATAGGTTTCTTCCCCCAGGCATCTTATCTTTTCTCCAACCTATCAGCAGTTAACAGAACCCTGCATTTAAGATTTTTTCCTCCATTCTCTACCCTGCCAGCAGTTAACAGTTAACAGCCTTTTAATAAAGGTTTTTTTTTTCTCCCTAGGGCAAGAGTTAATGTGGTGGTGTGAAGGTAGTTGCAGTTTTTGCCATTACTTAGAATGGTGGGGACCATGATTGCTTTTGCACCAACCTAGTAACAGAGTCCTGAGAGTACAGGGGCCTTCTCTATGCCAGTGGTTTTGTTTTGTTTTGTTTTGTTTTTTTCTTGGAAGGTTTTTTACTAGGTGAGACCCCAATTCACAAGACACGCTTTTCTTTCCCTTGTTTGAGGAGGCACATTGCAGGTGAGCATGACTAATTTCTGCCAGTTAAGCCAAGTTTCCTGTTTCATGGATAGAGGTCGTGCTAGTATCCATGGCATAAATGAAGTCTAAGGACTCAAAGGCTATAGACAGCAAGGGGAAATGCAGTGCATGGGTGACAGCCGATAATCCCACCTCCTAGGTTCCCTGTTAACATGGATGAAAGTCACATTGGCACCCATGAGTGGCATCCTGTCAAGCTCATGGGGACTTAGTATATAAGGATCAAAGACGGAAAGAGGACGCATTTTCCTTCTCTCCCTCACACACCCCAGGTATTTGCTAGGAACAGAAAGGAATTAGGGACACATGGCTCCCCTCTTTGTAGATGAGTAGCCATTTATCTTCTGTCTGCACCCCTTTCAAATGCATCCTGAATCCTGGGGCTCTTTTGAAAAACATGTCTTTTTTTTTTTCCTTTTTCCGCCTTGGTCCTCTCTTCCCAGATGTGTAATCATGTTACTGTACTACAGGACAGTCCCCTTGAATGCATCTCCCAAACTGGGAAAAGTTAATTTCCCAAATCTTAAACTGGTTGGGTTAGAATTAAACTCAGAGGAAGGGACCTGGAAGCCTGACATGCCAGCGCAAGGGTAAAAGTTTTTTTACCAGTTGGAATTTTGGCCTGCCTCTTTCTGTGCAAACCAGTAAAAGGAACGGTAAGAATCACTGCTTATATTCTCTGTAAAGTTTTGATTAATAAAACTGGATTTATGAGGTTTGTCTTAAGCTGTAGCCAATCTGCTGTGCTTTGCACGTCCTTCTGTATAGTTCTGTCAGAAAGATGGGTATGTTAGGATAAGATGTGGGCCTAGGACCCTATAAGCCCACTGTTCAAGTTAGCCTGGCAAACTGGTCAACAACAAATTTTGCTGCAAGCCTCCATCTTGTTTTACTTTCTTGGGAGCATGACCTGTAATGACATGACAGTACTTTGTTTTAGCCTCTGCCATTTTGCAATGGCGGCCTGCGTTCCATCCCGGCTTAGGGAATGAGTACTTACTAGTTAATACCTGTGTGACCTTTGCCATTTGCTGATTCTATTCCCCTCCATGAGCCATTTCCAGCTTCCTTTCTTGAATCTTTCCTTCTCTGAGCTACCTTTAAAGCTTCTAAATTTTGTAAAAAACTGCTTGCCACCTCTTTGAGAATGTCTTACACACTTTTGATCCGTTTTTAATGAAATTCCCCCACACTGTTTTTGTGATAGTGAGTGAATTCTTATGAGATCTGATGATTTTAGATTTAGTTTTTTTCTCGCGTTCTCACTTCTCTCTCTGTCTTGCCTGCTGCCATGTAAGACATGACTGCTTCCCCTTCTGCTCCTAGTTTAAGACTCTCTCTATCCAGGTTTGTTTTGGGACACTTCCTGGAACCAAGCAGCTTCTTGTCTAATTTTATCTAGATGGGTCTCAACTTCTGCAGAAGTATTAATGTAAACACAGCATGATGTATTAGCCATAATACAAACACTTTCTTGTTCAGCCAGTGTATAATCTAGAGCAATTCAATTATCTAGTACTGCTCAAGCCAAAGAATCTATCAC
Organism: Trachypithecus francoisi; assembly: GCF_009764315.1. Lineage (NCBI taxonomy): Eukaryota > Metazoa > Chordata > Mammalia > Primates > Cercopithecidae > Trachypithecus > Trachypithecus francoisi. The sequence continues at coordinate 14,526,148 of NW_022681473.1, read as the reverse complement.
TCTCTGTTGAGCCACTATGACTAAGGCAGTCTCATTGGCAAACCTTCTTAGGGTGATAGAAAGGTTCCTAATCATATGTTCATGCATCGCAAGTCCCCACAAGATAATTCACCACAGGACAGGGTAATTCACCCAATGAAATATCCTACACCATCTGGTAGGCTGCCTGATAAATCTTTATCTTGGAAAGGACTTCATATCTTTTTGTTCTAGCAAAATGTTTTAAAAAGCTGGTTCACTGCCAGGCATCACTAGAGTTATGGACACAAAAATGAGCAACTAAATGCCCAAGCAAATGAGTACTCCCTATGCACCAGCTGTCTATGCATTTACAGGCTCATGGTTGGCCATTTGCCCCACAGACAAAGATGTATGCTAAGAGAGGACACAGAACACTGGACATGTTGTTAAAATTTAGGTTTTCTGACTCCAGGATCACAGAACATATACAGCTGGTAGATCCTAAATTGGTACAAGACTGTTTTGAATCTGATTCGTAAATTATAATCTGGAAATCTTATAGCTTAGTTTGAATTTGTTGACTGCTCCTCTCACAGATACACTGTGTAATAATCTTCACTTCATATTTCACCTATCCTGATGTTTCATAACAAACATTTTAAGTAACATTTTTGGAATGTTTAACATATGCCAGGCATTGTTCTAAGTTTTTACTTATATTTTCTCATTCATTTGATCCTCTCAATAAATAATACTTCATTTTATACATAAAGAAGCTATGAGTACAATGATGTTAAATAATTTGCCCAACTTTATAGTTGATAAAAGGAAGATCTGGGATCTTCATCCAGGAAGTTTAGCTCCATACTAATCACTATAATATGCTGCCCTACCCCCTCAGTATTTATATCATATTACTGTTATGTTTTATTTTTATATTAATAGGTGATCACTAGAATGTAAGCCCTGCAAGTGATCTATATTTTGTTCAGTATGTGTCCAAAATGCCCAGAACAGTGCTTGGCAATCAGTAATATTTATTCCTATTGTTGAAACAAGCAAATTGTTGAGAATTTGGTGCATCTGTTTGATGTTGCCAGCATGGAGAAAGGACATAAAAATTTCATGTCAATAAGCAGAATAATCATGGCTTATTTCAATGTCACTATTTCCAGTCCCTAGAATTTTCCTCAAGAAAATAAATTTTTAAAACAGAAATAACAGAGGAATGAATAAAAAGAAAGAAACATTATTATATTTAACAATATTTTATTACATAATTCAAAATAGCTAGAAGAGAGGCATTGTAATGTTCCCAACACAAAGATGAATGTTTGAAGTGAGGGATATCCAAATTATTGTCATTTGATGATTTCACATTGTATACATTTATCAAATATCACATGTGCCCCCAAAATATATACAAGAATGATACATTGATGAAAAATGCAAAACAGAAAAATCATTAAGAAAAGGTTGTATAAGGCCGGGCGCGGTGGCTCAAGCCTGTAATCCTAGCACTTTGGGAGGCCGAGACGGGCGGATCACGAGGTCAGGAGATCGAGACCATCCTGACTAACACGGTGAAACCCCGTCTCTACTAAAAACTACAAAAAACTAGCCGGGCGAGGTGGCGGCGCCTGTAGTCCCAGCTACTCGGGAGGCTGAGGCAGGAGAATGGCGTGAACCCGGGAGGCGGAGCTTGCAGTGAGCTGAGATCCGGCCACAGCACTCCAGCCTGGGTGACAGCGCGAGACTCCGTCTCAAAAAAAAAAAAAAAAAAAAAAAGAAAAGGTTGTATAAGTATGCTATATTCGCCTAATTGAATATTTGTCACTATATATATATATATGTATTTCTCTATCTTCCCACTTTCCCATCTCCATACGCTCTGATGGACACTCTATCTTAACTTCCACAATCAAACGTAAGATTTCTTTATAGTAAGGTGATCATGGGGGTGAAAATTCATCCAACTTTAGAAAGATAATACCATTCTCACTTTCATGGGGTGGTGGTGAGAAAAAATCCTACCAACAGTTAGTGTTTCTCTTAATAACCTCCTCAGTGTCATATACACCTGATGTCACATATTTGTCATACATGTTAATGTGATTATCAAGCAGATCAAAGGGCTACCCATAAAATAATCACTTCAAAATACCTCTGAAAGACAAAGGACACACTTTGGCTACTAAATAAAGAGGTCGGCCGGGCGCGGTGGCTCAAGCCTGTAATCCCAGCACTTTGGGAGGCCGAGACGGGCGGATCACGAGATCAGGAGATCGAGACCATCCTGGCTAACACGGTGAAACCCCGTCTCTACTAAAAAACACAAAAAAAAACTAGCCGGGCGAGGTAGCGGGCGCCTGTAGTCCCAGCTATTCGGGAGGCTGAGGCAGGAGAATGGCGTAAACCCCGGAGGCGGAGTTTGCAGTGAGCTGAGATCCGGCCACTGCACTCCAGCCCGGGTGACAGAGCGAGACTCCGTCTCAAAAAAAAAAAAAAAAAAAAAAAAAAAACTAAATAAAGAGGTCATAGAAAAACAGGGAAAAATTATACTACCAAAAGATAATACCATATCTCATCAAAACTGGCAAAATCTACCCATTGGCAACAATCCACACGTAAGACACGAGTTCCAAGAGAGGGCAGCGTGCAGCTGAATAAAAAGTGTCACTGAGATCTAGAGGTATAGGAAATTGAACAAAATCGGAGACCACTACGGGAAGATCTGGCCATACCAGGTCTGCTAGATTGGAAGGGCAATTCAAGTGCAGGCACCAAGGCAGACCTATTGACCATCCACACTGATTCCCCAGAGCCCAAATATTATCCACTCCTTTCCTGTTTATTACAATCCATTCTTTCTCCCTGCCCACGATACAGTCCTCCACCCACATGCACATCCCACACTGTCTTATGTTCAGGGCTAGCTTCACATAGAAACACAATTCCATTGGTTCCAGTCACAGGGCATGAGAATATGATGCAGAGCATGACTTACACCCTGTACACATTTGTTGGTTCTGTCTGCATGGTAATATAGAGGGAAGCCAAGTTTGTCCAGAATCTGGAACTGGGACCAGATGAGATAGGACATGAGGCCCTGACCCCAGGACTCAGGCATGATGGCTGCTATCCACAGCTCTCCAGTATAGTCCATTATGAACCAGAACACAGGGGTCCTTTCAGGCCCTAGCAGACGGCAGAATGGGAGGTTATGAATACAGCACTCAATGAATCTCTGGTTCCTCTCATTGCCACCAAAATGCCAGAATTTATTCACCAAGGAAGCATGGGTGGTTTTCAGAGATGAGCGTTTAAACATCTCTTGGTCACTGTTGATAGAAGGGGAAAAGAAAAGCCCAAAATATCACATGTACTGTGATGGATATTTGTATTCCTCTAAATTGTCTTGAAAGACAAATAGGAACACAGGTAAGTCTGTCTCTGCAGCCAGACTGCCTGGGTTCATAATCTGACTAGCTGTGTGATCTTGAACAGGTAATTTAGTATCTCCCTGCCACCATTTCTTCTGTCATAAAGTGGAGCTATTAATAACAACTCCATCAAGGTCTGTTTCAAGATGGCCAAATAGGAACATCTCCAGTCTGCAGCTCCCAGTGTGATTGACGCACAAGATGGGTGATTTTGGCATTTCCAACTGAGGTACCTGGTTTATCTCACTGGGGCTGGTTGGACAGTGGGTGCAGCCCACAGAGGGTGAACTGAAGCTGGGTAGGGCATCGTCTCACCCTGGAAGCACAAGGGGTCAGGGGATTTCTCTTTCCTAGCCAAGGGAAGCCATGACAGACTCTACCCAGAAAAATGGGACACTCCTGCCCAAATACTGCACTTTTCCCACAGTCTTAGCAACTGTCAGATTCTCTCCTGTGCCTGGCTTAGCAGGTCCCACACCCACGGAGCCTTGTTCACTGCTAGCGCAGCAGTCTGAGATCAATCAGCGGGGCTGAAGCCTCGTGGGGAGAGGGGCATCCACCATTGCTGAGTCTTGAGTAGATAAAGCGGCCAAGAAGCTCAAATTGGGCAGAGCTCACCACAGCTCAACAAGGCCTACGGCCTCTATCGACACCATCTCTGTAGGCAGGGCATAGCTGAACAAAAGGCAACAGGAACTTCTGCAGGCTTATATGTCCCTGTCTGACGGCTTTGAAGAGAGTAGTGGTTCTCCCAGCATGGCATTTGAGCTCTGAGAATGGACAGATGGCCTCCTCAAGTGGGTCCCTGACCCCCATGTAGCCTAACTGTGAGACACCTCTCAGTCGGGGCTGACAGACACCTCATACAGGCAAGTGTCCCTCTGGGACAAAGCTTCCTGAGGAAGGATCAGGCAGCAATATTTGTTGTTCTGTAATATTTGCTGTTCTCCAGCCTCCACTGGTGATACCCAGGCAAACAGGGTACAGAGTAGACCTCCAGCAAACTCCAACAGACCTGCCGCTGAGGGACCTGACTGTTAGAAGGAAAACACACAAAAAGGAATAGCATCAACATCAACAAAAAGGACATCCATCCCAAAACCCCATCTGTAACAGTTCACCAGTGATTTATTTACAAATGAAAATTGTATATATTTATTGAGTATAATGTTTTAAAGTATGTATACATTGTAAAATGGCACAGTAGAGCTAATTAATATATGTACTATCTTATATATTTTTAAGGTTTTGGTGAAAACACTTAAAATGTATTCATATAACTATTCTCATAAAATAGTATTTTTAAATATAATCACCATGCTGTACAATAGATTTATTGGACTGCTCCTACTATCTTACTGAAATGTTGTATCCTGTGACCATCTCCTCAATCCCTACCACCTCCTCCAATGTCTGGTAACCACCCTTATACTCTCTGCTTCTATGAATTTAACTTTTTCAGATTTCACATGTAAGTTACATAATGTGGTATTCATCTTTCTGTGCCCGGTTTATTTTACTTAACATAATGTACTCCAAGTTCATCTATGTGGTTTCAAATGACCAAATTTCCTTCTTTTTAAAAGCTGAATAGTAATCTATTGTGCATATATACCACATTTTTAATGTTCATTAATCTGTTGATAGACACTTAGGTTGACTCTATGTCTTGGCTATTGTGAATAATTCTATAATGTACACAAAAGTGCAGATATCTGTTTAACATACAGGCCTGCCTCAGAGATTTGGAAGGTTTAGTTCCAGACCACTGCAATAAAGTGAATATTTCAGTAAAGAGTAAAGCAAGTCATATGAAGTTTATGGTTTCCCAGTGCATATAAAAGTTATGTTCAAACCATACTGTTGTCTATTAGGTGTCCAACTGCATTATGTCTTTAAAAAGTATCTATCTTAATTTTAAAAAACTGAGGGGGCGGAGCAAGATGGCCGAATAGGAGCAGCTCCAGTCTCCAACTCCCAGCGCGAGCGACACAGAAGACCGGTGATTTCTGCGTTTTCAACTGAGGTACTGGGGTCATCTCGTAGGGAGTGCCGGACAATTGGTGCTGGTCAGCTGCTGCAGCCTGACCAGTGTGAGCTGAAGCAGGGCGAGGCATCGCCTCACCTGGAAGCGCAAGGGGGAAGGAATCCCTTTTCCTAGCCAGGGGAACTGAGACACACAACACCTGGAAAATCGGGTAACTCCCACCCCAATACTGCGCTTTAAGGAAACAGGCACACCAGGAGAATATATCCCACACCTGGCCGGGAGGGTCCACGCCACGGAGCCTCCCTCACTGCTAACACAGCCGTCTGCGGCGATCTATCCGCAAGGCAGCAGCGAGGCTGGGGGAGGGGCGCCCGCCATTGCTGAGGCTTAAGTAGGTAAACAAAGCCGCTGGGAAGCTCGAACTGGGTGGAGCTCACAGCAGCTCAAGGAAGCCTGCCTGTCTCTGTAGACTCTACCTCTGCGGACAGCGCACAGCTGCAGCCCATTAGGGGAAAGAGCGGGGGCGGTGCAGACGCGAACGACTCTGTCTGACAGCTTTGGGGAGAGCCGTGGATCTCCTAACGCGGAGGTTGAGATCGAGAACGGACAGACTGCCTGCTCAGGTGGGTCCCTGACCCCTGAGTAGCCTAGCTGGGAGACATCCCCCACTAGGGGCAGTCTGACACCCCACACCTCACAGGGTGGCGTCACCCCTGAGAGGAAACTTCCAAAGAAAGAATCAGACAGGTACACTCGCTGTTCAGCAATATTCTATCTTCGGCAACCTCTGCTGCTGATACCCAGGCAAACAGGGTCTGGAGTGGACCTCAAGCAATCTCCAACAGACCTGCAGCTGAGGGTCCTGACTGTTAGAAGGAAAACTATCAAACAGGAAGGGCACCTATACCAAAACCCCATCCGTACATCACCATCATCAAAGTCCAGAGACAGATAAAACCACAAAGATGCGGAAGAAGCAGGGCAGAAAAGCTGGAAATTCAAAAAATAAGAGCGCATCTCCCCTGCAAAGGAGCGCAGCCCATCGCCAGCAACGGATCAAAGCTGGTCAGAGAATGACTTTGACGAGATGAGAGAAGAAGGCTTCACTCCATCAAACCTCTCAGAGCTAAAGGAGGAATTACGTACCCAGCGCAAAGAAACTAAAAATCTTGAAAAAAAAGTGGAAGAATTGACAGCTAGATTAATTAATGCAGAGAAGATCATAAACGAAATGACAGAGATGAAAACCATGACACGAGAAATACGTGACAAATGCACAAGCTTCAGTAACCGACTCGATCAACTGGAAGAAAGAGTATCAGCGATTGAGGATCAAATGAATGAAATGAAGCGAGAAGAGAAACCAAAAGAAAAAAGAAGAAAAAGAAATGAACAAAGCCTGCAAGAAGTATGGGATTATGTAAAAAGACCAAATCTACGTCTCATTGGGGTGCCTGAAAGTGAGGGGGAAAATGGAACCAAGTTGGAAAACACTCTTCAGGATATCATCCAGGAGAACTTCCCCAACCTAGTAGGGCAGGCCAACATTCAAATTCAGGAAATACAGAGAACGCCACAAAGATACTCCTCCAGAAGAGCAACTCCAAGACACATAATTGCCAGATTCACCAAAGTTGAAATGAAGGAAAAAATCTTAAGGGCCAGAGAGCCGAAAGGTCGGGTTACCCACAAAGGGAAGCCCATCAGAATAACAGCAGACCTCTCGGCAGAAACTCTACAAGCCAGAAGAGAGTGGGGGCCAATATTCAACGTTCTTAAAGAAAAGAATTTTCAACCGAGAATTTCATATCCAGCCAAACTAAGCTTCATCAGTGAAGGAGAAAGAAAATCCTTTACAGATAAGCAAATGCTTAGAGATTTTTCACCACCAGGCCTGCCTTACAGAGACCCTGAAGGAAGCCCTAAACATGGAAAGGAACAAGCGGTACCAGCCATTGCAAAAACATGCCAAAATGTAAAGACCATCGAGGCTGGAAGAAGAAACTGCATCAACTAACGAGCAAAATAACCAGTTAATATCATAATGACAGGATCAAGTTCACATAACAATATTAACCTTAAATGTCAATGGACTAAATGCTCAAATAAAAGACACAGACTGGCAAACTGGATCAAGAGTCAAGACCCATCAGTCTGCTGTATTCAGGAGACCCATCTCACATGCAGAGACATACATAGGCTCAAAATAAAGGGATGGAGGAAGATCTACCAAGCAAATGGAGAACAAAAAAAAGCAGGGGTTGCAATCCTAGTCTGATAAAACAGACTTTAAACCATCAAAGATCAAAAGAGACAAAGAAGGCCATTACATCATGGTAAAGGGATCAATTCAACAGGAAGAGCTAACTCTCCTAAATATATATGCACCCAATACAGGAGCACCCAGATTCATAAAGCAAGTCCTTAGAGACCTACAAAGAGACTTAGACTCCCATACAATAATAATGGGAGACTTCAACACTCCACTGTCAACATTAGACAGATCAACGAGACAGAAAGTTAACAAGGATATCCAGGAATTGAACTCATCTCTGCACCAAGCGGACCTAATAGACATCTATAGAACTCTCCACCCCAAATCAACAGAATATACATTCTTCTCAGCACCACATCGCACTTATTCCAAAATTGACCACATAATTGGAAGTAAAGCACTCCTCAGCAAATGTACAAGAACAGAATTATAACAAACTGTCTCTCAGACCACAGTGCAATCAAACTAGAACTCAGGACTAAGAAACTCAATCCAAACCGCTCAACTACATGGAAACTGAACAACCTGCTCCTGAATGACTACTGGGTACATAACGAAATGAAAGCAGAAATAAAGATGTTCTTTGAAACCAATGAGAACAAAGATACAACATACCAGAATCTCTGGGACACATTTAAAGCAGTGTGTAGAGGGAAATTTATAGCACTAAATGCCCACAAGAGAAAGCAGGAGAGATCTAAAATTGACACTCTAACATCACAATTAAAAGAACTAGAGAGGCAAGAGCAAACACATTCAAAAGCTAGCAGAAGTCAAGAAATAACTAAGATCAGAGCAGAACTGAAGGAGATAGAGACACAAAAAACCCTCCAAAAAATCAATGAATCCAGGAGTTGGTTTTTTGAAAAGATCAACAAAATTGACAGACCGCTAGCTAGACTAATAAAGAAGAAAAGAGAGAGGAATCAAATAGACGCAATAAAAAATGATAAAGGGGATATCACCACCGACCCCACAGAAATACAAACTACCATCAGAGAATACTATAAACACCTCTACGCAAATCAACTAGAAAATCTAGAAGAAATGGATAATTTCCTGGACACTTACACTCTCCCAAGACTAAACCAGGAAGAACTTGAATCCCTGAATAGACCAATAGCAGGCTCTGAAATTGAGGCAACAATTAATAGCCTACCCACCAAAAAAAGTCCAGGACCAGATGGATTCACAGCTGAATTCTACCAGAGGTACAAGGTGGAGCTGGTACCATTCCTTCTGAAACTATTTCAATCAATAGAAAAAGAGGGAATCCTCCCTAACTCTTTTTATGAGGCCAACATCATCCTGATACCAAAGCCTGGCAGAGACACAACAAAAAGAGAAATTTAGACCATATCCCTGATGAACATCGATGCAAAAACTCAATAAAATACTGGCAACCGGATTCAGCAGCACATCAAAAAGCTTATCCACCATGATCAAGTGGGCTTCATCCCTGGGATGCAAGGCTGGTTCAACATTCGCAAATCAATAAACGTAATCCAGCATATAAACAGAACAAAGACAAGAACCACATGATTATCTCAATAGATGCAGAAAAGGCTTTTGACAAAATTCAACAGCCCTTTATGCTAAAAACGCTCAATAAATTGTATTGATGGAACGTACCTCAAAATAATAAGAGCTATTTATGACAAACCCACAGCTAATATCATACTGAATGGGCAAAAACTGGAAAAATTCCCTTTGAAAACTGGCACAAGACAGGGATGCCCTCTCTCACCACTCTATTCAACATAGTGTTGGAAGTTCTGGCTAGGGCAATCAGGCAAGAGAAAGAAATCAAGGGTATCCAGTTAGGAAAAAGAGAAGTCAAATTGTCCCTGTTTGCAGATGACATGATTGTATATTTAGAAAACCCCATTGTCTCAGCCCAAAATCTGCTTAAGCTGATAAGCAACTTCAGCAAAGTCTCAGGATACAAAATTAATGTGCAAAAATCACAAGCATTCTTATACACCAGTAACAGACAAGCAGAGAGCCAAATCAGGAATCAACTTCCATTCACAATTGCTTCAAAGAGAATCAAATACCTAGGAATCCAGCTTACAAGGGATGTAAAGGACCTCTTCAAGGAGAACTACAAACCACTGCTCAGTGAAATCAAAGAGGACACAACAAATGGAAGAACATACCATGCTCATGGATAGGAAGAATCAATATCGTGAAAATGGCCATACTGCCCAAGGTGATTTATAGATTCAATGCCATCCCCATCAAGCTACCAATGAGTTTCTTCACAGAATTGGAAAAAACTGCTTTAAAGTTCATATGGAACCAAAAAAGAGCCCGCATTGCCAAGACAATCCTAAGTCAAAAGGACAAAGCTGGAGGCGTCACGCTACCTGACTTCAAACTATACTACAAGGCTACAGTAACCAAAACAGCATGGTACTGGTACCACAACAGAGATATAGACCAATGGAACAGAACAGAGTCCTCAGAATAATACCACACATCTACAGCCATCTGATCTTTGACAAACCTGAGAGAAACAAGAAATGGGGAAAGGATTCCCTATTTAATAAATGGTGCTGGGAAAATTGGCTAGCCATAAGTAGAAAGCTGAAACTGGATCCTTTCCTTACCCTTATACAAAAATTAATTCAAGATGGATTAGAGACTTAAATGTTAGACCTAATACCATAAAAACCTAGAAGAAAATCTAGGTAGTACCATTCAGGACATAGGCATGGGCAAGGACTTCATGTCTAAAACACCAAAAGCAACGGCAGCAAAAGCAAAAATTGACACATGGGATCTAATTAAACTAAAGAGCTTTTCCACAGCCAAAGAAACTACCATCAGAGTGAACAGGCAACCTACAGAATGGGAAAAAATTTTTGCAACCTACTCATCTGATAAAGGGCTAATATCCAGAATCTACCAAGAACTCAAACAAATATACAAGAAAAAAGCAAACAACCCCATCAAAAAGTGGGGAAAGGATATGAACAGACATTTCTCAAAAGAAGACATCCATACAGCCAACAGACACATGAAAAAATGCTCATCATCACTGGCCATCAGAGAAATGCAAATCAAAACCACAATGAGATACCATCTCACACAGTTAGAATGGCAACAATCATAAGAAGTCAGGAAACAACAGGTGTTGGAGAGGATGTGGAGAAATAGGAACACTTTTACACTGTTGGTGGGATTGTAAACTAGTTCACCATTATGGAAAACAGTATGGCGATTCCTCAAGGATCTAGAACTAGATGTACCATATGACCCAGCCATCCCACTACTGGGTATATACCCAAAGGATTATAAATTACTCTACTACAAAGACACATGCACAGTTGTTTATTGCGGCACTATTCACAATAGCAAAGTCTTGGAATCAACCCAAATGTCCATCTGTGACAGACTGGATTAAGAAAATGTGGCACGGCCGGGCGCGGTGGCTCAAGCCTGTAATCCCAGCACTTGGGAGCCGAGACGGCGGATCACGAGGTCAGGAGATCGAGACCATCCTGGTAACACGGTGAAAAACCCGTCTCTACTAAAAATACAAAAACTAGCCGGGCGAGGTGGGGGGCGCCTGTAGTCCCAGCTACTCGGGAGGCTGAGGCAGGAGAATGGCGTAAACCCGGGAGGGAGCTTGCAGTGAGCTGAGATTGGCCACTGCACTCCAGTCCGGGCGACAGAGCGAGACTCCGCCTCAAAAAAATAAAAAAAAAAAAAAAAAAAAAAAAAAAAAAAAAAAAAAAAAAAAAAAAAAAAAAAAAGAAAATGTGGCACATATACACCATGGAATACTATGCAGCCATCAAAAAGGATGAGTTTGCGTCTTTGTAGGGACATGGATGCAGCTGGAAACATCATTCTTAGCAAACTATCACAAGAAGAGGAAAACCAAACACCGCATGTCTCACTCATAGGTGGGAACTGAACAATGAGATCACTTGGACTCGGGAAGGGGCACACACACTGGGGCCTATCATGGGGAGGGGGGAGGAGGGAGGGATTGCATTGGGGAGTTATACATGATATAAATGTCATGCACATGTACCCTAGAACTTAAAGTATAATAAAAAAAAAAAACAAAAAAAAAAAAAAAAAAAAAAAAAAAAAAAAAAAAAAAAAAAAAAAAAAAAAATTTAAAAAACTTTATTACTAAAAAATGCTAAGGATAATCTGAGCTTTCAAAGAGTTGTAATCTTTTTTTTTTTTTTGCTGGTGCAAGGTTTTATTTCAATGTTGATGACTGCTGACCAGGGTGGGACTTGCTAAAGGTTAAGGTAGCTAAGGCAATGTCTTAAAATAAGACAACAAATAAGTTTGCTGTATTGATTAACTCTTTCTTTTAAGGGAGGAGACCACCCCTCATTGTCTTGTGCCCAATTTCTGCCTCCAAATAAAGAAGAAGTAAAAACTAAAAGGCAGAAATGAAATCCACGGGCAGACAGCCCGGCACTGTGCCCTGGGCCTGGTAGTTAAAGATCGACCCCTGACATAACTGGTTATGTTATCTATAGATTCCAGACATTGTATGGAAAAGCACTGTGAAAATCCCTGTCCTGTTCTGTTCCGATCTGATTACCGGTGCATGCAGCCCCCAGTCACATACCCCCTGCTTGCTCAATCGATCACGACCCTCTCATGCAGACCCCCTTAGAGTTGTGAGCCCTTAAAAGGGACAGGAATTGCTCACTTGGGGAGCTTGGCTCTTGAGACAGGAGTCTTGCCGATGTTCCCGGTCGAATAAACCCCTTCCTTCTTTAACTCGGTGTCTGAGGAGTTTTATCTGTGGCTTGTCCTGCCACACTTTCAGAAAAGATTTGTCTGTAGTATGTAATGCTGTTTGGTAGCATTTTACCCACAGTAAAACTTCATTCAAAATTGGAATCAGTCCTTTTAACCCTTGCTACTGCTTTATCAAATAGGTTTACGTAACATTAGAAATCCTTTGTTATCATTTCAGCAATGTTCACAGAATCTTCACCAGGAGTAGTTTCTATTTTAAGAAGTCACTTTCTTTGCTCATCGGTAAGAAGCAATTTCTTTCATTCAGGTTTTATCATGAGATTGTAGCAATTCAGCCAGATCTTCAGGCTCTTCTTCTAATTTTAGTTCTCTTGTCATTTCCACCACATCTACAGTTACTTCCTCCATTTAAATCTTGAATGCTTCAAAGTTACCCGCAAGGAATGGAATCAACTTCTTCCAAATTCCTTTTGATGTTAATAGCTTGATCTCCTCCCATGAATCATGAATGTTTTTAATGGCATATGGAATGGAAAATCTTTCCAAGAGATTTTCAATTTGCTTTGCCCTGATCAGTCAGAGAAATCACAATGTATTGCAGCTATAGCCTTAGAGAATATATAAATAATAAGACTTGGAAAGTTGAAATTACTCCTTGATCTATGAGCTGCAGAGTGGATGTATGTTAGCAAGCATGAAAAAAAATTAATGTCCTTGCCATCACAGCCTTTGAATGAATAGGTGTATTGTCAATGAGCAGTAATATTTTTATAAGAATATTTTTTTCCTGAGCAGTAAGTCTCAATTGTAGGCTTAAAATATTCAGTAAACAGTGCTGTAAATAGATGGTGCTGTAATCTAGGCTTTGTTCTTCCATTTATAGAGAATAGGCAAAGTATATTTAGCATAATTCTTAAGGGCCCCAGGATTTTTGGAATGGTGAGAGAATATTGGCTTCAACTTAAAGTCACCAGCTGCATAAACTCCTAATGAGAAAGTCAGCCTGTCCTTTGCAGTTTTGAAGTTAGGCATTGACTTCCCCTTTCTAGCTGTGAAAGTCCTTGATGGCATCTTCTTCCAATAGAAACCTGTGTCATCTACATGGGGAATTTGTTGTTTGGTGTAGCCACCTTCATCAATTATCTTAGGTAGATCTTCTGGATAACCTACTACAACTTCTACATTAGCACTTGCTGCTTCCCTTTGGACTTTTATGTTATAAAAATGGACCGGGCGTGGTGGCTCATGCCTGTAATCCCAGCACTTTGGGAGGCTGAGGTTGGTGGATCACCTGAGGTCAGGAGTTTGAGACCGTCCTGACCAACATGGTAAAACCCCATCTCTACTAAAAATACAAAAGAAGAAAGAAAAGAAAAGAAAGAAATCAGCCAGGTGTGGTAGTGGGTGCCTGTAATCCCAGCTACTCGGGAGGCTGAGGGAGGAGAATCGCTTGAGCCCAGGAGACAGAGGTTGGAGTGAGCCCTGATCGCTGCACGACTACATTCCAGCCTGAGCAACAGAGTGAAACTCTGTCTAAAAGACAAAAAAAAAAAAAAAAAAAAAGAGAAAAAGAAAAGGGCTTCTTTCCTTAAACCTCATGAACCAACCTCTGCTAGCTTCCAGCTTTTTTTCTGCAGCTTCCTCACCTCTCTTAGCCTTCAAATAACTTAAAAGAGTTAGAGTCTTGTTCAGGATTAAAGTTTGGTTTATGAATGTTGTGGCTAGTTTAATTTTCTATCCAGAGCACTAAAACTTGCTCCAAACAGCAATAAGGCTATTTTGCTTTCTTATCATTTAAGCGTTCACTGGATTAGCATTTTTAATTTCCTTCGAAGATTTTTCTTTGCATTCACAACCTGGCTGTTTGGTGCAAAAGATCTAGCTTTTAGACTATCTTGGATTTTGACCTGCCTTCCTCAATATGCTTAATCATTTTTCACTTTTTGCTTAAAATGTAAGACTCATGACTCTTCCCTTCACATGAATACTTATAGATCATTGTATGGTTTATAATTGGCATAATTTAAATGTTGTGTCTCAGGGAATAGGAGGCTGGAGGAGAGGGAGAGAGACTGGGAACGGTCAGTCAGTGATACAGTCAGAACACACAACAGTTATCAATTAAGTTTGCTGTCTTGTATGGGTGCAATTTGTGGTGCTCCAGAACAGCTAAAATAGCACCATCAAAAATCACTGATCACAGATCACCTTAACAGACACAATAATACAGAAAAAGTCTGAATATTGTGGGAATGACCAAATGGTAACACAGACAGGAAGGGAGCACATTTGTTGGAAAAATGGTGCCAGTAGACTTGCTTCATGCAGGGTTGACACAAACCTTTTATATTTGTAAAACTACAATACCTGTGAAGTACGATAAAGTGAAGTGCAATAAAATGAGGTGTGCCTGTACTGATTTCATTTCCTTTAAACATGTATGCAGTAGGGATTGCTGGATCATATGATAGCTCTATTTTTAACTTTTTGAGGAACCTCTGTATTGTTTTGCATAAGGCTACACTAGTTTACATTCCCACCAACAGTGCACGAGGATTCTCATTTCCTCACATCCTCTCCAACAGTTATCTTTCATCTTCTTGATAATAGCAATTCAAAAAGGTGTGAGGTGATACTGTGATTTTAATTGCTTTTGCTTGATAATGAGTACTGTTGAGCATTAACAACAACAACAAAAAAACCCCATTAGTTATTTTTATGTCTTCTTTTGAGAAATGTCTATTCATGATGGCGGTGGGGAGATAGCGGCAGCCGGCTGGGGAGGGGGTGTCCACACACCACAAAAAGCTTCCCTGGGTGAATTCTGGGACCTGGAACAGCCTCCTCCTCTTCCCACTGCCTAGACCTGGGGAAGCCTTTTCTCATCCTTCTCACCCATCCCCTTGTGGCGGGGCGAGTGGGCTGAGCTGCTCCATGCTTGCGGAGCCCAGAGCTGAAACCCTTACCATGAGCGCTGCAGAGTGAACTTCACTTCCTTTCCCGGGCGCACACGTGAGCCACTACCCCAGGTTGTGTTGATGTCTTATTGCTCTTTCTCTAAACAGTAATAAGGCCATTTTGCCCTTTCATCATTCATGTTTTCACTGGACTAGCACTTCTAATTTCCTTCCAAGTTTTTTTCTTGCACTAAAATCTGTCTTTGTATTTACATCCTGACTCCAGACTCCCTTTTCCAAATCTAGATAAGCACAGTGACCATTCAGCATAACCAAGATCCCTTTCTCACTATTGCCTCTCTCCTAACTTATCTGCTGCCCTTATTTAAACAAACAAACAAACAAAGAGCAAAACAAACAAAAAATACCTCACTCAAGGAATTAGGTAGGTAAGGAATGATGGATCACTTTGGAGTTTGGGCTTAAAAACACACACAAAAAGAAAAAAGTTAAAATGCACTTGTTTTCTCTACACTGGCTAAGAATATTGTTCTACAGTATAAATTTTAATGTCATGTGTCTGTGTGAACGTAGTTTGGGTTTGAATAGCATTGAGTATGAGTGACTCCACAAGTACCTTCAAGTGCAGCCCCTCAGTTTAAAGAAGAAAGCGGGGGAAAATATTCCACAAAGCTTTAAGTTCCTTGAGTGCTTCCTTTTCCTACTGAGCATGGTTCTAAGAACTGGAGCTGAGCCTACTTTGGAAAGAGCCCCTCTTGCCCCGTGTTTATTCTTAGGGCACCCCTTCATCCATGCCATGACCAATGGTCTCATTCCCAAGTGATGATAAGTTAGCTAGAATTTAACACTTTTCTGTAACTGTAAACTTAGATTAGGCTTTGTTATAAATTTCCACCACTCTTCTGTTAAAGATGCAGAATTGGGCTTTTTTTTAAAAAAAAAAGTATTGGATCAGATAAGCCCTTTCCTTTCCACTTGTCTCTGGGCAATGTGAGCTGATGGTTCTTAAGATGTTGAGTTTTGTTTAGTACCCACTGCTCCTTAGCCAGGAATTCTCTAGTGATCTGATGCAATGTGGCTGAAAACCAGTTTTTAAATTATGTGTTGACAAGTTGCCTTATATTTTAAAAAGAGAAAAATTACCTGATTTATATTATGCCAGGTGACAGCAACATGAAGTCCTAATTTATTGTTCTTGGTTCTTTTCCCGCCTAATGTGAACTTCCGTGTCCCTGAGCCCTCAGGAATACGTACAGCTTCTGGTGCAATGTCTTCTCCCAAAGTGTTGGCCACCATTTCACCCAAGACCCTCTTTCAATCCTTGCTTTTCTGAGTCAGACTTAGAGAGCACCACTGTCTCCCCTTATCCCTTACTTGATCTCCAAACCAGATATTCTTGCTATACTTTTCTTTTCAGTACCTCTCCCTGAATGGTGAGCTGCCATTTTAGGAAATTGGGTCAGATACCAATTCGGGAGCTTTTAAGTCAAAAACCTCTAACCCATTTCTTCCTGTGAAGGAGTGCAAGTCTCTGAAGCTCTCACTCACCTCTGTAGTCTGTGTAGAAAATGTACTGTAATCCCCCTGGCCCCCAACTGCCATTGCCTTTGGTGTGAGATGTTCCCTGTTTCCTAGTTCAACTTGAGTCCATCTCTCCTCTGCTATGCAACCCCCATCCAGCAATAAGGATCCAAGCCACAGCCTCCTATTCACAGTCCCTGCCTCCATTCAACACTACCCTAGGGAATCCCTGGATTCCCCACTCTGTCCACATACTGTAGCATTCATTCTCTATCTCTCTCATCCTCTTACCTGTGGTGGTTTATGGGTGTGATAGAGTTTTCAAGAATATTATAAACTAGTAAAAAGAAAAAAAAAAAACAGAAAGATCTATTCAGGGTATCTGTACATTTGATAAACAGGAAAGTTATTCTAGTCTTTGCATACTGGCTTTGTCTGGAAAAACCCTTTCCCAGTCATCCAGCAATTCTTGGCAGGGTTTCTGTTGTGGTCTGCAGGTGAACTTGTTGCTGAAGTCTTCAGGCAGCCTAGCCTGGTGCTTGTGTCAGCAAGTGGTAGGCCTGGTTCCTGGGTCTGTAGAGTTGGGCCTAAATCCTGGATCCACTGGGGTGGATATTTTCACTGGGTATGCGGGCATGAACATAAAGCCCATGTCTACAAGGCAGGCATAGAGCCTGTACCAATAGGGGCTAGACTGAAGTGTGGGTCCACAGGGGCTGACATGGCTCTGATGTGGGCATTGAGCCTCTGTCTGCAGGCACTGGCTAGGTTCTAGAATGGGCCTAGTGTCTGGGTCTACTGGGATAAACATGGAATCTGAGTCCATGGGGACTGGCCTGGTACTGGTGCAGGATTAGAGCCTGAATATGGAGAAATGGACCTAGGATCTTGGTAGATGGAGGCTTACCTAGAGCCTTGGTCCATGATGTCCAGCCTAGCATCAGTGAGAGGTGACAATGTGCTAACAGCCCTCACTCACAGCACCTCCTCAGCCTCCGGCCTCGGCGTCCACTCTGGCGGCACTTGAGGAGCCCTTCAGCCCGCCACAGCACCGTGGGAGCCCCTCTCTGGGCTGACTGAGGCCAGAGCTCCTCCCTCTGCTTGTGGGGAGGTGTGGAAGGAGAGGGGTGGATGGGAACCGGGGCTGTGCTCCCGGGCCAGCGTGAGTTCCTACCAGCCGAGCTGGGGCTCGGTGGGCCCCCCACACCGTGTGGCCAGCCAGCGCTGCTGGCCCAGGGCAGTGAGGGGCTTAGCACCCAGGCCAGCAGCTGCGGAGGTTGCCCCAGGTCCCCCAGCAGTGCCCACCAGCCCGCCCTGCACTCAAATTCTCGCGGGGCCTTAGCTGCCTCCCCGCAGGGCAGGACTTGGGACCCGCAGCCCCCCATGTCTGAGCTCCCGGCCCTGTGGTGGGCTCCAGAGCAGCCTCAGCCTCCTGGACGGGTGCCGCCCCCTGCTCCATGGCGCCCGGTCCCATCGACAGCCCAAGGGCTGAGGAGTGCAGGCCCAGCTTGGGACCAGCAGGCAGGTCTGCCTGCAGCCCGGGTGCATGATCCACTGGGTGAAGCCAGCTGGGCTCCTGAACTTGATGGGGACTTGGAGAACTTTTATATCTAACTGGAGGATTGTATGTGCACCAATCAGCACTGTGTACCTAGCTAACCTAGTGGGTACTTGGAAAACTTTTATATCTAGCTCAAGGATTGTAACTGCACCAATCAGCACTCTGTCAAAACGGACCAATAAGTTCTCTGTAAAGCAGACCAATCAGCTCTCTGTAAAATGGAGCAATCAGCAGGATGTGGGTGGAGCCAGATAAGGGAATAAAAGCAGACTGCATGAGCCAGCCAGAGGCAACCCGATAGGGTCCTCTTACACAGTATGGGAACTTTGTTGTTCTGTTCTTTGCAATAAATCTTACTGCTGCTCACTATTTGGGTCCACGCTGCCTTTATGAGCTGTAACACTCACCGCGAAGGTCTGTGGGTTCACTCCTGAAGCCAGGGATTCATTCCTGAAGCCAGCTATTCACTTCTGAAGCCAGCGAAACCACTAACCCACGGGGAAGAGCAAACAACTCCAGAAGCGCTGCCTTTAAGAGCTGTAACAATCACCATGAAGGTCTGCAGCTTCAATCCTGACAGCGAGACCACGAACCCACCAGAAGGAAGAAACTCCAGACACATCTGAACGTCTGAAGGAACAAACTCCAGACACACCGTCTTTAAGAACTGTAACGCTCACCGTGAGAGTCCGCGGCTTTGTTCTTGAAGTCATTGAGACCAAGAGCCCGTCAATTCCGGACACATCAGGATCTACTGAACTCAGCCTGTACACTGGGCTTGCTAGAGCACAGCTGGGCCCTGAGCTTATTGGATCCTGGGTCACAAAAACCAGCCTGAAGCCTGAAGCTGGCCTAGGACTGGGGTAGGGTGGGGCCAGTGTAGAGCCTAAGACCACGATTTTGAACCACAGACTAGATACATCAGAGAAGTGGACTTGGAGAATCCCCTGCTGGAGTGCTGCAGAGTAACCACTCTGTCAGATAGCATGTGTTTCTGGGAGGAAAGCATAGGGGCCTAGTTCCAGCCTTACCCCATTGCATCCCATAAGCACAGGCTGACTTTTGGAGACACTCCAGAGCTGGTCTGAAAGGCTGATGCAAAGAAGCCTCCTTGGGAACTGAAGTGGTCGAAGAAGCTCAGCAAGCTCAGCAAACCCTACAGATGGGAGAGGAACCCACATGGGAGAGGAAGCTATTGTCCTGGCCAAAGTCCTGATACAGAGTTTGTCAGAAACATAGGCAGACGTGAGGCAGATTGCAGCTAGCACTGGCACTGGAATTGAAACCTCCTTTGTAGTCCCGTAGATAGATTTTTGTGTAAACATAGAAATTGGCCCTCTGGTCTTAAAGCTTGAAACTTTCATTTGTTTTATATGAATTTCATTCTTAGTAAAGGACCCCTAGGTACCTGAAAAAGTATCAAAGAACTGAAACTCGCCAGATGAGCCCATCCAGACAATGGACACCAGGCTTTTCATAAATCATAATTGCTTCCTTAAGTCTCCTGAGTTCCTGTTTTCCTACACATTGTTACATTTCTTCCCTGGTATGTAAACTCATAATTTAGTTGGTCAGGCAGATGGATTTGAGACTGAGCTTGCATCTCCTATGCTACAGCATCCCATTCAGCCTTCTTCCTTGGCAATAATTGATGACATTGATTGGTTTTCTGTGTAGTGAACAGCAGGACCTAGACCACACCCCTGGCATTTAGTAATGGATTTTTGTTCCCCGACCTGGAACACTTTGGATTGGCAGCCATGAGTCTGGCGTCCCAAAGCCCTCCTAAGCAGCTGCTTACCCAATTTTGACTGGAGATGAGTTCCCTCTCTCTGGGGCCAGCCACAGCTGGCCTCAACCATGTTCTTGATTACCTTGGAAGAACTGCTTTTGAAATTTGACATCTGCATCCAGATAGGTGACTGTCTTTTGTGGGCCCAGACAGAAAGATCTGCTCCTCTCAGTTTGGGAAATTTTTAAAGGAATTTCCACTTGCAGATTGAATAAGCCCAACTGATGAAAAGAGGGAAGTACCCTGATTGTTCCAGTATGGACACTCTTGGGGGCTTGTTTGTCATTGTGTGTGTGTCCAGGCAGTTGAGTGTCTTTTGTGGTTACCAGACAGTGGGATGAGCTCCTCTCCATTGGAGAAATTCTGAAGGAATTTTGATTTGCAGATTGATTGAACCCAACCAATGGAGAGAGGAATCACCCCAACTCTTTCAGTTTGTAGACTTTTGGGGCTTGTTTGATCCTGCAGCAGTTGGATTGTTTTAGTGACTGCATGCGTCTGATGTAGTCATGGGAAATTAGAATTTAATAAACTGACACTCTTTTATAACACTGTTTGACCCCAGTATAGTTTGGAATCTGGTATTTGCTCTTGAATGGGAAAGTGGGTTGGATTTCCATGTATCCAGGCTTTTGTGCTGCTGTTGGGCCAAGGTAATATGTGATGTTCTCCTGTGGTGCTGTTTGATCCCAGTGTTCTTTGGAGTCTGGAGAGGTTTGGACTTTAAAAATTAAACTGCCATGGAAACTGTTTTACCGAAAATTTTGGTTCACAGCGTTCACTGGATTATGGATCAAGGCTAACAAAGTTCAGCCATGTGAAGTTTGCAGACTGGTGAGTTTGTATTTCAATAGCTAGACTTCCAAGGTAAACGCTACTGGATCTTTTTGTGTATGTATATCTAGATGTGTTTATATGTAGGCATTTGTATTACGTTCAATGTTGTGACTATCCAATTGGCTTATAAATAAAAGAATGCTCATAGATAAAGTAAATAAGTCCAAAGTATTTTTCATGTTCGTGTTAAGTAAATCTTGAGCAAGCTAGTATTAAAAGTCTTGTAAAATAAAAATAGAAATGTCATAATTGTCAGCATACATTTTTGTCTGGGTTTTATATTTGTCTCTGCTAGGTATTTTGAGGTGTCAGAGTTTGACGCAGAAGTTTATAAAATTGTAACCAGAGTTTGAGATGAACACCTGGGAAACAAAGACCCCCTCCCCCATCTCTATAAAATAAAAATAAAAAATTAGCCAAGCACAGGGATTCATACCTGTAGTCCCAGCTATGCAAGAGACTGAGGTTGGAGGATTGCTTGAGCCTGAAAGATCAAGGCTGCAGTGAGTCTTGATCCAGCCACTGCACTCCAGCCTGGGTGAAAGAGCAAGACCCTTCAAAAAAACCAATAGAGGCAGAGAATAACAATGGGGCACAGAAGCATTGCAGAGTGACTAGGGGAGGAGTTGTAATTTTTAATAGGATGGCCAAAGGAGGCCTTATTGACCAGGTGGCTTTTAGGTGAAGACTTAAAAAAGGTAATAGAGTCTTCTATACGTCTAGTGAGAAAATAATGCAGGCAGAAGAAAAAGGACAGCCAAGTGCCTGAAGCAGAGAAGCCAAAAGAGTGAGGTCTAGGACCTGACTAGACAGATATCAGGGAGGTGACTGGACTCTAACTTAGAGAACTGTTATAAGCAATTTGTATCTCTTTCTCTAAATGAGATTGGGAGTTACTGCAGGAGTTGCACAAAGGAATGACAAAATCTGGCTTTTGTTTTAAAAGGGGCATCCAGGTTTGTTACTGATGGAAGACTAAAGACATTCTCCATCCAGAAAAGACTGCTAAGAACTGTGAAGCATATAAAAGTTAACCCTACTTGGGGCAAAGTTTCATGAATGCTGGCAGATGACACAAGCTTCTTAGGTCAAAGACGGTTTTATGACTCACTCAACAGAGAGAATGATTTTTGTGTTTGTGTCAGTCATCCTTGCTCCACAAGTCCTACAGAGGAAATACAGAAAGGCAGTTTAATGTTGCAAATGCAACAGATGTGTGTTGCGGCCAAGCAGCCCTGAATTTAGGGAACCTGGATGTTTTATAATGAACTGCAAGCAAACCTGTCTGAACTTTGCTCCAGAGGGAGACATTATCTTTCTTATACTGATCAGTAAGCAGACCTGCCCTCTGCTTCAGAAGAAAGCAATATATCTAGCTTCCAAGATGTTGTCTTTACAAACATCCTTGAAAAGATAGTCAGGAGTGAAGGCTATCGATGTCTCTGCTCATAAGACATACAGAAATGTGAGAGGTCATGAAGAATTTTCTCCCAACCAGAATTAGCAGGATGTCATAATGAATTGGATGTACAGTGGGAGGGGAAAAGATACTTAAGAATAACTCCAAGAAGTTTTATTTGAACGGGGAAAAAATGGAGTTGCCATCAACTAAGTTGAGAAAGACTACAGGTGAAGTAGGCTGGGTGGAGAGGGTGGATAAGGAGTTCGATCTGAGACCTAATGAGTCTGAGATGGCTATTGGATGGAATCCAAGAAATGTCAAACAGACCATTAGATACATATGTCTTGAGTTTGAAAACAAGTTTGAGTAATAATTTAAATGTATTAGTCATTGGCAGGTACATTTATTTTAAAGCCATGGGACCAGATGAGATCACCAGGAACTTTGAAGTGATCCAAAATTAAGGAGTTGGGGAGAAAATAAGGGTCCACCGAGGAGACTGAGAAGAAGTAACCTTTAGTAAAGTTAAAGGAAAACCAAGAGAGTGTGTTGTCTTGGAAACCAAGTGAAAGAAGTTCATTAAAGGATGATCTATTAAGATGAGAAGCAATAATTGACCATTGGATTTAATAACACAGAGATCACTGATGGCATTAAAAAGTGTTTCAGTAGAATGGTAGCAGCAAAAACCCAATTACATAAGATTAGGAGGGGATTAGAGATAGCATGTATAGATAATCCTTTCAATAAAGTTTGCCACAAAGTGTTAAAACAAACTGATTATGGCCTGAGAAGGACTCTGTACTTCTACATTTGAGTCCTGTGGTAAACTGTTACCTACTTTAATAGTCAGACAAGATTGAAAACCTTATTTAGTAGTGTGCACCTGTAACAATACTTGAGTGTTGGCCAATCCCAGCAGCCATACTTCAATCACTCATAGACTGCTGAATGTTCAAACTGTGTTCAAATAAGGCAAATCCCCAGTTGTAACCAATCTCACTGTTTCTGTACCTCATTTCTGGTTCTTGTACTTCACGTTACCTTTTTTTGTCTATAAATTCGTTTTGACCCCAAGGCACCCCCGGAGCCTCTGTGAATCTGTTGTGATTCTGAAGGCTACTGGATTCACAGATTGTTTATTGTTTAATTAAACTCCTTTAAACTTAAGTCAGCTGAAGTTTTTATCAGATGGTGTCAGAAGCAGGATCTGAAGTGGAGCTTCTAGTATCCCCAGGAGCACTAAGTGAACACAGAAGGTGCCTGCAGGATCCAATTGCGTCCACTGATCTCTCAGGCTGAGGATAATACGTAAGCTCCCTCTCGCAGTTTAGAGGTTCACACATTTGTGTTTTGAGCTCTTTGAGTTGCTTGGAGCAAATTTCTGATCCAAACTGTGTTTGGAGTCATTACAGGAAATAGACTGGGTCTAGGAACAGATTTGATCTTGGAATTGATTGACCTGGATCCAGTTAGAGGCCTCTTACATCTCACTGGGTCAGAAAGGAACTGGTAGTAAGCAGTAACGTTGCAGGAGTTATACAATTTGGCTTTTGAAAATTCACAGGGATATTTGTGTTCTACCCCTTTGTTTCTTTCTTTCTTTTCTTTTCTTTTCTTTTTCTTTTCTTTTCTTTTTTTTTTTTGTGCACCTAGGTAGGAAAAAATTCATTGGCTTATCAAGAGAACCAAAGAGTAAAGCCAATATTTTAGGTAAAAATTGGATCCTTAATTTCTGGAAAACTGAGTTCCTTCTGGCTTATACATTAGGACTGGGAGGCAGCTAAGTCTTAACAGAAATGGCAAAATGTTACTAAAGATAACTTAGAGTGGAACATTCCAAATGAACGGCAATGCCAATGCATTTAAACAATGCCAAGTACATTTGAAAATGAGGGCTCTCAGAAAAGTCCCTTTTGACTAAAAACAGTTTTGGCACTATGGGATGTCAACTGCTATTCTCTTTGGAATAATCTGCCTTGCACTCTTTGTTGACCGCTGTGGGTGACAGGATGGGGCACGTACAGAATCGTGGGACCTGGGGAGCTTTTTCCTTCTCTCTACGAAAAAAGAAACTTGATAGCTGATGGGACCGTGGGGAAAAAAGACAAAAATACATAGCGTTTATTCTGTTTCCATAATTCTCATCTTTAACTATGGTTCAAGTGCCTTCCATGTTTTTTTCAATCTAGCCTAAAAATAAAAACATGTCAATGGTACAAAATGAAATTCTTAAATAAGAAATAAATCACACATACTTTCATCACCCAAAAACAATTTTCATGTTTGTTTATTCCCTTCAAGTCCTTGTCCATGTGCAAACATAATTTGGGTACATATGTAAAAGTTATATATTTTGATTTTTTTACCCATTATTCATTATAATTGCTTTTTTATAGTCTTCACAGTGACCACTGACTGTTTGCTACTCATATTTACTAACTGTCATTCACAAATTTATAATTTCTCTTTAGTGGACTTTAAACTTATTTTCCATATATTATGAAAAATTATTTTAGTTAAGGAATGAAATTCTGATACATAATACAACATAGGTGAACCTTGAAAACATTATGCTAAGTGAAATAAGCCAGACCCAGATGGACCAATATCATAGGATACATAGGAGCCAGGGACTAGGGAGACAGGGAATGAGTAATTGTGGTTTAATGGGTATAGTTGCCATTTAGGATGACAAAAACGTTCTGGAAATGGATAATGGATAAGCATTATGAATGTACATAATGCTGCTGCATTCTATGCTTAAAAATGGTTAAATGGTTAAGTTCTGTGTTATGTATACTTTACAACAATTTTTTAAAGAAGGTGGGGAGGGGTCTCTCCAGGTTTTTAGCAGCTTCCTGATTTAGAAAAGAAATGTTAATGGTAGGAATACAGGTAGAGAACACTTTTATTTGGGTAGATGTTAGAAGCTGAGGCCAGGGTGGGGTCTAAGAGCAATATTAAGTATGAGGTGGAAGAGGCCCTCAACTAAAGTCATTGCAAGGGGATGGAGCAGGGAATGGATAGGAGAGGTGTTTTGGACAAAGATGTGGCAGCTGATAGGTGTGGGGATTGTTCTCATGTATCAGCCCAGGCTATAGTGTTCCTGGGGCAAACGGAACACAAGTTTTTTTGCGGGGAGTGATATAGCATGGCAGATCTTGAATTAAAACTTTAAAATCTTGACCAAAAGCTCAAAGGAGAAGACAATAGTGAAACCCACAGGTATGGGCAATTTTAGTTAAGTCAGGTGAGAAACAGAGCAGAGAAATCACTTGGAGATGGAAAAAAACACCAGTGTGTTTTGACAGCTACAAGAATAGCAGAGTCAGACAGGGGATAGGCTTATGCCAGAGATCCAGTTTTATTTACTAAAAGTTCCTTGAGTATTCAAACATTCTGAAATTCTGAGATCTTGCAAAAGGATGCCTTTGTTTAAACATTGCTTCACCTAGCTACAGAACATAGTTTAACTTTGAGACCTTTGACCCCAGACAAGGCAAAATATGTTCCACCTTGCCTATTACTTAACACACATTTGTTAACTATTTAACCTTCATGGATAAAAAATTTCCAACATCTGTATTAACTAATTTGCAAATGATTGTTTCAAATATCTGATCCATTAATTACATTAATTAAGCTTGTCATAAGTTCTTTACATTTTTAATTATTGTATTATTTGATATAATTGCTGAATCTCTATGTGACATGTTGATTAATATAAAGTCAATTAAAAAAACCAACATGTTAAATATTGTTCTTACTTTATTCCAGGTATAATGCTATGCATTTTATATGTATTGCACTGTGTAATCTAGTTCCTCTGGAAAACATGCATTCTAATTTCCAGTTCCAAAGTGGCGAGAAAGCACTTTGAGGTTCTGATTGGTTAAGCAACTTAACAAAGCAGTAGGAGATAGAACTAAAATTTGAAAGCAGCCTAAGCTTTGAACCTATCAGTTGTGATGATAACCTTCTCCAAGTTATTGTTAAATTACTGGCACATTTCTGAGAATTCTGAATGACCTTTCAACAGAAGTTTACAGATATGTGTCAAAATTTTTTTATCTTTTTAAAATTTTTGTAATGAAACTGGGACAAGTTCCAAAATGGCCATAGGTCTGAAATATTTGGCCCTGAGAAACTAAAGAAAATCTGTGCCAACTCCTGCTCTAAGTTTTTTAGTCATACTTGTTCTTAGAGGGCTGATATTTTCTATTCCGGATGAAAGAAGAATTCTCAGGCATCTGATGACCAAAATACGGAAAAAAATTTGTGATGGCGGTGGTGGAGTGTCTGCTACAGGCATTTGGGAAGCTCACAGAACTCTTAATATTCACTTTTAATTCATTCCACCAGGGAGGAAGGGCATGGGTTTCAGAGCCATTCATATATGGTTTCAAAATCTGACTTTGGCATTTATCTCTGTAAGAACTTGAGAAATTTACTTAGTCTCTCTGAACTTTGGTGTATTCAGAATGAAGATGATACTAACAGTACCTACATCATGAGTGTTACTTGAATGGAGATGTATAAAGTGCATTTTAAATTCATTTGGTTCCTTAACATGTTCCATTCACTTCTTATCTTTTCAGAGTTTCTTCTTGAAGGTCTCAAGGTCTGAAGCATCCCACAGAATGATCCTACTGAATAACTTCCATAAGCTACTGGCCCTATACAAATCCTTGGCCAGGAGCATCCCTGAGTCCCTGAAGGTGAGGGAACTGTGGGAGGTCAGGGTGTGGGAGCAGGGGTGTTGAGGATGAGAAAATAGCAAGCTTGTGATTCTGGTCCTTCCTGACTTTTGGCAAAGGGTTCGAGCTGGGAAACAGGATGGGGTTGGGGGCACAAGAGGCATATCAAGAGCTGCTGCTTCTCTTCGGGAAGAGGCAGCTAGGCCTGCTCAGCAGGTTTTGTCACTCATTTGGAGAGGCAGTGGAGAATGGTTGCTACGAACATGGTTTGGAGCCAGTCCGAATGGATATGCATTCCAAGTGTGCCATTTTCTAGTCGTATGGCTTTGTGGGTGTTTCTTTCCCTTTCTCTGACTTTATGTTTGGTCTTTTCTTCAATGAACTAGGAATACGATTAGCATCTACCTCTTAAAGTTGCTGTGGGCACTGAATAAATCTATACAATATAAGTGCTAAGAGCATTGCCAAGTGCCCAGCTAGTGCACAGTAGCTCTTTGGTATCACAAGGACACCTACCTGTGAGTTCTGCCTGCTTGCTGGTGTCTTCACGTCCATCAGTATGGTCCTGGAGACGCTGCTCCTCTCACCATCACTGTCCCTTGGCCTTTGTTTTTCTCTTACTGTTCACATCCACATCCCCATCTCTGGGGATCTCAGCCTCTCCTAGTCCTTCCCATCCCTCCTTCAGGTGTACGGCTCTGTGTATCACATCAATCACGGGAACCCCTTCAACATGGAGGTGCTGGTGGACTCCTGGCCCGAGTATCAGATGGTTATTATCCGGCCTCAAAAACAGGTAGGCACACAGACAGGAACTGGTGGAGCCAGGCAGGTCCAAAGGGCCTGAGGAACTGACCAGTTCAGACACCAGGGCTGCTTTTATAGGGTGAAAGGAAAAGTGAGTATTTTAAAACACTCCTTCAGTACTTGGCACCTTGCATGAGTGCCACGCCTTCCCACCCTTTCTGTAAAGCCTAGGACTCTTCTGGAAAGGGGGTGGAGGTGAGGAAAAGGAGAAGGCTGACATTCACAGATTAAGGGCCCTTTGAGGTGGCAGGGGTCACCTGCAGGGGCTGAAAACAGGCCAATTTACAGGGAAAGTTGGGTGTCTGAGATGTCAGAACAGTGACTTAGAAACAAAAACCAAAGCAGAAGTCTACCAGTAAAATTACCTCTCAGGGCCAGGCATTGTGTCTTCTACCTGTAATCCCAGCACTTGGGGAGTCCAAGGCAAGAGTATCGCTTAAGCCCAGGAGTTTGAGACCAGCCTGTGCAGCATAGTGAGACCTCATCTCTACAGAAAATAAACAAAATTAGCAGGGCATGGTGGTGCATGTTTATGCTCCTAGCTACTCAGGAGGCTGCGGTGGGATGATGGCTTGAGCCCCAGAAGGTGGAGGCTGCAGTGAGCCAAGATCACACCACTGTACTGAAGCCTGGGCAATAAAGTGAGTTGTTTTTTGTTTGGTTTTGTTTTGTTTTTTAAAAGTTACTTCTTAGGAGCCAGGGAAGGGGCTCATAATTACTGTGTGTCAGCTATGTGAATGCACATCTTTTGTTAGTGAATGTTATCATCAGAACAATCTTATGAAGTGAGCATTAATATCTCCAATTTAGAGATAAGGAAACGACACTGAGAAATATTAAGTCATGTAACTGCTGGATTCCTGATGTTAAGGCATTGCCCAATCTGAATTCAAGTTCAGTGGACTCTGCCACTTTTACTCGCTATATAACCATAGGCCCTTCTCTGAGTTTCATTATCTGTTAAAATGGGGAAAAGAAGAGGACCTTCTTCAGAGGATTACACAAGGTTTAAATGAGATACTGTATGTCAAACACTTAGTACATGGCACATAAATGTAAATAGCTGTTATTGGCTGAGGACATGCAAGGAATAAATGAGCTGAAATAATAATACAAACCTAGGTGTATTTTTTTCCTACATACTTCCCCTTTGTGTATGTGTGTTTCATACACATCTGGTTAGTGAACTGAAGCCTCATTGCCAGCCCAGCTTCATGTGGGCATAAACCCTGGGCCCCCAAATAATAATAAGCCACACCAGGGCAACACTAGTTTGTAAACTGGGTCAGGATTGGGATGCAGAAAGTGACAAAGTGACCCTAGCTTGAGGAACAAAGGGGTAAAGGGGATGGGAGCCAGGCTGAGCCTAACACCTTCCTTAGGGATGTTCTTTTGATCTCCTGGCTTCCTGACAATTTGGGATCAAAGATTAATGTTTAGTTTATTTAATCCATGGTCCAATTTCTTCAAAGTGTGATATGCTAAATAACCTAAATAACTGTAGGAAGTCAAATAGTTCTTTTTACTTCAGTAACTTTGTAGTTATTGTATGTATTTTAGCAATGCAACAATAGCATCAAATCATAACTTCACACATGCATTGCTTTGAACAAAGATAGATTTATAAAATGAGTCAATGAACAAAAATGTGAAAATAGAAAAGTTCCACACCACACATATAAGACCAAAACAAAAAGGAAAGAATGAAATATGCTGGAATTTACTTGGAAATACATTCACCTAGTCTGATTCCATAGCATACCATGTTTCTTTTAGTATTGAAAGTCAATCTGGTTTTGAATAATAGCTTTTCAGGGTGGGATGCAGGAGAATTTATCTAGAAAAAAATTAATTTTTTCATTGCCGGTTTTTAATCACAAAGAAAATCTATGCTGATTATACAAGTAGAAAAATCCCACATGATTTAAAAAAGTTAATAACCTCTCACCTCCCCTTCTGTCCTCTCCTCCTTTCCCACCCCTTGGTATAATCAGTGTCCTTGCCCATATTAACACACAGAGGGCTATTCACTGATGATCTTTTGTCATCACTTTTTAATTTGTCTTTAACATATGGACATCACTTTGGGTGAATTAATACAGCACTAATGTATTCGTTTTAACAACCATGGCATTTCATACAGTCAATGCAATGGTATTTAGTCAATCATTCTCATGCTATTGGGTTCAAATTGTTCATACTTCTTTGCCACTACAAACAAGCTTCAATAAACATCTTCATATACATATCTTTACATCCTGGAAATTTTTCTCAATACAATTGATTTCCAAAAGGGATATCTCCAAGTTAGAGTTTATCTTATTCTAAGCAGGCAATGCCAGATTACCTTCCCAAAGGATTCCACAATTTTATTTTTATTAGCAATGTGTGGAAGAATTGTTTCCTCACGTTCTCACCAGCACTGAATGTTATCCCTCTTTTTATGTATCCCAAACTGGTGGGTGATAAATGGCATCTTATTGTAGATTTAATTTGCATTTCCCTAACTAGTGATATTGAACAAATTATATTTTCATGTTTGCCAGTCATTTGGTATTTACTCTTGACCTGTTTATATTCTTTGACCATTTTTACACTGGGGTTTTGTGTCATTCTTAAAATTTTGTAAGTGTTTTAGATACTAGGGATACTAAAAAAAGGTGTATGCTACAAATTTGTTGCCCAATTTAGAATTAATTGACTATAAGAAATTTTTTATTGTCATGTAATCAAATATATTATCTTTTTCAGTATGACTTCTGAGGTTTCGGGTTTTCTAAGTTAATAATTAGGAAGATTTTTCCTACTCCAAGATCATGCAAATATTTTCTTATTTTGTCTTGCAGTGAGTTAATTTTTACTTTTGACATTGCAAACTTCATTCTATTTGGAATATATTTTTGAATAGCATGAATTAACATTCTGTTATATTAATCTTCCTGGCTGGCTGATTATGTTAGTACTATTTATTAAATAAGTCATTCCCTACTGAAACATAAATATCTGTTTTGTTGTATAATATGTTATATATTTTTGTATCTGTTTCTGTATTTTTTTCTAGTCTTTTCTCATGCTATTTCGTCATTTTTTGGATAAATTTTAATATCTAATAAAGCAAATCACCCTTCACCAATCTTTTTTTGCTTTCCTATTTCTTATAAACTTAATAGCTATATGAACATAAGCTAATTTTTCCAGTTCCCCGCCAACTACCCCAAATAACTATTGCAATTGTGATTGGTATTGGAGGAGCATTTTTTGACAATTTTAGAAGGATTAATAATTTCGTGATACTAAATTTTTTCATCAGGAAATATGGTCTTTTGTCACTTTTTTCAGTTTGCATTCTATGCTATCTGGTAAAATGTTAGTGTTTTCCAGTGGAAAACTAAATGATTTTTCCACTAAGTTTACCCTTAGGTATTTTATACTATTTGTTAAGATTATTAAATTATTTTTCCTGTTATATTTCTGAGCATTATTATTTTGTTATTGCTTTGTTTTTGTATTCTTGATTTCCAAATATGTCACACTATTCTTTAAAACTCTGTTTGTGTGGGGCATTATTTGTTTTGTTTTTTGTCGAAGTCTCTTGGATTTTCTAAATGTGTAATACTCTGATCTACAAACAAAGTAATTTGCAGCTTCTTTGCCAATATTTGTATGGGTTTTTAGTTTCTTGCCTTACTGCATAATATACAACCTAAGAAAACAATTCCAACTAACAATAATAGTATTTCTATACTTGTCTCATTCCTGATTTTAATGAAATAGCTATAAAAGCTTATATTTGGAATTACATTTGATTGTGTATTTACAAGTTTAGAGCATTTTTCTGTTGTTCCTACTTTCATAGAACTTAGGGTGGAGGGTAAATTTTATGTTATTTAATTTTTGTCTTTTCTATTTGGCAATATATACACTCATGTAATTTTTTCTCCTTTAATTTATTACACTAAAAGATCTTCCAATTAAAGCCATTCTGGCCTTTCTAAAACCAACTGCTCATGTTCACATTCTTTTGTATATGCTATTGAATATTTTATTCATAATTTTTGTATCTGCATACCTAAGGGAATATGGTCATAACTCTCTTTTTGTTATTTCTTTACCAGATTTGGCATTAGGATCTTTTCATCTGTTACCAAAGTCTACTATTAAAATCATGTGTTTGTTTTTGACTTATGTAGAACTTAAATGTAAAATAATCTGATTTTGGCCATATTTTATTTTTTAATTTCAACATTCTTTTTAGATACAGGGGATACATGTGCAGATTTGTTGCATAGGAATAATGCATGATGCTGAGTCTTGGAGTACTGACAGATCCCATCACCCTGGTATTGAGCATAGTACCCAATAGGCGGTTTTCTAACTCAGCCCGTTTTCCTCCACCTTCTAGTAGTCCACAGTGCCATTGTTCCTATATTTATGTCCATGTATGGTCAGTGCTTACCTCCCAGTTATGAGTGACAGCATGTGATATTTGATTTTCTATTACAGCTTAGGATTATTGACCTGTGGAAAGCAGTCTGGAAATTTCTTAGAGAACTTAAAACAGAGTTGCCATCCGACCCAGCAATGCCTTTACTGGGTAAATGCTGAAAAGAAAATGAATCATCCTACCAACATGACACATGCACTTGTATGTTCATTGCTACACTGATCACAATAGCAAAGACATGGAATCAACCCAGGTGCTCATCAAAGGTAGATTGGATAAAAAAAAAATTTGGTACATATATTTTTATGGAATACTACACAGCAATAGAAAAGAATAAATTCATGTTCTTGTAGCAACATGGATGGCACTGGAGGCTGTAACTCTTGTCTACTTTTTAAAAGGTCGATGTTTAATTTAATTTTTGATATTTTCTATTAGTTTGTTGAGGATTTCTATTTTTTTGAAAGTTAATTTTTATAGCTTATTTTTGAGGGATAACATCCATTTCTTTGATCAGTAAATATGTTGCCCTGGGGTAGTATGTAATCTTCTATTAGAAGTCTTTTGTCAAGCCTGTAATCCCAGCACTTTGGGAGGCCGAGACGGGCGGATCACGAGGTCAGGAGATCGAGACCATCCTGGCGAACACGGTGAAACCCCGTCTCTACTAAAAATACAAAAACTAGCCGGGCGAGGTGGCGGGCGCCTGTAGTCCCAGCTACTCGGGAGGCTGAGGCAGGAGAATGGCGTAAACCCGGGAGGCGGAGCTTGCAGTGAGCTGAGATCGGGCCACTGCGCTCCAGCCTGGGCGGCAGAGCGAGACTCCGCCTCAAAAAAAAAAAAAAAAAAAAAAAAGAAGTCTTTTGTTCTTTTCTCTGTGTCTTCTGTTTCTGTTCTCATAGCTTATAGTCTATTTTCTTTCTTTTTTCTATTTCTCTTGTATTTCTTTTAATAAATGCCTTACCAGAAGTTTCTCTCTCTCTTTCTTCTTTCTTTTTGCCATTTAAAAATGAGCTTTTGACATATATATCCTTTGCACTATGTCTTGTTCTCCATTTCATTATTTATAGCTTTCATTTTTATAAATTGTTCCATTTGTTATTTTCTAATTTACTTGGATGTTCTTTTATATAATTCCTTGAATATTTACTTGGCTATTTTTGGTCATTCTTTGAAAATGAGGTCTTTTAAAACATCTACTCTTTTAAATTCACTGAAGTGTTGGTTTTGGCCATATTCAGGAACTTGCATTTATAAAAGCACCCTCAGGTTCTTGATGGTTTCTTTAAATTAATTACACTATTTTCTGTTTTACTCTTTAACAGTACAGTTTCCAACATCATGTTAATACTTTCACTGGTAAAACTCTCACACTTATTGTTTATATTTTCCCTGAGAAACAAATGCTCATCTTCAAATGAAGTTTGTGGCTAGCCAGAGTGGGGCCACGAGTCTCTTTCTTTCAAACCCATGAATCTAACACCACATAAATTACCCAGAGAGCCACCAAAAATTCAGTTATGTCATTCTATTTTGTGGACTTCTTGGTGTAAAGCCAGTGTCACTCTTTGAATAGGCTGATATCCTGTAGCCTTGGGAAAAGGCAATGTCTCCTTGATGTTTATATTCACTAAAGTATCTTGCTCAAGCCCTGGACACTGTAGGTTCTAGGACACTATAGATTCTAGGTGTCTAGTGAAACAGTAGACACTAAAACTTAGAGCAATCACAGTTAAATTTATTTAGAGCCAAGTTTAAGGACTTAATTCTAACAACACAGACTCAGTACAACCCAGAACGTGTCCCACAGGAGGTTATGTGGGGGCACAGTATATATAACAGGAGTATCCTTTTGGCACAGGTGGTAAGAGAAGAAATTGTTGCATTTTTTTATTCTGTTGGGTGTTCGGTGATGCCATATATAAAATAAGGTAAGTGTGTAGTTGAGCGGGTAGGGAGAAAGGTGAGGCATCTTAAGGCCTGCTGGAGAGTGATTTTGTCCTGTCTTTGTTCTGTATGTGATAAGGAGGTTTATAACCAATACTTGTCAGTGTTAAATATTTCCGGTTACACAGGTAAGAGGTCAGCAGTAGCTTATAGGCCTAGGTTTTATTATCCATGTGCCCAACTGCAGCCATCATGGACCACTGTTAAAATTTTCTTTTTAATTTTCATTTTTCTGATAATTGCAATCAGTGAGAGGTGAAGAAATAGTTCAAGGGAATGACCTGAACTTACACCATCCTATACAGGAGATGACTGACGACATGGATTCATACACAAACGTATATCATATGTTTTCCAAAGAGCCTCAAAAATCACAAGAAGTTTTGAAAAATTGTGAGATCATCAACTGGAAACAGAGACTCCAAATCCAAGGTAAGGAGTCTGAAGAAATGGGCAAGCAGCAGTGCTTCTCAAATTGTATCTTCAACTAACAGCATTAGCATCACCTGAGAGCTCATTAGAAATGTAAATTCATGGAAACTCTGGGAGCTGGGAGAGGTAGAGCAATCTGTGGTGTGACAAGGACTCCAGCAGGTTGTGGTGTCAACTCAAGTCTGAGAACTACTAAGCACTGAGGTATTAATCAGGTGGGAGCAGTGTAAGTAGAGAACTCCATGTCTGACAAGATTGCTTTCTTGCCTTTCTTCCCAGGCCTTCAGGAAAGTTTAGGTGAGGGGATCAGAGCAGCTGCATTGTCAAAGTCAGTGAAGGTAGAGCATTCGACAGCAGTCCTCTTGGTTACGGAAGATATTCTGAAGCTCAATGCCTCCAATAAAAGCAAGTTTGGAAGCTGGGCTGAGACAGGCCACCCAGATGATGACTTTGAAAGGTAGAAAAACATATGCTAATCATTTATAATTGCTATTCCTTGTACATTTTTGTAATCCACAGAAATCAGTTTTGGAAAGAAGAGAGGATGAATTCATTCTTTCGGATGAATCAACATTGTCAAAGGTCAAAATATGCAACTTCACAATGGTGTCTTTAAACAAGAAGAGGGCCTGGCATCTCTAGATTGGGATGACACCCAGAAATTACAGGGGTGAGGATGAAAGTTGTTATCTTTCTTTTTGTTTTCTACAGTGAAACTCCCAACTTTAAGTATGCCCAGCTGGCTGTCTCTTATTCTGGGCTGGTAAATGACAACTGGAAGCGAGGGCAGAATGAGAGGAGCCTGCGTTTCATCAAGCGCTGCATAGAAGACCTGCCAGCAGCCTGTATGCTCGGCCCAGAGGGAGTCCCAGTCTCATGGGTAACCATGGACCCTTCTTGTGAAGTAGGAATGGCCTACAGCATGGAAAAATACCGAAGGGCAGGCAACATGGCACGAGTGATGGTGCGATACATGAAATATCTGCGTCAGAAGAATATTCCATTTTACCTCTCTGTGCGGGAAGAAAATGAATACTCCCGCAGATTTGTGGGGCAGTTAGGTTTCTTTGAGGCCTCCTGTGAATGGCACCAATGGATTTGCTATCCACAGAATCTAGTTCCATTTTAGACAATGAAGCTGCTTAGTAATCTCTGGCAAGCCATCTCTTAATATTAAAACAGACGCCACAGAATAGATTTCTTCACTTACAAACGCATATTTTGCATTTATAAGATTGCAGGAACTCTTCTCACATGGAACCTTGATGTTAAAAGACACAGCCGTGCTCTTCAGGAGCTTACAATCAGGCTGGAGACAGGGGAAGGTATAGTCTTTATGCTTAAGCGTTGTAGGGAAGGACGGGGTTACCAGTAAACATGTAACTACAAAGCCAGGCTCAGTTCTTACCTCTGGGAATCAGAACTCTTTGTGAAACTTGGTTAATAGAATCTACTATCTGGAAGATAAATGAAGGATTTTAATAAAATTGTCAATAGAATATACCTAATCTATATGGATACTTTATTGGAAATGAATACCCGTGCTATTTATGGATTTATGAGGCAATGGTACACTAAAGAATGAAATCAGTCTCTTAGTTCAGTGAGTAGAAATGTATCAAAGGTGAAGCCTGAGACGAACAGCTTTCCCAGGCTATCTTTCATCATTGTTATGCAGAAAAGGAAACCAGAGAATCAAGTGGGCTGGCCTTGGGCCCTCTGCTATGGAAATGACATTTGTTGTGTCTCCTTTCTCCTACTCTTTCTCACATCCTCATCATGATTGAAGCGTGGCACAGGACAAGGTGTTGCCTGTGAGTCTGGTTATAAGTTCATTCTTTGGTGTTTGCAGCACTGCTATCATAAGGGGTCAGGGGCATTCTGGGGAGAAGTGACCACTAAGGTGAGGATTGCAGAGTGAGTAGGAGTGAGCCAGACAAAAAAAGCAGAAAATGCAGATGATGGAAAGGACATGTGCCATGCGCTATCATAAGAACTTCCTAATTGAACACTGATGTTACAATTCTGAATCCCTGATCTTAAAAAAAAAATTACACTTCCCGATCAAAACTTGGTCTCTTTTGGTTCCACTCTGCCACGCTGCCATTGGAACCTGGATTACTGTGAACACTGCAGCTATAGCAAAAAAAAAAAAAGCATTTTCATTCTTTCTGATAGTCTAGATTTAAAACAGAAAAGATATGTTAATAGAATTGGCTTTGGGAGTAAAGTCTGCCAGTATTAACAAACACCTATTCTCATCTCTCCATAAAAAAGAAAACCTCCACAAAATTGAATGTTTATATTTGATGTGATTTTAAAGTGCACAATTCCAGCAATTAAAGAATTGTGTAGGTCATGGAGCTTTTTAAAAAAACTTCATCTTAGAAGGCTGTGGTAGATATGTTACAGGTTAGTATGAATCAATCCAATCAGATTTCTAAACTCCTAAGACCTGGCTGATTTGTTACATTGACTGAAATGAAAGCATGATCTGAGAAAGAGAGGAAACGTATCATTTGGGATTTCAAAGGGTGGAACATTCTTACATAAAAAATAAACTCAGGAACTTGGGGTAATATGAAAACAGCTATATTTTTCACTCAAGAAGCAAAAGCTGCAAAAGCTAATACAGATGACGAAAGAAGACAAAGCAAATAAAATTTGCCTATTTCAAAATGTTGCCTGTGGCATGTCCTGTATCCAGAAGAGGATGTACATCCGGGGTCTGGGGCTCAGGTCATCTTAGCACAGCCCAGCTGGCAGCTTCCGTCCTCTGCCTCTTCCCTGAATGCAAGCCAGCTTCCCTTATCTAGCCCTTCATGGCCCTGTTAAGATAGTGATTCCTAAACCTTAGCATGCACTTGGATTAAAACAACAAGAAAGCATGGGAAAGAAGAAGAAGGATTTCTTAAATATGGCACAAATAAGTTCAAAATTATCAGTAAACACAATACAAATGAATGGGGTAATTTTTTTATTAAAACATACGTTTTTCATATTGAATTAAAAATAAAGTCCAAGAAGCATGCATTCATCTGCTCTGGCTGCCATAACAAAATTTCATAGACTGAGTGGCTTACACAACAGAAATTGATTTCTCACTCTTCTGGAAACTGGGAAGGGATAGGACAAGGTTCTGGTGAGGTAGGTTTCATTCTCAGTCCTCTTCTCTCAGCTTGTTGATGGCTGCTATCTCTCTCTGCCCTCACATGGTGTAGAGCAGGGCTCAGACTCTCTTCCTTTCCTTAGAAGGACTTAAGTTCATCATTGGGGCTCCACCCTCATGACATCATCTAAACTCAATTACTTCTGAAAGGCCCACCTCCAAATACTTTGGGAGTTGGGACTTCAACATATGAATTTGGGGCTCACTGTCAGTACATAAGAAAGCGCATCTGAAATAAAAAACACAAGGGTTAAAAGAAAGGAAAAAGATATATTAAATGAATTTGAAACTGAAAAAGCAAAGTAATAACATCAATACTAGGCAAAATATAACTTAAGATGAAAATCTGCTAAATACAGAATTCTCCCACAAGATAGGTCATGAATCTTTCTCACACACAACTACAAAATATATATGGCAAAAGCAGACAGACATACAAAAAGAAAGAGGCAAATCCACAGTCTCAGTAGGAGAACTCAAAATACTTCCCTCAGAAAGCAACAGATGATGCAGATAACAAAGACAATTTGACAAAATGCCATTACAACTTCATATTTTGGTGATACTGGGCTTATCTGCTTGTTGTGTATTTGAGAACTTCTGTTCATCTGTTTGTCAAACTGACCAGCAGGGGGTGCTGGGGAGGGAAAAACTCCATCCAGTGAGTGCAGGCAACTTGTCTCTAACTCTAGAGGCTCCTTGTCCCCCACGATCATCATCTATCAGGGGCAAGCACTGCTGATATAGGAGCTAAAAACAAAGTATTTAGCAGTTAGTGTGGGTAAGGGAGTCCTCGGTAAGGTTTTCCTTTTAATATAAAAGCAGCCCCCATCTAATTTTCTTTTTTTTTTTTCTCTAACAACAATCAGCCTGAAAAATCAAGCTGCATGCATAGATAAGCAAGCTAAAAGCTTGCACAGGGCACAGTTGAATGCCAGCACCTATGCCAATAGAAAAGGGATACTTGGAAGTCAGGCATATTGAACATTGAGGCTTCCTCTTCCTTTTTTTTAAGACAGTGTCTCTGTTGCCCATGCTGGAGTGGAGTGGTGCGATGTCGGCTCACTGCAACCTCTCCCTCCCAGGTTCAAGCAACTCTCTGCCTCAGCCTCCTGAGTAACTGGGATTTCAGGCACCCACCAACAGGCCCAGTTAATTTTTTTTTTTTTTTTTTTTTTTTTTTTTTTTTGTATTTTTTTAGTGGAGACGAAGTTTCACCATCTTGGCCAAGCTGGTCTTGAACTCCTGACCTCGTGATCCACCCTTATCGCCCTCCGAAAATGCTGTCATTACATGAGTGAGCTACCGTGCCTTGCCGCCTCTTCCCATTTCTTTGTCTTCAAGTGTTCAGGCGACATGGCGCTGGCCAGGTGGAGACCCCATCTGCATAATAAAAGATTAGGGTGGGATGGCCAGCCTCTTCATGCATCACATAAATGGCACACCTGGTCCAACCAATCCTCTGAGCCCTATGTAAATCAGACACTGCCTCATCAAGCTCATCTATAAAACCTACCATAACTCACCCAAAACCTAGAAACCCGCTCAGGCATCCTTCCAATGCACAGGGAACTCCCTCTGCTTTCTTTTGCCTATTAACCTTCCACTCTTTTTTTTTTTTTTTTGAGGCGGAGTCTCACTCTGTCGCCCGGACTGGAGTGCAGTGGCCGGATCTCAGCTCACTGCAAGCTCCGCCTCCCGGGTTTACGCCATTCTCCTGCCTCAGCCTCCCGAGTAGCTGGGACTACAGGCGCCCGCCACCTCGCCCGGCTAGTTTTTGTATTTTTAGTAGAGACGGGGTTTCACCGGGTTAGCCAGGATGGTCTTGATCTCCTGACCTCGTGATCCGCCCGTCTCGGCCTCCCAAAGTGCTGGGATTACAGGCTTGAGCCACCGCGCCCGGCCTAACCTTGCACTCTTAAACCCACTCCTTTTGTGTCTACATCTTCAATTTCCGTATTGTGAGACAAAAAACCTCTGGTATTTACCCAAATGATTCTGCGTCACTGCTATCTCTAGCACAAGTGCCGAAAATGACCACTGTAGCCTGATGAGTGCCACGGTGGCTACCATGGCTTAGGACAAGCAAGGATAAGAAGATGGAGTCGGGAATGGTTTATCAGAGAGGCCGCAATAAAAGCACGTCCCAGGCAACTTTCCACTTCTTAACTTCTGTCATTTTCAAACTTAAAGGTGTTTATTTTTGTGTGTTTGTTGTTGCTCTTTTTGTTGTTTTTAACAGTTTCTATCAAAGACTTCTCATGGTTTTCCTGCTATGACATATTTATCGTTTCTTCTAAAGTCCTTTCCAACATTTCCTACAGGAACTTAAAAGACATGTGTTTGGTTCACACCTTGATCCCCTCTCCATCTAAAATTCTTTTGACTTTCTCCCAGGAAGATTCCACCCCTCCTATTCTGCCAGTTTCCTCATATTTGCCTCAAACGGTTGCCCTTGTAGGCAGATGAACCTGGGCCGGTTCTACTTTACTATGGACACCAACTGCTCTGAAATAACATCTGAGTCTTGGGATTGCATATGAAACTTCCCTTGACGCAGCAAACAGTCTTTCCTTTTACCTTCACTAAAGGCATCCACTTGGGAGAATAGACAGCACTAAAGTTCCACAGATTTCAAAACCAAACGTACTGTGCCTTTCTAGAGATCTTGGAATGAAGATGAGAAAGTAGGTTAGAAGGGATAATTTCCTCCTTCCTTCGTCAATGTGAAGGACCTCCTGTTTTTAAAGGGAAAAATTGGGGACAGTCCAAAAGAAACTCTTGCAAATCAAGCCTTGCCATGCCACCACGACAAGGGTAACCTGTGTGCCCAAGGGTGAAATTTTTAAATTTTTGTAATGGTGTTCAGGGTCACCCCTATGGATAACAAAAATATTTATTTATTTATTTATTTATTTTTATTTTATTTTATTTTTTTTTTGAGGCGGAGTCTCGCTCTGTCGCCCAGACTGGAGTGCAGTGGCGCAACCTCGGCTCACTGCAAGCTCCGCCTCCCGGGTTCACGCCATTCTCCTGCCTCAGCCTCCCGAGTAGCTGGGACTACAGGCGCCCGCCACCTCGCCCGGCTAGTTTTTTGTATTTTTAGTAGAGACGGGGTTTCACCATGTTAGCCAGGATGGTCTCGATCTCCTGACCTCGTGATCCGCCCGTCTCGGCCTCCCAAAGTGCTGGGATTACAGGCTTGAGCCACCGCGCCCGGCCGATAACAAAAATATTTAAACAGGCAGTCTCCAAAGGCTCCCATCTGCCCCAGCCAACACACACACACACACACACACACACACACACACACCCCATGGATAACAAAAATATTTAAACAGGCAATCTCCAAAGGCTCCCATCTGCCTCAACACACACACACCCACACACACACACCCACCCACCCCCACCCACCCACATACCCATCCACCCCTCTATTCTGGTAGGCTGGTTCTCTCTCGCCATCTGCTGGCCGGACTCGGGAATATACCAAACGCATTCGCCTGCCCTCAGTACCTGCAAACCTAGGGCTGGGCACAGTTTTTAAGGGCTTGGCTAGCGTGCCCGGGGCGATGCTAAAAGGGGGCTGCCTGCGCCAATCTTTAACTTACAAGTAGGGAATGAAGACCACTCCCCCAAGAGGAAAAGGAATTCACCCAATGTCTCCCTGCAACATCCTAAGAAAACGTGAGACTCTAAGGTTAAAATCCTAACTGACAACCATTCCCTCCCCCAACTAGTCCTCTGACCTCTAGCAAACTATCCTGTCCTCATCTGTGAAATAGGAGCAACAGTCACACCTACCCCAGCGGGTGGCTGCAAATATCAAATGGATCAAAATGAGTCAACTACCAAGCACCGCCCGACTGGAAGTATGAGGTTGAACTGAATCTTGATCGCCCTATCCCCATTCATCTCTCAGTACCACTGTATGAGGATGGAAATGAAGCCACCCAGCCACACATTGGTCCCAAACCATGTCCGCCTGCACCCGCAGCTCAGTGAATATTTCTTTTCCTGAAGACAGAGAGAGGCTCCTTGGAGCCTCTGGAGTCTGAAGGTGGATGTTACCTTCCTCAAGAGTGCGTTGTCCTCCTAAGATAGGATGGACAACAGGGTCTATATGGAAAGTATTGGCTGCCAGGGCTTCAAAGCTGGCTCCTAAGCAGTTGCTGGAGGGTTAGAGACCCCACTCCGGCTCTCTGTAAAATCAGGGCAGCTTAGTAGCAAGAGTGAGTGAGGTGAGCCCACTATGAACCCATGGGAGGAGAGAAAAAGAGCATCCCATCTAAGCTTTTACATACCCCATTGCAAGCTCCAGAATGTGGTGCCCAGACCCTTATCTCTAACCCATCCCCAGAAGCCAATTCTCCTTAGCCCTTCCTGCCACTTCTGCCATTGTACATCCAGATGGTTCTCTTCTTCTCTTCTATCAAACTCCTACTCATCTCTCATTCATCAAGTCCAAATATAAATCTTTCTCTGTGATATGCTCTCAAGTTAGAGGCCATGGTGCCTCCCTCTGTATTCCCAGAATATGTTGTCTGCAACTCTAAATACAGACATCAGCCTACCGTTAGAGTTCAGGAGCATCTTTTAGGGTTTCATGGATAAATCACTTTCCATAAATGCTGGCCTTATTCCCTAACTTCACCAGACCTGACCTTAGTGCCTGATCCATTCCCACCTCTCCTGACCATGTAAGAGATCTTTTCTTCATTATGGATTTGAGAAACACAAAATGTCAAAACCACCAGTTACTTGGCCAAAAGTCTTCTTGTCACATTTATAATAACATCCAGCCAACAAGATGCTTTGTGCCAAAGGAATGTTCCTTTTCAGGGCAAACACTCTGTCCCCAGGGATGTTAGACAACTTCCACGGCCCCATATAAGTATTAGCTGAAAGTGAGGCTTCCTTGGTGGCCCAACAGATTCCCTGAGCATCCCTACTCTGTCACTCATGTCAAACTGTAGTGGGATTGCATCAAATCTCTCAGAGCACAGCTGCAAAGAGAAAAGCAAAGCTGGAGCTCTCTGAACCCATAGCTCTAGGCAGTTAGTTTCTCTGTGAGGGTCTCTTTTATACATAAGGAAGAAATGGAAGAGTGCTACCAAAAATGACATCATGTTACTTATTCCAATCTGTGGTTCAGTTGCTACTCCAGTGATGAGCGAATAAAGAGGAATTAGAAGCATGGTTATTCCTAGGCTCAAGGGGCAGGGA
This sequence comes from Trachypithecus francoisi, assembly GCF_009764315.1. Classification (NCBI taxonomy): domain Eukaryota; kingdom Metazoa; phylum Chordata; class Mammalia; order Primates; family Cercopithecidae; genus Trachypithecus; species Trachypithecus francoisi. The sequence goes on along the minus strand of NW_022681473.1, from coordinate 14,482,983 downwards.
AGCTCTGGAATTGGGTTTGTGGCAGTGCTGCTTGGAGCGCCATTACAAAGGGACAAGAGTGGTTCACTGGGTGGTAAAATACAGGGCACCTAAGAGACAAGGGGTCTGGGAAACAAGGCAGACTTTTGTATTTATCATTTGCTGTAAATCTCTCCATGAACTTTCTTCTCCCTTTTAATTTTCTCTGTACTTTAATTACGTTTCTTGTTGGGGACAGGCCCCCAAATCTGGCCATAAACTGGCCCCCAAACTGGCCATAAACAAAATCTCTGCAGCACTGTGACATGTTCGTGATGGCCATGACACCCATGCTGAAGGTTGAGGGTTTACTGGAATGAGGGCAAGGAACACCGGGCCCACCCAGGGCAGAAAACTGCTTAAAGGCATTCCTAAGCCACAAGCAATAGCATAAGCCTTCTGTGCCTTAAGGACATGTTCCTGCTGCAGATAACTAGCCAGAGCCCATCCCTTTGTTTTGGCCCATTCCTTTGTTTCCCATAAGGAATACTTTTAGTTAATCTATAATCTATAGAGGCAATGCTTATCACTGGCTTGCTGTCATTAAATATGTGGGTAAATCTCTGTTCGAGGCTCTCAGCTCTGAAGGCTGTGGGACCCCTGATTTCCTACCCCACACGCTATATTTCTGTGTGTGTGTCTTTAATTCCTCTAGCACTGCTGGGTTAGGGTCTCCACGTCCGAGCTGTTCTCGGCAATTTCTCAGGCCTGGCATGGTGGCTCACATCTGTAATCTCACCACTTTGGGAGACTGAGGCGAGCAGAGCACCTGAAGTCAGGATTTCGACCCTAGACCCATCCCTACTAACAATACAAAAATTAGCCGGGCGTAGTGGCAGGCACCTGTAATACTAGCTGCTCAGGAGGTTGAGGCATGAGAATTGCTTGAACCCAGGAGGTGGAGGTTGCAGGGAACAGAGATCGTCCTCCTGCACTCCAGCCTGGGTAACAGAGCAAGACTCTGTCTCAAAAAAAAAAAAAAAATTCTCAGTTAATGGCTAACATTGTTACCATCATAAGTCCTAGCTTCCCTCTCTTTCTCCCTCCGTGTGTCTTTTATTTTGATCTATGTTCTTCTCTCCCAGATTCAGCCCCTGGCCCCTTCTTAAGGCTCCCCGGCCATTCACCCTCATGTGTTGAATGGCCACTTCCCTCCTTATTTTTTAGTTGGCGTGGATTAGCATCTCCAAGTCAACATGTCAAAAGTAGAATTACTGATACACACACACACACCCCCCAATCCTGGCATACACAGCGTCTCCTTCCTCAGTCTTCCCCATATCAGTTAATGGAGATTTTATCTTTCTAGTTGCTCAAGTCAAAAGCCTAGGAATCATCACTGAGCCCTCTTTTTCTGTTATTTATAGAATATCCATAAGCAAATTCCATGTGCTGGCCTTTCAAAATATATGTGGAATCCAGCCATTTCTAACACCTCCACCATTACCACCTGAGGTAGGGCTCTGAAATCTTTGCAATCCTGGGACAGACTCTTAGTCGCCTTCTCCCTTCCACATCTACTCTTGTCCTCCCAGAGTTTGTCCCCCGCACAGCTGCCAGAGTGATTTTAAAAAATATGTCAGGGTATAACTTCTCCCTTGCTTCAAAGCCTCCATTTAAATAAATTTCACATTTAAACCAAAATCCAGACTTCTTCATATGGCCGACCAGGTGCTTTATGCTAATGGAATGTGCAGATGCTGCTCCCTAAGGAGTGCTTTTTTCCAGGGCAAATTATCTCCAGTGACGTCAGGCAATTTCGACAACAGCCTTCTCTACCACCTCTTGCTTTTCATAGCTTTTTTCCTCCAGATTCTGCAATGAAAAGAAAATTAAGTCTCTTTGTGCAATGATTTACTCTCTGATATATATTGCTGCCAGTCACGTGTACTGCCTTCAGATGATTCAATAACAGCAATTTGAGAAACCTGTCGTTAAGTTTTCTCTTCTCTTTTTCTGCATAAAATTATTTTTACAATTATACTTCCAAAGTGTTCTCTTTCCAAACACCACAAGGCCCGTGTAATTTAAGCAGTGATTTTAGGGGTCTCTGGATATTTTACGTTAAGTTCAGAAACATGCTCATGATTATTCCACCCAAACTATCAACTTTTACATAAACATCTGTCGCTCTATAAGTTATAAAATAATTGTCACCATCCCGCCTTAATCAACCATCTTCTCCCCTTCTTTGACCAACTTTGCAAACACCCAATACTGAAGGCATCTCCTTCTATTCAGGTCCTTAGATAGTAAGACGTTCTGTTCTTCAACAGTAAGATGTTTTCTCAAGCCCCATGCAAAGCATTTCTTTGATCCTCATTTTGGGGATGCCCAACTCTGGCATCTTCATCTGAAGGGTAAACTTCCGCACTCAGCAAAGCGCGTCGTGGGAAGCCGCCTAAGCAGTGCTGGCCGCTTTCTTGTCCAGGTTGGCGTTGTCTGTGTTCGCGAGGCCCTCTGCGAAGTTGGATCATTTGTGGAGCAGGCCGACTCCCTCTAGAGCTCACGCTAACGGGGGTGCAGCCTGCTCTGGGACTGGCAGTCGGGCTGGAGGCTGGGCTTCTGCGTCATCCCGGTGGAGCTGTCTCCGCTGCTGCCGCCGGATGCCGCCTGGATGCTGCCTGGATGCTCGTGCCGCCACCGCCGCTCACCCTACAGCGGCAGAATGGCAGCAAGTGCCACACACCAAAACACCGGGACGGGCTATTTGCCCTGCAGCTCCCGCCAGCGCGCTACTCCTGCGCAATCAAAAGGCGTGGAAAGCGCGAAACCACCAGGCGCCTCCCACCCCCACAGCTGTGCACAGTTCCTCCTTGGCCTCCATTCGGAGACAGGGGACGCTGACGACCCGAAAGCAGCAGGGCAGTGATTGCTTAGTTTATCCTGGGACGCGGGAGCTGGCCATGGACTAAGTGGTGCATGTGGGCGGGTGGGATGGGGGTCGCCGGGAATCGCTAGGACCCGGATGGACCATCCGGACAAATAGGGAGGGTGGGCCGGTGGGTGCGCAGACTCCACACCGCCTCCCGACCCACCTGAGCAAGGCACAGGTGTGCGCTCTTACCCCTTAGCATCCCTGCAATCACTGTCTCCAGAGATGTTAATTGGCTTCCAAAGTAGATGAGGGATGAGTCATTTTCATCAAATGAGAGAAAACAGCCTCCAGAGACTCTTTGTCTATTGGCCAGCGAGAAGGTCAATTCCCAGGATCCTCCCGCTCAGGGACTTGATCTTCCAGGCGAGAAAAGTTCAGCTGAAGAGCTACAAGAGAGCAGTCTTCGCAGCACCTGTGAATCCAGAGCTGCGGGCACCGGCACGTGCACTGTGTGGACAGACTCTCGGGTTCTGTGAGTGTTTTTTCTGGTCCTGGGTTGGACCTGGAGTTCTTAGGGGGATGGCTGGCAAAGCCAGTATGCAGAAGGACCTCAGCCCAAAGTCAAGGAGGTTTTGGATGGAGAGCTGGGCCCCGCGCCGGTTGTGGTAATTCCCTTCCCGCCTCTCAGCGTCAAAGGCCAAGAGTTTTACTCCTGAAAAGATACTTGGAGATTGTCTGGGTGTTCCTGAATCTCAAGAGAGTCGCTGGACGCTAGTGGGTCCTTTCCCTGCCCGGTGCCTTCACACACTTAGCATGAGAGGTTCAATTAAGCAGAACAGAAACTTTATTCACTGATCAAGGAATGGAGAAGGGAAGTTCCTGCTCAAGATGTGTGGAGTGTAGTGAGGTGGTGCTTTTTCAAGGTCTTTTAGGGCTTGTAGGTGGAGACTGAGGGCAAGGGTTCCTGGAAAGAGGTGGGGCTTTCCAGGAAGAGTTGACTGTGGCAGTCTTATACTTTCTGTTGCCCCTCAGCATTACATGTGCCTAGCAGGGTGCATTTTCCCCCGGGGGGCCAGAGATTTAGGTATGGTAATTAGCAAGGATTCAGGTTAGGGTAGCAATTCTGAGTTCGTTTCCCATCTTGTAGCGCGGTGGTTGCTGACATCCAGCTTTTGTTTCTGTAAGCAAGCAGAGCTGCAAACACAGGTTACCTTTGTAGGTTCTGGGGCATTAGGAAAGAATTTAGGTCATTCTGGGGTGACATAGACAGTTGTTTAAACAACGTGGTGCGCATTTGAGGTGGGGGTTGTAGGGCGAGGCAGATAAAAGTGCAGATTTCATAGCCACACCCGGACATACTGAATCAGAGTCTATGAGGGTAGGATCTGGAGTCCTTTTTAAAAAGCTCAGAGGAACCAATTCACAGGAACAATGAAAGTTTGATCTGAGCCAAACTCCTTAATTTAGAAATGAGGAAACGGGGATCCTTAAAAGGCATACAGGGAGAGGGCTGGAGGATAGTTACAATATAATAGTTTTAGGATGGTTGTTTCCTGGCGTTGAGAAGTTTTCTCAGCCACTGCTCTGATCAGTACACAGTTGAATACTTTAGGGGAACCTTCCCCATATATCCTGAGTTCTCTCTCTCTGCAGGTCTCCCGCCAGGTCTGTTGCCTGTGATCTCTTGTCACCTTGGTCTTTCAGCTTTGTCTCCATAAATCTTGAAATCCAACTAGCTTTGCCTTGCTGCCCTTCCTTGAGACACTGGCCTGGAATCCTTCAAGGTATCTGCTTATTCTTGAGCTTTCTTCTAGTCTGATGTTATTTTACATGGGAACAATTTTGTACTTTCAAAGCTTGCATTTATTTGTTAGGTAGGACCAGAATTAGGGCTAATTTTGTCCCACTATGGAAGCTATACTTTCTGAGTACTCTCCCTGACACTTCATGAATTATGAAGTTTTCTAGTCGGATTTTGGGAACTGAAACTATTCCCAGTCCTGTATGAACCTCAGAAATTGTTACATCTGCTCATTTTGGGTAGTTGTTTTCCTGTTCCATTTCAACAGGGTAAAACAGGAGGATTTTACTGAGTGCATTCAGACCCAGAAGATTAACAGCCAAACACTGGTCCCAGAACAAAGACAGCACCTGACTTTTATACACAGTTCTAAGGTGGGCTACCTTGAAACAAGCTTACAGCAGTGTGAAGCGTAGTGGCATGAAAGCAAGAATACAGAGGCAGAAGAAAGGCAGTCAATCAAATTGTGACAGGTGCATAACTCAGGATTACATGTGACTCTTGTTATGCGGCCCAGATGGCTGTTATCTAGGCTTACTCTAGTGCCTTACAAGGGCTTATCACATAACCTTCGCTATGGCACCTAGATAGCTGCAGTCCAGGCCTGCTCAGGCATCTCATGACCTTTCCTGTGCTGCTTAGATAAAAACAGAATACTTGAAGTTACTAGTTACAGAAAACAGAAATCTATAAACTCCTAAGCTTATCTAAGGATATCAGGAATATTGGATTAGGGGCCTATACTACTACTAACTTTAACTAAGTGTATCAACAAGAACTGTATGTCCAAATAAGGTCACATTTTGAGGTACTAGGGTTTAGGACTGTAACATGAATTATGAGGGGACACAGTTCAACCCATAACAATCTTATGTGGCAAAACTGGCAGTACAGATCAGTGGAGAAAAAATGAACAATTCAGTCAGCATCGCTGGAGCAGTTCGTTATCCATATGCAAAAAATAAAAAGTGATACCTACTTCAAGCTATATACAAAAAATTATTCCAGATTATGAACTTGAATGGTAAGAGCAAACCTTTACAATTTTTAGAAAAAGAAACAATATATCCTATGAAAGATGTTCTTTTTGTTGTTGTTGTTGTTGAGACGGAGTCTCGCTCTGTCGCCCAGGCTGGAGTGCAGTGGCTGGATCTCAGCTCACTGCAAGCTCCGCCTCCCGGGTTTACGCCATTCTCCTGCCTCAGCCTCCCGAGTAGTTGGGACTACAGGCGCCCGCCACCTCGCCCAGCTAGTTTTTGTATTTTTAGTAGAGATGGGGTTTCACCGTGTTAGCCAGGATGGTCTCGATCTCCTGACCTTGTGATCCGCCCATCTCGGCCTCCCAAAGTGCTGGGATTACAGGCTTGAGCCACCGCGCCCAGCCGAAAGATGTTCTAATGACATAAAAAGGTTAATAAACTTGACAACATGAAAATTAACGTCTCCTGTATGACAACAGAGAATGAAAAATCAAGAAGAAACTTAGCATACATGTTTAATACATGTGATGAATAAGGAATTTATGTCTACAGTATTAAAATACTTGTAGAATCAATACTAAAAAGAATAACAGTTCAGTAGAAAAATGAACAAAACACTTTGGGTGGCAGAGGCTGGCGAATCAGGAGGTCAGAAGTTCCAGACCAGCGTGTCCAATATGGTGAAACCCTGTCTCTACTAAAAAAAAATACAAAAATTAGCCAGGTGTGGTGGTGTGTGCCTGTAGTCTTAGCTACTCAGGAGGCTGAGGTAGGAGAATTGCTTGAACCTGGGAGATCAAGGTTGCTGTGAGCCAACATCATACCACTGTATTGTGGGTGACATAGGAGACTCCGTCACAAAAAAAAAAAAAAAAAAACAAAGAAAAAAGAAAGAAAAAGAAAAATGAGCAAAAGACATAAACAACGATTTTAGAGCCTGAAGCATGAAATTACTAATTACTCAATCCCATGAGTAATTAGGAAACTACTGTTGAAACCCTCTATAAGATGTCCTTTGTCACCCACACGATTGACAAATGTTAAAATATGGATAATACCCAGCTTTGATGAAGACGTAGTATAATGAGAACTCTCATTTCTCACTGGTGGAAGTGCAAGGTGGTACAACAATTTTTAAAAATAATATGGCAGTATCTATTATAATATATTCATAGCAAAACTGTCCAGTTTTTAGTAGAAAAACCCTGGAATGTGCATAAGCATTTGATTTCTTCAGTGAATTCTCTCTAACTGTAAAAGTAGATGGAGAATTTCATCTACTAGAATGAACCTCAAAAAAGTAGTGCAAATCACAGAACACATTCAGCTGGATGTGTTTATGTAAAATCAAAACAAGCAAAATGAAACAGTTACTATTTATACTTTTACTACATATGTATATGTCACTAAATAAGTGTAAGACACTAATAATTTTAAAACAAATTCAGACTTAGCGGTTGTCCATGCGAATGAGAAAGGGAGATAAGATGAAGGATGAACACTCTGTATGCCTCTAATAATTTGTAGTGTGCAATTTCTTAAGTTGGGAAGGAGATACATGGATATTTATTATATGAAATATAGGGTGCCACAAACTGCTTTTGCATGTAGAATATGTTTCATAGTTTTTTAAAAACACAATATATAAGAGATAAAGAAGCTGAGGAGTATCCATAGGATACTAGCTTGGGTAGTCAAATGGGTAATGACACCATTGTCAGATTCAGGAACACAGGAAGAGGGGCACAATTAAATTTTATGACTCTGGTTTTAAAGGCGTTAAGAGTGAAATGCCTCTGACATATCCAAGAGTAGATGTCAAAGACACAACACAATATTAATATCTGGAGCTTAGATGAGAGTTCAGTGCTGTGGAGATAGATTTGGGCAATAAATATTTGAAAACATGAACTGATGGGAGAGCACCAAGATAAAAAGGAATTCACTATTCCTAAAACCTCAGCTCATTAAATTGCACCTACCTACTAAATGATCTAAGCCCAGCTGTGCCTCCTGACTTTACTCACTCCAGGCTTACTCCTCTGTTTATGTAGACTACATGCAATACTTCAGGCTTCACAATAATTTCCTTCTAAATTATGTTCATGTATTATTTTTCTGATTCTTTTTAGTCATCTATCTGTGTTCTCTTGTAGCTCACTGACCTTTTAAAGACAATTATTTTAAATTCATTGACAGTTTATAAACCTTGTATCTTTAGGGTAAGCTATTGGTTAAGATTTTTTTCCCTTTGGTAGTATCATTTTTCCCTGATTGTTCTTGATCTTGATTTTTAGGCAGTGCCTTCATGTCTGCACATTTGAAAAACAAGAAACTTATTCTAGTCCTTGCATACTGGCTTTTTCTGCAAAAACCCTTTCCCAGTCATCCAACAACTTTTGGTAGGGTGTCTATTGTGGTCTGTAGGTAAACTTTTTGTGGAAGTCCTCAGGCAGGACTTGAGAGTTCATAATCATGAAATCATGGTGAACTCTATCAAATGCTTTTTCTGCATCTATCAAGTGTTGTGTAGATTTGGTTATTTATTCTGTCGATGTGGTATTTCACATTTATAGATCTGTATGTTGAACTGTCTTTGCATCCCTACATTAAAGCCCACTGTATCATGAGAATGATCTTTTTGACATGCTGTTGTGATTAGTTCGTTAGTATTAATATTTATTGATGAACCTAAGTTCATCAGTGCTATTGCCTATTATTTTCATTTGTTGAAGTGTCTCTATCTTTGGTATTAGGATTATGCTTGCCTTATAAAATAACTTTGAAAGTATTCCCTCTTCTTCGATTTTTTTGGAAGGGTGTTAGAAGGAGTGACATTACTTCTTCTTTACATGTTTGGTGGAATTCAGCAGTGAAGCCATAAGGTCCTGGGCTTTTCTTTAATGGAATATTTTTTATTACTGATTTAACCTTCTTACTCATTATTGGTCTGTTTAGATTTTCCATTTATTCATCTTGGTTGGGTTTATGCACCTAGGAATTTACCCATTTATTCTAGATTATCCAATTTGTTGGCATATAATTGGTCATAATAGTCTCTTCTGATTTTTTTTGTTATGTAAGTTATTATGTCTTTTTATTTATGATTTTATGTTTAACTTTTTTTCTCTTTTTTCCCTTAGTCTGGATAAAGGTTTGTCAATCTTATTTAACTTTTCAAAAGACCAAATTTCAGGGTCTTTTTTTCCCAATGTTTTCATAGTTTCTATTGAATTTAACTGCCCTGATCTTTATTTTTTCCTTCAGTCTATTAACTTTGGGCTTAGTTTATACTTTTTATAGTTCCTTGAAGTGTAACATTAAGTTGTTTAAGATATTTCTTCTTTTTCAATGTAAATGTTTTGAAGCATCTTACAAGTTTTGGTATGTTGAGTTTCCATTTTTGCTGGTCTCAACATATTTTTTAATTTCCATTTTAATTTCCTCTTTAATCCATCTGTTGTTCAGAAGCACGTTGTTTAATTTTCATGTATTTGTGAATTTTCTAAAAATTCTCCTGTTATTAATTTCTAGTTTCATGCCATTGTGATCTGGAATGATAAATGATATCAGTCTTCTCAAATTTATTATGACATGCTTTGTGTCCTAACATTTGTTCTCTAGCATTTCCTGTAAGACAGCTCTGATGATGATCAACTCCCTCAATTTTTGTTTGTCTGGCAAAGATTTTAATCTCTCCATTATTTGCAAAAAACAGATTTTCCCGGGAACAGTATTTTTGGTTGACACTTTTTCCTATAGAACATTGAATATATCATTCCATGCTCTCAGCCTATAAGTTTCTGCTCATAAATCTGCTATTAGCCTTATGGGAACTCCCTTATATGTTATTTGCTTCTTTTCTCCTTTTGTTTTCAGAATCTTGCTTTTCTCTGATTTTTGACAGTTTAATTAAAATATATCTTGTACTCTTGACTGGATTGAATCTTATTAAACACCTTCAACTCCTATACCTGTATATTTCTCTTTCCCCAGACTTGGAAAGTGTTCTGTTATTATTTCATCAGATAAGCTTTCTTTCCCTATGTTTCTCTTCTCTTTCTGGGACTCACATGATGTGTACATTGGTTCTCTTACTGATGTTCTATAATTGCCATAGGATTTCTTCACTTTTTCTCATTTTTTTCCATTTGTGTCTCTGACTCAGTAATTTCAAATGATGTGTCTTTGAGTTCATTGATTCTTTATTCTACCTGATACAATCTGCTTTCAGAGAACTCTATGAAATTTTCAGTTCAACCATTGTGTCCTTTATGTCCAGAATGTCTCTTTTTTTATGATTTCTTTCTGTTTGTTGAATTCTATTTTGTTCATGTATTATTTCTGATTCTTTTTAGTCATCTATCTGTGTTCTCTTGCAGCTCACTGAGCATTTTAAAGACAATTATTTTAAATTCATTGTCAGAAAGTTCATAAACCTTTATTTTTTTAGGGTCAGCTATTGGTTATTCTTTTCTTTTTCCTTTGGTGGTATCATTGTTCTCTTATAGTTCTTGATTTTTAGGCTGTACATTTGTGTCTGCACATTTGAAATACAAGGAAGTTATTCTAGTCTTTGCATACTGGCTTTGTCTGGAAAGACCCTTTCCCAGTCATCCAGCAATTCTTGGTAGGGTGTCTGTTGTGGTCTGCAGGTGAACTTGTTGCTGAAGTCTTCAGGCAGGCTGGCCTGGTGCCTGTGTCAACAGGTGGTAGGCCTGGTTCCTGGATCTGTAGAGTTGGGCCTGAATCCTGAATCCACTGGGTGTATATTTTCATTGGGTATGTGGGGATGAACATAAAGTCTATGTCTATAAGGGCAGGCATAGAGCCTGTACCAATAGGGGTGGACTGAAGCCCATGTCTACAGGGGCTGGCGTGGCTGGGAGGTGGGCATGGAGCCTGTGTCTGCAAGGGCTGGCTAGGTTATGGAATGGGCCTAGTGTCTGGGTCTACTGGGATGAGCCTGGAATCTGAGTCCGTGGCGACTGGCCTGGTACTGGTACAGGATTAGAGCCTGAATCTGAAGAAATGGGCCTAGGATCTTGGTAGATGGGCGCTGACCTAGAGCCTGAGTCCTCAGAGATGGTCCTAGAGCCTTGGTCCATGATGGCCAGCCTATTGTCAGGGTCTGCTGAACTCAGCCTGTATGCTGGGTTTGCTAGAACACAGCTGGGCTTTGAGTTTGTTGGATCCTGGGTCACAAAAACCAGCCTGAATCCTGAAACTGGCCTAAGGCTGGAATGGGGTGGGGCCAGTCTAGAGCCTGAGATTATAGCTGCTAGACTGGTGCCTGTAGCCACAGGGGCTGGCCTAGAAGCTGGGGAATGGCCTGGAGGTTGGGTGTGTGAATTCTGGTCTAGAACCTAGATCTTCAGGGGTGGCATGGAGACTGGGTCCACGAAGGCTGCCTAGGGTCCTAGAGCTGGAGGAACTGGACTGGAACCTAGGTCCACAGAAGCAGTCCTAGACACGGGGCCTGTGGGCACAAGCCCAACAGTGGAGTCAACTGTGATGGTACTGGACCCTGGGTCTGCTGGAACACGTGACCCTAGGAACTGGCCTTGAGAGTAGGGTGGCAGAAACTAGCCGAGTGCTAGGTAGGCCTGAAGCCTGGGTCTGCAGATCCTTGCCAGACACCTAGCTAAGGGCTAGGGCTGCCAACCTGGAACTAGGGTGGGTTTGAATCCTGGATTTATGTGAGCCAACCTAGTTCTGGGCTTGTCTGGAACTTAGGGTGCACTTGGAGTCTGTGACCACAGGGGCTAGCCTGGCACTAGGCAGTCCAAGAGCCTGTATTCACAGGGCCCAGCCTGGAGGTTGGATCTATGGACACTGGCCTGGTGACTAGAGTTACAGGGGCCAATCTGGTCTAGGGGCTGGTCTGAAACCTGGAGTTGTGGAGGCCAGCCTGGTCCTGGGAGCAGTCTGGAGCAAGGAGTCACTGGGGCTGGGCTGGTCCCAGGGGCCATCTGACACCTAGGGCATTGGGGTAGATCTGGCATTAAGATATATCCAGAAACCATGTCTGCCATACAAGTCTGGAACCTGGGCTGTGGGATTTGCTCTGGCTCAGTCTGCAGGTAGCAGCCTGGAGTTTGGGGCCATAGTGGCATGCTGTATTTCACCGAAGCAGGCTGTGTTTCAGTCGAAGGGAAAGTTAAGTGCCCACTTCCCTTTACTTCTTCAACACAACGGTCGCCTCTCTCTGTGCTCTGATGCCTGGTGTTGTGGGAGGGATGACATGAGTAATGTAAAATTGTTCTTCTTTTGCTCGTCAATTCATCTTTTCTTATTTCTCTGCTACACAAAGATTCTGTAATGTTTCACCTGGTATCCTTAGCTCTTGTGAAGGTATTTTTGTGCACAGATAGTTTTTTCAATTGATGTTCCTGTGTGAAGACAAGTACTAGAAAGCCCCATTCTGACATTTTGCATATGTCTAGTTGTATGGCATCCAATCAGATTTCTAAATAGTGATTTTCAAAGTGCCTCAGCAGCATCATAGACAGGACTCCTGCTAATTTGGAAAGAAAGATGGCAGATCTTATGTTAAATGATCTTATCAAACACATATACACATACAATAATGATAATAAATAGAGCAGACAAAACTTTTGGAAGTGATGAATATGTTTACGGCATAAGTTGTGGTGATGGTTTCATGAGTATGTATTCATCTCCATCTTAATCAAGGTTTATATATTAAACACATACAACTTTTTGTATGTCAATCATACCTCAATAAAGTAGTTCTACAAAAAAAGAAAGGCAAACACAATGGAGGAAAACTACTATTGACCTGTTTCTCCCATGATGTATGACTTTTATTTCAAATTTCTGATGGTTGCTGAATCTTCCAGATTTTCTGATGATAAGTATAATAAGAGAAATAATATGTTGGGCTAAAAAAGACAAAAAAAAATTTGAAGATTAATCAATCAAATTTTCCCTTAAGATAATAGTACTTGTTGTTCAAGGTATTCAAGCCAGTACCAGGCTAGAGGGAGAGACAAGTTTCCAGATCAAATATTTGTGTAAACTAATTCAACTAAAGTCACAAGAGGAAGAGACTCATGATGAGATATTTGGAGGTATAACAAGCAAAATTGATCACAAAGTGGAAACCAGCATCTTACAAAACAAAGAACAATGGCTTGGGATTTAGAACATCTGGGTTCTGGTCTGTTTTGCACACGCAATCATGCGTCTATGCAATCATGTGTCTACATTCCAGGACTTAGTTTCTTGAGACTAGACAATCTCTAATAAACCTCCTATCTGATTTTCCTCTCTTTCAGCAAGTTTGGCAGGAGCTCAGATCAACTTTTTGGTCACAAAGGATGAAGGAAGAAGGCTTCAGGTGTCTCTTAACCACAGTTTTGGGACTGGATTTAGAGAATGCATTAGCAGGAACTAGGCAAATAATGAAAGCTAAATTTGGGATAGAAAAATGGGGAACAGGAGATGAAAGAATCAGAAGGAAAATATTTAGGAGCAACAAAGAGAGTCCCCTACCGCTTTGTAGTATAGCCAAAGTTTCTGTTTTTCTCTTCGTTAGACTTTAAGAAAACTAGAAAACATCAGAGAGCTTTAGAGCTTTAAAATGTCCTCGGATGCTCAAAGCCAAGAAAGCATGTCCTGTGGATCCCACACTTTCCCAATTCCCTGATCTAGCTAAAACCATATACCACTTCCTGATATCTCTGGAGGCATTGAAACCTCATCACCACCCCAGAACATTTTGGCACAACTTGTTCTCTCCATGAAGTATCCATACATCCCATTTCTTCCTCTGTAAAAGCTTCAAGATTCTACTTTGGTGTCAAGGTTTTCTACAGGGCAGATTGTTGTTTATTTCAAACTCCAGAAACCCTCATTCTTTTCTGGGATCCATTTAAATTGGTGCTATCAGGCTTTTTGACCCTAAAGAACCTGTGTTTACTTGGCTCTTCTATGCCTTCCCACCAGCCACCAGTATGTGAAAACACTGTTCTTTTGCTACAGAAAGATGCAACCACATCTAAAGCCACCATCAGTTCAAGGTCCTCTGACTGGATGAAAAACCCCTCCCTGAGTGTCCAGATGTGAAGAATCTGCTCAATCACCAAAGCTCCTGAATTAAGAGTTAGGGTGCTCCTTTGGAACATCACGAGGAACTTCATTAGGAGTTCTGACATACAGCAAGTACTTCAGGGAGATCCCAGGTCCCAGTGCCCACCTGTCATCTTGGAAGCTAGTAAAGAAAACTTTTTCTCTAGAAAGACTTCTGGTGAAAGAGAATTTCTCCATGATTTGAGAGTATGAGAGTCTCTTGGTGAGTTCCCTGTTGAACAGAAATCAGGAATGTGCTACCACACAGAAGAGCTGTTCAAGCATCTAATCACTGCCTCAAGGTAATGTTGAAAGAACTTATTATAATGTAGATTGGAATAGAGTGATTCTTTGACCTTTAGGTCTCTCCAAAGTCCTCCAGAAGATCTTGCATAAGGAAATCTCCTCAGAAACCCTAGGAAGTTTTCGGATCTACGGGTAGGTGCCAACAGCTATCAGATGTCTTCCTAAATTGGCTGCTGCATTCCAGTTTCACATTGCTAAAGGTTAATTAAGGACATTAATATGAACGAAACATCCCAGAGACCCTTGACACATTGTGAGAATATGCAGAGGGAGTGGCTCCACCAGCCTCCCACACTCAGCCATGCAGTCCCCATTCCCTGCCATGAGCAACAGTTTCAGGGCCTCACAGGGGTTCGAAGACGGCCAGCTTATTGCCACTCTTTGTAGTATGAAGTATACCAAAAAATAAAGGTAGACCAAAACATTGATAATATAACGGCTTTAAAATGTGTATATTTTATAAATGTATGCTTACAACCACAAAAATGCCATGCAATAGTGTTGTTCTACTCACAAGATCAGTACAGGATTTATAAAGTATTAATTCACGGTGGATTCTTGGCAGTGTGTGATTGATGGTGAATGTGTTCTCTTCACTCTCTCTGAGTTTCTGTACAATTGGGTGATAGCACTGGAATCTCGAATTTGGGACCCTTTGTGAAATTGGTTCCATGCCCAAATGACTCCCCTAGGTGTCTACTCCACCATGACCCCCTGAAGGACCTGTGGAGTCTCAAAGGTTGAAAGAACATTCAGGACTGCAGCTGGAGATACCTAGAATCACAGGTCTCTCACACAGCCTGAAAAGCCCAAAGCTGATTAGCATAAACTCAGCACCTGTGAAACCACAATTCATTGCTTCCATTCAGAGAGCCCATGTCCATGCCAGAATCCAAGCTGCCATGAGTGTTTCGGGAAGTCGCTTATGACTAATATTGTATGATTAGTCATACATGTAATATTATGACTAATATCAGTATGATGGGACTGATATCAGAACTGAGCTAGGCCCAGAGAGCCCTGAGGCAGTGACACATAAGGCTAAACCTTTCAGTTTTGATCCACAGATTGGCTACATCAGAGAAGTGGACTTGGAGAATCCCCTGCTAAAGTCCTGCAGAGTAACCACTCTGTCAAATAGCATGTGTTTCTGGGAGGAAGTTGTAGGAGTCTAGTTCCAGTCTTATCCCACTGCACACACACCATAAGCACGGGCTGAGTTCTAGAGAGACTCCAGAGCTGGTCTGAAAGGCTGATGCAAAGGAGTCTGCTCTGGAACTGAAGTATTATAAGAACTTGGCAATCTCAGCAGGCCTACAGATGGGAGAGGAGACCACAGATGGGAGAGGAAGCTATTCTCCTGCCCAAGGTCCTCAGACAGAGTTTGCCAGAAGTGTAGGCAGACTTGAGGCCGACTGCAGCTAGCACTGGCACTGGAATTGAAATCTTGCCTGTAGTCTCATGGACAGTTTTTTGTATAAACATAGAAATCGACCCTTCCGGTCTTAAAGCTTGAAATTTTATTTGTTTTATATGAATTTCATCCTTAGTAAAGGAGCCCTGGGTCCTTCAGAAAGTATGAAAGAACTGAAACTCACCAGATGATCCCATCCAGACAATGGCACACCAGGCTTCTCATAAATTACGATTGCTTCCTTAGGTCTCCTGAGTTCCTATTTTTCTATACATTGTTACATTTCTTCCCTGCTATGTAAACTCATAATTTTAGTTGGTCAGGGAGATGGATTTGAGACTGAGCTTGCATCTCCTATGCTACAGCATCCAATTCAGCCTTCTTCCTTGGCAATAATTGGTAATATTAATTGGTTCTCTGTTAGGGAGAAGCAGGACCTAGACCACACCCCTGGTGTTTCAGTAACAGATTTTGGTTCCCCGACCAGGAACACTTTGGCTCAGCTGCCATGGGCTGGGAGTCTCAAAGTCCTCCTAGGCATATGTTTATCCCATTTTTGCTGGTGATGAGTGCCCTCTCTCTAGGAACAGCTGCAGCTGGCCCCAACCGTGTTCCTGATTGCCTAGGGAGAACTGCCTTTGAAATTTGATATCTGCATCCAGATGTGTGAATGTCCTTTGTGGGCCCAGGCAGAAGGATCTACTCCTCTGAGTTTGGGACATTTTTAAAGGAATTTTCACTTACAGGTTGAACAAGCCCAACTGATAAACAGAGGGAAGTACCCTGACTATTTCAGTACGGACACTTTTAGGGGCTTGTCTGTCATCATGTGTGTGTCCAGGCAAGTGAGTGTCATTTGTGGGAACCAGAGAGTGGGATCAGCTCCTCTCCATTTGAGAAATTCTGAAGGAATTTTCATTTCAGGCCGATGGAGCTTAACCAATGGAGAGCTTAACCAATGGAGAGCTTAACCGATGGAGCTTAACCATATTCTCACAATGTGTCAACTCTTTGAGTTTGTAGACTTTTCGGGCTTGTTTGATGCTTCAGCAGTTGGATTGTGTTTTAGTGATTGTTTCCATGTGTCTGATACGGTCATGGGAAATTAGAATTTGATAAACTGGTACTCTTTTGTGACACTGTTTGGCTCCAATAGAGTTTGGAATCTGAAGTTTGCTGTTGAATGGGAAAGTGGGCTTTTATGATGCTATTTTAAGCAGGGTTGGGCCAGGTTAGTATGTGATGACCTCATGTGGTGCTGTTTGACCTCAGTGTCCTGGGATTATGGGAAGTTTTGGCCTTTAAGAATCAAACTGCCACAAAAACTCCTTGTATTTAAAATTTTGCTTCACAGCCTTCAGTGGATTACCTACGAAGGCTAACAAAGTTCAGCCATGTGAACATGTTTGCAGACAGGTGAGATTGTATTGCTATCTCATGGCTAGAGTTCCAAGATAAAAGCTATTGGATCTTTGTGTGTATATACATCTAGATATGTTTATGTGTATGCACATGTATTACATTGTATGTTGTGACTACCAAATTGGCTTATACATAAAAGAGTACTCCTAGATTAAGTAAATAAGTCCAAAGTATTTTTTACATTCATGTTACTTAAGTAAATTTTTAGGAAGCTAGCATTAAAATTATTGTAAAATAAAAATACAAATGTCTTCAGAATGGTCAGCATACATTTTTTTCTGGGTTTCATGTTTGTCTCTGCTAGATATTTTGAGGTATCAGAGTGTGGCACAGAAAGTTATAAAACTATAACCAGGAGTTTGAGACCAGCATGAAAAATAAAGACCACCCCCATCTCTATAACATAAAAATAAAACAATTAGCCAGGCACAGTGATTCATGCATGTAGTCTGAGCTAATCAGGAGACTGAGGTGGGAGGATTGCTTGAGCCTGAAAGGTCAAGGTTGCAGTGACTCGTGATCCAGACACTGCACTCCAGCCTGGGTGACAGAGTGAGACCCTGTCAAGAAAACAAAAAGATAAGGGGCAGAGAATGGCAATGGGGCACAGGACCTTTGCAGAGAAACTAGGGGAACAGTTGTAACTGTTAATAGGATGGTTAGAGGCCTCATTAAGCAAGTGGCTTTAAGTTGAAGACTTAAAGAAGGTAATAGAGTTTTCTATAGGTATAATGAGAAAACAGAATGCAAGCGGAAGAAAAAGGACAGAAAAGTGCCTGAAGCAGAGAAGGCAAAGAGATTGAGGTCAGGGACATGACTGGAGGGATGTCAGGGGGGTGACTGGAGTGTAAGTCATGGAGAACTTAGGGGGCTGTTATAAGGCTTTTATATATCTTTCTCTGAATGAGATTGAGAGTGCCAGCAGGAGTTGCATAAGGAGTAATAAAGTGTGGCTTTTGTTTTAAAAGGAGCATTCTGGTTTTCCATAGAGAGAAGACTAAAGAAATTCACCATCCAGAAAAGACTGCCAAGAACTGTGAAGCACCTAAAATTTACTCTACGGGGACACAGATTCATAAATGCTGGCAGATGACAAAAGCCTCCTAGGTAAAGGCAAGATTTTATGACTCCTTCAGCAGGCAGAATGATTTATGTGTTTGTGTCAGTTGTCCTTGCTCCATAAGTCCTACAGAGGAAATACAGGAAGGCGGATTAATGTTGCAAATGCAATAGATGTGTGTTGCAGCAAACCTGCCCTCTGCTTCAGAATAAAGCAATATCTCTAGCTTCCAAGCTGTCCTCTTTACAATCATCCTTGAAAAGATAGGAGCAAAAGCTGTCAATGTCTCTGCTCCTAAGACATGCAGAAATGGGAGAGGCCATGAAGAATATTCTCCCAACCAGAATGAGCAGAATGTCATAATGTATTGGATGTAAAGTGCAAGGGGAAAAGATGCTCAAGAATAACTCCAAGAGTTTTTACTTGAATAGGTGAAAAGATGGAGTTGCCATCAACTTAATTGAGAAAGACTACAGGTGAAGTAGGCTGAGTGGAAAGGGTGGATAAGGAGTTTCATCTGAGACATAATGAGTTTGAGATGGCTATTGGGTGGAACCCAAGACATATCAAACAGGTCATTAGATACATATGTCTTGAGTTTGGAAAAGAGATTTAGTACTAATATGAATGTATTAGTCATTGCCAAGTAGATTGATTTTAAAGCCTTGGGACCAGATGTGATTACCAGGGAGTAAGTGTGGATACAAATGAGGGCCAATGATTGAACTCTAAAGTGATGCAAAATTAAGAAATTGGGGTGAAAAGAAGGGTCCACAGAGAAGAGTAAGAAGAAGTAACCAGTGAAGTTAAAGGAAAACCAAGAGAGTGTGCTATCTTGGAAACCAGGTGAAGAAAGTCCATTAAAGAATGATCTATTAAGAACAGAAGTAATAATTGACCAATGGATTTAATAATATAGAGATCACTGACAGCTTTTTAAAAATGTTTCAGTAGAATGGTAGCAGCAAAAACCCAGTTACGTAAGATTAGGAGGAGGATTGGAGATAGCATTTGTAGATAATCCTTTCAATGAATTTTGCTACAAAGTGTTTTTTTAATTATTATTATACTTTAAGTTCTCGGGTACATGTGCACAACGTGCAGGTTTATTACATATGTATACATGTGCCATGTTGCTGTGCTGCACCCATTAACTCATCATTTACATTAGGTATATCTCCTAATGCTATCCCTTTCCCCTCCCCTGACCCCACAAAAGGCCCCGGTATGTGATGTTCCCCTTCCTGTGTCCAAGTGTTCTCATTGTTCAGTTCCCACCTATGAGTGAGAACTGGTGGTGTTTGGTTTCCTGTTCTTGTGATTGAACTCATCCTTTTTTATGACTGCATAGTATCCCATGGTGTATATGTGCCATATATTCTTAAATCAGTCTATCATTGATGGACATTTGGGGTGGTTCCAAGTCTTTGCTATTGTGAATTGTGCCACAGTAAACATACGTGTGCATGTGTCTTTATAGAAGCATGATTTACTATCCTTTGGGTATATACCCAGTAATGGGATGGATGGGTCAAATGGGATTTCTAGCTCTAGATCCTTGAGGAATCACCACACTGTCTTCCACAATGGTCGAACTAGTTTACAGTCCCACCGACAGTGTAAAAGTGTTCCTATTTCTCCACATCCTCTCCAGCACCTGTTGTTTCCTGACTTTTTAATAATTGCCATTCTAACTGGTGTGAGATGGTATCTCATTGTGGTTTTGATTTGCATTTCTCTTATGGCTAGTGATGATGAGCATTTTTTTATGTGTCTGTTGGCTGCATAAATGTCTTCTTTTGAGAAGTACCTGTTCATGTCCTTTGCCCACCTTTTTATGGGGTTGTTTTTCACTTGTAAATTTATTTGAGTTCTTTGTAGGTTCTGGATATTAGCCCTTTGTCAGATGAATAGATTGCAAAAATTTTCTCCCATTCTGTAGGTTGCCTGTGCACTCTGATGGTGGGCAAAAACTGGAAGTATTCTCCTTGAAAACTGGCACAAGACAGGTATGCCCTCTCTCACCACTCCTATTCAACATAGTGTTGGAAGTTCTGACCAGGACGATCAGGCAACATAAAGAAATAAAGGGTATTCAATTAGGAAAAGAGGAAGTCAAATTGTCCCTGTTTGCAGATGACATGATTGTATATTTAGAAAACCCCATTGTCTCAGCCCCAAATCTCATTAAGCTGATAAGCAACTTAGGCAAAGTCTCAGGATAAACCAATGTGCAAAAGTCACTAGCATTCTTATACACCAATAACAGACAAACAGAGAGCCAAATCATGAGTGAACTCCCATTCACAATTGCTTCAAAGAGAATAAAATACCTAGGAATCCAACTTACAAGGGATGTGAAGGACCTCTTCAAGGAGAACAACAAACCACTGCTCAATGAAATAAAAGAGGACACAAACAAATGGAAGAACGTTCCATGCTCATGGATAGGAAGAATCAATATCGTGAAAATGGTCATACTGCCCAAGGTAATTTATAGATTCAATGTCATCCCCATTAAGCTATCAGTGACTTTCTTCACGGAATTGAAAAAAACTACTGTAAAGTTCATATGGAAACAAAAAACGGCCCGCATTGCCAATACAGTCCTAAGCCAAAAGAACAAAGCTGGAGGCATCACCCTACCTGACTTCAAACTATACTACAAGGCTACAGTAACCAAAACAGCATGGTACTGGTACCAAAACAGATATATAGACCAACGGAACAGAACAGAGCCCTCAGAAATAATACCAGACATCTACAACCATCTGATCTTTTTTTTTTTTTTTTTTTTTTTTGAGGCGGAGTCTCCCTCTGTCGCCCAGACTGGAGTGCAGTGGCCGGATCTCAGCTCACTGCAAGCTCCGCCTCCCGGTTTACGCCATTCTCCTGCCTCAGCCTCCCGAGTAGCTGGGACTACAGGCGCCCGCCGCCTCGCCCGGCTAGGTTTTGTATTTTTAGTAGAGACGGGGTTTCACTGTGTTAGCCAGGATGGTCTCGATCTCCTGACTCGTGATCCGCCCGTCTCGGCCTCCCAAAGTGCTGGGATTACAGGCTTGAGCCACCGCGCCCGGCCTAACCATCTGATCTTTGACAAACCTGACAAAAACAAGAAATGGGGAAAGGATTCCCTATTTAATAAATGGTGCTGGGAAAACTGGCTAGCCATAAGTAGAAAGCTGAAACTGGATCCCTTCCTTACACCTTATACAAATATTAAATCAAGATGGATTAAAGACTTAAATGTTAGACCTAAAACCATAAAAACCGTAGAATAAAACCTAGGTGATACCATTCAGGACATAGGCATGGGCAAGGACTTCATGTCTAAAACACCAAAGCAATGGCAACAAAAGCCAAAATTGACAAACGGGATCTAATTACACTTAAGAGCTTCTGCACAGCAGAAGAATTTTGCTACAAAGTGTTAAAGGAAACTAAATATGGTCTGAGAAGGACTCTGTACTTCTACATTTGAGTCCTTGTGGGTGAAGTGTAACCTAACTTAATATGCAAAATTAAAAACCTAATTTCAGAGTGTGCACCTGTAACAATGCTTGAATGTTGGCCAATCCCAGCAGCCTTACATCACCACTCATAGACTGCTGAATATTCAGTGTTTAAATAAGGCAAACACCCAGTTGACAGCAATCTCACTGTTTCTGTAACTCATTTCCGGTTCTTGGATGTCACTTTAACTTTTCTTCTCTATAAATTTGTTTTGACCACAAGGCACAGCTGGAACCTCTGTGAATCTGCTGTGATTCTGAAGGCTGCTGGATAGACGAATTGTTCATTGCTCAAACTCCTTTAAATTTAATTCAGCTGAAGTTTTTATTTTATCAGATTGTGTCAGAAGCAGGATCTGAAGTGGAGTTTCCAGTATCCCCAGGAGCACTCAGTAAACACGGAAGGTACCTACAGGATACACTTGTGTCCATTGATCTCTCAGAGCTGCTGAGAATCAAAGGTAAGCTCTCTCTTGCATTTTGGAGCTTCACACATTTGTGTTTTGAGCTCTCTGAGTTTCCTTCAGCAAATTTGTGATCCTAACTGGGTTTGGAGTTGCCACAGAAAATGGACTGGGTCTAGCAATGAATTTGATCTGGGAATTAACTGACTTGGATCCACTTAGAGGCCACTAACAGCTGACTGGGTCAGAAAAGAAGTGGTAGTAAGCAGTAATGTTGCAGAAGTCATAAAATTTGGCTTTGGAAAATTCACAGGGATTTTTGTATTCTACCCGTTTGTTTCATTTTTCTTGTGCACCTAGGTAGGAAAAGTCATTGGCTAAGTTAATCAAAACAATCTGAGAGTAAAGCCAGTATTTTGCGTAAAAATGAAGTCCTTAATTTCTGAAAAACCGAGTTGCTTCTGGCTTATACATTAGGCCTGGGAGGCAGCGAAGTCTTACGGAAATGGCAAAATCTTACTAAAGATAACTTAGAGTGGAACATTCCAAATGAAAAAAAAAATGCATTGAACTACATTTAAAAATGAGGGCTCTCAGTAAAGTCCCTTTTAGCTAAGAACTGGTTTGGCACTATGGGATGTCAACTGTTATACTCTTTGGCATATTTGTAAGATTTCTGAATGTTAATTCAACGGAAGTTTACAGATATGTTTCAAAATTTTTCCATTTTTTTTCTTATTTTTGTAATGAAACTGGGACAAATTTCAAAATGGTTATAAATCTGAAATATTTGGCTCTAAGGAACTAAAGAAAATCTTTGCTAACTTCTGCTCTGAGGTTTCCAGTCACAACTGTTCTTAGATATTTTCTATTCCAGAAGAAAGAAGACTCCTCGGGCATCTGATGATCAAAATGCAAGGAACAGTTATGATGGTGGCAGTGGTGGAGTGTTCTGCTACAGGCATTTGGGAAGCTCACAGAGCTCTGAATATTCACTTTTAATTCATTCCACCATGGAAAAAAGGCATGGGTTTTGGAGCCATTCATATATGGTTTCAAAATCTGACTCTGGCATTTATCCCTGTAAGAACTTGAGAAATTTATTTAGTCTCTCTAAGTTTTGGTGTATTAAGAATGAAGATGATACTAACAGTACCTACCATGAGTGTTACTTGAATGGAGATGTGTAAAGTGAATTTTAAATTCATTTGGTCCTTTAACATTTTCCCTTCACTTCTTTTCAGAGTTTTTTCTTGAAGGGCTCAAGGACTGAAGCATCCCACAAAATGATTCTACTGGATACTTCCGAGCAGCTGCTGGCCCTATTCGAATCTTTAGCAAGGAGCATTCCTGAGTCCCTGAAGGTGAAGGAACAGTGGGAGGTCGGGGTAAGGGAGTAGGGGTGTTGATGAGAAAATAGGCTCGTGATTCTGGTCCTTCCTGATTTTGTGCAGAGGGTTGGAGCTGGGAAACAGGATGGGGTTGGGGACAAAGGAGGCATGTTAAGAGCTGCTGCTGCTCCTTGGGAACAGGCAGCTAGGTCCACTCTGCAGGTTTTGTCACTCATTTGGAAAGGCGGTGGAAAATGATGGCTACGAACATAGGTTTGGGCTCAGCAGTATGCATTGCCAAGGTTGCCATTTTTTAGTCGGATATCATTGTGTCTGTTTCTTTAGCTTTCTGTGCCTTTACCTTTGGTCTTTTCATTAATAAAATGGGAATAATATCAGCACCTATCTCTTAAAGTTGTTGTGGGCACTGAATGAATCCACACAATATAAGTGCTAAGAACACTGCCAAGTGCCCAGCTAGTGCACAGTAGCTCTTTGATATCACAAGGACACCTACCTGTGAGTTCTGCCTGCTTGCTGGTGACTTCACTTCCATCAGTATGGTCCTGGAGACGCTGCTCATCTCACCATCACTGTCCCTTGGCCTTTGTTTTTCTCTTACTGTTCACATCCACATCCCCATCTCTGGGGATCTCAGCCTCTCCTAGTCCTTCCCATCCCTCCTTCAGGTGTACGGCTCTGTGTATCACATCAATCACGGGAATCCCTTCAACATGGAGGTGCTGGTGGACTCCTGGCCCGAGTATCAGATGGTTATTATCCGGCCTCAAAAACAGGTAGGCACACAGACAAGGACTGGTAAAGGCAGGCAGGTCCAAAGGGCCTGAGGAACTGACCAGTTCAGACACCAGGGCTGCTTTTATAGGGTGAAAGGAAAAGTGAGTATTTTAAAACACTTCTTTAGTACTTGGCACCTTGCATGAGTGCCACGTGTTCCCACCCTTCCTGTAAAGCATAAGACTCATCTGGGAAATGGGGTGGAGGGGGAAGGGGAGGAGAAAGACAAGGTTGACACTCGCAGATTAAGGGCCCTTTGAGGTGGCAGGAGTCACCTGCAGGGGCTGAAAGAGGCCAATTTACAGGGAAGGTTGGGTATCTGAGATATCAGAACAGTGACTTAGAAACAAAAACCAAAGCAGAAGTCTACCAGTAAAAATTATCTCTCAGGGCCAGGCATGGTGAATTATACCTATAATTCCATCACTTTGGGAGGCCCAGTCAGGAGGTTCACTTGAGGCCAAGAGTTTGAGACCAGCCTGTGCAACATAGTGAGACCTCATCTCTACAAAAAATAAACAAAATTAGTAGAGCGTGGTGGTGAATGCCTATTCTCCTAGCTACTAAGGAGGCTGAGGTGGGACGATGGATTAAGCCCCAGAAGATCAACAACACAGTGAGCCAAGATCACACCACTGTACTCCATTCTGGGCAAAAGAGTGAGATCCTGTCTTTAAAAAAAAAAAAAAAAGTTGCTTCTCAGGAAACAGGGAAGGGACTCATAATTACCGTGTGTCAACTATGTGAAAGCACTTCTCTTGATAGTGAATGTCATCATCAGAACTATCTTACGAGGGAAGCATTAAATCTCAAATTTAGAGATAAGGAAACGACACTGAGAAATATTAAGTCACATAGCTGCTGGATTCCTGATATTAAAGCATTGCCCAATCTGAATTCAAGTCCAGCGGACTCTGTCACTTTTATTAGCTATATAACCATAGGCCCTTCTCTGAGTTTCATCATTTGTTAGCATGGGAAAAATAAGAGGAAGTTCTTCAGAGGATTGCAAAAGGTTTAAATGAGACACTGTACATCAAAGACTTAGTACGTGCACATAATTGTAAATAGTATCTACCATAATTAGCCATTATTGGCTGAGTATATACAAGGAATAAATGATTAAGCTGAAACAGTAACACAAACCTAGGTGTATTTCTTTCCTAAATACTTCCGCTTTGTGTATGTGTGTTTCATGCACATCTAGTTAGTGAACTGAAAAGCCTCATGGCCAGCCCATCTTCACGTGGATATAGATGCTGAGTCCCCAAATAATAATAAGCCACTCCAGGTCAAGACTAGTTTGCAAACTGGGTCAGGATTGGGATGCAGAAAGTGACAAAGTGTTCCTAGCTTGGGGAACAAAGGGGTAAACGGGGTGGGAACCAGGCTGAGCCGAACACCTTCCCTAGGGATGTCCTTTCGATCTCCTGGCTTCCTGCTTAGTTTATTAAGTTCCATGGTCCAGTTTCTTCAAAGTGTGAGATGCTAAATAACTGTAGGAGGTCAAACAGTTCTTTTTACTTCAGTGACTTTGTATTTATTATGTGTTTTTTAGCAACATAACTATAACATCAAACCATAACTTTCATGCATTGCTTTGAAAAAGGCTAGTTTTTACAAAGTGAGTCAATAAACAAAAATATTAAGATATAAAAGTTCCACGACACATATATAACCAAAAAAAATTGAAAGAATGAAATATGCTGTGATTTATTTGGAAATACATTCACCTAGTCTTATTCCATGCAAGAGATGGGATGTAGGAGAATTTATCTAGAAAAAAATTATTTTTTTCTTCATTGGTTTTTAATCATAAGATAATATATGCTGATTATAAAAGTGGAAGAATCCAAATGATTTTGAGAAGTTAATAACCTCTCAGCTCCCTTCCACTCCCGTCCTCCTTTCCTACCCCTTGGGGTAACCAGTTTCCTCTCCCATATTAACACACAAAGGGATACTCACTAATTAATTCTTCTGTCATCACTTTTTAATTTGCCCTGTAACTTTTGGACATCCCTTTGCATGAAGCAATACAGCACCAATGTATTTGTTTTAATAACTGGTATTCCATAGAGTCAACACAATGCTATTTAGTCAATCATTCTCCTGCTCTTGGGTTCAAATTGTTCATAGTTCTTTGCCACTACAAAGACTGCTTCCATAAACATTCTCGTATTCATGTCTTTACATCCTGGAAACTTTTAAAATACAATTGATTTCCAAAAGGGATGTCACCAAATTAGAGTTTATTTTATCATAAGTAGGCACTGCCAGATTACCTTTCCAAAGGATTCCACAATTTAATTTCTATTAGCAATGTGTGCAAGAATTGTTTCCCCACATTCTCACCAGCACTGAATGTTATCCCACTTTTAATATATACCACACTGGTGGGTGAAAATGGCCTTGGGAACAGGCAGGCCTTGGGAACAGGCCTTCTCCTTGGGAACAGGCAGCTAGGTCCACTCTGCAGGTTTTGTCACTGATTTGGAGAGGCGGTGGAAAATGATGGCTACGAACATAGGTTTGGGCTCAGATTCAACAAGTATGCATTGCCAAGGTTGCCATTATTGTAGATTTAATTTCCATTTTCCTGACTAGTGAGATTCAACATATTATATTTTCTTTTTTTGTTATTATACTTTAAGTTCAAGGGTATATGTGCACAATGTGCAGGTTTGTTACATATGTATACATGTGCCATGTTGGTGTGGTGCACCCTTTAACTCGTCATTTACATTAGATATATCTCCTAATGCTATCCCTCCCCACTTTGCCCACCCCACGATATTCCCCGGTGTGTGATGTTCCCCACCCTGTGTCCAGGTGTTCTCATTGTTCAATTCCCACCTATGAGTGAGAACATGCAGTGTTTGGTTTTCTGTCCCTGCCATAGTTTGCTGAGAATGATGGTTTCCAGTTTCATCCATGTCCCACAAAGGACAAGAACTCATCCTTTTTTTTATGACTGCATAGTATTCCATGGTGTATATGTGCCACATTTTCTTAATCCAGTCTATCACTGATGGACATTTGGGTTGGTTCCAAGTCTTTGCTATTGTGAATAGTGCTGCAATAAACATCCGTGTGCATGTGTCTTTATAGCAGCCTGATTTGTAATCCTTTGGGTCTACACCCAGTGATGGGATGGCTGGGTCAAATGGGATTTCTAGTTCTAGATCCTTGAGGAATCGCCATACTGTCTTCCAGAATGGTTGAACTAGTTTACAGTCCCACCAACAGTGTAAAAGTGTTCCTATTTCTCCACATCCTTTCCAGCACCTGTTATTTCCTGACCTTTTAATGATTGCCATTCTAACAGGTGTGAGATGGTATCTCATTGTGGTTTTGATTTGCATTTCTCTGATGATTAGTGATGATGAGCATTTTTTCACATGTCTGTTGGCTGCATGAATGTCTTCTTTTGAGAAATGTCTGTTCATATCCTTTGTGCAATTTTTGATGGGGTTTTTGATTTTTTCTTGTAAATTTGTTTAAATGTTTGTAGATTCTGGATATTAGCCCTTTGTCAGATGGGTAGATTGTGAAAATTTTCTCCCATTCTGTAGGTTGCCTGTTGACGCTGATGGTAGTTTGGTTTCCTGTGCAGAAGCTCTTTACTTTAATTAGTTCCCATTTATCAGTTTTGGTTTGTGTTGCCATTACTTTTGGTGTTTTAGTCATGAAGTCCTTGCCCATGGCTGTGTCCTGAATGGTATTGCCTAGGTTTTCTTCTAGGGTTTTTATGGTTTTAGGTCTAACATTTAAGTCTTTAATCCATCTTGAATTAATTTTCATATAAGGTGTAAGGAAGGGATCCAGTTTCAGCTTTCTGCATATGGCTAGCCAATTTTCACAGCACCATTTATTAAATAGGGAATCCTTTCCCCATTTCTTGTTGTCAGGTTTGTCAAAGATTAGATAGTTGTAAATGTGCGTTATTATTTCTGAGGGCTCTGTTCTGTTCCATTGGTCTATATCTCTGTTTTGGTACCAGCACCATGCTGTTTTGGTTATTGTAGCCTTGTTGTATAGTTTGAAGTCAGGTAGCATGATGCCTCCAGTATTGTTCTTTTGGCTTAGGATTGTCTTAGCAATGCGGGCTCTTTTTGTTTCCATATGAACTTTAAACTAGTTTTCTCCAATTCTGTGAAGGGGATGGCATTGAATCTATAAATTACCTTGGGCAGTGTGGCCATTTTCATGATATTGATTCTTCCTATCCATGAGCATGGAATGTTCTTCCATTTGTTTGTGTCCTCTTTTATTTCATTGAGCAGTGGTTTGTAGTTCTCCTTGAGGAGGTCCTTCACATCCCTTGTAAGTTGGATTCCTAGTTATTTTATTCTCTTTGAAGCAATTGTGAGTGGGAGTTCACTCATGATTTGACTCTCTGTCTGTTATTGGCGTATAGGAATGCTTGTGAATTTTGCACGTTGATTTTGTATCCTGAGATTTGCTGAAGTTGCTTATCAGCTGGAGGAGATTTGGGACTGAGACGATGGGGTTTCTAAATATACAATCATGTCATCTGCAAACAGGGACAATTTGACTTCCTCCTTTCCTAATTGAATACCCTTTATTTCTTTCTCCTAACACCATATTGAACAGGAGTGGTGACAGAGGGCGTCCCTATCTTGTGCCAGTTTTCAAAGGGAATGCTTCCAGTTTTTGCCCATTCAGTATGATATTGGCTGTGGGTTTGTCGTAAACAGCTCTTATTATTTTGAGACATGTCCCATCAATACCAAATTTATTGAGAGTTTTTAGCATGAAGGGCTGTTGAATTTTGTGGAAGGCCTTTTCTGCCTCTATTGAGATAATCATGTGATTTTTGTCTTTGGTTCTGTTTAGATGATGGATTACATTTATTGATTTGCATATGTTGAACCAGCCTTGCTTCCCAGGGGTGAAGCCAATTTGTTCGTGATGGATAAGCTTTTTGATGTGCTGCTGGATTTGGTTTGCCAGTATTTTATTTAGGATGTTTGCATCGATGTTCATCAGGGATATTGGTCTAAAATTCTCTTTTTTTGTTGTGCCCCTGCCAGGCTTTGGTATTAGGATGATGCTGGCCTCGTAAAATGAGTTAGGAAGGATTCCCTCTTTTTCTATTGACTGAAATAGTTTCAGAAGGAATGGTACCAGCTCCTGTTTGTACCTCTGATAGAATTTGGGTGTGAATCCATCTGGTTCTGGACTTGTTTTTGGTTGGTAAGCTACTAATTATTGCCTCAATTTCAGAGCCTGTTATTTGTCTTTTCAGATATTCAACTTCTTCCTGGTTTAGTCTTGGGAGGGTGTGTGCATCCAGGAATTTATTTATTTCTTCTAGATTTTCTAAATTATTTGTGTAGAGGTGTTTATAGTATTCTCTGATGGTAGTTTGTACTTCTGTGGGATTGGTGGTGATACCCCCTTTATAATTTTTTTTTTTTTTTTTTTTTTGAGACAGAGACTTGCTCTGTCGCCCAGGCTGGAGACTACAGAGTCTCTCTGTAGGTTTCTGAGGACTTGTTTTGTGAATCTGGGTGCTCCTCTACTGGGTACATATATATTTAGGATAGTTAACTCTTCTTGTTGAATTGAGCCCTTTACCATTATGTAGTGACCTTCTTTTCCTCTTTTGATCTTTGTTGGATTAAAATCTGTTTTATCAGAGACTAGAATTGCAACCCCTGCTTTTTTCGTTTTCCATTTGCTTGGCAGATCTTCCTCCATGCCTTTATTTTGAGCCTTTATGTGTCTCTGCACATGAGATGGGTCTCCTAAATACAGCACTCTGATGGGACTTGACTCTATCCAGTTTGCCAGTCTGTGTCTTTAAATTGGGGCATTTAGAACCATTTACATTTAAGATTAATATTGTTATGTGTGAATTTGATCCTTCATTATGATGTTAGCAGGTTGTTTTGCTTGTTAGTTGATGCAGTTTCTTCCTAGCATCAATGGTCTTTACAATTTGGCATGTTTTGGCAGTGGGTGGTACTGGTTGTTCCTTTCCATGTTTACTGCTTCCTTTAGGAGTTCTTGTAAGGCAGGCCTGGTGGTGACAAAATCTCTCAGCATTTGCTTGTCTGTAAAGGATTTTATTTCTCCTTCACTTATGAAACTTAGTTTGGCTGGATATGAAATTCTGGGTTGAAAATTCTTTTCTTTCAGAATGTTGAATATTGGCCCCCACTCTCTTCTGGCTTGTAGAGTTTCTGCTGAGAGATCTGCTGTTAGTCTGATGGGCTTCCCTTTGTGGGTAACCCGACCTTTCTCTCTGGCTGCCCTTAACATTTTTTCCTTCAATTCAACTTTGGTAAATCTGACAATTATGTGTCTTGGAGTTGCTCTTGTGGAGGAGTATCTTTGTGGCATCCTCTGTATTTCCTGAATTTGAATGTTGGCATGCCTTGCTATGTTGGGGAAGTTCTCCTGGATAACATCCTGAAGAAAGGAGCCAACCTGGCTCCTTTCTCCCTGTCAGTTTCAGGTACCCAACCTGATGTAGATTTTGCCCTTTCACATAGTCCCATATTTCTTGGAAGCTTTGTTGGTTTCTTTGTGCCCTTTTTTCTCTCAACTTCTCTTCTCACTTTATTTCATTAATTTGACCTTCAATCACTGATACCCTTTCTTTCACTTGATGAAATCGCTACTGAAGCTTGTGCATCCATCATGTAGTTCTTGCGCCATGGTTTTCAGCTCCATCAGGTCATTTAAGGTCTTCTCTTTGCTAGCCATTGGTCTAATCTTTTTTCAAGGTTTTAACTTCTTTGCGATAGGTTCGAACATCCTCCTTTAGCTCGGAGAAGTTGGTTATTACCTACCGATCGTCTGAAGCCTTCTTCTCTCAACTTGTCAAAGTCATTCTCCATCCAGCTTTGTTCCATTGCTAGTAAGGAGCTGCATTCCTTTGGAGGAGAAGAGGTGCTCTGAGTTTTAGAATTTTCAGCTTTTCTGCTCTGGTTTCTCCCCATCTTTGTGGTTTTATCTGCCTTTGGTTTTTGATGATGATGACTTACAGATGGGGTTTTGGTGTGGATGTTCTTTCTGTTAGTTAGTTTTCCTTCTTACAGGACCCTGAGCTGCAGGTCTGTTGGAGTTTGCTGGAGGTCCACTCCAGACACTGTTTGCCTGGGTATCACCAGCAGAGGCTGCAGAACAGCAAATATTGCAGAATGGCAAATGTTGTTGCTGCTTGATCCTTCCTCTGGAAGCTTCATCTCAGAGGGGCACCCAGCTGTATGAGGTGTCAGTCAGCCCCTACTGGGAGGTGTCTCCCAGTTAGGCTACTTGGGAGTCAGGGACCCACTTGAGGCAGTCTGTCCATTCTCAGATCTCCAGTTCTCTGCTGCGAGAACCACTACTCTCTTCAAAGCTGTCAGACAGGGACATTTAAGTCTGCAGAAGTTTCTGCTGTCTTTTCTTCAGCTATGCCCTGCCCCCAGAGTTGGAGTCTACAGAGGCAGGCAGGCCTCCTTGAGCTGCGGTGGGCTCCACCCAGTTCAAACTTCCCGACTGCTTTGTTTACCTCCTCAAGCCTCAGAAATGGCAGACGCCCCTCCCCTAGCCTTGCTGCCACCTTGCAGTTCCATCTCAGACTGCTGTGCTAGCAGTGAGCGAGGCTCGTGGGCAAGGGACCCTTCCAGCCAGGCACAGGATATAATCTCCTGGTGTGCCATTTGCTAAGACCATTGGAAAAGCGCAGTATTAGGGTGGGAGTGTCCCAATTTTCCAGGTACTGTCTGTCATGGCTTCCCCTGGCCAGGAAAGGTAATTCCCCAATCCCTTGCACTTCCTGGGTGAGGCAATGCCCCTCCCTGTTCTGTGGGCTGCACCCATTGTCTGACAAGCCACAGTGAGATGAACCCCATACCTCAGTTGGAAATGCAGAAATCAGCCATCTTCTGCATCACTCACGCTGGGAGCTGTAGACTGGAGCTGTTCCTGTTCGGCCATCTTGGAACTTCCTTCTCAACATATTATATTTTCATATATTTATCAGTCATTTGGGGTTTACTTCTGAACTGTTTATATTGTTTGACCATGTTTACACACAGTTTTGTGCCACTCTTAAAATTCTGTGTTTTGGATACCAGGGATACTAACACAAGGTGTATGCTACAAGTTTGTTGCCCAATTTAGAATTATTGTCTATTTTATTGATGGAGATTTGATATGCAGAAATTTTTAATTTTCATGTAGTCAAATATATTTTTCACTATGACTTCTGAGGTTTGATTTATTTTATTAATAATTAGGAAAGTTTTTTCCAACTCCAAGATCATACAAGTGTTTTCTTATTTTGTCTTACAGGAAGTTAATTTTTACTTTTGATATTTTGATCTTCATTCTATTTGGAATATATTTTTGAATAGCATGAATTAACATTCTTTTATATTTGTCTTCCTTATGGCTTGCAAATTATGTTAGTACTATTTATTAAATAAGTCATTCCATTACTAAAACATAAATGTCTAGTTTGTCACATAACATGTCTGTATATTTTTGTATCTATTTCTGTATTTGATTCTAGTTTTTTCTCATGCTGTTTCATTGTTTTTGTGGTAAATTTTAATATCTAATCAAACAAATCACCCCTCACCAATCTTTTTCTTACTTTCCTTATTTTATTTCTTATAAACTTAAGAGCTATATGAACATAAACTGATTTTTCCAGTTCCCCACCACCTATGCCAACTAACTATTGCAATTGTGATTGGTATTGGAGGAGCTTTTTTAGGCAATTGTGGAGGGGTTAATATTTTTTGTGATACTAAATCTTTTCATCTAGATATATGGTCTCTTTCTCACTTTTTTCAGCTTCTGTTCTATGTCATCTAGTAAAATGTAAGTATTTTCCTGTGGTCAACTACCTGATTTTCCATTAAGATTATCCTTCAGTATTTTATACTATTTGTTAAGACTATTGAATTATTTTTCCTTTTCTATTTTAGAGCATTATTATTTTGTTATTGATTTTTACTTGCATTCTTGATTTCCAAATATGTCACACTATTCTTTTTTTTTTTTTTTTTTTTTTTTTGAGACGGAGTCTCGCTCTGTTGCCCGTACTGGAGTGCAGTGGCCAGATCTCAGCTCACTGCAAGCTCCGCCTCCCGGGTTTACGCCATTCTCCTGCCTCAGCCTCCCGAGTAGCTGGGACTACAGGCGCCCGCCACCTCGCCCGGCTAGTTTTTTTGTATTTTTAGTAGAGACGGGGTTTCACCGTGTTAGCCAGGATGGTCTCGATCTCCTGACCTCGTGATCCGCTCGTCTCGGCCTCCCAAAGTGCTGGGATTACAGGCACTATTCTTTAATCTCATGTTTGTGTGGGGTGTTATTTGTTTTTGTTTTATGTCGAAGTCTCTTGGATTTTCTAAATGCATAATACTATAATCTACAAACAAGGTAATTTGCTCCTTCATTGCCAATATTTGTATGGGTTTTTAGATTCTTGCCTTATTGCATAATGTACATTTAAGAAAACGATACCAACTAACAGTAATAATAGTTCTCTCCTTGTCTCATTCCTGATTTTAATGAAATAGCTGTAACAACTTACATTTGGAATTACATTTGATTCTGCCTTTACAGATTTAGAGCCTTTTCCTGTTCTTCCTACTTTCATAGGACATATATTTAGAATGGAGGGTACATTTTATGTTCTTTCATTTTTATCTTTTTTTTTTGGCAATTTATATACTCATGTAATTTTTCCTCCTTTAATTTATTACACTGAACAATCTTCCAGTCAAAGCCATACTGGCCTTTCTAAGACAAACTGTTCATGTTCACATTCTTTTGATATAGTACTGAATATTTTATTAGTAAACAAACAAACGGGATTAAAGAATAGTGTGACATATTTGGAAATCAAGAATGCAAATAAAAATCAACAACAAAATAATAATACCCTAAAATAGAATTTTTGCATCGGTATTCATAAGGAAATATGGTCAATAGCTCTCTTTTTGTTATTTCTTTACCAGATTTGGCATTAGGATCTTTTCATCTGTTACCAAAATCTACTATTAAAATTATGTGTTTGTTTTTCACTTATGTAGAATTTAAATGTAAAATAATTTGATTTTGGCTACTTTTTATTTTTTAATTTCATCTTCCCTTTCCGATATAGGGGGTACATGTGCCGATTTGTTACATGGAAATATTGCGAATATTGGGTCTTGGAGTTCAAAGAGATACCATCATGCTGGTAGTGAGCATAGTACCCAACAGGTAGTTTTCTAACCCAGCACCTTTCCTTCCACCTTCTAGTGGTCCACAGTGTCTACTGTTATTCCCACGTGTGTGTCCATGTGTGCTCAATACTTAGCTCCCAGGTATAGGTGAGAAAATGTGATATTTGGTTTTCTGTTCCAGCATTAATTTTCTTAGGATTATTGTACTGTGGAAAATAGTCTGGAAATTTCTTAGAGAACTTAAAACAAAGTTACCGTTCGACCCAGCAATTCCATTACTAGGTAAATACCAAAAAGAAAATGAATCATTCCACCAAAATGACACGTGCATTTGCACGTTCATTGCTGCGCTGTTCACAATAGCAAAGACATGGAATCAACCCAGATGCCCATCAATGGTAGATTGGATAAAGAAAACTTGGTACATATATTCCTATGGAATATGACATAGCGATAAAAGAGAAAAAAACCTGTCCTTTGTAGCAACATGGATGGAGCTGGAGGCCATAATCCTTATCCACTTTTTAAATGGTAGATGTTTACTATAATTTCTGATTTTCCTATTAGTTTGTTGAGGTTTTCTATTTTTTTTTTTTTGAAGGTCATTTTGATAGTTTATCCTCGAGGGATAACATCCATTTTTTTTTTATCAGTAAATATGTTGTCTTGGAGTAGCATATAATCTTCTATTATAATTCTTTTGTTCTTTTCTCTGTTTCTGTTCTCATGTCTCATACTCTATTCCTTTTTTTTTTTTCGCTTTTTTCTCTTTCTCTCATATCTCCTTTATAAGCCTTACAAGAAATTTATCTCTCTCATCTTCTATCTCTCTTTTTGCCATTTAAAAAAGAAACTTTTGGCTTTATATATCCTTTGAACTATGACTTGCTCTCCATTTCATTTTATATATAGCTTTCATTTTTATAAATTGTTCCACTTTTTTTTTCTAGTTTACTTTGATATTCTTTTTATAATGCCTTGAATATTTACTGGGCTGTTTTTGGTCATTCTTTTAAAATTGGGTCTTTTAAAACATCTACTCTTTTAAATTCGCTGAGGTTTTAGTTTTGGCCATATTCAGGAACTTACGTTTATAAAAGCACTCTCAAATTCTTGAAGGTTTCTAAAATTAGTTACACTATTTTCTCTTTTACTCTTTAATATTTACTCTTTAACTATACAATTTCCAACATAATATTAATATACTCACTGCTAAAACTCTCACATTTATTGTTTATATCTCCAGTGAGAAACAGATATCATCTTCACATGCAGTTTGTGGCTTGCCAGAAAGGGATCACAAGTCTCTTTCTTTCAAACCCAAGAGTCTAACACCACATAAATTACCCAGAGTGCTAACAAAAATTCAGTTACTTCACTCTACTTCGTGGGCTTCTGGCTGTAAAGCCAGTGTCACTCTTCGAATAGGCTGATATCGTGTAGCCTTGGGGAAAGGCAATGTCTCGTTAATGCTTACATTCACTAAAATATCTTGCCCAAGCCCTGGATACTGTAGATTCTAGGACACTATAGATTCTAGGTGTCCAGTGAAACAGTAGGCACTAAAACTTAGAGAAATCATGGTTACATTTATTCTGATCCAAGTTTAAGGACTTAATCCTAGCAACAAAGACTCACTACAACCCAGAATGTGTCTCACAGGAAGTTATGTGGGGCACTATATATATATATATTTTTTTTTATATATATATATAAAATATATGTGTGTGTGTGTGTGTGTATATATATATATATATATATATAATATATATATATAACAGAAGGATACATGTGGCCCAGGAGGTGACAGAAGCAGGGAGAGAAGCAATTGTTGCAATCTTCTGAATTTGCTGGGTACTTGGTGATGCTATATGTAAAATAAGTTAAGGGTGCAGTTGAGTGGGTAAAGAGAAAGGTGAGGCATCTTAAGGCCTGGTGGAGGGTGACTGATTTCATCCTGTCTTTGTTCTGTATCTAATAAGCAGGTTTATAACTATTACCTCTCAGTGTTAAGTATTTAACAAACTCCAGTTACACAGGTAAGAGGTCAGCAGTAGCTTATAGGTCTAGGTTTTATTATCCATGTGCCCAACTGCAGCCATCATGGGCCAGTGCCAAAATTTTCTTTTGAATTTTCATTTTTCTGATAATTGCAATCAGTGAGAGGTGAAGAAAAAGTTCAAGGGAATGATCTGACCTCTCACCATCCTATACAGGAGATGACAGACAACATGGATTCATACACAAATGTATATCGTATATTCTCCAAGGAGCCTCAAAAATCACAAGAACTTTTGAAAAATTGTGAGATCATCAACTGGAAACAGAGACTCCAAATCCAAGGTAACAAGTCTGGAAGAAATGGGAAAGCAGCAGTGCTTCTCAAATTGTGTCTTCAACTAATACCATTAGCATCACCTGAGAGCTCATCAGAAATGTAAATTCATAGAAACTCTGGGAGCTGGTAGAGGTAGAGCAATCTGTGGTGTGACAAGGACTCCATCTGATTGTGGTGTAAACTCAAGTCTGAGAACGACTAAGCACTGAGGTATTAATCAGGTGGGAGCAGTGTAAGTAGAGAACTCTGACAATATTACTTTCTTCCCAGGTCTTCAGGAAAGTTTAGGTGAGGGGATAAGAGCAGCTGCATTTTCAAAGTCAGTGAAGGTAGAGCATTCGACAGCAGTCCTCTTGATTACGGAAGATATTCTGAAGCTCAATGCCTCCAATAAAAGCAAGTTTGGAAGCTGGGCTGAGACAGGCCACCCAGATGATGACTTTGAAAGGTACAAAAACATGTGCTAATCATTTATAATTGCTATTCCTTGTACATTTTTCTAATTCACATACATCAGTTTTGGAATGAAGAGAGGATGAATTCATTCCTTGGGATGAATAAAGGTTGTCAAAGGTCAAAATATGCAACTTCGCACTGGTGGTTCTTTAAAGAAAAAGAGGGCCTGCGATCCCTAGATTGGGATGGCACCCAGAAATTACAGGAGTGGGGTCAAAGCTTTTGTCTTTCTTTATGTTTTCTACAGGGAAATTCCCAACTTTAAGTATGCCCAACTGGATATATCTTATTCCGGGCTGGTAAATGATAACTGGAAGCTAGGGAAGAATGAGAGGAGCCTGCGTTACATCAAGCGCTGCATAGGAGCCCTGCCAGCAGCCTGTATGCTGGGACCAGAGGGGGCCCCAGTCGCATGGTTAACCATGGACCCTTCTTGTGAAGTAGGAATGGCCTACAGCGTGGAAAAATACCGAAAGACAGGCAAAATGGCACAGGTGATGGTGCGATATAAGAAGTATCTGCTTCAGAAGAATATTCCATTTTACATCTCTGTGCTGGAAGAAAATGAACGCTCCCGCAGCTCTGTGAAGGCGGCGGGTTTCTTTGAGGCCTCCTGTGAGTGGCACCAATGGACCTGCTACCCACAGAATCTAGCTCCATTTTAGACAATGAAGCTGCTTAGCAATTTGGGCAAGCCATCTCTTAATATTAAAGCAGACACCACAGAATAGCTTTCTTCACTTACAAATGTTGATTGGGCATTTATGATATGGCAGGAACTCTTCTCACATAGAAACTTGATGTTAAAAGACACAGTCATGCTCTTGAGGAGCTCACAATCCAGGCTGGAGGCAGGGGAGGGTATAGTCTTTAAATATGCTTAAGCATTGTAGGGAAGGACGGGGTTACCAGTAAACATGTCACCAGAAAGCCAGGCTCAGTTCTTACCTCTGGGAATCAGAACTCTTTATGAAACTTGATTGATAGAATCTACTATCTGGATGATAAATGAAGAACTTTAATAAAATTGTCAATAGAATATACCTAATCTATATGGATACTTTATTGGAAATAAATAGCCCTGCTACGTATGGATTTATGAGGCATGGCTACACTAAAGAATGGAATCTGTCTCTTAGTTTAGTAACTAGTAAGGTATCAAAGGTGAAGCCTCAGACAAATGGCTTTCCCAGGCTACCTTTCATCATTGTTATGCAGAATAGGATCTCCAGAGAATCAAGTGGGCTGACCTTGAGGCCTCTGTTATGGAAATGACATTTGTTTTGCCTCCTTCCTCCTACTCTTTCTCACATCCTCATCATTAGTGAAGCGTGGCACAGGACAAGTGTTGCCTGTGAGTCCGGTTATAAGTTCAGCTTTTGGTGTTTGCAGCACTAATATCTTAAGGGGTCATGGGCATTCTGGGGAGAAGTGACCACTAAGATGAAGACTGGAGAGTGAGTAAGAGTGAGCCAGACAAAAAAAGCAGAAAGATCCAGATGATGGAAAGGACACGTGTGATGCACTATCATAGTAACTTCCTAATTGAACACTTACATTAAAATTTCTGAATCCCTGATCTAAAAAAAAAAAAAAAGAAACACACTTCACAAAAAAGCCATGGCCTCATTGGGCTCTGCTCTCCCACCCTGTCATGGGAACTTGGATTGCTGTGAACATGAAAGAGATCAAATGAAGAGACTAAGAGGCAGAAATGAAGTCCACAGGCAAACAGCCCGGGCGGCGCCCTGAGCCTAGTTAAAGATCGACCCCGGACCTAACCGATTAAGGTTATCTATAGACTCCAGACATTGTAAGGACAAACGTTGTGAAAGTCTCTGTCCTGCTCTAATTACCGGTGTCTGCCACATATCTTAGTCCTGGGCCCAGTACAAACAATCCTCTATTTTGTCCCAACTTCCTGAGCCCCATATGCCTGCCCGACACAAACACATTAAGAAAAACAACACCTGGAGAAGCTCCAAGAAGGTCACAACCGTTTGTAAAAGCGCAGGAACCGATCAGAAGGCTGCTAAAAGCATAACTTCACATTAACATGTAAACCAATTGTAATGCTGTAGCCTAGAGAAATGCCTTGTTCCTCTGTAA
This sequence comes from Trachypithecus francoisi, assembly GCF_009764315.1. Taxonomy (NCBI): domain Eukaryota; kingdom Metazoa; phylum Chordata; class Mammalia; order Primates; family Cercopithecidae; genus Trachypithecus; species Trachypithecus francoisi. Next base: position 14,443,923 of record NW_022681473.1, on the reverse strand, counting down.
CCTGACAAGTCCTGTTTACCTCGAGCTATAAATAGCAAGCGCACGCATTGTTTGGGGCCCTCTGGTATGTTGTGGAACGGAGGGACCAAGTTCGAACTTGCATTAAAGATCCTTGCCGCTTGGCTTTGACTCTGGACTCTGGTGGTCTTCTTCGGGGAACAAACGGTCTGGGCATAACAAACACTGCAGCTAAAGGAAAAAGAAAAAAAAAAATTGGCATTTTCACTCTTTCTGATTGTCTAGATTTAAAAAAACAAGAAATCTTGATAGAATTGTCTTTTGTAATAAAGTCTAGCAGTATTAACTAACACCTATCCTCATCTCTCCTTAAAAAATAAACCTCCACACAATTGAATGTTTACACTGTTATGCCCAGACCGTTTGTTCCCGGAAAAAGACCACCAGAGTCCAGAGTCAAAGCCAAGCGGCAAGGATCTTTAATGCAAGTTCGAACTTGGTCCCTCCGTTCCACAACATACAGGAGGGCCCTGAACAATGCGTGCGCTTGCCTTTTATAGCCTAATGTAAACAGGACTTGTAAAGTTGCAGAGGAACGAGGGAATTCTCTAGGTTACAGCATTACAATTGGTTAACATTTTAAGTTTATACATTTAGCAGTTTTTTATTGGTTCCCGCGCTCTCACAAACGGCTGTGTTCTTATCGGGGATTTTCCAGGTGGTGTCCTTCTAAAGTTGAGATATATGGTAGTCTTTGAATTGAAAGATATATGGTAGGGAGACATATGGTGGGATGAGCCCAGGAAGTTGCGGGATATATGGAGGGGAGACATATGGTGGGATATGTTTATACTGGGCTCAGGAAGTTGAGAGATATATGGCAAGCACTAGTAATTAGAACAGAAAAAGAACAAGACAGGAACTTTCACATTGCTTGTCTATACAACATCTGAAATCTATAGATAACATTATCGGTTAGGTCCGGCGTCAACTTTTAACTAGGCTCAAGGCGCCGCCCGGGCTGTCTGCCTGTAGGGTCAACTTCTAACTAGGCTCAAGGCGCCGCCCGGGCTGCCTGCCTGTAGATTTCATTTGGTCTCTTTCAACACTTGATGCGATTTGAAAGTGTGCAATTCCAGCACCTAAAGAATTGTGTAGGTCATGGAGTCTTTTAAAAACTCCAGTTCATCTTGGAAGGCTGTGGTAGATCTGTTACAGCTTAGTGTGAATCAATCCAATCAGATTTCTAAACTCCTAAGACCTGGCTGAAATGTTACATTGACTGAAATGAAAATATGGTCTGAGAAAGAGAGGAAAAATGTCATTTGGGATTTCAAAGGGTGGAAAATTCTTACACAAAAAATAAACTCAGGAACTTGGGGAAATATATAAACAGCTATACTTTGGCACTTAAGAGGCAAAAGCTAATACAGATGACGAAAGAACACAAAGCAAATAAAATTTGCCTATTTCAAAATGTTGCCTCCGGCATGTCCTGTGTCCAGAAGAGGTTGTACATCCGGGGTCTGGGGCTCAGGTCATCTTAGCACAGCCCAGTTGGCAGCTTCCCTCCTCTGCCTCTTCCCTGAATGCAAGCCAGCTTCCCTTATCTAGCCCTTCATGGTCCTGTTAAGATAGTGATTCCTAAACCTTATCATGCACTTGGATTAAAAAAACAAAGTGTGGGAAAGAGGAAAGAGGAGTTCTTAAATATGGCACAAATAAGTCCAAAAGTATTAATAAACACACTAAAAATGAATGGGGTAATTTTCTTATTAAAATATATGTTTTTCGTACTGAGTTAAAAACAACGTCCAAGAACATGCATTAATCAGCTCTGGCTGTCATAACAAAATTTCATAGACTGAGTGGCTTATATAACAGAAATTGATTTCTCACTCTTCTGGAAACTGGGAAGAGATATGACAAGGCTCTAGTGAGGTAGGTTTTCTTGTCAGTCCACTTCTCTCAGGTTGTTGATGGCTGTTAGCTCTCTGTGCCCTCCCATAGTGGAGATAGAGGAAAGCTCAGACTCTCTTCCTTTTCTTAGGACTTAAGTCCATCATGGGGGCTCCACCATCATGACTTAATCTAAACCCAATTACCTCTCAAAGGCCCACCTCCAAGTGCATTGGGAGTTGGGTCTTCAACATATGAATTTGGGGGTCACTGTCCGTACATAAGTAAGCATATCTGAAATCAACAACACACCAGGGTTCACGCAAAGGAAAAAGATACACTAAATGAATGTGAAACTGAAAAACAAAGTAATACTATCAATGCTAGGCAAAATAGAACGTAAGATGAACATCTGCTAAATACAGAATTCTCCCACAACATAGATCATGAATCTGCCTCACAACACAACGCAACTACAAAATACATATGGCAAAAGCTGACAGACATACAAAAAGAAAAATGCAAATCCACAGTCTTAGTGGGAGAACTCAAAAACCTTCCCTCAGAAAGCAACAAATGATGTAGACTAAAAATAAAGACAATTTGAAAAAATGCCATCCCAACTTGATATTTCTGGTGATATTGGGGCTGTTTATTGTGTATTTGAGAACTTCTGTTCATCTGTTTGTCAAATTGACCAGCAGGGGGTGCTGGGGAGGGAAACACTCCATCAGGAGAGCCCTGGCCACTTGTCTCAGTCTAGAGGCTCCTGTTCCCCCTCATGATCATCACCTATCGGGGCAAGAACTGCTGATACAGGAGTTAAAAGAAATTATTAAGCAGTCAATGTAGGTAAGGGAGCCCTTGGTAAGGGTTTTCTTTTAATAAAAAAGCAGCGCCCATATACTTTCTTTTCTAACAAAAATCAGCCTGAAAAATCAAGCCACAAGCACAGATAAGCAAGCTAAAAGCTTGCATAGTTAAATGCCGGCACCTATAAATAGAAAAGGGGTACCTGGAAGCCAGGCATACTCAACATGGAGGCTTCCTCTTCCATTTTTTGTTTGTTTGTTTTTTGTTTTCAGACGAAATCTCGCTCTGTCGCTCAGGCTGGAGTGCTGTGGCGCGTTCTCAGCTCACTGCCACCTCCGCCTTCCAGGTTCAAGCAATTCTCTGCCTCAGCCTCCTGAGTAGCTGAGATTACAGGTGCCCACCACCACGCACGGCTAATTTTGTTGTTTGTTTGTTTGTTTTGTGTTTTTAGTAGAGGCAGGGTTTCACCATGTTGGTCAGGCTGGTCTTGAACTCCTGACCTCTCATGATTCACCGTCCTTGACCTCTGAAAGTGCTAGGATTACAGGCATGAGCTATGGCACCTGGCCTCCTATTCCCTTTTCTTTGTCTTCACGTGTGCAGGCGACATGGCACAGGCCAGGTAGAGGCCCCATCTGCATACTAAAGATTAGTGTGGGATGGCCAGCCTCTTCATGTATCACATCAATGGCACACCTGCTCCAACCAATCCTCTCAGCCTATGTAAATCAGACACTGCCTCCTCAAGCTGATCTATAAAACCAACCACAACTCACCCCATACCCGGAAACCTGCTCAGATACCCTTCCAATGCACAAGGAAACTCTCTCTTCTTTATTTTGCCTGTTAAACTTTCGCTCTTAAACCCACTCCTTTTGTGTCCACATCTTCAATTTCCATAGTGTGAGATAATAAACCTCTGGCATTTCCCCAGACAAACGATGCCACTTCACTGCCATCTCAAGCCCAAGTGCCAAAAACGACCACTTTAGCTTGATGAATGCCACGGCTGCCACCACGCTGCTTAGGATAAGCAAGGACACGAAGATGCAGTGGGGACGGGTTTATTAGGCTGCAATAAAAGCACATTCCAGGCAACTTTCCACTTTTTAACTTCTGTCGCTTTCAAACTTAAAGGTGTTTTTTATTTCTGTTGTTTTGTTTTTCTTTTTAACAGTTTCTATTTCCGGCCAAAAGACTGCTCTTTGTTTTCCTGCTATGACTTATTTATTGTTTGTTCTAAAGTCTTTTCCATGATTTCATATAGGAAATAAGAAGACAGCCATGTGTTTGCTCAACACATTGATCCTCTCTCCACCTAGAATTCAAGATTCCACCCCTCCTGATCTTCCAGTTTCCTCATATTTGCCTCATACCATTGACCTTGTTGGCAGATGAACCCGGGCCAGTTCTACTTTACTAGGGACACCAACTCCTCTGAAATAACATCTGAGTCTTGAGATTTGCATATAAATCTTCCCTCAACACAGAAAACAGTCTTTCCTTTTACCTTCACTAGAGGTATCCACTTGGGAGAATGGAGAGCACTAAAATTACCCAGACTTCAAAACCAACCTGCTGTGCCTTTCTAGAGTCCTTGGAATGAAGACGAGAAAATAGGTTAGAAGGGATATTTTCTTCTTCATTCCTCACCCTGAAGGAGCTCCTATTTTTAAAGGGATACACTGGGGACAGTCCAAAAGAAACTCTTGCAAATCGAGCTTTGCCAGGCCACCACAAGAAGGGTAACCTGTGTGCCCAGGGGTGAAATTTTTAAGTTTTAGTAATGATGTCCAGGGTCACCCCTGTGGATAACAAAAATATTAAAAAACCTATAAGGGTGCCAAACTTTCAGAACCATGTCTCTTCACAAGGACCTACCAAGGCCTAGAGATCATAGCACCTCACTAGCAGCCTACAGCCATTCTCCAAAGGTTCCCACCTGCCCCACCCAACACACACACACCCTTCTGCTATCCTTTGGCCCTAGACTTCACCTAACTTTGTTCTAAATCTTGATCTCCCTGTGCCCCCATATTCATGTGGTACAGGGCCTTGGTAATCCCCTTGTAAGCATATTACCTGACTTCTTAAAAACTATTTATGAGACAAATATCTAAGGTAAAACTTTATATTTCAGGCCAGATCAGCACTCTTCTTATTACTATTAAAAACACTGAACTTCTTTTTTTTTTTTTTTTTTTTTTTTTTGAGGCGGAGTCTCGCTCTGTCGCCCAGGCTGGAGTGCAGTGGCCAGATCTCAGCTCACTGCAAGCTCCGCCTCCCGGGTTTACGCCATTCTCCTGCCTCAGCCTCCCCAGTAGCTGGGACTACAGGCGCCCGCCACGTCGCCCGGCTAGTTTTTGTATTTTTAGTAGAGACGGGGTTTCACCGTGTTAGCCAGGATGGTCTCGATCTCCTGACCTCGTGATCCGCCCGTCTCGGCCTCCCAAAGTGCTGGGATTACAGGCTTGAGCCACCGCGCCCGGCCGCAACAAACACTGAACGTCTTAGTTGCTGAGAAAATATATTGAAAAAGAATTATTATGCTTGTATAGCAATAGATTATCTATGGAAAAGGACTGAGTGTCTCGAGAATGAGTGAAAATTGTTTCCCCTATATACACTTTCTTTTGAAAATTATATCCTGTGTATATTCCAAAGATAATGTTTTTCAAAAAGGGAAATTGCCTCCACTGTGGACCCTTATTAATTTGCTTATCCAAGTTCTCTTATTAATTGACTTATCCATCATAATCTCTTACTATCTTTTTATTCACTCACTAGTGTTTGTTTCTAGTGCTCATAATTGAACACAAATTTCTTTACTGTTATATAAAATAAAGTAACAGCTATTAGCCGTTTCCTCCTTTACGTCAATAAGTTGACATCTTCCAATAGAATCATTTCCCTGTTTTGCTCCCTCCTCCTATCCAGATGAGTGTGCTCAGTGATACAAAATGCTTTTATTCCTCTACCCCTCATCCCCCTGAGCCCAATCCCTGGGTGTTTTAGTTCCAGGTGTCATAGAATTTCCCTCACAGTGTGTCGCAACTATTTAAAGAATCCTTCTTTAAAACTTTTATTACACATTCCCAGAGAGTCTATCATTGTCCATTTAGAGTTAACCCTCTACATAAAACTTGTCAGATGTTTTTTGCTCACCACTGTTTCCTCACCTTATTATCTGCTCCTGAGATCTCTGTGCCTATTTGATTAGTTAAAATTGTTTATTCAGTATTTTCTGCATGTAAATATGCTACTGATATAATATCTGAAGACTCTCAAATCCACAAGTATCTTTCTTTGACCCTCAGAAGAATATCATTTCTGCCGCCTTATAAATCCACAAATGTTTGTCTTTTACCCTCAAGGGACTGATTCCCTATGACTTCACATTTTAGGATGACCGAATTTCATTTTTTTTCCGCTTTATGCATAAGGAAACTGAGGTGCAAAGAAACAAGGTAAACTTGAACCTTCACTCAAGGTCACAAAGCTAGTAAAAAGTGAATGACTAGTGATGAGGGTTTCAGGTTGAGATTAACAACCAACATCACAGGATATAATAGGACTTAACCCAACTTCAGCTTCATAAAATGAATGGACATTCCCTGATCTTCCCTCCACTCCCATTCCCACCTCAGGGGATTTCAGGATGTACCGGGCAAAGCTGTCTCGCTCCATCCCCGACCATTTCTCGGTCAGGGATGGGTGACTCAAACAAATTTACAAGAAAAAAACAAACAACCCCATCAAAAAGTGGGCAAAGGATATGAACAGACATTTCTCAAAAGAAGACATTCATACAGCCAACAGACACATGAAAAAATGCTCATCATCACTGGCCATCAGAGAAATGCAAATCAAAACCACAATGAGATACCATCTCACACCAGTTAGAATGGCAATCATTAAAAAGTCAGGAAACAACAGGTGCTGGAGAGGATGTGGAGAAATAGGAACACTTTTACACTGTTGGTGGGATTGTAAACTAGTTCATCCATTATGGAAAACAGTATGGCGATTCCTCAAGGATCTAGAACTAGATGTACCATATGACCCAGCCATCCCATTACTGGGTATATACCCAAAGGATTATAAATCATGCTGCTATAAAGTCACATGCACATGTATGTTTATTGCGGCACTATTCACAATAGCAAAGACTTGGAATCAACCCAAATGTCCATCTGTGACAGACTGGATTAACAAAATGTGGCACATATACACCATGGAATACTATGCAGCCATAAAAAAGGATGAGTTTGTGTCCTTTGTAGGGACACGGATGCAGCTGGAAACCATCATTCTTAGCAAACTATCACAAGAACGGAAAACCAAACACCGCATGTTCTCACTCATAGGTGGGAACTGAACAATGAGATCACTTGGACTCGGGAAGGGGAACATCACACACCGGGGCCTATCACGGGGAGGGGGGAGGGGGGAAGGATTGCATTGGGAGTTATACCTGCTGTAAATGACGAGTTGATGGGTGCTGACGAGTTGATGGGTGCAGCACACCAACATGGCACAAGTATACATATGTAACAAACCTGCCCGTTAAGCACATGTACCCTAGAACTTAAAGTATAATAATAATTTAAAAAAAAAAAAAAAAGAACTCCTCACTGACCCTCTTGAAGCTTACATTCTGGAGCAGGGAGGCAGAAACTAAACCAAAAATTTAAAAAAGCAGTAAACATATTTCCTATAAACTCAGATGTGGTACATGAAAAACAACACATAATATGTGTTCCACAGAGGATGATGGAAGGAGAAAGAACAACAAAGAAACAAGAAAAGAGGCCTCAGATAGGAGCAGGTAAAAAGGAGAGAAAACAGGAAGGGGTCAGGACCGGTCTCCCTAAAAGCCTGGCATTTGACAGAAAGCTACAGAAAGAAGGAGTAGAGCCAAGCACATAGCAGGGGGTAGAGTTGCAGTCTGAGGAAGCACTCCACGAAGCTCCCACGACGGTCCACTAGGGTGAACAAAGGACATACTTGAACCACCATTTAGATTCATCTTCAACTAAAAAATAAGAAATTGTGTGTAATATTTAATTACTTAATGTATTAATTACAGTAGAATATACATAGTTGCTCAATTTGCTAAAAAGTAGGTATGTACAGTTAAACCTCAGAGATTACTCTTGCCTACGACAACGAGCTCCTGAAAGGCAAGGATAGATCTCACCCATCTCTGTATCTTCAGAATCCATCATATTATGTGGAACATAATAGGAATCAGTAGCATTTTGGGGGGAAAGGTCGAAACCATGCTGAGCACCGCAATTCTGTGTAAATCTTTTTAAAAAATCTCTTCTACTTGACATCAGAGTCCCTTTTCTTTTGTATTTTTAGTAGCAATTAGCCCCACGCCTTGCAGATGAGCCCCTAAGAAATGAAGGGGTGAATGAATGCGTGGACAGTGGGATGGATCAGTGACTGAGGAGCAGTGATTAGCAGGACCTGTGCGCATTGAAATCCTGCCAAAGCAGCCTCTGCAAAATAAAAGACCTTAGGTTTGGCGTCTGACGGAAGTTAAAATTATCCAAGAACTGTCCTTGGGCCACTTAGCTGAGGTTTCCTAATCTGTGAACAGAAAATGAATTAAATAGAAAGATGATTGAGACAAACTTATGGAAGGTGACAAAGCACGATGCCTGGCACTGAGGGACGCTTAACACTTGTTATCTCTCACCCTATTCTCTCTTCACCCCACTCCCGCCCTGCAGCTCCCCGCTGTCAGCGCCAGAAATTCTTACCTGCTGAGAAAAGGAAAACACAAAGCTGACTTTAACCCGTGACGCTTTTAAAAACTCCAGAACACCCAGCGCGATGGGGAGTAGGTTTGCCTAGCGACAGGTGAAGCAGCCCTAGTTAACTGAGAGGAAGGGGAATTAACAAAGAGGGTTGAGACACTACGAGCGGGAGTTACCTTGGACTAACAGGTGTATCTTCAGCCAGCACATGTCCTGGCATCTCCCACGCCCATCCCTTCTTTTAGCGCCACAAATGCAGCCTCCTAATAGAATGGGAAGCTTGGGAGTCAGAGAACCAAAGATTGAACTTAATGGGTGTCAATCTTTACTCGTCGCTTTTTTTTCTTCCCCGCCTCCTTGCCCTGCCCTATCCCGGTAGGCGCGTTCTCTGGTGCCATCTTATGGCAGTATGCGGGACTACACCAAACGCGGAAAGGCGCCTTCCCCTGCCCTGAGTATCTGCAAATCCAGGCCTGGGCTGGGATTTTAAGGGCTAGGCTCGCGTGCCCGTGGCGGTGCTTAAAAAGGGGCTGCCTGCGCAGATGTCAGTCCCACAAGATGCAAGTAAAGAAGCACCGCGGACGACCAGGGACGGTCACAGAGCGACAGGCGGGGTGGTTGACCAGCTGACTGGCCTCCCTCCACAGTCCAACCAAACATATCAAAACAGGAACTCCGCAGATGGAGCTCAGCGTTATGTGTTTTGGACAGCTCACAATAAGATTTTCACGCATCAGAAACTTTGCCTGAGTTTCTCAGCCAGTTTTGTTGATGCCCGGGTTAGTTAAAAGCTGCAGGTTACTGGGCCTCACCCCAGACCTACTCTACTTAAACATATTGGGGTTCACAGAATCCTTATTTTAAAAAACCTATCCAAGTGATATGTTTAAACGTTAAAGTACAGAGAATCACAAACTGGAAGAACTCCTTAATTAAAAATAAGGAATGGAGACCCCCCCACCAAGACAGAAAGGAATTTCCCCAAGGTCTCCCTGAAAGATCCTAAGAAAACGTGAGGTTCTAAGGTTAAAATCCTACCTGACACCCTTTCCCTTCCCCAACTAGTCCTGTGACCTCTAGCAAACTATCCTGTCCTCATCTGTGAAATGGGAGCAACAGTCACACCTACCCCAACTGGTGACTGCGAATATCAAATGGGGCCAAAATGAGTCAACTACCAATCACCGCCCCACCGGAAGTTGATGTTGAACTAAATCTTGATCGCCCTACCCCATTCATCTCCCAGTACCATTGTATGACCATGGAGGTGAAACCATCCAGCCACATGTTAGTCCCAAACCATGTTCACCTCCATCCGCGGCTCAGTGAGTATTTCTTTTCTTGAAGATAGCGAGTCTCCTTGGAGCCTCTGGAGTCTGGAGGGGGAATGTTACCTTCCGCAAGTTGGTGTTGTCTTCCCAAGACAGAATGGACTATGGGGTCTCCATGGGAAGAGTTAGCTGCTAGGGCTTCAAGGCTGGCTCCTAAGTGGTTGCTGGAGGCTTAGAGACCCCACGCCAGCTCTCTCTCAAATGGGGGCAGCTTGTTTGCAACAGTGAGTGAGGTGAGCCCACTACGAAGTCACAGGACAGGAAAAGACCATCCCGTCTAAGCTTTTACATACCCCATTGCAAGCTCCAGAATGTGGTGCCCAGGCCCATATCTCTAACCCACACCCAGAGGACAATTCTCCTCAGCCTTTCCTGCCACTTCTGCCATTGTACATCCAGACAGTTCCCTGTTCTCTTCTATCAAACTCCTACTCAGCTCTCATCCATCTAGTCCAAATATAAATCTTTCTCTGTGATATGCTCTCAAGGTAGAGGCAGTGGGGCCTTCCTCTGTATTCCCAGAACATGTTGTTTGCAACTCTAAACAGACGTCAGCCTACTGTTTGAGTTCAATAGCATCTTTCAGGGGCTCATGAAGGAATCACTCTTCGTAAACACTGGCCTTATTCCCTAACTTCACCAGACCTAACCTTAGTGCTTGATCCATTCCCACCTCTCCCAACCACGTGAGAGGCCTTTTCCTCTTTATGGGTTTGCAAACCACAAAATGACCCAACCACCAGTTACTTGGCCAAAAGTATTCTTGTCATACTTATATTAAAATCCAGCCAACACGATGCTCTGTGCCAAGGGAATGTTCCTTTTCAGGGCAAACACTCTGTCCCCAGGGATGTTAGACAACTTCCATAGCCCCATATTAGCATTAGCTGAAAGTGAGTTTTCCTTGGTGGCCCAACAGAGCACAGCTGCAAAGTGAAAAGCAAAGCTAGAGCTCTACTATGGACCTATTGTTCTAGACAGTTTCTCTGTGAGGGTCAGTTGTACATGTAAGGAAGAAACGAAAGATTGCTCCCCAAAATGGCATCAGGTTACTTATCCCAATTGCGTGGTTCAGTTGCTACTCCAGTGATAAGCAAATAAAGAGGAAGTAGAAGCATAACTTTTCCTAAACTCAAGAAGCAGAGAAGCTTCGGAATTGGTGTGCAGCGGTGCTGCTTGGAGCGCCATTATGAAGGGACAAGAGTGGTCCACTGGGAGGTAAAATTCAGGGCACCTAAGACACAGGGGCTCTAGGAAACAAGGCAGGCATTTGTATTTATCGTTTGCCGTGATATCTGTGAACTTTCTTCTCCCTTTTAATTTTCCCTGTACTTTAATTATATTTCTCAGGCCAGGCACGGTAGCTTACCTCTGTAATCCCAGTACTTTGGGAGGCTGAGGTAGGCAGAGCACCTGAGGTCAGGAGTTCGACCCCAGCCTGGCCAACATGGTGAAATCCCATCTCTACTAGAAAAACAAAACTTAGCTGGGCATAGTGGCAGGCATCTGTAATCCCAGCTGCTCAGGAGTCTGACGTATGAGAATTGCTTGAATACAGGAGGTGGAGGTTGCAACATCATGTGTTGAATGTCCACTTCCCTCCTTATTTTTCAGTTGGAGTGGATTAGCATCTCCAATTCAACATGTTAAAAGAAGAATTACACAAACACACACACACACCCCACTCCTGGCACACACAGCATCTCCTTCCTCAGACTTCCCCATATCAGTTAATGGAGACTTCGTACTTCTAGTTGCTCAAGTCAAAAGCCCAGGAATCATCACTGAGTCCTCTGTTTCTCTTATTTATGGAACATCCATAAGCAAATTCCATGGTCTGGCCCTTCAAAATAAATGTGGAATCCAGCCACTTCTAACACTTCTACCATTACCATCTGAGGCCGGCTCCAACATCTTTGCAATCCTGGGATAGAGTCTTAGCTGACTTCTCCCTTCCACATCTCTTCTTGTCCTCTCAGAGTTTGTACCCTGCACAGCTGCTTGGGTGATTTTAAGAAATATATCAGGGTATATTACTCCCTTGCTTCAAATCCTCCATTTAAAATAAATTTCACATTTATGACAAAATCCAGACTTCTTCATATGGCCGACCAGGTGCTTTATGCTAATGGAATGTGCAGATGCTGCTCCCTAAGGAGCGCCTTTTTCCAGGGTAAATTCTCTATCTCCAATGATGTCAGGCAATTTTGACAACATCATTCTCTACCACTTCTTGCTTTTCATAGATTTTTTTCCTCCAGATTCTACAAAAAAAGAAGATCAAGCCTCCTTTTGCAATGATTTACTTGCTGATGTATATTGGTGCCAGTCACGTGTACTGCTTTCAGATGATTCAGGAAACAGCGATTTGAGAAAGCTGTCATTAAGTTTTCTCTTCTCTTTGTCTGTATGATATTATTTTTACAATTATACTTCTAAAGTTTGCTCTTTCTGAAAACCACAAGACCCGTGTAATTTAAGCAGTGATTTTAGAGGTCTCTGTATATTTTACATTAAATTCCGAAACATGTTCATGATTATTCCACCAAAACTATCAACTTTTACATAAACATCTGTCCTTCTATGAATTACAAAATAATTGTCACCACTCCCACTTAATCAACCATCTTCTCCCCTTCTTTGACCAACTTCTCAAAAATAACACCCAATACTTAAAGGCATCTCTCTCTATTCAGGCATCTCTGTCTATTCTCAGACAGTAAGACGTTCATTTCTTAAACAGTAACATGTTTTCTCCAGCCCCATGCAAAGCACTTCTTTGATATCAGTCTGGAGTCTTCATTCTAAGAGTAAAGTACCTCACTCAGTAATGCGCGTCCTGAGAACCTGGCCTAAGCAGTGCTGGCCGCTTCCTCGTCCAGGCTGGCACTGTCTGTGTTCGCCAGCCCCTCTGCGAAGTTAGTTCATTTGCAGAGCAGGCCAAGTATCTGTAGACTTCACGCAGACGCGGGTGCAGCCTGCTCTGGGACTGGGTCTCTGCATCATACGGGTGGAGCTCTCTCTGCTGCGGTCAGCGGATCCCGCCTGGATGCTCGTCCCGCCATCGTCGCCCACCTCGCAGCTGCAGAACGGCAGCAACTACCACACACCGAAGCAACTTGGCGGGTTATTCGCCCTGCAACTCCCGCCAGCGCGCTGCTCCCGCTCGCAAATCAAAAGTCGGAAAGCGCGAAACCGCAGCCGCGCAGCTCCTCCTTGGCCTCCACTGGGAGACAGGGGACGCCGATGAGCGGGAAGGAGCAGGGCAGTGATTGCTTAGTTTATCCTGGGAGGCGGGAGCTGCCTTGGACTCAGTGGTAAGGGGGAAGGGATCACTAAGACCCGCGTGAGTCATCCGTACAATAGGGAGGGTGGGCGGGTTGGCGCGCAGTCCCCTAGGCCAGAGATGAGTCATTTACATCCAATGAGAGAAAAACAGCCTTCAGAGACTCTTCGTCCATTGGCCAGCGAGAGTGTCAATTCCCAGGTTCCTGCCGCGCGCAGGCGTGCCCTTCTAGGCGGGAAAAGTTCAGCTGAGAGCTACAAAAGACCAGCCTTTCCGGCACCTGCGAATCCAGAGCGGTGGGCACTGACTGGCACGTGCACTCTGTGGACAGACTCTCCGGTTTTGTGAGTGGTTTTTCTTTTTCTGGGTCGGACCTGGAGTTCTCTTAGGGGGATGGCTGACAAAAGCAATAGGCAGAAGGACCTCGGCCCAAAGTCAAGGAGGTTTTGGATGGGGAGCTGGGCAGCCGCCAGTGTGGTAATTCCCTTCCCCGCCCCTCAGCTTGAAAGACCAAGAGTTTTACTCCTGAAAAGATATTTGGAGATCGTCTGGGTTTTCCTGAATCTCAAGAAGGTCGTTTGACCCTGGTGGGTCCTTTCCTTGCTCAGCGCCGTTCGCGCCCATAGAATGAGACCAGGTTCTGTTAAGTAGAGCAGAAACTATTCACTGATCAAGGAATGGAGTAGGGGAGCCCCTGCTCAAAGTGCCTGGGATGTAGTGTGGGGGTGCTTCTTAAGGTCTTTTAGGGCACGTAGTTGGAGAGCAAGGATTCCGGGAAAGAGGTGGGGCTTTCCAGAAAGCGCTGAGTGCAGCAGTCTCGTATTTCCTGTGCACCCCAACACTACATGTGCCTGGCAAGGTGCATTTCTCCCCGAGGCAGAGATTTAGGTATGATCATTAGCAAGGATTCAGGTTAGGGTAGCGCTTCTAAGTTCGTTTCCCATCTTGTAGCATGGTGGTTACTGACATGCACTCTCTGTTTCTGTAAGCAAGCACAGCTTCAAGCACAGGTGACCTTCATAGGTTCTGGGGCTTTAGGAAAGCATTGAGGTCATCCTGCGGTGACAGAGGCAGCTGTTCAAACAATGTGGTGCGCGTTTGAGAGGGGAGTTGCGGGGTGAGGCAGGTAAAATTGCAGATTCCACAGCCACACCCCGACATAGAGAATCAGAGTCTGTGAGGGTGGGATCTGGATTCCTTTTTAAAAAGCTCAGAGGAACCAATTCACACGAACAATACAAGTTTGATCTGAGCCAAAGTCCTTAATTTAGAAATGAGGAAATGGGGATCCGTAAAAGGGTCACAGGGAGAGGGCTGGAGGAAAGTTAGACTATGACAGTTTTAGGGTGGTTCTTTCCTGGCCTTGAGAAGTTTTCTCAGCTGCTGCTCTGATCAGTACACAGCTGGATGCTTTAGGGCAACCCTCTTCATATATCTGGAGTTCCCTCTCTTGCAGGTCTCCCGCCAGGTCTGTGGCCTGTGACCTCTTGTCACCCTGGTCTCTCAGCTTTGTCTCCTCAAATCTGGAATTCCAACTAACTTTGTCTTGCCGCCCTTCCTTGCAACACTGGCCTGGAATCCTTCAAGGTAGTCTGCTAATGTGGATTATAGGATGCATTTCAATTGTCACTGTCCTTAACTGCATCATGTCCAGTTCCTTGCAAACCATGGTTTCATATATTTTGCTCTTTTTGTTTTGTTTTATTTTCAGACTAGGTGGAAATCCGGTCCCTGTTACTCCTTTTTGGCCAGAAATTCAAGGTAATGACTTTTAATGTTTCTGACTACTAGTTCTATCATCTCTCTCACTTCTGGACCTGTCTCTATTCACTGATGTTTCCTGTCATTATGGGTCATATTTATCCACTTTTTAAGTGCTTGCTGATTTTTTTATTAGTTATCAAGCTTTGTTAATTTCACAACATTGGGTGCCAGAAATTTTTACATTCCTGTCAATATTCTTGAGCTTTGTTCTAGTATGTTGATATTTTACATGGAAACCATTTTATACTTTCAAAGCTTGCTTTTATTTTTTAGGTGGGACAAGAACTAGTGTTAATTTTGTCCCACTATGGAAGAAATACCTTTCTGAGTAGTCTCCCTGATACTTCATGAATTATGAAGTTTTCTAGTCAGATTTTTGTGAACTGAAATTATACACAGTCCTGTATGAGCCTCAGAAATTGTTACGTCTACTCCTTTTGGGTGATTCTTTTCCTGTTCCTTTTCAGCTGTTTCATTCCACCCATGCATTGACCAAGCTGAAATCTCAAGGGATACCCACTGCAGATCTCTGATACTGTGTGCTCCTGTGGCTCTCTTCTCCCTAGTACTCTGTCATACAAGTTCCAGTCATCCTGGCCTCCCCAAACTCCCACCTTGTCTTCTCAACTCAGGGAAACTGTGAGACTCTGCCTGTTTCTCCTTCCTAAGATATGCCTTGGAAACTGCATACAATAAGCTAAATGTCCATAGGGCTTACCTCATATGATTTTCTTCTCAGATATTAGAGATGAGGTCCCACACCACCTGATGTCCAGTGTTTGAAAGTGGTTATTTCATAGATCTTGTTTTTTTGGTTTTTTTTAGACATTTCACGTGGCAGAATAAATTCAATCCTTGTTTCTCCATCTTATCCACTAGTAGAAGTTAGTTATATTATCTTTGAACTCATCATGAATTCCATGAAGACTGAAGAAAACAAGTCATTTAGTGCCACGGGAGATGACCAGAGGACTAGACCTGAAGTTTCAGAGGTGTGTCTACTTTTTTACAACTCCCCACAGGAGTGATAGTCTAACCATAGTGCCATATGAGGTTCTTGGAGATAAGTTCTTAAACAATGGTAGTTATAAGTCTTTCTCTTAGGTAGTTTAAAATATATTTGGGGAGCTCATACACATGAGTGCTTGTGGAAAGCAAAATGATAGGGTATGAGTTAACAGTGCTAAACGTGTCTTAAGACAACAAGATGACTAACAAACAATATAGGCACTTAAAATCTTGGAAAGTGTAGACAAGCAAAAATAATCAGCTAATGTTTACTGAGGAAACACTGTAGGCCTGGAATTGTGTCCCATTATATTGATTATTCCATTTAACAGTTAATAGAACATGCAGTAAGTATTATTATCATACTTATTTTACAAAAGAAGAAACTGAAGCTCAACTTGCTTATAGTTGCAGAAGTAACGGACTTCAGAGCAAGGATCTGAACCTAGGCTGTCAGAATGCGGAGACTGGTTTTTGACCCACACTATTTTGCTCAAAATATGCAAACTGATAATACTAATTTGAGACATAAACAAGTGATTTTAGAGTACAGAGAGAAGAATGCTTAATTCAGACTTAGGAAACTACAGCAGTGTCATATGAGAAATGATTTATTAATGAATAATAAATCTAAAATTGTCAAACTCATAGGTGTAGAAGTGGTTGTTGGGCTGGGAAGAGCGGAAAATGGAAGTGTTAGTCAGGTGGTACATAGTTTCCTTATACAAGGTGAATAAGTTCTAGGGATCTGTACAGCCTGGGTGCCAATAGTTAACACTATTGTACACTCAAATTCTTGCTAAAATGATAGATCTTATGTTAAGTGTTCTTATTACAAAAATAATAAGACAGCAGGAAAAGACTTTGGGAGGTGATAGATAGGTTGACGGCATAGATTGTGGTAATAATGTATCTCCATACTCATCAAGGTGTATACATTAAGTATGTACATTAATTATGCATTTTGTATGTCTAACACTAATTTATTTTTTAAAAAGAACGAATGACATTTCACTAGCATATCAAGGATGAAGGAATGGCCTGAGGATAGTCATGTACACAGGAAAACATATTTGGGGGACAAGATAGCTTTATTTGATGCTGTATAAGGAGAATTCGAGAATGTGGTATGCAAATACTGCTTTCTGTACTGATAAGGTAGTATAGTGCCAAGATCACAATAGGCTTTATATCAATAAGAGCTTTCCATATTTCCAGTAGAAATATTTTCTAATTGTGAAACAATAAAATGGATTCATTGGCTCACATGAGTGGACATTCCAGAATTCAGCTGAGCTCTTCATTCAGTGGTATACAATTTCTTTAAGGACTTGTTTGTGTGTTCAGTTCCTATGTTCTGCTTTTCTTGCTATCCCCTGGCTGGCTTTCTGCATAGTGACAAATAGAGCTGCAGTAGTATCAGGTGCTTTACTCTCCCAATAATGAGTCTATCCTGGTTTCCTGAGGAAACTTCTGTTTGCCATCTAATTGTCCCAACTTAAGTAGCTCACCCATTTCAGCACAAAACCTTGTGACTGAGAGGGCACATATAGATATTCTTAAGCTGGCATGAATTCATTTCCATACATGTATGGCTCCTAAAAAGTGGGAGAGGAGTAGAATAGCTTTCTGGAGAATAGCTGCAGTATCTTTTTTTTCTTTGAATTCCATGTGTAGGTCTTTGGATTTTCTTCTGTAAAAAAGGAGACGTGTTTACAGACTTTATCTTTGTATTGCTTAGGAGGAGTTATTCAATTCACTTTGGACTTTGTTAAGTTAAATATTAATGTTAAAATGTTTAGGGCTATTTTGTTCAAGACAGTTGCCAATAATCACATGTGATTATGTAAATTTAAATTTAAATTCAACTTAACTAAAATCAAATAATGAAAAAGGTGAATAGTACAAATTCTCAGTTACATCACATGTCAAGTACTTAAGAACAACCACTTGTGGCTGTGGAATTAGACAGTACAGATGTAGAACATTTCCATCACTGCAGACATTCTATTGGGCAGTACTAGTCTAGGGCATCCAATGATAGAACAGAACTAGGGTATAAAACTGCCAAACTATTTGTCTGGAAAATAGAACGAGAGGGAAAAGTCAAAATAAAGGAGGCAACAAAGCAAGGGAATATAAATTTAGAAAAAGTGGAAAAAGTAGAAGATACAAAAAAAGTGATAGAAATGAACACAAAAACCCCTACACCCCATTAACTGTCTTACAGATTATTTGAAAGGCTTTAACTTTTATTATTTCCTTTAAATTTATTTATTTCATAGACAGTAAAATTCAGTCTTTCTGGTATACAGTTGAATGGCCTATAACAAATGCCTACAGTAATGTAACCATGACCAAAATCAAGAAGCAAAGCCGTTCCATCACCCTAAATAATTCCTTGTGTGGTTCCATCACTCTAAAAAAATTCCCTGTTCTCCCCACTAATCCCCTATTCACCCCAGTCCCTGGTAACCACTAATCTCTTCATTACTCTAGTGTTGCCTTTTCCAGAACATTATGTAAATGGAACATACACTGAATCATACCCTTTGAGTCTGGCTTATTTCACTTAGAACATTCCACTTAAGTGTCATAAGTTTTGTTCATGCATTGATAGGTTTTTCTTTTTATTGCTGAGTAGCATTTCACTGTGTGAATATATCAAAATCTGTTTATCCGTTCACTCACTGAAAAGCATTTGAACTGTTTCCCATTTGGGGACTTTGTATATAAAGCTGTTGTGAACATTTGCATACAGTTTTTTGCATGAAGATTAGTTTTCATTTCTCTTGGGTCCACCTAGCAGTGGAATTGCTGTCATGGAAAGTGTATGACATAACTTTAATTTTATAGGAAATTGTCAAAATGTTTACAAAGTGGCTGTATGATTTCCCTTGCTCGCTACCAATGTGTGAGAGTTCCAGTTGTTTCATACACTTTTCAACACAAAGTTTTTCTGACTTATTCATTCTCATAGGTATGTAATGGCATCTTTTTGTGGTATTAATTTGCATTTCACTAATGACTCATGATTTGAGCATCTTTTCATGTGTTTATATCATCCACATATCTTTAGTGAAGTGTCTATTAAAATATTTTGCCCGTTTTTATCCTGGTTGGTTATTGCTGAATTTTGAGAGGGCTTTACATATTTTGGAAACAAGTCCTTTGTCATATTGCTTTTCTCATAATATTTGTGATAATTGCTGATATTTTATCTCTGTGTGGCTTGTCTTTTCATCCTCTTAGTCCTGTTTGGGAGGGAAAAGTTTTCAACTTTGATGAAGTTCACTTTCTCTATATTTCTCTTTGTGGATCATGCTTTTGTTTTTCACATCAGAGAACTGTGCTAAATCTAAGATCACAAAACATTTGTAAGTTTTCTTCCAGAGTTTTGTAGTTTTAGATTTAAGTCTGCAATTTATTTTAAGTTTTATTTATTTTTTGTATGGTGCTATATCTGGATCAAAGTTTGTGTGTTTGTGTAAATTGTGTGTTGATTGTGTAAAAAAATTAACCCAATTGTGGATGATTAGCATCTTAACAATGTTGAGTCTTCCAATCTTGAACACGATATATTCTCTATTCATTTTGGTCTTGTTTAATTTATTTTGCTGCTGGGTACCTGGGAGAATAGGCAAACCTGGTGCATGAAGGCAGAGCAGGGAGTGGGTGATTGAAGTGGCAATGTGACTGGTGCACTGTTCTCTCCAAGGTCACCAGACAAGATGAGAACTAGAAAGATCAGAAGTACAAGGCACAAGTGACAGAGGTTAGTCATCCTGACATCATGCAGCTTTAAGTTTGTCCAGAGAACTGTGAGTGGCTCCTCCTAGCAGACTTTGTGCCATTACCTCTGGGTCTCTGGAGTGTGTCTTGCCGCTTTGACGAGAAACCCTTGCTTCCTCCATCCTACGTAAACTCCTCAAAGGAGAAACCTCCAGCACTGGAATCTCCCTCTCCAGACAAAAGCTCTGCACAGATGGAGTCACGACTCCATCAGCGTCCCCCAGACGGAGTCACGACTCCATCAGCATCCCCCACACTTAGAGTCCCCTGGAAACTATATGGTCAAGATCATAAGTTATGTATGCCAGATGCAACAGTCTGTTGGGCACATTATACACGTCTTATGGGAGTCTCACCACACCTGGAGGGAAATGTTTTCCAATTTGATAGAAAACAGAGGGGAGGTATTTGTTCAGAATGCATTTGAAGCCTGGCCCCTCAGTTAGCAAACTTTGTTGACCAGCTTCTACTTTAGGGACTAGGCATGTGAAAGAAGGACAGAGTCCCAGCTCTTGTGAACTTTACATGTTAAAGAGTGAAAGAGACTATCCAGGAAACAGACAAATAGAAAGTTTTCGCTAGTGGATCAAGAACATACAAAGGTAACAGAAAGTGGCAGGTGTGTGCCTTGGAGTGCTACTCTGGCTGGGGAAGTCAAGAGGCCCCTGAAGTGGCCCTAAAGAGACCCAAGGGAAAGCCAAACAGAATGGTGAGTGCACAAGCCCTGAGAATGGCTAGGGCTTCCTGTCCGGGGCCTGAGTGGGCAGCATAGCTGGGACCAAGGGGAGAGGAGCTGAGCAGCAGAAGGTGGGGCAGAGGGAGGGGTGGACAGGGGCCAGAACACTCTAGCCTCATGGGCCTTGGAAAAGAGGGGATGGGAAGATGCTTGAAGGGACAAGAGTTGAGAGTGGAGGCTGTTCCACAAACATCCAGGCTAAAGAGGAGAGGGCCTGGGGTGGCCTGAGACTGGGAGCTGAAGGGGCAGAGAGGAGGGGGTGGAGTGGATGAGAGGTGTGAAGGAAAAGAGATGGAGAATGTAGGGCTTAAACTGTGGAGGTCAGAGAGGGAGCAGAAATGACAAGTGAGTTTTGACCCTAAAACCCAAGCACTTTATCACTGACAGGAACTTTGCCTTTTTCTTCCTTGTCTCTAATTGGCCAGGACAGTGGTGAGTACATAGTATTCATTCAATTATTTATTCAATGAACATTTGTTGCAAACCTACATGCCTGGTACATCACAGGCACCAAGGATATACCAGTGAATGTGGTGATATCCTTGTTCTCTTGGAGCTGATACTATAGAGGGAGAAAGGAAAAATAAATTGTGTGTATGTGTTTGCATGCACATGTGTGTGTGTGTGTGTGTGTGTGTGTTTTGATATGGGCGGAAGGGAAAAGAATGGTGGAGGCTGTTTTGGAAGTGGTGATAATCGGCTTCTCTGATAAGGTAATATCTGAGACCTGAAAGGAGAGAGGAGGTGAGTCCTAGAAATATCTAGGGGAACAACACTGAAGATAGAGAAAGCAGCAAGTACAAAGGTTCAGAGGTAGAAGGGTGCTTGTTAACTGACCAATAAGTCTAGTGCTTGTTGACTCACTAATCAGTACCTGTGTCCCTTCCATTAGACTTGGAATCTCTAAGGAACATGCCTGGGTTTTCTCATCAGACAAGAGGGGTCAGAGAGGTGGGATGGGGGCCACTTTCTCTCTTTCTTTATGCTGTTATTCTTTTTTCCAGTCCTGGCCAGGCTTAGAAGTAGGGGCCAGGGAAAGACAAGGGTTGAGTCTGTTACAATCTGGAGAAAAGGTAGAGAAAGTCAAGGAATAAGAAGGTTCTGTGCTGTTCCAGAGCCCACCACTCCTACCCATGCTGTTTCTGCTTTTAACACCTGCAGGTCCCACCCTGTCATCCAGTTCCCCACCTCTGCCACTGTTGTGGCATCCATCACACTAAAACTTTCTGTTTCTTGTGTTACCAGTCACAAGTTTTTAGTCTCGCATGCAATAGAAATTGACACAAGGCCAAGTGAGTTTCCCAGACAAGGCTTTATTAGAGGCTTGTTCTCGAGTACAAGGGAGACAGCACTGGAGTGAGTTCTCCAGATGGCTCCCCAAGGATAGATCTTTTTGCTGTTTTAAAAAAAGCTGACATGAAAAGCATGAGGTATGCTAATATCATTGTATGTGTTGGGTGGACTGTAGAGTGTGCAGGCACAGTGAGAAATCATGTTAGTACTTACATCACATGATCAAAAAATGGTGGATAAGTCCCTCCCTGGGTGGGGATTTTCACATAATAGGCAAGCGATGAGGTAAAGTTTGGTCATTCTACTGGTCCTGTGTTCATGCAAGTGATAAAGTTAACTCCCTTGAATGAGATTTATGGTAGAATGCTTCTTAGTTTCTTAAAGGTCTTACAGCCAATGAGGATGGCACCAGTGGAGATGCAAGTTCTGGTAGTCAATGGAAAAATGCATTATTGGTGGTGGAGGCAGAGTCCTGCCCCTACTCTCTTTCACTTGGATATTTACTTCCCGGTGCATTATTTGCCTCTTTGGCTATCTTGACAGGGGTTGGGCATAATTTCACTGGGAATGCTGTGAATGTGGTTATTTCCTGCTCTGCTTCAAGGCCTCGAGACTGAGAAGGTACATAGAAGACTCCAGAATCTTAGAATCTCAGCTCAGATTCCATCTATACTCTGACTTGTGTCCTGGACCTTAGTCACTTCCTCTTTATTTTTCCTCAGTCATTTCTGTTTCTCTAGCTAACTTGCTGACATAACATGTTGCTCTAAATTCTGCTGATTCAAAACTCTTTTATTCTTACCAACAAAGCATAACAGGCATCTCCAAATATGCCTGACCACACATGAGCTCTTACAAGGCCTACAGTGAATTCAGATTACCCAATCCAATAATTTATTCTAATTTTAATTGTAGACACTCCCCTCCTGGTAAGGTGAAATGCTGCATCCCAAAGGCCCTTTCCACAGAGCATTCCAGGGCTCAGTGAAGAGACATTCAAAAGAGCCAGGTCCTCGTTTCCCATGTGTGCCCCTCTTCTGGAGCCCAGAGCTATAGAGGGAAGAGTGACTGGCTTCTAGGACTCTTAACTGAAGAGAAGGCAGTTGAGGACCACCAAGGAAAGGCCTCAGAGTAGAGAGGAGCTAAGGTAGCTGGGCCTAGTCAGCTGCTCTTTGTCTTAACTCAGGGGTGCTCAAAGCCTGGCCCCTAGGATGGCAGAATCAACACAGACTGAAGCCTCACCCTAGATATATTCCGTCAGATCCTCTGGGTTAGGGCTCAGCAATCTGTGTTTCAAGAAACCCACAGGTGATTCTGATGCAGAATGGTGGCAAGAACCCAGACCCAGAGTGGGACTGTCAGGCAGGTGGAGTCCTGGCTCTCCAGTAGACTCTGAACATGAGAGGCCATGGGCAAAGCCCTTCTGGACCTGGGCATCCATTTCTCCATTTGACAAGCCCCAGATTTTTTACCAGGTCTCTGAGGTAGTGATAGAATCAGGTTAACATCTCAATGGGAGATGCACAGAGAACCGTAACCTTCCCCCTTTCTCACTTAGAGGGAAAACAAACTATGTGCAGTTGCTTTGAATGTCTTTGGGTAAAGTCACAGGGGAGCTGCCTGCCCTCTGAATGAGCCAGATAATTTGATTTACCCTATTTAGTTAGAGATCTTGCTATACCTTAAGCAGAAAACCCACCACCACTAACACATACTTTCCCACAACCCTGGAAAGGAAGAGACATGTTTTAGTTGGAATTTGCTATCCCTAGACCCTCCTTCCACTTCCACTCTTTTTTGGCAAGGGGACTTTTCTGTACTGCCTCCTTAAGAACTCAGGTCCCATCAAAGTGTGGAAAGAACAATTACATTTGTTTGGCATGTTTGCTTTTTTGATAGCTTCTGAGGAGATTAGGAGGAGGGCAGGTTTTTCAATCCTCCTTTAGGGATGCAAGTACGATTACCTCAAAAGTTTCCACTCCCTTCACACTTACCAAGGGTCCCCATAAGAGCCTGGCCTTTCACATATATTATCTCACTTACCAAGCACAGCTCAAAGATGTTAAACAAGTAGCCCAAGGTCACACAGTGGGTGGTACATGTAGCAGAGCCTGGATGTGTGCTTCCTCCCTCTGGACCCTACCGCCTCCCGCAGAGGTTTCACAGGGCAAGCTAGGACTGGCACTGAATCCTCAGGCCACTTAGTACCCTGTCATGGCCCTCAAGGAATCCACATCCCAGGCAACGACTTCTTCTGAGGTTTAGGAGTGAGGGAGTGACTCCCCAATCCTCCTCCTGTTACCAATGCAGGGTCTTCACTAAAAGTTGTCCTGCTTCTTGGCATTTTAAAGAAAGACTTAGTAAAAACATACAAACAAAGCAACAAAAGAAAGAAGCAACGAAAGCGTAGATTTATTGAAGTGAAAGTATGCTCAACAGAGTAGGAGCAGGCTTGAGCAACGGGCTCAAGAGCACTGGTTGCAGAATTTTCTGGGGTTTAAATACCCTCTAGAGGTTTCTCATTGGTTACTTTGTTTACACCCTATGTAAATGAAGCAGTAGCCCACAACCAGTTTTATTGGTTGAGGGAGGGGACCAACTAGAGGTACTTTCCATGTTTCATCTGCAATGCGGTGGAAAGCAGGAACTGGGGGCATAATCTGCAAAGGGAGGAGCCTCTGATTCTTTTGTTACTTGGAGAGGTGGAATTTTCCTTTTGATTCAGTTGTAGGAAGTGAGTGTGAATCATCCTTAGGTTCCCTGACTCCAGGTCCTGTTCTTCTGCCTCACTCCTTCAGACTTGGGGCATCCCTCTTGTCTCCAAGGGGGCTCCTCAGGGCTGCATTTGATCATTCAGCAGAACCTGAATTGGGGAAGGCAGCCAGGTCTAGTTTAATTTCCTACAATATATTTTAGGACAAAAGTCTTGCATATATTGTCAGAGTTTTCTACATAGATTACCTGTCATCTATGAATTAAGATAATTTTACTAATTTCTTTCTGATAGGGATGCCTTTTATTTATTTCTGTTTTTTATTGCACTGGCTAAAACTTCCAGCATAATGGTATAGAGATTCTGCCAGAGAAGACATTCTTGCGTTTTTTTCTAGTCTGGGGAATGCATTCAATCCTACACCATTAAGTATGATGTTACCTGTAAGTTCTTCTTAAGTGTTCTTCATGAGATTGAATAAGTTTCCTTTTATTCCTAGGTTGCTGATATTATTAGAAATAGATGTCAGGCTTACCAAATGCTTTTTCTATGTCTGTTGAGATGATTCTATGTACATATAGAAATTATAATTTTTCTAGTTGGCTTATTACAGTGATAACGTTTTTTCAAAAGTTAAACCAACCTTGCATTCCTGGTATTTACCTATTAGTTCTTGAATTTATGTTTATATTGGCCTGTAGTTTTCTTTTCTTGTAATGTTTTGCCTGTATATTATAGAGCTAATATTTCCCTATTGCTGAGGCAATGTTCTTTTTGGTATTGTGCTCAATGCCCCATGAATTATGATGTTTTCCCTAGGTCTGGTGGGAACAGCAACTATTCCCAGCCCTGTAAGATCTCCAAGGATTGTTCCTTCTAATCTTTTTGGGTAGTTGATTTCCCTGACTTAGGTGATTTCCTCACATGCATGTGCAGACCACTAGTCATCTGAAGACTTATGGGGACCCTCTCTGTACAGTCTTCTCCTGCCCTTCAGAAGCTAAACCCATTGGCTTCCCAGAACTCGGTTCCTTTTCCTCAGCTCAGTTGCTACTGAGGTTTGCCTGGATTCTTTTCCCTGCACCATGGCCTAGAGCCTCTTTTCAGGCAGTAAGCTCAGGCAGTCATAGAGTGTGCATCATTGTTTTTCTGTTTCTCAAGTACCACTGTCCTTTGACTAATGCTGAATGTCTTGGAAACCATTTTGTGTATTTTGTCCATTTCTCCAGGATTTTCAGGCAGGAGTATAAGTTAGTTCTATGTTATTCCATGGTGGCCAGAGTAGAAGCTCAGGATGCTGCTTTTTTTATTTTTCCAAAGACTTTAGTTTTAATTAGTGGAAATAATAGGCAATAATGGGCTTACTTTATCTTGGCTGCCCCTATTACTGTCAAATATATAAATATAAACATACCAGAAGGCTTCTTAGCCAGATTAAGGGCATCCTCAAAAATCTCACAGGGAACATCATGTTAAATAATGAATCATTATAAGTATTTCCTTTACAATGAGGGAGAA
Organism: Trachypithecus francoisi; assembly: GCF_009764315.1. Lineage (NCBI taxonomy): Eukaryota > Metazoa > Chordata > Mammalia > Primates > Cercopithecidae > Trachypithecus > Trachypithecus francoisi. Next base: position 14,418,044 of record NW_022681473.1, on the reverse strand, counting down.
TAGAGGAGTTCTCACTATTACTGCCTTTATTTAGCTGGTAAATAAAATTTAATTTAGCCAATACAGTGTGATAAGAAAAAATAGAAAAAAGATAATGTTTGAGGATTAAAAAGAAGGGAACAAAGTATATTCATGAAATATTCACAGATGGTATCATATCTATTTTTGAAACAAAAAAGATTTATAGATAAAATATTAGAATGATTATAATGTAGGAAATTGGCTAGGTTTAAGGTTGATATTTACAAAACAATGGATTTAGCTTAGTCAGCAATATCAGAAAATGTAATCCCTCAAAAATTATTTTATAATGCCTAGAAAAATATTATTTACTTAGGAAGAAATGTAAACATTATTTGTTAACCATTTATGGAGAAAATTATTTTGTTGAAGACTTGAAAATGAGACATAAATCAATATCAAGATATACTAATGAGTAGAAAAACTCAAAATTAAGACAGTATTTGGTGAATATACAGAAAAATATACCATTGGAACAGAACAGAGAGAGTAGAGACAGACTCACAAATTTCAAGATATGACAATATCTTTGTATTAGTTTGTGCTATGGTTTGAATCTTTGCATCCCCCACAATTCATATGTTTAAATCCTAATCTCCAAGGTGATGGCATTAAGAGATGGGGCTTTGGTGGGTGATTAGATCATGAGGGCTCTGCATCATGTATTTTGTTAGAAAAGTCCAGACTATGTAGTCTCTTAGAGGTAATAAAGTACCACTGACCGTGTGGCTTAAACAACAGAAATGCAATGTCTCATGATTCTGGAGGTTCAAAGTCCAAGGTCAAGATGTCAGCAGAGTTCGTTACCTGTTAGGGCTGTGAGGGAAAGATCTGTTCCAGGACTCTCTCCTTAGCTTATAGTTGGCCATGTTTTTCCTATGGCTCTTTACCTCATCTTCACTCTGTGTGTGTCTGTCTCTATGTCTATATTTCCCCCTTTTCTAAGGATGCCAGGGGTATTGGATTAGGGGCCCATCCCACGGCAGTGTGACCTCATTTTTAACTAAGTATATCAACAAGAACTGCATATCCAAATAAGGTCACATTTTGAGGTACTAGGAGTTAGGACTATAACATGTGAGTTTTGAGGGGACACAGTTCAACCCATAACAATCTTATGTGGCAAAACTGGCAGTACAGATCAGTGGAGAAAGAATGAACAATTCAGTCAGCATCGCTGGAGTAATTAGTTATCCACATGCAAAAAAATAAACAGTGATACCTACTTCAAGCTATATACAAAAAATAATTCCCGACTAAAAACTTGAATGGTAAAAGCAACCTTTACAATTTTTAGAAAAAAAAACAAAACAAAACAGAATTATCCTGTGAAAGGTGTTCTAATGATATAAAAAGATTAATAAACTTGACAACATTTAAATTAACTCCTTTATGACACCTGAGAATGAAAAATCAAGAAGAAATTCAGAATAGATGTTTGACACGTATCATAAATAAGTAATTTGTATCTACAATATTTAAAATACTCCTAGAATCAATAATAAAAAGACAAATAATCCAATATAAAAATGAACAAAAGACATAAACAAGCATTTTAGAGACTGAAGTGTGAAAAGGGGTTCAATTTCATTAGTAATTAGGAAACTACTGTTTAAACCCTCAATAAGATGCTATTTCACACCCACAAAATAGGGAAACATTAAAACAGATAACACCAAGCTTTGATGAAGACATGGAATAATGAAAACTCTCATTTCTCATTGGTGGAAGTGCAAGGTGGTACAACCATTATGTTAAATAATATGGCAATATCTATTATAATAAAGGTGATTACTCATTTTCTTTTTCTCCTTGCCTCATGTTTTCAAATATTTATTGCTAAACTCTATTTCTGAAGTTGAGCAATTCTACTTCTAAGTCTATCCTTGCACGTGTGCACCAGGAAACATATTTGAGGATATTCATAGCAAAATGAACCACTGCTTTTATTAGAAAAACCCCAGAAATAACAGAAATGTGTATAAACAGTTTACTTCTTCAGTGAATTATCTCTAACTGTAAAAGTGGATACAGAATTTCGTCAACTAAGATGAACCTCAAAAAAGTAGTGCAGGCCAGGCGCAGTGGCTCATGTCTGTAATCCCAGCACTTTGGGAGGCTGAGGTGGGTGAATCACGAGGTCAGGAGTTCAAGACCAGCCTGGCCAAGATGGTGAAATCCTGTCTCTACTAAAAATGCAAAAATTAGCCGGGTGTGGTGGTATGCGCCTTTAATCCCAGCTACTCAGGAGGTTGAGGCAGAGAATTGCTTAAACCTGGGAGGGGGAGGTTGCAGTGAACCAAGACTGTGCCACTGCACTCCAGCCTGGGTGACAGAGCGAGACTCTGTCTCAAAAAAATAAATAAATCAAATAAAAAAGTAGTGCAAATCACAGAAGAACACATTCAGGTGGATCTGTTTATATACAATCAAAACCAGCAAAATGAAACAGTGTACTATTTATACTTTTACTACATATATATATGTCCCTAAATAAGTGTAAGACAATGATAATTTTAAAACAAATTCAGACTTAGTGGTGGTCCATGAGAAGGAGAAAAGGAAATAAGATGAAGGAGGGACACACTGTATGCCTCTAATGATTTGTAGTGTAATTTGTAGTGTGCTATTTCTTAGGTTGGGAAGGAGATACACAGATGTTTATTATATGAAATATAAGGTGTCATAAACTGCTTTTGCCTGCATATATTTTATAGTTTTTTAAAAACACAGTATATAAGAGAAAGGAGGAGATGCTGAGGACTATTCACAGGATACTAGCTTGAGTAGTCAAATGGGTAATGACACCATTATCAGATTCAGCAACACAGGAAGAGGGGCACAATTAAATTTTATGACTCTGGTTTTGAAGGGGCTAAGAGTGAAATGTCTCTGACGTATCCAAGAGTAGATGTCAAAGAGGCAACAAAATATTGATATCTGGAGCTTAGATGAGAGGTCAGTGCTGCAGAGATAGATTTGGGCAATAAATATTTGAAAACATGAGGCGATAGAAGAGTCCCAAGACAAAAAGGAAATCACTATTCCTGAGACCTAAGCTCATTCCATTTCACCTACCAAATGATCCAAGCTGAGCTGTACCTTCTGATTTTACTCTCTCCAGGCTTATTCCTCTATTTATATAGACTAGATCCAATACTTCAGACTTCACAATGATTTCCTTCCAAGTTATGTTGACTCCTGTCATATAATGTTTTTTACTTATGTTTTTCATTTCTGTTGCATCAGATTCTCAATATCTTGTATCCTAGGCTACTACCAACTGATTGTATTTGAGTATTTATATTTATTTATGTATCCCATCCTATTATTTATCTGTCATTTTAATATATTTTCTTAGTGCTATCAAAACCATTTACAGAACAGAAACTAAACAGATTTTAATGGGAATCCTTGAAAGGTGATGTTTCAAAGGCCGGGCGCAGTGGCTCAAGCCTGTAATCCCAGCACTTTGGGAGGCCGAGACGGGCGGATCACGAGGTCAGGAGATCGAGTCCCTCCTGGCTAACCCGGTGAAACCCCGTCTCTACTAAAAATACAAAGAACTAGCCGGGCGAGGTGGTGGGCGCCTGTAGTCCCAGCTACTCGGGAGGCTGAGGCAGGAGAATGGCGTGAACCCGGGAGGCGGAGCTTGCAATGAGCTGAGATCCGGCCACTGCACTCCAGCCTGGGCGATAGAGCAAGACTCCATCTCAAAAAAAAAAAAAGGTGATGTTTCAAATATCTAAAAGATAAATTAAGTAAGTCCAGCTTCACTAGTAAGTGAATAAATGTACATTCTAAAAACAGTCAAATTAGATAGATTTTATATAGCAATTGGCAAACATTTAAAATAGTAACACTCAGATCCTCTTAGGGAATCAACCATAGGGGTGAGGTTGGTCTTGAGCAGCTGGAGAGAAGGGATGGGGTAAGTTGATACAATTCTCTGGAAGGCAGTTAGGCAAAATATATGTTGCAAAATATGTTTATATCCTCAGTTGTGGTATTTCCACTCCTGGGAATATGACCTAGGGAAATATTCAAATGTGCAGACAAAAATGTTATATTTGTAGGAAATTTTGTCATATTTAGAGTAAAAATCTGAAAATAATCTAAATATTCAGGAATGAAAGGATGGATTACAAATTATTATACAGTGAAATATTCTATAGCCCCTCAACTTGTGGTTTCAAAGGTTGCTTAATGCACAAAGTAGTGACACGTTGCCTAGTGAAAAATAAAGTCACATGCAACATAGTATTTAAGAAACATAAGATTTAGATCTGCATATGAAATAATAGAGGGCTATTTCTGATCCATTTCAAGTTAGGTATAACTCATTTCTTTGCATCTGGATATCCAGTTATTCTAGCACCATTTGTTACAAAGATGATATTTCCCCCATTAAATGGTCTTTGGACCCTTATTGAAAATCAAAGTACTACTTTTAAAAATCAGAAAACAAAATCAAAGTATACAGAGAAAAAAATAAAAATTAAAATAAAATGTAGAATGAATATCTCTGGTGATAGAACAGTGATTGATTTTTTTCTCCATTATTCGTTAACCATTATATTATCCAATTTTTATTCAGAAATCTATTCTATCATTAGAAAAATATAAAACATTATTAAGGGTGATTCCTTTTAACCTCTTTAACCTTTCCTTTTTAAGGATACTGTCATGAAGCGGACATGTGCTGACACACCTGTTGATCATTGTCTATCTGGCATAAGAAAGTGTAGCAGCACCTTTAAGCCTGAAAGTGAAGTCAGTAAGCATGAAACAGCCCTTGAAATGCAGAATCCAAATCTGAACAACAAAGAATGTTGTTTCACCTTTAGTTTGAATGAAAACTCCAGAAAATTAGACCGTAGTGTGTTTACAGCATATGGTAAACCCAGTGAGAGTATCTACTCAGCCCTGAGTGCTAATGACTATTTCAGTGAAAGGATGAAGAACCAGTTTAATAAGAATATTATTGTTTATGAAGAAAAGACAATAGATGGACATATAAATTTAGGAATGCCTCTCAAGTGCCTGCCTAGCGATTCTCATTTTACAATTACATTTCATCAAAGAAAGAGTAGCAAAGAAGATGGACACATATTACGCCAATGTGAAAATCCAAACATGGAATGCATTCTTTTTCATGTTGTTGCTATAGGAAGGACAATAAAGAGGATTGTTAAGATAAAGGAACTTCATGAAAACGGAAGTAAACTTTGTATTTATGCCTTGAAGGGTGAGACTATTGAAGGAGCCTTATGCAAGGATGGCCGTTTTCGGTCTGACATAGGTGAATTTGAATGGAAACTAAAGGAAGGTCATAAGAAAATTTATGGAAAACAGTCCATGGTGGATGAAGTATCTGGAAAAGTCTTAGAAATGGACATTTCAAAAAAAAAATTACAAAGGAAAGATATCCATAAAAAAATTAAACAGAATGAAAATGCCACTGATGAAGTTAATCACCAGAGTCTGATACAACCTAAGAAAAAAGTCAAAAAAGTCCATGAACCAGAGAAAGATGGAGAGACCAAAGATGTAGAACACAGCAGACAGCAAATTCTCCTACCTCAGGATCTAAGCCATTATACTAAAGGTAAAACTCACCAGACAATTCCCAGGATTAGAAATTATTGCATTCATAGTTTGACCCGAAAATATTCGCAAATAAACTCACAAGTTAGGCGGAGACCACATCTGGGTAGGCAGTATGCTATTAATCTGGATGTCCAAAAGGAGGCAATTAACCTCTTAAAGAATTCTCAAATGTTGAATGAAGCCATTATGCATCAGTATCCGAATTTTAAGGAGGAGGCACAGTGGATAAGAAAATATTTTCAGGAAGAACAAAAGAGAATGGATCTTCCACCATCTAAGCAATTCAACATATATAAAAAGGACTTTGGAAAAATGACTCCAAGTTCTATTCCATATGCAACCTTTGAACAGCTTACATATCATGGCAAGGCAGTTGGGTTCATGCAATGGGACAATAATGGAAACACAGGCAATGCTACTTGCTTTGTCTTCAATGGTGGTTATATTTTCACCTGTCGACACGTTGTACATCTTATAGCAGGTGAAAACACATGTGAAAGTTTGTGGCCAGATATAATTACCAAATGTGCTAAGGTAACCTTCACTTATACAAAGTTCTGCCCTACTCCTGACAATTGGTTTTCCATTGAGCCATGGCTTTTTTCCAATAAAACTCTAGATTATGCCATTCTAAAACTAAAAGAAAATGGAAATGCATTTCCTCCAGGACTATGGCGACAGATTTCTCCTCAACCATCTACTGGTTTGATTTATTTAATTGGTCATCCCCAAGGCCAGATCAGGAAAGTAGATGGTTGTACTGTGATTCCTGTAAATGAACGATCGAAAAAATATCCAAACGATTGTCAAGATGGGTTGGTAGATCTCCGTGATACCACCAGTAGTGTATGCCCTATGTTTACCCAAAGAAGTTTCCTATCAGAGGTTTGGAACATGCACACGCTTAGTTATGATACTTGTTTCTCTGATGGGTCTTCAGGCTCCCCAGTGTTTAATGCATCTGGCAAATTGGTTGCTTTGCATGCCTTTGGTCATTTTTATCAACGTGGATGTAATGTGTATGCCCTTATTGAGTTTGGTTATTCTATCGATTCTATTCTTTGTAATATTAAAGAGACAAACGAGAGCTTGTATAAATTATTAAATGATGAGAAACTTGAGACCTGCAATGAAGAGAAAGGTAAACAAGAGTCATTACTTCAAGATCATCAGATTGAACCCATGGAATGTTAGAAAAAAGATGCTGTCTTCAAGAAAATATGCCAATAATTACTGGCAAAGATTTCATGACAAAGACACCCAAAGCAATTGCAACAAAACCAAAAATTGGCAAATGGGACCTAATTAAAGCTTCTGCACAGCAAAAGAACCTATCAACATGCTAAACACACAACCTACAGAATGAGAGAAAATATTTGCAAACTATGCATCCAGCAAAGATTGAATATTCAGAATCCTGCTACAACCACACACATTAAAGATCTCAAATCACCTGATCCTACTATTGCAAATAAATCTCCACTGAGTTATTCATGTAAGTGTTTTATAGGATAAATCAGTTGCAAAAACTTGTTTTTAAATAGCATGCAAATAAAGCCTGCTCTTCATGGCCCCAATTCTGAAAGCCCTGTCATATATCACTGCTTGAGCTTACCTGCTGTATGACCTCTGCCTCCATCCCTCTGAACCAACAATGGGTTTCACAAGACGAACCAGAAACACAGTGGTTCCGAGTGGTTATAATACGATTCATTTGCCACCTAAATTTTAGGTAAAAATTATCACTGGAATGTTCAGAAACTGGGCACATAGACCCTGGAATTTTGCAACAGCAAACACATCTGAATTTGGAATCTATATCTCAAATGTTACCACCTCTGTGATGGCATCCCTGAAGCCCTCTCTGTGCTACCACTGCAGCCTGGTCACTTCGGTATTATGTTTGTAACTCTGTTTTTAAATTTTTTTACTTTTACTCATCTACTAGATTGTCACTTAATGGATGGTGAGGACAATGTTAGATTCATCTTGGCAATCCCAGTGCTTAACACTATCTGGCAGGCACGAAAATTTCCTCCAACTGAATAAAATTTTAAAAAGGATACTTTAGGTTTATATGTCATAGACATAAATTAGTGGAAGGTAACAGCTATCCCATAGAGCACATTAGAGAGACTGGTGTTCCAACAGCTACATGAAGTGGAAACATACAAACTAGCTAAAGGTGAGGCCCTGCACGTGGGGCTTCTCCAGCACTTTCTGTCTTTGCTGCATGATCCTTATGGGCTGCATCCAACCTTATCAAGTCAGCCAAGAAGAGAAAATCAGAGGCTGGTCCATTCCTTGCTGGTGTGATGACACAAGGAGTCATTCTTTGTGAACAGAACTCACTGGTGTCTGCAGTTTTTTGTTTTGTTTTTGCTTTTGGTAAAGGTTAGTTATAGTGTTGAAGAAGAACTAAAAGATATCCACTCAAAATGAATTCTGGCTAATGATTCTGGACAGTCCAATCCTGTGGTTCAATTTCTTCAATGGCCAGCTAAGGGAAAAGGGACTGAGCATATAAATTAATTCCCAGGCTTCAAGGAGCAGAAAACGCCTGCAATTGGTTTAGAAATTGCAGTGTGCTTTTGCTCTTGTTGGCTATAAAAAGGCTAGGGAGAAAAACGAAAGTTAAGGAATTAAACTTCCTACTGTATTGGTTTACAAGAAAAAAATTTATATATATATATAAAGTTATTTATATTTAAACCTATATATTTTATATTTTAATCCTTAAGCCTTCCCCAGGAATCCCTATACATGTTCACAATAATCCAGGATACCACAAGGGACGGAGAGAAGAGCATTTGAGATCTTGTTAGCCCTTGAGGTGGCCCCAAGGGGCTCACCAGCCTCAGTTCTAGCACCTTTAGACCAACAGATGGTTCTCAGAGGAGCACAAGGAAGTGAACGTCCAGCTTCCCAACTTGACACCCCCACTAACCACTCGAGCTTCCCCAACACTCAGTCAGGGAAATGCGGTTTCCCAGAAGGCTCAAGCTCTGTCCTAGAGAACTGAGGACTGGGTAAACCATTTCCACGCGGTGCTGCCATTGGCTTGAGGGATGTCGGTCCTCGCCTCGGCCCCGCCTTCCGCTTACCAGGTTTCCGCAGGCTCATCCTCTGTCGCCATCTGCTGGCAGCGCGCGGCACTCTCAACCCCGGTTAGGAAGAAATGCCTTTCCTGCTTGAGTTTTAGGGGCTGCTCTCACCTCTCTTGGAAGCTGTCCTGAAAGGGAGCTGCCACGCTGGTCTCATTCTGTGGAGCTGCGAATTAAGGAGCACTGCGGGCGCCTCGAGAGGGTCTTGGAGGGTCTTTCGGGCGGTGAGGTCTGGAGGAAAGCGGGGCGGGTTTCTGCGTCCTGTGGTACAAGGAAGACGGAGGCCACTACAGATCGCGCGCCCCTACTAGTCCCTGCAGCCCGAGCGCTTGAACCTCCGGCCACAGCTAGGACCGGCGCGGTGGTTATTTCCTTTTCTGGAAGGAGGAAGGCTAGCAGCCTCTGGAGTTTTGATGGGGCGGACACCCCCTTAAGAGTCCAAACGGAGAGTCCTTATGAGGGCATTACCCTCGTGGAGGTTCTTTGCCTTCCAGGTCTTGGACTGAGCTGGAGTCTATGATCTGCCTCCTAGGAATCCCGATCTCGCAACACTTTTGACCTCAAGTTGAAATGAACATCACCTTTTCCTGCTAGTGCTTGAGTAATTTGGTAATATTTATCCAAAACCTAAAAATCATGCACAACCTTCTAGACAAGTATACATCAAAACAGTAACATGGTAGTAGTAACAGAAGTAATAACGGCAAAGGCGCCATGCCATTTCCGGAGCATTCGTGCCAGGTGCATCTCTACGACCATCCCATAGGCTACCTCATTTAGTCTCATGCCCTCTATGAGACAGTATTAGCGGGAGCATGTTCTTTACACGCAATGACAGAACCAGGACAGAGGCAAACAGAAAGATGCAGTGGCTTCCAGTGTCGAGGTCAGCACAGTGTTAGTTCTGTCTACATTCTACTGCCCAAAGCCCAACATTGATGGGGTGGGGAGGAACTGCAAAGGCACCTGGCAACCGGTGTGTGTACAGGGAAGGGGGAAGATCTGAGAACAATTTTCCACACTCGGCGACTGGTTCTTCCAATTCTCCAAGTAGTTCAAACTAGATTAAACGGCAAACACGTGTATTTAACGTAGAATGTGTGTGCATTTTAATATATTGGATAGGCTATGAGATGTGACCTGGTAAAGCACTAGGCTTAGATACAATATTGCATTAAACTGCTCTGGGTCCATGAATGTAAGAATCATATTCATTCACCTCTGTTCCCCAATATCCAGTACAACACCTGGCACAAAGTAGTAATTAACACGTCTCTTAAATGAATGAAACCACTGTGGAAATGATATTATTTGTGTACCTTCTCTGTCTTCCCTATTTGAGGGCCGGACTCAACATTTTACCCTTCATAGAATCTGGCACTGGATCTTGTAAATTGCCACCAGAAATTTATACCTTGAATAGATGAGTGGATGAATGAAAAAGCAGTGAAGTAGGAAGGGGTAAGCAACTGTGCCTTTTTGCAGTTAGATATGAGAGGCAGTCATCATTCAATAGAATAAGTTTGGCTTCTAGTTTCAGATGGGAGTACAAATCCTCACAAGGATGTTTCTGCACAATTATTTGCTAAAGCTTTTTGTGAAATGGCGAAGATAATCTCACCTTCCCCACAGGGTTATTGAGAGTATTAAATGAAACAGACACATGTAAATGCCAAGCTCAGAGAGGAACTCAAAGCAGTACAGCAGCAGAGGTCATTTCCCTCTACGCACTCCCTGCTCCTTCCCTGGGCAGACATAAGTGTTAGCCAGGCCAGTGAAAGCAGTCAAGCAGCCAAGTTGGACTTTGTAAAGGTATCCCACACCACCACCACCCCTTTTAAAAGTTACTACAAAAGTAATGATAAGAAAGTTTTATATGTAATAACTATGGCATTTTTACCTTGATCACACATCTTGATTTATCAAACAGGTATTGATTTTCAGTGCTTTCAATGATTAAGAATAAGTTAGGGCAACAAAAAATGAAATCTGTGTAGAATATGATGAACCTGGAATTTTTGGTTTCATACATACGCGTGCGTGTGTATATATATGTATACGTATACATATATATGTATACATATATACACACACATATACAGAGCAGTAATGGCTTTTAAAATAAATTCAAATAATAATAGAAAACAAAACATCTTCATGCGTGATGTAATATTTTTCCTACAAGAAGGCCTTGCTTTAAAAATGTGCATAAGGTTATGCTTTTACATATTTTATGTAATTTCTTAAAGGTACATTATCAAATTAATATTTTCCAGCCAGGGTATCATATTTAAGGGTGATAGCAAATACTCCAAACACACCAGCTGTCACAAAATAATTAGGCCTACGTCTATTATTATCTGTTTCTGGTAATAAAATTAATCATAAATGATATGAATTATTGATGAAAATTAGTGTTTATAGACTATAAACATATGGAAAGTCACAAGAGCATTATTTTTACATATTTTTCAAGAATTCAGATAACATGTAACCTTTGATTATAACAGAATTCATTTCTAGCAGAATTACAAATACAGCAATTACAAATATAAATACTTCGTTAAGTCCATTCTGCTTTTAACTGTGCAACTACTTACAGCAAGAGGCAGGAATAAAAAGGTGTGTATAGGTGTGGAAGAAAAATCACCCCATGCTGTTTTTGACCTCACGTTGTAAAAAGTAATTTCTTACTATCAAAAAAGGCGTTTTCCCAAATAAAAGCAAACAAACAAGGAAACAAAAATACAGGAAAACAAAAACAGAAACAAAAACAAAAACAAAAAAACTACTAACTGACTGTGACTTAAGTGTGAAGGAAAAAAACCCTTTGCAGCTAATGTTGGAAAAAGTGTGTCCCCTGTAGATTTAGTCTAAGAATTAAGAAATTGGCTGGGTGCGGTGGTTCATGCTTATAATCCTAGCACTTTGGGAGGCCAAGGTGGGTGGGCTGCCTGAGCTCAGGAGTTCGAGACCAGCCTGGGCAATATGGTGAAATCCTGTAGTCCCAGCTACTCAAGTGGCTGAGGTATGAGAATCACTTGAATCTGGGAGATGGAGGTGAAAGCCAAGATTGTGCCACTTCACTCCAGCCTGGGCGACATAGCGAGACCCTGTCTCCCAAAAAAAAAGAAAGAAAAAAGTAGCCTGTCTAATGAAGCATTGACAACGAACTCAGGCTATGATTATAGAATAGGAGCTTCATAGCAATTGTAAGAACTCTGGTCCTTAGAAGACGAAAGTTACATTTAATAAATAAGTTTAATGTTCAAAATACCTTTCTAAAACTTGTTTGTAGACTTTAGAATGTGAATTTTATTTGGTTTAGATCTTACTAAGCTATATTTTGTAACTGAAATTAATACTTCATTTTTGCCCGAAATTAGTAGAAAAAACAATAGCCAAAGTTTGCTACCGAGAAATAAATGTCAATATTAGACTTTTTTTTTGAAAATATAGGGAACTGTAATTAGTAATATAAGTTAAGAAAATGACAAAGATGTCGGATAATGAAGAAAAAATGTGACAGTAATCTTTCATCCAAAAAAAGGTTATGTTCCTATTGCCTAAAGCCAAAATGTATTTCATTGCAAATATATATAAAGTTTAAGAACTGTTATTTTATGCCCTTTCTGTAGTAAGCCAACACATAACTTAGCATGCCATAAACGTTTTTAAAAGAAATACGATTAAAATTATACAAAATGACAAAAATGTCAGAAAGAATGTTGATAAATATCTTGGTACATAGTAGGTTTGGTTGCACAGATATTAGGTAGAGGAACATGTTTTATATCTTCTGTAATAATAACTTTTTATTATTTCCTTGTGCACTAATGTTTTAATATATCAAAATCATTTGAATAACCTTTCTGGTAAATCTCAACTTCGTAGATTGAAAACTTTTTTAAAAACTTTACTTTTGAGTTTAGTGGTACATGTGCAGGTCTGTTTTATAGGTAAACTCATGTCATGGGGGTCTGAGGCACAGATTATTTCACTACCAAGGTATGAAGCCTAGTACCTGTTAAGTTATTTTTCCTGATCCTCTCCCTCCTCCCATTCTCCACCCTCCGACAGGCCCCAGCGTCTGTTGTTCCCCTCTGTGTGTCCATGTGTTCTCATCATTTAGCTCCCTCTTATAAGTGATAATATGCAGTATTTGATTTCTGTTCCTGCATTAGTTTGCCAAGCATAATGGCCTCTAGCTCCATCCATGTCCCTGTATAGGACATGATCTCATTTGTTATGGCTGTGTAGTATTCAATGGTATACTGAGTTTTCTTTATCCAGTCTACCACTGACAGGCATTTAGGTTGATTCTTTGCTATTGTGAACAGTGCTGCAAGGAACATACATGTTCATGTGTCTTCATGAAAGAATGATTTATATTCCTTTGGGTGCATACCCAGTCATGGAATTGCTGGGTTGAATGGTAGTTCTCTTTTTAAATCTTTGAGGAATTGCCACACTGTTTTCCACAATGGTTGAACTAATTTACACTCTCACCTAGTATATAACCCTTCCTTTTGGAAACAAATTTTATCAGTATATTCAATTCTTAACACCCTTGTTTTAGAATATTTTAAGCCTATTGTCCTTTAATCACCATTTGCTTACACACTGAAATGTAAAACAGGCAAAAGAGAAGGAAGAAAGGAGGGAAGGAGGGAGGGAGAAAATTGAGAGAGAAACAAAGATAAAAGAAAAAAGAGAGAAGAAAGAAGGAAGGAAGGAAAAGAAGGAAGAGAGAGAGAGAGAAAGAAAGAAAGGAAGGAAGGAAGGAAGGAGAAAGGAAAAGAGAAGAAGGATGGAAGGAAGAATAAAAGAGAAAGAGAAAGAAGGAAGGAATGAAAGAAGGAAAGAAAGAAAGAACGAAAATTGTCTCCAGAGTAGAACTCTTGGCTGCCATTGTTTGGATGCTGGGTACTAGCTGTGATTACCCTTTCTGAATGTAGGAATGCACAGATTCCAAAAGTGAGTATCACAGAAAAAGTCAGCATTCAAATATGTTTTAAGTTTACTCTATCCAAACCCCAAAGAACCCACAGGAGATGAAGCAGTAATTTTAGCTTCCCTTGGTGTATTGTACATGCATTTAAGGCCAGTTCCTTCCTCCAAATTCCCACGTGTTTTGTAGTTACCAACACACCATTCAACCCCATCTGTTTATATATATCATAATAGTCCTCTGTTGATTGCATAAAAGTCGTCCCCTTTGTGGCTATAGTCGCCTTCTCCAATACACATCTACTCAGAATGCAGGTTCTTAAACAGCAGGCTGCCTTGAAAACCCTCTCCAATCTTCTTTGATCATCAGCTTTCAGATGCATATTCCTAGAGCCCATATTATCTTCTTCATCACCATCATAAACGTCTCCACATATTGATGAACGTTTGTAGAATCGATTTATGACAAGGACATTTACTCTTCCTGTATCCGCGGCTTCTTAGTGATTTTGTCCGAGTGTCCAGGCCTATCCCATCTGCTGGGGATGCCGCCCCCTGGGAAACGCCTGAATGTCCCCACTTACCCAACTAGCCTCAGCGCCTCCTATGTGCTGCAGCAGATGGCGCGCTGCAGACCCCAGCCTGGTGCCTCCACGCCTCCTCCCCAGCCATGATGTACAGACAAGGACAGGCACATTCTTGCGCCCCGACTTCCACCTCCGCTTCCCGCGCGCGCGAGACTCAAGCTGCTACAGTGGCTCTGCCGCCAGCGTCCCAGCTCCTCCCACATCTGAGTGTTCATTTCCTGCTCCCTCTGCAGCCCCGCCCAGGCCAACCTACCCGCGACTAGGACGCGTTCGCTTTCGTTCACGCTTTCCAATACTCGGGACTGGGGAAACCCGGAGACTAGAAGGAGGCAAGGACCGCCGTGGGCAGCGAGGTCAGTGAGACAGGGTCCTGCTCGCGGCGTCAAGGAGGAGCGCTGTGGATGCGTAGGATGGGCGCGCTCCCTCCGCCTTGCCTTTCCAACCACTTTTTTTGCATGCCACCAGGTATCCCCACCGCAGCCAATCGGCTTCCGAAGTAGGTGAGTTGCTGTCTAAAGAGAAAGACAAACTCCAATATCTTTCAGTCCATCGGCCAGACGCGCCATTCCCCAGGTGAGTTGTTTTTTGTTGTACTCGTGTAAAAGAAAAGTTCAAGGGAAGAGAACAGGCTCAAGTCTGCTTCTCACGCTGGCTCTGGGGATTAGGAAGTTCAGAAAGTTTTGTTTCAGACTGGCAGTGCTGTCTGATATAAACACAGCGTCAAGTACTGCACGCTGTAGCTACCTGAGGCCCCGAACAGCCAGTCTCCCCGCTTTTCCAGTGGTCCATAAAAGCAAAAGAAAGGAGAGACAGAAGAGGGGAGAGGTGCGTGGGAGGTTTAGGCGGAAGAAGCACGGCTGATTTAAAAGTGAAAGAAAGTAACCAATTGGTTCGCAGACAACCTTAAAAGGCTGGCGATTCAAACCCCTAGCCCCACCTGCTCCGTTTCCCGCCCAGCTGGAGCTCTGGAGTCTTTGCTTCCTCAAATGCGAGCGGGACCTGCACTGAGCGCTGGATTCCAGGCCCAGTGCTGGCGAGGCGCGCAGTGAGAGAGCATACAGGGCGCTGGGGTGCTCCGCGGGGCACGGGCACGGGCGCGGCCGCGGCGGGCTCGAGTCCGCACTGGGAGGGGAAGGAGCTGGGTGCCCGGAAGTCAGGGACTGACAGCGTCACCCACCTGGGGAGCCGGGAGGACACAGGTTTTATTTTGGTGGTGCTGTAAGTCCCCTTGTGTGCGGGGTCGGGGGAGGGAGCGGGGCGGCGTGGTAAGATTGAAAGAGGCTTAGAGTTGGCCTCGACCCCCTGCCCTTGCCCCTGGAAAGGCAGAAAGTGGGGGTTGGGGTGGGGAGAAGCACGAAGAGAGGGAGAGTGAAGGAGGGGAGGAGAGGGAGAGAGGCAGAGAGGGGGAAGAAGAGAGGGAAGGAAGGAGAGATTGAGAGAGAAATTCCTAAGGGGAACTGTCAGGTGAGCTGGACATGGGCCCCAGGCCGCACTGCTTTATCCCTTTGCTGTAGGAAGCCAAGCAAGTCATTTAGGTAAGTAGAACCCTGACCTCAAGTATAAAACAGGGGTTGGTATAGGATAGCTAAGAGCACTTTATATTTTGATATAATCTGATTCATCCTGGACACTGGAAACAATGTAGGAAAGAGAGGATATTGGAGTGTTTTCTTAACCTCTTGCCCCTTTCCACTGTGATTGCTCAAGTACATGCAAAATTCATGTTTCTTTCTGCCCATTTTATTTTTTTTAGTCTGTGTCTATTAATCACTCCTAAAGCAGCTGGATCCTCTCTCAGACTTCATAAGATGAGACTTCATGAACAGATACAGTGAATCCCTAGATTTTCTTAATAGTTGGGCAACAAGTTCTTGCATTTAAGGATGTTGCAACATAGACCAGTTCCACAATTATATATTTTCTATTTTTGTTTTCCTAGGTTCTCTGCTGTTTAAAAAGTACTCCTGTAGTGAGTGTATTGATACTGATAACATTTACATCACCTTTTTATTGATTATTTACTGGCAACCTATTACATACAGGCAGCATTTTAAAGGCTTTGCATGCTCTCTCTTTCTCTCTCTCTATACACACACATACTATGTATAGATAGATTGCATATATATATAGTGTGTGTGAGAGAGAAAGAGAGAGAGAGATGGCGTCTTGCTCTGTTGGTCAGGCTGGAGGGCAGTGGTATGATCTCAGCCCACTGCAACCTCTGCCTCCCAGGTACAAGCCACTCTCCTGCCTCAGCCTCCCAAGTAGCTGGGATTACAGGCACCCACCACCATGCCCAGCTAGTTTTTAATTCTTAGTAGAGACAGGTTTTCACCAGGTTGGCCAAGCTGGTCTCGAACTCCTGACCTCAAGTGATTCATTAGCCTTGGCCTCCCAAAGTGCTGGGATTACAGGCATGAGCTACCGTGCCCAGACCACAGTGTGTTTCTTAATCTTCATAACAAGGTTGATTCCCATCTTAGGGTGAGGAAAATGAAGGAAGAATAGTTAATTAATATGCCCAAGGTCATGCAACTAGTAAGTGGCTACCTGATATTTGAACTCAGACGGTCTTATAAGGTCTAACATTATTTTAGCACTTCCATATTCATTATCTCATTTAGAATCATTGCTTCTTTTTACAGGCAAGAAACTGAGGCACAGAAAGGCTAAATGAATTTCCTTAGTCATTGATTGACAGTAAACTAGAAAGCCAGGACTGTTGCTCCATAGTGGAATGGTTACGAGAGTCAACGTAGCCTTTAGATAACTTCCATTTGACAGGAAATACAGGGGCTAGAACATAAGTTAAACAATGACATGAGGAAGCAACCCAGGAGGTGAACATTCTCTAGAGACAATTTCTCTGTTTTCTTCAACAAATCAATGCTTTTTCTAGAATAAAATAACCTTATAAGACATATAAAGGAAACTGTGTACACTTCAGTTGGATCTTAGTATGAATAAATCAGTATTGTGATTATATAAGAAAAAGTACGTAATTTTTAGAGATGGGAAGTGACCATTAGCGTTTAAATGTCATGATGTTTCTAGCTGTAACATAAATCATCTAGTAAAATAAAAGGATGGTGTAAGGGTAGCCAAACCCAAGTTCAGCAACTCACACCTCAAAGCCAAACATCAGAGATGAGAGTTGGTGGGAGGAAAAGCAGGTTCCTTCAGAGAGCCAGCAAACTGAGAAGTTGGCAGACTAGCATCCCAAAGTACCCTCTTAAGTGAGTACACGTTTCAGGCTCTTTATGTTAAGGGCATGGGGAAGAGAAGGGATTTACAATCAAGAAGTGACCATTGACTGCAGACATCTGAGCACTGTCAGGGGTCCAAGAAGGTTGGGAATGTCTTTGTCCTGATGTTCCAGTAAGCCCAGACATTGATTTGTTGAAGAGAACAGATAAGTTGTCTCTATAGAATGTTGATTTCCTGGGTTGCTTCCACATGTTGTTGTTTAACTTATGTTCTAGCCCCTGTATTTCTTGTCAAATGGAAGTTATCCAAAGATTATATTTATTCTCCACGTCACAACCCTCCTATAAATTTTTAACAATGTGTAGTTGTTTACATACTTTCCCTTTAATCCCAGAGTTAGCTTTTAAAACTACATGTTTTTGCATATTATCTCACTGCTCTAAAATGAACCTCCCCTCCATGCATGAATGGGTAAAGGCCCCGTGAACAAAAATAGAGTTATGTTAGTTCTTTTACTGTTTCACTGTTACGTAAGTTGGCAAAAAAATGAACAATTATTAACTATGTGATAGGTATGTACAGGTTCATTATACCATTCTCTCATTTTTTTCTCTAACAAATTTTTCATAATAAAAAGTCTTGAAAGTATATTCTCTGAGTTTTATGACCTTGAGTAAAAGTTTAAGCTCCCTGGGTGTTCCAGCTCTTTGCCAGTAAAATGAGATGCTAGTGCCTATCTCATAGCGTTGTAAGAATTACGTGAGGTAGTTGATGAAAAGCACGTAGAAAAGGGCATAGTACACCATATGCCTGGTTCCATGCATTTCTTGAATGTACCTTTAGAAATGTATCTTTTTCAAGGGCCTGACATGTCTCAGACATTGTTTTTAGATATTGAGGTACAAAGGACAGACATGGCTGCTGCCCTCAATGGTATTTATTTTTCTAGCGCTATTTATTACTACTGAAGATGTCACTATCTTTTTTTTTTTTTTTGAGACGGAGTCTCGCTCTGTCCCCCGGGCTGGAGTGCAGTGGCCGGATCTCCGCTCACTGCAAGCTCCGCCTCCCGGTTTACGCCATTCTCCTGCCTCAGCCTCCCGAGTAGCTGGGACTACAGGCGCCCGCCACCTCGCCCGGCTCGTTTTTTGTATTTTTAGTAGAGACGGGGTTTCACTGTGTTAGCCAGGATGGTCTCGATCTCCTGACCTCGTGATCCTCCCGTCTCGGCCTCCCAAAGTGCTGGGATTACAGGCTTGAGCCACCGCGCCCGGCCGTGAAGATGTCACTATTTTATTTAAAGTTTGTTCATCCTCTTCTAGGGAGACATCAGAGGAGAGATAGAAGGAAAAATACCTCTTTAAACAAAAAATCTAAAGCAGCAACTAAGGTTTCTGACTATCATACCTGGCATACTTTCCAGATTTCTTTTTAAAATCTCATTCCAAGTTTCTTTCATCAGCTCTTTCCTCACCACTTCCCTGTAATTTTATCTTCCCTTGCCGTCTTCATCTTAAATGGAGACCAGATTTTAACATCAATGTAACTAGAACACCTTTCTGAAATTTCCAACTGAAAATTATTATGTTATTTATACCTGCATTTGAATTCCATCTCTGCCACGTAGCTCTGGCCTTGGGCAGCTCATCTACCTTCTCTAAGCTATACTTTCCTCATCAGCAAAGTGTAAATATACCTAATTTGCATAGTATCTATAGGAATTTGCAACTAGAGATAATTTTCATAAAGTGTTTAGTATAATTTTCATGAAGTGCCTGACACGCAGTATTCTGGAAAAGGGAGCTTTTATTGTTGAGGTGATTATAGTTGGTGAATAAACTATCTATTTGCTAAGGGAGAGCAAGGCTGGAGCTCAAGGGGAAAGATGGGACATAGGACACCAGCTAATCTTTTCCTCTGTACAATTAATGACAGCTTTGAAGATACTGCTCTAACTTGAAAATTTGAAATTAGTATTTCAGCTGAACCATCCATTCATCTTCAA
Organism: Trachypithecus francoisi; assembly: GCF_009764315.1. Taxonomy (NCBI): domain Eukaryota; kingdom Metazoa; phylum Chordata; class Mammalia; order Primates; family Cercopithecidae; genus Trachypithecus; species Trachypithecus francoisi. The sequence continues at coordinate 14,398,560 of NW_022681473.1, read as the reverse complement.
GCCATCATGAGTTGTAAGAAGCAGAGGTCACAGAAGCACTCAGTCAATGAAAAATGTAATATGAAAATCGATCACTATTTTTCTCCGGTATGTCTGTAAATTCTACTTATGTAATCTAGTCATCCCTTAGTATCCATGTGAGATTTGTTCCAGGATCTCCCTTGGATACCAAAATCCATGAATGCTCAAATTATTCACATAACATGGCATAGTATTGGCATATAATGTATCATATCCTCCTGTATACTTTAAATCATCTCTGGATTATTTATATTACCTAATAAGAGGTAAATGCTATGTAAAATGTTGATATACTATATTGCTTAGGGAATAATGACAGGAAAAAAAGTCATGCATGTTTAGTTCAGGCACACTAGTTTTTATTCCCAAAATATTTTCAATCTGCAGTTGGTTGAACCCATAGATACAGAACCCACGGATACTAAAGCCTGTTTACCAATATTAGACTTACCTATCCTTGGCATTGGGTTTTATAGTTCTTCTTGCCAAGAAATTACCTTGAGTGTTGGAGATATTAAATAACTAAAATTGTCCTTACTTATTTTATCCTTTCTATTTTGGGGGTAGCATGGGGAAGAGAGTTGTAATACAAATCTTGGCTATATCAAAGCAGTCTTTAATGAAAAACTATCGTAATATTTCTTGAATAACAACAAAAACTTCAATACAATATGTTACAGTAAACTATGTAATAAACCAAAATTAATGCAATTTCATAGCATGAAAACATATACCATTCCAAATGTGGCTGATCTATTCAATCGTAATTATAACCCACGTTTGAATACAGTTTATAAAACAATTTTTTGATATATTTGTTCTTACCATAACCTTGTTAGGAAGTCAGGAAGGATTCTGACAAATCTTCAATTTGTTTATTGGAGAAGAGGGAGCAAGTGAGTTGTTGCTTAAGACAGGGATGAAGTGAAGACTTGGAGTTAAGTTTAATGACATGTAATTGGGCCTTTTTCTACTGATTGGGCTCTATTATCGTATCAAACCATTGTATCTTTCCCTGAGTCTAAAATGCTCCTTGAATTTATCAAGAACAAAGTTGAAGAATGATAAACATTTGAGTATGCAGTTTACAATTTCTCAACTTGTTTTGTTTTGTTCTGGTTCTGGAAAACTAGAATATCCAAGTATCTAAAAAGTGTAAGGCAAACTTAGTTATGTTTTTCTCTATCCTTTTCCATGACAGAGCTAATTACTATATCCTATCCCTCTTCCCCTTTCAGAGGTGTCTATATCTGCCCAAGAATCACTTTAATAAATAGGAAATTTATCATAGTACTCCAACAGGGTGTATGAAAAGATGTTTCTGATAGCCTTAGGCTGAAGGGATGCTCTTTGAGAGTTCATATGTGTGCCCAAGGAAATCTGTATTACCTTAAGTCCCTTTTATTTATTTATTTTTGATCTGGAATATTAGTATAAAGAAGGAAAACAAATGTTAACATGTGCTAGTCGTTGTGCTAGGCATTGTCATACAATGATGCTACACTTAATCTTTACAATATTCCTGGCATTGTTATTCCCAGTAGCAGTAAGGGGCATTGCTGGCATATGGACCCATATCTGCTGGTACCCATGCCATGATGAATATGGCTTGGGAAAAATGTGTGTTTTAGACATAAGAAACAGACACTCTAATTTTTCATTGAGTTTCTACTATTTGATTAATCCTCTTTATTTAATTCCGCTCCCCACCTTCACCCGTTTCTTAAGATAATGCCCTTCAAAAATGACAATCATAAATGCAAAGTTTACCAAAAAGAATATATACACTAGTCCAATGGAAAAAATAATTGGATTAGGAATTGCAATTTTGATACTCACTTTATTTATTGGTTATTATGTGGCCCTGGAAAAGACGTCTACAAGAAAAACTTTCAGTGCCTTAGTTTCTCCATCAAAAGGACAGATAAGTCATGTTTGTTCCTCCTTATTTTATAAAATTTGGGGATTAGTTGATGTAATAGAGAAAATACGTTGAGTTCTTTTCATGATATATGCTGGGTGAATCAAAGTATTGTCACAAATAACTATATTATAACCAAATGATTAGTTAAATAATGATGATTTTGTTTAATATGTAATGCTTATAATAAATTGCATACCTGAAAAGAGAAACAAAAGATGAGGGTTGCATTCAGAGTTTTAAAGTATCTAACATTAATTTTAGGTCTCTAAAAAGCAACAGAATAATTCCAGTACTTCTCAAATGAGGATGGAGTCTAGAGGAGGCCCAAGAGACGTAACTAATACCCAGGCTCAAGAATTCCATTCACTTAAGAAAAATCCAGAAGACCAGACCATGCCCAAAAATAGAATAATACTTGTTACCTTGGATGTAAACTACAGGAAAAACCAAAATATGAAACATGAGCTCACACATAGTGAGAACGGTAGCTTATATATGGCTCTCAACACTCTCCAGGCTCTCAGAAAAGAGATAGAAACTCACCAAGGCCAAGAAATGCTTGTGCGTGGCACAGAAGGAATCAAAGGGTACATAAACCTGGGAATGCCCCTCAGTTGTTTCCCTGAAAGCTGCCATGTGGTCATTACGTTTTCCCAAAGTAAAAGTAAGCAGAAGGAAGATAACCGCGTATTTGGCCGGCATGACAAAGCATCGACTGAATGTGTCAAATTTTACATTCATGCAATTGGAATTGGGAAGTACAAAAGAAAGATTGTTAAATGTGGGAAGCTTCACAAAAAGGGGTGCAAACTCTGTGTTTATGCTTTCAAAGGAGAAACCATCAAGGACGCTCTGTGCAAGGATGGCAGATTTCTTTCCTTTCTGGAGAATGGTGATTGGAAACTCATTGAAAACAATGACTCCATTTTAGAAAGCACCCAGCCAGTCGATGAATTAGAAGGCAAACACTTTCAGGTTGAGGTTGAGAAAAGAATGGCCCCCAGTGCAGCAGCTTCTCGGAATCCTGAGTCAGAGAAAAGAAACACCTGTGTGTTGAGAGAACAAATCGTGGCTCAGTACCCCAGTTTGAAAAGAGAAAGTGAAAAAATCAAGGAAAACTTCAAGAAAAAAATGAAAGTAAAAAATGGGGAAACATTATTTAAATTGCATAAACTAAACTTTGGGAAAGTAACAAAAAACTCTTCTTCGGTTAAAGTAGTGAAACTTCTTGCACATCGCAGTGACTCAGTTGGGTACTTATTCTGGGACAGTGCAACTACGGGTTGCGCCACCTGCTTTGTTTTTAAAGGATTGTTCATTTTAACTTGTCACCATGTAATAGGTGACATTGTGGGAGACGGAATAGAGCCAAGTAAGTGGGCAGCCATAATTGGTCAATGTGTGAGGGTGACATTTGGTTATGAAGAGCCAGAAGGAAAGGAAACAAACTACTTTTTCGTTGAACCTTGGTTTGAGATACATAATGAAAAGCTTGACTATGCTGTCCTGAAACTGAAGGAAAATGGACAACAAGTACCTATGGAGCTATATAATGGAATTACTCCTGTGCCACTTAGTGGGTTGATACATATTATTGGCCATCCATATGGAGAAAAAAAGCATATTGATGCTTGTGCTGTGATCCCCCAGGGTCAGCGAGCAAAGAAATGTCAGGAACGTATTCAGTCTAAAGAAGCAGAAAGTCCAGAGTATGTCCATATGTATACTCAAAGAAGTTTCCAGGAAATAGTTCACAACCCTGATGTGATTACCTATGACACTGAGTTTTTCTTCGGGGCTTCCGGCTCCCCTGTGTTTGATTCAAAAGGTTCATTGGTGGCCATGCATGCTGCTGGCTTTCATTATAACTACCAAAATGAGAATCGTAGTATCATTGAGTTTGGCCCTACTATGGAATCCATCCTCCTTGATATTAAGCAAAGACATAAGCCATGGTATGAAGAAGTATTTGTAAGTCAGCAGGATGTAGAAATGATAAGTAGTGAGGACTTGTGAGAATTCAGTCTGTTAGATTTAAGGGAATGGCTTATGGAGTTATTTCATAGACATTGATAATGGTTTTCTAAATTCCAAAATGGTCATCTTATCAATAATAATAATAATGACCATTTTCTATCTGCCAGGCATTTTTCTAAGCACATGAAGAAATTAGTCCTAAAAACACTCTGAGATGGACTATAACTTGCCCAGTTTTTTGTTTGTTTCTTTGTTTTGTTTGAGACTAAGTCTCACTCTGTCGCCCAGGCTGGAGTGCAGTGGTGCAATCTCAGCTCACTGCAACTTCCACCTCTCAGGTTCAAGCAATTCTTACGCCTCAGCCTCCTGAGTAGCTGGGATTACAGGCAAACGCCACCACACCCAGCTAATTTTTTTATTTTTTGCATTTTTAGTAGAGACAGTTTCACCATGTTGGTCAGGCTGGTCTCGAACTCCTGACCTCGTGATCTGCCTGCCTCAGCCTTCCAAAGTGCTGGGATTACAGGTGTGAGCCCCACGCCTGGCCAACTTGCCCTATTTTAAAGTCAAGCAATGTGAAGAATAATAAGATTAAATAATAATCAGTTTCATGACACTAAAAGTCTTATAATCATTGGGTTTTTTCATCTTTCATATCTTTGCCTAAATTCATTTGCTACAGTGCAGGAACCAGAACTTGTTCATCTCATGATTGCCTACATCTAACATAAGGAAAGTAAGTGCTCAGAAAAATGTGCAGGTCAATCAGTTGCAAAAGTTGGGGCTGCAGTTAATGCTTAGGTAAGAGCTAAATGCTTGATTAGAAATGATCTCAAAACCTTTTAGAATTTCCAAAATCCTCATATTGCTGAAACTGTCAGAATATATGGGTCCCGAAATTCAGATGATAGTCACTCTTCCCATATTTATAGGCTATTGAGGCAAGAGATATCTTAAACATCATATTACTTTATTTAGATTTCTACTAGTTCAATTATTAATGTTATGTTTTTCTCATTGTTTTACTTCTTCATGGTATTATGAAGACTGTATAGATGATTGAACCAAGCCTGCAAATCTCCCTCATTTGGAATTCCACTGGACCCAATCTGTTTTCCTTTGCCATTGCAATGCTACTAAAGCCATACAATATCAAGCACCCTCCCTCTAGGTCCAGGGGCTATAACAGAAGGTGGGCATGTAGGATTTTAAGGGCTGGTTTTAAGGCGTGGAGTGTAGGAAAACAGCCTGTTGCGTTGCAAGAGTGATGTCATCTTGAAGTGCAGCTGGCACGATGACTGCTATTTGACTCCTGCATACCAAGATAGTCTGCAGCAGTGTCTTTAAACAATGCTAATAGTGCAAATAACCCCTCATAAAGATGCTTATCTAACCTCCCCAGTGGTCAGGTGTTTCACAAGAAAGTCTGAGATATGACCAGCTACACATGTTTTGCCAAAAATGCTTGCTATATAAAGGGTACTTTTGGGAGGGTGAGTGCCGCCATTTAGTGGCTGCTAGAAACATTGCTTCTGTTTGTAAGTTCCTATTAAATGTTTCTTTCTGAGAAACCATATTTGTCAGCCTCTTTCTTTGGCCTCTCAGCTTCTTTGGTCTTTGGGGATACGTTTGCACAGACCTGCTCACCGTGAAACACCTGGTGACTTTTAATGAAGAATGGTATTAGAAACCAAGATCTAGGCACTAGATATGCTCATCGCTGGTGGGGTGTTGTTTCTTTTAGGCCCCCTCAGCTGACAGGGCAAAGAAATATTTGTGTGTATATTTACCCATATATGTATATGTACACATATGTATATATGCCTTGCTTATCTGTAAATTCCAGCTCCAAACAGTGAGAAGCATGATGCCTGCCATCCCTCACACATTCACTTAATTGCTTAATCCAAGTATACATATATAGCAGTGTCAGAATTGTTAACCTCTACCTCAATGGGAAATAATTTTATCAACTAGAATACGGTGCCTACATGTAATTTCCTTGCTTTTAGTCTTACATATTCCATTCATTCCCAAAGTTATTTCAGTCACCCTCTTGTTTCTCACCTCCTTCAGTGATGTTTTATATGCTTATAATACAGTTATACATACATATAATAGTTAGATTTTCTTGTCATAGTTTGAATTCTTTCCTTTGACCCCTCGACCTCCTAAATGATATTTTAATGTGTATACATTGATTCACTCTGTGCTGTAAAGTTCTATGGGTTTTATCATACAGAATAGTTACATTACCCTAGAAATCCGTGCTTCACCTATATATCCCTCATATCCCTCCCCTCTCCCCTGAACCCCAGCCAAGAAAAAAAAAAGATCACTGATCTTTTTACTATATGGTTTTGCATCTTCTAGAATGCTATATAATCAGATTCTGTTTATATATTTAGTACATTTTCCACATTTTTCTTTTTTGTTGTTGGTGGTGATTTTTCTGCTTAAATGGGCCCCATGCATAAAACTGAGGTTCTGTCGAGTGTTCCCTAGCAACAGATGGCTCCGATATGCCTTATAAAGAAAATGTATGTATTAGATAAGCTTTTCAGACATGAGTTATAGCATTTTTGGCTGTGAGTTCAATGTTAAGGAATCAACAATATATATTAAATAAGATGTCCTTTTAACAGAAACACACATAAAGCAAGTTTAATGTACTGACTGATGAAAATGTTGTGACCAGAAGATAATAGGAATTTAACACTGTGTTACTCCTAAAGGCAATGCTTCAGTATTTGCTAATTCAGTATTTGCGGCATCTTTATAGACCATAACTACCACAATAATGAGAATTGATTGTATCATTTCAAATATGGTTTCAAGCCTAGTGTCTCTCTAATCATCACACAGACTTAAACTTATGTGACTTTACTGTTTATTAAATAATTTCTGACATATTATCTCAATACCCATTAGAGCAGATATTATTATACCTGTTTCCTGTGTGAGAAAGAAGTATAACTAAATTTTTGCCCAAATTGGTGGTACCTTGGAAAAGACTGGGACTTAATCTTGAAATGTAGCTTATTGTTCTTCCTCCTAACAGCTGGTTCATCAGATCCAGACACTACTATGGCCATTCCTGCATCTAAAGTACACCCACCTTGGATCACTTAAGAAATATTATAAGCATTTCAGAATGTAGCAAATAACCTTTTTCTGATTTTCTCTTTTCCTAGCTCTACAGACCAGATAGCTAGAAAATTCAGCTTAAGACTGTATTTATCACCACTCACTCATCCAATTCCCGGTTACAGAGCTAACCCACTATCACATTCTACTCCAGATCTCTCTTTGAAATGGTATAGTGGACTGAACAAGGTTGTAGTGAGTTTAACTGTGCCTGCCCCTAAGGGCAGGCACTATCCTCACCCTATATACCTGTAAATGTGACATTATTTAGGCAAAAATGCTTTGCAGATGTAATTAAATCAAGATTCAAGAGATGAGATCATCCTACACTTACTGAGTGAGCCCTAAATCCAGTAACGAGCATCCTGATAAGTAAAGAAGAAACACAGAGGAGAGACCCAGAAAGAAAGGCCACGTGAAGATGGAGACAGAGATTGGAGAGATACGTCTACAAGCCAGGGGTTGCCAGGGATTGCCAGAGGCCACCAAATGCTGGGAGAGAGGCATGGAACAGCTTCTCCTCAAAACCTCCAGAAGGAACCAACGCTGATAACATCTTAGTTTCAGACTTCTGGTCTCCAGAACTGTGCTGTAAGAGAGTAGATTTCTATAGTTTTAAGCCACCAAGTTTGAGGTAATTTGTTATGAACTTGGTGGCTTAAAACAATTTATTCTCTCACAGTCATGAGAGGACAGAAATGTATAACCTGAAGTCAAGGGCTGTGCTTTCTCCAGAAGGTGCAGCTGGGGTAAGGGTGAGGGAATTAAGGGTCTCCCATTGACCCACCTGTTAATGAGTCTGTGTGGCCAGCGGTAGAATTGAAATAAGACACCCAAATGATTCTTTGGTTGTTACTCATGTGACTCAGTCTCCTCTGGGCAGGAACAGGAAGGGATGCTCTCAGGACAACGAAGCAGCAAGCCCCACAGCCCAGCAGAAAAGCAATGTAGTTGTGACTACTGAGTGAAGAATCCCTGAAGTTGAAATACATGGTGTCAGCAATAAGGACCTTGCTATTTGGTATATAGCTTCAGGTGAACAAAAACATTTGAAATGTATTTGATTGAATCCAAACTAGTCGTTCAAAATTAAAAATGGATGTAGCTGATTTCCTTTCCCTTTGCCCCCCTTTAACCCGTTCATTCCCTTCCCCCTCAACCTCAGCTGCTTTTAGAGACAGATAATTAGAATGCCACTGAGATCTCTCCCCAAATGGGACGGAGGCCATGCACACCTGTGTGCATATACTGGGGAACTTCAGGGAAGGAAAGGCTCAAGCTTATGGCTCTGTTGGATTCAGGTGCCCAAGTCACCAACCTACCCTGTCCTGTAAGAGAACAAGATGTTGGGCATAGGGATGGACAAAGGCACCAAGGACTAAAGGATGGAGCTGAGGCAGTGTGCATAGGGGTAGAAAGGGATCTCTGGGCCTGGGTGTTCACCAAATACCGAGAGATGCATGGAAAAGAACTGACAGTTGTGCTTAGATTCTGACCCTGGAACAAGGAGCTAAAGGAGAGAAAAGGCTAGCAACTAAGTTTTCTTCCCTCTCTCTCTACCGTCTTCCATTTGCCACCCTAGCTGTCCTTTCCCTGTCACCCTGAACCTCCCTGGGCTCCTAGACAGGCACAGTTGTTGGAGCCTGATTTTCATTATGCTTCTAAATAGGGGGAAAAGCAAATGAATTCAACTGATGGAGTTTAGGTGTGATTTGCTGTGGGAGAAAGAAAGCTAAAGTAATATTATGGATGGAGCTCCTTGGGCGGATTCAAGATACCGTTGTTGTGGAATGATGTTGCGTACTTTCACTTCCTCATCTCGTGTCAGAGAGAATCACCCTGTTGACTGCTTCCTGTGGGACATGTAGATCATCCTCTCAGTTTGTTTCCCTGTCCCCTCTCAGTAGTCTAGCAACAACAATATAGACTCTTCAAAAGAATGGGAAATCCCAGCTTTGCTTAAATACAGAAGGGCTCACAGGCCATTTTCTAGGACAATATTGCCACCTACTGGAGGCAGCCACAAACACACACCAATAAAGGCAGCCACCAATTAACCGGCTGCCAAACCCTTGAAATCCACTGCCTGACTCAGGGAGGCCTCTTCCATCTGGCTTCCCTTTTTGGAGCTGGGTCAGCTAAGACTCATTGACTAACAAAGGGAGAATCCAAATGTCCAAAAAGGCAGTTAAATGAAAATGGTATATTCAAGAGCTCAGCTGGAGTGGTCTTGACATCATATTGGTTTTACTAGAAAAGAAAATGTCAGATGCCTTTCTGGGTGAAGTGTTCTCTCTTACTTTGTCACCTGAATTGTGTTATTTTCCTCCGATGAGGGTTTACTGTATCCTCCTGACACAGAGTGAAATTAGATCATTAAGATCTGTTTGATAATCAGACCTCTTAACGATCAGATTTCAGTCATGGATAAAATCAACTTGAGACTCAGTTGCAGAATGTCAAGGCTCTGTCTACCTCTGGTTGGCTTCGCTTCTAGACTGTAGCCTAGAAGGGCCCCAGCCGAGGCCTTGGGATGTTTACTAGTGTCCTCCCACTTCCTGCCTTATCAAATTCAGAACTCCAATTTTTATCTCCTCAGCACTGTAAGTCTTTAGGGCACTCTGCTCCACTTTTCATTGGATTACTCCAATGAGCACAAGGCATGAAACTTAGTGCCATCTTTAAGGATCTAAAGGATACAGAAATGATGCTCCGTGTCATGTATGCATTTAGTTCATCAGTTGTGGAGAATGACCGTTCACTATCACAACCAATTGGTGGGCCCAATTGCAGCCACTGTGCCAGATGTGGAATCTTCGCTAGAGCAAATGCATGTTGACTCAGGTACATGGTATGTGGCCATCAATTGAATTAATACCTTCTCTTCTATCTCTATCAGAAAAAGGGATCATAAATAGTTCCACTCATATGGAACAGACAACAGTATACATGTGTATTTTTGCCCTACGACTATATTAAATATAGTGTTCCTTTTGTTATAATATAGATAGAAAAGGTGTGGACTACTTGTACTTCCTTCAGACCATCACACCTGTCTACTATATCGATGTTAACATGCTAACTAGGCCAGATGGCAAGAAGTAATCAACACCTTGGAGGTGCCAGTACATGTGCATTTCAGGTGACAGGAAGTAAACCCTGTGAGGAATCAGAGGCCCTCTAAATCAGGGCCATGCTAAGACAACCCACCCAAAGAAAAGGATGAATTATTGAATCTTGCATACCCCACGGAGAAAAAGAAAGTACACTGCCTGATAAATGTCTTTGGGTTCTAAAGGTAGCATATTCTACACATGGGTATAGTGTTTCAGCCAATTTACAGGGGACACTATAGCCTGCCAGCCTTGGGTGGGGTCTGGATTAGGAAAGGGTCCCAGAAGATCCACGCTATAGTGAAAACAGTACGGCTACTTGGACCATGTGCCCTGGCTGACCCTCTGGTATCAGAAGTATCAGATGTGGGAAGAGAGACCATGTGGGGTTGATAGCAAGCCCAAGTGGGAAAAGTACAAGGCAAAGTTTTGGGGTTCTGGAGAAAGGCCATGTTTTTGCAGTGGATAATTACATATCTTTTCAATAACAACTCCTTTTGAATTATATACTGTTTGAATATACCTTTTGGGCCCTGGTAGGGAGCACCTAACCATGAGACATTAAGTGACTCTGCATCCAAATCTCCCCATTTTGTAATGAGTTCTATCAGATTTATCAAGTCATAATGTCAAGTGTGGCCAAAAAACCATCTCTCATATAATGGAGTTGGAATACCTAGCATTGAGCAGCATGAGCAAGAAAGGAGACCACAAGTAAGTTGTATGAGAAATGTGAGGAGCAGGCTCCCAAAGATGTTCACACCCTAATCCCTGGAATATGACTATGTAGGTTATATGGGAAAAGGGAATTAACGTTGCAGAGGGAATGAAGACGCTAATCATCTAAGTTTAAGATAGCAAGGTTATCTTGGATATCCGGATGCCCTGATGTAACCACAATGATTCTTAAAAATGAGAATAGGGAGAATCAGAGATTCAGAGGGAAATGTGACCATGAAAGAGGCATAGAGAGATGCAACACTGCTGGCTTTGAAGATGGAGGAAGGGGCGGTGAACCAAGAAATGTGAGTGAGCTCTAGGAGAAAGAAGAGGCAAGGAAATAGATTCTCTTCTAAATCCTCCAGAAGAGAACTTCATTTTAGTCCAGCAAGACACATGTCAGATGTCTGACCTATATAGGCCTATACTTGGGCCTGGGAAACAAAGGGTAGAGGCAGGAAGGGCCCTGCTTACCTTTATCTGTATTCCTAATAATACACTTCGGGAATTTGTGCTTCCTGTCTCTCCGTCTGCCATCCATGGCCCTGCCAGCCCCCAAGTCAGGACTCTGTAGGATGAAAGGTCCTGATTCCCTATGGGGGCACACTTCTGCCAGGGGACATGGAAAGAGTCCCGCTGAACTCTAAGCCATAGCTTCTGCCTGTCACTGCAAAGACTTTGCATCCAGAGACCATTATGCAAGAAGAGTCACTGTCTGGGCTCAGGCAATTAATTCAGTTCTTCAGGAGAAGGAAGTGCTTACGTGACCCAGTAAGGGCAGGGAGAAATATGTTTGCCACTCACATGATCCATTTGGACCCTACTTGACCAAATTTGATAGTAAACAGACAATTGCACCACCATAGCTTGAAAATAGCATGGCAGCCAGGGTCTCAGACCCTTCAGAAATGAAGATTCGGGTCATGCCACCAGGTAAGACACCAATACTAGAAGAATCATTACAGGAGACTGAGGGTAATTTAGAATGGACTCCAGAAAAGGGAGACAGTAAAAATCAGTTACATCCCCTAACTCAATTGCTGTGAGAAAAAGGAGAATTCTCTCTGAAATTCCAAATAAAATAAATTCTCCCTTTTATTTATTATTTTATTTGAGAGAATTCTCTCTGAAATTCCAAATAAAATAAATTCTCCTTTTTATTTATTATTTTATTTGAGAGAATTCTCTCTCAAATTCCAGCTGTGCATTGTACCAACTAGAATTTGAAACCAAAACAATACCATTTGTTTGAGCAATTCCCCTCCTTCCCATCCAAACTAACTTGCTGAGATTTTGATTGCAGTTGCAATGAATCTATAGAACAAGTTGGGAAGAACTGATAATGTGACAATATTGAGTCTTTCTATAAATATACATTGAATATCTCTCCATTTATTTAGTCATTCTTGATTTCATTCATCAGAATTTTGTAGTTTTCTTCATAAAGAGCTTGTTTAGTCTTTTTAGATTTATGCCCCAGCTGTCCCTTCCCAGTGGAGTTGTATAGATAGTGCTATTTCTCCCAGTCACAATGTGTGACAATACACATGAAGTATCGTCAACCAGGGAAGCTCACCTGAGCTTCAGTATCAGGGTTTTTGCTGGGGGCTAGTGATGTAGATATGGCTGACCTTAGTCTCCAGATCCTCCAGAACTGGTGCTGATAATGTGTGGCCCAAGGCCGCCACTATCAATATTAAATAAAATAGACTTCAGATCAGAGAAAATTACCAGAGACAGAGAGTGCTATTATATAATAATAAAAGGATTGATCACCAAAAAGACACAGTAATTACAGATATGCAAGCACAAAACAACGAAGTGACGCAATATATGAAGCAAATCCTGATATAATTAAAAGGAGAAATAGGCAAATCCACAATTATAGTTGGAGAACTCAACACCCTCCTCTCGCAACAACTTACGGAATAACTATACAGAAAATCAGCCTGGATATGGAAGAACTGAACAACATGATAAATCAACAGGGCCTACTGGTCATTTATAGAACACTCCATCCAACAGTAGACTACACATTCTTTTCACGCACCCACAGAATGAATACAAAGATAGATCATATCCTAGGCCGTGACACAAACCTCAACAAAGTTGAAAGAGTTGAAATCATATTGAGTGTGTCCTCTGGGCTACAATGGAATCAAAACTAGGAATCAATAACCTAACAATAACAGAAAAACCTCCAAACATTTGGAAGTCAAACAGCACACTTCTCACTTCTTCTTTTTTTGTTTTTGAGATGGAGTCTCGCTGTGTTGACCAGGCTGGAGTGCAGTGGTGTGATATCAGCTCACTGCAAGCTCTGCCTCCCAGGTTCACGCCATTCTCCTGCCTCAGCCTCCCAATTAGCTGGGACTACAGGCTCCCGCCACCACCCCGGCTTTTTTTTTTTTTTTTTGTATTTTTAGTAGAGACGGGTTTCACCTTGTTAGCCGGGATGGTCTAGATCTCCTGACCTCGTGATCCGCCCACCTCGGATAGTGCATAGGTTAAAGAAGTCTCAAGGGAAATTTTGAAAGACATTGAACTGAATAAAGGTGAAAATAAAGCATCTCAAAATTTGTGGAACACAGCCAAAGCCATGCTGAGAGGAAAATCAATAGCACTAAATGCTTACGTTAGGAAAGAGGAAAAGTCTCAAACCAATAATATCAGCTTTTACTATAATAATCTAAAAAAAGAGCAAAATACGTAGCCAAATGAAGACAATAATAAAGAGCCAAAATAAACAATGAGTTGGTTCTTTTGAAAAATGTATATATATAATAGACATACTGCTTAGCAAGACTGGCAGGGAAGGAGGGAAAGAGAAAGGGAGAGGTGCGGGGAGAAAACCAACTTGACAATAACATCAAGAATAAGCCGTGTTATCACAACAGCCCTTGAAGATATCAAAATTATAATAAGTGCATATTATGAACAACTCCACACATAAATTTGACAACTTGTATAAAATGGACCAATTCCTTAAAAAATATAAATGACCACAACTCATCCGATATGAAATAGATAATTTGAATAGCGCTCTATTAAGGAAATTGAATCTGTAGTTTAAAGTCTTCTGAAAAAGAAATCTCCAGGGCCAGATGCTTTTACTGGACAATTCTATCAAACTCTTAAAGAAGAATTAACACCAATTCTATACAATCTGTTTCAGAAAATAGAAGAGGGTAGAAAACTTCCCAATTGATTTTTATGAAGCTAGTATTATTCTGATACCACCCCTCCCAAAATGAAAGAAAGTATTCAAAGACAAACTTTAGACAAATTTAATTTAACAGAATTTTACAGAGCAAAGAACAATTCTAGAATCAGTCAGCTCCCCAGAACTAGAATAGATTCAGAGACACTCCAACGCTGCCATTTAGTTGAAGATAATTTATGGACAGAGAAAGGAAAGCAGCTTAGAGAAAATGAAAGTGAGGTATAGAAACAGCAGCCTTGGCTGTAGTTCACAATGAGAGAGCAACTCACATATCTAGGATGATGTTAAATATTCCCCAAAAAGGAAATGATAAATGTTTGAGGTGGACAGATATGCTAGTTACCCTGATCTGATCACTGTATATTATGTGTATCAAAATATCACTATGTATCCCATAGATATATACAATTATGTGTCAATTTTAAAATACAATTTTAAAAGTATTTTGCAATAAAAAGTTTGAAAAAGAAGAAGAAGAAAAAGAAAAGTAACAGTTGCCTTGGCTACAGCTCAGCATTTACCTTGTTTGAACACTATTGGAACAGTTGGCCGCCTGTGAGTGGTTGAGATATTGCTACTGTGATTGCCTGAGACTCAGGTACTTGCTACAAAAGTAGGCTAGTCTGTTTCCACGTTCAGTTAGGTTATAGTTCACTATGTATTGAGAAACGTTTAGGTCAAACTTAAAGTACGTAAGGAGGTAGCTTTAGGCTAAGCTTAATTTAACAAAAGAAAGAGAAAAGAAAACTACACACCAAGATTCTTTATAAATATAGACCACCCCCCAATTTTTTTTTTTTTTTTTTTTTGAGACAGACACTCTTCCTCTGTCACCCAGGCTGCAGTGCAGTGGCTCATAATAGCTCACTGTAACCTTGAAATCCTGGACTCCAGTTACCCTTGTGCCTTAGCCTCTCAAGTAAGTAGAACTACAGGTATGCACCACCATGCCCAGACCCCTGAAACCTTTAACAAATAAAATACAGCAATATTTTAAAAGAATTATACACTATAACTAGGTGGGGTTTATTCCAGGGATGCAAATCTCATTAAATATTTGAAAATCAATCAATGCCATCCACCATATTAGCAGTCTAAAGAAAAAAAACTTATGATTATATCAATTGATACCAAAAAAGCATTTAATAAAACTCAATATCTATTCTTGACAAAAAAAAACCTCTCAGGAAAATAAGAATAGAGGGAAACTTCCTCAACTTGATGAAGAACATCTAAAATAAACACCTACAGCTAATATCATAGTTAATAGTGAAAAACCAGATGTTATCTAAAATTAGAAACAAGGCAAGAATGTCTAGTCTCATGACTGTATTAAACATAGTACTGGAAATTACAGGTAATACAATTCTAAGTAAGGCAAGAAAGGAAATGAAAAGCATAAAGATCAGAAATGAAGAAACAAAATTGTCCCTATCTGGAGATGACAAGTAAAATCCCAAGGAATCTATAAAAAACTCTTAGACCCAGATTTGGACTCCCTAACAAGTTTACAAAACACTAAATAAACATACAAAAATCCATTGTATTTATATGTACCAGCAATAAGTATGTGGAAACCAATATTAAAAATAGAATGCCATTTATTAATATAATCACTCTGAAAGAATGAACTACTTAAGTGTACATTGAGCAAAAAATGAACTGGACAGGTATGCTTAAAACTAGAAAACAAAGAATAAAACAAAGAATATCTAAATAAATAGAGAAGCATATCCATATTGTGTTTATGGATTGGAAGACTTAACACAGTAAAAATATGTCAGTTCTCCTCATATTGATATACAGCTTCAATGCAATTCCTATCAAAATCCCAGTGAGAATTTTTGCACATATAGACAAGATTATTCTAGTATTTATGTGGAAATCAAAGGATCCAGAATAGCTAAAACAATTTTGGAGAAGAATAAAGTGAAATGAATCAATCTACCCAATTTACAATATAAGACATTACATAGCTTATTAATACAGCTTATTAATCAACACTGTGCAGTACTAGCGAAGGGATAAACATACAGGTCAATGGAACAGACTAGAGAAACCAAAAATAGATCTACACAAATATGCCAGAATGATTTTTTTTACAAAGACTCAAAAGCAATTCAAAGGAGGAAGAAAAGCCTTTTCAACACATGGTGCAAGGACAATACATCTATAGGCAAACAAATAAAAAGACACTCAACTTAAACCTCACTCCATACACAAAAGTTTAACTCAAAATGGATCATAGATTTAAATGTAACTTGTAAAAGAATGAAACTTTTAGAACAAAACAGAGGAAAAAAATACTCAAATCTTAGGACTAGCCAAAGAGTTATTAAAATTAACATGGGAAACAGAAGCCATTTAGAAAAAAAAAAAAAAAATAGTAAGTTGTATTTTATCAAATTAAAAAACTTTTGTTTTGTGAAAGATGCTATGAAGAGCATGGAAAACATAAGCTACAGATTGAGAAAAATTATTTTCAAACTATATATCCACTAAGAGTATTTATTTACTTATTTATTTAAGACTAGGATTCACTCACTCTGTTGCCCAGGCTGGAATATGTCACCATCACAGCTCACTGCAGCCTCAGCCTCCCAGACTCAAGCCTCAGCCTCACGAGTAGGTGGGACTACAAGCCTGCACCACCACGGCCAGCTAATTTTTGTATTTTTTGTACAGACAGGGTTTCCCCATGCTGCCCATGCTGATCTCCAACTCCTGAGCGCAGGCAATCGAACTCCTGACTGAGCTTCCCAAAGTGCAAGGATTACTAGCTTGAGCCACTGTGCCCAGTCCAATATTTAGAATATAAAAAGAACTCTCTAATTTCAACAATGAAAAACAAAAACCAGCAAAAGACCTGAAAAGATATCAAAGAGCGTATATGGCAAATAAACACAGGGAAAGGTGTTCGACATTATCAGCATTATCAGTCAATAAGAAAACAAATTAAAAGCACAATGAAATAACACTACACACCTACAAAAATGGCTAAAATAAAATATACTGACCAAAAAGTGATGGTGAAGATATAGTGACAAGATCATGGCTATATTGCTGGTGAAAATGTAAAATGGTGCAGCCACTTTAGAAATCTGGCAGTTTGTTAAAAAGTTAACATGCAACTACCCTATGACCTTGCCATTGTACTCCTAGGCACTTATCACAGAGAAATGGATACTTTATGTTCACACAAAAACCTGGATGAGAGTGTTCATAGCAGCTTTATTCATAATAGCCCAAACTAGAAACAACTTACATGAACTTCCATGGATGAACAGCAAGATGGTCCATGGATACTAGGGAACACTACTTAGCAATAACAAGAAACAAACTTCTCTTGATACACACAATTTGGATGAATCTTTTGATAATTATGCTGAGTGGAAAAAGCCAGTCTTAAAAGATTAAATGCTCTATGATCCATTTACAGAATATTCTTGAAATGACAAAATCATAAACATGGAGAACATATTAGTTATTGCCAGGAGTTATGGACAGGATGGTAGTGGGGAGGAATTAGTGGGTGTGACCTTTTAGGGCAACATGAGAAATCCTTGTGGTGCGGAAAATGTATATTGTATATAAAATGTATATTGTATAATGTGTGACACAATGGTATTATATCAATAAAGGAGCAGAATTGTAACCATTCTGAATCTTACCTGTGTCAATATCAGCAGTGATATTGCACTATAGTTTTCCTAGAGTATTATAGGATGCTGAGGATACCCAGGCTCTGTCTTGTTTCTTATAACTGCATGTGAATTTACAATTATTTTAAAATAAAAAAATTAAAATGCAATGCCTCTTCTGCCTGGCTCTTTCTCTTGCCTCTCATTTATTTGGAAACTAACTTCTGTGTTGTAAGAATGTCAATCAATAACATGGACAGGCCATGTGTAGGTACTTGGGCTGATAGCCCTAGCTAAGTGCCCAGATAACAGCCAGTATCAAGCAGTAGACTCACGAATGAGCAGGCCTACAGATGATTCCAGCCACCTGCTTTCCTGAGAGCTCCCTTGAGCTAATGCTGTGTGGAGCAAAGACCAGCTGTCCTTGGAAGCTCTCCCCAAAGTGCAGATGTGTTTGAAAAATAAATGCTTGCTGCTGTTTTTAGCCACCAGTTTTAGGGTGGTTTATCACATTATAATAGGTAATTGAAAAAAAAATTGGGGCTTTGTCTCTGAACATTCACAGAAAAAGAAGAGAAGTGGTTTTTTCACTGAACCTCTGTGTTAGACAATAATGACCTTTTTTGAAGTTTCATCAAATTGTACCTTTGAACAGTTCAAAACTGGCTTCATAGTCTCAGTTAGTGAGGTTTTATTATAGCCACCATATGTTCAAATTAAAAATTTGGAATATCATTTGGTTAAAGATTTTTATGCCACTTATGGGTACAGAAGGCAATTTGGGGGATATAGTTTGGATACTAAAATGGAATATTGGCCGGACACGGTGGCTTATGCCTGTAATCCCAGCACTTTGGGAGGCCAAGGTGGGCGGATCACCTGAGTCCAGAGTTCCAGACGAGCCTGGCCAACATGGTGAAACACCATCTCTACTAAAAATACAAAAATTAGCCAGGCATGGTGGCAGGTGCCTCTAATCCCAGCTACTTGGGAGGCTGAGGCAGGAGAATCGCTTGAACCCAGAAGGCGGAGGTTACAGTGAGCCGAGATCGCGCCATTGCACTCCAGCCTGGGGGACAAGAGCAAGACTTTGTCTCAAAAACTCATACAAGTTAGTATGAGTTTATTTGGGTGCAAAAGAAAATTTGAACTACCTGCCTAGTTTTTTCATAATACGCATTTTCCATAAACTTGTAAAGACCCCTCTCGTGTGTGGATCTGTGTATGTGTGTGTGTGTGTGTGTATTCACTTCCTCTTGCAAATGAATCAGACTACATACAAACCTTCTCACATGTCACAAGATATTTTTATTCTGCTGTAATACTCTGTTGTGCTTAACATGGAAGATACAAGAAGACCAGATACAAAATTCGGCTGGACATAGGCAGGTAGGCGTCAGTTTCCTTCGACCTTCCATTCGTCTTTCAAACAGTTCATCTAACATTTGCTAGTAGCCCTCTTACCTAGTTTAGACTTTTTTCACCTGGGAATTTCTGGCTTAGTTGGTCAGGTACTATATTTTCGCTGGTTCTTCCAATATCCCCTTGAATCATTACTCTTCCCTTTTTGATTCATACTTACCAAGACTGTAAGAAAGTTTCCTGAGTTTTGATACTTTCCATTTTTATGACTACAAATAAAACTAGCCCAATAAAAGTTTAAATTACTTTTTCTTCAGTTTGACTTTTGTTTCTTTTCCAGAAAATTCTACCACCATTTTCTCCCTTCCCTTCTTTCACAGTGAGACACTTCTACATTGCCTGTTTTTGTGCCACCTCTGTGTCATACAGGACATGCTATGGAACAGGCATTTTCTTTTGAGTCAGCCCAAGTAAATTTTGAATACGTGCTTCCCCTCTAACTAGATATGTAATCTAGGGCAAATAGTTTAAATTCCTTAAGTCCTGTCATTTGTAAAATGGTAATAATAATGGCCTATGATAGAATTCATTGAGGTATCCTTAGCTTGTTTTCTTTTTGTTCTAATTCTGAAACTCGACATTTTAATGAGTGGTGTTGTTTGGGTTGGATTAGAAACAGTCCCTAATTAAGGGAGAGGCTGACTAGGCATTTTGGAGGTCAAGCTGTGCAAGAAGACCAGAAAGAACAAAGCTCAGAGGTCCCTTGAGCCTGGTGCCTTTAGAGGCCTGAAGAAGAACAGATCTCACACTTTTTCTTTTGCTTTGTATTTGGAACTCTGTTGGGAGAAAGATAACGGTTAGAGGGATGGAAAATTCTAACAATTGGAGAAAGGACAGCTGTAAGGAGAGGGAGGGGGAAGCAACTCTTCTAAAACATAAAAGGGTCTTAGGACATTTATTTAAAAATTGATTATTTCAAAAGACTCACAATCCCATTTACTTTCCCACATCCTATATCTTGGATCTTGATAGACTCAATTCGTTGTTTTATGTGGTTTGCAATCTCGACAAAACAAAATTTGTGTTCTTTGACAAGGATAATGCATAATCCTGATTTCAATATTCCCTTTTAGTCAGAACCTACCTATTTAAAGTTATTTTCCATATTAACTATTGATGATCAAAATAAGTCTAGCTTGTGTTTGTCCTAGTGTTTCATAATTTTAGTTACAGAAACGATGCAGATAAAACTAATTTAACATGCGTCTTCCTGACTCTAGTACGTTGAATCTGGCCAGAAAAACCACATTTGCTCTCTACACTGGTAATAGAAATCCATCATTAGCCAAATTGCTGCATCCCTTTGGACTGGGTCTATTAGCAGAGGCTGGAGCGGCCATTGGCCGACACACGACACTTTAGGCCAGCAGGGGGCGGGTAAGCTCCAGGGCACTCGCCCGAGCAGCAGGGGGCGTGGCTTCTGCTTTCTTGACTGACAGCTAAGGATGCTGGAGCGGATGAGGTAATAGGAGCCAGGGCAAGGAAGGCGTGGGGGTGCGCGCGCGTGTGTGCGACTGTGAGTGTGCCAGTGCGTGCGCAAGCCCCGAGACAATGCGTGTCTTCAGTTCGCGCTGCGGACACTGATCATGCTCCATTAAGGGAAGAAAAAAAAAGAGAGAGAGAGAAAATTACATTTTGGGGAAGGAGGCTGCAAAGTTGCGGCTGGGCGACAGTGGTGGTCCCGGGGCCGTGTCATGGCGGGTCGCTTCTCTGCATCAAGGAACCAGGGAAATACACGCGGGCGCGGGTTTGCCTTAGCGCCCCGCTTGGGAGGGGCGGTTCATTCTGGAAGGGACTGAGCAGAGCCACAGGGAGGGGGAGCTCTCCCCGCGGCGGCTACTGCAATTCGTGCGGTGAAGGGGTGGGGAGGGAGAGGGGAGGGGACCAGAGCGTGCCATTCCGAGTGCGGCAGTGCGGCGAGATCCCACCCCGGCGTCTGCAGAGCCCGAGGCGCAACTGGTGCGAGGGCTGGGTCCTCGCCTCCCCGTCAGCCCCAGCTCGCGGCCGCCGGGGCTCGGGCCGCGCGCCCGCGGAGTGGCTTTTGCAAGGCGGGGGCCTGTTTGCAGAGAGCTGGGCATTTGCATGAAGCGACTCGACCCCACGGAGCAGCGGCAGCAGCGGCGGACCCCGGCGGCGGCGGCGGCGGCGGCGGCGCGCGGTCCCAGCCAGGTGGCCCCGGTGTCCCGGCCCCGGTGGATGCACGGCTGGGGAGGAGCCCATGGGCCGGAGCTGAGGCTGCCCGCGGAGGGGGGGCGCAGGGCAGGGGGCGCGGTCGAGGCCCGGAGGCGGCGGCGCAGGAGGAAGCGGAGGAGGTCGGGCGCTCGGGCCGCAGCCCCGGGCTCGCCATGCTCCTGGCCTCGGCGGTGGTGGTCTGGGAATGGCTGAACGAGCACGGCCGGTGGCGTCCCTACAGCCCGGCGGTGAGCCACCACATTGAGGCGGTGGTCCGCGCCGGCCCCCGCGCGGGGGGCAGCGTGGTGCTGGGCCAGGTGGACAGCCGTCTCGCGCCCTACATCATCGACCTGCAGTCCATGAACCAGTTCCGCCAAGACACGGGTAAGCCAGCCGCCCCTGCCCCTGCCCCGCTTGCTCCCACCTTCCCAACCTGCCAAGGTACCTCCCTCCCTGTGAACCCACCTTGGCCACCTAGTCGGCACCTCTGTGCAGTAGTGTCACCAAGAGGTAGTGGGAGGCGATTCACTCCCCTGGATTCTCGCAGAATCCTCCCTCCCCGCTAAACGTCCATGCAAGTAGTATTGGTGTTCTGGTTTTGCAAACCCAGCTTCAACCTAGTCGGTAAGAATCCACTCCCCACCCCCTTTCATGCCACCCTCCCCCCTTTTCAGCATTTGGTGGCCCTAAGTCTTTCCATGTAGAAATTCTAGGGTCTCCCCAGACTACAGGTAATTTCAGCCCTTCGCAAAGGCGTCCTGCCCTCATCCCGTGGCGGCCGGCACCTCGGCTGACCTGACCCTCTTTTGCTTCAGGCACGCTGGGGCTTGCCACACGTCCCCTCACCCCCGATCTCACTGCCTCTGCGTCTCCTGTGTGGGATGCCTCCCGGCAGCTGGGTCCTGGATGTGGGAACTAGGGGAGGAAGAAGGGATTCCCCGGAGGTTCTCGCTGCAGTCGGGTAAGGGAAGCGCCGGGCTCCCTGGGAGGAGAGACTGGGGCTGGGGTACCCTGGACGCCGTGGCATTGGCGAATGCCTCTGCTAAACACTACAAGCGCGGAAGCAACAGGCCGGAGCAGATGGAGAGAGGAGGGGGAAGCTCGGGGCTTCGGAATGCATGGCAGGGAAGCCGCTCCCTTTGTCTGTGGAGGAGGAGGAGGCAGATTCCTAAGGAGAAACTGTCCCCAGGCTTCCTCTTAAAACCATAGCCCGTAAGGAACCCTTGGTCTCCCGGAGCGCCAAACTACTATCTTTTCATGAGAATCAAGTTGCCACTGTAGCCAGCACAAACCCGCTTCCCAGCTGACCTGCCTTTCCAGGTCAGAGCCAGGAAGGGAGCCTCCAGGATGGGGTCGTGGGGGGTAGGGAGTGAGGGTTCTGCCCAAGGGAGAGCAGAACTGCCCCTCTTTGCTCGGTCCTTGCTTAATCGATGACCTGGGAAGAGTTTCTGTCTCCTTCAGTGACAGGTGGGGTGGGGGCCATTGTTTCTGGAATTCTGGCTCGGCTTTCCCAAGAGTGTAATGGAGGAGCCTGGAAAGGCCGGTGTGCTCGGGAGGAAGTACAGAAGATGACTGGAGAGGCCCTCCCCAGTGAACAGCTGTTAGAGCAGAGTCTCTCCGCTTCCTTGGAAAGCCCCCATATCCTGTGTGCTAATTAGGATTGTCATGGGAAAGGGGTATCTTTCCACCCTCATGTCCCCATCTTTAGTCATAACTCCCAGCAACCCCTTTGCCAAGGACTCTGCAGACACTGACTGATTGAGGCGAGCTTTCTGGGGAGAGGATTCTGGAAGTGTTAGAATCTGGAGGGGCTTAAACGGTGTGTGGAGCTGAGGGAGACTGGGAGGAGGAGAGAATAGAGAGGAACGTGGGGAGATTGAGAAAGAGGATTAAGTGTGGCTGAGGTAGGGGGAGAGAACGTCATTGTGCAACTTGGGTAAAGGTTGTGGAGGTGAGGGTGGAGGCATCAGGAGGTGAGGATGGAGGGGGTGTGTGTTGGGGGGAGCTGAGCCATGGAGGTGGGACCGAGAGAGAGAGAGAGAGAGACCAGCAGTTAAAGTACCTGACAGGGGATTCCAGTCCTGAAAAAAAAAAAAAAGCAGGTTTTAGCTTTTCTATTTCAGACTAAATCTCTGCAGCATTTGGAAAACCACCCTTGTGACAGAAGGGTCTCAGCCCCTTTCCTACATTTGGGAAGAGCACAGGTAGAATCTGTGTTTGGTGGGACTTAGGATAGGCAAGGTATCTACAAAGGTTCATGACCCTTTCTACAGAAGTGAAGTTGTAGAGAAAACTGGGTGGAAGGAAAGAAGCCACGATTCCCAGGTCTGATCACTCTTACCTGAGGACAGGTTGAGTACTGCCTGGTGATGAGCAATTTAGTCAGAGGATGGTGCTCCCTGGACTTTAAACTTCAGGCAGAGAACTTGCCCTGAATCATTTTAAAGGCTGCCCCAGGGTGTGTTTGTCACCAGACTGCTGTGGTTTCATCCACTCATTGCTAGAGTCAGTCAGCCATCCTGAGTACCTCTCTCCTGTGCGCCAGGCCCTGTGCTGGGTGCTCAGACACTGGGCTGAATTCCCAGAAAGGCTGGCTCTGTCAGGGCGCTTGTCAAAGAAGAATAAAAGAATCTCTGGGTTTCTGAGCTCTGAGCCTCCTCCTCTCCCTTCTCCACCAACACACACATAGTTTCTCTCAACCTCATTGATGAGGCCATGACAGGGTAGGAACTTTAAACCAGTGGCTCCCAGGCAACCTCGGCCAAGCCCTTGCAATGTTTAATTAAATTACCCACCATCCTTAAGCCATAATTCAAAGCTGGGAACCAGAAACATCCCCACAAACAAAAGAGAGCTGGAAGTCCCCTGCCCAGAGGCGATTCCTCTCCTTTTTTGTTGCCTCCTCTATATGGGGACATTTCCTGACATGAGAGCTTTGTCTTTTTAGAAGTTGCTTGCTCTGCTGCTGAGAGAGTCCTCAGGCTCTCCACTTGCCTGGGCTCCTGACCTCATCTAGCCTGTCTCCAGGGAGATGGCTGGGAGATTGCAGACACCCGTCTGCCTGCCTCTGTTTGCCCTGGGCCCTTCTCCTTCCCCAGACCACCTAGGGGTCTGTTCTTATTTGCATTCTATGCCAGTCTCCTCTAGGCATTTTGGGCTAGAGAATCTGGAAGAAGGGAAGAGATGGGGTGAGATAGATGGGACTGGCTCTTGGCCGTTTCCAAAAGCCTCGGTGAGGCCTTCTCCACCTGCCATCATTTACCTTGACTGGGTTGTCCTTTTTCTGTTGTAGGGCAGTGACTGAAGAACTTTACTTCAGCATCACTTCCCCCTGTACCTTTCAACATGCCTGATCCTACCAACTCCAGGGTTTCAGTAGCAGGATGAGGAAGACCCAGGCTGAGAGTGGGGAGAGACAACTGTGGCTCTCATTCCAGGCTCACTGCTTACTCCGTGCCCCTGAGCAAGTCTCTAAATGGTCAGGCCTCATTTTTTTTTTCCTTTTTTATTTTTTTAGAATGAAGAGCAGCATTAAGATTTCTTTTTCCCTCTTTTTCTTTCCTCCCATCATGCACATCAACAGGTGAACGGGTTGGTCCCTGTGCCAGTGATGATGCTGATAAGCACAGGGTGAAGGAGAGTTATTTCCAGCTCAGAGTTTCCTGTGCAAGTATTGCCTTCTTTATGTCTTTTAAAGTGGTAAGAAGTGTCAGATGGAGAGAAAGAGGTTGGGTTGAATTAAATGATTTGACAGAAACTGAGTTTTAGCCACCCCCCCCAACACCCCCTACCCTATGTTAGCATAGAAGTGGAGGAGGCAGGCATCCTGATGACCACATGATAGTTAAAACAATGTGCAGGATGCACCGTGTGACTGCATCATGCCAAGCACATTGCACGCACTATCTGGTTTAATCCTTACAACCATCTTATGAAGAACCTATTATTATCCCCATTTTATAAGTAAGGAAACAAATTGAAAGTGATTAAGCTGCTCAAGGGCAGCTAGTTAGTCAATGGCAGGGCTGAGATTCTGAATTAGGTGCCCTATGTCCTATTTCTTCATTCAGTGAATAGTTATGGAGCAACTGTTTAGCGCAGGCACTGTTCCAGACATGTGGGATATAGCAATAATAGCGCATCCAAATGTTTCTTTGTCCTAGTGGAAAATTCTGGTGGGCATAGGGGATGCTGGTAAGAGTGGCCTGAGACTTCTTGGACATAGTGCATGCCCTATGGGCAGTGAGTCACTTACATAGATGTGTGTAACATGTCCCAGAGACCTCAGTGCATGCCTGGAAGGCATTGCCTTCTACTTCCCAGAAGCCGAAAGATTTTGGGTGCTTTGTAACACAGGTGGAAAATCAGTAAAAAACTGATTTACTTTCTCCTTCTTCATCCTTAGTTTATGAACATCCTCCATCCCTATCCTACTGGAGCCCTTTTCCTTGCGTTACTTCACAGATTATCTGGTTTATAATCCTGATTCTAGAAAAGCTGAGAACTAGCACATCCAAAATAAGGTGGTCTCTGAAAAATAATCAGAGAATAAAATCCCACCATGTCTGTTGTCTCAACACTTTGGTTCTGAGGTCTGCATGCTATCTCTGACTCTCCTCTAGGATTGAATTGAACTCAACAACTTTCCCTCCAAAACCAGCTCTTCCTCTTGACATCCCTCTGACACCATTTTACCACTTTCCCATGGTCCAAGCCCAGGATTCTTTGACTCATTCTGTCATTTAGAATCTTATTTGGGCACCTAATAGGTACAGGCACAAAGGCCCTGTAGCCCAGCAGCTGAAATTTGAGTGTACCTGTGCACCACTCAAGGTGGCCATTCACATGCAGATTCCCATACCCAGGCCTGGGAGATGCTGGCCTGTAGGTCTCAAGGGCACTGCTGATTCCATTCGTACCCCTGGAGATTCTGATGGAGGCAATCCTCAAACCTCACTTGGAAAGCATTTAGCTACTGATGATCAAGTCTTACCCATTTTTTTCTCTGTAAGGTCTCTCCAGTTTGTCACCTTCATTTCATTTTCTATGCCAACATCTTTCTACTCACCTGGAGCTAATGGACAGAATGGCTCTGGTCTGGCCCCTCTTTTCTTAACAAACTTTACTGGCTCTTCATTGATTGCAAATTAAATCTATCATAGCCTGCCATTTCAGACTTTCCATACCCTCTCTGGCTCTTACATATCTTTCCAGGATTGTCTTCTTCTATGCCTTATATTTCCCTCCAATCTGCCAAACAGAGGCCACCTCTATCCTCAGGCATTCCTTTAGAGTTCTCTGACACCTTCACTCCACAACTAGCCTTGAGGTCCCTTCTTCTGAAACACTGTCCTTTGCCATTTGTACCTGTCAAAATTATTTTTGTTATACGAGCCCATGCCATTTGTTATTCATTTCTTAAAATGTTCTCCACAGCTTGAAATGCTTTCCAAACTATCATTACTTCATTCATTGAATCAATATTTCGGGGTGTCTAGGACATGCAGGCGTAGAGAATCCCACTATGAGCACATGCCTTGATGCCCACTCTCATGGGATTGGGAGGGGGACAGATGTTCATCAAATTAGACACATAAATACATATGTGACTGCACATTGAGATGAGTGCTATTAAATTTTTTAAAAGGAATGAGAATTCGACCTGGCCAGGACTGCCTAGGAGACTTCCTTGAAGAAATAAGCTTTTCCTGTAGGAAGAGCTACGGAAAAGATGCCAGAGAGTTTTGGGGAGGAACCAGCATTGTGAAGAGGCCCAGAATCAGAGTAGCCTAGCAATGAGGAGAGACTGAAGGCCAGTGTACCTGAGATGTGCGCAGAGTTGGGCTATGAGGGGGCCATGTATGTTGGTGGGTAGGGGGGATTTAGATTTCATCCTAATGAGAAGTCATGGAAGGGATTTTTGCAGGGAGGGGATGTGGTCGATTTTCCTGCCAACATGCATTTTGTTGGCATTCTCCTTGTGATACGTTCTGCCTCATAAATAGTCATTCACACACTTGTCTTCCAACCCTGTTTTAGACTGAAAGCTACTTGAGGAATGCTTGAATCTGCATTCCCCATAGCAGTTAATGAGTACTCAGTGATATGTGATAAATGATTAAATATTAAAGTAGCCAGAAATCTTCAATCAGTCTCAGCAGTTTGTGGAGCCCTTGCAACTGCCAGACACTGCATTAGGCACTAAGACTGCAAAGAGCTCCACAGTGGCGTTCCTGCCCCCACTTAAGGCAGGCTGGTATGAAAAGTGTTGCTGAAACATTGGTGCACATCAGCATAGTCAAGCTACGCAGCTCAGGCTTCCTGAGGGTGGAGCCTGGGCTGGGAGAACATTTTAAGAAATGGTTGGAGAATGGCTTAAGACCTGAATGGTAAGGAGAATTTCAATAGGTAAAAATGACAAAGGAGGCCATTTCAGTAGAAGGGACCTAGCGAATTGTGGGGAAGGGAGTCAGAGAACTCTGGGGGAATGCACGAGGATAAAAGGGGCCTCTGTCAGGCAGGAATAGAAGAAAGCACAGAGACTGAGGAAAACAAACCTAGAAAGGTATATTATAGGTCCATGGCGTAGTTTCCAGAAGTTCTGGGACAACTCTCAGGCATCTCCAGGATTGATAACAGTATTGTGTTAAAAAAAAAAAAAGTATTTTAGGCACATCTGTGAGGGGATTAATTGCACTGTCCCTGCCACCCTGGAGAGAATATCAAATAGTGCCATTTAAACTCTCTAAACTTAAATTCCTCATTTGTGAAAGGTATTTCTAGGATTGCTATGAAATTTACATGGGATATGTGAGGTGCTTTGTAAGTAATAAAGATTGTGCAAATACCAATTTGAGAGCAGCAGAACGCAGCCAGATGACTAGGCAGATAGGGGCAGGTCTCCAGTGAAACCCTACCTTCAAGCCAAAAACAGCCTGAAGGCTGAAAGACTGGACTGCTGGTCCAGGATGAAACCCGCAATCCAGTGTGAGAACTTCTGTTCCTGTTTCCCTACCCTTTCCCAATTGATTCTTTCTGAATAATGCCTTTTAACCCATCAAATGTTGCCTTTTCCAGTACTACCTACAGCCTGCCCCTGCCCTATTCTGAGCATATAAAAGCCCCGGACTCAGCCACATTGCAGGGACTTTCCCAATTTGGGGTAGGGGGACCATCCCTGGGTCCCCTCTCTGCTGAAAGCTGTTTCATCACTCAATAAAACTCCCCACCTTGCTCACTCTTTGGTTGTCAGCATATCCTCATTCTTCTTGGGTATGGGACAAGAACTTAGGAATTGGTGCGCAGCCAAACTTGGCCCAGGTGGTCAGAGTGAGCAGGGCATCTCCTGCCATCTCCTGCAGCAGACTGTGTGGCGGAGTGAGGCCTAGGCAGGGTGTTACCGGCCAGAGGTCCCTGGCTTGCAAAGTGACTGAGAAGAAAATCCTGTGTCAGTTATATAGAAACTTTCTCTCTCTTTCTTACACCCCCCTACCACCCTACACACACACACACACACATACACACACACACCCTGAGCTAAACCTTCCCCATGGCTTCTCCATCCTGCTTAGACATATAATAGAAAATAAATTACAATAATAATCACCAACTTTCATTGAGCTCTTGCCATGGTGACAGGTGCTATTTTTGAGTTTTATATTCATTTCTTCATTTAATCCTCAAATCCACCCTTTGAAGTCGCTGCCGGGGACTCAAACAGATGAGGAAACTGAGGCTTAATCACACAGCTGGAAGGGACAAAACCACCCCTGTTGGCTCCAAAGCCCATACTCTTTGCCCCGAGCAAGCTGGGCACTTAGGAAGGAAATGGAGACAAACCAGAGAACTATCGCCTCCCCCTCCCCTGTCCCCCATCCAGATACCCCCATGTTCCCCAGCAGAGGCCCTGGTGATGAATAGGGGATTGTTCTACTTCTCCCTTGTGCCTCTGAATGTTGATGTTTGGGTCATTAAGGGGCTTGGAGTTGGGGTGGGGGGCGGGTTATGACCCTGGCAAAGGCCTGAATAGCCATTGTTTCTTTTCTTCCCTCCTTGAATGGGATTCTGTCCCCAGTCTTGGTATATCCCTCTAGGTTGCAGGAGGGGTGGGTCAGAGGCTGGTGAAGGGAGCCTTTTCTCACCACTTTGATGGATAGAGCTTAAGCTGACAGATGCAGAGATTCCAGCATCCCAGGGGCCCTCCCCAACCTCCCCACCCTACCCTGAGCCAGGCATCTTTAGCCTTAATGTTGATACCATGAAATGAGCCCTGGTTGAGAATGGGTCAGGATTCAGGTTTTGAGTGAGGGAGAAAGAGGCAACAGTTACAGGTTCAGTTCCCTTGCAGTCCTGACAGTTCAGATCTGCTGTACCATTTCCGTGTAATAACCCTGACCTCTTCCTGGCCCCAAAGTGAGACTGTCAAAATTAAGACAATCCTATCTTTAGGAGGGTTTGAGCTTCTTAAAGAAAGACATCAGATAAATATAAAATTATTCTCATGACCATTGAGAATGTTACTTTTGCTGCTGATATAAGACTTAATGCTGGGAAATATGAGAGAGTTTTCCCAACCTGATTTCCCATCTCCTCATAGTAACACACCGTTTTTTTTTTTTTTTTTTTTTTTTTTGACAGCATTCATAAATGTATAGAGATCCAGCTCCCTCGCAGCCACTTCTGGGCAGCCTTCCCACATGGAGGCAGAGTCTTCCCTCAGTCCTCTAGGCTTCCACAGCCCTGTATTCTTTTCCTCATGACTCTTGGCACAAGAGCATTTAGAGGAACAGAGGAGAAGGAATATGATCATTATGAGCACCTACTGTGTGTCAAGGGCTTTACATGCCTTAGTGCATTCATAGGGTTCACATGAAATCCAGAACCTGGCATGTACAAATACATATTTGCTGGATAAATAAGTGAGTCATATTTAATTTGTACAAAAACTCTAAGAAGGAGTTATCTTGTTTCCCAGGAGGGAAAGGGAGGCTAAGAGGTTCTATAATAGCTAGTAAATGGAATGAATTTGGCTGCAAACCAGGTTGTCCCGACTACAAACCAGGAGGCAGTCTTTCTGCTACCTTACACTGCCAGCCATATCCTTCATGTCATAACTCATCTGCTTCTACCCTTGTTGGACTGTAGACGTCTTAAAGGGAAAAAATGAGTTTCATTCAAACCTGGCACTTCAGGCAGTGTCATGCCCAGTACACAGTAGGACTTGTTTAATGTTTGCCATTATGGCAATGGCATGACTTGTTAATGTCATGCCATTCATGTAATTGCATGCTGACTCTGACCTCTCCCCATCCCACCCTGGCAGGAACTCTCCGCCCAGTTCGCCGCAACTACTATGACCCCTCTTCAGCCCCTGGGAAGGGCGTGGTGTGGGAGTGGGAGAACGACAATGGCTCCTGGACGCCCTACGACATGGAAGTGGGCATCACCATCCAGCACGCCTATGAGAAGCAGCACCCCTGGATCGACCTCACTTCCATTGGCTTTAGCTACGTCATTGACTTCAACACCATGGGCCAGATCAACCGTCAGACCCAGCGCCAACGCCGCGTCCGCCGGCGCCTCGACCTCATCTACCCCATGGTCACGGGGACCTTGCCTAAGGCTCAGTCCTGGCCAGTCAGCCCTGGGCCAGCCACCTCGCCCCCCATGTCCCCCTGCTCCTGTCCCCAGTGTGTCTTGGTGATGAGTGTTAAGGCAGCCGTGGTCAATGGCAGCACTGGACCCCTACAGCCGCCGGTGACCCGCAAGAACTTGCCCCCTCCTGGAGTGGTCAAGCTGCCCCCACCACCAGGCTCTGGGGCCAAGCCACTGGACAGCACAGGCACCATTCGAGGCCCGGTGAAGACCGCCCCATCACAGGTGATCCGGAGACAAGCCTCCAGCATGCCCACTGGGACAACCGTGGGCTCTCCTGCCAGCCCCCCAGGACCCAACGGCAAGACCGGAAGAGTGGCCCTGGCCACATTGAATCGTAGCAACCTGCAGCGACTGGCTATTGCCCAGTCCCGGGTGCTGATCGCCTCTGGGTAGGTGCTTCCACAGCTGCCTCAGAGCATTTACTCACAGCAGAGATAGGCTACAGCAGATCTTCTGGATCAGAAGAAGGAGGGGCTGCCAAGACTTAAGCTTCTCCTCATCTTGTGCTGACCCCTGGCTGCAGGTGAAGGCAGCATGGTGTGGTGGATGAGGGAGGGTTTGATGCTCGGCCTCTGATCCGGACTCTGGTTGAGACTGGCTCTTACTAGTCATGTGATTTAGGACCAGATCCCTAACATCATGGAGTCCTAACTTTCTCATCTGTAAATGCTGGCAGTAATACTCCTGTTAGGGTGGCTATGAGGCTTAAAGAAGATCGTGGCCAGGCATGGTGGCTCATACCTGTAATCCCAGCACTTTGGGCCGCTGAGGCTGGAGGATCGCTTGAGCCCAGGAGGTCAAGGCCGCAGTGAGCTGTGATCGTACCACTACACTCCAGCTTGCGTGACAGAATGAGACCCTGTCTCAAAAAAAAAAAGAAAGAAAGAAAGAAAAAATAAGATTGTGCCTACTAAGCAATAATAGGCAACATTAATTGAACTCCCACTGTATTATAGCTTGGGGTTTTATCATCTCTTATAATCCTTGCAACAACTCTATGAAGTAGGCAAGTAGGCGTTATCCCATTTATAGGTGAAGACGGTAGATGTTTGCTTGTTCAAGGGTACATAGCTAATCACTGGCAGAGAATGGGATTCAGACTTTAGGACATCTGACACTAGAGCCCAGATTCTGACTCTGCTGTGCTTCTCTTCTACCAAGTGTCTACACAATGCCCAGCGTTCAGTAGGTGCAAAATGAGAATTTCTTTCCTGTAGTCTCTCTGGAAGCCAGAGAGGTGACTCCAAATTGAAATACTGGCCTATTTTTAGTGATGACTTATTATGTGCCAGGCACTTTTCATACATTGTCTCAGTTATTTCTGTGACAACCTGTTGATGCTGTAGGTCCTGTTTGTATTGCTTTTTATGTTCTTGATTTTCCTGATCATAAAATTGAAGTGACCCGGGTTCATATGGTGGCTGCAACGTTTGCCTGCCAGCCGCTGGTGTCTTAGCATCTCACAGCCACCCCGTCTTCCCTTTCTGTCTTCAGAGAGGCCTGGCTCTCCTTGTTGCCCCTGATCCCAGCTGATCAGGATGGTTTTCCATTGCATGGGGTGCCTAAGTCTGAAAGTCCAGGCCACTCTAAGAAGGTTGTTTTGATACTCGGCTGGGTCCCTGCACACAGAGGTTTGGCACTGGGAGGAGGAATGAAGGAGGGTGCACCACAGGGTGGGAGGAGTGCTGGATTGGAAATCCAGAGGCCCAACCCCTACTGCTACCCCTGTCACTGAGGTAAGCCACAGAATCTTTGCAAGATCCAGTGGCCTTACCTACCCCATGGAGTTATCGGGAAAATCTCCACTCAGGGAGTTGGCCCGTTGGCAGTGTGTTCTCTTACTCTGTGATCTAAGTGCTAAGCACAGACGTCCTGCTCAGAATTGATTTCCCAAGGAGAAACACAGAGCTCATGTATTATGCAGTAGGGGTTGGAACCCAGGTTTTGGTCTCCTGATCCACTGTTCTTTTGGCTAAAGCCCAGCTCCTCATTGTACACAAAGGCAGTTTATAAAAGGCAAAATGCTGGCGAGATGCATGAGATTTTCATGACTTCCCCTGAGATGGCAGAAGTGTTTGGGAGCGGGGAATGGATGGCTAAACCCTGCTACTGCTTAATTTCTCCCCAG
Organism: Trachypithecus francoisi; assembly: GCF_009764315.1. Classification (NCBI taxonomy): domain Eukaryota; kingdom Metazoa; phylum Chordata; class Mammalia; order Primates; family Cercopithecidae; genus Trachypithecus; species Trachypithecus francoisi. The sequence continues at coordinate 14,365,415 of NW_022681473.1, read as the reverse complement.
TTTCACACAGCACCATCCTGGGGGCTTGGGCTGGATAAGAACACGTCCTCCAGAAAGTAGGACTGTCTGGGCTTGAACCCAAGTGCCTTGCTGTGTCACTTGGGGCAAGATTTGCATCCCCTGTCTTCAGTTTCCTCACCCATAAGATGGGATAGTAATAGTAACTTCCTTTTACAGTTGTCATGAGGATTAAACGACATGCTAAGTATATAGACTTAGCACAGTACTTGGCACATAATAAGAGTTCAGTCAGCATAGGCTGCTGTCATTGTGATTGCTGTTATTATTGTTAACAGGTATCCATGTAGTTGAAGTCAAAGCTGAGTAGAGTCTGACATCCCACCTTGTCTCTGGTGCCCTTGACAAATGCCAAGTGACTTCATGCCATCACTGAGGGAGAGGCACCCAGGTGGCTTTGAATCTTGATGAGGGAGTGGAGTCAGCAGCTTTATCTCTCTTCTTTATTTCCTCTGCCTGCTAATAGAATTGGGGCTAGAGAATGGGTGGAGGTCTGGGCAGCACAGTCTCAAATGGGCTAGAGAAACAAGTTGGTTTTTTTTCTCTACTCTGTTTTCCTGACGAGGGAGGCCCCTGCCTACTCCTCTCGATCTTCCAGCCCTTTGCTTTTCACCTCTTACCACCTCCCTCACCCCCACTCCCATCTTCTCCTCCAGCCTTTCTTGGCCATTTAATTAGCGTGTTTATTCCCTTTGTCTGGCATTGCCATCGACCTTCTGTCACTGCAGGGCCCCTTCCCCCCCCCCCCCCGCCCATGACCTCTTCCAGCAACTTTCCCACGGAAAAAGGAAGACCAGGGAGGGCGGGAGGAGTGGGATGAAGAGAAAGGTTTGGGGGCAGGAACAAAAGATCCTGTGAATTATTCAGAGACAGAAGCAGGGGTTTTCTAAAGGGAAGCAAGAAGGGGGCTGTGCAGTGGAGGCAAGCGCCACCCCTCTAGCCCCCTCCTCTAGAGCTGAGGATTCTCTGTCTCCAGCTAGGCCTCAGTTGCCGTAGAGACAAGATCCTTGTCCTGCTGGAGGATTCCTGGGCTGGTGCATAACTCCGAGAAAAACACTGCTTCTCATCGTGGTGCCTACAGAGATATCCTCCCTCCCTCAAAACTCCTTTCTCTGCCACCTTGCCAGCTCTCTTCTCTTGTCTTAGTTTTATGTTTTAGCGATAGAAACAAAACCTTGGATCCTGCATGTCGGGGAACAGCCCAACTGAATGGGGGCAGAAGGTGTCTTCTGATTGGCCAAGAAGCGGTTAGGACAGACAGTTTTGGCTGATGGAGTTGCCTGAAGGATGTGAGATGCGTGCCTGCCATTGGGTTGCTGTTTTCTAGGAGAACTCAGGCTTTTGTAGCTGGGGCCCCAACAGGGTGTGACCAGCTGGGACTTGATGGGCTGTTCTCCAAGGTTTAACCAGTAATAGTGGGGGAGGTGAGATCAGGTGTTGCCAACTCAACCGTCTCAAGTACTACCTAGCACTCAACTTTATGCTGGATATCCATGACCTCAAGAATCAGAATCAGAAAATTGGAACATTAGCGCAGAAAACATCTTTCTTCAACCCAATGCACCTTTTATACTTGGGAGGTAAAAGCATAAACAATCACCCAAACTTGCATAGGGCTCGGCTGTTTACACAGTTATTTGACCTAGTTCCTAAATCCTCACAGGGCCGCCGTGGGGCAGACATTTAGGATGCCCTGTTCCCAGCTGTGGTAACTCAGATATGGTCAACAAAACGCAGAGAGGCTGTGTGGTTCTCCCAAAGGCAAAGCAGGTCAGTGCTGAGCAGGGCTAAAACAGACTCCCTGACGCCAGTGCAGAGCTCCTTCCCTTACACCGTTCTGGATTTCACAAGCAAATATCCCCGCTTCTCCCCAGGCCCCTCCTTCCCAGAGCCCAGTGACAAGCCCACCTACCATGTCATTCCTCTCCTCAAGTGGCAGGGACATGTATCTCTCCCACCTATTGAACCCACAGTCTTCTTGTGTGTCCCAGGTCCACATGCAGGCCCTTCCCTCCCTCTCTCCAGACCTTGCCCCTGAGTTCTTGAGCTGCCTGAGACGTGTGGTGTTCCAGGGATTGGATTATTTCCTGGTTCGCCAGATTGGGTGTGGAAACCTGCCAGTCCAGTTTATGGGAACAAAGGTGGCTTTTGTCACCCAGATCACAGCTACTTATCAGCTGGAGTGGGGGGTCTGGAGATGGCGAGGGAGAAGGCAGGTGCACGACTGAGCCCTGCGTGCTGCCCCCTGCTGGGGAGCTGGGAGCAGGACACAGGAAGCCAGGTCTTTTCCCCAAATCTGTCCAGAAAGACCTGGGGGAGGAGAATCTGCCGTAAGTGGGGGACTCAGGGCTTGGGTGGCCACCTTGTTTTCAGATATTGAGGTGGGAAGTTGTCAACCAGTTTCCGTGGCACCTTCTAACCCAAGAGCCTCACAGTTTTACAGATGAGGAAATTGAAGCTCAGAAAAGCTAACTGCCTTAGCGAGAAACTCCTGGCAGGGATGGGACTTGAACCTGATTTTCCTGACTCCCCGTCCACCATACCATGCCCGGCCCTGGGGAGCAGGTCACAGGGTCCAGAAGCAAATCCATTCTTCTTTTCTTGGCCCAGTTGCCCTTGTTTTGTATTCCGCTTTCTCTTCCATCCTCCCATCCTGGTTTGATTTATCCTGGGGACAGTTTCAGAAGAAAAGTGGCTTTGGGTGGTCTGGTGAGACACAAACATTCCCATCCCCACATCTGTTCTTTCACATCCATCTCCCAGCATTGGTGCACATGTCGTCATCCCTGGGAAGGGACAGAGCCCCAGGCAGGCTCACAGTAGCTTAGAGCTGGGGAAGCACCTCCCTTACAGACATGAGGGGAAGAGACAGACCCCACTGCTTGGCGTGGAGGTCCCGTTGCAGCTTTCCGCATTCCTAATGGTGGGCTTATTCATTACGCTCTCTGAGTTTCTGGTCTATGTTTGCAGTGTGGGATGTTACAAGGATTACATAAACACAAGAGCGCAGCGTAGTAAATGGGCTCTGGTGCCAGATTTTCTGGCTTAGCTGTGTGATCTTACCAAGTTTCCTTAACCTCTCTGTGCCTCAATGTAGTTGTCTCTAAAATGGTGTTAATAAGTGCATCTCTTGCGTAGGATGCTGGAAGGATTAGACAGGTTTATATGCTGTGAGCAGTTGGAGCCACTCTTGGGATTAGGTGAGCTCTGTGAATGTCGGCAACGATAACATGTGAGTGAAGAAGGGCCATGAACTGTGTGTTCACTCCTGACCCCCAGCATTAGGAATAGCCAGCACCACAAAGTAGGGCTCAATCAACACTTTTTGGATGGATACATCAATACACAGATACTCTTTTTTCCCTCCTCTTGCTTTCCCAGCACCATCCTGCCCCCACAGCAGAGCTGCTGGCTTCGCAGGCTGTCTGCCTCCTGGAGTCATCTGTGACCGGGTCCATTAGCCTCTCCAAGCCCAGCTGCAGGAGTGTGGGTGGCAGAAAGGATGGCGCAAGACCCAGCCCCATGTGTCCCATATTTTCCGAGTCAGCGCTGTGGGGGGTCGCGCCTTTCCCAGGCAGCTACGCCATCTCCTCTCCAGCCTGGCTGGAGTTGCTGGGGAAAAGGATAGAAAGGGGAGGAGGCTTTGCCTCATATTTATATATGTCTCAGGGAAAAGGAGACTTGACAGCTGTTCTAGCAGTGGTTCCAAATGTTGGGCTGGGGATTGCTACATCTGCATCCTCTCAGGAGCTTTGGGAAATGCAACTTCTTGTGCTCCACAGGTGGATATTCTGGTCTAGATCTGGGACTCTGTCCTTCTAAAAGCATCTTAGGTGACTCTTGTGTGTACCCCGGTTTGAACTTGCTTCTTTGTGTTTTCATTCCTTCAACAAATATCAATTGAATGCCTGCTAGTGCCTGGCTCTGAACAAAACAGACAAAGATATTTTGCCCTTGTAGAGCCTGGATTCTAGAAGGTGGCATAATAAGCAATAATTTCTTTTAAAGGATCCTAAGTAGAGCAGGAGTCCTGGCGTGGGATGCAGGGGTGGGTAGCAATATTCAATACGATGGTCTCAGGAACCTCACCTGGTAGGTAGGATTTAAGCCAGGACTGAAGGAGTTGTAGGAGGAAACTAAGCAGTTGTCTGGTGGAAGGGCATTTTGGGTACAGGGAACAGCATATGCAAAGGCTCTGAGGCAGGAATGCACCTGGCTCCTTGACAGCTGAGTGACATGAGAGGAAGCAAGATGAATAAGAGAAGCTGGGTGGCAGTGTTGGCAGATCGTGCCAGGCTCTGTAGGCCTTGCTGGGACTTTCACTTTGACTCTGAGTGAACTGAGGAACATAGTTCTGAGGTTCTGAGTGGTGGAGTGACACGGCCTGACTTAGGTTTTGAAGATGCCACTTCCTGCTGTCTGCTGTGTTATGCACTTACTGCATTTTAGTAGAATTAAATACTAGTCCATTTTGTTCCACATGTCAAAATGACATTGTATCTGCCGTTTCCTTTCACAGGGTCCCCACAGTCCCAGTGAAGAACCTAAATGGGTCCAGCCCTGTCAACCCTGCCTTGGCAGGTAAGAGAAACCCCAGGATGCTCTGGGTTAAGGTAGAGAAATCAGAGTGATGACATAGGTTGTGAGCATTTGTGGGGAAAAAAGGAGAGAATCTGGATATTAATGAAAGCAAATGGTGATTTTAGGAATTACATGGGAAGGGTATGAAGAGTTTGGAAAAGAACTGATTACTGAAAGGAAAGCATGCAATTGAAGATAAGTGAGTGAATAAGTAAGTTTCTGGGGAAAGTGCAGGGTAGAGAATCCAGGAATTATGAGAACTTTCTCCTGGAAAGGAGGAGAGTAGGTTAATGAGGAAAAGGAATTTGGGGAATGTTGAGAGCTAAGTCTCCAGTCCTTCCTCACCCATGCCCTGCCCCTTCCAGGAATCACTGGGATCCTCATGAGTGCAGCGGGGCTGCCTGTGTGTCTCACCAGGCCACCAAAGCTGGTCCTACACCCACCCCCCGTCAGCAAGAGTGAAATAAAATCCATCCCAGGGGTTTCCAACACGAGCCGCAAGACCACCAAAAAACAAGCCAAGAAAGGTACCAGCCTCTTGTCTCATGGGGTACTGAGAGTCAAAGACTTGGCTCTCAGCCCTGACTCCGCCTCCACCTCCAAGGGTCATAGCCACGGCTTCACCCTCTGTGCCTCAATTTCTGCATCTGCTAAGTGGGCCTAACCAGTAAATGTTGATGATTATACCAAAGCTGATTGTGTATGGATCATATGGAAACACCTTGAGAAATAAAAATATACAGTGCAAAAGTATAGAAACATAGAAATACAAGGTGTGGTACAAAGAAAATATGTTAGAAGAGAAAGATGACTTTGGCATTGGAACCGAAACAGACTGGATTCAAATCGTACCTTTGTTTCTTGCAAGTCGTGTGACCGCATGGAGCCCCTATTTTCTCATCTTTATAATGAAGTAAAAATAGTCACAACGGGTATAACTGGTATCCAGCAGGTATATCCTGGAATGCATCAATGACAGGATATAGTCACTGTCCTGTGTCCCCCTAGAATGTACAGATGCTCAGAAATCCTCCTTTAGGAACCCCCTCCTACCTGCACACAATCCAGCAAGTAAGGGGCCACTATCTGTAGCTTCCTAGCACTGTAGGACCCCAGCTTAGCTCTGTGGCTGGTCTTTCTGGTCACTGGCATTAGTTGTTAAATTTGACCATCTCCCTAAGCCCCAACCTTGCAAATTTGTGAAGTTTACATTGGATCATATGTGTGTGGCACTTAGCCCAGGGCCTGGCAAGAAATAGGCTCTTAATTACTAGAGCTTAATTCTTACAAGAGAAGCAGGACAACCAGAGGAAAGGACCTGCATCGAAGCTTCTGGCTGTTGCATGATCCACTTCCTCAAACTCTTGTCCTACTTTTCCAGTCTATCAAGATTTCCCTGCTTAAATGAGCTCAGTTGCCTTGCTCATAGTCTTATAGGAAATAACAGCATTTTACACTTTCCCACTCTTCCTGTTATTATTCATAGTGCATATCGGGCCCTTATCTGGCAGAGAGCTAAAGGGCATTACATCCATTTGCTCATTCAATTGTCAAAGCAACCCTTTGAGGTAGGTGCTATTGCTCATCCCCATTTCCTAGGTGAGAAAACAAAAGCTTAGAGAAATAAGGGAGTGGCCCAAGGTGGGACTGATTATTTTTCAGGCTGTATCATCCCATCCTCTACCTTCAGGTTGGGCTACCTTTTAAGAGTCCAGTCCCCCCAAAAAATCCCTAAATCATTGCAGCCCATCAGGATGATTCCCAGAGGATCACCCTTCCCCTGCTGCAGGGCTGTGCTTGCTGGCGGTGACAGTGTCATCCACAGCCAGGAAAGATTGTTCTGGAGTTGTGGTTCGTAACTTCCTTGTTTCCCAGAAAAATAATCTCACTTTGACACCACATTATAAATTGAGACTATACTTAGCAAATTGTAAAATGAAGGTGGTAAGACTGCCTAACGTCTACTTAACGTGTAACAGTTTACAAAGTGCTGTTAAGAAATCATTTGATTATAAGGAAGATAAACCCACTCAAACCTTCTCAATTAAAAAAGTGGGTTTGTTGAAAACAGGCAGAGAGATGTCAGAAAAGGGACTGCAAGAAGTAAAGCCTTCTTGTCAAACCATCTCACTTGCTTTTCCACAATCCATACTCTCTCCCATGTTCTTAACTTCCATTGCAGAAGGAATTCCTCCCCTTTTTGCTTTTAACTTGCCTAATAACTTCCCCCTCTGTCATGCCTAGCATGGCAAGGCTGTTTGATCTCTTACCTGTGCCTTGGTGACCAACTGAACCTCCTGTCTCTGCAGGTAAAACCCCAGAGGAAGTGCTAAAAAAATATCTGCAGAAAGTCCGGCACCCACCAGATGAGGTGAGTTCAGAGTTAGGAGAACGGGATTCACCTCTCCATCACCCACACGCATTTCCTCTGCCGTTGTCGGTTTCTACGGGATATGGCAGGGGCTTCATTCCAAGCTCTGATGGGTACAGAATTGGTCAGAGCTGACACTGAGGGTTCAAGGGCCATGGTCCAGGGCTGCAGCTGCACCTCAGTCTCTCCCGCCTCCCCCTTCAACCTAGTGCTGGTTGATTTTAAGCTACCTTAACATGGCAGTCTCAATTTAAGAAAAGCAGTATGGTAAGCCACAAGAACTCACCTTAAATTGGGTTTGATACAGAACAGTGATTCTCAAACAGAGACAATTTGGCCCCTGAGGGAACATTTGGCCACGTCTGGAGACATTTTTGGTTGTCATTATTCTCGGGAGAGGAGATGTCACCAGCACCTTGTGAGCAGAGCAGAGGCCAGGGATGGTGCTAACTGCCCTACAATGCCCAGGACAGTCCTCACAGCAAATAATTGTCCTCCCCAAAATGTAAATAGTTCTGAGGTTTAGAAACCCTGTTGGGCATTTATTTAAATAGCAGTCCCTCTGGAACAGCTACAACACAATTCCTTTACATTCCTTTACAAGTTCACCTCAAGTAAAGCTCGTCAGTGGGCTTGTCGACATCCTTTGTTTCCTCCATAAGCCATCGGAGGACGAAACAGAAGGACAGTGCGTTGTCATAGCTCTCATGATTATGATAATTTAGATGATGAGCCCAAGTTAATCAGTACCAGGAATTATTTCAGGACGTTGTTGTGTAAAATAAGATAAAACGATGTTTAGATTCCAGAAAGCACATATACCCTGATTTGTGGACGTTTTAGAAGAGAAGTGGTAAGAGCTCATCTGACCTCTGAGATCATGTGGAAATCTCCCAGGCTGGATGAGAGCTGATGGCCTCTCTGCTGTGTCTCCTCCCTCTCCAGGACTGCACCATCTGTATGGAACGCCTCACGGCCCCCTCAGGCTACAAGGGCCCGCAGCCTACGGTAAAACCTGACCTGGTAGGGAAGCTGTCCAGATGCGGCCACATCTACCACATCTACTGCTTGGTCGCCATGTACAACAATGGAAACAAGGTCAGTGCCAGCCTATGGGGCTCCTGCCACCCTTCCCACTGGGCTATGGAGTAGCAAGCTGGTGAAGGCCCTATAGGCCTCTTGCTCAAGTGATCTGGGAAATCTTAGCGATTACCCCTAGGCAAGAGTGAGGATCTTGGCTGTTCTCAGCAGGATCGGTTCTTTACTAAATTACGGTGCTGGTAAGACCCGTCTTCACCTTCCCTTTTGGGCTGTGCTATCTAACTCTCCATCTTCAGTGTCAGATCTAAGAGAGGGGTAGGTTTTTGTCCATGAGGGTTCTGAGGGGAGTGGCCCGTTGTCATGGCCCATTGCTAGGTGAAGTGTGCTCCCATCAGTGAGAGAAAAGGAAGTTCTTCTCACAGCTCTAGACCCTTGCTGAGTAGTCGTTCATACCATTGTAAATGCGTTTCCCAATCACCCTTTCTTCTCCAGGGATAGTGATTTTCAGCTATACTTCTCTTTGGACAATTTCAAAATACCCTTGATTGGCCCTTCAAAGGTACTAAAGACTGTTGCCAAAGTACACCTGGTAATCCCTGCCCTAGAATCCCACTGTTGGAAGAGGGGAAGGCTGTTTTGGATGCTTATTTTGACTATTATCTGACAATGCAATAGTATCTCCTCATTAGAGCTGGTTCTTTGGAGTCTGGAGGGCTCCATAGGTGATAATTCTCTCCTTACAATGTCTGAGCATTTCCTAAGTCATTGCCTCATGTTCTTTTCTATACCTGAGATAACTTTTACTCCCCATCTCCATGAGTTTAAATACTACTTCTTTCTTCATGCCAAGCTTAGATTATATGAGAGTCTGAGATATCCCTGATAGCTCCCAACCTCTCACTAAGCAAGAAGTTTGTCTGGGTTTCAGGGTCTGTTCTATACATCTGTTACTGTGGGAAAGAAGTAGAGGCAAGAGAGGTGAGAGATCTGAGCTTGAATCCTGGCTTATTAGCTGAATGACTTTGGGCAAGGTTTTCCAATCTCTTTGAGATTTCATTTTCCATCTGGAAGATGGAGATTAAAACTATACCTACTTTATGGGGTGTTATGCTATTATTATTCAAATTGATATCACCTTTGTGTTAAAGGCTGTAATTTTCTCCTTCATCTTCATGTAGCCTATTTGATTGAAAAGTTCTCAAAGCACTTTCTTGGTGTCCCTGAGAGATATGCTTCTAGTGGTGGGTGGTCGGTCATTGATGGGGGATGCAAATCTGGATCACTTGCTCACTTTCCCAACCCTGGGCTAAAAGGTTTCATTGGGATCTTGCATTTCAAGAGGTTCTTTTGGGCTTAAAGGGGTTCCTTAGCACATTTGTTCCCTATTTGATGTCTATATTCAAGAAGAATATGGTAACTCTACTTTTATTTCCGTGGGGTTTTCAAAAAGGTTTCTCAAGAGTCTATGCTTTATTCTCTATTGCACTAATACTTTGAAGCTTGTGTTTTTATTTTATCAAACACATGAGAGAAAAGGGCCCAGGAAGAAGGGAGTGATTCACCCTAGGTCATGAAGCAAGTCAAGGCCAGAGCAGAGAGTGGGAGCCTGGTTTCAGAGAATAGTCACCCTGAATACGAGCTATTGCTTTAAGTGAGTAGACTGGAGAAGTCCCTAAATAGCTCAGCAGAGGATCCCTGTCTTCCTGAGGAGATGGGGATGTCCTGGCAAGCTTTCCTTCCCAGCTGCATAGCAGCACATTTTACACACGTCGCTCCCAGCCCATGCGCCTTCCTTCTATTCGCCCCTCCTTTTTGCGAGCCTGGGAATAGGATTTGGTGTCCAGGCCCTCCTCCAGGCAGCACCTCACCAGGCCCTGCAGTGAGACCATAACCCTGTACACCCCTGCATCCAGAACTGCCTCTTCCCACTAATGGAGCCACTGAGTTGCAATGCAAAGCTGGGGGTTTAAACAGACCCCACCCCGTGACAAGCAGCAAGTCCTTTAATCTTGCTGTGCCTCGATTTTCCTCTCTATAAAAAGGGACTAATAATTTCTTCCAGGCCAGTGTCAGAAGCTGAGGCCTAAATGAGACAAGAAATGTTAAACTCTCTTTATAGTATGATTTAAAGCACTATAATTACTGACATCATTCTCTCTTCTAGGTATTTGTGCAGGCTCTACAATCTATCCTTATAAGCAAATTCATAGCTATTCTTCAAGGACCGTTTTCTTAAAGTTATCCTCACTTACTCCAGCTCTTAGTGGCCAGTTTCTCTTTTCATAGCAGTAGTTTCCAAACCTGTATGAGCACCAGTCTTTCCACAGAAATTGCAAAAATGCTGATAACATTTAGATACACCACCTGCTAAAAGCTTCCTATAGATTATCTCATTTAATTCTCTCAACAACCCAATGAGACAGATATTTTTTATCCTTCTCCTATAAGGGAAACTGAGACTCAGAGAAGTTAATTAATTTGTCCAAGGTCACACAGCAGGCAGATGGCAGAGCTAAGAATTACGTCTAGGCAGCTTGATTTTCGCATTCACAGCCTGAACCACTACGCTTTGCAGCTTCCCAGTTCTTACTCAGTGGACCTGACGTGGGGCCCACGCATCTGTATGATTAACAAGCTCTGTGGGTGATTCTGATGCTCAGGAACTGGGCAGTTGCTGCTCTCCAGGTCTTGCTGTCCGTTCCACCCATTTGGTACTGAGTAGCTGAATAATGACTCCCTGTGTCTGCTCCTGCCCTAGTGAGCTGCTCCCCTCCTCAGGGACAGGGGCTTCTCTTACATATCCCTCAGCGTGGAGTGTGGGACCAGTTGTGGAATTTACCTCCTGTTACTTTGAAGAAAGCAGAAATGGCCTATGTGACTGGGCTGGGGGTGAAAAACTAAGATCTATCACTCCTTAGGGCACACTTTGTCCCCCTGGCCCTTTATCTCTGGTACCTGTTGGGACTGGGTGGGGAAGTTGTTACCAAAACTGTTTCCCAATCTGGCTCTCCTGGCCTTGGCTCCTCAGGATGGGAGTTTGCAGTGTCCAACCTGCAAGACCATTTATGGGGTGAAGACAGGCACCCAACCTCCAGGGAAGATGGAGTACCACCTCATCCCCCACTCCTTGCCTGGCCACCCAGACTGCAAAACCATCCGGATCATCTACAGCATCCCCCCTGGCATTCAGGTGAGCCTTTCTCTCAGGTGAGCCTTTCCCTCAGCCCTTGGTTTTTCTTGTTCTACATGTTTGTAGGTAAAATGTTACATATGAAGAGTCTCCTTCCCACACTTGTCCCCCATCTACCCAGCCTCGCCCGCTGACACCACATCCCCTCACTTCATCACCATTGTTCTGACTTTCCTATGTATCCTTCCAGGATTCTTTGTGCACATGCAACAGAGAACTGCATCCACCCTTCCCTTTTGTTTCCACAAACAGTGCCATTTAGGCACACTGTTTGGCATCCTGCATTTTTCAGTTAACTATATAGTCTGTAGATCTTTCCACATCCGTATAGAGAGAGCTTCCTCATTCTTGTGTCTGTGTAATCATCCATTGTATAAATGTACCACTAGTTGCATTCAGCAGTCTCCATTTGATGGGCATATGGATTGTTGCCAGTCTTTGGCTACAACAAATAATGCTGGAATGAATAACCTTGTACACATGCGAATATATCTGTAGAATAATTTTCCAGAAGTGGAATTTCTTTGTCAAACGGTATTTGCACTTGTAATGTGATAGCTATACTTGGCTTTGATTTTGGTGGGCATTACTTTCCTCTTTTGATTCTTTGAAAGACAGTCCTGAAGAACAAATTTGAACACTATTCCTGCCAGTAAATGCAAATGTGGCACCTTCCTTTACACAATGAAGCTTTTTCTGAGTGTTCTGGGGCATTGACTGTACGCATTTCTTTAGCAAATATTAATTCCTCTTTTCCTCCCTCCTAGTTTTCTTCTTCCATTTTGTCTTTTATTTAACAAACATGTGAGTGTGGACTATGGTCCAGACATGTTCTAGACATTGGAGAAGCAATGAGCAAAGTAGACGCAATCCTTGCTCCTTGAAGCCCCTATTCTAATGGGGCCAGGAAGGCCATAAAGGAAACAAATGAATAAACAAGGTACTTCCAGATAGCGATCATCGATGTGGAGGAAATAAAACAGGAAGTTGTGATAGCCGGCAGAAGAAGTGAATAAATCGTGGTTCTTCCTGGAGGGGCTTACCAGCCAGTCAGGGGAAGATAAATGTACATCACTAATAAAACCTCTGAGATGCAGTGTAGACAAAGTGAGAACACAGGCCTTCAAAGTCCGACGGACTGGGTTCTACTTCCTGGCTGAGTCTTTATTAGCTGGTGCCTTTAGCCTAGGGGTTCCCAACCCTCAGGCCACAGAAGAGGCTGCACAGCAGGAGGTGAGTGGTGGGTAAGCCAGTAATACCACCTGTGCTCTGCCTTCTCCAGATAAGCGGCAGCCTTAGATTCTCATAGGAGCACAAACTCTGTTGTGAACTGTGCATGCGAGGGATCTAGGTTGCACACTCCTTATGAGAATCTAATGCCTGATGATCTGTCACTGTCTCCCATCACCCCCAGATGGGACCACCTAGTTGCAGGGAAACAAGTTCAGGGCTCTCACTGATTCTTCATTATGGTGAGTTGTAGAATTACTTTATTATATATTACAATGTGATAACAATAGAAAGAAAGTGCGCAATAAATGTAACGCTCTTACATCATCCCAAAACCATCCCCCACCACCCTGGTCCATAGAAAGGTTGTCTTCCACAAAACCAGTACCTGGTGCCAAAATGGTTGGGGACAGCTGTTTTAGACAACAGGCCCTTGACCTTTTGGAGCCTGATTTCTTCACCTGCACAGCCAGGAGCCCAATTGGCAGAGGTTTGGTGAGAATGGCAGATAACGTTTGTCTATGCGTATTGAAGGATGAGCACAGTGCCAAGGTGCTCCACACCTGGTTGTCAACATTATTTTAGGTCCTGCTTGTCATGGTAAAGAGGAGGGCTTATGTCTGTCTGTCTGGGAGGGTCAGAGGAGACTTTCTAGTGCAGGGAATTCTCTACTTGAGTCTAGAAAGACATGAAGAAATGGAGGAGAATGTTTTTAGTGGGAGGAGGTAAGAGGGTTGTAGAGGAAAAATGTGAGTATCAAAGGACAAGAAGGAAGGGTTTAATTTGGGGCTCAAGACTTGCAAGGAAGTACAGGGAGGAAGCATGAAGGAGGCTCAAGACTTGCAAGGAAGTAGAGGGAGGAAGCATGAAGGAGGTGCAGGGAGAAGACTAGGCCGTGAGGGAGGTTGCATCCAGATCATAGACGGCGTTGAATACCAGGGCGGGAGTCATGGATTTTACTCAACAGCTATTGGGTGTGCAATTAGGAGTATGAACCACTGTGTGATTGGAATTATGCTCTAGGAAGGCTAGTCAGGCAAAAGAGTCGGGGATGGCCAGAGGGAACGAGACCAATTAAAAGACCAATGCCACAGTCCAGGCCCTAGGAATGAGGCTCGAACCAGGGAAGGCCAGGATAAGGAAGAGAGAGATATGGTTGGACATGGAGTCAGGTGAGACTTCTCAAGTGTCTCAGAGGCAGTGAGTCAAGGTGATACAGACATGAATGAAAAAAACAGGACTTGGGAGAAACAGCCAATGGTCTGGTGAGCAGAAGAACAGACCGAAGCTTGCAAAGACAAACGTGGGGCTACCATTTCCTCCAGGATTAAAGAGCAGAGAGCCCGCACTAGGGGTTAGAGGTGGCGCCTGCTGCCTTGACGGGTGCCGTGGTGGCTCCTCCTGAAAAACCCAAGCTCGTATCAAGGGAAATGCAGCTCTCCACTGTTAGGATCTACATGCATCCTGCAGTGTAAGTAGCAGGACACTCAATGCCATGTCACTCAAGTTTCCAGGGACCACACAGGCATGCGCCTCTGTGAGGAGTGGAGGCCTTCAAGCTCTGCATTCACTGCAGAGAACCATTCCCTTGGGGAGAAACTCTGGGTTGGGCTGAGGCAGAGTCGTGACTGCTCCACTTAGCAACGAGCTGGGAGGGCACAGCCGTGTTGGGTCAGTGCCAGGCAAGCGTCTAAGTTGGCCACACAAGCGACAGTCCCAGGCAGATCAGGAGCAGTCAGAGCCATGGTTAAAATTGGCCTTTCAGTCAGGCAACTTGATTTAGAAACAGCCGGGGCCATGGGAAGGTTGTAAATTTGTAGTGATTTCCTATGAATGTAAAATTCATAAATGCTGCATTCTGCATCTCCAAGAAGGTGTTGTTGCTTCTTTCAGCTCACGGTGACCTCTCCCTTCTCTGAGACCCCATTGCATTTACTGTGTCAAACCACAGGTGATCTTGAATCAGGTTAACTATTTAAGAAAATGGAAAACCACAGAATTTCTTATCATTTTGGAACCATGGTCCATAATAAGAGAGAAAGAAAAATCTGGGTTTTTTTCTTTCTTTTTTTCATTCATTTGTTCTTCCACACTCATTCATTTATTCAGGCAGGGCATATTTGCTGATCATGTACGTGAGAGCATGGAAGTATCAGTTTTATACTGGTTGAATCTAGAAGGGATTTTTAAAGAGGGTTCCATCCCTGAGGGGGTCAAGCATGCTCAGAAATCATAGACAAACCTTTGTATGGGGAGGGAGAGATTTGGTCATTGTTACCAGGAGAAAATTTGCCGCTTTTCATGAGCTTCTCAAAGGGGCCTGTGGACCCATTCTGAGCACTGATTAGGAAACCTGTTCTCACTCAATTGTTCTTCAGTTTCTTTCTCATCCAGTGGCCTGAGACTGCCTACTTAATAGGGTATTGGGTGGCAATAGCTGAAATGCTGTTAGAAGATTTTTAGTCCTGATCATCCCAATTCCTATTGTCAAAGAAGAAAACAAACAAAAACCCATAAGGACAAAAGAGAAAATCCACAAGAATCATTCAGAAAATTCTCTTGGCATGCTTGGTAGCTTGGAGGCACTTTCTTTATTCTGTGTAGTTAAAAATCCAGAGTGTGCCTCAGGAAATCTGGGCTTCAGTTTTAGCAAAGCCGCTAATGTTACAGAAGCCACTTATCTTCTCTGCACTGCAGATTTCTTCTTTTCTAAGACAATAGATGATGAAGATGATGGACAATGATGTTAAACATTTACTGAGCCCTTACTACTTATCAGGCACACTGCTCACTTAACATTTATAACAGCCCCCATAAGGGAAGGACGACTCTGCATCTTTCCTGTTAGAGAGATGGGGAACAAAAGCCCCAAGAGAGGGTTCCAGCTAACACGGTGGGAGGTAGCAGCTCTGCATCCAAACCCAGGTCTAAGGACACAGAAACATGTGTTAAATGACCACTCACAGTGCTTTCCAGGTCTGTTCTCTCTTGAGGCGCTGTGGGAATTATTATTATCATTATTATTGAAATTATTCACAGCCTAACCCGCCTCTTATCAGAAATATTTTGAAAAATGCCATTTGCTTGCTTGCTTTCTGCTTTCAGGGACCAGAACACCCGAATCCTGGGAAGAGTTTCAGCGCCCGAGGCTTCCCACGACATTGTTACCTTCCGGACAGCGAGAAAGGGAGAAAAGTAAGACTGGAGGTTTCCACACAGAACTAGGTTTTAGAATAGATTGGGCAGTTTACTTTTATATCAAGGCCTAAAATTTTACTTCTTACAATGCACAGACCAAACAGAACTGTGTCTCTTTTAACTCTAGATGCACATAGTAGCAAGGTCAAGTTTGAGTCAACCATAGGTGGGGTGGCTACGATTCGAATTTTTTTTTTTCTTTTTTGCAGGCGGGTGGGAGTGGGACATTTAGTTTGTGTATTAGCCTGTTCTCACGCTGCTAATAAAGACATAAATGAAACTGGGTGATTTATGAAGGAAAGAGGTTTAATTGACTCACAGTTCCACGTGGCAGGGAAGTCCTCACAATCGTGGCAGAAGATGAAAGGCAACTCTTACATGGTGGCAGTCAAGAGAGAATGAGGGCCAAGTGAAAGGGGAAACCCCTTATAAAACCATCAGATCTTGTGACACTTACTCACTACCACGAGAACAGTATGGCGGAAACCACCCCCATGATTCAATTCTCTCTCACTGGGTCCCTCCCACAGCATGTGGGAATTATGGGAGCTACAATTCAAGATGAGGTTTGGGTGGGGTCACAGCCAGACCGTATCAGTTTGTTTCCTCTCTAGGGTATTACTGGCAATACTTTATCTATTTTAAGATCCTGTGTCGAGAGTCCTGCTGCTTAAAAGCTGGTCCTGGAACCAGCACCAGTGGCACCACGTGGGAGCTTGATAGAAACACAGAACTAGAAGCCACTTCATCTTAACGAGATGCGTAGCTGATCTGACAACACATTAAAGCTTGAGAAACACTGGTCTGGGATAGGGATCTTAATATGTAGATTATTTTCTTTTTATGTACTTTCATATCATTTGAATTTTTCCCAACAGGGCAGAGAAAACAATCATTGGATTTCTGGATTCCTAGTGATTCATGATTAGGCCTCCGTGGTTCTATGAACTCTAAAATCCGAATAAAAAATGTATGTTTGTATTTCTACGGATGAGGCCAGAAAATTGTTGGATTTTCAAAATCTTTCCTGATTTCAAAAGGAGTAGGAACCATTGATCTAAAGGGAGTACTGGGGGGAATATTGGACAAGATGTATTTTAGTGAGCTTTCTCTCCAAATTTCCGCAGCTTACTTCACCAAGTGTTTATTTGTCATGCACTTTGCATGTCAGCAGCTATGGCTATGTTGTTGCTGTGGGTCAGTGTCTTAGTCTGTTCTGGCTGCTGTAACGTAGTGCCATACACGGGGTGGCTTATAAACAAGAGACACTTATGTCTCACAATTCTGGAGCCTGAGAAGTCCAAGATCAAGGCACTGGTGGATTTAGTGTCTGGCTAGGACTTGTTCATATGAACCCATCCTGGTTTGTAAATGGTGCCTTCTCACTGTGTCCCCACATGGTAGAAGGGGGCAAGGGGTTTCTCTGGGGCTTCTTTTATAAGGGCACTAATGTCATCCATTTAGGGTTCTGCTGTCCTTACCGAATCACCTCTCCAAGGACCCACCTTCTAATACTGTCACCTTGAGGGTGAGGATTTCAACACAGCAATTTGGTGAGGACATATATTCAGACCGTAGCAGCAGCTTCAGTCGGCTCCATGTGTCTTCCTGTTCTGGAGCCCAGGTGGAAGGAGCAGCCCTTCTGTGGTCCATGCCCTTCCCATGGAGGGGACAGAGGACAGACAGAGAACCCAAGTGGAAGTGTGTAATCCCATTTAGAACTCCTGGATGCTTGTTACTTCCACTCACCCTTCACAGGCCCCAACAAGTCCTGGGCAAGCCAAATAAGCGGTGCGACGGTGACCTTTCTACAGGGAGGCCCTTTGAGTTTCATGTCAAAGGGTCTGGATATGGTCTCCCCCTACAGGTGGGAAGCAGGTATTTTTGAAGAAATAGACAACCACACAGAGAAGACGTGCGAGTGCAGTGTCCCCAGATTAGGGGTGAGGACCATCCCTGATACTGTTTACTTTGAAGAGCCTGATTTCTGTGCTTGAGCCCTGGAGCTACATCCCAACTCTTGGCGAAATGTCTCTACTGTAAAGCCCTGCAGTTAAAACTAGAATCCTGTTGCCAAGAGCTGCTTTTCTTCCAGGCCTCCCTCTTTATGTTAATGACATACTCAGAGTTCCTGGTACCCAGATGGGCACATGAACCTGTTCTTATCCACCTGTTCTTATCCACCGCATCTATTTAGCTCGTTCCTCCCTGCACTCACTGCCTTCCAAACCACTAGACTCCTAACCCTGCCACTGCCAACATAGATAAGACTTCTTCATCTTTTACCTGCTACCAGGTTAGTTATCTCAAACAGTGTCTAGAATCAAGCTTTTTGTGTGTAAAAGAAATAAAACAAAGAAACAACAAAGTGCAGTCTTCTCAGCTTGACATATAAGACCTACTACAGTGTGAGTTAAACCTTCTCCTCACACCAATTTCTCATCCTTATCCTTCACATCTGCTGTTCCAGGAACCTAACATTGGACTTCATTGTAGATTGAGGTATAATTAGAGGATGGGCTTTGGAGCCAGACCAGCCTGGGTTCAAGTCCCATTTCTGCCATTTACTAGCTGTGGGAACTGGTTGGCTTCATGTCTTGAAGTCTCAGTTTCCTAATCTGTGAAACAGTGGTGATAATTTCCATCTGTATGGACAGGATGTTGGAAAAATTAAATGAAAATATCATTTGTAAAATGCACAGCACGGTGACAGCAATTGTAATTTATCCATGCCTTGGGTTTATATTTGTTTACTAGGTCTGCACATCCTTCTCTATTAATATACCCCAAATCCTTCCCTTCCTTTACTACTCAGCTCAGAAGCAACCTCCTCCATGAATTCTAGACTGATTCCCACCTGAGAGTCAACAGAGTGGTGATTCAGACCATGGGCTATGGAGTCAGGCAGTCCTGAAATCAATCCCTTAACCACTGCCCCCAGCCACTTACTAGCTATAAGACCAAGGCAAGTCTTTTACCTTTTGAGCCTCTGTTTCCTGAGAGGGATAATGAGAGTCCAGTTTTCTGTCATTTAATGGCATGGATATCATTATTACTAGACAGCTTCAACATCATACAAACATCATAGAGCGTACTCACACAAAACTAGATGGAATAGCCTATTACACAGGTAGGCAATATGGTATAGCCTATTGCTCCTAGGCTACAGACCTGTACACCATGTTATTTTATTGAATACTATAGGTAGTTGTATAATGGTAAGTATTTGTGAATCTAAACATTGAAGACTTATAGTAAAAATACAGTATAAAAGATAAAAGTGCTGTATCTGTATAGGGCACTTACCATGAATGGGACCTGCAGGACTGGAAGTAGTTTTGGATGAATCTGTGAGTGAATATGAAGGCCTAGGACATTGCCGTACACGACTAAAGACTTTATAAACACTGTACACTTAAACTACACTAAATTTATATACAACTACTTTTCTTTCTTCAACAATAAACTAACCTTAGCTTATTGTGACTTCTCCATTTAGAAACCTTTTACTTTTTTTAACTTTTGAGTTGTTTGTAACAACACAGCTTAAAACACACATTGTACAGCTGTAGAAAAATATTTAATCCTTATTTTAAAAGCTTTTATTTTTAAAACTTTATTTTTTTTTTTTTTTTACTTTTGAAACTTTTTGTTTAAAATGAATACGTGAACCTTGAGCTACTCAGGGCAGAATCATCAGCATCACTGTCTTCCACCCCCATATCTTATCCCGCTGGAAGGCCTTGGGGACAGTAACAGGAATGGAACTGCCATCTCTTATGATAAGAATGCCTTCTTCTGGAATACCTCCTGAAGAAACTACCTGAGGCTGTTTTACAGTTAGCTTTTCTTTTTGTAAATAAGTAGGAGTGCACTCTACAATCATGATTAAAAGTACAGTATAGTAAGTACTAGGGCAGTAGGAATTTCTCATCTCTATTGTAATCTTGTGAGATCACCATCATATATGTGTTCAGTCATTGACCACAATGTCACTATGTGTGGCACATGGCCATACCTATATCCTCTGATTATATATAACGATTACATGTCCCAATGCCCAGCACTTAGAAAGTAAGCACTCAGGAAATAGCAGCTCATATTTCTAATGTCTGCTTTTATTACTAATACTATTATGGTTTCCTCTCCTCCAGCCCATACCATGTTTACAGTAGTTCAGTTTTGAACCCAAGACATTTGCATTGGATGCTTTTTCTTCATGCTGGACACTACTCTGACCAAGGCCTGGAACAGGGCATTAGGCATTGGTCTTGCTCAACAAACATTTTTTAAATTTAACTGAGTTAGAACATTCTGCAAGCCCCAGAACTTTCTTTGAGCCTCAGTTTTCTCACCTCGAGAAAGTCAAAGTGCTCCAAGATGTCACTAGAGAAATATTGCACAACTTCAGCTTTGGGTAAATTAATACTACATTGAGGTAGTGGTGGTGGTAATGAAGGGCATAGCTTCAGAAGTTCTCAGATCATAAGCGCCTTCAACTCCTAGATCCTATCTTTGAAAATGCAGCTGTTATGTTGGCAGATAACGTTTATCAATTAGCGCGCTGTGGGCACTGGTGTGAAAATACTTTTCATGTAGTGTACAGTAAGATGTTCACAACATTTAGAGGCAGATTGTACCATTGCCATTTCATAAATAAGAAAATTAATGTTCAGAGAGGTGCTATAACTTCTCCAAGGTCACACAGTTATTCAGTGACAGAGCCGGGACTCAGCCTGTAGCTCCCAAACTCCAAGTCCAAATCTCTTTCTTTCCCCTGGGCGCTTAGGGTATCATGATGCAGGAAGGGATGGGGCCCTTGGGAGGATTCTCTACCATCCAAGGGATAGTCTTTGACTGCCAATTAATGTCTGCTTTTCATAACCCACTTCGTCCCTCTAGGTTCTGAAGCTGCTGCTCGTGGCCTGGGATCGCCGCCTCATTTTTGCCATTGGCACCTCCAGCACCACGGGGGAGTCAGATACCGTCATCTGGAATGAGGTCCACCACAAGACAGAGTTTGGCTCTAATCTCACTGGCCATGGCTACCCAGATGCCAATTACCTGGATAATGTGCTGGCTGAACTGGCTGCCCAGGGCATCTCTGAGGACAGCACTGCCCAGGAGAAGGACTGAGGCCAGAAAAGCTTTGAGGTGGGAGGGGCCGTGGGGACTGCAGGACAGGAAGTGAGGAGAGTGAGTCAATGTAGAAGAAGTTGGTGTCCTGCCCTCCCAACTTTCTATCTTCCCCTCCTGCCCTGTGTCCACCCCTCATCCCTCCCAATCACAGCTGGAGCCAGACTGAATATAGTGACATCATTCATAAACCTTATCCAACACAAAGGGAGAGGGGATGAGGGCCATCCTGGGTCTGTTCCCATGGAGTTTTTGGTGCTGGGTAGGCAAGAATCCCCTCCCTACCCCACCTCCCAAGTAGGGGCATGGTCAACACACCTGGCGTATGGGCAGTGCCTGGGCCTCAGCCGGCTTCTTGCTACTTCCACTCTGCTTTGAGAGTGGAGTTTCTGCTATTCTCCCTCTGCTGGAGCCAGGGAGCTCTCACTGTGCAAGGTTAGGGGGGGCAAAGGGGTGAACTGCTAAACTGCTGTGACTTCAGAAATGGATGCCTTGGTGTAGAGCGAGGAAGCACTCCTTCCCAAGAGGGTCAGAGAAGGAAACGCCTCTGGGAGCACATTCCGCTCTCATCACAGTCCTTGGCTTCTCTGGGCCCTCCTCTCCTCCTCACAGCTCTCACCTGTCCAAAGAGGCATCTGGTTCTCTCATGTGGATGGATGGACTCTGGGGTTCCTCTTTGGGGTAGCATCCCATGATGCTGTTTCTAGCCCCTCTCTGATCAAACCAGAGCCTGCATCCCACTGAGCATCTGAACTGTCCTCAGGGAGAGGAGCCCACAGCCTTCTTCCCAACTCATTCTAGACCAGCTCAAAGATTCCATGAGTTTCATCAAGTCACTGTGAGTGGAGCCCATGCTGGGCTCTGTGCCCTCTGTGTCTGTGCATGCGTGTGTGGGGCGGGGGGAGGGGGCGTGTGTGCATCTCTGGGCCAGCTTGATGGGAAGGCCCGTCATTTCCCTGCACTCTGTTTTGCAAGATGCCAAACCCCAGTTCTGATGGGGCTCCAACAGCCAGGCTGTGGTCTTTTGATGTTCCTCACCTGTTGCCAACCTATCCCACAGAGAACCGAAACCCCAATGGAGACAGAACTGTGCCTGGGGAGATGCCGTGAGGTGAGGGTTGGATTCATCCTTTTATATTTCTTTTCAAGATTGGAGCAGAGCCCATCTCCCTCCAGTCTTGTTTCTATGAAGGCTTCAATCTGTTTCCATGCAAATTTGCTAATCAGAGCCCAGAGCTGCTGGGTCCCTCATCTCCCTCATCTATGGTAGATTGACTTATAGCAGGGAGAGAACCTCTTTAGCTCATTCCTAATGGGGATGGGACCACGGTACTGTCTGGTCCAATCTGCATCTTGGTTGTGTCCCAAGACCCTGTCTCCTCCCCAACATTCTTATTGCCTTTGGCTCCCAGTAAGGAATGAATTGGGGGCCAGGGAGGAGAAAAGGGGGGATCAAAAAGGGAAACCGAATTCCCCCTTTGAAAGTGGGTTCTTTGAACTATGTGTTTGGGGGAAGTTCCTCTGGATACTAATTTGAATTTATATACCTCATGTTTTGGGGGTTTGACGTATATATATATATAAGCATATATATTTCATAATATTTGGAAGGTTTTTGATGCTAGAAAAATGGAAACAAGAAAACCTTCAAAAATGGTACTTTGATGGGAACTGGAGGCCAGGCTTTCATAAAAGCCAGCACCATAGCTGCTTGCTGTTAGGCCTCCAGCCATTTTGACGTGGGTGTGGATAGTCGATTCACCTGCCTGTCACCCAGTTCTGTGGATGTGCTGGTGCTGAGCCTTTGCTCTCTTTCCAAATGGCTACAGGGATGTTGATCAGCTCCACCAGAGGGAGCGCTGATGGGAGGAATTGTTCTGCCATCCTTGTCCCTGTGTCTCCTGTCAGCAGGCAGCCATTATATCTCACCAGCAGACCAGGAGACTGGTCCCGAGCTTACTGCACCACAGGGCAATTTCCTGCCATAGTCAGGAAGGAACCCCCTGAACTAAATGGAAGAGACATCCCTGCGGTGTTTAATGTCACACCCATGCCCTTTGTCAAGTTACCATGTGCCAGAGATTACTTGGAGAGCCTCATGCCGTCTCTGCCTTCAGCACACTGCTCAAGTATCTGCTGAGCTTCTTGGCTGCAAGGATGCAGAAATAGGCTGAGGGTTCTTGGGAAGAAAGACACGACGAGGCAGTAGGAGGCGGGGAAGAAAAGAAGACAGACTTTCACAATGGAATTAGGCAGTGGGGAGAGATCAGTTTCCCCACATCAGGGAGAAGAAGGTATAGGTGGGGAAGGAGGTGGCCAGGAGCAGAAGGAAGAGGACTCAAGATGGAAAGGGAGCCGCTGTGCACGTGGCAGTATCACTTGGAGAGGTCGTCTTCATACCTTCAAGCCTTTTCCCCTGGGCTTTTGATTACATCTGTGCCCAATTTCTTGTCCTCCCTGCAGATGCTCAGTAGGGGCTACCTCATTCTCGTGCTGTACTTGTGTGGCTTTCTGGGCAGTAGGGATCTTGAATTTCCTTTCTAACACTGTGCCAGGCAAGGCAGGGAGCATTCCTCTGCCCTTTCTCTTGTGCCAACCTGGAAAGGTGCGGTCTAGATTTCAGTGAGAACCCTGCCAGCCGAGCCCTGTGCACCCACTACCTTAACACAGAGTGTTTTCCCACCAGAACCCCTGCTGTGTTCTCCCGGCCCAAGTAGGGGATTCCATGCCTTCCCTTTCATGGTCTTAGCACCAGCAGCCTAGTTTCTCCCTTCCAGAGTCTCCAGGGATGACGAATTGGATTGGAGACAAACCTCATCAGATGCTCATCCCCTAAAAGGTTAAGTGTGTATTTGTGGCTGTGGTGCCTTTGTGTTTTCATTCTCTTCCCCTTTTTCTAAAATTTGGTCGTCTCTGTGGTTTTATACTTGGTCAAAAGTACTCATCTTGGTGATGCACTGTTGTATGCATGAGAAAACTGGGGGAAGGCTCATGTGGTACAAGAAAGGACCCCTGACCCATTTCCTTCTCTGTGGTCCCCGGCATTAGATTGGGGGTTCTGGGAGAGGCAGGTGAATGTCCTAAGTGAATTGTTCTGTTTGTAACTGGAGTGTTTTGAAGTCTTTGGTGTTGCTCTGAGAGAGGACACCGCCACCTGGTGCTCATGAGGTGTCTGTGCAGAACAATAAATGGCAAATGAACAACCACAAAATTGTTGCTGTTGTTGGCCTTCTGCTTTTTGTAGATTAGTGCACGTATCTGTGAGGGATTTGGGTTACCTCTCTGAGTCTGTGAGCAACCACAAGCCCTTCCACTGGATGGGGGAAGCCCCTCCCCCACCACTTAAAAACAAATTTTCCACATATTACCCACCCACACATTTGACCTGGCTAGACTCTTCCTGCGACTAAAGGAACAGACCACATGGCCGGGAAAATGAGTAAGTGAATGTGTGGGAGAAAAAAACACTTTTAAAATCACGAATATTCACTTTTAAAGGTCCCTTTGCCTGACTACAATATAGTATGTGTTTAAATGGTTTACAGGCTGTTGTTTCTCAAATAAATGTTTAATGTTAATCATCCCCAAACTGACAAGAACACAAAAATAAAATGCAAATGCAGAGCCACCTTTGTCACCCAAATCTGTGTCTATTTCTGATAGTCCATGGGATGAGGTTTTCTTGAAAGCCAAGGTTGGTCTCCCCGCAGACCCCAGCCTAAGACCACCAGTTAGGAACCCAGGACTTGGAAGGCAGAGCCTGTGAGCTCTTCCATCAGGGATCAGACTCTGCAAAATGATTTGATGAATGCAACCGGCAGACTCCCATGTTCTAACTTCACATGCTTGAGCTGTTGGACAGAGAGTTCCTTAGTACATATTTTAATGCATATTTATGTGCAATCTTGTTGATAGGAATATAAGTGTGTAAGGAACTTTTCATTTCAATACACAGCGCATTAAAAGCCTGGGAATTTGGGGCTATAGTTTTCCTTTCTGACTCAATAATCTTCAAAGAATTCATAGGAAAGTCAGTATTTGCAGACAAGTGGTTAACTTGGCTAAAATGTACAAAACACCCAGAACCCACAAAACACTCAGAGGTTTAGGAGAATGTTTTAATGCTTAAGAGGCAGGATTAAGTGAAGAGATTAAAGAAATCAGTGTCCCTGGCTGGGCAGTCAGGAGAGCAGGGCTCAAATTCTGGGACTCACTTCTCTGTGTCTCAGTTAGAAATGAATGAGGATCCTGGTTCCCACCTTCCCACACGCTGTGATACTTCAAACTCCTTGGTGAAGGGCCTCTTCTCCGCCCAAGATTTTGATTGTGAACATTAACAAAGAGAATAGTCATCCTCCACAGAAGATAATTCATTAATGACATTTGATTCAGTGAATGAATATAGTATTTAAAAAAATATTGTAGGGGGATCATGAAAGTAGTGGAGGTAATTGCAATCAGGAGAGATTGGTATTAACATTGAGCAAAGTCCCAACTATTGCCAGATGACAATTATGCATCCTGCTAGATGCCCCAGGGCTGTCAGCCTGGAACTGAAATAAATGTGTTGCAAGTGGTGCTGGATGCCTTTTTCAGTTCATTTGAAAACATGGATTTGATCATGTCAGTTCCCTTTCTGCTGGAAAAAAAAAAGTAGCTTGCATAATTGGTGTTAACTACTCTGTTTTGATTCTACAGAGTAAGTAATACTTAAATGTGGTCTTACTTTAACTTCCTGCCTGTTTTACCCCCAGAACAATGCAGACTTATTGAAATGTGGAGTGTGTGTGTGTGTGTGTGTGTGTGTGTGTTCATATAACAGGAGGACAGGAATAGTAAGGACCCAGAACAATGCAGACTTATTGAAATGTGGGGTGTTTGTGTGTGTGTGTGTGTGTGCATGTGTGTGTGTGTTCATATAACGGACAAGAAACGTAAGGACCTAGAACAATGCAGAATTACTGAAATGTGGGGTGCATGTGTGTGTGTATGTGTGTGTGTGTGTGTGTTCATGTAACAGGACAGGAAAGGTAATGACCATCCGTGGAAGATGAAGCGGTAGTACTCAGCACCAGAATTTTTTTCAGTTTTTACCCATCTTTCATTACTCCTTGTCTCCAAATCATCCCTTCCTCTTTGACCCACTCATAGAAGTTTACAAGTTAAAATATTTTCTGAGGACTTGATGACACCAGTCAGAAGTCCCAGAGTGGTCTGGTGTAAGGGAGTGTTCATCAAGGGGCAGCTGGAGAAAGTGGAATCGGCACAGGCAACATCTTTCTTTTCAGATGTTTGAGGTGACTCCGAGTAGATAACAGTCTGTCAACGTAGCGCCCTCACAGTTAAAAAGCAGTAACCAATCAAGACTTGTGTCTTTTCGGGACTCTAAGAGTGTGAAATTCAGACAGCTTTTTAAAAATCAAAATAAAGGGAGGGTAGTTGTTACAGGCAGAAACTCTCAGAGCTCACAAATTGGAAACAACTGCAAACGTCAGAGTAAATTCATGGCTTCCAAATCCAAATGTTAGCATTCTCCCTCCTCTATTTTTACACAAATGCCTTCAGGTGAAGACAGCGACACACACTGGGAAAGGACATCTGCTTCCTATGTTAGTCCCAGAATGGCTTTTGCTTCTACTCCCAACTGTTCCCTCTCCCCAGTCCCACCCTTATCCATGTAACAGTGTGAATTTCCTGGCCCAGAGACTTAAACAAGAAGTCACAAATATACCTACTTTTGGTTGCACATGCCATTTCAATGTTTAGGAAAACAGAGTGGTCAGCAGTGACCACACTGGAGATGAGAGAAACCATTTTCGGGGAGAGATTTAAGCTGGACTCCACCCCTGCTCTTCGTCAGGCGTGTCTCCAGTTGCTGCAGTGCCTGGAACCAAACTCTGCCTTTCCTCAATTTCCTGATATGCTTTCTTCTTGAACTTCCGGGTGCCGTAGATGGCCAGGGTGATAACAAGAGCCAGAATGGTGGTGACCCCCACTGTGACCCCAGCTGCAGCCCCTCCTGACAGACCACCACCATTCCCATGGATGACATTCATGGCCCTCCGCAGCTCTATCGGCTCTCCCAGCCTCCACTGGTGGGTCTGGGAGTCTTTAATCCAGGATCTCGCATTCTCAGAATTGGTCACTATGACAGTATTGGTGGCAGCCTGACTCATGAGGGGTGGCCGGGTGAAAGGTGGGAGCCTGGCAGGCGGCAGGGACCCTCCTGTAAAAAGCCCGGATTTGACACAGTAGGACACTTGGCATCCGTCGCTGATGAGGGCTAGGTGCTGGCTGAAGCCCCCAGGGCACTTTTTCAGAGATGGTGCCTCTAAATCTCTAGATATAGCAGGATCTACCAGGGGGTTCCCAACTGTGCAGCTAAAGAACCCACCAAAGGGGACCGCAAACCTGCTTCCCAGCTCATAGTCCTGAGAAACGCAGACCTTGAGGTTTTCAAAGAGTCTCAGTGGAAAGTAGCCAGCTGGGCATGACTGTGCATTTGTCATGGGGTTTATGCTCTTGCTGCTGAAGAGGCCTCCGAAAAGCAGTCCTGAGTTCTCAGGTACTTGGCTACTGGCCACACACCAAAAAGCCCTAAATTCAGCCTTTGCCACCTGGAACACATCTTCACACACGGTCTTGCAGAAAACAAGGAGAGTGCACTTTCGATGACACTCCAGGTGGTTGTAACCCTCCTCGTGGATCTGGGATAGCAAGTGCACTGGGGAGTAATCAGAGGGGCAGGAGAAATCACCAGTAAGTGGATTCTTCTGCTCCAACTTTTGGCAGAGGAGGACATCCCTACTCCCTGAGAGCTGAGTGCATTCCTGATAAACCCCACCGAAAGAGAAGTTGGTCATTTTCCCCTCGCAGGAGCCATCATCTATGTTGGCCTGAAAATTGAAGTTGGGAGAATTGAGATCTGTGCAGCCAGGGTAGGTGTTGAATGTGTAATATCGCTTCACAGCAGTTTCCACCGTCTTTGACACCTTCCTCACCAGGGGGCCTGGCAAGTCAGGCAACATGCTGGGGTTGATGAAGAAATGCAGCGGCAGGCCAGAGCGGTCGATGGCCACCAGGTGGTTGGTGATACCCTGCTGCCAGACCTGGAGGGTGATGCCTGGGTAAAAAGGAACCCCTCCGATGCTCTGCACCCTGGAGTTGGTTCGGTTTGAGAGGTAGCCTTCGGTGAGGATATTCTGCAACGTATAGTTTTCCTCAAATTTGAAGTTCACGGTGTTTTGGAAGGCAAGTCCAGCAGAGGCAGTCACGGCACTACGACTGCTCTGGCTGTCTTGGAGGAAGGAGGTCTTGATGTGGTCCTCCTGAATAAGAGCAGCCCCAGCGTCGACACTGGTGATGACATGGGTGCCATAGTTGAGGACCAGGAGTTCTGCCAGGTAGGTGGCCATCCTCGTCTGGTTGTTCTCTAGACGGTCAGAGATGTCAAGGAGCTCCTTCCTGAAACCTGAGCTTAGCGCTACAGTTGGGTTGATTTTGACTGTGTAGATGAGGTTTCTTACCTGAACTCGGGTAGTTATAGCTTGGTCCTTCACTTGGAGGGTCTTCATCCTCTGGAACTCAGCAGAGAACTTGCCATTGACTTTGGAATAAAGTGAGAGATCTGTGTTGATGGAGTAGGAGGTGCTGCTCTGGTAATTAACCTAAGATTCCAGGATTTCTGAGTTCATCTCCAGGTTGCTCTGTTTCTGGGGAATGGTGAAGATTTCATCGGGGTGATATGCTGTCCATCCTCAGTTGTCCTGCAGTTGGTGTAAGTCAAGTCCATCACCCATCCCATATCCACATTCTGCAGATTGTCCCAGCCCCCCTCCAGGTAGGACTTCCAGGACAGGCAGTTTCAAGGCATCCTTGCATTTTTGAACTCCAGCTTCATCTGTCTCTCCCAAAGGCTTGCCTGATGTAGCCCATGCTGCCACTGTCCAGAAAAAGATGGCAGCCCTGAAGCTGTTCATGGCTCAGACAGCCCCAGTCACACAGGAGCCTACACAGCGGCCAGCAAGCTTCAGGCAAACTAAATGGAGAAAAAGAAAGCAGCTGTGGAAACAGTTCTCCAAAATTCAACAGTTTTCCAAAAGCTACCAGTTTCTCTTTAAGCTAATCTAATTGCAAAATAAGGAAATGAGAGTTGGTTAGAATACGAAAGTCCATCAGGACTTTGAAAAATTTATGCCACGCCACACATGCAAACACAGCCCTACTTTCCCAAGAGTTAACTATCCTAATTTTCCCCCAGCCCTGGCTGGTTACTCTGCTGCAGGGGTGTGCGCTTAGAAAAAGTGTGACCCCACCACACCCTACTACTTCTGCCACCAGAAAGGTTGTCTTTTCTTTTTTCTCACTCTCTTGGGCTTGATATTTTACATTTCCCCTGATTGCTGTTTCCTGGGACTCCAATTCCAGTTTCCTTTTACTGGAAACACAGAGGCAAATGACAACATCATCCTTACTGAAACAGCCTGCCTCCACCATACCCATGCAAGCTGTAAGTCAAGGCCAACCCGGTTCCCCATTTTCCTGGGGGTGGAGGCTGTTTCCACAAAAGAGAGGAGTGAAACTCTTGGACACTTGTCCTGTAGGTTTCATTGTTATAAGCCCTAATAGTTCTGCCTTAGGGGATGACATTATCTGGGGCAGAGCTGACAAGGCCTGAAAAGGACTCTGTTAAAATATGCTGAAACACCCCAGTTTGCATTGTCCTAAGCATTCAGAGTGAGAGCGAGGGGCCCCCGTACTGACCTGTGTTCTGTCAGGTAGAAATATTCAAGACAAAACCACACTATTATCTAGATTTTGAATTATCAATGGCAGACAGGGGCCAAGGAACATATGTGTATGTGTACACACATTTATATAGCCCCTGTGTGTGCATCTTGCATGAAATTGGTGCCTGTTATACCTTTAATTTTTCATTTCCTTGCTAAGTGTGTGTATTCAGTTTAGGTGCATAAAAAGAATGTGGCTCTTCATTACTCAGTATTTTTCAAATCAAAACCGCAGTGAGATACCATCTCACACCAGTTAGAATGGCAATCATTAAAAAATCAGGAAACAACAGGTGCTGGAGAGGATGCGGAGAAATAGGAACACCTTTACACTGTTGGTGGGACTGTAAACTAGTTCAACCATTGTGGAAGACAGTGTGGCGATTCCTCAAGGATCTAGAACTAGAAATACCATTTGACCCAGTGATCCCATTACTGGGGATATACCCAAAGGATTTTAAGTCATGCTGCTATAAAGACACATGCACACGTATGTTTATTGCGGCACTATTCACAATAGCAAAGACTTGGAATCAACCCAAGTGTCCATCAGTGACAGACTGGATTAAGAAAATGTGGCACATATACACCATGGAATACTGTGCAGCCATGAAAAACGATGAGTTCGTGTCCTTTGTAGGGACATGGATGCAGCTGGAAACTTTCATTCTCAGCAAACTATCGCAAGAACAGAAAACCAAATACCGCATGTTCTCATTCATAGGTGGGAATTGAACAATGAGATCACTTGGACACAGGAAGGGGATCATCACACACCGGGTCCTATTGTGGGAAGGGTCGAGGGAGGGATAGCATTAGGAGACATACCTAATGTAAATGATGAGTTAATGGGTGCAGCACACCAACATGGCACATGTATACATATGTAACAAACCTGCACATTGTGCACATGTACCCTAGAACTTAAAGTATAATAAATAAATAAAAACAGCAATTCATTTGCTACATCATTAGAAGAATATAATTTCATACATGTCTTTTCATATGCCAATGCAAGCTCTATTAGAGACCATAATTTAAAACAATGTTTCCAGGTCCATTGATCTGGTGCCAGGATTGATTGAGACCCAACTCTGTTAATTCTTTAGGACAATTAGGCTGTGTCTTAGTACACTTAATGATAGCCAGGGACTACAGGGGAGTTAATGAAGCTCCCAGTTGCATCCTTAACATTCCCAAAATTATACCATGTACCAGATGCAGTGCTGAGACTGAAAAAGTCAGGTTGCAATTCACAGGTATCACTACACCATTATCTGTATGCATCCTGAAGGAAGGTTCCGAGGAATTGAATTCCTCTGTTGGTTATTAATGCAGCTAAGAAGTGTTTTTAGAAAGAATGAGGCTAGTTACCTTCCTTCCCAGGCTGGGCTTCACCAGTTATTATCAAAACCATGATGGTGTTCTGTAAATCTAGAAATACTGCATTCTGGGTCTATTTTTTTCTTCCAAGACAGGGTCTTGCTTATTTGTAGGCATGGTCCCGCTATGATCATGGTCCCATGATCAGCATGGGAGTTTTGACCTGCTCCATTTCCAACCTGGACTGGTTTACCCTTCCTTAGGCAACCTGGTGATTTGCTCCAAGGAGGTCACCATATTGATGCTGAACTTAGTGCAGACAACCAACTGGCATAGCACACTACAGCCCAGAACTCCCGGACTCAAGTTATCCTCTTGCCTCAGGCTCCAGAGAAGCCAGGACTACAGGCACGAGATACTGTGCCCATCCATTCTGGGTCTATTTGTGCCACAGTTAACATGCTTCTGGGAACTGACACCAGCCACCCAAGAGGGATTAATTTATGAGCCAGTGCCCAGTCTATATTTGACTAGAGAACCAAACCTTTGCACAGGATGTTCTAGTTAATTTATAAATCAGTTAGCTATAAATTTATACCTCAGCAGCATGATCCCAGAATTAGAAAAGTGAGAGTTGAATGCCCTTGAGTACTTCCAATGAGTCTGTTGAAATACCTACATACTTCTCTTAAAACTATTTCTAGAATGGTTCATCAAAATTAGAATACTCTCACACTGCTTTGGAGACAAGCTGACAATTTGTTACCCTCTCCTTTCTCTTTAATAGACCCTGTTGAGAGCTCACTCTCCTGAAATGAGAATACAAGCAAGGTTAATACAGACAATTCTATATTCAGGTGTCCCTATGTCTCCAGATGTCCAGTCACTTTATTTTTTATTTCTTCTACAGCTTTTGTCTTCATTTTATCGTAGAAAAAAAAATTGAAAATAGCAGAAAGGGCCAACAAGGGTAAAATTACATTGTACCCATAAGACAAAATATTTTGTAGCCATCACAATTATTTAAAACAATTTTAATAACATGAGAAATGCTGATGCCATAATGTTACTGGAAAGGGTTTCCAATGCAGACCTCAAGACAGAGTTCTTGGACTTTGTACAAGAAGGAATTCAGGGCAAGTCCACAGAGTAAAGTGGAAGTAAGTTTATTAGAGAAGTAAAGAAACAAAAGATGGCTCCTGCATAGGCAGAGCAGAAGTATGTGCTGCTTGATTAAGGACACTTATTGTTATTCTTGATTATATGCTAAACAAAGGGTGGATTAATCATGAGTTTTCTGGGAAAGAGTTGGGCAATTCTCAAAACTGAGGATTCCTCTCCTTTTTAGACTATATAGAGTAACTCCTGGAAATTGGCAGTCATGGCACTGCTGGAAATATCTTTTAGCATGCGAATGCACTATAATTAGCATGTAATGAACAATGAGGATGACCAGAGTTCACTCTTGTCACCATCTTAGTTTTGGTGGGTTTTGGCTGCCTTCTTCACTGCATGCTGTTTTATCAGCCAGATCTTTGTCATCTGTATCTGTATCTTCTGCGACTTCTATCTCATCCCGTGACTTAGAATACCTAACTCTCTGGGAATTCAGCCCAGCAGGTCTCAGCCTTCTTTTACCCAGCCCTTATTCGAGATGGAGTTATTCTGGTTCAAATACCTCTGACAATAATGTTATGGAAAAAAAAAAGAAAAATAAACATTCAGCATGACCCCAACTATGTACATAACTAGAGGGATGTACGCCAATGCATAGACAGTAATTACATCTAGTTGGGAGGTTTTTCTAAATTATTTTAATTTTTTCCTCTTTTCTGTGTTTTTAGAGTTTTCAACAATGAACATGTATTTATTAACTTGAGAAATTTGTATTCAGAGCCTATTAAGTACCAAACAATGATGGGTGTTGGGTAATCATCACTTTTGTGCTCAGGAAAATAACCAATGCACACCCATGTAAAAAAAAAAAAAAAAAAAGAAAGAAAAGAAAAGAAACAGCCAGGCGGTTCATACCTGTAATCCCAGCACTTTGGAAATCCAAGTGGATGGATCACTTGAGGCCAGGAGTTCAAGACCAGCCTGGCTAATATGGAGAAACCACATCTTTACTAAAAATACAAAAAAAAAAAAAAAATTAGCCAGATGTGGTGATGGCACATACCTGTAATCCTAGCTACTTGGGAGCTGAGGCAGGAGAATTGCTTGAACCCAAGAGGCTGAGGTTGCAGTGAGCCGAGATCGCACCACTGCACTCCAGCCTGCGAAACAGAGTGAGACTGTCAAAAAAAAAAAAAAATTATTTCTGGAATTTTTATATGCCTGAAATGACCCAAAGCCTATGGATTCTGTGACTGCTGTGCTCAAGGAAGTTCTCTTTCCAATTCTCTGGGAAACAGTGAAAGGAGAAGTGCAAATGATGGGAAATTTGGCTTAACTTAATTTTACATACCAGGAGCAGCAGAACTGCTCATAACGGTCACATATGAGGAAGTGGTGACCAGTGCGTTTTACCCACACATTTTCTGGTTTATTCTGTTCACCAGAAATTTCCTTTGCTTTTTCTTATGCTAGAACACACATGCAGTCACATAACCTCCCCAGATGGCCACACTTGAGGAGTAATGGCCTGTGGCTAACACTGATCTTTGATCTCTAAAAGAGGCATCTTGTCCACAAAACCTTTGCATCTGCATTGCTGAAAGGCGATTTCACTTCCTCCAAAAAGAGGTAAGAAGGAAGTCCCACATCTGCTTTCTTTCTCTGTTTGATCCCGTGCAACCTTCTGACACCATCTCATTCAGAGCCAAAGCATGATTCATGTCTGAGGTTCACTCCTGTATGGGCTTGGAACTAGTCCAAGTGTTTGCTACTTCTGCATTTCACCTGTGATCTCAAATGGGGAGGAAAGTCTAGTTGCATTTGTTGGGACAATTCCCTTTCAGCAGGAATCTAGAACAGTGTGAAAACTGAGAGTTAAATAATCACTAAGTAGATCGGAGAACTATGGCTTTTATAGACTTTGGAGTGAACTTTGTTACGGAAAATCTGGAAGGTCTCAGTGAACAAAGTGGCAGTATTTTCCTATCTGAACAACTGATTCCTAACCTGATGTTTTAAGAGTTGCGTTGTCAGCTTCTTCCCCTCAGAGGTTCTTTCCACCAGGGTCATTTGGGTACTGACCACAAAACTAAGAACATAGTGATTTCATGACTCCGTGTAATCTGGAGGGTGAAAACAGAAGGCCCATGTGAAATGTTGCATATTCCCATTAAAAGCTAGGCCAGAATTTGATGGCCTAAGCCATTTCATTTCTGTTCTCTATTAGCACTCTTTTTCTTCCTCTCTCTTCCATTTTCCTTGATCCATTTTCTCATCTTCAGTTATTCTCTTTCTGCTCTTTTTTTTTCCTCTTTGGCATTTGCAAATTTAGATTTGGAGGACACATGTCAGTGTGGTACTTCCACTGGACTAAAGAGGAGCTGGTTTGAGGGTGTGAGCCTATGGTCTCAGCTATTCAAGAAGCTGAAGCAGGAGGATTCCTTGAGCCCAGGAGTTCAAGGCCAGCCTGGCTAACATAGTGAGACACTGGAAAAAAAAAAGCAAGAAAGCAAGAAGGAAGGAAGGAAGGAAGGAAGGAAGGGAGGGAGGGAGGGAGGGAGGGAGAGGGAGGGAGGGAGGAGGGAGGGAGGGAAAAGAAAAGAAAAGAAAGAAAGAAAAAGAGAAAGAAGAGACAAGAAAAAGATAAAAGAAAAGAAAAGAAAAATAAGAAGGACACCCTGATGTGGCAAAAGCTTAGCCTTTTTAGCCTGTAGGCTTCCACACTCCTATTCCATGTCATGGCAGACATCACTGAGCTGTCATACCCTTGATTTTCACTGAGCCCTGAGGCAGTCTCAACATCATTCTCAGTACAGTTCTCTAGGACATTCTAGTGAAGCCCAATTCGTCAATCCATTAAATAAATACTCCTTGAGCATCTGTTGTTGGTCATTTGAAGAGTCTAGAGACAGAATAAGCTCTGAGAGCCATTATTTCCTCTCCATCTGTCCTCCAAGCTATGCTCTACAAGGATTGAGCATTAGGACCAACTAACTTCCCCTGCCCATCTGCCTTCAGGCTTCCAAATAACATTAGCCTAACATAAAAAGTACCTTTGCATTATCCTTCAGCTGAAAACAATTTAGTATGAAGAGCTTTGCACACACAGGACTGGAAACACAGTGAAATTTCTCTTATGTCCTCATTTCTCAGTCTCCACTTCTTCCCTCTCATGTAACTTCCTTCTTAAGGAAG
The DNA here is from genome assembly GCF_009764315.1 of Trachypithecus francoisi. Taxonomy (NCBI): domain Eukaryota; kingdom Metazoa; phylum Chordata; class Mammalia; order Primates; family Cercopithecidae; genus Trachypithecus; species Trachypithecus francoisi. The sequence continues at coordinate 14,330,227 of NW_022681473.1, read as the reverse complement.
ATATGAAGAAAAGCAGTGATGGAGTTGCATTCCGTCTCTCTGGATTAACTGCTGTCAGACTTCATATTTCTAAATTTGTTTCATTATTAGGTAACATAAAACCAGTCTCACATTCAATCTTTTCTTCTTTTATGCTGGGATATTCAGATAAACCTTGAGAAGAAGCAAAGTAAAATTGACAATATTTTTCTTTCTGCCTGAAATAACCATGAATAAGTTAAGGTGGAAACAAGCAATTTAAGTGAGGTGATTCTTCTATCACAGAATTATATAGAATTTGGAGCTAGGTCCTCTCTTGAAATGTTCCAATTGGCTCTTCTATTTATTAGTAATCTTAATATGAGATTAAGAGCAAAGCCTGGATTGTAAGTCTATTCAGTCCCTAAACTTTGTTCTTCCTTTGCTAGTCACTCAAATATCTCAACTGCTGGACTGACAAATATAGATGGAAAATGGAGGTTTCAGAATTGAAATACAGGCAACATTCTAGCTCAATAGATGATTTTGTGCAAGTTCTGGAGTTTCTCTAAGCCTTCATCTTTTCAACTGTGAAACACAAACAATAGGAGCTTCCTCTATACAGTAGATGAAGTTGCTAAGAGAATTGACTGCAATCATCCCTGTAAATCTCAACATGGTCCAGGCAGGAGCTCAATGTATATCAGCTCTCAACTTTGCTTGCTGTACAGTCTTCAGGATGGGAGTCGAAGGAAAGGCATGTTAGAGCATCTCAGAAGCTTGACTTTCCTCCCCAGTTATGGATTTGACAGTATGAGAAGTCATATTGACACAGAGAGACCACCTGACTATTATTTACTAATATCCTAAACAAAGGTATGAATCTCTTTAAGAAAAACAATCTGGTTGCAATGCCATCTGGATTAATGGCACTGGTAAATGAGAAGTGATTGGTTGCTTTATCAAAAAATTCGTTTTAGGAGTGCTTTACAATGGGGTTGCCAAACTTTTTTCTATAAATGAGAAGCTAGTAAATATTCTAGGCTTCGCAATCGAATGGTCTCTGTGGTAACTATCTAGCTCTGCCACTGTAGTACAAAAGTAGGTGATAGGAAAATGAATGACCATGAGTGTGTTCCAATAAATCTTTTTAAAAATAAGTTGAGGCTGGATTTGGCCTATAGTCTGTAGTTTACTGACCCTCAATTTAGAATGATAGAATTATAGAATCCCGTAATTGAAAAGGACCTGTCCTCCCAGCCAATGATTTAACATCCTCCAAAAAAGTCTGACAAAGTGGTCATCCAACCTCTGCTTGGATGCATCCAGAGCTTGAGGGCTCCCTAGCTCCTGTGAAGACAGTTCTGATCTTAAAACACTCCTGCTTCAACTGATCCCAAATGGTCTGTTTGATCTTCTGGTGGCTGATCGCATTCTTCTTCTATGCTGTGGCTGTCTTGGCAGTGATGCTATACATCGTATCCAAGCAAAAGAAGATGGTAGCTTTAGATGACTATGAGCCTAGAGGTCCTGTGAGGATGTGACTGTATCTATCTTGTTTACTGATTAATTGGAATGAATGAGGACCACAATGCAAGGGTCCCAGAGGCCTCCTGTTGGGTCAATTATTTTTTTTTGTTACTGGATTGTGGAGAATTTCAGTGGTTTTCAGGTCAGAGATCAAGATGAATAGGGCAATTAATGTGCTTGAAGAAGCACCAGTTAGCTTTCAAGAAGAAAATATTTCAATATTTCCACAATCCCTCAATGTGGGGATTTTTTTGTGAAGAGGTCCTATATGACCCAGAAGAGTCCTGCCCTATATGATAACTGTGAGGCAGGAGACGCCCAATTTCCTGGGAGAGCCATGAGGCTTTCCTCAATTTCAACCTAAGATAAGTGGGAAATATTTACAAACTTAGAGACAATTTAATATGTAAGAAAATTTTGCAGTAAGCATTAGGAAGTGTTGTAGAGGCAACCTCAACTGAAGAGCTATCTTTTGAGGGGCAGCCAAAAAAAATGGGTGGGGGCAGTGACTCAAACCTGAAGTGCTCTCTCTAGAGCCTGGGCAGTGCATGCTGTTTATCTAGATTGGGCTACGTCCTAAATTCTCCAGGCTAATTTTTGCTTGTCCTCCTATTTCAGTTTAAACATGATTTCTTCCTAGAAGCCACTGTTGAATCCATAGGCCTATGTTGCGAGATAACGATTTATGTGTCTCCCTAGATTCCATCAGCAGCACCAGCTTCCCAAGCCCTTGGCTACTCCCTCTGTGTAGATTCCCAGGTTGTCCTCCATCCCCTCACCTCCAAAACCACTTGCCTCTCTCCCAGGAAGAGGCCTGGGCTCTGGCATAGTCTCCCCCTCCCCAGTGGTTCCTATGCAAGTCCAGCAAGAGTAGGGCTGCTAGATTTAACAAATACAAATTCAGGACACACAATTAAATTTGAATTTCACATAGACAATGAATTTTTTTTTTAGTATGAAAATGTCTCATGCAATACTTGGGGAATAAAAAACTTATCCATTGTTTATCGAAAATTCAATTTTAACTGAGCATCCAGTACTTTATCTGAAGACCCTAAATATGAAGGACCTCAAAGAGACTCTGGTTCCTCTCATCATGTCTGAACTCCACTGAAGCACCGAGTCATTGCGTGTGGCATCTGGCTTCTCCAGTGGCTGGCCAGAGGTGCTGCACAGCCCAGTAGTTAAGAGGACTTAATTCCATAGGGCAGTGAACATTGATGAATGAGAGCTGAGATACAGGAGAGAAAAGAGATCCTCTCCTTTCTTCCTCCAATGGACTGTCCCGAGCCCTGGTGGTTACATATGGTCTGGTTAAAGATATTAACCACCTGTGTTTTTCACTGAGCTGCAGTCACCTCAGTAGTACACCCCTTTATATTTGCTTCCTCTCCTTCTCTACCTTATCTCCCTTGCTCCCTCACATTTGCTGCCCTTGGATTGCACCTCCCAATAAAGCGTTATTAAATGATAGGGCGTTAAATAATACCAGAATCTTCCTCTTACATGCTCCAATAGCACCTCTTGCATTATTACCGTGTATTTCAATTGACTTTTTGTTTGGCTCTCTCCTCGAGTGAATGTAACCTCTTCAATGGCAGAGGACTGTGTCATTGGTTTATCATTCTCTTCTTGGAATGTAGCAGTGTTTGGTACATAGTTTGCTTATAGTGAATGAATAAAGACATGAATAAAACAGACAAATCTGACAATTTTTCTCAAACATTTCCATGGAAAAGCAGGCCATGACTCATTGAGATGGAATACTCAAACTTAAGTAACATTATTATGAAATTTTTGTTTCAATTTACTTCAATATTTTTGAACAGTTACCCTGGGTCTAGTTTGTGCTATTTGTGTTTCTTACTATAAAAGAATTGATTTTCTGGTCTGAAGTTATATCCTTGGTAAACCTGGGATGGTGGGGATAGTGTAAACCTGATGTCTTATATAACGAATTAATGACAAAGCCTAAAGACAGTGCTCCTCTATGCCAAAAGCTTTGGCCTTACTTACATCTGATCTGGTCTTCGAGGCTGTGGCCCTGCACGGCTGAACCCATAGCCAGTTCCATACCCACCTTGCTTTCCATCTTTGCCTGCAGCTAGTGAGGCTGGCCTACAGGTACCTGGTCTTACCCCTCTCCCTGTTCCTAATCCTCCTACATAGATATAGAAGACAGAGATTAGAAAGGAAGGAGGAACTATCACAGAACCAGACTTGCCCCAATTGTAATAACATTTTCATTATGCCAACAGCAGGAGAAGGACTAAGTAGGGGAAAGCTAGGAAAGAGAACCAGGTCAGCATAACACAAATACAAGACACGAGGCATTTATTTAAAGTTTCTAGTTATTAGCCAAATAGGAACTTTGCTAATTAGAACTAGGGTCCTCACTCCAACTTTTCCTGGATCCTGGGTAGGTCTTTCTGTCCCTCTTTTCTACTGGTCCTCTCTTGAAGCCAGATTTTTAATTTTTACCTTGAGAAATTAGGGCCTCATGGGACAGAAAAAGTAGCACAGGGCTAGAAACCTGGCAACTTTGATTCTATTCCTCTTTCTCCCACTAACCTAAGGGTGACTTTAGACAAGTCACTTCCCCTCTCTGAGTCTCTGTTTCCCCATCTGTAAAATAAAAAATAGCTTGTTGAGATTCTTTCCAGCATCTGAATGACATGTGGTCTATGATTCTGCAATCCAGTGATAACAAACTTCTTCAACTAAACATTATGACCATGATGTTTTTCTCAGAAAAAAAAAAAAGGAATATCTTGTTGAATCCAGGTCATGGTGTGGAAATGTTCCTGTTTTGTTTCTGTTGATACTTCCCCTTTGTGACTTGCTTCCTTGTGTGGTTTGTAATTTCTGAGTCTTGAGCTCCATTTCCACTGGGGTTGTTTGCTGTGGAGGCTGGTTTGCTCTGGTTTATGGAACTGTCCCTCCAAGATGGTTTTAACTTTGCCTCTACTGAGGCCTACTCTACTGGTATATGAGGCCTTAGACTCAATATACTGAATAGACTTATACTGAATATGCTGAGTATATGAGGTCTTATGCTGAACCAGCATTTATGGTAATTTCTTGGTTTGGGATCAATGTGAACAAAAACGTCACACCTATGTGGTCATAGGCCTTCTTGACTCCCAAAACAGTTCCATCACCCCCTTGAACATTGTACACAGGACCAGCAGCCTAGATCCCCACCCACAGTGCTTAAAGTCCCAAGACTCTGCCATTAACTCTACATAAGGCCCAGCAAGCTCCTTAGCTGCAGGGCTTCAGCTCCCACTTACTGCTCTGATTTTGAGTTCCCTCTTTTTGGCCTTCAGATATTTCCCTTTCTTGGTTTTGAGCTTGAACCTTTGTGTTTGAAGAAATGTGTCCATACCTGAGTATACGCAGGTCAGGGTTTCCATGCATCAGCTCACCCAGCCAAATTCTCTTTTGTTATAATTATTTTGTAATGGTTAACTTTTTCACAGATATAACAGGTGGCCATGCATGTGCTGTGGTTTCAGGGCTGTGGGAAACAAGTCTTCCTGCTGTCACACCCCTGCCCTGAATAAAATAATACTTTCACAGAAGTCTAAAACCCTTTCTTTCCAGAGGTAACAACTTTCTTTCCATAGGGAGAGCTCAGGCTGCAGATGTAATCTGCCTTCCCTCTTCCTGAACCGCGAGAATAAAGATGAAGAACTGCTATTTCTTCAAGTGATGAGAACAGAACTTTTCCTGAGAGTCGGGAGAGGGCAAAAGAGCAACTGGTGATTGCATCAGTGAAGTGGAGAGAGAAAAAGACGGAGAGAGCTGAGGTCTTGGGGTGGAGAAAGGTCTGGAGACTAACTTCACTGGCAGTGGGATGTTAACAAGAGCCAGATCTCTGCAATGTTCTTCTCCTTTACTTTGATGATGGGTAAGATAATAACGAAGGAATTTTTCATAGAGAGGAAAGGTTATAGTCAGGACATAGGAGTCAGGAGCAGTGGGCGTGAATCCTAGCTCTGCCACCGTCTAGCAAATTGCTTCCTTTCTCTGGGCTTTCATTTTCTCATTTACAAAATTAGAGGATTATATTAAATTTGTGGATTATAAGCATTATTCTTTTCTCATGTAAGCTTACACGGAAATCAAAAATATAATACATATAAAAGAGGAGCTCCCTCGGTTGAGTAGGAAGCAGGGTGCCAAAGCCCAGAGGTTCACTTCCTCCTCACCTCTCAGAGCAGGCCTGGGATCCCTGGAACACAATTTGAAAACTGCCAGTCCATATATTCTCTTATGGTTCCTTCCATTTAAGGCATAATAATTATGATGAGAAGGAATTTCCCAAGCTATAAGATTCATGGGATAGAGCTGAAGTAGCATGATTTCCTTGAAAACAGGAAATCAGAGTCGCCAAAGAGTGGAGCAAGGGTTTTTAGACTGTACTGCATTCTTCCTTCTAGAACCTTTCACCTCCTGTTGGGTAAGTTGTCAACAAGCAACAACCAGCTGTTGTATGATAAGTGGAAAGATTGCTGGGCTGGAAAAGAGTGCTTTCCTTAACCAGCTGTGAGACATTAGCCAATTATTTCCCCACTGGGAGCTCCAGTTATTTGCTTGTAAACAGAGGCGAGTGGGTAGACTAGTCACTCGGAGATCACGGATAGCTCTAAAAATGTTGTGAGGTACAGTCAAATTAATAATGTACTCCTCCCCAAATTTGTTGAGCAAATACTGAGTCAGGCACCACTTGCTTTGTCATGAAGATTAGAGTCATTCAAGGACAGTCATTGAGCAGGATGCACTATGCGAAAGGGAGGTTCAAGGTGTTGAGAGAACATAGCAGGGACCTCACTGTGGCCCTGGGGATCAGCATGGCCCTCCAAGACAGACGGAGAGGAAGATGGAGATTCAGAGACAAAGAGAGCCACATATGGAGACAGAGACAGAGAAACGGAGTGAGAGAGAGACAGACAGAGATACAGAGAGAAACAGAAACAGACACAAAGAAAGACAGAGAAAGAAGAGACAAAAACAGAGTCAGAGACTATCTTTGTCATAGAGACATAGAAGAACAGAGAGAGAATGACAGAGACAGAGACAGAAATAGACAGATATACAGAGATAGAGACAGAGATATATACAGAAACAGAAAGACAAAGAGATAGACATAGAGAGAGAGAAACAGAAACAGAGAGGGAAAAAAGAAACAGAGAGACCATGGATAAAGATACAGAGACAGGGAGACAGAGATAGAGAGAGTGAGTCAGAAATAGAGACAGAGAGATAGACAGACAGAAAGGCAGAGAGAGACACAGAGACAGACAGATTGTTTTAGGCCATTTTGCATTCATGTGAAGGAACATTTGAGGCTGGGTAATATGTAAAGAAAATAGGTTTAATTGGCTCACAGTTCTGCAGGCTTTACACAAAGCATGGCACCAGCATCTGCTCCTGGAGAGGCCTCGGGAAGCTTTGAATCATGGCAGAATGCAAAGGGGGAGCAGGTGCATCACACATCACATGGCAAGAGTGGGAGCAAGAGGGAGAGAAGGTGGATGTCCCAAACTCTTTCAAACAACCGGCTCTCAGGTGAACTAACTGGGCGAGAACTCACTTATCGCCAAGAGGATGGTGCTCTTCCATTCATGAGGGATTCGCCCCCGTGATCCAATCACCACCCACCAGGCCCTACCTCCCTACCTCCAACATTGGGAATCCCATTTCAAAGGGAGATTTGGGAAAGACACATATCCAAATCATATCACAGATAGAGAGACAGAGACTGAGACATACTGAGAGAAAATGGAGATAACGATGGGACGTCTAGGATGACTACAGATTACAGAGGTGGCTGTGGTTTGAGCAGAGACTGGAGAGACAGGTATAGGAGTGGATTTTATCATACATTGTGTATAATAAGAATTGGGGACTTCAGCAGTTAATAAAAGGTTTTATTCAGGAGAGTAAAATGATACAATTTCTCTTTTATAAGATCCCTCAGGATGCTCCATGGGGGTGGGGGTGGGGTCATTTTGTGTATCATTGCAGTAGGTTCCTATGGCTGTCTCAACAAATTATCACAAATTTATTTTCCAAGTATCAGGGATTGGGGGAGCAGTTAATAAGATGAGGGATGGATGTTTTAAAGTCTGCTCCTGGATTAAGCCAGGTAAGAAAAGTCTGACACACAACAGTGTGCTGGAGGTCAGAAGTCTAAAATTAAGGTGTCTTTAGAGCTGCATTCCTTCTGGAGGCTTCAGAGGAAAATCTGTTTTCTTGCCTCTTTTGGCTTTTGTATTCTTGTCTTGTGGTCCTTTCTCCATATCATTCCAACCTTCTGCTTCTGTCGTCACGTCCTCCATGACTGGCTCCTTTATACAACACATTGTGAAGATAACACATTCACAAGTTCTAGGGGTTAGAATGTGGGCATCTCTGGGAGAGGAGGGCTTATTTTTCAGCTGACCACAATCATGATTGAAAGGTGATGGTCAAAGCTTCAAACACATATGCCCTTTAGTGTCCTCAGAAGCATGGATAGTAGGATTTCCTGTGATTCTTTACAAATAACAGTGATAACACTTGGCAGTGAAAATAAATATGAAAAGTTGCCTGGAATGTCCTCTAAGACCTGCCAACTCATTCCACATTGTTTATGGAGCCCATACTGTATTCTTGACTCTCACTGTATGTAATTTTCCATTTCAAATAATAATCACCTTCACCTTGTATATTCTCTTCCTCAGCAAACTGCCAGTGAGAACAACAGTATGATATGGTATTTTTATCTCAGCACATTGAAAAGTAGTAAAATAACATGTGTGTTTTACTATTGTTTTATTCTTTTATTCCTGACTCTACTCCGCATCTCTATAGGCAAGAGAATGTGCTGGTTTCATTGAAGGTAAAAGTATTGGTTGAAGTGTTTGTCAAAATCTGTTAAACTGCCATTGAGCAATTGATAAAGGGAAGAGGGTCTTCATTTGCTCCCTTACAATTTGATTTTATGCTTTGATTTAGGGATGGATTAAAGGACTTAGTATTTTTCAGCAGATATTAGAGATCAAGTGTGCTCATCTTCATTAGGAGTTATCTCCATAGGTTTTCGGATTTTTAGCAGTTTATCTTTCCCTGCAGTTTTAGCAGTTTTTGTCACAAAAAGGGAGCTGTGGTCCAGTTAAAATGATCATAAATAGAAGTACTAAAGTCATAATCTTGATAGAAAGGGGGCAGTTCCACATTACATGAATGAGTTACCAAAAATTAGGTTATGATGCGGTTCTGTGGTTTCTTTTAAAAAATGGTTTTCCTTCTTATTTTAATTGGATCCAAGAAATCACAAAATGTAGAGAGATTCAAAACACACTTGAGGGTTCACTTTACACATATTAGAAGTTTCATTGATTTCATAGTTCACAAAATTTATTTTACTTACATTATTTAGTTTGACCCTCACTCAAACTTGTACGGGTGATTTATATTATGGAAGAACAGCTATTAATATTTCCATTATGTACATGAAGACACTGGGATGTCTATTTTATCTAAAAAGATCCAATTTGAGTAAGAAACCAAGCACAGTTCTTCGAATTCCTATCCTAATTGACTTTCTAAAGTGGGTATTTATGATTTCTTTTCTTCTGGTGGCAGTGGATTGACATTTCTGATATTTGTTACCAAAAGAACCATGACACATCCTCTTTCTGATGCATCATCTTTCTGGGTAAAGCAAAATCTTGGACTTTATTATATTCTACTTTGCTCCAAAATGTTTAAGCAAGCATCCTGCAGATATATAAAATATGCAAAATAAAAAATTTAGGCCAGGCTCAGTGGCGCAGGCCTGTAATCCCAGCACTTTGGGAGTCTCAGGCGGGCGGATCACCAGGTCAACAGATCCAGACCGGCCGGGCGCGGTGGCTCAAGCTTGTAATCCCAGCACTTTGGGAGGCCGAGACGGGTGGATCACGAGGTCAGGAGATCGAGACCATCCTGGCTAACACGGTGAAACCCCGTCTCTACTAAAAAAACACAAAAAACTAGCCGGGCAATGTGGCGGGCGCCTGTAGTCCCAGCTACTCAGGAGGCTGAGGCAGGAGAATGGCGGGAACCCGGGAGGCGGAGCTTGCAGTGAGCTGAGATCCGGCCACTGCACTCCAGCCTGGGCGACAGAGCGAGACTCCATCTCAAAAAAAAAAAAAAAAAAAAAGATCCAGACCATCCTGGTTAACCTAGTGAAACTCTGTCTCTACTAAAAAATACAAAAAAAATTAGCTGGGCGTGGTGGTGGGTGCCTGTCGTCCCAGCTACTTGGGAGGCTGAGGCAGGAGAATGGCATGAACCCCGGAGGCAGAGCTTGCAGTGAGCTGAGATCGCGCCACTGCACTCCAGCCTGGACAACAGAGCGAGACTCCATCTAAAAAAAATAAAATAAAAGTGAGGAATGATAAAAGCAAAAACAGAGATGCAGAGAAAAGCCAGGAGTAAGAATAAAAGACTGGGCATGGTGGCTCACTCCTGTAATCCCAGCACTTTGGGAGGCCGTGGCAGATGGATCATGAGGTCAGAAGTTTGAGACCAGCCTGGCCAACATAGTGAAACCCCCATTTCTACTAAAAAATACAAAAAATTAGCCAGTGTGGTGGCGAGCGCCTGTAATCCCAGCTACTCGGTACGCTGAGGCAGGAGAATAGCTTGAACCTGGCAGGCGGAAGTTGCAGTGAGCTGAGATCGCACCATTGCACTTCAGCCTGGGCAACTGTGGGAGACTCCACCTTAAAAAAAAAAAAAGTGCTCCCAGAGTGACTAAACTTCTTGCTACAGATGGGCCACAAATTTCACTCAAAACTTGTTAGTGGTCAATGTGGAAAGAGTTTATGCTTCCATGTTCAATGATACAGTATAGATTGTTAATAAGATGAATACAGGAAAATTGTAGTGAAGAAGACAGTTGTCAGAAAGTCTATTTCTTCTAGAGTCTTTCAGTATAAATCGTTCTTTGTGGATTCTGATGCAATGTTGTGTGGCAGTCTTTTCTTACCAGTCTTAATCCAGGGGTAGACTTTAAAACATCCATCCTTCTCTTTATTAACTGCTCCCCCAACCCCTGATACTTGGTACATTGACACTTAAGACTGTTTTCCTTTGCTAGAGCCTACAAGCACAGCTGGTGAGTCCTTTAGCTGAGTGTAGACAGGGGCTATAAACTGGGTAGAGCCTCCTTGCTATCGTTAACTTTGGAAAGCATTATTTATTCATTATTAATTCAATTCTGTTTGTTTTAACATTTTGGTTTCTTCCTTGTTTTATGGCCATTTATGAAAAAAAATTACAAAGTTTCTCCTTTAAGAAATTCATTACTTTTGAATAATGCTATGTTATATGCAGCTCATCACTCCTGGTGAATAACTTAGGTGGCGATCTTATTAAAACTGATTTTATTTTGCAGAAGCAAGCCAGTTCTTCTTTCTCTTTCTGCACTTACATCACGCCTGACTACAGAAAACATTTAGCGAGTTTTTGAAAGAATTTGCTTTAATATTTTCTTCTTTGTCTCTGAGTGGTACCAAGCACACAAGTGAAAATGTGTATTTTCCATGAATGACCCTGGTGTCATGTGAATATGCACTTCAGATTTTCTTAATTTATTAGTGTATGTCAGAGTATAGTTTACTTCACCTCCTTTCCAGCCTTGTATATCTTATCTCACGTAAAAATGATGAAAATTTCGATCTCATAGTGTGGTTGTGAGAACTGAAAGAGAAATAGTGTATGTGAGGAGCCTTTCTGTCATCTGTAGTATGTTGTACGTAAATGAGGAAAATAAACAACCCAATCTAATGGTGTTGTTTCAAGGATTAAAGGGATACACATAAGGAGCCCATCAAAAGAGAGTAACAATACCATTCTTCCAAAAAGTGTAAGGTGATTGGTGCCCTGTTACATAGATGGCTAGACATTCCCTAAAAACAGCAATTCAACCTCTTAGCTCAACCTCTTAGTTTCTACCATAAAAATTGCATATTAGGGCTGGGAGCGATGGCTCAAGCCTGGAATTCCAGCACTTTGAGAGGCCGAGGCAAGTGGATCACGAGGTCAGCAGTTTGAGACCAGCCTGGCCAATATGGTGAAACCCTGTCCCTACTAAAAATATAGAAATTAGCCGGGCATGGTGGCGCATGCCTGTAGTCCCAGATACTCGGGAGACTGAGGCAGAAGAATCACTTGAACCTAGGAGACAGAGGTTGCAATGAGTCGAGATTGTGCCACTGCACTCCAGCCTGGGCAAAAGAGCTAGACTCCATCTGAAACAAGAAAAGAAAAGAAAGAAAGAAAAAACATTGCATATCAGCATAAAGCAGCATGTTCAATTACTGTTTGTAATAAATTGATAAAATCTGGAAACTACCTAACTATCCATCAATGGGGGAATAGGTACGTAGATTTTATGTATCAATTCTATGAAACAATTTAAAAAGACCGAGGTAGATCTATTAACACAGAAAGAGCTCCAAGAAATCATATTCAGTGAAAAAAAGCAAGGTGTGGAATGATCACTCAGTATGATACCATTTATGTAAATACACACAGAGCCACATAAAATAGTATTATTTATTTTCAGTTGGTACATATACATGAAGGTGAATATGCAGAAAAAGTCTAAATTTACATACCAACTCTTAATAGTCACTACCTATTGGGGAGCACAGAAAGAGATTGAAATTGAGGATAAAGTCAAATAAGCATTTTCTCTGCTAGCATATGAATTTTTTCAAACAAGGAATCTGTGTATATGTTATAGAATTAAAATACAACTTTAAAAAACTGCTGTGCACAATGCTTGACATATTATAAGCATCTAATAAGTGTCAATTCCCTTACTGCAGAATAAAATCTCTAAATTTCCTGCCAAATGAATTTGGATGTATTTATTCATTGTCCAATAAATATTTATTAAGCATATAGTTTGACCTACCCATGTTCTATGCTTTGGGGAAAGAATACAGACAAGTTTAGAAAAGAATGTTAACAACTCTGGAAGACAGTAAAACAAGAAAAATAACAAAATCTCACATATGCTGATAGATGAATCAGAGGATATAGAAACACTGCAGTAACACTTAGTCTAGTCTGGAGGAGTCAAAGATCAATAAGGGCCTTACGAAAGAATGCTCAGTCTAAGTCTTAGGCCCTCCCCTACACAAACTGCCAGTAATTCCAGGGGTCAGCGAAGAGAGAAAACGATAACAGCGTGAATTGCAAGGGGATTAAGGAAGAATAGTTATGGCCAAAACAGATGTGATTTAGGGTTGGTTGTGATGATTCACATGGTTTATACACACAACCATTAAAGAAACAAGTCTTCAGAAATGTTTGTCTTTTGCTCAAGAACCATCATGTAAAATGGGCTCAGAGATATTGGTGCACGCCTGTAGTCCCAGCTACTCAGGGAGCTGGGGCAGGAGAACGGCTTGAATCTGGGAGGCGGAGGTTGCACCGTGCACTCCCGCCTGGTCGACAGAGTGAGACTCCATTTTTTAAAAAAAACACCTGAAAATTCTGTAACCAGCGCTCTTGAGCCACTTGCCTGAGCCCACTCCTGCTCTGTGGAGTGTACTTTCATTTCAATAAATCTGTGCTTTTCTTTCATTGCTTTGTTTGTGTGTTTTGTTCAATTATTTGTTCAAAAATCCAAGAACGTGGACATCCTCCACGGGTAACAGATTTTGGGGAGCCAGCCAGGAGGTAATCCCAAAGGTTGGGATTTATTTTTCTTCTCTTTTTACCTTTTCCTCTCTCTTCCATATATGGGAACACTTTTTTCTACAGCTGCCCTGCCTGGAGAAAGGAAGAGTCTTCTGTCTTTCTGGTTATAGTCCTGATTGTTATGTGTGACACAAGCAGCAGCTGCAATGCAGCTTGGGAACTCTTCCATGGTGAATACACACACTTCAGGTGATTTCAACCTTCCTTTCTTATGCTAAAATTTCCTATAGGGTTAATCCTTAACTACAAAAGATAATGTCTTTTAGGTGTTTTGACCTTCTTTCTCCAGCCTCCAGTTCCTATCATTAAAGTTTATGGCTATCACTCTAATGAAATAGGAAGCCTGGGAAAGTGTGGCCTTATCAAATTACAAGGATGCTAGAAGTCAAACCCTTCATCCAGGGGCAAAGGGAAAGCTCATAGTAGGTCATTGCCTCTGGAGAGAAAACATAAAAAGTGACACCAGGGACCACCCTAAGGTCAGAGACATCTGACACTCTAAGATTGGACCCCAAAGGGGGATTTCCCAGGGGATCCTATTCCAGACCTCAACCTCTCCAAAGGGGATGCCCTTGGCAGAGGTTCAGAGGTCTAGTACTAAGATGTCCTTAGAATTTTCTCTTGCAGATGACAATGGGACAGTTTGGGCATTCGTGGGGCTTGTTTGTTGCTGCAGCAGTTGGATTGTGTTCTGGTGATTGTTTGTGTGTCTTTGATATAGTCACAGGAAATTAGGATTTGGTAAACTTGATATTCTTTTACAACACTATTTGACCCAGTTGAATGGGAAAGTGGGTTGGAATCGCATGTACCCAGGCTTTTGTGCTGCAGTTCTGAGCAGGGTCGGGCCTGGCTAGTATGTGATATTCTCCTTTGGTGCTATTTGTCCCCATTGTTCTTTGAAGTCTGAGGAAGTTGGCCTTTAAAAATCTAACTGCCATGGAAACTGCTTTACCCAAGATTTTGATTCACAGCCTTCATTGGATTACCTATTGGGGCAAAGAAAGTAAAACCAGTGAGCTTGTATTACTATCTCATGGCTATCTAGGCAAAAGCTATTGGATCTTTGTTTGTGTGTGTGTATACATGTCTAGATGTGTTTATTTGCATGCACTTACTGTTATACACTGTGTCTACAAATTGGCTTATAAGTAAAAGAGCACTCATAAATTAAGTAAATAAGTCCAAGCAATTTTCAAGTTCACATGACAAGTATAACTTTACTAAACAAGCTGGCTTTAAAATTATTGGTAAACTAAAAGTAGAAATGCCTTCAAAATTGTCAGCATACATTTTTGTCTGGATTTTATATTTGTCTTTTGTAGATATTTTGAGGTGTCAGGGTTTGGCATAGAAGGTTATAAAAATACAAACCTAGCCAAAACAAAAAGATCTTTGTGCAGATTTTTTAATAAGTAATACTAAATACGTTATTGCTTTAATGAAAACACCTGAAGAGAGAGGGACCAAGATGGCCACATAGGAACGGCTTCAGTCTGCAGCTCCCACTGAAACAAACGCAAAGGACAAGTTATTTCTGCATTTACCACTGAGGTACTTAGATCTTCTCATTGTGACTAGGCAGTTGGGGCGACCCATGGAGAGCAAGGAAAGGTAGGGCGGGGTGATGGTTCATACGAAAACTGCTCAGGAAAAAGAGACCTCCCGCCCCAAGCCAAGAGAGGCAGGGAGGGACTGTGCTACCTGCCTGGGGTACTACAATTTTCCATGGACTTTTGCAATCTGCAGATCAGGAGATTCCCTCATGAGCCTACACCACCAGGGCCTTGGGTCTCAAGCATAAAACTAGGCAGACCCATGGCAGCTGCTCCAGTCGGTGGCTGTTCAGGCAGGCACAGAGCTGCAGTTTTTGCATACTCTGGTGGTTCCCAGAACTCCAATGAGGCAGGAGAACTCTCCACTCCAGTGGGAAGGGGGCTGAAGATAGGGAGCCAAATGGCCTCACTCAGCAGGTTCCACTTCCATGGAATCCTGTAAGCTAAGACCCATTGGTTTGAAATCTTGGCTGGCCTGCACAGCCTCCTGGATTCTGCCTAAGATGACTGAGTTCCTGGGGTGAAGGGTGGCTGCCATGACAGGCAGTTTTCCCCTCTAAGTGCTAGGGACACTGGGTGGTCTGGACTGGGTGGTACACCCCACATCACAGCACAGTGGCTGTGACAGATCATGGCCAGGCTGCCTCTTTAGGTGGGACCTGGATCCATCCCTCCTCACCAAGCAGGGCCTCCCTACAGGAATTCCAGCAACTCAATCGAGGGGTTTACAGACAGAACTCACATCTCCCTGGGACAGAGAACCTGGGGGAAGGGATGGCCACAGTCTCAGGTTCAGCAGATTTAATCTTTCCTGCCTGCTGGCTCTGAAGAATCTGGGTAATTTGGACAAGGGTGATTTCCCCAGCACTATGCACCAGCTCTGCTAAGGGACAGCCAGTCTGCTTCCATAAGCAGTGCCCTGATCCTATGCCTCCTGGCTGGGTGAGACCTCCCAACAGGGGTCACCAGAAACTTCATACAGGAGGGTTCTGGCTGGCATCAGGTTGGTGCCCCACTGGGATGAAGCTTCCAGAAAAAGGAACAGGCAGGAATGTTTACTGCTTTGCAGCTTCCGCTGGTGATACTTAGGTGAACAGAGTCTGCAGTGAACCCCCAGCAAACTGCAGCAGACATGCAGAAACAGGGCCTGACTGTTAGAAGAAAAACAAACTAACAGAAAGCCACAACAACAACATCAACAAAAAAGATCACACAAAAACCCCAAAGATCAACAGCCTCAAAGATCAAAGGTAGATAAATCCATGAAAGTGAGGAAAAATCAATGCAAAATCCCTGAAAATTCCAAAAGCCAGAATGCCTCTTCTCCTCCAAATGATTGCAACACTTCTCCAGCAAGGGCATAGAATGAGGCTGAAGCTGAGACAGATGAACTGACAGAAGCAGACGTCAGAAAGTGGGTAATAACAAACTTTGCAGAGCTAAAGGATTATGTTCTAACCCAATGCAAAGAAGATAAGAACCATGATAAAACGTTACATGAGTTGTTATCTAGAATAATCAGCTTACAGAGGAACACAAATGACCTGATGGAGCTGAAAAGCACAGCAAGAGAACTTCATGATGCAAACACAAGTATCAACAACCAAATCAACCAAGTAGAAGAAAGAATAACAGAGCTTGAGGACTATCTTGCTGAAATAAGGCAGTCAGACAAGATTAGAGAAAAAACAATAAACAGGATCTAACAAAACATCTAAGAACTATAAGATTACATAAAAAGACCAAACCTATGACTGATAGAAATACCTGAAAGAAACGGGGAGAATGGAACCAAATTGGAAAATGCACTTCAGGATATCATCCAGGAGAACTTCCCCAACCTAGCAAGACAGGTCAACATTCAAATTCAGGAAGTCCAGAGAACCCCAATAACATACTCCACAAGAAGATCAACCCCAAGACACATAATCTTCAGATTATCTAAGGTCAAAATGAAGAAAAAATGTTAAAGGCAGCCAGAAAGGCCAGATCACTTAGAAAGGGAAGCCCATCAGACAAACAGCAGACCTCTCAGCAGAAACCCACAAGCCAGAAGAAATTGGGGGCCATTCAACATTCTTAAACAAAAGAATTTTCAACCTGGAATTTCATATTTGACCAAACTAAGCTTCATAAGTGAAAAAGAAATAAAATTATTTTTAGACAAGCAAATGCTGAAGGATTTCATCACCACCAGGCTTGCCTTGCAAGAGCTCCTGGATGAAGCACCAAACATGGTTGGCAGGGGGAAAAATACCAGCCACTACAAAAAGGTACTGAAGTACACAGGCCAATGAAACTATGAAGCAACTGCATTAACGAGTCTGCAAAATTCACCAGCCTGCATCATGAGGACAAGATCAAATTCTCACATAACAGCACTAACTTTACATGTAAATGGGCTAAATGCCCAATTAAAAGACACAGAATGGCAAACTGGATAAAAAGACAAGACCCACTGGTGTGCTGTATTCAAGAGACACATATCATGTTCTCAATGAGAACACACGAACATGGGGAGGGGAACAACACACACTGGGGCCTGTCAGGGGAGGACACAGATGATGATAGCATTAGGGAAAATAGCTAATACACGCTGGACTTAATACATGGGTGATGGGTTGATAGGTGACAGCAAACCACCATGGCACACATTTACCTATGTAACAAACCTGCACATCCTGTACATGTACCTTAAAAGAATAAGATAAAATAAAATAAAACAGAGGAATCTTCTCTGTTACTGGTGAAAATGTCTATGTAATTAACTTTAAGGTTCTTAGTTCAGTGAACACCTGATATTCATAGATTATAAAATGGTTAACAACGTCTGAGTTTAAATGATGGTGTCTAATGTCTCAGTTTTCAGAAGTAACCTAAATAAACTGTTAAAAATGAAAACATTGAGTACATATAAACAGGATAAATGCTTTAGGTAAACTTTTTGTGTACTTTAAAATTTGAAAATTATTTTTGATGCTCATTGAATATCTGGATCATTTCCAGTTAAGAAAGGGTTGTGATATGGGGAAATATATTTCTAAAAATTGTGGAATTGTTCTTATCTATAAAATGCTTATATCTGATAGTTCAAGATTTCTTGCTTTTTAGGGTTTCACTAAAAGTTAAGGCTACTAAGGACAAGAATTATAGTTAATATGTAATTCTATACATAAAATATGCCAAAAAGATGTGTTATTAGTGGGAAAAATAATAAAAATTAAAAGTTATTTCAAATTACATATTTGAAAAAGTTATTTATGACACAAGGTAGTAAGAAATCTGTAAGTAGGGCAAAGAGTTATGAAGAAAGTTATGCTTATAAAAACGTATTTTTGGTAAGGAAGGTTATAAAGAAAAGATAATAATTTTTATGAGAAAGTATCTTGTATGGTAAATTGCTTTGGCCTGGAGTAAAATGACTGGTTATCTAAAGAAGAAGAAGAAAATCTGAGACTGAACAGAAAGCTCAGGCATGTCATGGATTGTCTATGTAAGTCATATGTAATTTTTCCTGTTTCTTTGTGTGTCTATCTTCATACAGATAGAGTGAAAATAGAAAGCTGAAAAAGTTTGCATAATAAAATATTATTTAAAACATGATAAGGATTTGTAGAAATTTGGCTAATTAACATTTTCATATTTAAAACTCTTAGTCTTGATTCAAGTAAAATAAGAAATATTGTAAAGAAATGCATTGGCAGTTTGGTGATTCTTTTTCAGTACAGGTAAGCATGAAGCCAGATTTAGCGTAGAGCCAAATTTCACGTATCTGCTTGCATTGCTTCATACTATGTTTACTGTTTTGCATGAATATTGCTGGCACTGGAGTATTTACTGATCATGCACCTAGAGTGAATTTCCTGATTGCACAGGATTTATGGTGATATTGGTAGACTTAAAGATATTGAATTGTGTATCAGGAATAAAATATTCATTATATAGAGTTTTTAGGCTCTAGATAACATGTTAGCCTCCAAGATAAACTGAGTAGGAAAAATTTAGGGTTGGTTTTCTGTTCATTTGTTTTTGCTTCTAAATTTTCATTTGTTTGCTATTTTTTTCTCCTTTGGGTTGGCTTGTGTATTCACATATATAAAACCATTGTGGTTTTTTTTTTATTAGTTTCTGGTGGAAGGCTTTTATTTTGTTCTGTGAACAGTTATTTTGTTTCCTGTGCATTTCTAGCAAGTCATCAATTGTTCTATTTATCTGAATTCCTAGGCTACATTTGTTGGGCCTGCAGGAATTGACAGAGCACAACAGCCGTTTAGAATTCACTTGGTTTTACTTGCCTCTGATTATCTAGAGAGCTATGAGAGCTTTAAGGCTCTAGACAAAAGAAAATTACATAGAAGACTTTTTAAGTAAGTTCTGAACAGAAATTGTACATTATTTATTATTTGAAAAGGTAGGTAAGAATAAAAATGTTCAAATGATGTTTATTTCCAAGGTAATTCAATTCAATTAATAATTTGAGTAGGTTTCACATCTTTCCCTTTAGGTAATGAAGAAATACTATGATATGGCTACGAAGTTTTAATATTCAAAAAAGATTGGCCTTGTCATTAAATAAATTATATTGATTGGGATTTCTCTCAAACTAATCTGGTTGTAGTGAACATTACTAAAATTAAGTGACACTCACTTGGATTATGTAGCAATAAAAATGTGAGACTTTCTAGTGATGTTTTTTATCCCAAGCCATTTACTACTGATGGGCCTTCATGTGTGTGCTTGAAAACAAAACATGTGCAAGTGTTAGACTGGTTTGAAGATTTGGGTGGTGAAAGGTAGCTAACTAGATGTCAGTGCTCTATCTAGAAGCCAATCTTGGAAAGATGTGATAATGCCCTTTTAAAATAACTGAAAAGAAGTTATTTTGTGTTTGTTTTTACTTCATTCTTGTTTCGTTGTATAGCATTTAAGTGAAAGGAGATTTTTTTATCCTTATACTGGTATTTGCATTTACCATTTTTTAATGATGGAGAGAAAAGTTAGTTGTCTTGCTTTGATATGTTTGGCATAGGACCTATGACACTTTTGATATTTTTGGTCACAGTTCTGTCACTAGAATGCTAGCAATTAGATATATGCAATGAGTAAACTAACTACTTTAATACAATGGTTCGAAGGCAGTAACTCCTAAACGTCAAATCATAGTGTTTTAATTTGTAACATGTTAAAGAGAATGATCAGACTTTCTGTAGTGTAAATATCTTATTAACTAATGCTTGTGCTGGCAAGTTACAGGGATTTGACTCCTGGGTTGGAAAAAGGTAATGACCCCCGCTAAATTATGATCATTAACACCAGTTGAAGCATCATCATCACACTCAGGAGAAGGGGGTCAACAAAATGAACTGCTTTTGTGAAACATAAGACTAGAAATTAAACTATTTGATCCGTCTAGGCCCAGGGACTATCATGGAAGAGGTGGGCCTGTGAGATTGTACGGGCCCATCTGATGGACTAGATTAGTTCAAAGATTTTCCATAATTAAACATTAATGTAAAAAGGACACTAATGAAAGACCAGAATCAGGGCCCATGGATTACAATAACAGGGCTTTCTTGGAGCATAGATCTGATGTTTAATAGAAAATTGAAAAGATAAAAAATTATGAAATCTTACCTTGTAGTCAAACTGATTAAAATTAGATTTGTTTATAAGGTTTTATTAAAATTAGCTTTAACATTAGTAATGCACCACAGGAAGGTAAACTTTTGGTTTTTGCTTTTGAACAAAGTGTTTGTATAATATTAAGAGAGAAAAAATTTTGTTTACCTTTTGAGTGAACTGCAGGGAGAAAACGGAGGGGGAAGAGACAGATTTAGTTGGTCTCATGCTGTCTTACGTATTAGGTCTTACTGTTTGGGAAACTCTGTTTCCTCTGTATGGAAGAGTAAACTTTTTGCATTATAATTTTGGCTAGCTGAATGACAATTTTATAGTAACTTGTGATCTTATTTTGTGATATTGAGCGTCAGTGAGACCTTTGAAATCTGACAGACTTTTTCAAGTTTTAAATTCAGTTTTCTGACCTCAAATTTTTTGGATCTTAAGTTTCCTGAAGTTCAAGAGAGACATGTTGGGCTTGCTAGGCTTATTTGTAATGTTAGAATTATACAGGAGGCATTATCAAATCTGAGATGGTATTTAATTTCCTCTGAGTTATATTTGTATAGATGTGCTATTAATATGTGTTCCAGGATTATATGAGATTCCTAAAATTCTGATATGTCTTAATCTAGGTTGTCAGTAATATATGATTATTATGTTATATTGTTGTATACCACAGAAATAAACACATTTCCTTGTCAACCATGTCTTTTATCTATGACTGTCTTAAGACTTTTGTCATCCATCATTGATGTTTTACTTTGTTCCTTCTCAATAAATGTGACTTATAATAAGCTACAGTCCCATGCTTGCCTCTCTGGAGGAAATCATGAAAAGGACTCTTGAATGCAAGTTTCTGATAGCTTTGGAGATTGTGTCATTGAATTAGAGAGAAAACGCCCAGGGTACCAATTGAAAGGCTGATGTGTTCATAAAGATTGCTAACCTAATATGAAGTAGAGCAGGAGTTGATCGCATGGATTGAAATAATGGAAGACAGAAATGATTTTTACGGCTTTTATTGTTCCAAATACTGCAGATTCTTTTAGTTCTGTGTCTAAAGTCTGGAGAATCTTTTTCTTTTGAGTTATTTATACCCTTGAAATATACTTTAAGTGTATTGAGTATGTTTTTTTAAACAGAATTTGAATCATTTCCCTTTCCCTCTCTCTGCCTAATTTCTCCCAAATTTGTAAACTATTTGTGAATATCATTAATTCATGGCAATGTGTTTGTTTGCATACAGTTAATAACCACATATTTCCTTTTGTAATGTGACACAGTTGAAGGAAATGGTTATTTTCTCAGGGCTTTGACTGAAATGACCTTGTGAGATGTTCCAAGAAAGACAGTTTAGGAGTCTACATGGACAACGATTCTTGTTGCACTTTGTGTGGGTAATCAGGACAAGTATATGGGAAGCTTATTTTGCAGGTAGATTGGTTCTTCTGTGATTTGTCTTTCGTGGAAGTGGTGGACTGAAGAGAGAACTATTGTATGTCTCAAAATTAACATAGCTCCCAACAACCAACTCCTTATTATACCTTTAACTGCAACCACCAGATACAAATGAGCCATCCAACTCATACCCCTTTTTGTAGGACTAGTAATAACAGCAGGAGTAGGATTGGAAGTTAGCTAGATTGCAAATTCCCTATCCTACTACCAATGTTTGTCCAAGGGTTTTATGGAAAGCTTGAATGACATTGCCCAGAGTATTGTAACATTATGAAATCAAATAAACCCCTTGGCAGTGATCGCTTTGCAAAATAGAAGGAGACTAGATGTTCTAATTGCTGCAGATGGTGACTTATGTCTCCTTCAGGAATAATAACCAATCAGGATTAGTAAGAAATGTCACCCTAAAGCCTGCTGACTGGCCTCCAAAATAATGACAACAGCTACCGAGTCATGGGGCTCCTGGTAAAGGGCACTAAATTGCATTTCATAGCTCCTTTCCTTGGTCAGCCCATCATTAATAATACTTGCCTTGGTTTTGAGCCATGTTTGTTAAATTTTTTTTATTTTTTTTTTTGAGATAGAGTCTGGCTCTGCTGCCCAGACCGGAGTGCAGTGGGGCGATCTCGGCGCACTGCAACTCCGCCTCCTGAGTTCACGCCATTCTTCCGCCTCAGCCTCCAAAGTAGCTGGGACTACAGGCGCCGGCCACCACGCCCGGCTAATTGTTTGTATTTTTAGTAGAGACGGGGTTTCACCGTGTTAGCCAGGATGGTCTCCATCTCCTGACCTTGTGATCCACCTGCTTTATCCATCCGCTGCATCCCCGATATCGCTGAGACCAATGAGTTCCACCCCTACCATTCTGTTGAAATTGCGCTGGGAAGACCATACCTTCCTTCTTTCTTGCCAAATCAATGGCCTTCTGTTTATATTTTTCCCCTTTGAGTTCCATGCCATGTTCATTAAGCATCACTGAGTGGTGACAGCTTTGAGGATCAGGGTAAGGAATTTGGATGTCATCAGGACATCAGTGAACAAAAAAACTAATGAATGCTCTTGAGCAAAAAATGACATGATTGGATCTGTGCTTTAAGCAGGTCCAGTTGCAGGTTGAGGAGGAAGGATTGAATTGGAGAGAGTCTGAAGGCAAATTATGAACAATCAGTTTAAAATTGCTTGAATCCTCGCCCCCAAAAAAAATTTCTTGGAGTTGGAGATGACATGAAAAGAGGGTTCTATTGATTCTACCGATAATGTTTCAAGTAGTATCAAAAAACAATCCATTCTGAAGGCGGAGCAAGAGAGGCAGGAATTGTAAAGCACCATAGTCTTCTAGTTTACTATCCTTACACCCTTCAGTCTGCAATAAGGTATTAAAAAAAGAGGTTTCTTTAGGTTTAGGTTTTTTTTTTTCTTCCCTAAAAAAAGGTTTAATTATAAACTACTGAATTGGCTATAGTAATTATTTCCCCAATATCTAGCCTTAGAGAGAGATCCCAAGAGTGTAGGCATGATGCCCAGAGCTGGGAACGTGAGGAGGGGGTATAATTTGTTTAGCTTCATAGCAGGAGACTCTGGCCCTGGCAGAGGAGAAGCTGATGGGGTTTTGGGTGGAGAAGGGAAACTGTAACGTATTTTTCTTGTCTGGATGCAAGTTGAAGAGCTGCCAACATCAACAGGGTGTGGCCACCATCTTTCACAAATCCTTGAAAGAAGCTGCAGTGTCCTGTGGGTTTACACAATGCCCACTTCCTTCTGTTTCTTGCGTGTCCTCCCCAAGACACACAAACAGACTTCAAGTATTTTCAAGATGGATATTTGATAAATCAAAAACAAAACACGTACATGAGGGAAATCTGGCCTTAGTCAAACAGTAAGAGGTTATTTTTCTTTTAAATTCCCTGTCCACTGATCTTTTGAAAGATAAGTGTTATCAGGTGATTTTTAAAAAAAAAAATTGCCATCCATTTCTCAGGTCCTTATAGGGGCAGTGGTGTATGGAGGAATGAAGATATTATGTAATAAAGTGTTACAAGAGGCCCTATGTACACAATCAAAAATGTTAGTACATGTCAATCTCCTCTCTTCTTTCTTTTTATTTCACAGAATCAGAATCTCAGGATTTTAAGGAACCCATAAGGTCAACTAATTCAGATTGTCTTTTAAATCTTAAATCCTGTCACTGTCAAGCATACCATCTTCTCCTTATACACTTCCAGTTATGAGAAATTTAAAGTTTTCTGGGCTATCTATTCTACTTTTGAACTATAGTATTGTTTTCCTAAAATTCTCACCCTCTCTATCTGTCTTTGTCAGAGGGGTTCTGTAAAACATCTAGTGCTTTACAAAGGTAACTGCTATTGTCTGAAATCATCACATATTTTGGAGCCAAAAACCAGTCTCAGATTGCACTGACTCCAGGGATATCTTATCAGAACCACACCAGGAAAGAGAGAACTGGCCTCTCTTTCAACCGCATCAAGTCCTTCCCTTGGACTTGGTAGCCAATTTAACACAGCTGCATCCAAACACTTTTTAACTCTTTGTCCAAAACTTGTACTATGGGTGCTAGCAGAGATGGGTTTCATTCTTTCTCCAAGCATCTGATCTTAGCCATCTAACTGAAATGCAGAGTGTAAGGAGCTGTAAATGAGTCTGCCCCCTTTTTTCCTTGGAATCATTACTGCTGAATCATGGAAACACATAATGGGAGAGTGACAAACACTCTTGAAGGTGGAGAAGTTGGAGCAAGCAAGATGCTGCTCCTGCTGCTCTGACTTTAACCAGAAAGGTGGACTTTATCTATTTAATATTCTGAAATTCTGAAGAAAAAATTTGTTTTTAAGTTTCTTCTATATACAAACAGAAGTAAGGAATAAAGGAATGTGGACTAGAAAACACGGATCTAAACTAATCCTTTTATTGTCCATACAAGAGATGAGAAGATTAAGATTCAGAGCGGGAAATAATTTTTCCAACAGTCACGTTATAAAGAAGCAGGAGAACTTGAGCAAGCATTTTTTTCTTTTAACTTTCAGGCTACTTTTTTTGTATTCTAGATTCATGGGTATATGCAAGTGTGTATCTGCAATTTTTGAAAAATCATCCAGTTTACTTGGGGTCCTCTCTAGCTACCTTTGAGACTCTAGGTTTTAGAATAAGGTAGAGCAGAAAGAGCTGCTCTTGAAGATATAAAATATAGATGCTACTTTTTATGTCTGGTACCAATAAATGGTACATTACTTCATGTCTTTTGGCTTTAGTTTTATTACCTATGATGAGAAAGGCTAAGCTTGCTGGTTTCTAGCTCTGATATTGCATTATTTTAGTGTTTTAGATCTATCCCAGAATTTTCTGGACATCTATGCAGTATTTTAAATAGGGAAGGCCCAGTGGTTTTAGGATTAGGACAAGTTTACAGTATCTACATAGTCATAATTTGATAACCCTTTTTTAAGCAGTGAACAAGCTATTCATTGGACACACGTAGTGTGCCAGGCACTGTTAACAGAGGAGGGGACAGAAACGATCAAGGTAGACAGCACATTTCTTTTCCTAGTGTCAGTCTTTCTAGATTTTCTTCATCATACCCTAGAAAATCATCTGAACTATAAATGCCCAGCACACTTCAAATATAGTGTTCATCTGGGAATTACCACTTTAGAACTTCATTCCTCTTTATCTTGGTATATGCCTCAACCCTGCTAAAATGTAAATAGCCCTGCTGAGGTTGCAGATGAGAAAACTCTCCACAATCATTTTCAGAATTCAGATTCCACAGAACCAGTCTTGTCTAGGCACTTGGAATGGGAGAAGGATCATATATATTGCAGTTATATCTTTTCTTTTCTTTTTCTTTTTTTCAAGATGAAGTCTCACTCTGTCTCCCAGGCTGGAATGCAGTGGCACAATCTCGGCTCGCTGCAACCTCCCTCTCAGGAGTTCAAGCGATTCTCCTGTCTCAGCCTCCTGAGTAGCCGGTATTACAGTGCCCACCACCAAACCTGATTAATTTTTACATTTTTTTTTTAGTATAGATGGAGTTTCACCATGTTGGCCAGGCTGTTCTCAAATTCCTGACCTCAAGTGATCTGCACTGCGCAGCCTCCTGAAGTGCTGGGATTACAGGTATCAGCCACCATGCTCCGCCATTGCAGTTATGTCAATAACACAGTCCTATTGTAACCAGTGGAGGGTGTCCAGTTTCTTAACATTTTGAGAAAGAATTAGGCAAAATGCACAAACAAAGCAATGAAATATAATTACAGATTTGTAGAAATGAAAGTACACTCCAAAGAGTGGGAGCTGGTTAAAGCAAGTGGCTCAAGAGCGCTGGTTACAGAATTTTCTGGGGTTTAAACACCCTCTAGAGGTTTCCCATTGGTTACTTGGTTTATACCCTATGTAAATGAAGAGGATGAAGTGAAATTAAAAAGTTATTGACTTGGTGTACACCCTATGCAAAAGAAGAGGATGTTTCCTGACATAGCTGAAGTCAAGTTACAAAGTTATTTACTGAGTATAGAAAGTTGGGGTTTCGCTCTCTAGGGACAGGGCATAGCTAAACAAAAAGCAGCAAAAACCTCAGCAGAGGTAAATGCCCCTGTCTGACATCTTTGAAAAGAGCAGTGGATCTCGAGCGCACAGGTTGAGATCTGACAATGGACAGACTGCCTGCTCAAGTGGGTCCCTGACCCCTGCGTAGCCTAACTGGGAGACATCCCCTACTAGGTGCAGACCGACACCTCACACCTCACACGGTGGAGTACACCCCTGAGATGAAGCTTCCAGAGCAAGAATCAGACAGCAACACTCGCTGTTCAGCAACATTCTATCTTCTGCAGCCTCCACTGCTGATACCCAGGCAAACAGGGTCTGGAATGCACCTCAAGCAAACTCCAACAGACCTACAGCTGAGGGTCCTGATTGTTAGAAGGAAAATTAACAAACAGAAAGGACACCCACACCAAAACCCCATCAGTACGTCACCATCATCAAAGACCAAAGGCAGATAAAACCACAAAGATGGGGAAAAAGCAGTGCAGAAAAGCTGGAAATTAAAAAATTCAGGGCGCATCTCCCCCTCCAAAGGAACGCAGCTCATCGCCAGCAATGGAACAAAGCTGGATGGAGAACGACTTTGACAAGTTGAGAGAAGAAGGCTTCAGTCGATCAAACTTCTCAGAGCTAAAGGAGGAACTACATAACCAGCACAAAGAAACCAAAAACCTTGAAAAAAGAACAAACGAATGGATAACTAGAATAATCAATGCAGAGAAGACCCTAAAAGAACTGATAGAGATGAAAACCATAACATGAGAACTACGTGACAAATGCACAAGTTTCAGTAACTGACTCGATCAACTGGAAGAAAGAGTATCAGCGATTGAAGATCAAATGAATGAAATGAAGCAAGAAGAGAAGTGTAGAGAAAAAAGAGTAAAAATAAATGAACAAAGCCTCCCAGAAATATGGAATTATGTGAAAAGACCTAATCTACGTCTGATTGGTGTGCCTGAAAGTGACAGGGAAAATGGAACCAGTTGGAAAACACTCTGCAGGATATCATCCAGGAGAACTTCCCCAACCTAGTAAGGCAGGTCAACATTCAAATTCAGGAAATACAGAGAATGCCACAAAGATACTCCTCGAGAAGAGCAACTCCAAGGCACATAATTGTCAGATTCACCAAAGTTGAAATGAAGGAAAAAATGTTAAGGGCAGCCAGAGAGAAAGGTCGGGTTACACACAAAGGGAAGCCCGTCAGATTAACAGCAGATCTCTCGGCAGAAACTCTCCAAGCCAGAAGAGAGTGGGGGCTGATATTCAACATTCTTAAAGAAAAGAATTTTCAACCCAGAATTTCATATCCAGCCAAACTACATTTCATAAGTGAAGGAGAAATAAAATCCTTTACAGACAAGCAAATGCTGAGAGGTTTTGTCACCATTAGGCCTGCCCTATGAGAGATCCTGAAGGAAGCACTAAACATGGAAAGAAATAACAGGTACCAGCCATTGCAAAAAACATGCCAAATATAAAGTCCATCGATGCTAGGAAGAAACTGCATCAACTAGCGAGCAAAATAACCAGCTAATATCATAATGACAGGATCAAGCTCACACATAACAATATTAACCTTAAATGTAAATGGACTAAATGGTCCAATTAAAAGACACAGACTGGCAAATTGGATAAAGAGTCAAGACCTATCAGTTTACTGTATTTGGGAGACCCATCTCACATGCAGAGACACACATAGGCTCAAAATAAAGGGATGGAGGAAGATCTACCATGCAAATGGAAAACAAGAAAAAGCAGGGGTTGCAATCCTAGTCTCTGATAAAACAGACTTTAAACCATCAAAGATCAAAAGAGACAAAGAAGGCCATTACATAATGGTAAAGGGACCAACTCATCAGAAAGAGCTAACTATCCTAAATATATATGCACCGAATACAGGAGCACCCAGATACATAAAGCAAGTCCTTAGAGACTTACAAAGAGACTTAGACTCCCATACAATAATAATGGGAGACTTTAACACCCCACTGTCAACATTAGACAGATCAACAAGACAGAAAGTTAACAAGGATATCCAGGAATTGAACTTAACTCTGCACCAAACGGACCTAATGGACATCTACAGAACTCTCTACCCCAAATCAACAGAATATACATTCTTCTCAGCACCACATCACACTTATTCCAAAATTGACCACATAGTTGGAAGTAAAGCACTCCTCAGCAAATGTAAAAGAACAGAAATTATAACAAACTGTCTCTCAGGCCACAGTGCAATCAAACTAGAACTCAGGACTAAGAAACTCAATCAAAACCACTCAACTACATGGAAACTGAACAACCTGCGCCTGAATGACTACTGGGTATATAACGAAATGAAGGCAGAAATAAAGATGCTATTTGAAACCAATGAGAACAAAGATACAAGATACCAGAATCTCTGGGAAACAATTAAAGCACTGTGTAGAGGGAAATTTATAGCAATAAATGCCCACAAGAGAAAGCAGGAAAGATCTAAAATTGACACCCTAACATCACAATTAAAAGAACTAGAGAAGCAAGAGCAAACACAAGCTAGCAGAAGGCAAGAAATAACTAAGATCAGAGCAGAACTGAAGGAGCTAAAGACACAAAAAACCCTCCAAAAAATCAATGAATCCAGGAGCTGATTTTTTGAAAAGATCAACAAAATTGATAGACTGCTAGCAAGACTAATAAAGAAGAAAAGAGAAAAGAATCAAACAGATGCAATAAAAAATCATAAAGGGGATATCACCAACGATCCCACAGAAATACAAACTACCATCAGAGAATACTATGAACACCACTATGCAAATAAATTAGAAACCCTAGAAGAAATCGATAATTTCCTGGACACTTACACTCTCCCAAGACTAAACCAGGAAGAAGTCGAATCCCTGAATAGACCAAGAGCAGGCTCTGAAATTGAGGCACTAATTAATAGCCTACCAACCAAAAAAAGTCCAGGACCAGACGGATTCACAGGCGAATTCTACCAGAGGTACAAGGAGGAGTTGGTACCATTCCTTCTGAAACTATTCCAATCAATAGAAAAAGAGGGAATCCTCCCTAACTCATTTTATGAGGCCAACATCATCCTGATACCAAAGCCTGACAGAGATACAACAAAAAAAGAGAATTTTGGACCAATATCCCTGATGAACATTGATGCAAAAATCCTCAATGAAATACTGGCAAACCGAATCCAGCAGCACATCAAAAAGCTTATCCACCATGATCAAGTGGGCTTCAACCCCGAGATGCAAGGCTGGTTCAACATATGCAAATCAATAAATGTAATCCAACATATAAACAGAACCAAAGACAAAAACCACATGATTATCTCAATAGATGCAGAAAAGGCTTTTGACAAAATTCAACAGCCCTTCTTGCTAAAAACTCTCAATAAATTTGGTATTGATGGAACATATCTCAAAATAATGAGAGCTATTTGTGACAAACCCACAGCCAATATCATACTGAATGGGCAAAAACTGGAAGCATTCCCTTTGAAAACTGGCACAAGACAGGGATGCCCTCTCTCACCACTCCTATTCAACAAAGTGTTGGAAGTTCTGGTAGGGCAATCAGGCAAGAGAAAGAAATAAAGTATATTCAGTTAGGAAAAGAAGAAGTCAAATTGTCCCTGTTTGCAGATGACATGATTGTATATTTAGAAAACCCCATTGTCTCAGCCCAAAATCTCCGTAAGCTGATAAGCAACTTCAACAAAGTCTCAGGACACAAAATCAATGTGCAAAAATCACAAGCATTCTTATACACCAGTAACAGACAAACAGAGAGCCAAATCATGAATGAACTCCCATTCATAATAGCTTCAAAGAGAATAAAATATCTAGGAATCCAACTTACAAGGGATGTAAAGGACCTCGTCAAGGAGAACTACAAACCACTGCTCAGTGAAATAAAAGTGGACACAAACAAATGGAGGAACATACCATGCTCATGGATAGGAAGAATCAATATCATGAAAATGGCCATACTGCCCAAGGTAATTTATAGATTCAATGCCATCCCCATTAAGCTACCAATGACTTTCTTCACAGAATTGGAAAAAACTACTTTAAAGTTCACATGGAACCAAAAAAGACTCTGCATTGCCAAGACAATCCTAAGCCAAAAGAACAAAGCTGGAGGCATCATGCTACCTGACTTCAAACTATACTACAAGGCTACAGTAACCAAATCAGCATGGTACTGGTACCAAAACAGAGATATAGACCAATGGAATAGAACAGAGCCCTCAGAAATAATACCACACATCTACAACCATATGATCTTTGACAAACCTGACAAAAACAAGAAATGGGGAAAGGATTCCCTATTTAATAAATGGTGCTGGGAAAATTGGCTAGCCATAAGTAGAAAGCTGAAACTGGATCCCTTCCTTATTCCTTATACTAAAATTAATTCAAGATGGATTAGAGACTTAAATGTTAGGCCTAATACCAGAAAACCCTAGAAGAAAACCTAGGTAATAGCATTCAGGACATAGGCATGGGCAAGGACTTCATGTCTAAAACACCAAAAGCAATGGCAACAGAAGCCAAAATAGACAAATGGGATCTAATTAAACTAAAGAGCTTCTGCACAGCAAAAGAGACTACCATCAGCGTAAACAGGCAATCTACACAATGGGAAAAAATTTTGCAATCTACTCATCTGATAAAGGGCTAATATGCAGAACCTATAAAGAACTCAAACAAATTTACAAGAAAAAAACAAACAACCCCATCAAAAAGTGGGCAAAGAATATGAACAGACACTTCTCCAAAGAAGACATTCATACAGCCAACAGACACATGAAAAAATGCTCATCATCACTCACCATCAGAGAAATGCAAATCAAAACCACAATGAGATACCATCTCACACCAGGTAGAATGGCAATCATTAAAAAATCAGGAAAGAGCAGGTGCTGGAAAGGATGTGGAGAAATAGGAACACTTTTACACTGTTGGTAGGACTGTAAACTAGTTCAACCATTGTGGAAAACAGTGTGATGATTCCTCAAGGATCTAGAACTAGAAATACCATTTGACCCAGCCATTCAATTACTGGAGATATACCCAAAGGATTATAAGTCATGCTGCTATAAAGACACATGCACACGTATGTTTATTGCGGCACCATTCACAATAGCAAAGACAGAATCAACCCAAATGTCCATCAGTGACAGACTGGATTAAGAAAATGTGGCACATATACACCATGGAATACTATGCAGCCATGAAAAGGATGAGTTCGTGTCCTTTGTAGGGACATGGATGCAACTGGAAACCATCATACTCAGCAAACTATCACAAGAACAGAAAACCAAATACTGCATGTTCTCACTCATAGGTGGGAATGAACAATGAGATCACTTGGACACAGGAAGGGGAACATCACACACGGGTCCTATTGTGGGGAGTGGGGAGGGGGGAGGGGAGCGGGATAGCATTAGGAGAGATACCTAATGTAAATGACGAGTTAATGGGTGCAGCACACCAACATAGCACATGTATACATATGCAACAAACCTGCACGTTGTGTACATGTACTCTTGAACTTAAAGTATAATAAAAAATAAAATAAAATAAAAGAGAAAGTACAGCTTTAAAAAAAAAAAAACACTATTATTCTTCACAGAATTAGAAAAAAACAATTCTAAAATTCATATAGAACCAAAAAAAGAACCCACATAAAAAAAAAAAAAAAAAAAAAAACAGAGAACCCAGAATCAGGATGAGAGGTGCTTAAAGAGGGAGGTGGTGGCAAAGAGGACAAAGTTGTAGAATTTTATATTTTTGCTTAAAGCAGGTCTTGTCTGTCTTTGTAAATAGTTATTTTAGCTCATTGAAAGTAACATAAACATTCATTTATTTATTTTGCTGTAACCAGAATAAATAGAAGATGTTCTCTGAAATCTATTCTCAGTCTTCAAATAGACTTATAAACCAGCTTGGTAAAACCTAGAAAATAGTTGCCCAACCACATCTGTAGGGCATCTGTGGCCTTCCACCCATAGTGCCTGCTGTCTGTTCTTTGAAGAGACTCTGATTCTTTGATCCTGCTTGGAGTGATGAGGGGGATAGGCCCTCTTCTGGGAAGCCATAATAATGTGGTATTCCCTGCTGAGAGAGGCCACCCTGAGCTTTTCTTTAAAAAGCTTTCTGAAACCAGGAACATGGGCAAGCATGGAGTCATTGGGAATTATGTATCCTATTGACTCCTGTGCATTGCGACATCGAGTTATCCCTTAAAATAGACCTGGAAATAGCTCTGAAAATCATCCAGAGCTGATGTGACTTGGGAAAAGTATAATTACCCTGAACTCGCTTGATCTCAAAAGTGGCATTTTGTTGGCAGGTCTCGATCTCAAGAAAGAGAGGCAGTTGTGGCTGGAGGCAGTCGGTTAGGTTGATGAATGTTCACTGGAGAGGGCTGCCCAGCTGCTTCCCAGATGCTGGGAAAGACCTCATCTATGGGAGGCCATAAGAAGCCAGACAAGTGAGGACACTTCAGTCTATGTGGATGTTGATGGTTTGGGGAAGGAAAGAGGGGCAAAGAGGAGGGAAAGCTATAGGTCATGATATATCCGTTTATTTTATTGAATCATTAATTAGTCCTGAAAATCTAAAATTAGTCTTGAAATTGTCTCTGCCAGATGAGGCAAGATGACAGAAAAATAACAAAAACCAGGTTGTTTCTGTGCACCACCTACATTATATCTTTGACTGAGGTCTCAAGACATCACTGTTCTCAAGTTGCTCACCAATGAGTTCAATCAATTTGAAAGCAACCACACCTGGCAAAGAATGCCTTCTTACCCATTTACTGCCTCTCCTCAAGACCAAATTTCAAGCTCCATAATGCAGAAAAAAAAAATCTAGATTGACTTTATCTCATTGTGATTGTTTCACTTTTCTGTATGCCTCTCAAGTCAACATTTATTTAGCCCTGTATGTTTAATGGTGCTGTGCCAGGTATGGTGGCAATGAGAGAGATGCATCAGACAATGTTAAGGCTGATGTCCCTCTAATGCTCTGGCTGTACATTGTCTTGATTTCCATGCCTCACCAACTTCAAATTCTATGCCACCCCAGTCACATGACTTGGCAGCCCCATTCCAGCCCTCACCATAATAGAAAATTGCTTAATTCTAAAATCTCAAACTCTAAAATTTCCCTTTACTAAAACTGCCTGTTCTACTCTGCAACTCTCAGCCAATCTATTCTTGGTTTTCATGAGTTGTGCTTCTCAGGCTGTCCCAAATTCCTAAGCCCATTAGCCCAGCCCTCAGTGAATCCTACCACCATCTCTCACCATGTTGGTTTTTTCCCATGATATCCATAATCTTAGTCAGGTTGCTGGTGGGCTTAGCTATTTAAATGAGGCCTCTTTTCCCACAAGGACATTCACTGCTTCCTCAAATTTTTTCTGAGCTTCTTTTTGATTTCCTATCCTCTTCCCCACAGCCACCTCAAGACAACCTTTCTTGACACCCTCAGCTGGATATGATTTCTCCCTTTTCTGAACTCTCATAGCTTGTACTTGTTATGCCCTCATGGTTCTCAGCACTTTCTGACTCAGATAATAGTCGTGTCTATTTGTGTAGTTTCTCTTCGAGGTCTTTTAGGGTTGAAGTTCTTATTCGTCTTTATATTTCAGTGCTTAGCACAGTGCCTGGCATCAAAAAGATGCCTAGTGACTGTTTTCTGAATTGAATAGGACAACTTTTCTACAAAAGAACTTTTAAAAAATAATAGCTTCACCAGGATATCAGCTGCAAAGTTTGGAGGGAGTAGCTTTAAAGAGAAGCATAATAAAATGTACACTGAGAATTATTAGTTTTCTATTGCTACATAATGGATTAACACAAATTTATCAGCTTAAAACAACAGACTTGTATTATGTCATAGTTCTGTAGGTCAAAAGCTCAACACAGCTTGGATAGGCTCTCTGCCTATAGTCTCCCTCCTGAACAGGGTAAGTGAGGACATTGAGGTTGTTTAGCTCCACCCACCTTTTCAAGCAGAATGTCACCTCTTTCTGCAACTTGTCAAGTAGAAAGAGGACATTTTAACATTCCTTTTGCAGATGAGAAGTCATAGGTTGAAGTTACTTGGAAATAACTTTCTGCTTACTTCAAGGAGGAATTTTTCTTAAAGTCAAAAATTTTTTATATTTATCCAAAGAAAAAAGGGACTGACTTGAGAGGTTGCAAACCCTTGGGATAAAGACAACTTCTGGAAACAGAGCAGAGGTGGATTTATTCAGCCTCTTTCAGACATTCATACCAAGATATTTGTAGGGATAATCCCAGCTGGAGTGTCAACTAGGACAAAGAATATCTTGTTATGGCCATTGCAGAAAGGTGTTAACATTCTGTCCCCTTGAGTGACCCTGGTGCTGAGGCATGTCTGGGCCCTCCTCTGCTGATCATTTGCTAGGTCATCTTCAGCAAATGCAAGCTAGCTTGTACTCCCTCACCCATCAGATGTGGTCTCATAGCCAGGCTGTCATGAAGACCGAATATTGATGGATATAAACTTTTTAAAAGAGTTACGCCCTTGAAAGGCAATTTTATCATTACCTCTAGTCACACCACCACCTTTGTGTTAACTTTTCTGTTACTGGAGCATCTTAGGATGGACCTCCCTCTACTGATTGTTGAAAAACTGACAAGTTTTACGTTGTGGTATCTCATTTTAGGAGACATCCAAACACATACAATACTTTGTTCAATTCTACAGGCCACCTCATATTCATTGGTTAATTTGGTTCTTCTTGGGTAGGTGCTGTGGCTCACGCCTGAAATCCCAGCACTTTGGGAGACTGAGGTAGGTGGATAACCTGAGATCTGGAGTTTGAGACCAACCTGGTTAACATGGCAAAACCCTGTCTCTACTAAAAATACAAAAATTAGCCAGGCAAGGTGGCATGCATCTGTGGTCTCAGCTATTTGGGAATCTGAGGCATGGGAATTGCTTGAACCTGGGAGGCAAAGGTTACGGTAAGCCAAGACCACACCACTGCACTCTGGCCTGAAAACAGAGTGAGACTCCATCTCAAAAATAAATACATAAATAAATAAACAAAATAAAATAAAAATATCTTCTTCACAGCCATGTAACACAATCCTAACAATTCATAGAACTCAAATCCGTACAAGTCAAGCCATACTTTGAATGCATAAAGAGAAATATCTATTACAAAGAAATGTGAGGAATTTCTTCATCCTTCTTCTAAGGGGCTGCCTTTCTTTCCTTTGTCATTTGACTCAGTTCTGTCCCAAGAACATGGAGTTACCCACTACATGTCTTGTTGATGAATGATATATTTAGACCATGCCACAGCAACAGGTGGAGAATGGCTGGAATCCTGGCAGTCTTGGTTCATCATGGCTGTACTGGAACTTGAGGTCTGAGACTGTGCAGGGTTAGGCAGGGACCACACAAGGACATGGGGTTTGAATAGTGTACTAGGTTTCTTAGTTTAAGGGTGCCCGCTTTCATCGCTATCAGAAAAAGAGGGAGTTTTTGTTGTTGCTGTTGTTGTTGTTTATGGTGACTTGCTCAGGAACAGAGATGAGGTGGTATTTTACTAGATTTTAAAATTTTTCTAAGGACGTTTAATTTCCATGGCTCACTTCCTTTTTCCCTTTCATTTAAAAATCTCTAAGGAACACCTGCCTCGGAAACTGTGCCTTCCCATGTAGCAGGACGAGCCACAGACAAAAGCCCTCAGACAGCAAGATAGTGAAGGGAGTGGCTTTAATCAGTTGGGAGCATCGGCAGGCTAGCATCTTAAAATACGAGCTCCTCAGGTGCTCAACTTCTCTCCCTTTTAAGGACTCACAACTCTAAGGGAGTCCACGTGAGAGGGTCATGATTGATTGGGCAAGCCAGGAGGTATGTGACAGGGGCTGCGAGCACCAGTGGTCAGAGTGAAACGCAACCGAAAAGGAGGCTTCACAATGTCCTTCCGTACAATGTCTGGAATCTATAGATAACAGTTGCTCGGTCAGGGGTTGAATTTTAACTACCAGACTTAGGTCAGGCAGGCCTAGGCCTGGTTTCAGGTCTGGTTCCTTGGTTTCGGGTCTGGTTCCTAGGCGCTGGGCTACCTGCCTTTAGTTTTACTTCTCTTTCCTTTTCTGAGTATAAAACAGTATAAAACAATATGAGAGGGTCTCTCTCTTCCCTCATTTCCCCCCTTTGAGACTCTCACTTTTTATTAGTGGGAGTTCTCACTCTTATTTTCGCTATTCATGTCCTTTTGTGCAATAGATTGATAATGATTCACATAGTACATTTGTGTTGAAGCATTCTGGTGAACTAAGGTAGCGATGAGGCTTTTTATCATTTGAAGAAGTACAGGTAGCAAACAAGGAGCAGTAAGCAGGTTTCCTATTACTATTATAACTCTTATCATAAGAGTTTTAAATCTTCTTAGTGCTGGGAACCAATTTCTAAACATGGCCTTACGATCAAATCCATGCCACACTTGCACAGGCATATGTGCTAGTTTTGTTATATCTTTAACTATGTCTTCAACTACTTGCCCCGATCATCTATGTGTAGACAGCAATTAGTAAGGTTAAATTTCTTACAAACCCTTCCTTCAGCTGCTAGCAAGTAGTCCAGAGCTAGTCCATTTTGATAGATAGCATTCCTCATCTGAATTTCTTGCCAGGCTAGAATAGTCAAGGCTTAACCAGTTTTATTAGTGATTATTTCTAAAACAGCTTGCAACTGTATGATTCAGTTGAGCATGTAAATGGGGTCCAGTATCCCCATGAGCCATCTTGTGTCTAAGTGGCAGGCCTATAGTATTGTATAATTTTTTTAGGAGGCCATTCATCATCTTTTTAATTATCTATGCCTACGTTTCACTTTTCGCCGGAAGCATAGACAGGGAAGCCCAGGAGTTTGCATGTTTTTTATGGGCAGTAGGAAGAAAGATGGTTTAATAGTGTCAATAACACAACTACTGGTCAGGCAGCTTAGCGTAGGTTCTATGTCCACATATCCAGTATAGCCTAGTGGGGACCGTCTAGTCCCGGTGGGATTCTGGGTGGGCTTAAACAGTCTGCAACTTTGGAAATTTACTGAATGGATTTTTATCTGCGTGGTTTGAACTCCACCATCTAACTGCTTTTGTGGTACCATTATACAGTTTCTGTCCTAGGCAACTAAATCATCCTACAGAATAAGTTAATTTTTTCCTTTTTCTAGCTAT
Organism: Trachypithecus francoisi; assembly: GCF_009764315.1. Classification (NCBI taxonomy): domain Eukaryota; kingdom Metazoa; phylum Chordata; class Mammalia; order Primates; family Cercopithecidae; genus Trachypithecus; species Trachypithecus francoisi. The sequence goes on along the minus strand of NW_022681473.1, from coordinate 14,292,557 downwards.
GCAATATTGTCCAATAATTGAGACTTTTAGAACCTAGAAATGATCAGAGTGATTCTTTAGGGCTGGGAATTCATCAGGAATTGGGTCTGTAGGCACTAATTCTTGGGCTTCTTATGGCCATTGATCTCCTATTACAGTTCTTTCACAAACATAACATTGAGAGACTGGAGCACATACCTTGGATAGAATAGCATTATACAAACAAGTTTCTTTTAGGGTCCTGGTACACTTATAATAACCATAAAATAATAGGACTGTAACAATCTTTTGTCCTACCTCAGTGACTTGATGTATATACTGGGAACAGTCCTCAGTCTGAGGAAGGTCAGTTGAAGTCCTTACTGTACAAGCCCAAATTTTAAGGAAAATGAGTCCTGCGATGAGTTCTCATGCTTTGGCCATGCATGGACCAGTCAGCTTCCGGGTGTGACTGGAGCAGGGCTTGTCGTCTTTTTCAGAGTGACTTTGCAGGGGTTGGCGAAGCTGCTCCCATCCACGTACAGCTCCCAGTCTACTGATATTTAAGGATGGTCTCGGAGGTTGGGCCCACTAGAATAAACTGAGTCTAATATCTCTACACAGTTATGTTTAGCTGGGCTCTCTGACACCAGGAGTAAGGTGGCAGGGTTTAGGGTGTTGCAAACTTCAATGGTTATGTGGGGATTTTCACAGAGCAAGCTTTGGTATCTAGTTAGTCTAGCATTCATTAGCTAATGGTGTCCTTTGGTATTTATTAAAGTCATCACAGCATGGAGGGCCAGCCTTTGGAAACCCTGCCTAGTTGCTTTGAGAGACAGGCCACAGGCCTTGGACAGGGCCCTACAGTCTGGGTTAAAACTCCAACTGCCTTTTTTTTTTTTTTTTTTTTACACATAGAGTGTAAAAAGTTTTGTCAGGTCAGGTAGCCCCAGGGCTGGGGCCAACCTGTGTTTCTCTTTTAACTTATGGAAAGCTTGTTGCTGTTGGTTGTAATAGATGTAGTTTATCTAATTTATATTTTTATTAACTGTCATCCACTAAAATATTGAATTAAATCCTGTAGCTATTTGATTTCAAGCTTTAAATTGATCTGATATCCTTGTGGGGCTCCAATTGCATCTAAACAGATATGAGAGTTGAAAGACCTATAAGGGGCTTCTCTCACTTTACGATGTCTTATTTTTTTTTTCTTCCTCTGGTTGATGAAATGCCAGGGTGAAAGGGATAGCCAAATGGACTAAAGCACAAGCGCCACTCTAGTTATTCATCAGAGTGCCCAGTAAAGGTCCACCACAATACCACCACACATCTGCTCGGATGATTGATAAGCTCTTGAAAATTCTTTTTTTTTTTTTTTTTTTTTTTTTTTTGAGACGGAGTCTCGCTCTGTCACCCAGGCTGGAGTGCAATGGCGCGATCTCGGCTCACTGCAAGCTCCGCCTCCTGGGTTTATGCCATTCTCCTGCCTCAGCCTCCCGAGTAGCTGGGACTACAGGCGCCCGCCATCTCGCCCGGCTAATTTTTTGTATTTTTTAGTAGAGACGGGGTTTCACCGTGTTAGCCAGGATGGTCTCGATCTCCCGACCTCGTGATCCACCCGTCTCGGCCTCCCAAAGTGCTGGGATTACAGGCTTGAGCCACCGCGCCCGGCCAGCTCTTGAAAATTCTTAAGCTCGTCGCATCCCTTCAGGTCTCCAAGGAATGCTAAGTTTCCTCCCTGTTGTGAGAGGCACAAAGTGAACTTAGTGTTGGGAGATGGAGGCTGGATGGCCCTCGGGGGGCTGACCCACAGGGTGCCAGACTTTGGGACATAGCAGAGAGAGCTTGGCGTGACTTATTACTTCAGGCTGTAGAATCCTTGAAAAGAGCTACCATGCAGCCCATGCCTGGTCGACTGGAGGACCACCTTAGTGGAAGGCGGGCAATCAGGGCCTCTGGCCTGCCATGTGCACAAGCATAACAATTATTTTGTTTAACTTGCGGATGGAATATCTGATCCATTCCAACCAGGCATTTGCATCTTGGTATGCTGTCTTAATTGCCAAAGTTTGTTTTAGGTCTTTAACTTCCATGATCCTCTAGTAAAATGAATGTTTCCTTTAGCACCTATTTTTTAGTTTCTAGACCAAAGAAAGCCAAATACCATTTTACATTTAACAATGCTTTTTGTATGATTTTTATACTAGATAAACTAAATTTTACCTTTATATTAGTGTGTTATTAATGTTAAACTTAATTTTAATAAAACCTTGTAGACCTATTTATCCAATTTTTCATGTTTGACCATAAGGTAAGATTTTATAGACTCTTTTTAACCTTTTATAATTTTTGTTAAAGAGCAGGTTGGTGCTTTCAGAAAAACCTGTTGCATTTTTCCTTTAATGTCCAGTTCACAGAAAAACTGGCTGATATCTTTTTAACTTTAGTTAATATGTTTATACACAGAATTTTCTTTACAATTAACATTTTAAAACTTGCTTAAACTTTCAAACAATTTTTTTTAACCTTTTAATGTAGGTAAAAATCCACACTTTTATGCCTCCTTATCATCTTTTTACCAAAAGTATATTTTACTTTTCTTATACACCTTGCACATAAACTGTTTTTTCAATAGTACTGAGAAAGCCTTATTATTTTTAAATTATACAACATTTTTTGCATAATTTTTTATAACTTCTTTTTCTTTCATGACTTTCACAGGGAATTCTTCAACATGTCTCAACTTTCTGACTTATTGCAAACATTTTTTTCGTTAAACAACCAGTTAATTTATTTCAAGACAAGAATCTACTATATAATACTCTTTTTACATAAATTCTGCCTCCCTTTTTTTTTTTTTCCTTTTTTTAAGATAACCGTTCTCTTTTTTTTTTTTTAAAGCAAACTTTCTTTATGTCTATGCACTAGACTGTCTAAGGCCACAAGACTGGAAATTACTATAAGACATGTTACACTATTAACTTTTAGCAAACTTTACTTTTGTTGAAAACCTTGTAAGTTTGGGATTTCAATTATCCTTTGCTATTAATAAGACATTGTTTAGTCTAAATTAACTTAGAATTGGTATAGATGGCCTTTTTTTTTCTGTTAGCAAAGCAGCTGCCTCTACAGACTGAATGCATCTGGGCCATCTGCGGGTTATTGGGTTAAGGATTTTTGATAGGAAGGCCTCAGGGCTTTTGGGATACGCCCTTGTTTACACTGACAAAAAAGTGGTAGAGTGTTACAGGGCTACTGAGAATACCTTTAATTATCAATTACAGATTTTCAATTTACCTTGGCTTTTAAAGGAATAGCGTATACTGTTTTTTTCTTAACTACTTGTATATTTCTTTCTCTTTTTTTTTCTCTCTTTGACTGTCTCTCTCTCTCTCTCTCTCTCTGACTTTCCTTTTGCCTCTGTCTCTTCCTCTCTTTCTGCCTCTCTCTTTCTCTGTCTCTCTCTTTTCTTGACTCCTTTGTCTCTCTGTCTCTTCCTCTCTCTCTTTGCCTTTTTCTCTCTGTCTCTTTCCTCTTTCCTCTCTTTCTCTCTGCTGGCCTTTCCTTGTCTCTGCCATCCGCTTATGCTGCTGCTCTCTTACCTACTGTGGCGGGAAAGGGAGTCTAAAACCAGCTATAACTGTCTATGTACAGAAACTGATCTGGATGCCTTGACTTACAGGTTACCTTGTGCCATACTTTTGAAACAAGGGACCTGTCCAGGCTTCCTTCTGATGGCCAACCCACCTCTAATGCTGGCCGGTCTATTTCACACAAAGTTCTAAGTTATCCTGGTGTCTTAGTAACACCATAATCTCCCTTAAATCCTTTCTTGAAATTTTTCAACATAGTTCCTAGTGAGGTGGGCTTATTTGTGCCTGACCCATGCTTCTTAGAGACAAAACACCATGCGCACACCACAAAACAAAGAACAGGTAAAAAGGCACACACACACTTTTGCGGTTTACACCAAACCAAAATCAAAACCAAAATCAGAGTATCCAGAAATCCAAGCCAGGTCAAAACCAAAACCAAAGTATCAAGCAATCTAAGTCAAGTCAAAAACAAAAACCAAAGTGCCGGTACAGGCACACCGTGGGTGCTCAGACCACCCTTCCACTCAAACGGAGTAGGCAAGTTCCCAAGACCAGTCCTGTCAAGCAATTCAAGCCAAACCAAAACCAAAACCAAAACCAAAGTGCCGATAAAGGCACGCCTTGGGTGATCAGGCCATGCTTCCACTCAAATGGAGTGGGCAAGTTTCTAAGACCAGTTCTGTCAAGCAATTCAAACCAAGTCAACACCAAAACCAAAGTCCTGATAAAGGCATGCTGTGGGTGATCAGGCCACAGCTTCCACCCAAATGGAGTGGGCAAGTTCCAAAGACTAGTCTTACCAAGTTTTAGATGTCTGGACTCCAAGTGCCAGTTTCTTCCCAGTGTTCAGCCACCGCGTTGATCCTCCACTGGTGCCTGCCACACACTGCTCTGGCTAGGGGTCCCACCCGGGCAAATGCCTACCCGGGAGCACTCTCAGGATCCGCGTCGGGCTGGTCAGAGTTCCCTGCAGGGATGTTCCACAGGTCAGGCTAAAGCCGCCTAAGGAGCTGCCTGGACCATCCGCCAGTCACCTCGCTTCCGGGTCAGGGAACCAAGAAATGTGAAGGGAGTGGCTTTAATCAGCTGAGAGTATCTGCAGGCTAGCGTCTTAAAATACAAGCTCCTCAGGTGCTCAACTTCTGTGCCTTTTAAGGGCTCTCAACTCTAAGGGGGTCCACGTGAGAGGGCCGTGATCCATTGAACAAGCCAGGGGGTACATGACAGGGGCTGTGAGCACCAGTGATCCCCGTGAAACAGCACTGAACAGGAGGTTTCACAAAGTCCTTGCATACAATGTCTGGAATCTATAGATAACAACAGTTGCTAAGTCAAGGGTCAAATTTTAACTACCAGGCTTAGGTCAGGCAGGCCCAGGCCTGGTTTCGGGTCTGGTTCCTAGGCGCTGGGTTACCTGCCTTTCATTTCACTTCTCTTTCCTTTTTTGAGTATAAAGCAATATAAAACAATATGAGAGGGTCTCTCTCTTCCCTCACCCAAGAATGTCACCTTTGGTCCTGTGTACTTTCAAGTTTCTTTTTCTTTCTTTTTAAACTTCTGTATTGAGGCATACTTCATATATTATAAAAGTCACCCATTTAGTAGAAAGGTCTAGGTTTGAATTTCCACTCCACTCACTGATAAGCGTGGTGTAGACATTAATTCTCTGTGCCTCGCCTTCCTCATCTGTAGAAGAGGTTGCCAATCCTTTAACAGGCATTAAATGGAAGAGTTATTGCAGGTTGTAATGTGACTGTTACTCAACAGATGTGAGCTATTTTAATTATATATAAACACTACTGGCAATAAAAGGAGAACTTTAACAGATGCACACATGAAACTAGGGAGTGAAGTGTGGGAGGCAGAATTAGTTACTTGTCCTCACTAAGCCTCAGTTTCTCCTTCTGTGAAATGGGTAAAAAGGGTGCCTTACTCACAGTGTTGGCGAGACTCCCAGAGATGTCTACCACCTGCACAGCAGGTAGGACTGTGAGAAGTGTTTGTGAACTGTTCTGGAGAGTTGAATCTTTGTCCTTTGAGAGAGGCTGGATTTTTGGCTGAACCTGAAATAATAAGTAAACAAGCCTCAATGCAAAGTCACAAGATATCATCGTGGGCTTGACGTGACTCCCATTCAGGGAAGGGAATGGAGGTATCAGTTAGTGCATCAGGACCTGGGGTGATCACTCCCCAGAAGGCCATTACCCTGTTCAATCTCCATGAATACCCTGGGGGAGGGAGATAAACCTTCACAGGTAAGAGGAGTGAGGCTCAGAGACACTGAGTCATTTGTGAGGTCGCTGAGCTGATGAGCAGCTGAGGGAAAATTCAAATCTGGGGAGGGTCTTACCGCATAGTCCAGCATCCCTGGAGCCTCTTGTCCATGCCAGGGGTTTGGAGCAATGGGACATCTCATAAATAGTGTGTGCAACCTCCCAGGGGACAACTTCTGCTGTCAGCTGCCCAGACCAATCAACTGTAGAGAGCAGCAGCCCGAAGATAGGACACCAGCGTTGAGTTGGACAGATGCTGGCTTGACCTTGGGATGTCATGTGCACATACATAAACACACACACAGACACCCCCACTGGACATGAGGATTGCAGAAGCTCACAGGATGTGCCTGGTGCCCAGCAGGTGCATGGTCAATGTTCCTTTCCCCTCCAGCAGCTCCTGCCTACGCTTCCTTGCCAGAACCCCATCCTATCCATCACCCTACACTGCAAGTTTCTGAGCCACTTTAGGTCACGAGTCCCTCTCTCCTCTTCCAGGTGAGGCAGGTATGCTTGGGGGACACCCATTTGACACAGTCGAGGTGAGTCTCCTCACTTGTTTTTTTGTTTCTCAGGCACGTACATTGGAGAGAGTTGGAATGATTGGAAGCCCGTTTCTATATACAACTCCAGGTAGGCAGCTGCTTTTCCAACAGACCGGATTGAACCTTCCTCCCTGGTTTGTCCTGGCAAATTCCTGCTGGGACTGAACCATATGCTGGGTTCATGGCCAAGTCCATCCTCAGCTTGATCAGTTGGGACCAAGATGCTAAGGTTTCCTCCCACCCAGAGCAAGGGCACCCACATTGTTCTAATGCAGGACTCCCCGAAACAGTTTCTTAAAAGAAATAGAGAAGTCAAAACTTGTCAGTATATCCATGAACAGTATATCCATAAACCCATGAACATGATCTTCAGAAGAGCAATCATCATTTCAGAAAAACTGGGTCATTGTCTCCCAGGTGCCAGTGTGCAGCTGTGAGGTGTTTGTGCCAGAGGCCTGAGGAAGGGCCCAGGAATGTGGCCTGTTCTTGAGAACTGAGGCACTGCGGCTGTCCCCCTGTGAACTGGTTCCTCCTCAATACACCCCACACCTCAATGAACTAGAGTTCCAGGCTCTCAGATGCCCCAGAACGGAAACCAAGAAAACCCATGTCCTTCAGCTGGACATTCCCAAATAAGTCCCTTCACCCTTTCCTTGTGTTTGGGGTTGCATGTTCTTTTTTTTTTTTTTTTTTTTTTTTTTTTTGAGACGGAGTCTTGCTCTGTCGCCCGGTCTGGAGTGCAGTGGCCGGATCTCAGCTCACTGCAAGCTCCGCCTCCCGGGTTTACGCCATTCTCCTGCCTCAGCCTCCCGAGTAGCTGGGACCACAGGCGCCCGCCACCTCGCCCGGCTAGTTTTTCGTATTTTTAGTAGAGACGGGGTTTCACCGTGTTAGCCAGGATGGTCTCAATCTTCTGACCTCGTGATCCGCCCGTCTCGGCCTCCCAAAGTGCTGGGATTACAGGCTTGAGCCACCGCGCCCGGCCGGGGTTGCATGTTCTTAAAGTGGTCCAGTGGGACCCTTCCCTGCTGTTTTCCCTGGGCCCCAGGGCAAGCTGTAAATAGCGGTCACCAGGCCAGTCCTGTGTTTGCTGGCAGTACTGAACTTGGCCCCTTTTCCCACTGAGGGAGGGCAAAGCTGACTGCAAGGCAAGACACATCATCCTGAGCCGGGTTTGTGGGAGGCTTTCTGTCTCCTCTTTTTTCAGTGAACCCAGGTGTTGTCAGAGGAAGTAACTTCTTATTGTAGGGTTGGGATTTCATCCAGCACAGGCATAAGGGCCCAGCCTTGGTCTTAAAATGTTCTGTCCCTAGGCCTCATGTAGGTCTGGGCCCCTCTGCCAGCCAATTTTCTGCATGACCTTGGACCGGTCACTGTACCTTTTGTGAGAGGAGGCAGTTAGGGGCTGGCTAGGCAGGTAGAGATGGAGAGTCTCAGGAGAGAACAACGCCCACAAGGAAGCATGTGCACTGCCTCTGTTATGTAGCTAGCAGGTGGAGATGTGGTTAAGAACTTCCTCTTATACCAGGATGTTTGCTCAGAATGGCTGCCTCGTGGATTCAAGTGATTCTCTTGCCTCAGCCTCCCGAGTAGCTGAGATTACAGGTGCATACCACCAAGCCTGGCTAACTTTTGTAATTTTTGTAGAGACAGGGTTTCACCATGTTGGCCAGGCTGGTCTCGAACCCCTGACCTCAGGTGATCTGTCCACTTCAGTCTCCCAAAGTGCTGGGAATACAGGCATGAGCCTCTGTGCCCAGCCCTCAGTAAAATTTCTAGGGCTCCAGTGGTGTGGAGCCTGTGGAGATATTCCTTCTAAGGTGAAGGATAAGTTCCTGTACTTGGCCCCTCCCACAACCAAGAAAAAGGTATAATGCCTAGTGGTACAATCTGGATTTTGGAGGCAATACATTTCTCATTTGGGTTTGTTAATCTGGCCCATTTATCAAGTGACCCAAAAGGTTGACAGTTTTGAGTGGGGTCCAAGACAAGAGAAGGCTCTGCAACAGGTCCAGGCTGCTGTGCAAGCTGCTCTGCCACTTGGGCCATCTGACCCAGCAGATCTAATGGTGCTTGAGGTGTCAGTGGCAGATAGGGTTGCTGTTTGGAGGCTTTGGCAGGCCCCCATAGGTGAATCACAGCAGAGGCCTCTAGGATTTTGGAGCAAGGCCCTGCCATCTTCTGAAGATACTATTCTCCTTTGGAGAGACAGTTCTTGACCTATTACTGGGCTTTCAAGGAAACTGAACATTTGACTGTGGGTTATCAAGTCATCATGGAACCTGAACTGCCTTTCATAAACTGGGTGCTTTCTAACCCATCTAGCCATAAAGTGGGTCATGCACAGCAGCATTCCATCATCAAATGGAAGTGGTATATATGTGACTGGGCACAAGCAGGTCCTGAGGGCACAAGTAGGTTACATGAGGAAGTGGCTAAAATGCCCGTGGTCTCCACTCCTGCCACCTGCCTTCTCTCCCCAAGCCTGCACCGATGGCCTCATGGGGAGTTCCCTATGATCAGTTGACAGACGAAGGGAAGACTAAGGCCTGGGTTCACAAACAATATGCAGGCACTACCCAAAAGTGGAGAGCTGCAGCACTGCAGCTCCTTTCTAGGACACCTCTGAAGCAGTGAAGGGAAGTCTTCCCAGTGGGCAGAACTTCGAGCAGTGCACCAGGTTGTGCACTTTGCACAGAAGGAGAAATGGTCAGATGTGCAATTATATACTGATTTGTGGACTGTAACTAATGGTTTGGCTGGCTATTTGGGGACTTGGAAGAAGTATGATTGGAAAATTGATGACAAAGAAATTTGGGGAAGAGGTGTGTGGATGGAATTCTCTCAGTGGTCAAAAACTGTGAAGACATTTATATCCCATGTGAGTGCTAACCAACCAGGGCCCTCAGCAGAGGAGAATTTTAATAATCAAGTGGATAGGGTGACAAGTTCTGTGGACCCCACTCAGCCTTTCCCCAGCCACCCTTGTCATCACTCAATAGGCCCATGAACAAAGTGTCCACGGTGGCAGGGATGGAGGTTACCCATGGGCTCAGCAACATGGACTTTCACTCATCAAGATTGACCTGGCTATGGCTACTGCTGAGTACCCAATTTGCCAGCAGCAGAAACCAACACTGAGACCTCGATATGGCACCAATCCTCAGAGTAATCAGCCAGCTACCTGGTGGCAGGTTGATTATATTGGACCTCTTCCATTAAGAAAAGGGCAGAGGTTTGTACGCACTGGAATAGACACTTACTCCAGATATGGATTTGCCTATCTTGCACACAACGCTTCTGCCAAGACTACCATCTGTGGACTCACAGAATGCCTTATTCACCATCGTGCTATTCTACACAGCATTGCCTCTGACCAATGCACTCACATTATGGCTAAAGAAGTGCAGCAGTTGGCTCGTGCTCATGGAATTCACTGGTCTTACCATGTTCCCCATTATCCTGAAGCAGCTGGATTGATAGGATGCTGGAATGGCCTTTTGAAGTCACAATTATAATGTCAACTAGGTGACAATACTTTGCAGGGCTGAGGCAAAGTTCTCCAGAAGGCTGTGTATGCTCTGAATCAGCACCCAATATGTTTCTCCCATAGCCAAGATTTACGGGTCCAGGAATCAAGGGGTGAAAGTGGAAATGGCACCACTCACCACCACCCCTAGTGTTCACTAGCAAAATTTTTGTTTCTGCAACATTATGTTCTACTGGCCTAGAGGTCTTAGTTCCAGAGGGAGGAACGCTGTCACCAGGTGACACAACAATGATTCCATTAAACTGGAAGTTAAGATTGCCACCTGGACACTTTGGGCTCCTCCTACTTTTAAGTCAACAGGATAAGGGAGTTACAGTGTTGGCTGGGATGATTATCTCGGACTGTCAAAGCGAAATCAGTCTACTATTCTACAATGGAGGTAAGGAAGAGTATGCATGGAATACATGAGATCCATTAGGGCCTCTCTTAGTATTACCATACCCTGCGATTAAGGTCAATGGAAAACTATAACAGTCCAATCTAGACAGGACTACAAATGTCCCAGACCTTTCAGAAGTAAAGGTTTGGCTTGCTCCACCAGGAAAAGAAACCACAACCTGCTGAGGTGTTTGCTGAAGGCAAAGGGAATACAGAATGTGTAGTAGAAGAAGGTGGTTATCAATATCAGCTACGACCATGTGATCAGCTGCAGAAACGATGACTGTAGTTGTCATTATGATTTCCTCCTTCTTTTGTTAAAAACATGTTTGTGCATGTACACACTTGTACTAAGAAAATATCTTCATTTCAGTTTTCCTTTATCATGTGACATAAGATTTTTTGACTTCATGTCAGAATTTAAGTATTGTTAACTTTATGTAATAGTATTTGGGTTGGGGATAGGTGCACTTCCAGTTGTATGAAGGATAGTTGTATTATGTTAGGTGTAATTACGACTTTATGATTGTCCTTTTTGAAGATTATGTACGATCTTAGGAGATGTGTATGGGTTCAAGTTGACAAGTGGTGGACTTGTGATGGTTAATACTGAGTGTCGACTTGATTGGATTGAAAGATCCAAAGTATTGATCCTGGGTATCTGGGAGGCTGTTGTCGAAGGAGATTAACATTTTGAGTCAGTGGGGTGGGAAAGGCAGATCCACCCTTAATATGGGTGGGTACCATCTAATCATCTGCCAGCATGGCTAAATGTGAAGAGACTAGACTGGTCCAGCCTCCCAGCCTACATCTTTCTCCCATGCTGGATGCTTCCTGCCTTCAAGCATTGGACTCCAAGTTTTTCAGTTTTTGGACTCAGACTGGCTTCTTTGCCCCTCAGCTTGCAGATGGCCTATTGTGGGACCTTGTGATCACGCGAGTTAATAAGAAAATCATATATATATATATATATATATGTATATCTTTTTAGTTCTGTCCCTCTAGAGAACACTAATACAGCAGTTAATATTTATACTGAGTATGGTTTCTTAGTTATCCATGCCCATAGCACTATCTGGAAAGAGAGACGCTTCCTCACAGCCAATGGGTCTCCCATTAAACACCATCAGGAAATTGACAGGCTACTATTCTCAATCTTCTTTCCATGGGAAGTGGCAGTAATACATTGTAAAGGCCACCAAAAGGGGAGATAAAATAGCCGAGTGAAATAAGTTGGCAGACTAAGCTAAATTGGCAGCAAGAGCGCCCCATATTTCTGATACACTTGAGGTCCCCCGATCTGGAAGGGCTCCATAAAAGAAAAAAAAAAAACCCTCAGTATTCTCCTGTGGAGATATAATGGGCCACCTCTCAGGGAAAGAGCTTTCAGCTCTCAGGATGGTGACACTCAGAGGATGGCAATAGGTAAAAAATTATTTAAAATGATCAAACAGGTACTTAATGTTTGTGAGGCTTGCCTTAAAAATAACGCCAACTAACAGATTCTTCCCCCAGAACACAAAAAATAGGAGGCTGCCCAAGGGAAGACTGGCAGATGGATTTCACCCATATTCCAAGGATAAGGGACATCCAGCCTCTGTTCGTATGGTTGGATACCTTCACTAACTGGGTAGAAGTATTCCCATGCCAGACAGAGAAAGCCTCTGAGGTAGTAAAAGTACAAATCAATGAGACAATTATTTGCTTTGGACTCCCTAAGTACCTCCAGAGTGATAATGGTCTCGAGCTTACTGAACCACAGGGCAATTTCTTCCCACACTTAGTAAGGAAACACCTTAGCTAAATAAAAGAGACACCCCTGCAATGTTTAATGTCACACTGCTGCCCATTGCCAGGTTACCAGAGATAATTTGGAGAGTCTCATGCCATCTCTGTTTAGCAACCTAGTCAAGTATCTGCTGGACTTCTAGGCCACCGAAAGATGGCCACAGAGGGGTGAATAAATAGGCTGAGGGTTCTTGGGAAGAAAGACACAATGAGGCAGTAGGAGGTGGGGAAGAAAAGAAGACAGACTTTCACAGTGAAATTAGGCAGTGGGGAGAGATCAATTTCCCCACGTCAGGGAGAACAAGGTATAGGTGGGGAAGGAGGTGGCCGGGGGCAGAAGGAAAAGGACTCAAGATGGAAAGGGAGCCGCTGTGCACGTGGCAGTATCACTTGGAGAGGTCGTCTTCATACCGTCAAGCCTTTTCCCCTGGGCTTTTGATTGTGTCTGTGCCCCATTTCTTGTCCTCTCTGCAGGTGTCCAGTGAGATTACCTCATCCTTGTGCTGTTCTTGTGTGGCTTTCTGGGCAGTAGGGATCTTGAATTTCCTTTCTAACACTGTGCCAGGCAAGGCAGGGAGCATTCCTCTGCCCTTTCTCTTGTGCCAACCTGGAAAAGTGCGGTCTAGATTTCAGTGAGAACCCTGCCAGCCGAGCCCTGTGCATCCACTACCTTAACACAGGGTGTTTTCCCACCAGAACCCCTGCTGTGTTCTCCTGGCCCAAGTAGGGGATTCCATGCCTTCCCTTTCATGGTCTTAGCACCAGCAGCCTAGTTTCTCCCTTCCAGAGTCTCCAGGGATGGCAAATGTAAGCGGAGACAAACCTCATCAGGTGCCCATCCCCTAAAAGGTTAAGTGTGTATTTGTGGCTGTGGTGCCTTTGTGTTTTCATTCTCTTCCCCTTTTTCTAAAATTTGGTCGTCTCTGTGGTTTTATACTTGGTCAAAAGTACTCGTCTTGGTGATGCACTTTTGTATGCATGAGAGAATTGGGGGAATGCCCATGTGGTACAAGAAAGGACCCCTGACCCATTTCCTTCTCTGTGGTCCCCGGCATTAGATTGGGGGTTCTGGGAGAGGCAAGTGAATGTCCTAATGTGGATTGTTTATTTGTAACTGGAGTGTTTTGAAGTCTTTGGTGTTGCTCTGAGAGAGGACACCGCCACCTGGTGTTCATGAGGTGTCTGTGCAGAACAATAAATGGCAAATGAACAACCACAAAATTGTTGCCGTTTTTGACCTTGCGCTTTTTGTAGATTAGTGCACGTATCTGTGAGGGATTTGGGTTACCTCCCTGAGTCTGTAATCAACCACAAGCCCTTCCACTGGATGGGGGGAAAGTCCCTTCAACCCCCACTTAAATATATATATATATTCTACATTGTTCTCACCCACATATTTGACCTGGTTAGACTCTTCACCTAATGGAACAGACAATATGGCTGGGAAAATAAGTAAGTGAAAATGTGGGAGAAAAATCATCGTTAAAATTGTGAATGTTCATTTTTAAAGGTTCCTTCGCCTGACTACAATGATACATGTTTGAATTGTTGCTTCTGCCTGTTGTTTCTCAAATAAATGTTTAATGTTAATCATCTCAGAACTGACAAGAACACAAAGATAAAATGCAAATGCAGAGCCACCTTCGTCACCCAAATCTGTATCTATTTCTGATAGTCCATGGGATGTGGTCTTCTTGGAAGCCAGGGTTGGTCTCCTCACAGACCGCAGCGTAAGACCACCAGTCAGGAACCCAGGACTTGGAAGGCAGAGCCTGTGAGCTCTTCCATCCAGGATCTGACTCTGCAAAATGACTTGATGAATGCAACTTGCAAACTCCAATATTCAGACTTCATGTGCATGAGCCGTTGGACACAGGGTTTCTTCGTACATACTTTAATGCATGTTTATGTGCAATCTTGTTAGTGGGAATATAAATTTGTGAAGAACCTCTCATTTCAATACGCAGTTAATGCATTAAAAGCCTGGGAATTGGGGGCTATATTTTTCCTTTCTGACTCAATAATCTCCAAAGAATTCATAGGAAGTCAGTATTTGCAGACAAGTGGTTAACTTGGCTAAAACATGCAAAACACTCAGAACCCACAAAACACTCAGAGGTTTAGAAGAACGTTTTATGCTTAAGAGGCAGGGTTAAGTAAAGGGGCTATAGAAATCAGTGTCCCTGGCTGGGCAGTCAGGAGAGCAGGGCTCAAATTCTATGACTCACTTCTCTGTATCTCAGCTGGAAATGAATGGGTGTCCTTGTTCCCACCTTCCCACACGCTGTGATACTTCAAACTCCTTGGTGAAGGGCCTCTTCTCAGCCCAAGATCTTGATTGTGAACATTAACAAAGAGAATAGTCATCCTATTCTCTCCTTCCATGAAGGAGAGAACTCAGTAATGATATTTGATTTGGTGAATAAATATATCATTTTAAAAACATTTTGTGGGGGAACATGACAGTGGTGGAGTAATTACAATCAGATGAGATTGGTATTAAAATTGAGTAGGACCCCAACTATTGCCAGTTGACAATCATGTGTCCTGCTAACTGCCCCAGGGCTCTCAACCTGGAACCGAAATAAATGGGTTGCAAATGGTGCTGGATGCCTTTTTCAGTTCATTTGAAAACATGGATTTGATCATGGTCAGCTCCTTTTCTGCTGGAAAAAAAAAGGAAGGGTCCATAATTGGTGTTACCTACTCTGTTTTGGTTTTAGGGAAGAAATAATACTTAGATGTGGGCTTACTTTAACTTCTTGCCTTTTTCACCCCCAGAACAATGCAAACTTACTGAAATGTGGCGTGTGTGTGTGTGTGTGTGTGTGTGTGCATATAACAGGAAGACGGGAAGGGTAAGGACCATTATTGGAAGAAGAAGGGGTTGTACTTTTGTAACATAGAACATGAAACCATAAAATTTGGTCTATCCAAATCTACAGCTCCTTTCAATGCCCCATTTATGATGAGCTAAGAGGAAGGAATCAGGTAGTTAGCTGTGGGTAAGAATTTCAGTTTCTCCTGAGCACCAGAATCTTTTTCAGTTTTTATCTGTCTTCCCTTACTCCTTGTCTACAAACTCTCCCTTCCCCATTGACCCACTAATAGAAGCTTATATGTTAAAATATTTTCGGAGGACTTCATGACACTAGTCAGAAGTCCAACAGTGGTCTGGTCTAAGGAAGACTTAATGGGGCAGCTGGAAAAAAGTGGAATTGGCTCAGGCAACATCTTCCTGTTCAGATGCTGTTTAGATGACATGGAGGAGATAACACAGTCTGTCAACAGGGAGGCCCAAAAGTTAAAAAGCAGTGGCCAAGCAGGACTTGTGGCTTTTCAGGGTTTTGCTAGGCTCTAGTAGCATGAAATTCAGACAACTTTAAAGGTGGGGGAGTGGGGAAGAGAGAGAGAGAGAGGTGCCTTTAAGCAGAAATTTTTACAGCACACACGTTGGAAACCACTGCAGACTTCAGAGTAAATGCATGGCTTCCAAATCCAAACGTTCACATTCCCACTCCTCCACTTTTACACAAATGCCTTCAGGTGAAGAAAGTGACACACATTGGGAAAGGGTATCTGCTTCCTATTTTAGTCCCAGGATGACGTTTGCTTCAAGAGTCCCAACTGTTCCCTCTCCCCAACCCCACCCTTGTCCATGTAGCAATATGAATTTCCTGGCCCAGAGACCTAAACAAGAAGTCTCAAATTTCTATATGATTTTGGTTGCACTTGTCATTTCAATACTTAGGAAAACAGAATTAATCAGAAATGACCACGCTGTTTGGAGATGAGAGAAACCCTTTTCAGGGAGAGATTTCAGATTTAATGCTGTTGGTCAGGGGTGTCTCCAGTTGCTGCAGTGCCTGGAACCAAACTCTGCCTCTTCCAAAATGCCCAGTATCCCCTCTTCTTGAAATTCCCAGTGCCATAGATGGCCAGGGTGATGACAACAGCCAAAATGGTGGTGGCCCCCACTGCGATACCAGCTGTAGTCCCTCCTGACAGCCCACCACCATCCCCATGGATGGCATTCATGGTGCTGTGCAGCTCTATCAGCTCTCCCAGCCTCCACTGGTGGGTCTGGGAATCTTTAATCCAGGATCTCGCATTCTCAGAACTGGTCACTATGACAGCATTGGTGTCAGCCTAACTCATAAGGGGCGGCTGGGTGAAAGGCGGGAGACTAGCAGGAGGAAGGAACTTTTCTGTAAAGAGCCTGGCCTTGACGCAGTAGGACACTTGGCATCCATCGCTGATGAGGGCTAGGTGCTGGCTGAAGCCCCTTGGCCACTTTTTCAGGGAATGTGCCCCTAAATCTTTGGATATGCCTGGATCTACCAGGGTGTACCCAACTGTGCAGCTGAAGAACCCACCAAAAGGGACCACAAACCTGCTTCCCAACTCATAGTCCTGAGAAACGCAGACCTTGAGGTTTTCAAAGCGTCTCAGTGGAAAGTAGCCGGCTGGGCATGACTGTGCATTTGTCATGGGGTTTATGCTGTTGCTGCTGAAGAGGCCTCCGAAAAGCAGTCCTGAGTTCTCAGGTACTTGGCTACTGGCCACACACCAAAAAGCCCTAAATTCAGCCTTTGCCACCTGGAACATATCTTCACACACGGTCTTGCAGAAGACAAGGAGGGTGCACTTCTTACAACACTCCAGATGGTTGTAACCCTCCTCACGAGTCTCGGATAGCAGGTACACTGGGGAGTAATCAGAGGGGCAGGAGAAATCACCAGTGAGTGGATTCTTCTGCTCCAACTTTTGGCAGAGGAGGACATCCCTATTCTCTGAGAGCTGAGTGCATTTCTGGTAAACCCCACTGAAAGAGAAGTTGGTCATTTTCCCCTCGCAGGAGTCATCATCTGTGTTGGCCTGAAAATTGAAGTTGGGAGAATTGAGATCTGTGCAGCCAGGGTAGGTGTTGAATGTGTAATAGCGCTTCACAGCAGTTTCCACCGTCTTTGACACCTTCCTCACCAGGGGGCCTGGCAAGTCAGGCAGCATGTTGTTGGGGTTGATGAAGAAATGCAGCGGCAGGCCAGAGAGGTCGATGGCCACCAGGTGGTTGGTGGTTGGCCACCTGTTGCCAGGCCTGGAGGGTGATGCCTGGGTAAAAAGGAACCCCTCCATACCTGCTCTGCACCCTGGAATTGGTTCGGTTTGAGAGGTAGCTCTTGGTAAGGACATCCTGCGAGATATAGTTTTCCTCAAATTTGAATTTCACGGTGTTTTGGAAGGTAAGTCCAACAGAGGCAGTCACGGCACTACGACTGCTCTGGCTGTCTTGGAGAAAGGAGGCCTTGATGTGGTCCTACTGGATAAGAGCAGCCCCAGCGTCGACACTGGTGATGACGTGGGTGCCATAGTTGAGGACCAGGAGTTCTGCCAGGTAGGTGGCCATCCTCGTCTGGTTGTTCTCTAGACGGTCAGAGATGTCAAGGAGCTCCTTCCTGAAACCTGAGCTTAGCTCTACAGTTGGGTTGATTTTGACTGTGTAGATGAGGTTTCTTACCTGAACTCGGGTAGTTATAGCTTGGTCCTTCACTTGAAGGGTTTTCATCCTCTGGAACTCAGCAGAGAACTTGCCATTGACTTTGGAATAAAGTGAGAGATCTGTGTTGATGGAGTAGGAGGTGCTGCTCTGGTAATTAACCTAAGATTCCAGGATTTCTGAGTTCATCTCCAGGTTGCTCTGTTTCTGGGGAATGGTGAAGATTTCATCGGGGTGATATGCTGTCCATCCTCAGTTGTCCTGCAGTTGGTGTAAGTCAAGTCCATCACCCATCCCATATCCACATTCTGCAGATTGTCCCAGCCCCCCTCCAGGTAGGACTTCCAGGACAGGCAGTTTCAAGGCATCCTTGCATTTTTGAACTCCAGCTTCATCTGTCTCTCCCAAAGGCTTGCCTGATGTAGCCCATGCTGCCACTGTCCAGAAAAAGATGGCAGCCCTGAAGCTGTTCATGGCTCAGACAGCCCCAGTCACACAGGAGCCTACACAGCGGCCAGCAAGCTTCAGGCAAACTAAATGGAGAAAAAGAAAGCAGCTGTGGAAACAGTTCTCCAAAATTCAACAGTTTTCCAAAAGCTACCAGTTTCTCTTTAAGCTAATCTAATTGCAAAATAAGGAAATGAGAGTTGGTTAGAATACGAAAGTCCATCAGGACTTTGAAAAATTTATGCCACGCCACACATGCAAACACAGCCCTACTTTCCCAAGAGTTAACTATCCTAATTTTCCCCCAGCCCTGGCTGGTTACTCTGCTGCAGGGGTGTGCGCTTAGAAAAAGTGTGACCCCACCACACCCTACTACTTCTGCCACCAGAAAGGTTGTCTTTTCTTTTTTCTCACTCTCTTGGGCTTGATATTTTACATTTCCCCTGATTGCTGTTTCCTGGGACTCCAATTCCAGTTTCCTTTTACTGGAAACACAGAGGCAAATGACAACATCATCCTTACTGAAACAGCCTGCCTCCACCATACCCATGCAAGCTGTAAGTCAAGGCCAACCCGGTTCCCCATTTTCCTGGGGGTGGAGGCTGTTTCCACAAAAGAGAGGAGTGAAACTCTTGGACACTTGTCCTGTAGGTTTCATTGTTATAAGCCCTAATAGTTCTGCCTTAGGGGATGACATTATCTGGGGCAGAGCTGACAAGGCCTGAAAAGGACTCTGTTAAAATATGCTGAAACACCCCAGTTTGCATTGTCCTAAGCATTCAGAGTGAGAGCGAGGGGCCCCCGTACTGACCTGTGTTCTGTCAGGTAGAAATATTCAAGACAAAACCACACTATTATCTAGATTTTGAATTATCAATGGCAGACAGGGGCCAAGGAACATATGTGTATGTGTACACACATTTATATAGCCCCTGTGTGTGCATCTTGCATGAAATTGGTGCCTGTTATACCTTTAATTTTTCATTTCCTTGCTAAGTGTGTGTATTCAGTTTAGGTGCATAAAAAGAATGTGGCTCTTCATTACTCAGTATTTTTCAAATCAAAACCGCAGTGAGATACCATCTCACACCAGTTAGAATGGCAATCATTAAAAAATCAGGAAACAACAGGTGCTGGAGAGGATGCGGAGAAATAGGAACACCTTTACACTGTTGGTGGGACTGTAAACTAGTTCAACCATTGTGGAAGACAGTGTGGCGATTCCTCAAGGATCTAGAACTAGAAATACCATTTGACCCAGTGATCCCATTACTGGGGATATACCCAAAGGATTTTAAGTCATGCTGCTATAAAGACACATGCACACGTATGTTTATTGCGGCACTATTCACAATAGCAAAGACTTGGAATCAACCCAAGTGTCCATCAGTGACAGACTGGATTAAGAAAATGTGGCACATATACACCATGGAATACTGTGCAGCCATGAAAAACGATGAGTTCGTGTCCTTTGTAGGGACATGGATGCAGCTGGAAACTTTCATTCTCAGCAAACTATCGCAAGAACAGAAAACCAAATACCGCATGTTCTCATTCATAGGTGGGAATTGAACAATGAGATCACTTGGACACAGGAAGGGGATCATCACACACGGGTCCTATTGTGGGAAGGGTCGAGGGAGGGATAGCATTAGGAGACATACCTAATGTAAATGATGAGTTAATGGGTGCAGCACACCAACATGGCACATGTATACATATGTAACAAACCTGCACATTGTGCACATGTACCCTAGAACTTAAAGTATAATAAATAAATAAAAACAGCAATTCATTTGCTACATCATTAGAAGAATATAATTCATACATGTCTTTTCATATGCCAATGCAAGCTCTATTAGAGACCATAATTTAAAACAATGTTTCCAGGTCCATTGATCTGGTGCCAGGATTGATTGAGACCCAACTCTGTTAATTCTTTAGGACAATTAGGCTGTGTCTTAGTACACTTAATGATAGCCAGGGACTACAGGGGAGTTAATGAAGCTCCCAGTTGCATCCTTAACATTCCCAAAATTATACCATGTACCAGATGCAGTGCTGAGACTGAAAAAGTCAGGTTGCAATTCACAGGTATCACTACACCATCACCTGTATGCATCCTGAAGAGAAGATTCCAAGGAATTGAATTCCTCTGATGGTCATTGATGCAACTAAGAAGTGTTTTTAGAAAGAATGAGGCTAGTTGCTTAGCTTACCAGGCTCAGTTTCACTAGTTATTATAAAAACCATGATGGTGTTCTGTAAATCCAGAAATATTGCATTCTGTGTCTTTTTTTTTTTTTTTCCAAGACAGGGTCTCGCTTATTTGTAGGCATGGTCCCGCTATGATCATGGTCCCATGATCAGCATGGGAGTTTTGACCTGCTCTATTTCTAACCTGGGCCTTTTTACCCCTGCTTAGGCAACCTGGTGGTCTGCTCCAGGAAGATCACCATAGTGATGCTGAACTTAGTGCAGACACCCAATTGGCATAGCACACTACAGCCCAGAACTCCCGGACTCAAGTTATCCTCTTGCCTCAGGCTCCAGAGAAGCCAGGACTACAGGCACGAGATACTGTGCCCATCCATTCTGGGTGTATTTGTGCCACGGTTATCATGCTTCTGGGAGTTGGCATCAGCTAGCCAAGAGGGATTAATTTATGAACCAGTGCCCAGTCTATATTTGGCTAGAGAACCAAATTTTGCATAAGATCTTCTGGTTAATTTATAAATCAGTTAGTTATAAATATATTCCTCAGCAGCATGATCCCAGAATTAGAAAAATGAGAGCTGAATGCCCTTGAGTACTTCCAATAAATCTGGTGAAATATATACACATTTCTCTTCAAACTATTTCTGGGATTGTTCATCAAAATTAGAATACTCTCTCACTTACACCACTTTGGAGACAAGCTGACATTTTGTCACCCTCTCCTTTCTCTTTAGTAGATCCTGATGAGCCTTCACTCTCCTGAAATGAGAATACAAGCAAGGTTAATAAAAATAATTCTATATTCTGGTATTCCTATTTCTCCAGATGCCCTGTCACTGTAATTTTTATTTCTTTTTTTTTTTTTTTTTTTGAGACGGAGTCTGCCAGGATGGTCTCGATCTCCTGACCTCGTGATCCGCCCGTCTCGGCCTCCCAAAGTGCTGGGATTACAGGCTTGAGCCACCGCGCCCGGCCTAATTTTTATTTCTTCTACAGCCTTTGACTTCATTTTATTACAGAAATAAAGGAAAATAACTAAAAGAACCAAAAAGAGCAAAATTACATTGTATTCATAAGACAAAATATTTTACAGCCACCACAATTATTACAAACAATTTTAATAGCATGAGAGAGTCTTATGCCATATTGTTACTGAAAAGCAGTCCTGATCCAGATCCCAAGAGAGGATTCTTGAATCTTACGCAAGAAAGAATTCAGAGTGGGTCCATAGAATAAAGTGAAAGCAAATGTATTAGAGAAGTAAAGAAATAAAAGAATGGCTCCTCCATAGGCAGAGCAGAGGTATGTGCTGCTTGACTAAGAATACTTATTGTTATTTCTTGATTATATGCTAATCAAGGGTTGGATTATTCATTAGTTTTCCAGGAAAAGGTTGGGCAATTCCCAGAACTGAGGGTTCTTCCCGTTTTTAGACCATATAGGGTAACTTCCTGACAACGTTGCCATGGCATTTGTATAAACTGTCTTGGTACTGGTGGGAGTGTCATTTAACATGCTAATGCATTATAATTAACATATAGTAAGCAGTAAGGATGACCAGAGGTCACTGTCATTGCCATCTCAATTTTGATGGGTTTTCACCAGCTTCTTTACTGCTTGCTGGTTTTTTGGTTTCTTTTTTGTTTGTTTGCTTGGTTTTTGAGACAGTCTCTGGTTCTGTTGCCTGGGCTAGAGTGCAGTGGCACAATGTCAGCTCACTACACCCTCTGCCTCCTGAGTTCAAGCAATTCTCCTGCCTCAGTCACCTGAGTAGCTGGGACTCCTGGCACACACTACCACATCCAGCTAATTTTTGTATTTTTAGTAGAGATGAGATTTCACTATGTTGACCATGGTTGGTCTTGAACTCCTGGCCTCAAGTGATCTGCCCACCTCAGTCTCCCAAAGTTCTGGGATTACAGGTGTGACCCATGGTGCCCAGTCAACTGCATGCGGTTTTATGAGCAAGGTCTTATGACCTATATCTTGTGCCAACTTCCTCTCATCCTGTGACTTAGAATATCTAACCTACTGGGAATGCAGTCCGGCAGGTCTCAGTCTTATTTTAGCCAGCTCCTAGTGAAGATGAAGTTGCTCTGGTTCAAATACCTCTGACATATTTCCCATCCCTTTTATAAGAGAACCCTTAATCCTAAGGGTTGTAGAGGGATGAAGATCTATCCTCTGTAATTTTTCATGCTGAATAGGGGCCAAGATATTTCTGCCTGACTATTAGGGTCTCTTGTATTCAGGGTAGAAAGGAGCTCAGTAGGAAAGCACCAGTATGGTGAGACACATTCATAACTGACAAAAGGTGATATCTGGAAAATTACTAAGTATTCAATTTATGAAGACATTTCAGTAAGCTTATTGTGCATTCCTACACAAAGAGTACAACAGCAAATATGATCCACAACCATAAAGCAAAATAAGTAAAATTATCCCAAGCAAACTAAATAAGATGGTTTTCCATGAAATGGGCAACTGTTGGAAGCAAAGTGATATGGGGTTGCTAGCTGATTCCAATATGTGTCCAGAACTAGAATATTGGTCTAGGTTTTTGCATTACATATCCCTCTTGTTTTTTCTGAGCTACAGCCAGAGACCACTGGTTGGTTCACAAGAATAAACATAGTCATTATAAATTGCAGAAAAAAAAAAATTCTAAAACAACTGATGAGAGAATGTAATAGCAGGTGTACCATCATTTTTGAAACATCATCTTTTCTCTCTCCAGTCTCCCATTTTTACTAATAATAAATTATGGTAAGACTAATTTACTTTATTATACTTAGCCTGATTATTTGTATAAAGTGCAGCAAAAATAATTAGTTTTCACATGGGCTTTTAAAATTGGCTTTGATGGAACTCTGTTCCATAAGGAACATCAGATAAGACCTTTTATAAGGCAAGCTCAACCATGGGTTTGTATACCCAAATACCTATGAGTTGAGCAAATTCCTCTCCTCTTGAGATCCCAAGGTAACTTGGGGTTCCTGGGCCTGTCAGAAAGTGACATTCTTTACTTACCACAGGTTAGGAATCCTGTACAAGAACTGTGTAGACAAGATATGAGGCCAGTTTTCAAATTTGATTCCTTAAAGGAAAGCACTTTATTTCAGTCAAAGCTTTGGTAAAATAACCAGTTTCTCTAATTGTGTCCTCTTGCAAAAGAAAACAGATTCTTACTGCACTTATGCAAATAAGTGTATTGCCATAAGTTAAGAATACTCATAAATAGTTTCAAAATCCTGGAGAAATCAGGTAGAGAGAAACAAATATGCTCCCAATTTTTTATAAGAGTACATTTTACCCAATTGTTAAAAACTGTGAATAACTTAATAGAAAAGTTTTCTTGATTCTGAAAAACAAAACAAAGGATCAGCAATGTCTTACACAAAGTCAAAAAAAGATTACTTCACTCTTCTATTAGTTCATTCCACATGGTTGACTCCTGTTCTGCTTAATATCAGGAACATTTCAGCTCTCCATGAGTTCTGAAAATTTTTTATTCTATTTTAATATCAAAAACCTGCATTTAAAAGCACCTGTCAAAGTCCTATAACTGATTAAAAACCACCTTTTAAAGAAGATTAAATCAAGACAGCAATTGTCCATGGATGAAAAAATGCCTTAGGGCAGCCTCTATTAAAACTGCAATTAACTAGGAATTTTGGTTTCTTCTGTGGCATATAACAATTTTTTTTGATTTGATTTTTATTTAGTTAGTTATGTATGCATGTGTGTAAGTATGTATTTACTTATTATTGAGATGGAGTCTTCCTCTGTTGCTCAGGCTGACTGGAGTGTAGTGGGGTGATCTCAGCTCAAAGCAACCTCCACCTCAGCCTCCTAAGTAGCTAGAATTACAGGTATGCAGCATCTATGCCCAGCTAATTGTTTTTGTATTTTTAGTAGAAACAAGGTTTCACCATGTTGGCAAGGCTGGTCTCAAACTCCTGACCTCAAGTTATTCACTCACCTTGACCTCCCAAAGTGCTGAATTAAATGCATGAACCACCATGCCTTATCACAAGAATTTTATGTAACAATTAGAATTATTGCTGATAATGTACATTAAGTCATATCAGAATTATAGGCATTTCCTATAATTTTGGAACATATACCAATAACATATTTATACAAATACAGCCCAAAGAGAGCCAAACACCACTTCATATTTGACAATGCTCCTGTATGATTTTTACACCAAATAAGCCAAATTTCACCTTTACATTAGTGTACTATTAATGTTAAACCCAATTCTTAATAAAACCCTATAGATAAATCTAACCAATTTTAATCAGTTTGACCATAAGATTCTCATAAACGTTTTATAACCCTTTATAAATTTTTGTTAAAGAACAGACCAGTGCTCTAAGAAAAACTGTTATGATTTTATTTCAACATTTAATTTAGGGGAAAACTGAATAATATCCTTTTAACTTTAGCCAATATGTTCACACAGAATTGTTTTCACAAGATTAATCTTTTACAAACTTTCCACAACTTGCTCAAACCCTTAGTTTTATCTTATCTGACTTAAAACAATCCTATAATCTAATCTAAGCAAAAAAAAATTTACATTCCCATGACTTCTTATATAATCTTCAGCAAAAACACATTTCACTTTTCCTACACACCTTTACTGTAAAACTGTTTCGTCAGTAAGTCTCAATCACATGTTACAATGTTAACTCTTAGCAACTTTTACTTTTGGTGAAAAACCTAGTTAGTAAGCAATTTCGATTATGTTGAACAATTTTCAAAAATCAAAGAAGCAGTTTATGACCTTAAAGCATTTAGTAAACCTAATACCTGACCTGCCTAACTTAGAACAAATGTCTACATTTTTGAAGATATTTTTATTTTACCAACAGTCTTTAGAACTGTCTTTATTTCCTAAAGATTACTTAAGTCACATGAACTAAAAGGCATTACAATTTTTATTTTTCTGAGAAAATATTTGATTTAAACATTTGTTATTTTTAAGCCAGTTAAAGCTCTTCCATATCATACACACACAATACATAAAAACACACAGACAGAAGATCCAGTACTTGTAAGATTTTTCATTTGCCAGTTTCTTAATTGGATTATTGGCTTCAGGGCAGAGAGCTCATGAAGGAACAGGGTCAAGAAAGCATGCAGGCTATACAGCCTAATTAGCAGGCACAGCTGGAAGGCAAAACAGATCCCCTACACTTGTGTCTCATTTTTATACCAGATCCTAGATCTCCAAAAGAGAAATGATATGGAACAAGACGTTGCTATGATTTTGCTGTGCATTTTATTGCAAAGCAATCTAAAGCCAATCAGCCCATTTTGTGACTAGCTCATCCCCCAATGGGAGTCTTATCTCTCCGTGCAGGGGTGACAGGGGTGAGGACATCTCCATCAAGGTGGCCAAGAGCATGCTTCTCTAATCCAAACATGCAAAGAGTCACATATTCTCCCATAACTGCCATTAGATATCCCCCAAAGTATATTTTCTACCTAGTTATTACACACCAAAGCTCTCATAATGTGAAGTAATTTCTGATACTTGCCCACAAGAGTCAAAAATGTCAGATAACACAATGCAAAACAGAACAGAGCCTTAGATTTTGAAAGGAATCTATCCACTTCCAATTCCTGGGGTTTCATGAGAAAAACAAAGGCTTTTCCCAAAATAGGGTCTGTGTTTCCTCCTGTTTTTCCCAAGGAGTCCCAGGCTTGAATATTCACGTTTAATTAAGCCAACTTTTCAGCATAACACCCTTAAAAAATAAAAGTCCTTTTAAATCTCTTATTACTTGACTTTAGCCAGGCCAAACAGCCAACACTTCTTTTGAACTTTATCAAACATAACCGCCCATGTAGCCTCACAGGTGCTCAGAGAAAGGAAAATTCAAGATGGTTCGTGGAGGGGAGGAGAATTAACAAATGGTAAAAGTTACACAGATATCAAACCAGAAGGAACTCATTCCCTGTGCCAGAAATTGAACGCTGGAAGCCATTGTATAATGGCAATGCCTTAGTTGCTGAGCTATAGCACTGGGCAGTTCCCATTACCCTTCCCAGAAGAAGCTTAGAGGCAGCCAATTTTAAGCTTCCAAAGGCTTTTAAGAGCTCAAGATAATTTTTAGGGCTAGCTGACATGAACCCTCAAATTCCTGTTCCCTGGATGTTAGAGACCAGTTGAAAATTCTGCCATGTGGTTATAGGGTCAAGCTCCCAGAGACATAAAACAAGATGAGAGGGAAACTTCATCCAGTTTTTTTTTTCCAAGGACCTGCAATGAAGTTTGTAACTGACCAGTTTGCTGGGCTGGCTTGAACAGCGGGCTTATGGGTCCTAGCCCGACATTCAATCCTGAGGTACCCCTCTTTATGACTGAATGATACAGAAAGACAAATTTATAGCACAGGGTATATCAGATTTGCTACAGCTTAAGACTAACTTCACAAATATTTTGTCCCATTAATCAAACCTTCACAGAGCAGATAGACAGCAACTTTTGCCATTCATTCAATCTGTTTGCACAGAGAGGGAAAAGGGAAGGGAGAAAAGCGTTGCCTGCAGCAGAGTGGGAAAGGTGAGGAGCTCAGGGAGGCCAGAGAAAGACCCACCCATTGCAGTGACACTGTAAAGTAGAGGTGGCCACTTGTCAGTCTCAAAAGATATTTTCCAGCAGTTCCATCAGCTCTCAAGTTTCCCCTTTTAGGGAGAAAAAGCTCTTCATGTTCCACGGTCCTGTACGTGCCTAATGCTATCACCCATAGCCATCAGCAAAGAGTTCAAGGCAGAATAATCCAAAGAGAATAATAGTTAACATCCTATAGTGCTAAACCTGTTCTTAGCGCAGAGGCACTTTACTGAGAGGGAGCCTCTAACTCCTAAATCTTAGGAAGGACTCTAACCTTTCTAAGTTGGGTTAGAACCCAAGTTTCGTCAAGTGTGTTTGCCTTTTATTAAGAGGGGCCTTTAACCCCGCCTGTCTTAGGAGAGACTCTAACTCCTCTAAAGTTGGCCTCTAACTCAATTCCATTCTCTACCTGGATACCCCACAACTTACCCAAAGTCAGCCAATCGGTGCTGCAGTCTATTTCCTTTGGGACGGGGGTCTCCTTAGTATGATGCCTTCATGGTTACTGGAAAGATATTACTGGAAAAGGGTCCTGATCCAGACACCAAGAGAGGGTTCTTGGTGAGTTCATAGAGTAAAGTGTAAGCAAGTTTATTAAAGAAGTAAATAAACAAAAGAATGGCTAACCCATAAGCAAAGCAGATGCATGTGCTGTTTGACTAAGGATACTTATTTTTATTTCTTGATTATATGCTAAACAAGGGGTGGATTATTCATGAGTTTTCCAGGAAAGGAGTGGGCAATTCCCAGAACTGAGGGTTCCTCTGCTTTTCAGACTTATAGGGTAATATTCTGACGTTGCCATGGCATTTGCAAACTGTCACGGTACTGGTGGAAATATCTTTTAGGACGCTAATGCACTATAATTAGCATATAATGAGAAGTGGGGATGGCCAGAGGTCACTCTTGTTGCCATCCTGGTTTTGGTGGGTTTTGGCCAGTTTCTTTACTGCATGCTGTTTTATCAGCAAGATCTTTATGACCTGCATCTCATGCAGACCTCCTATATCATCCTGTGACTTAGAATACCTAACCTACTAGGAATGCAGCCCAGCAGGTCTCAGCCTTATTTTATCCAGCCCCTATTCAAGATGGAGTCGCTCTGGTTCAAATGCCTCTGACAATGATGTTATGAAAAAAGCATGCTATATATTCAGCATAACCCCAACTATGTACATAACTAGAGAGATGTACACCAATGCATAGACAGTAATTACATCTGGTTGGTAGTGTTTGAAATGCTTGCTCCCAGTGCCATAAAGAAATAGCACTTGAACATAAATTTAATTTCCTCAGCAAGGCCATTTTTTTTTAACTTTCTGCAGAAACGGTACTCTCGTGGAGTGCTATTTCTTTACAGCAACAGGGAACAAGCATTTCAAACAATTTGGTGGCAATCCGTATAGGGATACATTCTCCTCCGGGGGTAGTCTCCAGTCCTCTCTCATGAGGGAGTATGCTCCTCTGCCTCATTGCAGTGGCCTCAGAGAGAAGGACTCGAGACCCACCCGGTGTGATGAATAAACCCAGACTCTCAGCATTTGCAGAAAAAAAAAAAAACTTGCCTAGCGACCTGGCGTAAAGGATCCTTACATATCATGTGAACCAGGAAACTGTGCACAGACTGAGGAAAAAAACACCAAGAGACTCAGTAAGGTATTTCCTTGGTGGTTGGGACTAAGGAAAAAGCCACAGGGCAGTAAAGCATTCCTTGGTTAGGACATACCAAGGAGAGAGAGACCACGAGGGCAGTAAAGCATTCGTTAGTCTGACTAGGGAAAGAAAGCCGCAGTGGGCAGTGAAGTATTCCTTAGTCAGAATGTCTTGGAGGTTAAAAAGAGGTGAGAAATTCCCATTGTTGGGGGGGTTGAACCTCAAAAAGAGGTAAGAAATCCCCATGGTGGGGGTTGAACCTCAAAAAGAGGTAAGAAATCCCCATGGTGGGGGTTGAACCTCAAAAAGAGGTAAGAAATCCCCATGGTGGGGGTTGAACTTCACACAAACCTCTGATAGTTAAAAAAAAAAAAAAAAAAAAAAAATTCAAAACTCCTCTGTCCCCTCTTCTTGAGGAAAGAAAAAGGCTAAGCTCCTCTCCTTCTGGTCATTGCCCTAGAGGAAGGGGAAAGACAGCGGGGAAACAGCAGCATAGGTGGTTGGCAGAGGCAAAGGGAAGCCCAGCAGAGAAGAAAAAGAAGCTAGGAGAGGAAGTCAGAGAGAAAGAGAGCAAAAACAGCCAGTGTCGCGCCAAACAGCCAGGCACACCAAGGGTTAAGTCCCTCTTCCCAGCCTGGCTCTGTGTGGAAAAGGGAGCAGGGACCAGTGCCAGTAGGAGAGCTGAGGAGGTGAAAGGGCATAATTCCTGCAACTTGCAGCAGGCATCTGCCAAACCTCAGGGCCGGTAATGACCCGGGCTCAGGCTGCAGCTGCACAAATCCCACCAAGCCTGAGAAACTAAGTGTAGGAAGACGGGAAAAAAGTAAAAAAGGAAATCAGAAAAAAACAAAAACAGGAGAGCAGAAAAACTCAGGAGAGAAAAAGGAAACAGGGAATGACAGAGAGAGAGGAAAAAAGAGTGCAAATGAGAGAGAGAGAGAGGGAAAGAATAAGTAAGAGACTGGGAGAGACAGAAATCAAAGGAATACACAGAGGATGAAACTAGGAAAAGAAATAGTGTAAAAGGAAGGCAGAAAGTTAAGACATGTTGAAGATTGTCTGTGAAAGTCATAAGAAAAGTTATAAAAGGGAATTTATGTAAGAAATATTGTATAATTTAAAAGTAATTAGGCCTCCTGAATGTAAAACTACTTTAAAAAACAGTTTATATACAAGGTATGTAAGAAAAATAAATATACTTTTAATAAAAGGATAAGGAAGCATAAGAATATGGATTTTTACCTGCATTAAAAGGTTAAAAATATATTTTGTTTTAAAAGTTTAAGCAATTTTTAAAATGTTAATTGTAAAGGAAATTCTGTGTGTAAACATATTGGCTAAAGTTAAAGGGGTATAATCCAGTTTTTCGGTGAACTGGACATTAAAATAAAAGCACAATAGATTTTTCTTAAAGCACTAACCTGCCCTTTAACAAAAATTATAAAAAGTTAAAAAGAGTCTATAAAAGTCTTACCTTATAGTCAGACATTAAAACTGGATAAATAATGTCTATGAGATTTTATTAAAATTAAACTTAACATTAATAGCACATTAATATTAAAGGGAAATTTTAACTTATCTGGTATAAAATAATACAAAAAGCATTGTCAAATATAAAATTGTGTTTAGCTTTCTTAAGGCCCGAGGGCAGCTGGGTAAGTCACAAGGCCCCTTATTCCCAAGGCCACAACACACAGGGGAAGTGAAGGCCACAAGAAGGCCAAGACCTTAAGTGAGGGCAGGGCCACAGTGTCCCCCGGGCAGTGCTGAGCAGGAATGGAGCGGGAGGCATCACCATGGGGCTCAAGCCCCAGGATATGCTACAGAAATTATATACTTAATTTATCTTCCACTTTCCCTTCCCTCAGAACCAAGTCTTTTAACCCACCTACCAGCCCTAGAATTTCCAGTACACCAGCACCAACCTGAAAACCACACTGTCATCAAAAGACAGAAAAAAAAAAAAAACCTCTAGTCAGCCTGGGAAGGGCCCTGTTTTATGCTGTTAACCACTGAGACTGCCATCCACACAGCCAAGAAAGAATGAACCCACCATACTCGAGTCAAGAAAACATCTTCCTCATCAGAATCATGGGTTACTGTACTAGGATCAAGCCCTACTACTTTAAAGTTAAAGAAAGTTTAATTTTCATATACCTTCTATATTACTTCGTTTCCTTTCCTTAATCTGTTACTAGCTCCTTTGTTATTAATGTAACTAAGTCTGACTCACCTCAGACCATTGCCATTAATGCTTACTGTCATACCTTGTGGAAATGTAAGAGATCAATGATAGCTAGCCTTTTCATAGAAATGTGCATGTCCCAACCCTCTAATTAACACAGTTACCCCAACAGTCATTGTTGTGATTACCTACAGCCAGGACGCTGATTTTCTGCTCCTACAGCCTGGCAACCTTATAGTAAATGGAACTATGCCCTTTAAACTAGTCAGGAGCAAAGTTGGACTTCCATGAAAAAGGTTTGTGCAGATCTAAAACCCCTCACCTCTTTCACTAAAAGGACTACCCCTTCTAACTGTCAGCCTTATCAGTGTAACCCTATCCTTCTCTCTATTACCACCTCCACCTTAACTAACTCTAGACCTGCTCTTAGTCACTTCTATGGTATGGGGATTGACATAAATGGAAAAAACATCCTAGGTATTTTTTAAATACTCATTATTCCCCCACCTTCCCCTTCTTCAGTAGCCTCAGTTCTAGATCCCAAACCAGTTGCTCCTACATCTAATAATAAAACTAGGGTGTCTATTGTAAAAATAAGAGATCTAAGACAGACCTTAGCCATCAAGACAAGATATCAAGATGCAAATGTGTGGCTGGGATGGATCAAATATTCTGTTCAAACTTTAAATAAAAGTGATTATTATGCTTGTACGTATGGTAGGCCAGAGGCCCAGATTATCCCCTTTCCACTCAGATGGTTTCCTCATTGACCAGATATGGACTGTATGGTGGCTCTCTTTCAGAATCCCACTGCTTAGGATAATCCATCATGCTGAGTTCTCTATCTGCTATTTCCTGAAATTCAACACCCTGTGGGTCAGCCCCTGAGGGCAATCCAGCTTCCACCGCTAAAGGACAAGTTTACCTCATGCTTCTCATGGCAAGGGGAAAATTTGATGTTCCTTGGAAGCATAAAATTATGCAAGGAGCTCAAGCCTTTCCAAGAGCTTGCCCATCAGTCCACACTTAGCCATCCCCAAGCAAATGTATGATGGTACTGTGGAGGACCTTTACGGGACACTCTGCCCAATAATTGGAGCAGTACTTGTGCTCTAATCCAATTGGCTATCCCCTTCACCCTGGCATTTCATCAATCTAAAAAAATAATAATAAAAACAAAACACCACAGGCCAAGGGAAACTCCTTATGCATCCTTTAATCTTCAGGTTTATATAAATGCTATTAAGGTCCCTTGAGAAGCGCCAAATAAGTTTAAAGCACAAAATCAAATGGCTGCAGAATTTAAATCCACGTTGTTCTGGTAGATAACTATAAAAAAAAGTAGGCTAAATAAACTATATCTATTACAATCAGCAACGATTCATAAATTACACTAAAGATGCCATCAAAGGGATAGCTAAGCAATTAGGACCTACCAGCCAGATGGACTCGAAAAATAAAAAGCTCTAAATGTAATACTAGCAGAAAAAGGAGATGTTTGTGTCATAATTAAAACTCAATGTTGTACCTTTGTTCCTGACAATACTGCCCCTGCCAGAACGATAACAAAGGCGCTGCAAGGATTAACAGCCTTATCTGATAAACTTGCCAAAAATTCTAAAATAAATAACCCTTTTTCTGAAATAATAAAACATTGGTTCAGTGGATAAAAAGAAATTTTAACTTCAATTCTCACCTCACTCACTCTTGTTAATGGTGTACTTATTCTTGTAGGCTGTTATATTATTCCCTGCCTTCAAAGTTTTATACAAAAACTTCTCTCTGCCACTCTTACAGAGTTAACTCCTAACTCTCCTCCACCCTATTCGGAAAAATTACTTCTCTTAGAAGGACAAACAAAGCAATTAAGTCAAAACTATGTTAAACAGGTTTGAAGAGGAATTATGAAATAAAAAGAGGGGGAATTGTAAAAAGTAAAGTAGACGTTCCTCTTCAAAGACTTTCCTCCCCATCTAATTAGGAATAAATAGTAACTTCTCTTAGAAGCAAAATGTATTCAAAGACCTGTACTAACATTCTTAAATATCTGCTAGCCATAATAAAGAAATCAATGTAGTTTATGTTTTTAGCTCCTACAATTTAGCCTAAATATTTGCACTGGCGTGTTTATACTGGTCCAAGCAAGAATAGACAACGTCAGATTATAAATGACCCTGTCTCCTTTGTTCGGTGTACTCTCTTGGCAAAACTGCTGGCGAGTGTACCCTTTCGGCAATAAAGTAAAAAAATGGCCTTGCTGAGGAAATTAAATTTATGTTCAAGTGCCGTTTCTTTATGGCACCAGAGAACAAGCACTTCAAACAGGAGGTTTTTCTGAATTATTTTAATTGTTTCCTCTTTTCCATGTTTTTTGAGTTTTCAACAATAAGCATGTCTTTATTCACTTGAGAGATTTTTTTTTGAGAACGTACTAAGTACCAAACAATGATGGGTATTGGGTAATTGTCAATTTTGTGCTCAGGAAAAAAACAAAGACACACCCATTTTAAAATCAAAAGAAACAAATATTTCTGGAATGTTAATATGCGTGAAATGACCCAAAGCCTATGGATTCTGTGACTGCTGTGTTCAAGGATGTTCTCTTTTCAATTCACTGGAAAACAGGGAAAGGAGAAGTGCAAATGATGAGAATTTTCTTTAACTTAATTTTGCATGCCAGAAACAGAAGAACTGTTTGTAACAGTCAGGTGCGAGTACTGGTGACCAGTGCGTTTCACCCATGCCTTTCCTGTTTTACTATGTTCACCAGCAATTTCCTCTGCTTTTTCTTGTACTAGGATGCATATGTAACTTCCCTAGATGGCCACACTTGAGCAGTAACAGCCTAAGACTAAAACTGAACTTTGGTCTCTAAAATAAAGAGGCATCTTGTCTACAAAAATTATGCGTTTACATTGCAAAAGAGCCATTTTTCTTCCTCGTAAAAGAGGCCAGAGGGAAGTGCCACACCTGCTTTCTTTCTCAGGTTGATCACATACAACCTTCTGACACCATCTCATACAGTCAAACCATGATTCATGTCTGAGGTTCAGTCCTGTGTGGACTTGGAACTAGTCCATCCAGGTGTTTCCTATTTCTGTCTGTCACCTGTGGTTTAAAATGGGGAGAAATGTCTAGTTACATTTGCTGGGACAATTCCCTTCCAGCAGGAATCTAGGAGACCAGTGTGAAAACTGATAGTCAAAGAATCACTAAGTGGATCAGAGAACTATGGGTTTTATAAACTTTGGAATAAACTTTGTTATAACAAATATGGAAGGTATCAGTGAACAACCTGCCAGTATTTTCTTTTCTGAACAGTTGACTCCTAACCTGATGTGTTAAGGGCTGCCTTGCCAGCTCCTTCCCCTCAGAGGCTGTTCTTTCCACGAGCATTGTTTGGGTACTGAGCATAGAAATAAGAACATAGTGATTTTATGATTCCTTTTAATCTGGAGGGTGAAAACAGAAGGCCCATGTGAAATGTTGCATATTCCCATTAAAAGCTAGGCCAGAATTTGGTGGCCCATGCCATTTCATTTTTGTTCTGTATTAGCACTCTTTTTCTTCCTCTCTCTTTCACTTTCCCTGATCCATTTTCTCATCATCACTTATTCCCTTTCTGCTCCTTTTTTTTCTTTGCCTTTTGCAAATTTAGATTTGGAGGACACATGCTAGTGATTTGAGGTGGACTGGACTACAGAGAGCTGGTGTGATGGTGTGTGATGGTGTGATGGTGTGAGCCTGTCATCCCAGCTACTCAAGAGGCTGAAACAGGAGATCCCTTTAGCACAAGAGTTCAAGGTGAGCCTGGAAAAAATACTGAAACCCCGTCTCAAAAGAAGGAAGGAAGGAAAGAAACAAAGAACAAATGAATGGATGGACAGATGAAGGAAGGAAGGAAGGAAGAAGAAAGGAAGGAATGAAGAAAGGAGGGAGAAAGAAAGAAAGAGAGAGAAAGAAAGAAAGAAAGAAAGAAAGAAAGAAAGAAAGAAAGAGAAAGACAGGAAGGAAGGAAGGAGGGAGGGGGGAGAGAGAGAAATAAAGAAATAAGAGGAAGAAGAAAGAGAGAGGGAGGGAGGGACAGAGAGAGGGAGGAGGGGAGGGGAGGGGAGAGGAGAGGAGAGGAGAGGAGAGACGAGACGAGACGAGAAGAGAAGAGAAAGGGGATACCCTGATGTGGCAAAATCTTAGCCTTTAGGCTTCCACACTCGTATTCCATGTCATGGGCAGACATAACTGAGCAGTCATACCCTTGATTTTCACTTTATTCTGAAGTTGCCTTGCCATTATTCTCAACACAGTTCTCCAGGACATTCTGGTGAAAGCCTTATTCATCAATCATTAAATAAATACTCCTTGAGCATCTGTTATTCATCATTTGAAGAGTCTAGGAGACAGACTGACCCCTCAGCGCTATTGTTCCCTCTCCATCTGCCCTCCAAGCTAAGCTCTACAAGGATTGAGCGTTAGGACCAACTCACTTCCCCTGCCCATCTGCCTTCAGGCTTCCAAATGACATCAGCCTAACCTAAAAAGTTCCCCTTACATTTTCCTTCAGCTGAAAATGGTTTAACATAAAGAGCTTTGCACACACAAGACTGGAAACACACACAGTGGAATTTCTCTTATGTCCTCATTTCTCAGTCTCCACATCTTCCCGTCATGTGACTTCCTTCTTGAGGAAGATTTGAACAAAAGACTGAACTGCGCTTGGTCTCTCTAGGTTAACTACTGGCAGATTTCATATTTCTAAATTTGTTACATTATTCGGTAACATAAAACCAATCTCACATTCAATCTTTTCCTTTTACCATGCGATATTCAGATAAACTTTGAGCTAAAGCAAAGTAAAAATTGCCACCATTTTTCTTTCCACCTGAAATAACCATGAGTAAGTTAAGATGAAAGAAGCACTTTAAGTGGTTCTTCCATCACAGAATTGTGTAGAGTTGAGAGCTTTGGGTCCTCTATTGAAATATTCCTATTGCGTCTTCTATTTGTTGGTAATCTCAATATAAGATTAAGAGCAAAGCCTGGATTGTGAGTCTATTCAGTCTCTAGACTTTGTTTTTGCTTTGCTAGTCACTCAAATATCTCAACTGCTAGAATGACAAATATGGATGGGAAATAGAGATTTCAGAACTGAAATATAGACAACATTCTAGCCCAGTAGGTAACTTTGCACAAGTCCTGAAGTTTCCCCAAGTCCTCATCTTACCAACTGTGAAACACAAATAGGAGCTTCCTCTATACAGTAGATGCAGTTGCTAAGTGGATTGGCTGCAATCCTCCATGTAAAGCTCTACAAGGTCAGACAGGAGCTCAATGTGTATCAGCTCTCAGCTTTGCTGAGCTTGCTGTGCAGTCTTCAGGATGGGAGTGGGGGAAGAGGCATGTTAGAGAGTCTAAGGAACTTGACTTTCTCCCTGGTTACCTATTTGATGGTATGGGACATCGTATTGACTCAGAAAGACCACCTGAATATTGTTTACTCATATCCTAAACAAAGCCATGAATCTCTCTAAGGAAGACAATCTGATTGCATTGTCATCTGGATTAATGACACAGGTTATTAATAATTAATAATTAATAAGAAGTGATTGGTTGCAGCCAGGCACGGTGGCTCATACCTGTAATCCCAGAACTTTGGGAGGCTGAGGCGAGTGGATCACCTGAGGTCAGGAGTTGAAGACCAGCATGGCCAACATGGTGAAACCCCATCTCTACAAAAATTAGCTGGGCTTGGTGGCACACACCTGTAATCCCTTCCCTCAACTAGGGAAGTTGAGGCAGGGGAATTGCTTGAACCCGGGAGGTGGAGGTTGCAGTGAGCTGAGATTGAGCCACTGCACTCCAGGCTGGATGACAAAGAGAGACTCCTCCCCCCACCAAAACAACAAAAAGAAGTAATTAGTTGCTTTGTCAAAAAATTCATTTTAGGACTTTTTTAGAATGCGATTGACAAGCATTTTCTTTAAATGATCAGCTAGTAAATATTTTAGGCTTTGCAACTAAGTGGTTTCTACAGTAACTACCTAACTCTGCCATTATAGCACAGAAGTAGGTGATAAGAAAATGCATGCGCATGAATTTGTTCCAGTAAGTCTTTATCTACAAAAATAATTTGGGGCTCGATTTGGGGAGGAACACACAAGAAACAGAAAGAAGTGGGCATTGTGTAAACCCACAGGACACTGCAGCTTCTTTCAAGGATTTGTGAAAGATGGTGGCCACACCCTGCTGATGTTGGCAGCTCTTCAACTTGCATCCAGACAAGAAAAATATGTTACAGCTCCCCTTCTCCACCCAAAACTCCATCAATTTCTCCTCTGCCAGGGCCAGAGTCTCCTACTGTGAAGTTAAACAAATTATACCCCCTCCTCACGTTCCCAGCTCTGGGCATCATGCCTGCATTCTTGGGGTCTCTCTCTAAGGCTAGATACTGGGGAAGTGATTACTATGGCCAATGCAGTAGTTTGTAATTAAATCTTTTCTATGAAAAAAAAAAATCCTGGAAACCTAAAGAAACCTCTGTTTTCTTCACTTCTTATTGTGGACTGAAGGGTGTAAGGATAGCAAACTAGAAGAAAAGACTGTGGTGTTTTACAATTCCTCCCTCCCTTGCTCCCACCTTCAGCATGAATTCTCCTGTTCTTTGATACTACTTATCCACAGATCTAATTATCTATAGAATCAATAGAATCCTTCTTTCATGCCGTCTCTATCTCCAGGCAATTTTTTGGGGTCAGTGGGGATTCACTCAATTTTAAAGTGATTGTTAATAATTTGCCTTCACTCTCTCCAATTCAATCCTTCCTCCTTAACCTGCAAGTGAACCTCCCTAAAGTACAAATCCAATCATGTCATTCTTTGCTCAAGAGCCTTCATTGTTTTTTTGTTCATTCACGGCCTGATGACATCCAAATTCCTTATCCTGATCCTCAAGTCTGTCACCACCCGGTGATACTTAGCGAACATGACACGGAATTCAAGGGGGAAAAATATGAACAGAGGGCTATTGATTTGGCAAGAACGAGGGAAGGTGTGGTCTTACCAGCACAGTTTCAACAGATTTGTAAGGGCGGAACTCATCAGTCTCAGACAGGGGCTCAGAGGGGATTACAGCAAGGTCAGGTATTAAAAAAAGTTATGCCAGTGTAGCAGTGAAAGGAGAGAAGAAAATGGAAAAGTAGGAAGAGTAGCTGGCAATGTCAAGCAAAGGAATCCTCAAAATTAGGGAAAGTGGACCAGATTTTGAGACTGAAGCAAACACTTCAATGTTTTTCAGAGAGGGATTCTCTGAGGCAGTTGTTTTCTGCCTTGGCTGCTCACTAGATCACAGCCAGTCATTGGTAGGGCCAGAATTTAGCTGACGCCATCAGTCACAGGAAAAGACAGCTGCATGAGAACACAGGCAAAAGAAGAACAAAAGAAGAACAAAAGAAAGAACAAAGAATCCAGAATCAGGATGAGAGGGGCTTAAAGAGGGAGGCAGTGGCACAGAGGACAAAGTTGTAGAATTTTATACTTTTGCTTAAAGCAGGTCTTGTCTGTCTTTGTAAGTAGCTGTTTTCGCTCATTGAAAATAATGTAAACATTCATTTATTTATTTTACTGTCTCCAGTGTAAACAGAAGAAGGTGTTCTCTAAAATCATTCTCAGTCTTCAAATAGACTTATAAACCAGCCTGGTAAAACCTAGAAAATAGTTGCCCAACCACATCTGTAGGGCATCTGTGGCCTTCCACCCATAGTGCCTGCTGTCTGTCTGTTCTTTGAAGAGACTGATTCTTTGATCCTGCTTGGAGTGATGGGAGGGGTAAACCCACTTCTGGGAAGCCACAATGCTGTGGTATTCCCTGCTGAGAGGGCTCACCCTGAGCTTTTCTTTAAAAAGCTTTCTGAGACCAGGAATATGGGCAAGCATGGAGTCATTGGGAATCATGCATCCAATTGACTCAATTAACTTGATGTGCATTGCGACATCGAGTTATCCCTGAAAATAGCTCTGAAAATTATCCAGAGGTGATGTGACTTGGGAAAAATAAGTCACCCTGAACTTGCTTGATCTTGAAAGTGGCATTTTGTTGGCTGGGCTCAATCTCAAGGAAGAGAGGCAGATATGGCTTGGAGCCAGGCAGTTAGGTTGATGGATATTCACTGGAAAGGGCTGCCCAGATGCATCCCAGATGGTGGGAAATACCTCATCTATGGGAGGTCTTAAAAATCCAGACAAATAAAGGACACTTCAGTCTATGTGGATGTTGAAGGTTTGGGGAAGGGAAAAGGGGCAAAGAGGAGGAAGAGCTATAGGTCATGAAGTATCTGTTTATTTTACTGAATCATTAATTAGTACTGAAAATCTGAAATTAGTCTAGAAATTGTCTCTGCCAGATGAGGCAGGAAGACAGAGAAAACAACATGTTCTCTCTGTGCACTGCCTACATTATATCTTTGATCGAAGTTTCAAGACATCACTCTTCTTAAGTTGCTCATCAATAAGTTCAGACAATCGATTTAAAAGCAGTCACGCCTGGCTGGGAATGCCAAAGAATGCCTTCTTACCCATTTATTAATAGGAGATGTTTATTTCTACTATCCTGGCTTTTTTGGATAGAGATGTATTAATCATTACACAGTCATTTTGTTATGAGATGAAAGTGATTTTCTGTAAAATGGACAAAATGATCTTGGTAAAATTCATTTTTTCACAATTGTCAATTTCCTCTCTTTGTCTTCAGAGCAAAAATGGTTTTATAAAGTTGGTGGTCTTCGGCTTAAAAAAATAAAATATTGCTTAAGAGTCTTACAGAACAATTAGACTTTATTTAATATTTGAATCTACTTTAAACTGGTTTTATTAATTCTCCACATGATATGTGGCACTCTTAGTTGTAAGATATTTTCTCTTCAAATAGTTTGCAGATATTTTATAACATTCAAGAGGTTGTCTCTTCACTTTATCGATTGTTTACTTTTCTGTGCAGAAGGTTTCCAGCTTAAAGTTATTACATTTGCCCATTTATTGCTTTGGTTGCCTATGCTCCTGAGTTCTTACTAAAAAAAAAAAATCTTTGTCCAAACCAGTCCTGAAGCATTTTTTCAATATTTTCTTCTAGTAGTTTTATAGTTTCAGATCTTACACTTAAGTCTTTTATCCATTTTTTTAAATTTTTGGATGTGGTAAGAGAGGGGTCTAGTTTCATTATTCTGCATATAGATGTCTAGTTTTCCCAGCATCATTTATTGAAGAGATAGTTCTTTCCCTAATGTATGTTCTTGGTAGCTTTGTCAAAAATAAATTTACTATAAATATATGTATTTATTTCTGGGTTTTTTATTCTGTTCTATTGGTCTATATGTCTGTTGTTATGCCAGTGCCATGCTGTTTTGGTACTATAGCTTTGTAGTATAATTTGAGTCAGGTAATGTGATGCCTCCAACTTTGTTTTTCTTGATTAGGATCACTTTGACTATTCTGGGTATTTTGTGATTCCATATAAATTTTAGTATTTTTCTATTTCTATGAAGAATGTTATTGATAATTTGATAGGGTTTGCATGGAATCTGTAGATAGTTTTGGGTAGTATTGACATTTTAACAATATTGATTCTTCCAATCCATGAACATAGGATATCTTTCCATTATTTGAGTCCTCCTTCAATTTTTTTCATCAGTGTTTTACATTTTTCATTGTAGAGATCTTTCACTTCTTCAGTTAAGTTTATTTACAGGTATTTTATTTTATTCATAGCTATTATAAATGGGATTGCTTTCTTGGCTTCTTTTTCAGATTTTTCAATGTTGGCATGTAAAAATGCTACTAATTTTTATATGTTGATTATGTATCCTGCAATTTTACTAAATTTATCAGTTTGAATAGCTTTTGGTGGAGTCTAGGTTTTTCTAAATATAAGATTATATACCTACAAACAGGAATAATTTGACTTCTTTGTTCACAATTTTTATGCCTTATATTTCTCTTGTTTAATTGCTCTGGCTAGAACTTTCAGTACTATGTTGAATAAAAGTGGTGAAAGTGGGCATTCTCTTCTTGTTCCACATCTTAGAGGAAAGGCTTTCATTTTTTTCTTATTTGGTATGATACTAGCTATGAGTTTGTTGTATATGGACCTTATTATGTTGAAGTAGGTTCCTTCTATACCCAGTTTGTTGAGAACTTTTATCATGAAGAGATATGTTGAATTTTATGGAATGATTTTCACTCTCTATTGAAATTATCGTATGTTTTTTGTCCTTTATTTGTCTGATGTGATGTATCACATTTATTGATTTGCATATGTTAACCCATACTTGCATCCCTGGGATGAATCCTATTGATCATGATAAAGTATCTTTTTAATGTGCTGTTGAATTTGGTGTGCTAGTATTTTGCTGAGAATTTTTCCATCTATGTTCATCAGTGATATTGGCCTAGAGTTTCCTTTGCGTGTTGTGTCTTTGTCTTGTTTTGGTATCAGGATTATCCTAGCCTTATAGAATGAGTTTGGAAGTATTCCCTCATGTTTGATTTTTTTTTTTTAATAGTTTGGGTAGGATTGGTATTACTTCTTTTTTAAGTGCTTAGTGGAATTTAGCAACGAATAGAAGCTACTAAACTCCATCCTCTTCTACTAACACAGCAAAGAAAATGCAAGCCATCAGGTCCTGTTCTTTCCTTTGATGGGAGACTTTCTATTATTCCTTCTATCTCATTACTTGTTATTGGTCTATTGAGGTTCTGTATTTCTTCATGGTTCAATCTCAGTAGGTTGTATGAGTCTAGAAATTGATCTGTCTTTTCTATGTTTTCCAATTCATTGGCACATAGTTGCTGATGATCGTCTCTAATGATCCTTTAAATTTCTGTGATATCATTTATAATACCTCTGTTTTCATCTCTGATTTTACTTATTTGTGTCTTCTCACCTTTTTCTTAGTCCAGATAAAGTTTTGTCAATTTAGTTTATCTTTTAAAACACAAACTTTTCCTTTTACATTTTGTGCTGTTTTCTTAGTTTCAATTAACTATTTCTCCTCTGATCTTTATTACTTCTTTTCTTCTACTAACTTTGGATTCATTTTACTCTTGCTTTTCTAGTTTCTTGAGATGCATTGTTAGATTATTTATTCAAAGTCTTTTACAATTTTAATGTAGATGTTTATTTTGATATAAACTTCCCTCTTCGTACTGCTTTTGCTATGTCCTATAGATTTTGTACATTGTGCTTCCATTTTCATTTGTTTCAATACATTTTTAAATTTACTTCTTATTTATTGACTCAATGGTCATTCATGAGCAGATTGTTTAATTTCTGTGTATTTTATAGTTTAGGTCAATTTGGTCTATAGTGCAGATTTAGTCTAATTTTTCTTTCTTCATTTGTAGTCTAGATAATCTGTACCATGGTGAAAGTGGGGTGTTGAACTCCCAACTATTACTGCACTGGGGTCTGTCTCTCTATTTAGCTCTAATAATATTTGCTTTAGACATTTGAGTGCTTCAGCATTGGGTGCACACATATTTACAACTGTTATGTCCTCTTGCTGAATTGACTCCTCTATCATTATATAGTGACCTTCTTTGGTTTTTTTTTTTACAGGTTTTGTCTTAAAATCTATTTTATCTGATATAAGTATAGCTACTCCTGCTCTTTTTTGTTTTCCATTTTTATGAACTATCTTTTTCCATGCCTTCATTTTCAGTCTATATGTGTCTTTATATGTGAAACGAGTTTCTTGTAGAAAGAATATCTTGTAAAACAAGTCAGATCTTGTTTTTACAGTGGGCATAGTCATCATGTCCTCAGATAAAAACAGGTATACTGATTCCCTGTGTACTAGGTGCTAACCCTGCTCAAGCATGGGTATAGCCTTTGCATAGGTATAGCCATCCATTGATCTACTTCCCTGGATGTGGCTCAACCTAGAAAACTTAGGGACCTGTTGAAAGTTCCACTATTATCTTCACTTTTCCACCTTCATGTGCCAAAATTAAATTATTAGAGCACTTAATGCAAAATGTGATATAGGCATATATAAAATCATTTTCCAAATTTTGCATATAAATTAATCAAGATATATAGTGATAAACAGAACTGCCAATCAGCAATCAGTGCTGAGTCAGGAGTGTTTAGCCTATGCCCAGAGTCCTAGAGTATATTAAACCCCATCCTCTTCTACTAACACAGCAAGGAAAATGCAACTTCTTAAAACACAGAATTTACTGTTGCATATCCAGGGCCTTTCATTCCCAGCCATGGTGCTAAGCTTCTGCAGCAGGCTAGAGACCGATAAAATATTATAGAATATAATTGAAATATGCAGACAATTTTCCCATAGTACACCACATAAAGTACATTTTTTTGTTTAAAAAATACATCACCAATACAAAAATGTTAATCACGAGTAGTTACAAAAAGAGAAATATGTGATATTGCCCAAGAATTTGTCTTTAATTTATGAACCTCTGTTATGACCAATTAATCTCTGAACCTTTGTTGTTCATAAGAAATTTTGTACGGGGATATGCATCTTATACACCCATATCCTACAGATGATTTGAATATCAAAATAAAAGGTATTCTGGTCTTCTGTAGAGATAGGGCTTTCTGACTTAAAGGCTACAACATTCTTTTCTGAAGATTATGTTTTTCATAATTAAGGAGCTTTTGAATATTATATAATAAAGCATTTCTGCTCATTGTGATATCAACTCCAAGTAGTATTTCTCTTCAAAGATTCTAATAATCAGTGACCATAAAAGCATTAAACACCCAACCAAATGAAATGAATGGCACTTAGGAAGTTACTTCTCTCTCAATGTCAGTATAGTCATCAGCTAATATCCTTTGTTTTAAACTGAAGCCAAGAGAGGTCTCAATGGGGTCACTAAAAAGAGTTAGCTAAAAACAAAACAAAAAACAAAAACAACAAAAAACTTTACATGAAACCCAGGCTTGCAACCCCATCTCAAACTTCTCAACAAAATCCTATCCGATAACTGTAAATCAGTTGTCTTCCGAAATAACTTTCCCTTTCATCTCCAAGCTCCCTGAAGTTGGATTCTACTCACAGGGATATGGAGTATTTATTAGAAGCAGAACTCCTCACATTGTAGTGCCTACAGTTATCTAAAAGGTTTGCTGTAAGATTTTTAGCAACTGAACACTCATGGGGATTTGAAATTTTCCCTTCTGAATACAGAGGGAGGTGGGGGGAATATACAAAATGCCTTTTACTGGATATAATCTCTTGAAAATTCCCATGATTTCAGGCCTAAGATTATGGAAGTCAGAATCCTACCAGAAGATTAAACAACAGAAGTGTGCTTTCTGCCTCAGCTTCCTTTCCTTGTTTGGTATTTTAAATCTGAATCCTCTAGTATTCCTCTGTATCTTGTAGTAAGTTATAAGGGAAACAGCCAAATTCAGACTTTCTTGTGGCCCCAGAGGTTCCATTCTTTATGGATGATTTTACCAACCACTTCCTATTTGTTAATTATTGGAAAAACAACTTTGTAACAGGGACTTGGCCTATTAAACAAGCCAAAAATGTTAATAGTAAGACAGTTGGAAATGCAAAAATCAGGGACTAGATTATG
This sequence comes from Trachypithecus francoisi, assembly GCF_009764315.1. Classification (NCBI taxonomy): domain Eukaryota; kingdom Metazoa; phylum Chordata; class Mammalia; order Primates; family Cercopithecidae; genus Trachypithecus; species Trachypithecus francoisi. The sequence goes on along the minus strand of NW_022681473.1, from coordinate 14,248,237 downwards.
TCACCAACAGTGGGCCAGTTTCTGATTCTCTTTTCTGGTGTCATGGTAGAGATAAGATGGAAAAACAAAGACACTATAGGAATAGCATACAAGGAATTGTCTAGGAATACCTAGCTAGAAAACTGGTCAACCAAATCTTAACTTAGCAGACATGTTAAGCATTCCTGTTACAACAAATTTCATCTGTGTGACTTTAGCAAGCCTTTAACCTGATATGAATATTTGGCTTCGGACAAATGCATAAATGAAGAAATTAATCCAAAATTTCCAAAGGTGAAAGAATAGGTTAAATGTGAGTTTTCGCTTAATTGGGAAATTATTTTTAAAAAGATCTCTCTGTATTAATAGTAATCCTTCTTCTACCTAAAATAAGATACTATGAGAAGACTTGCTAGTCTCCTGGAAGCCCTGACCAGTAATAGCATCTCTGGTTCTTGAGGTAGTGCCATGTTAGATAGAAATTGAATATTCAAGGTGAACTGTCCCATTGCCACAACTAGCTACAAAAAATACTTGTGGTTTGCCTGGCCTATTGATTTATTAGAGTACAACTAATAAAGAATGGTTATTAAATTTGAAGATACCTTTTATGCATTTGCCTGATTTTGTGCCAGCCCTGAGATTATATAAGGAGCAACTGCAATTCTGCCAACAATTAGGAGAGTTGAAAATAAATGTTTAGCTATTCTTCCCACACTATTTACACATCTGAAACAAATTCCATTATTTCATTCCATAACACCAGGAGAAGATTCTCTTCTTCCATCTGTTTAGGGCGTCTTTGATTTCCTTGTTCCTCAAGCTGTAGATCACTGGATTTAACATGGGGATTATAACTGTATATAAGACTGATGCCAACTTGTTTTGGCTCAGGGAATCACCAGCATTAGGATATATATAAACAAAGATACCTGAGCCAAAGAAAAGGATCACTGCTGTCAAGTGAGAAGCACAAGTGTTGAAAGCTTTGGCTCTGCCTTCAGCTGAGGTGATCTTCAGAATGGTGGCAATGATATAACCATAAGATATCATGATAACTAAAACTGACATGAGTCCAAAGATCACTGTGAGAACAGAGGTCATGACTTGAAAGAAAAAGGTGTCAGAACAGGATAGAATCAGCAGCTGGGGCAGATCACAGAAGAAATGGTTGATGACGTTTGGCCCACAGAAATGGAGCTGAAGCAAAGCACAGAGTTGGATAAATGAGCCTAAGAATCCAGTTATACAAGATCCTGCCACCATCTGCATGCAGAGGGTGGGAGACATGATGGCCCTGTAGAGCAGAGGTTCACAAATGGCAGCACATCGATCATAAGCCATGGCTGCCAGAAGACAGCACTCAGTTAGACCTAGGCTAGAAAAGAAAAAGTACTGCATACTGCACCCCATAAAGGAGATGAATTTATGCTTCTTGAAGAAGTCTGAGAGCATCTTGGGGGCTATAGTGGAAACATAGCAGATGTCCAGAAATGACAGATTACTAAGGAAAAAGTACATAGGTGTATGCAGATGGGAGTCCATCCTGATAAGGGTGATGAGGCTCATGTTCCAGGACACTGTCAGGAGGTAGATCCCTAGGAATATTGGAAAGAGGAAAATAGCGAGCTTTGGAAATTCAGAGAATCCCAAGAGAATGAACTTTGTAATTGTTGTATTGTTCCTTTCCTCAGTCATTGCACTGGTGATTCTAGTATCTGTAGGAAAAAGAGCATAAATCTCTAAGTCAGTTGTTATCCCAATTTCTATTGAAATAAACTACCTTGTATCCACACTGAACATAGAGCCAAGCAAAATATTGATCCAATTTAGAGGAAATAACCCTGATTAACCTTGGCCCTTACCCTAGAACTTAAAGTATAACAAAAAATGTTTTTTAAAAAAATGCATAAGCAAAAAAAAAAAAAAAAAAGAACTACAATGGTTCTGTGCATCAGTTTTTCCACATGTAAAAGAGGATGACTACACTTTTCATTGTGTATCAGGCTCTTACGAGAACAAAAGAAAGTATAAGAACATTTGGAAGGGACTTTTATTTAAAAGACACTTTGGAAACGTTAGCATATCGCTAATGGAATTACAATCCTGTGCATAAGTCACTGACTAAGAGCATGGACTTAGATGTCACACTGCTGTTTTTGGATTGTGGTTCTGCTACCTACAAACTGTGTATCTTTGTGCTTGTTATTTCGTCAGTAAAACAGGGATAGTAAACCTGTCTCAGGTTTTAACTGAGGTTATGTATGGTATCTGTCATGCACATAGCAAGAATAGTATGAAAGTGGTGTCATTAGGGGATATCTTTCTAGTATAATTTTGAAGCACTCTTTTGATTTGTGAAAAACTTAAATTTAAATGTTTAATGGGGTCATATAGGTAACATTCTCTGACTACAGTGTTATTAAGTTAAATATCAGTAGCAAATTGATAATTAGAGAAACGTCATAATTGAAAACTTACATATTTTGAAATTATTCATGAACATTATTAATATTAAATAACGTTAAATCTAATGAATAATTATGGAAATGCAAATTAAAACAGTGGATACAATTTCACACTTGCCATTTTGACAAAAATTAAGAAGTGGGGCAATATCAAGCGTTGACTAGAACATAAAATAAATGGAATCCTCATCCCCTGTTATTGGAAGTGCAAACTACTATGATGGCTTTGGAAAGCAGGCCAGTAACCTTTAATATGGAAGAATATATAAACACAATATAACCCTCAAATTCCAATGCTAAGTGTATTCTCTAGAAAACAAAATCCTCTATAAAACAAAAACTCAAATAATAGATACAAGGGCTAATAGAGAGTTGAGTCCAAGTGTGGTGCTCTATTTTGAGGCCACTGAAACCCTTTCAAAGGTGGTCTGAAAGATCAACTTTCTGCCTGGGTAAAAAAATCCATTCAAAGGCAAGATAGACTAGTGGATGTAACTATGTGTGCTAAGTTCATTGATATAGTCTTCAATTTGACAACTAGCCTTTAAGAAACTGCCACCTGCAGAGTTTTGGTATAGTATTAAAGAAGTTTATACACGACTCTCTGAAAAGACTGTTAAAATACTCCTTCTTTTTTGAATTACATATCTATGTGAGACCAGATTTCCTAATCTACCTCAACCAAAACTGTATATTGCAACAGATTAAAAGAGAAACAAATATAAGAATCCAGCTGTCTTCTATGAAACAGACTTTTATGACATTTTCAAAACTGTAGAACAATGCTACTCCTCACAAGCTATTTTTTTTAGAAGTGTTGAATAATCTTTAATATTACACATAAACCATACTAAAATGCTTTTCAATAAGTAAAAGGAACCATTTTAAATACAGGGAATTATAATTAGATTGGCATCGTTAAGGCTGAAATTCTAGACATTGCTACCTTATTTATCTTCAACCCTTGCCTTTAAGAGGCAAATGAACACAAAACACAGGTGAATCTTGCTTGGTTCTGAGACAGTGAAGGAATTTCCCCAGTATTTAAATATATTCACATAACCAGCTATATAAATCTAAATATAAAACCAATCTCCAGTAAGTTTTAAGATGGCACTCACCATCTTTGCGAAAAGTTGAACATTACTAACAAAGTCTAATCATATCTTTAGAAGGGGTAAACAGTGATGGCATTTACTGAATTGGAATTACTATTAAAATTCAAAAACTGAACATATTCATTTAACCACAACCCAGTCTTAGTTTTAAATCAGGACTGCCCAAAAAAATATTCTGTCAGTCATTCATGATCTGAATTCTGGTGTATGAGATCTATTAAAGTATGGTACACATAAAAAAGTCATGAGACATTTGTTTTGTAATAAATAAGGCAGCAGCCAATTATTATTCATTAGTAGCTTTTTTGAGATAAGCTATCAAGTCTGCCCTTTCTTCCTTCTTCTTAATGCCGACAAAGATCATTTTTGTTCCAGGGATGTACTTCTTGGGATTCTCCAAATACTCCATCAGTGTATCCTCTCCCCAGGTGATGCCTTTGTTCTTATTGGCGGCTGTGTAAGAGTATCCAGGGGCCTGACCTGTCTTCCGCCCGAAGAGACCATGGAGATTTGGCCCAGTCTTGTGCTTGCCTCCCTTTTCAACGGTGTGGCACTGGGAACACTTCATAATAAAAATCTTCTTGCCTTTCTCAACATCACCTATATTTAATTCTCTTTTTAGTCGCTGGCGCAACAAAGATTCCCGCTCCGAAGCAGGACGTCCCCACTCTCTACAAGCTATTTTTGTTTTGGATAATTATAGATAGATAATTTTATTAAAATATTTTAATCACATTAACCCATTTATGCCTGAGGTTGCAATTTTTTTAATCTGAAAAATCAGACCTTTGCGATGACCTTGAGCAGTAGGATATAAATGACTCCCACATGCAGTGTAAACTAGTTCAACCATTGTGGAAGACAGTGTGGTGTGGTGATTCCTCAAGGATCTAGAACTAGAAATGCCATTTGACCCAGCCATCCCATTACTGGGTATATACCCAAAGGATTATAAATTATCCTACTATAAAGACACATGCACATGTATGTTTAATGTGGCGCTATTCACAATAGCAAAGACTTGGAACCAACACAAATGCCCATCACTGATAGACTGGATTAAGAAAATATGGCACATGTACACCATGGAATACTAGGCAGCCATCAAAAAGGATGAGTTCATGTCCTCTGTAGGGACATGGATGAAGCTGGAAACCATCATTCTGAGCAAACTATCGCAAGGACAGAAAAACAAACAATGCATGTTCTCACTCATAGGTGGGAATTGAACAATGAGAACACTTGGACGCAGGGTGGAGAACATCACACATCAGGGCCTGTCGTGGGGTGAGGGGATGGGGGAGGGATAGCATTAGGAGGAATACCTAATGTAAATGACGAGTTAGTGGGTGCAGCACACCAACATGGCACATGTATACATATGTAACAAACCTTCACATTGTGCACATGTACCCTAGAACTTAAAGTATAATAATTTTTAAAAAATATTACTACCTTAAAGTAAGCACAGGGAAAAAAATAAAAATAAATAAAAAATAAATAAAATAAATGACTCCCACATGCTTAGCGTTCCAATAATGGAACACTAGGAATAATTAATATATAGTGAGTGAAGAAAATAAGCAGAACAGAACCAGTAAGTGATAAGTGGCTTAAATCTCTTAATAAGCTTGCATACTAATGGATTTTGAATATCAAAAATATAAATCAACTATAATTTTTAGAGTACTTCAATAATAATAATACGTAACAGTTATTCAGCACTTACTGTCCCAGCCATTCTTCTAATATATTTATTTAGTCTTCACAACAATCTCATTTTAATATAAAGCACAGGAAGTCAGGGATCTTTCCCATGATCTCAGTATTAATAAGTGATACAGCTGGGAACCCTCTTAGATAGACTGATACCAGGGTCCCGCAATGAACAATTACACTACACTACTAATATACATACAGTTTGTCTCTCTTTCATCTTTATTTTCCTAGTCACTATTAGCATTGCACCATTTAATTAAATTAATGAATAAGTTGTTAGAGCTTTGAGGATTCATTTGAAATCATAAATAAAATAAAAGTAGGTGGAGTCTAAAGGTCACACTGGCCCAACATAAATTGTAGCTATGGAAAATCGCCCCCTGCATCAACTATTGCAATGATTAATATCCCTTTGGCATGCAAAGATGGCCATAAATGACCATTTTTAATATTTCACAAAGTTATTAAAATTATATATTTATACAAAACAACACTATCAAGTTGCTTTAGCATAAAATTACATTAACCCCCTTTGGCTACTCTATTTTAGACTCAGCGAAAGTTTTAATTATCTCTGACAAATAAACTTGGGAAATTAACTATTGAAAAGCAGAGTACATTTGGTGTCACCATTAATCAACTTTGTGATTTGGGGCAAAGTAATTCACCTTTATGTGCCTTCATTTCTTCATCTCTAAAGGAAGAATCATCATCACTTCATATGCTTTTGCAAGGACTTAACTATGATATGTAAAATAACAACTAGGCTGTCAAAAATGAGAGTTGTTATACTAATACTGAATAATAATAACTATATCTAAAGGTAGTTTGCTAACTAAAATACATTTTTATAGGTAGAATGGGATATTTGGTGGTAAAAATATTAGGTTCCATGGTCCAGATGATAAGCTATCAGGAAAACTCCACGCCCCCCCATTCCACTTTACTCACTGGCTTGAAGCACTGTAAGGTTATTTTTTTCAGCTCCAATACCTTGGTTTCTGTTAAAATTAATATTATTCTATGAGAGTGGGGAAGAGGGATCATGAGTTTTCCAAAAACAAACAAAAACAGATGTTGAGCCTTGATGCATGAGGTCTTTGTCAAGTGCATATAAGAGCAGGGTTACAGCAGAAAGAAGAAAAAAGGAAAGGGTTTCAAGCATGGAAGCCAAGTTTCCCCCATTCTGATTTCACCCACCCAAATGTTCATGCAGGTGTTTGGCTCCTGACAGGTGTATCTTGGTGAAATTCTGGGAGGTACTGCTGCCACGCTGCCTTCCACTGAAGTGTGCTCTCCTCCCCAGATGAATGTCGTGTTCTTTCAAAAATTAGAGGCCACAAGCATCATAATACAAGTGTTCAGCTTCCCCTAGGCTCCGTGCTTTGGCCATGGCTCTGTGCTTTGGCCATTGCTGCAAGAAAGGTGTTTACAACTAAAGAATCTCTTAAATGTTTCCTTTGGGTGTGGGGAGAGAAGAGGCAATTAACAGAAAGCACCATTAATTATTCTCTAGAATGATGAGAAACACTAGAGAAAACACAGATAAATATTCCCAGTTGATCCCATTTCTTTACACAACAGTGTGCCCCTCATCACCTAATTGAATCAAGTTCTAATTTTTCTTTTCATACTTTTAGAATCATGATATCTGGGAGGGACTTTCAAGGTAGGGTGACCATTACATATATTACCTAAACTGGAAAACTTGAAAAAGGGAGTTATTAATAATCTTGTCAGGACAGCAAACATAAACAGAGATTGTTTCAGGCAGATGATTGTTTGGTCACCAACATTTTAAGCCAAAACCTGCTATTTATTGTGTCTTTTGTGATTATGTGCTCTGGCTCTGAACAGACTTGCTTGGGGTTGAATTTTGACTTTGTTGCTTATGAGATATGGGCCCTCGATCATCTTTCTTAATCTCACTATGCCTCAGTTTATTAATCAGTAAAAGGTAGGACATAAGAGGGTTATCTTATAGGGTTGTGATGAATTCAAATGAGATACCTGGAAAGTACCTTGACGTACTCAATAAATGTTAGCATTTTGTTTTTGTTAATGATATTATTGTTTTAATTTCTCCATTTTCTGTTCATATTTCTATAAAAAACTGTGCTCATTTTATAGGTATAGTTTTTTAAATTCAGCTTTTGTTATATGACATTGTAAGTTTTTAAAACTTTGTAAATTCTACTTCAAAATTTAATAGTTATTTTACTCTTGAACTCTTGTATTTTGTCTTGTTAATAACATTAATGCAACCCAGATGTTCCTGGTCTCATTAACCTTAACTGTAATATCATGTCATATTAGCTTTTTATTTATAACTTTTTTTTCTTTTTCTTTTTATTATACTTTAAGTTCTAGGGTGTATGTGCACAACGTGCAGGTTTGTTATATGTGTATACATGTGTCATGTTGGTTTGCTGCACACATTAACTTGTCATTTACATTAGGTATTTCTACTAATGCTATCCCTCCCCCATCCCCCCACCCCACGACAAGCCCCGGTGTGTGATGTTCCCTGCCCTGTGTCCGAGTGTTCTCATTGTTCAATTCCCACCTATGAGTGAGAATATGCGGTGTTTGTTTTTCTGTCCTTGCGATAGTTTGCTCAGAATGATGGTTTCCAGCTTCATCCATGTCCCTACAAAGGACATGAACTCATCCTTTTTGATGGCTGCCTAGTATTCCATGGTGTACATGTGCCGTATTTTCTTAATCCAGTCTATCATTGATGGACGTTTGTGTTGGTTCCAAGTCTTTGCTATTGTGAATAGTGCCAAAGTAAACATACACGTGCATGTGTCTTTATAGTAGCATGATTTATAATCCTTTGGGTATATACCCAGTAATGGAATCGCTGGGTCAAGGATCTAGCTCTAGATCCTTGAGGAATCACCACACTGCCTTCCACAATGGTTAAACTAGTTTACACTCCCACCAACAGTGTAAAAGCATTCCTGTTTCTCCACATCCTCTCCAGCACCTGTTGTCTCCTGACTTTTTAATGATCGCCATTCTAACTGGTGTGAGATGGTATCTCATTGTGGTTTTGATTTGCATTTCTCTGATGGCCAGTGATGATGAGCATTTTTTCATGTGTCTGTTGGCTGTATGAATGTCTTCTTTCGAAAAGAGTCTGTTTATATCCTTTGTCCACTTTTTGATGGGGTTATTTTATTTTTTTCTTGTAAATTTGTTCAAGTTCTTTGTAGATTCTGGATATTAGCCCTTTGTCAGATGGGTAGATTAAAAAAATTTTCTCCCATTCTGTAGGTTGCCTGTTCACTCTGACGGTAGTTTCTTTTGCTGTGCAGAAGCTCTTTAGTTTAATTAGATCCCATTTGTCTATTTTGGCTTCTGTTGCAATTGCTTTTGGTGTTTTAGACATGAAGTCCTTGCACATGCCTATGTCCTGAATGGTATTGCCTAGGTTTTCTTCTAGAGTTTTTATGGTTTTAAGTCTAATATTTAAGTCTTTAATCCATCTTGAATTAATTTTTTATAAGGTTTAAGGAAGGGATCCAGTTTCAGCTTTCTACATATGGCTAGCCAGTTTTCCCAGCACCATTTATTAAATAGGGAATCCTTTCCCCATTGCTTGTTTTTGTCATGTTTGTCAAAGATCACATGGTTGTAGATGTCTGGTGTTATTTCTGAGGATTCTGTTCTGTTCCATTGGTCGATATCTCTGTTTTGGTACCAGTACCATGCTGTTTTGGTTACTGTAGCCTTGTAGGATAGTTTGAAGTCAGGTAGCGTGATGCCTCCAGCTGTGTTGTTTTGGCTTAGGATTGTCTTGGCAATGCGGGCTTTTATTCTTTTTGGTTCTATATGAACTTTCAAATAGATTTTTTCCAGTTCTGTGAAGAAAGTCATTGGTAGCTTGAAGGGGATGGCATTGAATCTATAAATTACCTTGAGCAGTATGGCCATTTTCACAATATTGATTCTTCCTATCCATGAGCATAGAATGTTCTTCCATTTGTTTGCGTCCTCTTTTATTTCACTGAGTATAGTTTGTAGTTCTCCATGAAGAGGTCCTTCACAGCCCTTGTAAGTTGGATTCCTAGATATTTCATTCTCTTACAATTGTGAATGGGAGTTCACTCCTGATTTGGCTCTCTGTCTGTTATTGGTGTGTAAGAATGCTTGTGATTTTTGCACATTGATTTTGGCTGAATTTGCTTATCAGCTTAAGGAGGTTTGGGGCTGAGATGATGGGGTTTTCTAAATATACAATCATGTTATCTGCAAACAGGGACAATTTGACTTTCTCTTTTCCTAACTGAATACCCTATATTCCTTTCTCTTGCCTGATTGCCCTGGCTAGAACTTCCAACACTATGTTGAATAGGAGTGGTGAGAGAGGGCATCCCTGTCTTGTGCCAGTTTTCAAAGGGAATGCTTCCAGTTTTTGCCCATTCAGTATGACACTGGCTGTGGGTTTGTCATAAATAGCACTTATTATTTTGAGATACGTTCCATCAATGCCTAGTTTATTGAGAGTTTTTAGCATGAAGGCCTGTTGAATTATGTTGAAGGCATTTTCTGCAACTATTCAGATAATTATGTGGTTTTTTATTTTGGTTCTGTTTATGTGATGGATTACCTTTATTGATTAACGTATGTTGGACCACTCTTGCATCCCAGGGATGAAGCCAACTTGATCATGGTGGATAAGCTTTTTGATGTGCTGCTGAATTTGGTTTGCCAGTATTTTACTGAGGATTTTCGCAAGGATGTTCATCAGGGATATTGGTCTAAAATTCTCTTTTATTGTTGTGGCTCTGCTAGGCTTTGGTATCAGGATGATGCTGGCCTCATGAAATGAGTTAGGGTGGATTCCCTCTTTTTCTGTTGATTAGAATAGTTTCAGAAGGAATGGTACCATCTCCTCTTTGTACCTCTGGTAGAATTAGGCTGTGAATCCATCTGGTCCTGGACTTTTTTTGGTTGGTAGGCTATTAATTATTGCTGCAATTTCAGAGCCATTATTGGTCTATTCAGCGATTCAACTTCTTCCTGGTTTAGTGTTGGGAGGGTGTATGTGTCCAGGAATTTATCCATTTCTTTTAGAAAGCCTGGTTAGCTGCCTCAGTCTGCTTCTTGGCCATTGAAAGCTGATGGCCCAAGGATTCTTTCAATTTTCAAATAGTGAAATTTTTATTAGTCCAGATTAATAGTGTACTTCTTATCTACTTATTCAAGTCAACTGCATAAAGCAATAGCCAGCCACATTCATAATTTTTTTCCAGACCTATCTCTCTTTCTCTCTCCCTCTCTACCTCTACCTCTATGCCTATCTCTGTCTCCATCATCATCTCTATATCTATCTATAGCTCTCTATCTTCTTTTAATTTCAAATACCCCAAGGCTATCAGCCTTCTCTGGGAGAGCCACTCTACTTAAACTTATTTTCTGTAAGCCATTTTGTCAAACTTAAAATATTTACTTCTTTACATCATCTTCAACCATTTAGAGCTTTTGGCAGAGGACTCTGATGACCATAATCTTGCTTTGCTCCTTGCTGCAAGTCTGAGTTTTATTGGCCTTTTTTACTTCGACTGGGTGGAAATGAAAATCAGTTTTCTCTTCTAACTCTAAAAGTCCCCACATTTCTCAACTCCTTCTATATTTTCTTTCATTCTTGCTTACAAACTGACCAGTTGTTTTGTGTGTTTGTCTGCCTTTTGTAGAACCTTGTTATATGCATCTAAGAACCACTTAATGCTACAAGCATTCTGTTTTCTTACATAATCTCCCTTCCAAGTTATCACAGGTAACAGTTGTACCAAACGTTTTACTGTACCAAAGATGAATTGCTGTGTTTCCAGTTGGCAATAACAGATTCTTTGATACCTACTGCTTGCCCCTAAATAAACTTACAAATGTTAACACTTTTTTTTACGATAGCACACTACTACTTATACAAATTTCCTTAACAGTTATAATAGACTGAGTACGCTATAGTAGAAAACAATCCAAAATAGATTTATTTCTTGCTAACACTACACGCCCATCTTGGGTCCTCTGGGAGAGCTTCTCCTGCATCATCATGTTCCTTGTGAGTCAGTTACGAATGGAAGCCTCAAGAAAGGAGAAGGTATAAAACACATACACAAAAAGCCTCTGCCTGGAAATGAGACGTGTCACATCTTCTCACATTTCTTTTTCTAGAGCAAGTCACATGGACTTCAAAGGTATGAAGAACTACAGTACAATCTCAGGGAGTGTAAGGGAAGCAGATTTTGATGCAGAGCTACATAGTCTATTCTGGGTTTCATAAGTCTTATTTCCATTTTTCATTCACTGTTCTCCATGTGTTATGTCCACAGCTCCAAAAGGCACCCCATAATCAATAAGGCCAGGAGAATATTCTCTTCCTCCATCTCTTCAGGGCATCTTTGATTTACTTGTCACTCAGGCTGTAGATCAATGGATTCAACTTGGGGATCATCACAGTGTATACAATAGAATCCACCTTGTTTCCACTCAGAGAAGCATCAGAGTGAGAGCACAAATAGACAAAGATTCCTGAGAAGTAGAAGAGAGTCACTGCTATCAGGGGAGAACACCAATGTTGAAGACCTTAGACCTGCCTTCAACTGAGATGATCTTCAGAATGGTAGCAACGACATAACCATAAAATATCATGATAACCAAGACAGAAGTGAGTCCAAATACCACCGTAAGCATGGAGGTCATGACTTGACAGAAAAAGGTGTCAGAGCAAGATAGGATCAACAGTTGGGGCAGGTCACAGAAGAAATGGTTGCTATTTGGCCCACAGAAATGGAGCTGAAGCACAGCACATAGTTGGATAAATGAGCCAAGGATAATAGTTATACAGGTTCCAACCACTATGTGCACACAGAGGTTGGGGACATGGATGGCCATGTAGAGCTGAGGGTTACAAATGGCAGCATATCAATTACAAGCCATAGCTTCCAGAAGACAGCACTCAGTCAGACCCAGGCTAGAGAAGAAGTATTGCATGGTGCACCCCATAAAGGAGATGAATGTTGGCGATGATATAACCATAAGATATCATGATAACCAAGACAGACGTGAGTACAAAGATTACTTGAGCATAGAGGTCATGACTTGAGAATAAAAACAAAACAGTACGAGAACAGGATAGAATCAGCAATTGGGGCAGGTCACAAAAGAAATGGCTGCTATTTGTCTCACAGAAATGGAGCAGAAGCTAGGCACATAGTTGAATAAATGAGCCAAAGAACCAGTTGTACAAGATCCTGCCACCACTGGCATACATAGAGTGGGCGACACGATGGCCATGTAGAGCAGAGGATCACAAATGGCAGCACATCGATCATAAGCCATGGCTGCAAGAAGACAGCACTCAGTCAGATTCGGCCTAGAGAAGCACTGCATGGTGCACCCCATAAAGGAGATGAATTTTTGCTTCTTGAAAAAGTCTGAGGGCATATTGGAGGCTATAGTGGAAACACAGCAGATGTCCAGAAAAGACAGATTACTAAGGAAAAAGTACACAGGTGCATGTAGATGGGAGTTCCTCCTGATAAGGGTGATGAGACTCACATTTCAGGACATGGTCAGGAGGTAGATCCCTAGGAACATTGAAAAGAGAAAAATAGTGGTCTTTGGATATTCAGAGAATCCCAAGAGAATGAACTTTGTAATTGTCGTACTACTCCTTTCCACAGTCATTGCACTGGTGATTCTAGAATCTGTATAAATCTCTAAGTCAGTTGTTACTCCAATTTCTGTTGAAATAAACCACCATGTATCCAAAATGAACACAGAACCAAGTGAAATACTGAACCAAGTTAGAGGAAATAGCCCTGATTAGTGCTCCCCACCAACACACGTTAACAAATCAGTCAAACTAAAAGTCTCAGCCCAGTGAAAGTAACTTGAAGAATGAAGGGAAATACAACATGTTTTTGGACAGGCCAAACAGAGACACTGATAAAAGGCATTCTTGAAGAAGTTTGTACTTTGGGCAAAAGGAAAGTGATTTTAAATGGAAGGTGATGAGACATAGTAAGAGTGAAAAGCATAGGAAGTAGAAATATATAATAAAGTCCAAAAATACACATTATATAAAACTGGTAATAACATATTTTATGTGGCGAGAAAATTATATGAAATTAAAATACAAATAAAAATCGTGCACAAATTAAGGGATAATTAGAATTAAAAATATCAAAAGTCCTTGAATCACACAGGAAAATGATAAAAATATTGATTAAAGTTAAAATTTGATAAGATATACACATAATTAAGTTTCTGGGGTAATCATGAAAGTAATAGAAATAGAATGTGCACATTCAACAAGTAGAGGAGAAAATGTAAAAATAATTCTAATCTATCCAACAAGGCCAAGAAATAATGAAAATAAAAACAAAATAAATCTTTATAAAATTCATCAAAAATAACCAAATAAAAATAAGGGAACAACTGAAACAAATTGCATATGAAGGAAATACACCTAAAAACTATTGTCCAATAGGTGATGAAAACAAGATTTCTACATATGGCCATGAAATCCAAACAGTTAATTTTTTAAAACCTGTAATACAAAAAGTTAAAACAGAGATACGAAAGCTTAAGACAGAAATGAAAAGATAACAGAAGAGGATGAAAAATGCATTGGCATAACTCAGCTATGAAGGAGAAAAAATTACACCACAGAAACGCAAAAATGAAATCTGTGTGGGAGTAGCAATGAGGACAAAAATAAGCTACTAAAAACAGCAAATGATGTAGAAAATAGGCTTCAAGAAAAGTGAGAAAAATGAAATTTGGAAAGAAAAAGGAGCTTTTAAAAATAGAGGGAAAGAGGAGGAGGAGCTTTAAGATGGCTGACTAGAGGCATCTGTTACTCTCCTCCACCACAAAGAAGAACCAAAATAGCAAGTAGATAATCACACTTCAAGAAGATTGTCTAAGAAAGAACACTGGAATTCTACAGAGAAGTAACAGGAAATACCTATGGCAAGGAAGGAGAGGGAAGCAAGGGATCTGCTGGGAGCCTGCAGAGGCTCCCCAGTGTGAGCAAAGCATAAGTGAGAGAACCCCAGTGGTTCACATTTCCACCGAGAACTCCTGTAATCTTAACCACAAGAGAACCATCAATCTATGTGAGTCCTAGACTAACCTAGAGAGCTGCCTGAAGACCATTTGATGGCATTGCTCTGGAGAGGGAGCTCACACTGGATCCCACATACTCCCTGAGTCCTAAGCAGCTACAGCACAGTGCCACCTTAAAAGCCCAGCCCCTCACAGATTGCATCCTGCCCTGGGACACAACAGCCCACGTATCTCCACATCCCTGGAACCCTATGGACATACTCCATCCCCAGTCTCTGCCTCTGCTAGCTGCTGCCACCGGGTCAAAGTGTGAGCCATTGGTAGCGACCCTGATGCCCCCAGCAGTGGAGCCACTGATATGGTTTAACTCTGTGTCCATACCCAAATTTCAACTTGAATTGTAATCCCCACATGTCAGAGGAGGGACCTTGTGGGAGATGACTGGGTCATGGGGGTAGATTTTTCCTCTGCTATTCTCCTGATAGAGAGCAAGTTCTCACGAGAGTTGACATTTTAAGGTGCGTCACCTCCTCTGGCTTGCTCTCTCTCCTGCCACCATGTCAGATGTGCCTTACTTCTCCTTCTGCCGTGACTGTAAGTCCCTTGAGGCCTCCCCAGTCATGCTTCCTATACAGCCTGTGGAATTGTGAGCCAATTAAACCTCCTTTCTTTCTAGATTACCCAGTCTCCGGTATTTCTTTATAGCAGTATGAGAACGGACTAATACACAAAGTGACCAATTGTTGGCAACTGATTCTAAAATGTACATGGAAAGCCACTTCATTTCAAGCATTGATTCTGAGAATATTCCGCAATAAATCTCCTGGAGGCAAATTTTGGCTTCACAGCTTGTTTTCTGGAGTTCCAACCTTGGACAACGGCTTTTCAAAACAGGAAAGCTGAAAATTCACACATGCTTATTCCTCATGACTCAGTAATTCTACTTCTCCAGAACAACGTTGTATTCGCCTCAAATACCCATCCATGTGGAATGGATATGTAAATTTTGGTCTATACACTGAAATGCTGTATAAAAATGAAAGAAACTGTAGTTGCAGGATTACATGGAAGAAAGTTGTAACTATAACGTTAAGTAAGAGAAGCAAAACACAAAAGGATGTTTAAATAGGATTGCAAAAATTTAAAACTTAGGAAGAAGCAAAACTAAACTACTTTGGTTAGTGATACATACATAGTGAAATTATAACGTAAAGCAATAAATGGTTACATCAGATGTGGAAAGGGGCTTTTGTGATTCAGAAAGACACAGAGAGCCTCTGGGATGATGGTGTGCTGTATTTCCTGATGTTAGTTGTGGTTACACTAGTGTCTTTTAATACCATTGCAGTGTACATTTATACTTTATGTATTTTGTATGTGTGTAGAAATTTTACAATAAAAAGCAAAAACGAGAAAAATTTAAAAAATAAATGATTTAAGTAAATGTCCTCATTGCATAAAGGCCAGTTTTGAAATAAAAAATTCCAACAGAATAAAGGAAAATAATTCACCTCATTCCAAAAGGGACCCACGTTCATTCCTGTAAATTTCTGTGAACACTTCCAATAGTCCAAATACTCTAGAGCAGAGGAGATGAGTTTTTGCAAGAATCAACAGACTCTGTCAGGACCTACAAAGCTTTGTTTAGGTTGAACCATTCCAATCTAAACAAATGGAAAGAACAATGTTGGATTTTCTTATTGCTGGAAAATACTATCACCTTCCTGGTATTAATGGGAATTTTCAGATGTTGTTTTGTTCATCTTCCTGCCTTTGAACAGGCTTAAATTAACACCATCCGAGATTTTTCTGGAAAAATATACATATTAGACATTTTGGGGATCCAATAATATGTTAGGTTTTGGCTTTTTAAAGTTAAAAAATAATGTAAGAGGTCAAAAGAGATATGCAGGCCCAATATCAATTATTGGTAAGTCACCTCCTATATCAATAATTACTATATTTATTAATTGCCAGAGCCTACAAAAATAGCAGCAAGCCATTATCAATATTTCAAATGCTAATAGAAATATGTACATTTATTCTAATGTACACTATACAGAGAAATTAAACCATTAAATTCCTTTGCTTTCTATGAGAATAACAGCACTTTACTGTGGTTTCTCTATGTCACACTAGGAATATTTTATTGTTTTTGATGAATAAAAATAGAGAAATTTATTATTAAGAGGAAAGTTAAATTTCAATATTTGTTTATGCTATGACTTTTAGATTACTTAATTCCTCTGAGCTTTATTTTAATCTTATATAAAATGATAATAATGCCTACCTCACAGGGTCGTTTAAAGCTCTTAGTTAAGATAGGAAATAGAACCTAATACAAGAGCAGACTCTTGATTAATAGTTGTTACAGTAAGAGTTTATTATTGTACTATTATTGTTAATAATTATTATTACTTAAATGGTTGTTTTGAGGGTAAATCTTTCATGGCTGGGGTTAATAATAGCAAAAAGGGGAATCATCTGGTAATGTGGAATTTGGAACCATGGTCCTACCTGGTGTGGTCTCAGGAAATCTCTACTCTCCATTACCACTCCACATCCTGGGTAATGCTTAACATTCCACACAAGAGGTTTCACTTTTAGCTAAGAGTGGTGTCTATTAAAACATAAGTAACTACTTTGGGTAAGTGAAGGTAATATGACAAAACAACAAATAATAGGTATTGGAAAAGGGAAGATAGGTAATAAGAGGGAGGAGCAAACATTGTTACTTGAAGCCCACTCATGGGTTAGGAGAGCAAGACAAAAGAGGAAAGGGAAAAACAAAGAACAGTGTGGAGCAAGTGTTGATGGTGAACTGGAGACACCGAAGACAAATTGTTCTTGGATGCCTCTGCCAACATTACTTACAAAGATATCCTTCACAATTCTGTGCCTGTGTGGAACCTGGGAATATGGCTAACACTGCTGGTTTGTCTTGGTCCTATACCTCAGCCTTGCCCTTGGTCCTCAGAATAGCATAGAGTTATTTTTCAGGAGACATGCCTTCCACTAGAGATTCTCTTAAATGTTTCCTTAGGGAAACAAAAACACAAAAGAAGAAGCAATTATCAGAAGACAGTATTTTCCATTAATTATTCTCAGGAGTATTGGATAAGGAAAATGAGTGGGAAATGTTCTCAGCTGGTCCCATCCATCTCATTCACCATCCTTTGTGAACCAATTAAGAGTTGTGGGCCAGGCGCGGGGGCTCATGACTGTAATCCCAGCACTTTGGGAGGCTGAGGAGGGAAGATCACAAGGTCAGGCGATCAAGACCATCCTGGATAACACGGTGAAACCCTATCTCTACTAAAAATACAAAAAATTAGCTAGACATGGTAGCACATGCCTGTAGTACCAGTTACTTGGGAGGCTAAGGCAGGAGAATCACTTGAAGCCAGGAGGTGCAGGCTGCAGTGAGCCAAGATCACACTAACTGCACTCCAGCTTGGGCAACAGAGTGAGACTCGGTCTCCAAAAAAAAAAAAAAAAAAAAAAAAAAAAAAAAAAAAGAGAGTTGTGAAGCATATTGGGTAGATACATAGCAATGGAACTGAGAGATCAAATGCTAGATCTACTTTTAGTTCTTTAAGGACTCTCCACACTGTATTTCACAGCGGTTGTACTAGCTTACATTTCCACCAATGGTGTAAAAGTGTTCCCTTTTCAACCCATTTGTGCCAACAACTATTTTTTTTTAATTTTTTTTTATCATGGCTATTCTTGCAGGTGCAAAGTGGTATTGCATTGTGGTTTTGACTTGCATTTCCCTAATAATTAGTGATGTTGAGCATTTTTTCATACGCTTGTTGGCCACTTGTGTATCTTCTTTTGAGAATTGTCTATTCATGTCCTTAGGCCACTTTTTTTTTTTTTTTTTTTTAGTATCTTCTTTCTTTTTTTTTTTTTATTATACTTTATGTTCTAGGGTACATGTGCATAACGTGCAGGTTTGTTACATATGTATACTTATGCCATGTTGGTGTGCTGCACCCATCAACTCGTCAGCACCCATCAATTCATCATTTATATCATGTATAACTCCCAATGCAATCCCTCCCCCCTCCCCCCTCCCCATGATAGGCCCCAGCGTGTGATGTTCCCCTTCCCGAGTCCAAGTGATCTCATTGTTCAGTTCCCACCTATGAGTGAGAACATGCGGTGTTTGGTTTTCTCTTCTTGTGATAGTTTGCTAAGAATGATGGTTTCCAGCTGCATCCATGTCCCTACAAAGGACGCAAACTCATCCTTTTTTATGGCTGCATAGTATTCCATGGTGTATATGTGCCACATTTTCTTAATCCAGTCTGTCACAGATGGACATTTGGGTTGATTCCAAGTCTTTGCTATTGTGAATAGTGCCGCAATAAACATACG
This sequence comes from Trachypithecus francoisi, assembly GCF_009764315.1. Lineage (NCBI taxonomy): Eukaryota > Metazoa > Chordata > Mammalia > Primates > Cercopithecidae > Trachypithecus > Trachypithecus francoisi. The sequence continues at coordinate 14,229,483 of NW_022681473.1, read as the reverse complement.
TGTGCATGTGTAGTAGAGTAATTTATAATCCTTTGGGTATATACCCAGTAGTGGGATGGCTGGGTCATATGGTACATCTAGTTCTAGATCCTTGAGGAATTGCCATCCTGTTTTCCATAATGGTTGAACTAGTTTACAATCCCACCAACAAAAGCAGTGTATAGGCCACTTTTTTATGAGATTGTTTGTTTTTTTCTTTCTGATTTGTTTGAGTTCTTTATGTATTCTGGATATTAGTCCTATGTGAGATGTATAGATTGTGAAGATTTTCTCCCATTCTGTGGGTTGTCTGTTTACTCTGTTGATTATTCCTTTTTCTGTACAGAGGCTTTTTTGTTTAGTTAAGTCCCATCTATTTGTTTTTGCTTTTTGCACTTGCTTTTGAGTTTTTGGTCATGAAGTCTTTGCCTCAGCCAACGTCTAGAAGGGTTTTTCCAATGTTATCTTCTAGAATTTTTATGGTTTCAAGTCTTAGATTTAAGTCTTTAATCCATCTTGTGTTGATTTTTGTGTAAGATGAGATATGAGGATCCAGTTTTATTCTTCTACATGTGGCTTGCCAGCTATCCCAGCACCATTTGTTGAATAGGGTGTCATTTTGCCACTTTATGGTTTTGTTTGCTTTGTCAAAGATTAGTTGGCTGTTAGTATTTGGCTTTATTTCTGGATTCTCTATTCTGTTCCATTGGTCTATGAGCCTATTTTTGTACCAGTACCATGCTATTTTGGTGACTATGGCCTTAGAATATAGTTTGAAGTAGGTAATGTGATGCCTCCAGATTTTTTCTATATGCTTAGTCTTGCTTTGGCTATGCAGGCTCTTTTTCCATTCCTTATGAATTTTGGGATTGTTTTTTCAGTTCTGTGAAGACTGATGGTGGTATTTTGATTGGAATTGCATTGAATTTGTAGATTGCTTTTGGCCATATGGTCATTTTTACAATATTAAATATACCCATCCATGAGCATGCGATGTGTTTCCATTTGTTTGTGTTGTCTATGATTTCTTCTAGTAATGCTTTGTAGTTTTCCTTATAAAGGTCTTTCAACTCCTTGGTTAGGTATATTCCTAAGTTTTTTGTTTGTTTGTTTGTTTTTGCAGCTATTGTAAAAGCAATTGAGTTCTTGATTTGATTCTCAGCTTGGCCACTGTTGGTGTATGGTAGAGCTTCTGATTTGTGTACATTAATTTTGTATCCTGAAACTTTGCTGAATTCATTTACCAGTTCTAGGAGCTTTTTGGATGAAGCTTTAGGACTTTCTAGGTATACGATTATATCATCAGCAAACAGTGACAGTTTGACATCCTCTTTACTGATTTGGATGTCCTTTACTTCTTTCTCTTGTCTGATTGCTCTGGCTAGGACTTCCAGTACTATGTTAAATAGAAGTGGTAAGAGTGGGTGTCCTTGTCTTGTTACATTTCTCAGGGGGAATGCTTTCAACTTTTTCCTGTTCAGTGTAGTGTTGGCTGTGGGTTTGCAACAGATGGCTTTTATTACCTTAAGATATGTCCCTTCTATGCCAATTTTGCTGGGGATTTTAATCATAAAGAGATGCTGGATTTTGCCAAATGCTTTTTCTGCATTTATTTAGATGATCATATGATTTTTGTCATTAATAATGTTTATGTGGTGTATCATGTTTAGTGACATATCATGTATATGTTAAACCATCCCTGAATCCCTGGTATGAAGCCTACTGGGTCATGGTGAATTATCTCTTCTATATGCTACTGGATTTGGTTAGCTAGTATTTCATTGAGGACTTTTGCATCTATTAGTTCATTCTCATGCTACTATGATGAAATATTCAAGATTGGTTAATTTATAAAGGAAAGTTTAATTGACTCACAGTTCTGGATGGCTGGGGAAACCTCAGGAAACTTAAAATCGTGGCAGAAGGGGAAGAAAACATGTCCTCCTTCAAACGGTGGCAGAAGAGAAAAGTGCCAAGAAAAGTGGTAAAAGCCGCTTCTAAAAACATCAGATCTCATGAGAACTCACTATCACAAAACGAGCATGAGGGTAACCATCCCCATGATTCAATTACCTCCCACCGGGTCCCTCCCATGACACGTGGGGATTACAGGAACTACAATTCAAGATGAGATTTGGGTGGGGACACAGCAAAACCATATCATATATACATCAAGGATATTTGTCTGTAGTTTTCTTTTTTATTATATCTTTTCCTGGTTTTGATATTAAGGTGATACTGGCTTTAAGGAAAAATTTAGGGAGAATTCCCTCTTTCTCTATCTTGTGGAATATTGTCAATAGGATTGGTACCAATTTTTCTTTGAATATCTGCTAGAATTCAGCTGTGAATCCATGTGGTCCTGGACTTTTTTGTTGACATTTTTTTAATTACCATTTCAACCACACTGCTTGTTATTGATCTGTTCGAAGTTTCTATTTATTCCTGGTTTAATCTAGGAGGGTTGTATATTTTCAGGAATTATCCATCTCCTCAGGTTTTGTGCATAATGTGTTAATAGTAGCCTTCAATGGTCTTTTGTATTTCTTTTTTTTTTTTTTTTTTTTTTTTTTTTTTTGAGACGGAGTCTCGCTCTGCCGCCCAGGCTGGAGTGCAGTGGCCGGGTCTCAGCTCACTGCAAGCTCCGCCTCCTGGGTTTACGCCATTCTCCTGCCTCAGCCTCCCAAGCAGCTGACTACAGCGCCCCGCCATGTCGCCCGGCTAGTTTTTTGTCTTATTTATAGTAGATGACTATTTCACCATGTTAGCCAGGATGGTCTCGATCTCCTGACCTCTGATCCCCGCCGTCTCGGCCTCCCAAGTGCTGGGATTACAGGCTTGCCACCGGCCCAGGCCGGTCCTTTTGTATTTCTAGGTATCAGTTGTAATACCTCCCATTTCATTTCTTTTTTTTTTTTTTTATTTATTTATTTATTTTTTTTTTATTATACTTTAAGTTCTAGGATACATGTGCATGACGTTTATATCATGTATAACTCCCCAATGCAATCCCTCCCCCCCCTCCCCCCTCCCCATGATAGGCCCCAGTGTGTGATGTTCCCCTTCCCGAGTCCAAGTGATCTCATTGTTCAGTTCCCACCTATGAGTGAGAACATGCGGTGTTTGGTTTTCTCTCTTGTGATAGTTTGCTAAGAATGATGGTTTCCAGCTGCATCCATGTCCCTACAAAGGACGCAAACTCATCCTTTTTTATGGCTGCATAGTATTCCATGGTGTATATGTGCCACTTTTCTTAATCCAGTCTGTCACAGGTGCCATTTGGGTTGATTCCAAGTCTTTGCTATTGTGAATAGTGCCGCAATAAACATACGTGTGCATGTGTCTTTGTAGTAGAGTATTTATAATCCTTTGGGTATATACCCAGTAGTGGGATGGCTGGGTCGTATGGTACATCTAGTTCTAGATCCTTGAGGAATCGCCATACTGTTTTCCATAATGGTTGAACTAGTTTACAATCCCACCAACAGTGTAAAAGTGTTCCTATTTCTCCCATCCTCTCCAACACCTGTTGTTTCCTGACTTCTTAATGATTGCCATTCTAACTGGTGTGAGATGGTATCTCATTGTAGTTTTGATTTGCATTTCTCTGATGGCGAGTGATGATGAGCATTTTTTCATGTGTCTGTTGGCTGTATGGATGTCTTCTTTTGAGAAATGTCTGTTCATATCCTTTCCCCACTTTTTGATAGGGTTGTTTGTTTTTTTCTTGTATATTTGTTTGAGTTCTTTGTAGATTCTGGATATTAGCCCTTTGTCAGATGAGTAGGTTGCAAAAATTTTTTCCCATTCTGTAGGTTGCCTGTTCACTCTGATGGTAGTTTCTTTAGCTGTGCAAAAGCTCTTTAGTTTAATTAGATCCCATGTGTCAATTTTTGCTTTTGCTGCCGTTGCTTTTGGTGTTTTAGACATGAAGTCCTTGCCCATGCCTATGTCCTGAATGGTACTACCTAGATTTTCTTCTAGGGTTTTTATGGTATTAGGTCTAACATTTAAGTCTCTAATCCATCTTGAATTAATTTTCGTATAAGGGGTAAGGAAAGGATCCAGTTTCAGCTTTCTACTTATGGCTAGCCATTTTCCCAGCACCATTTATTAAATAGGGAATCCTTTCCCCATTTCTTGTTTGTCTCAGGTTTGTCAAAGATCAGATGGCTGTAGATGTGTGGTATTATTTCTGAGGACTCTGTTCTGTTCCATTGGTCTATATCTCTGTTGTGGTACCAGTACCATGCTGTTTTGGTTACTGTAGCCTTGTAGTATAGTTTGAAGTCAGGTAGCGTGACGCCTCCAGCTTTGTCCTTTTGACTTAGGATTGTCTTGGCAATGCGGGCTCTTTTTTGGTTCCATATGAACTTTAAAGCCGTTTTTTCCAATTCTGTGAAGAAAGTCATTGGTAGCTTGATGGGGATGGCATTGAATCTATAAATCACCTTGGGCAGTATGGCCATTTTCATGATATTGATTCTTCCTATCCATGAGCATGGTATGTTCTTCCATTTGTTTGTGTCCTCTTTGATTTCACTGAGCAGTGGTTTGTAGTTCTCCTTGAAGAGGTCCTTTACATCCCTTGTAAGCTGGATTCCTAGGTATTTTATTCTCTTTGAAGCAATTGTGAATGGAAGTTCATTCCTGATTTGGCTCTCTGTTTGTCTGTTACTGGTGTATAAGAATGCTTGTGATTTTGCACATTAATTTTGTATCCTGAGACTTTGCTGAGGTTGCTTATCAGCTTAGGAGATTTTGGGCTGAGACAATGGGGTTTTCTAAATATACAATCATGTCATCTGCAAACAGGGACAATTTGACTTCTTCTTTTCCTAACTGGATACCCTTGATTTCTTTCTCTTGCCTGATTGCCCTAGCCAGAACTTCCAACACTATGTTGAATAGGAGTGGTGAGAGAGGGCATCCCTGTCTTGTGCCAGTTTTCAAAGGGAATTTTTCCAGTTTTTGCCCATTCAGTATGATATTAGCTGTGGGTTTGTCATAAATAGCTCTTATTATTTTGAGGTACGTTCCATCAATACCAAATTTATTGAGCGTTTTTAGCATAAAGGGCTGTTGAATTTTGTCAAAAGCCTTTTCTGCATCTATTGAGATAATTATGTGGTTCTTGTCTTGGTTCTGTTTATATGCTGGATTATGTTTTATTGATTTGCGAATGTTGACCCCTTGCATCCCAGGATGAAGCCCACTTGATCATGGTGGATAAGCTTTTTGATGTGCTGCTGAATCCGGTTTGCCAGTATTTTATTGAGGATTTTTGCATGGATGTTCATCAGGATATTGGTCTAAAATTCTCTTTTTTTGTTGTGTCTCTGCCAGGCTTTGGTATCAGGATGATGTTGGCCTCATAAAAAGAGTTAGGGAGGATTCCCTCTTTTTCTATTGATTGAAATAGTTTCAGAAGGAATGGTACCCTCCTCCTTGTACCTCTGGTAGAATTCGCCTGTGAATCCATCTGGTCCTGGACTTTTTTTGGTGGGTAGGCTATTATTTGCCTCAATTTCAGAGCCTGCTATTGGTCTATTCAGGGATTCAACTTCTTCCTGGTTTAGTCTTGGGAGAGTGTAAGTGTCCAGGAAATTATCCATTTCTTCTAGATTTTCTAGTTGATTTGCATAGAGGCATTTATAGTATTCTCTGATGGTTGTTTGTATTTCTGTGGGGTCGGTGGTGATATCCCCTTTATCATTTTTTATTGCGTCTATTTGATTCCTCTCTCTTTTCTTCTTTATTAGTCTAGCTAGCGGTCTGTCAATTTTGTTGATCTTTTCAAAAAACCAACTCCTGGATTCATTGATTTTTTGGAGGGTTTTTTGTGTCTCTATCTCCTTCGTTCTGCTCTGATCTTAGTTATTTCTTGCCTTCTGCTAGCTTTTGAATGTGTTTGCTCTTACCTCTCTAGTTCTTTTAATTGTGATGTTAGAGTGTCAATTTTAGATCTCTCCTGCTTTCTCTTGTGGGCATTTAGTGCTATAAATTTGCCTCTACACACTGCTTTAAATGTGTCCCAGAGATTCTGGTATGTTGTATCTTTGTTCTCATTGGTTTCAAAGAACATCTTATTTCTGCTTTCATTTCGTTATGTACCCGTAGTCATTCAGGAGCAGGTTGTTCAGTTTCCATGTAGTTGAGCGGTTTGGATTGAGTTTCTTAGTCCTGAGTTCTGGTTTGATTGCACTGTGGTCTGAGAGACAGTTTGTTATAATTTCTGTTCTTGTACATTTGCTGAGGAGTGCTTTACTTCCAATTATGTGGTCAATTTTGGAATAAGTGTGATGTGGTGCTGAGAAGAATGTATATTCTGTTGATTTGGGGTGGAGAGTTCTATAGATGTCTATTAGGTCCGCTTGGTGCAGAGATGAGTTCAATTCCTGGATATCCTTGTGAACTTTCTGTCTCGTTGATCTGTCTAATGTTGACAGTGGAGTGTTGAAGTCTCCCATTATTATTGTATGGGAGTCTAAGTCTCTTTGTAGGTCTCTAAGGACTTGCTTGATGAATCTGGGTGCTCCTGTATTGGGTGCATAGATATTTAGGAGAGTTAGCTCTTCCTGTTGAATTGATCCCTTTACCATTATGTAATGGCCTTCTTTGTCTCTTTTGATCTTTGATGGTTTAAAGTCTGTTTTATCAGAGACTAGGATTGCAACCCCTGCTTTTTTTTGTTCTCCATTTGCTTGGTAGATCTTCCTCCATCCCTTTATTTTGAGCCTATGTATGTCTCTGCATGTGAGATGGGTCTCCTGAATACAGCAGACTGATGGGTCTTGACTCTTTATCCAGTTTGCCAGTCTGTGTCTTTTAATGGAGCATTTAGTCCATTGACATTTAAGGTTAATATTGTTATGTGTGAACTTGATCCTGTCTTATGATATTAACTGGTTATTTTACTCGTTAGTTGATGCAGTTTTTCTCCAGCCTCGATGGTCTTTACATTTTGGCATGTTTTTGCAATGGCTGGTACCGGTTGTTCCTTTCCATGTTTAGGGCTTCCTTCAGGTCTCTTGTAAGGCAGGCCTGGTGGTGACAAAATCTCTAAGCATTTGCTTATCTGTAAAGGATTTTATTTCTCCTTCACTGATGAAGCTTAGTTTGGCTGGATATGAAATTCTGGGTTGAAAATTCTTTTCTTAAGAACGTTGAATATTGGCCCCCACTCTCTTCTGGCTTGTAGAGTTTCTGCAGAGAGGTCTGCTGTTATTCTGATGGGCTTCCCTTTGTGGGTAACCCGACCTTTCTCTCCGGCTGCCCTTAAGATTTTTTCCTTCATTTCCACTTTGGTGAATCTGGCAATTATGTGTCTTGGAGTTGCTCTTCTGGAGGAGTATCTTTGTGGCGTTCTCTGTATTTCCTGAATTTGAATGTTGGCCTGCCCTACTAGGTTGGGGAAGTTCTCCTGGATGATATCCTGAAGAGTGTTTTCCAACTTGGTTCCATTTTCCCCCTCCTTTCAGGCACCCCAATCAGACGTAGATTTGGTCTTTTACATAATCCCATACTTCTTGCAGGCTTTGTTCATTCTTTTTCTTCTTCTTTTTTCTTTTGGTTTCTCTTCTCGCTTCATTTCATTCATTTGATCCTCAATCGCTGATACTCTTTCTTCCAGTTGATCGAGTCGGTTACTGAAGCTTGTGCATTTGTCATGTATTTCTCGTGTCATGGTTTTCATCTCTGTCATTTCGTTTATGATCTTCTCTGCATTAATTATCTAGCTGTCAATTCTTCCACTTTTTTACAAGATTTTTAGTTTCTTTGCGCTGGGAACGTAATTCCTCCTTTAGCTCTGAGAGGTTTGATGGACTGAAGCCTTCTTCTCTCATCTCGTCAAAGTCATTCTCTGACCAGCTTTGATCCGTTCCTGGCGGTGGGCTGCGCTCCTTTCCAGGGGGAGATGCGCTCTTATTTTTTGAATTTCCAGCTTTTCTGCCCTGCTTCTTCCCCATCTTTGTGGTTTTATCTGTCTCTGGACTTTGATGATGGTGACGTACTGATGGGGTTTTGGTATAGGTGTCCTTCCTGTTTGATAGTTTTCCGTCTGACAGTCAGAAGGACTGTCTGTTGGTCTGTTGGAGATTGCTTGAGGTCCACTCCAGACCCTGTTTGCCTGGGTATCAGCAGCAGAGGTTGCCGAAGATAGAATATTGCTGAACAGCGAGTGTACCTGTCTGATTCTTTCTTTGGAAGTTTCCTCTCAGGGGTGATGCCACCCTGTGAGGTGTGGGGTGTCAGCCTGCCCTAGTGGGGGATTTCTCCCAGCTAGGCTACTCAGGGGTCAGGACCCACCTGAGCAGGCAGTCTGTCCGTTCTCAGATCTCAACCTCCGCGTTAGGAGATCCACGGCTCTCCCCAAAGCTGTCAGACAGAGTCGTTCGCGTCTGCACTGCCCCCGCTCTTTCCCCTAATGGACTGCAGCTGTGCGCTGTCCGCAGAGGTAGAGTCTACAGAGACAGGCAGGCTTCCTTGAGCTGCTGTGAGCTCCACCCAGTTCGAGCTTCCCAGCGGCTTTGTTTACCTACTTAAGCCTCAGCAATGGCGGGCGCCCCTCCCCCAGCCTCACTGCTGCCTTGCGGATAGATCGCCGCAGACGGCTGTGTTAGCAGTGAGGGAGGCTCAGTGGGTGTGGGACCCTCCCGGCCAGGTGTGGGATATATTCTCCTGGTGTGCCTGTTTCCTTAAAGCGCAGTATTGGGGTGGGAGTTACCCGATTTTCCAGGTGTTGTGTGTCTCAGTTCCCCTGGCTAGGAAAAGGGATTCCCTTCCCCCTTGCGCTTCCAGGTGAGGCGATGCCTCGCCCTGCTTCAGCTCACGCTGGTCAGGCTGCAGCAGCTGACCAGCACCGATTGTCCGGCACTCCCTAGAGAGATGACCCCAGTACCTCAGTTGAAAATGCAGAAATCACCGGTCTTCTGTGTCGCTGGCGCTGGGAGTTGGAGACTGGAGCTGTTCCTATTCGGCCATCTTGCTCCGCCCCCCCCCATTTCATTTCTAATTGAGTTTATTTGGATATTCTCTCTTTTTTTTTTTTTTTTTTTTTTTGGTTAATCTCACCAATGGTCCACCAAATTTATTTATCTTTTCAAAGAACCAGCTTTTCATTTCATTTATCTTTTGTATTTCTTTTGTTTGTTTCTATTTCATTTAGTTCTGCTCTGATCTTTGTTATTTCTTTTTTTTCTGCTGGGTTTGGGTTTGCTTTGTTCCTATTTCTCTAGTTCCTTGAGTTGTGACCTTATGTCGTCTATTTGTGCTCTTTTGGACTCCTTGATGTAGGCATTTAGTGCTATGAATTTTCCTCTTAGCACTGCTTTTGCTGTATCCCACAGGTTTTGATGGGGTGTGTCAGTATTATCATTCAGTTCAAATAATTTTTTAATTTCCATCTTGATTTCATTATTGATCAATGATTATTCAGAAGTAGGTTATTTAATTTATATGTAGTTGTGTGCTTTTGAGGATTCCTACTGGAGCTGATTTCCAATTTTATTCCACTGTGGTGCAAACAAGTATTTGATATAATTTCCATTTTCTTACATTTATTGAGACTTATTTTGTGGCCTATTATATGATCCATCTTGGAGAATGTTCCATGTGCTGATGAATAGAATGTATATTCTGTGGTTGCTGGGTAAAATGTTCTGTAAATATCTGTTAAGTTCATTTGTTCTAGGGTATAGTGTAAGTTCATTGTTTCTTTGTTGACTTTCTGTCTTGACCTGTCTAGTGCTGTCAGTGAAGTATTAAAGTTCCCCACTGTTATCATGTTGCTCTCTATCTCATTTATTGGGTCTAGTAGTAATTGTTTTATAAATTTGGGAGCTCAGTGTTAGGTGCATATATATTTAGAATTGTGATATATTCCTGTTGGATTAGTCCTTTTATCATTATATAATGTCCCTCTTCATCTTTTCTAACTGTTGTTACTTTAAAGTTTGTTTTGGTGATATAAAAATAGCTACTCCTGCTCACTATTCCTGTCCATTTGCATGGAATATCTTTTTCCACCATTTTCCCCTAAGTTTATGTGAGTCCTTATGTGTTAGGTAGGTCTCCTGAAGACCTCAGAAACTTGGTTGGTGAATTCTTATCCATTCTGTATCTTTTAAGTGGAACATTTAGGACATTTACATTCAATGTTAGCATTGAGATGTAAGGTATTATTCTATTTATCATGCTATTAGTTGCCTGAATACCTTGTTTTTTTTCATTGTGTGATTGTTATATAAGTCCGGTTAGATTTATGCTTTAAGAAGGTTCTATTTTGGTGTAATTTTTGAAATCCCTATTTTTTTTTTTTAATTATACTTCAAGTTCTAGGGTATATGTGCACAACGTGCAGGTTTGTTACATATGTATGCATGTGCCATGTGGGTGCGCTGCACCCATTAACTCGTCATTTACATTAGGTATGTCTCCTAATGCTATCCCACCCTACCCCACGACAGGCCCCAGTGTGTGATGTTCCCCACCCTGTGTCCAAGTGTTCTCATTGTTCAATTCCCACCTATGAGTGAGAATATGTGATGCTTGGTTTTCTGTCCTTGTGATAGTTTGCTCAGAATGATGGTTTTCAGCTTCATCCATGTCCCTACAAAGAACATGAATTCATCCTTTTTGATGGCTGCATAGTATTTCATGGTGTATATGTGCCACATTTTCTTAATCAGTCTATCACTGATGGACATTTGGGTTGGTTCCAAGTCTTTGCTATTGTGAATAGTGTCGCAATAAACACACATGTGCATGTGTCTTTACAGCAGCATGATTTATAATCCTTTGGGTATATACCCAGTAATGGGATGGCTGGGTCTCCTGTCTTGGGTGTATATATATTTAAAATATTTAGTTCTTCTTCTTGCATTGAACAGTTTATCATTATGTAATGCCCTTCTCTGACTTTTCTTATCATTGTTGATTTAAAGTCTATTTTTACTGAAATTAAAAGAGCAATTCCTGCTTCTTTCTGTTTTCCATCTATTCAAGCAATCTCTTGTTTGCATCTTTGCTACTGTGAGCCAAACATTGTTCAACATTTCTTCTGTGAGGTACCTCAGATTATTCCCTTGTCTTGTTCCAATCCTCTCATCAGCCAGATGATTCTTCTTTCAGTAGCTATTTTTGTTGGGTACAGTTTTAGCTTGATATTCTCTTGTCTTATGATTTTGTCACAGCTTTCGTTCTGAAAATATTCTCAACCACAGGTTCTACCAAGGCCTTTAATACCTTTGCCTCCCACCCGTCAGCTGTGCCCTCTTCTGTGGCACAGTCCTGCCTGTGTACGTGCATCCCAGCTCTAGCCACTGCATGAAGCAGGACAAGGTGCTGTCCGTGTTCTGTGTGATCCTTATCCTCATGACAAAGCCACTGATCTATAAAACAAAGAGATAAAGAGACCTTCAAGAGGGTGATAAAAAGCAACATGTTTACCTCTGCAAGAATACCATTTGGGCAAGTATTAATATTATTAAAAGGAAGATATGAGTAAAAATATGTAAGGGACGTTTTGTAGGTCACAAGAATACATAGGTAGAGAGAGTTGTGAACCTGGCATCCTGGATTCCTTGTGCCATTGTGTTCAGCTACCACCAAGTGATTTGTCTGAGGCAGTGTCACTGATATTAAAATATAATTTAAAATCTAGTTTCTGCAATAGAATCTAGGTAGATTGAACCCTATGTTTTGATAACACATGTGCTGATAGATATTATATGTAGAGAAATGACAAGAACGTAGGAAACCAGACAGACTGTTCTTTTCTTCATCGGTTTTTTAGTTGTTTTTAAATAAATTATAATATGTATATTTGAGATTTATAATAAGATGTAGAATACATATATAGCAAAACAGTTAATATAGTGATGTAAATCAACACATATATCATTTTGCATAGTTATTTTGGGTACAAGAGCAACTAAAATCTACTTATTTTACAAAAATTCCTAATACAATTTTCCTGACCATTGTCTTCTGTGTACATGATATCTCCAAACCTTTCCATCCTGCATAATCTGCTACTTCATATCCTTTAGCTTATATCTCTCCATTTTGCCTCCTCCCCTCCACCTACCTCTGCCCCTCATAACCAGTTTTATTTTCTATGTCTATATATTTGATCTTTTCTCACAAAATACATATATATGTGCAATCATGCAATGATTTTTTTCTGTGTCTGGCTTGGTTAAATTTTTCTAAGTTTTTTTTTAATGTCATAAATGGAATTGTTTTCTTCATTTATTTTCAGCCAGGTTATTATTTGTGTATAAAAATGCTCCTGAGGTTTGGGCGTGGTGGCTCACATCTGTATTCCCAGCACTTTGGGAGGCCGAGGTGGGCAGATCACCTGAGGTCAGGAGTTTCAGACCAGCCTGGCCAACATGGTAAAACCCTGTCTCTACTAAAAACACAAAAATTAGCTGGGCATGGTGGCATATACCTGTAGTCCCAGATACTCAGGAGGCTGAGGCAGAAGAATCGCTTGAACCTGGGAGGTGGAGGTTGCAGTGAGCAAATGAAGAAAACAATTCCATTTATGACATTAAAAAAAACACTTAGAGAGAAATTTAACCAAACCAGACACAGAAAAAAAAATTGCATGATTGCACGTACACATGCATGTATGCAGTGAGCAACCTCCACCTAGGTGACAGATGGAAACACTGTCTCAAAAAACAAACAAACAAACAAACAACAACAACAAAAATACCTACTGACTTTTGTATGTTTACTTTATATCCTACAACTCTCTAAATTCATTTATTAATTCCAACACTGCAATCTCCGGGGTTTGTGCAGACTCTGGGGTTTTCTACGTATAGTATTATGTCATTTGTAATTAGAGATAATTTTACTTCTACCTGTCTGATTAGGATGCCTTTTATTGTGAATGAGGTTGTATTCCGTGGGCCTGACTGTTATTATTATATAGCAATGCTAGTGATTTTTGTACATTGATTTTATTTCTGATATCTCTGGCTAGTACTGGAAGCACCACTTTGAGTAGATTTGGCAAGAATAAGCATCCCTGCCTTGTACTCAATCTTAATGGAAAACTTCCTGCTTTTCCCTGTTGATTATAATATTAGCTGTGGATTATGCATAAATGGCCTTTATTATGTTGAGGAATTTTCCTGCTATACCTAAACTGTTAAGAGTTTTTATCAAGAAACGGTGTTGAACTTTGTCAAGTGTTTTTCCTGAGTCAACTAAGATAATCATGTGCTATTTTTTTAATGTGACATATCACATTGATTGATTTCCATATGTTAAACCAGTCTTCCATGCCAGGGATAAATTCCACTTGGTAATGATGTATAATCTTTTTTGATAAGCTGTTGAATGCAGTTTGCTTACTTTTTTAACTTTTATTTTAAGTTCAGGGGTACATGTGCAGGTTTGTTATGTAGGTAAACTCATGTCACAAGAGTTTGTTATACAGATTATTTCATCAGGCAGGTATTAAGCCTAGTACCCATTAGTTATTTTTCCTGATCCTCTCTCTCCTCCATACTCTACACCCTCCAGTAGGCCCCAGTGTCTGCTGTTCCCCTCTATGTGTCCATGTGTTCTCCTCATTGAGTTCCCACTTAGAAGTGTGAACAGGTGGTATTTGGTTTTCTATTCCTGCTTTAGTTTGCTAAGGATAATGACCTCCAGCTTTATCCATGTTCCTACAAAAAACATGATCCTATTATTTTTATGGCTGTATTACATGGTGTATATGTATCACATTTTCTTTATCCAGTCTACCATTGATGATCATTGCTATTGTGAATAGTGCTGCAATGAACATATGTATGCATATGTCTTTATGATAGAAAGATTTATATTCCTTTGGGTATGTTCCCAAATGGGATTGTTGGATCGAATGGTAGTTCTGTTTTAAGGTCTTTGAGGAATCGCTGCACTGTTTTCCACAATGGTTGAACTAATTTACACTCCCACAAACAATGTATAAGCACTCCTTTTTCTCTGAAACCTCACTAGCATCTGTTATTTTTTGACTTTTTAACTAATAACCATTCTGACTGGTGTGAGATTGCATCTCATTGTGGTTTTAATTTGCATTTCTCTAATGATCAGTAATATTGAGCTTTTAAAAATATGATTGTTGGCTGCATGTATTTATTCTTTCAAAAAGTGTTCATGTGCTTTGCCCAGTTTTAAAGGAGTTGTTAATCTACAAGTCCCTTGTAGATGCTGAGTATTAGACCTTTGTCAGATGCAATTTGCAAATATCTTCTTCCATTCTGTAGGTTGTCAGATTACTCTGTTGATAGTTTCTTTTGTTATGCAAAGCTCTTTAGTTTAATTAGATCCCATTTGTCAATTTTTACTTTTGTTCCAATTGCTTTTGGCATCTTTGTCATGAAATGTTTGCCCATGCCTATGTCCAGAATAGTATCGTCTATGTTGTCTTCCAGGGTTTTTACAGTTTTGGGTTTCACATTCAAGTCTTTAATCCATCTTGAGTTAATTTTTATATATGATTTAAAGAAGGGGTCCAGTTTCAATCTTCTGCATGTAATTAGCAAGTTATTCCAGCACCATTTATTAAATAGAAAGTTCTTTCCTTGTTGCTTGTTTTTGTTAACTTTGTCAAAGACCATATAGTTGTAGGTGTGTGGCCTTATTTCTTGTGTTTTCTATTTTGTTCCATTAGTCTATGTATCTGTTTTGTACCAGTACCATGCTGTTTTAGTTACCATAGCCCTGTAGTATAGTTTGAAGCCAGGAAGCATAATGTCTCCAGCTTTGTTCATTTTGCTTAGGATTGTCTTGGCTATTCATTCTTTTTTGGTTCCATTTAAATTTTAAAGTAATTTTTCCTAGTTCTGTAAAGAATGTTATTGGAAAATTTATAGGAATAGTATTGAATCTACAAATTGCTTTGGGCAATATGCCATTTTAATCATACTGATTCTTCTTATCCATGAGCATGAAAAGTTTTTTGCATTTGTTTGTGTCATCTCTGATTTCTTTGAGCAATGTTTTATAGTTCTTACAGAGATCTTTCACCTCCATGATTAGCTGTATGTCTAGGTATTTTATTCTTTTTGTAACAATTGTGAATGAGGTTGCATTCCCTGGGCCTGATTGTTACTACTACATAGAAGTGCTAGTGATTTTTGTACATTAATTTTTATCCTGAGACTTTGCTGAAGTTTTTTGTCAGCTTAAGAAGCTTTGGGGCAAAGACTATGGGGTTTTCTAGATATAGGATCACATCATTTGCAAACATGGCTATTCTGACTTCCTCTCTTCCTATTTGGATGTCCCTTATTTCTTTCTCTTGTGTGGCTGCTCTGACCAGGACTTCCAATACTATGTTGAGTAGAAGTGGTGAGAGAGGGCCTCCTTGTCTTGTGCAGGTTTTCAAGAAGAATACTTGCAGTTTTTGCCCGTTCAGTATGATGCTAGCTGTAAATTTTTGGGGGTTTTTTTGGTTTGTTTGTTGTTGTTGTTGTTGTTGTTTCATCTCCATTAAAATATCAGGGATGATTTATTGAGGTTTTTTATTATTATTATACTTTAAGCTCTAGGGTACATGTGCATAATGTTCAGGTTTGTTACATATATATACTTGTGCCATGTTGGTGTGCTGCACCCAAGCTGTAAATTTTTGATAGATGGCTCTTCTTATTTTGAGGTATGTTCCTTCAATACGTAGTTAGTTGAGAGTTTTTAACATGAATGTATGTTGAATTTTATCAAAAGCCTCTTCTGCATCTATTGAGATAATCATGTGTTCTTTGTCTTTAGTTCTGTTTTTGTGATGAGTCACATTTATTGATTAGCCTATGTTGAGCCAAGCTTACATTCCAGGAATAAAGCCTATTTGATCATGGTAGATAAGCTTTTTGATGTGTTCCTGGGTTTGGTTTGCCAGTATTTTGTTGAGGATTTTTGAATCCATGTTCATCAAGGATATTGGCCTGATGTTTTCTCTTTTGTTGTGTCTCTGCCAGGCTTTGGTTTCAGGATAATGTTGGCCTGATAGAACGAGTTTAGGAGGAGCTCTTCCTCCTCAATTTATTGGCATAGTTTCTGTATAAATGGTACCAGTTATTCTTTGTGTATGTGGTAGAATTCAGCTATGAATCCATCTGGTCCTGGGCTTTTTTTTTGGTTGGTAGACTATTTATTACTGACTCAATTTCAGAGCTCATTCTTGGTCTATTTAGGGATTCGGTTTCTTCCTGGTTCAGTCTTGGGAGGGTGTATGTGTGCAGGAATGTGTCCGTTTCTTCTAGATTTTCTAGTTTATCTGCATAGATGTGTTCATTATATTCTCTGATGGTTACTTGTATTTCTGTGGGGTCAGTGGTCATATCCCCTTTGTCATTTCTAATTGTGTTTATTTGGATCTTCTCTATTTTCTTCTTTATTAATGTAGCTGGCAGTCTATCTACTTTATTAATTTTTTTTAAAAAAAACTGTTGGATTCATTGATCTTTTGAATGGTTTTTCATGTCTCAATCTCCTTCTGTTCAGCTCTGATTTTGGTTATTTCGTGTCTTCTGCTAGCTTTAGGTTTGGTTTGTTCTTAGTTTTCTGGGTCTTTTAGTTGTGATGTTAGGTTGTTAAATAGAGATCTTTATAAATTTTTTATTTTGGCATTGTGTGCTATAAATTTTCCTCTTAACGCTGCCATAGTTGTGTCCCTGAGATTCCAGTTTGTTATGTTCTTTTTTCTTTTTCTTTTTTTTTTTTTTTTGCATTTCTTTCAAAGAACTTCTTGGTTTCTGTCTTAATTTCATTATCTACCCAAAAGTCATTCAGGAGTAAGGTTATTCAATTTCCAAGTAATTTTATGATTTTGAGCAAATTTATTAGTCTTGATTTCTAATTTGTGCTGTTATCTGAGACAGCGGTTGTTATTATTTCAGTTCTTTTGCATTTACTGAGAAATTTTTTGTGTCCAATTGTGGTCAATTTTAGAGTATGTGCCATTTGGTGGTGAGAAGAATGTACATTCTGTTGTTTTGGGGTCAAGAGTTCTCTAGATGACTATTGGGTCCATTTGATGAAGCGCTGAGTTCAGATTCTAAGTATCTTTTTTAATTTACTGTCTTGATGATCTGTCTAACACTTTCAGTAAAATGTTAGTGGGATGTCAAAGTCTCCCACTATTATTATCTGGGAGTCTAAGTATCTTTGACAGTCTGTAAGAACTTCCTTTTCGAATCTGGGTGCTCCTCTATTGGGTGTGTGTGTATATATATATATATATATACACATACACATATATATTATATATATATATATTTAAGATTGTTAGATCTTCTTGTTTAATTGAACCCTTTACCATTATGTAATGTCCTTCTTTGTCTTTTTTGATATTTGTTAGTTTAAAGTCTATTTTGTCTGAAACTGGGACTGCAGCCCCTGCTTTTTTCTGTTCTCCATTTGCTTGGTAGATTTTTGTCCATCCCTTTATTTTGAGCCTATGAGTGTCACTGTATATGAGATGGGTGTCTTGAAGATAGCATACCAATGGACCTAGATTCTTCATACAGTTTGCCATTCTATGCCTTTTAATTGGGACATTTAGCTCATCTACATTCAAAGTTAGTATTGATATGTGTGAATTTGATCCTTTCATTGTGCTGTTAGCTGGTTATTATGCTGATTTGGTTGTGTGGTTGTTTTACAGTGTCACTGGTCTGTGAACTTCAGTATGTTTTTGTAGTGACTGGTAATGGTCTTTCCTTTCCATATTTAGTGCTTCCTTCAGGAGCTCTTATAAGGTACGTCTGGTGGTAGCAAATTCCCTCAGCATTGCTTGTCTGAAAAGGATCTTATTTCTCTTTTGTTTATGAAGTTTGGTTTGGCTGGATATGAAATTCTGGGTTGGAATTTATTTTCTTTAAGAATGTTAAATATTGGCCCCTAATATCTTTTGGCTTATAAGGTTTCTGCTGAGAGGTCCATTGTTAGTCTAATGGGCTTCCATTTGTAGATAACCTGACCTTTCTCTCTAGCTTTCTTTTCACATTTTTTCTTACACTTTGAACTTGGAAAATCTAATAATTATGTGTCTTGGAGGTGATCTTCTTGTTATATATCTTACTGTGGTTCTCTCATTTCCTGAATTTCAATGTTGGGCTCTCTAGCTAGGTTTGGGAAGTTATCATAGATTATATCCTGAAATGTTTTCAACTTGCTTACACTCTCCCCATCTCTTTAAAGGACACCAATGAATCATAGATGTAGTCTCTTTACATAATCCTGTATTTCTTCAAGGTTTTGCTTTCTCTATTCTTGTCTGACTGTCTTATTTCAGAAAGCCAGTCTTCAAGCTCTGAGATCCTTCCTTCTGCTTCACCTATTCTGATATTAATATTTGTGATTGCATTATGAAATTCTTGTAGTGTGTTCTTAGCTCTATCATGTCAATTACCTGCTTTTCTATGCTGGCTATTTTGTCTGTTAGCTCTTGCATCATTTTATGGTGATTCTTAGCTTCCTTGGTTTGGGTTTCAACATACCCCTGCATCTCAACGACCTTTGTTCCTATCCGTATTTTGAATTCTAGTTCACTCATTTCAGCTATCTCAACCCTGTTCATAACCCTTGCTGGAGAGGTAGTGTAGTCATTAGGAGAAGAAAAGGTACTCTGACTTTTTGATTGTCAGAAGTCTTCTGCTTGTCCTTTCTCCTCTTTGTGGGCTGATGTTCCTTCAATCTTTGATGTTGCTGACTTTTGGATTTTTTTTTATCCTATTTGATGCCTTGAGGGTTTCATTGTAGTATAAGGTGGATTCAACCAACTGGCTTCATTTTTGAAAGATTTTAGTGGGCCAGCAGTCAGCTACCAATTCCTGGACTGCATGCTCTAACTCTTGGGAACTTGTATTGGGCCCTGACTTTGTTCTCTGGCTCCTTGAAGTTAAGAATCCCCTACGCTGAGGGGACTGATGTGCTTCCAGACTATTGGTCACTACACTCTGATGTATGGTGCCAGACAAAGCATTTCATAGTGCATTGGCAGTGGGATCTGTCCTCATTCTCACATGTCAGCAGCAACAGCAACAACACTGCAATAGGGTACACACTCATTGGCTGTGGCAGGGTACTAGCAGGTGCCAGGTTACCTGCCTTCATATGGGTATTACCTACAGTGGCAGAGGCAGAATGACTCTGGAGGCATTGGGGCACCTGAATGGTTACCATGCACATGGTCATGCTGCTGGTGGTGTTAGAACAGGGGCAGGGCATTGGTGGGTACAGGTTTGTGTACATTAGCTGTGTGCTGCAGGCAGCAGTGGTCACTCTGGGCAATGGAGTGTCCACTGTTCTCTGTGCCTCGTTTCACTCCCATGGAAGTGCTGGTGCAAGGGCAGGGTCCTGGTGGGGTAAGGTTGGCTGGCTCTGTGTCTGCCAAGGCTCCTATTGCAATAGTGGTCAGGTAGGGGGAAAGGGGAGGAGTGGACTCCCACCACAGCAGTGGTAGGGCAAAGTGCACACACATAGGTGTGCTGGTGAGGCAAGGAAGGCAAAACCCACTAGGCACACCCACACTGAAAAAGTGATGTTGGGGGTTGCCATGAGCACAGGGGAAGCTGCAGTTTGGGGAGGGAGCAGGCAGACTGGTAGATGGCAGTAGGGGCTGCCTCTCTTGAGTTCTCCTTTGGTTGAGCATGATCTGCCAGCACAGGAACTGTAATGTGAACCCTGAGGGCACCCAAAGCTGCCCTGCAAGCCAGGCAGGGGTTCTGCAAGAGGCCAGCAGACCAAGGGTGCTCAGGTCAAACCAGACCCACCTAATGGGCACAACCACACTGCAGAGTTCAGATCCAAGAGTTCTGCTAGTGCTAAATTCTCTTGTGGAAGCAGCCAAGGGAGATGAGCTTCTCTCACCCTGCTCCACTACAGATGCTTCCACATTATATCCTCTGGGCTCTGCCTCAGCTGGTGTGCTGCCCCTACCACTTCTCTAAACATCTCTCACAGACAACTCAAGCATCTGTAGTGGTCAAGGGGTCTCCTCCTATTGGGATTCCCAAGGCCCATTGTGTGAGTGGGTTGCTCCTCGCCAGTTCAACTTGCCCATTCTGCTTGGATCACTGGGAGCCAGAAACAAGTCCTGGTGCATGGTAGCCTGGTTCAGGGTTCCCAGCTTCCTCCTGCTTCAAGCCAGCTTCTGGGTCTTCCCTCTGTCCACTCTCAGTGCCTTCCTTCTGAAGATCTGTTAGGAGTGTGCCAGTCATCTTGGTCTCTCAGTGGAAGCTGTTCCACCTGACTGTGTCTAGTTGGCCTTCTTGTCCTCTCTCCAGTTTGCTATTATTTCACTGAGGATTTTTGTATCAAAAGTCTATTTGCATCTGAGATATTTGGCCAAAGCTTTCTTTTCATGCAGTGTCTTTTTCTGACTTATGTATCCAGGTAATGCTGACCTCATAAAATGTGTCTGGAAGTATTTTCTCTGGCTTTATTTTTTAGAAGAGTTTGAGAAGTATTGGTAATAATTCTTCTCTGAATATTTGGTAGAATTCAGCTATGAAGCCATCTAGACCTGGGCTTTTCTTTGTTGGAGGGTTTTTAATTACTACTTCAGTTTATTTGTCATTGGACTGTTTAGGCTTTCTATTTCTCCCTGATTCCATCTTGGTAAGTTTTACTTTTCCAGGATTTTATTCCTCTAGTGTTATCCAACTTGTTAGCACATAATAGTTCATAATAGTTCCTTTTATTTCTGAGATGTCTGATGTAATGTCTCCATTTTCATTTATGATTTTATTTATTTGAGTTTTCTCTTTTTTTCTGTTAATCTAGTTAAGGGTTTGTCAATTTTGTTTATTTCAATGAAACAACCTTTGTTTTATCAATTTTTTTCTATCAATTTTTTCTGGTTTTTATTTATTTGTTTATTTCTTTGTTTTATCAAATTTTTTCTATCAATTTTTTTCTGGTTTTTATTTATTTGATTTATTTCTGTTCTAATCTTTATTATATCCTTTCTTCTGCTGACTTTGATTTTAGTTTGTTCTCTTATTTAGTTCCTTGAAGCATAATATTAGGCTATGTATTTGGGATCTTTTTTAATGTAGTCATTTATTGGTATAAGCATCTCTCTTAGAACTGTTTTTGCTGTATCCCACAGGTTCTGTCATGTCATACTTCCATTGTTGTTTGTCTCAAATTATTAAATTCTCTTCTGATTTCTTCTGTGAGCTATTGGTTGTTCGGGATCATGTTGCTTAATTTTCATGTATTTGTGAATTTTCCAAAATTTCTCCTGTTAATGATTTCTAGTTTCATACTGTTGTGGTCAGAAACAATACTAAATATAATTTCAATCTTATTGAAATTATTAAGACTTGTCTTGTGGTCTAACATTTGGTCTATCCTGAAGAATGTTTCACATGCACTAGAGAATATTTATTATGCTGCTGTTTAATGGAAAGTTTTGCATGTGTCTGTTAGACCCATTTGGTCTGAAGCGCAATTCAAGTCCAATATTTCCTTGTTTATTTTTTGTCTGGTTGACCTATCCGTTGTTGAAAGTGGAGTATTGGAGTTCCCTACTATTATTGCATTGCTATCCATTTCTTTCTTTATGTCCGTTAATATTTGCTCTATATATGTAGGTACTCCAATGTTGGGTTCATATATAGTTACAATTGTTATGTTTCCTCAATGAATTGACTGCCTAATTACTAAATAATGACCTTCTTTGTCTCTTGTGACAATTTTTGATTTGAAGTTTATTTTACCTTATGTAAGCATAGCCACTTCTGTTCTCTTTAGATTACTATTTGCATAAAATGGGTCACAAGCAGACTCAGTGAAACTGTGTTCCAGGGCTCAAAATGGTTTTGAAATGGCTGTGGACCTGGGATTCTGTGCTCAGTGTCCTGCTGAACTACTGTGGCTCCTGTAATGTGGGCTCAGATTCCCTCTCTGGAACATAGGTAAACACAACTCTCCAACAAATCTAGGGGCTGTGACACTGAGGCATTCCCCAATAGCCCAGTTCCAAAAAGCAGAGATGTAGCTGTGACTCTGATCCTGGGAATCAGGGTACAGCATTGACACAGCTCTAAGGAAGAAGGGGTGTTCCAGAGGCTCAAGCCCTGGCTAGCAGGGCACAACTGTCACTCCCCACACTAATGGGGCAGGGTATCAACTTGGGCACCAGGGGAGTAGGTATCTTGTAGTGATGACTCTGGAAGTAGGAAAAGGCAGTAGCCTGGGCTCCATAAGGCTGGGTACAGCAGCAGCAAGAACTCAGGAATGATGGGGTGGAGCTGTGGTTTGTTCTCTGGGGCTTGGAGAACAGGGCAACGATGGTCCTACTCCCTAGAGAGGCAGGGAGCCTCAGCATGTCAGATTCTACAAGGAAATCCAGATTCAGGCAGGTGGATATCTGTGGCTGTTTGACCCAGAGGGCAGCAGTCACAGCTCAGCCAAGACTCTGTTTCCCTGGAGACTGGGACACCACATCAGCTCAGGTGCCTGGAAGGCGGCTGCTTCACTGGGCCCTAGGCCGGGGACCCCACAGGGCTGGATGTGTGACTAATCCACAGGGCTGGGATTGCTCGTCCCCAAAGGACAGGATTCTGTCTTGACTCAGGCAGGGTGGCTCTGTTATACTGGACTCTGGGTGGCCAAGAGACAGGCAACACATGAGCTTAGTTGCCGGGGTATAGTTGCTCAGCTATAGGAGCAGAAGGTCAGATTCCTGAAGGAGCAGGAGCCACTAGGCAGAGGTGCAGGCCTGTGATTGCTCCACTGGGCCTGAACTTCTGGTTCCTGGCAGGCAACATGCCACATCAACTGGGGCACCTGGGGCATGTGGCTTCTCTGCTGGGAATAGGCTTTGAGTAGCCAAGGGATGAGATGCAGCAGCAAATGAGATGGGGGAGATTGTCAGCTTCTTCCCAAACAGTATGAAGCTGCAGCAGATTGTTCTTAGAGCATAGGAAGATTAAGCAGCTTGTTCTTAGGTGACAGGTAGCTGCAGCAGCTCAGCTGGTAAATGGTACACTGCCGTGTGTGAGCATGATGCAATAATGGCAGAAGCTGAGGGATGAAGGGGTACAGTGGCTATGGGCCCCT
This sequence comes from Trachypithecus francoisi, assembly GCF_009764315.1. Lineage (NCBI taxonomy): Eukaryota > Metazoa > Chordata > Mammalia > Primates > Cercopithecidae > Trachypithecus > Trachypithecus francoisi. The sequence continues at coordinate 14,206,419 of NW_022681473.1, read as the reverse complement.
GGAACAGTAGCTCCAGTTTCAAGGTTGCACAGTGGCAGCTTGGACCACAGAGAGTGCATATGAGATGGGCTCCATCTCTGGAGTCGTGCAGCCTTTGGAACTCCAGGCAGCCTCCTAAGCTGGGCACAGGGCCTATGAGGTCTGTGGGCCTCATAAGTAGTGAAAACTGTAGGTGTCCATGACAGTGACAGGGGCTGCTGTGGCCTCCTGCTTACCTTTTCCTCACAGGGAGAAACCTACTCCTGGTTCCAAGCTGATCCCCGCTGGAGGGAATGGATGGCAGAAGCAAGGTGGTTTCTTCCTGCTCTAGGTGGCCATCCTGAGTTACTGTGCACCATAAAATTTCCACCACTCCCTTGCTGTGCTCCAGCATTCTCTTTTAGTCACTCTGGTCAAATTGTGGCTGCTTGTTGTTTTGGTACTTTTTTATAGGGGTGATGAACAGTAGCCACCTGTAATTGACCATCTTGCTAACATTACTCTGAATCTGTTCATTTGTTTTATTTCTGGTTGTTAAGCATGTATTTATATTCCAATAAAAATAAAATAACATAATGTATAAATAAAATATTTAGATCCGAGCAAAGACAGAAAGAGAGTAAGTGAATGAAAGAGAGAAATAGAGAAGAGGAGAAGAGCGCATGAAAGGGGAGCAGAGAAGCGAGGAGAGGAGAGGCGAGGGGAGGGAAGGGGAGGAGAGAGGAGGAGAGGGAAGAGGAAGGGAGGGGAGGGGAGGAAAGGGAAGGGGAGAGGAGGGGGGCATGGTGCAGGACGGCAATATTTGTTTGGGTTTATTCCCAAATAACCCTGTTCCTTCCACCTTACCCTTTGAGCCTACAGAAGGACGTAAATTTTTTAAAAAGGAAGTAGGCAAGAAAAAAATGGTAGGTGGAAAGGGCTACTGTCAAGGTGAAGAGTTGAGAAGATTCCTAGAGGTGCAAGGAAGTCAAAGCCAGCAATTTCTTGGCATAGGTGCACCTGGAGCATGCTTCATTGTAGCCTCCCAGAGACGGTGCAAGACCTCAGAAATGATGGCTATCATCGCATGTCTAGGGAGGCTGGACCCAAGTACCTGAGGCCTGAGCCTCCCAGGGATTCCAGGGCCTTAAGTTTGACCAGGGAGCAGCAGAAGCACCAGACCTAGGGGTATCATGGTGGCTCAGAGACAGACCAAGATAATTTTTTTTAATGTGTAAGAGATATTTCTCTAGTCTAGAGTTTATGTACTAAATTTCATTTATATTACATTAGCATTTATACAACATTTTACACTTCATGTATTTACATCACATAGATTTGATTTTTCCTATACCCATATGAGCTTTGGCAGGTGAGAAATTATCCCAATTGCAGATGGCATACTGAGGCCTATCATGCTCTTCTCATTGTAGGTAACGATACATCTCGAAAGATCTCCAAATCAAAACAACGTGAGTTTTATCTGCTATTAAACAGAAGGCATGATTTATACTACACACTCTGATAGGTGCTTTATAGTCTTTATCCATTTTAATTCTCAATGAAAAGCTACTCTGTGAAGTAGCTATTACTGTTAGCCCCACTTTATAGGTGAAAACACTGAGGCTTAGAGAGGTTAATTTGCTCAAGATCACACAAGTAGCAAGTGGCCAAGCCAAAATTCAACCCAAATTGTATTATATCAATACCCATGGTCATAAACATGAGAAGCCATGGCTTTGTTATGAATTAATCTTATTGTATTCCTTAGTGCCTCAATTTCCTCACTTATGCATGGGAAATAATAACACGTCTGCCTTGCAGAACTGCTGTGATAATTGACTCAAGTCAAGTATTTGAGGAACTATGTATGTAATTACCTAGAATGAAAGCGTTTTGTAAGCAGAGAAGCATACACCTATCAAATTTATTGCTATCAAGCTATATTACTGGCTAGGGTGTCATCTTGGGCAAACCCTTTAGCACTCTGGTCTCAGATTTTTCACCCAGAAATTGAGAGTTTTGGACTAGAAGATCCCTATCTTCTTTCCAGCTCCAATGACTTCAAGTTGAGTAAAAAGTTGCAATACTGACATCATGATAGGGAAACAGGGAATTGACCCACACAGCAAACTGGGGCATGAGATCAGCAGGGACAAAAACTCCATGACCACCATGGCACCAGAGAGCAAGTACCTGGCATGCTTTCTGTCTCTAATTGGCTTTTCTCCTTTCATCTCTGCTCTCGGCGGCACATTTAAGAGGATCCCCACGTGAGACCATCTCTCTTGCTGTGAGTGGACAGCCAATTTTGTGGTCAAACATGCCCATCTTGGAGTGTGATGTGCCCACCTGAAAAATTCCGTTGGAAAAGAAATAGGCAATTTCCACCTTTGGCAAGAACTCTGTCTTCTTGGGGGACCTGGGTCAAGGTCACAGGACAAGACTTGGAACAGTGGATTCTGTATCACCTCAATATCCATGTAATTCTTCCAGTAAGGACACACATGGAACAGAGTTTATGGTCCTCAGTCTCTCTCAATCTTTAACTCTTCCCTCTTCCTCACTCCACATTCTTTACCTAAAGTTCCTCGTTGGACCCTCTTTCTTCTTACTCAAACTTCTGTAAAAAGAAAAACCTCAAACACAAAATTTCAGGTATTATTCTGGGGTGAGGGATGGGTATTGAATTCTTAAGGATGGGACCCTGAACATTGCTATCTTCTTTTTTTTCACCTGTAAAATGGGGATGTTGGGATGATCTATATAGTCAAATATATGTTGTCTATAAAGCCTGAAAGAGGAATCAAAAATGATAATTTATTGAGTTTCAGAGGAATTTCCTAAGATCAAAACCTGCTTGGGTATGTATCCCAGTTTTCTCCACCCCAAGGGCACTTTTAATTTAATTTTTGCCCTTCAGGATTCTGTTTTCAAAATGCTAATAACTATCTTGATTCTGTTGAAATACATAGCTTTGATTTATGATCTCTGAATAGCCAGAGACACATTGAGTCTTAATGATATGCCAGAGTACTCATATATCATGCAATCAGAACTTCTGAAATACTTCAACATTGCTCCCTGTTGTAATTTTTGGAGACCCTGGGATCTGAAGACACCATCCTGGGCAACACAGATATCAGAAATACCCACTCCAAGCACAAGAAGGGTTGGTTTAAATATTCCTTGTAACCTTCTTGTACATATATGATTCTTTATTTAGCAATGTTTCTGGCTTTACCTGATTTTGTACCCTGCACAACTTTGCAAACTGACCATGTCCTTATTAGATTAGCACTGGATAGGATATTGATCACCTACATTCATCTAGTAAAATCTTTAACCAATATTCACATCAATTACCTTTTCCTCTGCAAATTGCCTCAGGAGATGATGAACATATGTAAGAAATGAATCAAAGGTAATGAATGTATCCAGAGTTTTTTCTCTTTTTCTCTAGCTTATCAAATGTCAACAAGGTAAGTTTTCAGGATAAATTTTATCATGAATAAGAAAAGCAATCCACAACTCCTTGTTCTTTCCTGGAAATGGTAGATTACATAGAGTACATTTAATTATGTCTGCCTGTGTCACCAGAAGGTAATACAAAAGTAAAGAGTTTTAGTGCAACCAATTGATCAACAATTTGACTTATTTTCACTGAATTCATCAGTTATATTGGTGTCTGGGGGATACTATCTGTAAGAGCTTATATTTTGAAAATATTTCCATTAAATCTAACTCACCTTGGGTAACATATCTGAGAAATTGTATTAGAGGGTTTTTTTTATTTTTAAATCTTTTTTTAATTTTAATTTTTATTTTAAGTTCTGGGGTACAAGTGCACGATATTCAGATTTGCTACAAATCTGAACCTTTGTGCTGCAAAGGTAAACGTGTGCCATGGTGGTTTGCTGCGCCTATCAACCCATCACCTAGGTATTAAGCCCAGCATGCATTAGCTATTTTTCCTAAGGCTCTCCCTCCTGCCAGTCCACCCTCTGACAGGCCCCAGTGTGTGTTGTTCCCCTCCCTGTGTCCATGTGTTCTCACAGTTCAGCTCCCACTTATAAGTGAGAAGATACGGTGTTTGGTTTTCTGTTCCTGCACTAATTTGCTGAGGATAATGACTCTGCATTAGTTTACTGAGGATAATGGCTTCCAGCTCTATCCATGTCCCGGCAAAGGACATGATCCCATTCTTTTTATGGCTATTCTAAGAGTAAACAGAAAGATTTCCAAGTTAATAAACTCATAACAGAAATAAAACAAAAATAAGATTTTCTTAGTTTGGCATTCAAACCTGAATGAAAGAACCATTTAATAACGAATGTGTTAAAGAGAAATTTGTTGAGTTCTGCAAATATTAGTATACACAATGCTTAATGCTAAGTAACCAAACATCTCTACTAATCTGTGTCCTGTATACAGTCAGCGTTCTCAGCTTGAGGGTACTTGGTGGTAATGGAAGAAAAAGCAGCATCAGGAATTGACAATCCAGCTGCATGGGAGATAACACAATACTACAGGATAGAAAGAAACACAATCATTCGTCAACAATATTCTTTAGTCTGGTTTAGAAATCATCTAATTTAAGAAATAATTTTATTGAGAGCTTCTTAATACTTCAGTACTAGTTCTTTCTTTATTCCCCTTTAAGAGAGATGTGATGATGGGAATGATCCTTGCTAACGTTTCTGAGGTCTTATTGCTTTTGTTTGTTTTGCTTTGTTCTATTTTGAGACGGAATCTCACTCTGTCACCCAGGATGGAGTGCAGCGGCATGATATCTCAGCTCACTGCAACCTCCGCCTCCTGGGTTCAAGTGATTCTCCTGCTTCAGCCTCCCGAGTAACTGAGACTACAGGCATGTGCCACCACGCCTGGCTAATTTTTGTATTTTTAGTAAAGGCGGGGCTTCTCTATGTTAGCCAGGCTGGTCTTGAACTCCTGACCTCAGTCAATTCGCTTACCTCAGCCTCCCAAAGTGCTGGGATTACAGGCCTGAGCCACCGTGCTCGGCCGAGGCCTTATTGTTTTAAGCCCTTTGTGTCACTCCATCCTTGCAACAACCCTATGAGATAGTAATGATTATCAGCTTCCTTTGTAGATGAGACAACTGAGCTACAAAGAGGTTAATCACGTGCTAAACATCACACAGCCAGCAAGTAAGATTCAGGAAAGTCTATTCTCCACATTCTATCTCCTCTCCCCACCCCTCTCTCTCTTCCGCCCTCCTCCCCCTTTCTCCACCCTATTGGTGATTTTTACATTTAATAATATTTTTATCATAAATGTAGAAGCTGTAGAAAAACAAGATAATACAGATAAGGATAAAGAAAAAAATCAAAATGATTCTATCCATTACTTTTCATGTTTGATATTATAAATGGTTTTTAAGGGGTGTGTGTGTGTGTGTCTGTGTTTGTGAGAGACAGAGAGAGAGGGGAGAGTGGGGGGAGGGAGAGAGAGCTCATCATGCACGCAAAGTAGTTCGTAAAAAGCAAATAATTTTCTTACATAAAAGTAGAACTACCTTGTACACTCATCAATGGTACATATGAGTGCTCCTTCCTTACTGATTTATACAATATCTTATATATTAAGATAATGATTATATTCTCTTTTTCTGTTTTATCACTGTTTTCCCCCATTCATCAACTGTCTTGCAAATATGCTTTATATAAGGGGTTTTCTGCCATGACCAACTTTTAAATTGCTTTGCCATATTTTTTCTCTTATAATTTCTGTTTTGGTGTTACTTTTCAGGAATATCACTTCCATCCCAAGATTATATAACTGCACATCTATTTATTCCTCAAATACTCTTTTACCTATAGTGAGGCAGGTCTCACAGACCATTTATAGAAGAGTTTGTTCTTTCACTATCAATTGAAAATACTTTTTCATATATAAAATTCTTACCAACACTTACATTGATTTGTGAAATTTTTATTTGTTCTCTGGTACATGGCTGTTATTATAAGAATAATGAATTATCAATGTTCATAATACTTTTTAATATCTGGAAGTTAAAATCCTTTCTAATTATTCATCTTTTTCGAAATAATCTTGGCTATTAGCATTGGTTTGCCCTTTGACCTCAAGAAATGACAGTCTGAGTGTGGAACAGAGTGAATGTACATAATCCACGCATACCTTTGGTTGGTGCAATTACTTTTGCATCAACCTAGTACCATAAGTCTGTTGGTAAGCTCTAACTTGCTGATTGTATCTACCAAAAAAAAAAGAAATATCTCTGTATTATTAGAGAATTGAAATATTTACTTTGACCTTTCCTCTAGTTTAAGATCCATCATAATTTGATACTGGTTTTCCATTGACCTAGTGTACCCAAAGTCAAGCAAACTGAAGAAAACAATGGCTTATGTGGCTTATATCATCATGGCGCTTGGTGGTTTGACCAGGATGGACACTAGGTCTGAATCTACCTGCTGAGAGGCAATGATGCCTGGCCATCTACAAAGCTGATGCTGGCTCATGAATCTCCTCAAATTAACCCATGAAAATATTACTTTTCACATTCCTACCCACAGGTACACCTGTCGCTGATGGTTATTTGTAAGCAATCCATGATAACAATAGCCAACCTCTGTTGAACCATTGTTGTATACCTAATTGCGTGCTTAGCTTTTGCAAGAATTTTCACTAATAACCTTCCCAGTAACTTGGGAAGTCAGAAGCTTTTATTATCCTTACATTATTATATCATTGTCCTTTTGTGCCTCAGCAGTAAATTAAGCTTAATGTTTTTATGTCACTGGTACAAGTTAATAGAAGAAGTATTGGAACTAAAACTCCAAAGTCTGAACCCTTAGCCACATTACTATGCTGTTTGCCAAATACCCTAAAATCGAGGCAACTGTTGAGGCCAAGAGTGAGCTGCACTAGCTCCTTCTGGAATGCTTTGCATGAAGGCTTCCCTAAGGAGATTTATTCCATAACCTTATTGAACACCCATGTTCTGTCTGCCTGAAAATATTTTCAGAATTTATATTATTAAGGCCAGTTTAGATATGTTATATTGAATACATTTTTATTAAAGTAGGAGAAGTTATTATAAACAGGGGAAGTAATTTTTCTAAAGGATAAAATAAAAAGTATTTTAAATCCACTTAGATAACAATCCAGGACAGGACTGCTGTCCATCAGACATATTTTGGAAGGAGACCATTTAAGCTTTCATAATCTTTTTTCTTTTGAGATGGAGTCTCGTTCTGTTGTCCAGGCTGGGGAGCAGTGGCACAATCTCAGTTCACTGTAACCTCAGCCTCCTAGGTTCAAGTGATTCTCCTACCTCCCAAGTAGCTGGGATTACAGGCCTGCACAACCACGCCCGGCTAATTTTTGTATTAGTAGAGATGGGGTTTCTCCACGTTGGCGAGGCTGGTCTCAAACTCCTGACCTCAGGTGATCTGCCCACCTCAGCCTCCCAAAGTGCTAGAATTACAGGCATGAGCCACCGCACCTGACCTAAGCTTTCATAATTTTAAAGCAACAGTTATATAATTAATCATCAGAGGTATTTTTTAAGAAAAACGATTACCTTAATTAGTGATCTTTACCTTATACATAATACTCTCACCATTTCTATAGCTTTTTTTTTTTAATTACCAGTCAACTTTTTAAATATATTTTTTAATTATCATGATACTCCATGAATTAATCAAGAACCTGAAGCATTGTGCAGGTACATGCTGACAATTCAAGAAGAAAAGTTGGGGTCTTTCCATCAGAAGAGTGAAACATTTCTCTTTTTCCAGTGCTTGTTGGCGGAACAGATGTACACATATGAAGATGGTAATGTTATCACTTCACCTGAGTTAGCAATCCATTCTCTTGTCTCCTTTCTGGTATTAGGAGCACCGAGCCAATGACTAGGGGAGGAAATATTACAGAAATCACATATTTCGTCCTGCTGGGATTCTCAGATTTTCCCAGGATCATAACAGTGCTCTTCACTACATTCCTGGTGATCTACATTACATCTCTGGCCTGGAACCTGTCCCTCATTGTTTTAATAAGGATGGATTCTCACCTCCATACACCCATGTATTTCTTCCTCAGTAACCTGTCCTTCATAGATGTCTGCTACATCAGCTCCACAGTCCCCAAGATGCTCTCCAACTTCTTACAGGAAGAGCAAACTATCACTTTTGTTGGTTGTATTATTCAGTACTTTATCTTTTCAACAATGGGACTGAGTGAGTCTTGTCTCATGATGGCCATGGCTTATGATCGTTATGCCGCCATTTGTAATCCCCTGCTCTATTCATCCATCATGTCACCCACCCTCTGTGTTTGGATAGTACTGGGAGCCTACATGAGTGGCCTCACTGCTTCTTTATCCCAAATTGGTGCTTTGCTTCAACTCCACTTCTGTAGGTCTAATGTCATCAGACATTTCTTCTGTGATATGCCCCAACTGTTAATCTTGTCCTGTACTGACACTTTCTTTGTACAGGTCATGACTGCTATATTAACCATGTTCTTTGGGATAGCAAGTGCCCTAGTTATCATGATCTCCTATGGCTATATTAGCATCTCCATCATGAAGATCACTTCAGCTAAAGGCAGGTCTAAGGCATTCAACACCTGTGCTTCTCATCTAACAGCTGTTTCCCTCTTCTATACATCAGGAATCTTTGTCTATTTGAGTTCCAGCTCTGGAGGTTCTTCCAGCTTTGACAGATTTGCATCAGTTTTCTACACCGTGGTCATTCCCATGTTAAATCCCTTGATTTACAGTTTGAGGAACAAAGAAATTAAAGATGCCTTGAAGAGGTTGCAAAAGAGAAGGTGCTGCTGAATTTACAGATTCTGAGACTTCTGCCAGATATGTCCCATCAGAATCCCCTTCGCCCACAAAACATCATCATGAATGGACTAACAAAAATCATACTCCCTACTGCCTTTGGACAAAGAAGGCTTGATTTGATGCAGAAAATATGCCAATATGGACCAACAGGTGACTTGATGCCACAGACATCAGGATCTTTAGGTCCTGGAGGTTCATTATTTTTATCCTACATCAGGTGTGGCCTCATCATTTATTAATCTATCCAAAAGTATTTGTGAAACAACAAGATTTAGAAATCTTTTGTTTCTTTTGGCTTCTCAGATCAAAGATGGTTCAATGTTAGGACTTTGCCACTAGAGAAATGAGGCCTGGCACAGACCCCCAGGAGTTTAGAAACATCATCTCCCATATATGCTGATACAGCATAATAAAGACATGGTGGTAACTATTGATTATTCTGTTTCTGGACAGGAGAGAATAAACAGACAGAGGGGTTCTGCCACTGGAAAGGGAAAAAAAGCAATATATTGGCCTAGTTGTGTCTTTAAGAAAGAGCAGCCTGAGATAGCTGCAGATTGCCTAAGACCTCTCTCAGCACTAATCATCTAATACATTTTTGGCAATTTCCTTGCCTACACCAGCTGTAGCATAAGGAAGGAGGTGATTTTAATCATGAAGTGGGATAGAAACAAGGATATGGTCCCTCCAATGACATGTACTTTTGAGTCTGATGATTTGATTTCTTGTATCTAGAGTATAGTGGGAAATTATAATGGAGATGATATTCAACGTTCACAGCCAATAGTAATATCTGACACTGTGGGACTCAAACCTTCCTTTTTCTCCCCCATTAAATTTAGAAAATTTACTCTTGACTGGGTAACTATTGAATCCAGGAGAGATGAAAGAAACATGGGTCAAAAGTATCACAGTCAAGCTCAACCTAGACAAGCTAACCTGCAGTCATGTTCGGAGAAGTCATGCATTTAAGCCTACTCTACACTAGCGAGTCCCAGCTGATCTCCAGGTGATCTGAGGAGATGTGAATGACAATAAATGAATGTCGCAGTCAGCACTGGATTTTGTGATTTGTTATACAGCAGTAGTTAACCAATATACTTCGTAATTTAAAATTAAAAATTTTCTCCTAGACCAAACTGCCTGGCTTCAAATTCAGGCTCTTCCACTCCCAAGCTGTGTGATGCTGGGCAAGCCACATAATCTTTTGTGCCTCAGCTTTCTCATTTGTAAAATTGAGATATTATATATCTATTTTGGAGTTGTTTAGGATGATTGAACTGATACTTTTTGAAAACTCAGAATAGGGACCCCAGCATATAATAAACGCTATTCATGAGTCATGTATTATTATTTATTGAGTGCTTTCTATGTTCAAAGAATTTAAATGGCTTCAGTTGAGCTACGTTTTATTGTTATACCAACTTCATAGATGAATAAACTGAAGCCAGAGGAATTAAGAAACACAGCTAGTAAGTGAAGGGTGGGAATCCAAACTAACACTGCAGGTATCAAAGCCTCCTCCCTTCTTCAATACCCCTTAATGTGTAAGGTGCCAAATTGCTTATTAATATACAAGGTAAACATGAATAAAATAAAGCATTATTTGTGAGATGCAGCCAATGCTAATATCAGAAGTAACAATCTTTTGAAAAGCAATACGATAAAGTAACAAAGGTGTTAATTGGGAAAAAAAATTGAAAAAAGAATGCCAATTCAAACCTTAAGAAAACTAGGGGAGCAGTGGGCAAGATGGCTGACCAGAAGCAGCTGGTGTGTGTAGCTGTCATGGAAAGGAACACAAGGGGTGAGCATTAGTTCTTTGCAACCCTCAAGTCAAGAGATCTCCTTGTGAACCCACTCCACCAGGGCTTTCAGTCTTAAGTCTACCACACAGAGCTATGTCGAGTCTTGGCAGAGCAGCCACTCAGTCATGCATGGAGACTTCAGAGCCTTAGATACTTGGGCTTTCTGGTAAAAGTAGCTGCAGCTCCAGCAAAGTTGGAGGTTAGACTCCTGTGTATACCCCTAGGAAAGAGGCTGAATCCAGGGAGCTTAGCAGCAACTACCCACAGGCCCCCCTTCCATGGCACCTCACAAGATAAGATCCACTGGCTTGGAATTCCAGCCAGCTACCAGTAGTGGCCTTGCACCTCCCTAAGAAGGAGCTCAAAGGGAAGAGCTGGGCTGTCGTCTTTGCTTGTTCAGATGCCTTAACTGTTCCGGACTTTGGGCTTTGAAGAATCCGAGCTGACCCAGGGTGGAAGAGAACCCCCAGCCTAGCACAGCACAGCTGCTCTACCCAAATATAGCCAGACTATGCTTTAGGTCGGTGTCCAATCCCATTCCTCCTCACTGGGCAGGACTTCCCAACTGGGGCCTGCAGCCACCCCCACCGAGCTCTCCAGTTGGCAAAGATTTGAATTATCCCTGAGATGGCACTCCCAAAGGGAGAAGAGGGTTACCATCTTTGCTGTTTTGGTGATTTAGCAACTCCAGCCTTTGGGCTTCAAAGTGTCTGAGGCGACTGGAGACTGAAGTAGACCCCCAACACAGCACAGCTGTTCTACCAAAATGTGGCCAGACTACTTTTGTAAGTGGTTCCTGATCCTGTTCCTCCTCACTGGGTGGAACCTCTCAACTAAGGTCTCCAGCCACTTCCTACAGCTGCTTTGGGACCAGAAAAATGTGCATACCTCCCTCAGAAAAAGCTCTCAGAGGAAGGGACAGGCCACTATCTTTGCTGTTTCATAGCCTTCACTGGTGACACCTCCAGGTTCTGGGAAATCTGAGGTGACTAGGTACTGGAGCAGGCCCCAAGCATATAACAGCAGCCCTATCTATGGAAAAGTGGCCAGAATGTTACGTAGGCTTCCATTTCCATATCTTCTCACCAGGAAGATCCTCAGGCCTCGGCCTCCAGCCACCCCCAGCAGAGCTATCAAGCCAGTACCAAATCAGCAACTCCCTAGACAGAGCTTCCAGAGTCAACTGAAAGCTTCTATGCCACTGCCTCTGCAGCAGAACCGCCCTGGACACCCTCAGACTAATGAAGGAGCAAAGACACTAAGTTCTTTATCCACACCTCTAACAATCTGCAGTCAACCCAAAGAGAAGAGGCTGGTCTGTCTCCCACGGGTCCCACACACCCCCCACCACTCATCACCAGACAGAGAACCCCTGGCTTGGGCCCACAACACATACACTCCGTTTTGGACTGGCTGCACTGAGTGATTGCTGACCTGCATCTTTCTGGGGTGGAGCCCCCAGGAGTCAAACAAGTGACCATTAGCCACAACCATTACTAAGATCTCTTCCTCTGCTGTCTTTAAGCTGGGGAAGGAACATAAACACAGAGATATTCCCAGAGCTGAAGTGGGCAGCCCAGGAGTGCTGAATCAGGAACTACAGCCAGCACTCAGTGGGAGAGGAACCCACACTTTCAGAGCACTGACAGGGTACACAGCTGCAACTGTAAGGAAACATAGGGGAGCCACACAACAGAGCAAGAGTCTTCCAGCTGGCCTGTAAGCCTAGATATCACCTGCTGAATCACACCTCAAAGCTTCAACACCAAAAATATCTCACTAACACGTCCCCTTCTGAAACCAGAGATAAGAAGTGAGCTTCAAATAAAGACCCTACACAAGGCTTGGTCCAGTGAAAACATCTAGAAAATAAGTTGATTGACTCTATTCAAACTACTCTGCAGTTAAAGAAACACCCACATACAGAGATGAGAAAAAACCAATGTAAGAACTCTGGTAACTCAAATGGCCAAAGTATCATATGTCTTCCAAATGATCACAGCAGTTCTCCAACAAAGGTTCTTAACCAAGCCAAACTGGCAGGAATAGAATTCAGAATATGTATAGAATGCAGAATATGTACAGAAATAGAATTCAGAATATATATAGAAAAAAAAATCATAGAAATTCAGGAGGAGAGCAAAATCCAATCCAAGAAAAATAAGAATCACAATAAAGTGACACAGAAGCTGAAAGAAAAATAGCCAGTATAAAAAAGAACTTAGTGGGTCTGACAGAGCTGAATAACACAATGCAAGAATTCCACAATGCAATCACAAGTATTAAGAGCAGAATAAACCAAGCTGAAGAAAGAATCTCAGAACTTGATGCTGATTCTCTGAAATAAGACAGTCAGACACAAAGAGAAAAAAAAAAAGAAATGAACAAAGCCTCCAAGAAGTATAGGTCATGTAAAGAGGCCAAATCTACAAGTAATTGGCATCCCTGAAAGGGAGGGGAAGAAAGAAAATAACTTGGAAAATATATTTCAGAATATTGTCCATGAAAATATCCCCAAACTCGCTAGAGAGGACAACAGTCAAATTCAGTAAATACAGAGAAGTCCTGTAAGATTCTACACAAGAAGATAATCACCAAGACACATAATCATTATATTTTCCAAGGTCAAAATAAAAGAATGTTAAAGGCAGCTAGAAAGAAAGGGTGAGTCATCTACAAAGGGATCCCCATCAGGCTGACAGCAGACCTCTCCACTGGTACTCTACAAGCCAGAACAGATTGGGATTTTATCTTCAACATTCTTAAAGAAAATAATCTTCAACCAAGAATTTCATATCCAGCCACACTAAGCTCCTAAATGAAGGAATAATAAAATCCTTATCAGATAAGCAAATGTTGAAGGACTTCATTACCACCGGACCTGACTTACAAGATCTTGAAAGCAGCAGTAAATATGGAGAGGAAAAACTGCTACCAGCTAATACAAAAACACAGTTAAACACAGAGACCAGTGTCACTATAAAGCAACCACACAAACAAGTAAAAATAATAACCAGCCGATGGCACAATGACAGAATCAAATGCACACATATCAATATTAACTGTGAATGTAGAGGGGCTAAATCCCCCACTAAAAAGGCACAGAGTGGCAAGTGGGATTAAAAAGCAAGACCCAATGGTATGCTGTCTTCAACAGACCCATCTCACATGTAAGACACACATAGGCTCAAAATAAAGGGAAGGGGAAACTTCCATGGCTGATTTGTTACTGCTGTTGCCAAATGTCACAGATTGAAAGAACCAAAATTGTGAAAAATTTCTATTCTAACCAATTAATGTATGAACTACGTGAAATACCAATCAAAATCACAACATACTTGCTTTTGGAAACTAAAAGTTGATTATGAAATTAATACAGAAAAGAGCAAAGTATATCCAAGGTATTCTTGCCCTTACAAATATCAATGTATTCAGAAGCTATATAAGTGACATAAGCAAGATGGCGAGTCAGGGATCTCAACCCTCATCACCCACAGAAAACAATTGGACGGCTATTTGTGCATGAAAATTGCTCTAGGAAAGTTCTGGAGTCCAGTTAAGAAGCTGCAGCAACACAGTGATGACAAGAGAGTGAACGTGTTAGTCAGAGTTCTCCAGAGAGACAAAACCAGTAGGATACATCAGAGGAGTTCCTGAACTCCTTAAAATTGTTGGGAAATATTCTATATATATACATCTTTTTTGATGAATGGTTTACATCATTTGGATTCACAAGAAGGACCATGAGATAACCACTGTGATAGCTCTAGGCTGTCCTCTTGTAGGCTTTTCCTTTTCACGTGTCTATGTGTTATCTACACAGAGTTTGGTTCTTTTGTTTTAATATTTGTGTGTATGTTGAGTATTCTTTGTTCTTTTAAACAAAGGTAAGACTAGACTTTCTCTGAATACGCTATTTTGCAACTAGTTTTTTTCCCACTAAAGATGGCCTTCCAGATCAGCACATAACTATAAACATTTTTAATGTTTGCATAGTATCCCTGCTTAATATTACATAGAGTCACTGGGTCATAATTATTTAATCAGTACTCAAAAACATAGTATGAGTGCAAAAAATGTTCACTGATTTCGACAGAAAGATTGTGTTATGGCAAGTTAGGAGAAACAGGATATGTGAAAGTGAGGAATTCAGAGGAACCTCTATAGGTCACCACCTTAGGGAAAAAAAGACAAAATAAGGATTGGTAAACTGCAGAATGTTTAAATTTGTTACCACCAAAGCTAAAAGTACAATTTGTGCAGAAGGAGTTACTGATGCAGCTAAGGCTATCCTGCATCTATGCTCCAGCTTCCAGGACTCCTCCCTATGCCAGAGATATTAAAATAATAGAGAAAACAACAACCTACAAATAAAGGATGTAAAATAAATCATAATACAAGGCAAGGCCACATGTAGTCTAGCTAAGCCCATCTTGAGGGAAGGTCCAGGGAAAAATTTGGAAAAAATTATAGGATAGGCAACAGATAAAGGTATGAAGTCATAAAGGAAAGAATTTGAGCAACATATTAAAGAGCAATACTAGTAACTGCCCTGGGTGTGCCTGCCTACCAGACACCCAATCTTGCAAGACTGACATTAAAAGTCTTGCTTCCACTGTTCTTTGTGTCTCCAAGTCCATTCTTTGAGTTTCGATGGGTGAATGTGTTTCTTGCAATCACTTTCTAAAGAAGGCATAAATGAATATTGCTGCCATTCTCGAGCCTCTGTCCCTGTGATCCACCTCTAGCCTACATGCCTTGTTCTGACCAAACAGAAAAGAAGGTTGAACTCCACGGAATAAAAAAGCATGGTGGACTTCCATTCCAAGATGGCTGAATAGAAACAGCTCTGGTCTGCAGCTCCCAGCGTGATTGATGCACAAGATGGGTGATTTCTGCATTTCCAACTGAGGTACCTGGTTCATCTCATTGGGAATGGTTAGACAGTGGGTGCAGCCCATGGAGGGTGAGCCAACCCAGGGCAGGGCATCACCTTGCCTGGGAAGTGCAAGGGGTTGTGGGATTTCCCTTTCCTAGCCAAGGGAAGCCATGATCAACTGTACCTGGAAAAATGGGAAACTCCCACCTAAATACTGCACTTTCCAATGGTCTTAGCAAACGGCATATCAGGAGATTATATCCCGCACCTGACTTGGTGGGTCCATGCCCAAGGAGCCTTGCTCACTGCTAATGCAGCAGTCTGAGATTGACCTGCGAGGCAGCAGCCTGGCTGGAGGAGGGGCGTCCATCATTGCTGAGGCTTGAGTAGGTAAACAATGCAGCTGGGGTAGGTAAACAAAGCAGCTGGGGAAGCTCAAACTGGGTGGAGCCAACCACAGCTCACCCAGGCCAGCTGCCTAGGTTGACTCCACCTTGGGGGCAGGGCATAGCTGAACAAAAGGCAGCAATTTCAGCAAAGCCTCAATTTCAGGTGGAGAACCTGAGGCCAGAGAAACTAAGGAATTGTCCCAAGATAGCATAGCTTGCTGGTAATACAGCTTGATAACAATAAGTTAAATACATGTACATATTTGTATTTCTGTGGTATCACTTATAATATCTCCTTTTTCATTTCTGATTGTCTTTATTTGGGTCTTCTGTCTTCTTTTCTTGGTTAGTCTCACTAATGGTTTATCAATTTTTGTTTATTATTTTTAAAACCAAATTTTTATTTCATTTATCCTTTGTATTGTTTTTGGGTCTCTATTTCATTTAGTTCTGCTATAATCGTTGTTATTTCTTTATTACTGCTAATTTTGAATTTGATTTGATCTTGCTTTTCCAGTTCCTTATTTAGAGTTGTTATTTTCTCTTACTGAGTTGATATTTTTGTTTCATTTATCCTTTATATTGTTTTTGGTCTCTATTTCATTTAGTTCTGCTATAATCATTGTTATTTCTTTATTTCTGCTAATTTTGAATTTGGTTTGATCTTGCTTTTCTAGTTCCTTATTTAGAATTGTTATTTTCCCTTGCTGAGTTGATACCTTTATCATTATATAATTGCCTTCTTTATCCTTTTTATTGTTTTTAATTTAAAGCCTGTTTTATCTAATTATAGCTAATTCTGCTTGCTCTTGGTTTCCGTTTGTGTGAAATATCTTTTTCTGCTGCTTTACTTTCAGTCTGTACATGTCTTTACAGATAAGATGAGTTTCTTGTAGACAGCTTATGGTTAAGTCACGTTTTTTTAACCCATCTTACCAATGTATACCTTTTAAATGTGGTGTTTAGTTCTTTTATGTTCAAGGTTAGTATTTATAGGTGAGGTTTTGTTCCTGTCATCTTATTAATTGTTGTCTAGTTATTTTATACATTCTCTTTTCTCTATTTTTTTCACTGTTCGTTCCTGGTTTTGTGGAATTCTGTAGTGTTGTCATTTGATTCCTTTCACTCCCTCCTTTGTATTGTTGCATTAACAATGAGTTTTATGTTTGTGTGTTTTCATGATGGTAAATACCATTCTTTTGCTTTCAAGTTTAGGAATCCTCTCATCATTTCTTCTGTTTCCTATCTAGTCGTGGCAAATTCTACCAGCATTTGCTTCTCTGGGAAAGAGCATTTCTCCTGAAGCTTAATTCTTGCTGTGTATAGAATTCTTGGCTACTAGTTTGCTTTTTTTCTTTCAACACTTGGAATATGTCATTTCACTACCTTCTTACTGGCAAAGTCTCTGCTGATAAGTCTGCTGTTAATTCTGAAGTAGTTTCCTTTGTAGATGACTAGATGTTTTTCTCTTGCCAATTTTAGAATTTGTTCATTCATTTGATTTTAGATAGTCTAATAATAATATGCTATGGCAAACTCATTTAGGTATTGACTTTTCTGGGGATCACTGAGCCTCTTTTGTTCAGATGTCTGAATTTCTTGATAGACTTGGGAGGCTTTTATACATTGTTTCATTAATAGGTTTCCTGAACTTTTTTCCTCAGGAATACCGATAATTTATTATTTCAGTCATTTTAGATAGTCTCAAAAGTCTTGAAGGCTTTGTTTATTCTTTTATATTTTTGTCTTACTGTATTATATTTTTAAAACCTATCTTCAAGTTCTGATTCTTCCTTCTGTTTAACCTAGTCTGTTGTTGAAGCTTTCAAATGTATTCTTGCAATAAAGTTTTCAGTTCCAGAATTACTGCTTTTTTAAGATATCTATCTTCTTGGTAAATTTCTCATTCATATCTTAAAATGATTTTGTGATTTGTTTGTATCAATGTTCAAATTTCTTTTGAAGTTCATTGAGCTTATTTAAAATCAATATTTTGAATTTTTATCTGCAACTTTTAGAATTTATTTGTGTTTAGCATTTATTGCTGGAGAATCATTGTGGTTTTTTGAGGGTGTGGTTTTGAGGATGTGAGGGTTACCTAGCTTTTTCATGTATCCTGTGTCTTTAGGTTGGTTTCTGCACACATGGTGTAACAGTTCTTTTTATTTTTTAATTTACTTTACTTAGGGGAGAATTTTTTTCTTAAAGATGTGACAACTCTGTTGATTGGGTATAGCCTTCTGGCTTTACTCCTGGGTGTATGCAATAGTGAAGATGTTGTATGATTATTTTGGCTAGACTCAGTGTGTTAGGGTACAGTTATTTAATAGAGGCAGTGGTAAACTTGTGCTCCAGTTTGAATGCCAGATACATCCATCTTCAGATTAAGTGATGGTGAATTAAACATGTCTATCCTTGTGACCTGAGGAAGCAAATGCTGACACCTGTGTTGGTGAATCCAGGAAGATCAGTTCTGTGGCCTCTGAATGATGTTTCTGGATGCTGGTTGTAATAGCAGCATACTGGGTAAGTGAGTAGGTTATTTTGCTCCTGGGTTGCTTGGGTGTAGTGGGTGATGGTGGTGGCAGTGGTAGTAAGATGTCCTTCTAGTTTCTACACACTGTACTTTTTTGTTGGAAGTGGTTGAAATGGACTGCTCAAGCCAGCCTCCAGCCAGTAGATGACACTTGCAGGTTGGAGCTAGCCAAGCTGGGAGCAGTATTCTAAGCTTTGTGCCCTGGGAGAAGTGCTCAGGTGTCCCAGGTGGTGGATTGAGCTGTGAAACATCCAGAAGCCTAGATCCTACAATCTCAGGGGTTATTAAAACTGGGTGGACCCAGACCAGGCAATCTTGCTGTCAGGTTCCCTAACAGGGTATGCATGCACCTGCTGTGACTAAGGAGTGGGATGGTCCTCAGTCCTCTGGTGAAACGCTTGGCTGAAAGATGATCACTGCTGTGTTGATGTTCTGCCACTGGGGGGATGGTGCTGGTCCCTGTAATTACTGCTTTGACCAGTGAGTTGAGGGCTTATGCCCCTCTCATGCCCCAGTCCCAAAAGGGCTTCCTCCTCTGTCCTGGCTGTGGTAGCTGACCCAGCTGTTTAGTCAGTCCCAGCAGTTCTTACCCACCCTGTAATTCAGCCCCCAGCCATAGGAGCTGCTGTCAAGCTCAGTACCAAGTCTCTACAGCAATTCTTATCCTGCTCATGTCTGAGATGGTTGCCCAGTTCCAGAACCAGCAGCTGGAGTTCTTGCCATGCTTGCTTCTCAGTTCTGGTTGTGAGAGCACTTTCCCACTCAAGTCATGGTTCTGCAAGATGCAGCCCAAGTCTCCCTAATGCCTAAGACTGCTGGTGTTGGTTCCTAGGATCATGCACAGTTTTTTAAGAGATAGGATCAAAAATGGTGCCTTACTGTGGCTGCGTAAGTCTGAGAAAGAGAGACACACTCCCTGGAGTAGTTCCTTCTCACAATATCCCAGCTGCTGCCTAAGTTAGATTCAAGGATTGGGAACACCAAGGTCCTGAATTGTATCGTTTCATCAGTGGGAAAATAGACCCACAGAAAAACATTCACTCACTCTCTCCCATACCTGAGATTCACTCTCAGTGAATCTGAGAGTGAATTTTTTGACCAGTCCTGGTCATGCAGGCTGCCTGTTTTACTTGTTCTGTTAAACTCCCATGTTACTTCTTGGATAATATATTTACGTTGTCATTGTTGTTTTGATTCTTCAAGGTAGGTGAGGCATGCCGAAAGTGCTTCTTATAAGCCATCGTTTGACCCAAGAATTTCTCTTCCGAGACTCTATATGAAGATGATTATACATGTACATAAGGATGTATGCACAGGTGTTTTCTTTGTGTTAATGCCTTTTAGATGTCTCTCAAATAATCTTATTATTTCACTTAAATTCAAAGATCAAGTTTAGATTCTGTGGGGCTGAAATGCTTACTAGCTGCCTCCTCATTGACTCTATGGCCGTCTAACTTTTTCTAAGGGCACCAAAAGACACAATGAGGAAATGATAGTCTCTTTAATAAATAGTGCTGAGAAAACTAGATTTTCTCATGCAAAAAATGAATCTGGACCTTTATGTTACATTACATACAAAAATCAACTGAAAACGGATTAAACACCTAGATGTAAGACCTGAAACTCATATAAGAAAATATAGGGGAAAAGCTCTTTGACATTAGCCTTTGCAATGTATCACACCAAAAGCTCAAAATACAAAAGCAAAAAGAAATAAATGGAACTACATCAAACTAAAAAGCTTCTGCACAGCAAAAGAAGCAATCAACAAAATTAAAAAGCAACCCATAAATTGGGGGAAAATGTTGTAAACTATATATCAGATAAGAGTTAATACCTAACATTTATTTCTTAAGTCATAATATTTAATAGCAAAAAAAATTACAATCTGATTTTTAAAATGGGCATAGGACCTGAATATACATTTATCCAAAGAGAAAATAAAAATGGCCAATAGGTATACGAAGAGGTGTTCATCATCACTGATCATCAGAGAAATGCAAATCAAAATCACAATGATATACCATCTCACACCAGTCAGAATGGCTACTAGTAAAAAGTGAAAAAAAATAACAGATGCTGGCAAGGTTGCAGAGCAAATGGAGCACTTATACACTGTTGGTGGGAGCATAAATTAGTTTAACCATTATGGAAAGCAGTATGGTGATTCCCCAAAGAGCTGAAAACAGAACTACCATTTGACCCACCAATCCCATTACTGAGCATATCCTTAGAGGAACATAAATCATTCTACCATGAAGACACATGCACACGAATGTTCATTGCAGCACTACTCACAACAGCAAAGACATGAAATCTAAACACCCATCAAAGACAGACTGGATAAAGAAAATGTGGTACATATACACCATGGAATACTATGTAACCATGAAAAAAGAATGAGATTATGGCTTTTGTGGGAACATGGATGAAGCTGGAGGCCATTATACTTAGCAAAGTAAAACAGAAACAGAAAACCAAATACCACATGTTCTCACCTGTAAGTGGGAGCTAAATGATGAGAACTCATGAACACTAACAAGGGAACAACAGACACTGGGACCTAAAGAGGGTATAGGGTGAGAGGCAGGAGAGGAACAGAAAAAAATAACTACTGGGTACCAGGCTTAGTATCTGGGTGACAAAATAATCTATACAACAAACTTCTGAAACATGAGTTTACCTATATAACAAACCTGCACATGTACCTCTGAACCTAAAATAAAAGTTTAAAAAAAGAAAATAAAGGAAGAAAACACAGTATGGCATCCTAAGTTCTTGTCATTTCTCTACACATAATATTTACCAGCCCTTTGCTCTCAAAAACATGATCATCTTTTAAAGTTTAATCTATCTGAGTTCTCATCATGGAAACTGACTTTTTAAACTGTATTCAATGTCAGTGACACTGTCTCAAACAGATCACTTGGTCTGACTATAATGGCACCAGAAATCCAGGAAGTAAAGTTTGTACTTCTTCTCTCTACCTAGCTATTCTTGTGACATACAAAGAGTCACTTACATATTCTTGTTTCTATCTTCCTTACAGAAATAGCAATATCTACCCAAATGTTGTTCTTACTAATGTAAATGTGTTGCCTCATTTATCACCCTCTTGAGGGCCTCTTTGATTTCCTTGTTCCTCAAACTATAGATCAGAGGGTTTAACATGGGGATAAGGATAACATAGAATACTGAGAACACCTTGTCCTGCTTCATGGAGTGGCTAGAGCTAGGATGCATGTATACAGAAATGGTTGTGCCATAGAAGAGAGCCACAGCTGCCAGGTGGGAGGCACAGGTATTGAAGGCCTTGGCACGACCTTTGGTTGACGATATTTTCAGCATGGAAGCTACAATGAAACCATAGGACAAAAGGATAACAACCAAAGAGCCCAACCCAACAAAAGTAGCTACCAGAAAAAGAATCATTTGGCTGATAAAGGGGTTGGAGCAAGACAAGGAAATAATCTGAAGTATGTTACAGAAGAAATCTTTTTTTTTTTTATACTTTAAGTTCGAGGGTACATGTGCATAACGTCCAGGTTTGTTATATATGTATACTTGTGCCATGTTGGTGTGCTGCACCCATCAACTCGTCAGCACCCATCAACTCGTCATTTACATCAGGTATAATTCCCAATGCAATCCCTCCCCCCTCCCCCCTCCCCGTGATAGGCCCCAGTGTGTGACGTTCCCCTTCCCGAGTCCAGGTGATCTCATTGTTCAGTTCCCACCTATGAGTGAGAACATGCGGTGTTTGGTTTTCTGTTCTTGCGATAGTTTGCTGAGAATAATGGTTTCCAGCTGCATCCATGTCCCATTTGGCCCACAGTAGTAGAGATCAAAGCAAGGGATTGTATGAATTAAGCTACTAAGGAATCCACCCCCATAGATTCCAGCTACCATTTTCCAACAGATACCAGGGACCATGATTGCTGAGTACTGCAGGGGGCTGCCAATGGTCACATGTCTGTCACAGGCCATGAAGACCAAGAGGCAGCACTCAGCCAGACTCATCCAGGCCCCAACAAAATACTGAGTGGCACAGGCAAGGAAGGAAATTGTCTTCTTGTCTTTCAAGATGTCTGAAAGTATCCTTGGGCTGATGGTAGAAGAATAGCAGATGTCTATAAATGACAGGAAACTGAGAAAAAAGTACATGGGTGTGTGCAGGTGACAGTCTATTCTGATGAGGATGATAAGAACCATGTTCCAAATCAGGGTCACACGGTAAATCACCAGGAAGACTGGAAAGAGGATGAGCTGCAGCTCTTTTTCATCTGAGAGTCCCAGCAGAACAAACATGGCCACAGAGGTGTGGTTTCCACTGACTTACATGGTTCTGCTTGGTGCCATCTGCTGAGAAAGAGGAATGAGAAGGAAATGGGTTTATTCCCAGAAAAGAAAAAGAAACACTTTTTTTCAGTCATGAAGCTGGCTAAATATAAAACCTTGAATCATCAATGTTGAGTTAATTTTTGTCTTTCATATATACAATCATGAAACTTTACTGAAAATTTTTTAGATAACTATCATGCTGTCTTTGGGGACAAAGACAGTAAATAAGCATAATTAGCATGATACCACCTAAAATGTCTTAATTTCTGTGTTCCTGTTTTACAAACACATGAGACTTTGAAGATATGCTAAATTAAGAAAATGCTGTCATTTCTCTATACAGTTGACCCTGGAACAACATGGATTTGAACTATGCAGCCCCACTTATACATGAATTTCTTTTCAATAAGTACAGTGGAAAATATTTTAGAGATCTGTAACAATTTGAAAAAACTTCACAAATAAACTACATAACCTAGAAATATCAAAAATATTAAGACAAAGTTAGGTATGTCACAACCACATAAAATAGATACAGATATTAGTCTATTTTATCATTTGTTATCTTAAAATATACAAAGATCGATTATAAAAAGTTAATTTTAAAAAATGTGTAATGAACAGAAATGTATTGACTCACAGTTCTGGAGGCTGGGAATTCTAAGATCAAGGGGCTAACATCTGTCAAGGGCCTTCTTGCTGTGTCATACCATGACAGAAGAACAAAGAGAGGGAAAGAAAGAGAGTAAAAGATGGCCAAGTTTCCCCTTTTATAATGAACTCTCTCCCTTGATAATGGCATTAATCCATTCTCTCCACCTTCATGGCCTAATCACATTTCATTGGGCCTCATCTCCTAACATTGTTGTAAAAAGTTAAAATTTATCAAAACTTACATACACAGACACTTAACCATTCATGGTGCCATTCACAAATGAGAGAAATATAAACAAACATAAAGATTCAGTATTAAATCATAACTGCATATAATTAACTGTGGTACATACTGTACTGCTGTAATAATTTTGAAACTACCTCCTGTTGCTATTGCAGTGAGCTCAAGTGTCAAAAGTATCTGCTTAAAGTGCTTTGTGAGGCTAGTTATCCTCACGTGGGAACTTCATCTCTCCAAAAAAGTGTGTATAGCAGTAAAAAGTTATCTCACATGGTTCTCAGATATTTTTCATTGTGCTTAGTACAGTATCATAAACCTTGAATAACACCATGGAAGCAATACAAAGTGCTACTAGTGATGCTGGAAGTGCTCCCAAGAAGCAGAAAAATAGTCACGACATCACAAGAAAAAATTGAATTGTTTGATATATATCACAGATTGAGGTCTGCAGCTACAATTGCCTGCCATTATAAGATAAATGAATCCAGTGCAAGGACCATTGTGACCAAAGAAAAGGAAATTCATGAAGCTATCACTGCAGCTACTCTGGCGGGTAGAAAACCCTTGTACTTTTTGTGAAACACCTTTTTATCTCATACTGAAAATGCAACTTTTATGTGGGTACAGGATTGCTATACAGAAGGCATACTATAGACTCTAAAATGATTTCAGAAAAAGTGAAGTCATTACATGACAGCTTAAAGCCAAAAAAGGGTGAAGAATCTAAAGCTGGAGAATTTAATGCTGGTAAAGATAACTGGATAATTTTCAAAAGAGGTTTTGGCTTTTAAAATGTCAAGATAACAGGAAAAGCAACTTCTGCTGAGCAAGAGAAGCAGATGAATTTCCAGACACCATTAAGAAAAAAGTCATTAAACAGAAGAGATATCTGCCTGAAGAGATTTTTGATGAAGACAAAAGTGCCCTATTCTGGGGGGTTGGAAAATGCCACAAAGGACATTTATTAATGAAGAAGAGAAGCAAGTATCAGGACAGGCTAACTTGACTGTTTTGTGCAAATGTAGTTCAGTTTATGATGAGGATTGCCCTTATCTATAAAGCTGCTAACTCCCGAGCCTTGAAGGGAAAGGATAAACACCAGCTGCCAGTCTTTCAGTTGTACAACAAGAAGGTGTGGATAATGAGAATATTTTTTCTGGACTAGTTCCAAAATGGATGCTTTGTGAAGTCAGGAAGTACCTTGCCAGTAAGGGACTTCCTTTAAAAAAAAATATTTTGATATTGGACAATGCCCCTGACAACTCAGAACCCCGTGAGTTCAACACCAACGGCATCAAAGTGGTCAACTTGCACTCAAAAACAATGTCTCTAATTTAGCCTCTAGATCAGGGAGTCACAGTGACCTTTAAGTCTCATTACATACGATACTCTATGAAAAGATTGTCAACACTATAGAAAAGAGCCCTAACAGAGAGGACATTATGAAAGTCTGGAAGAATTACATCACTGAAGATGCTGTCGTTACAGAAAAAACTGGAAGCCATCCAGTCCCAACCAATACGTTCCTGCTGGAGAAAACGGTGTACAGCCGTTGAGCTTTACTTCACAGGATTTATGACAGAGCCAACCAAGAAAATCATGAAAGAGACTGTGGACATCTAATGATAGTGAGGGGGATTTCAAGATATGAATCTCAGAGAAATTCAAAAGCTAGTGAACACAAACATCAGAGGAATTAACAGAAAACAGCTTGATGGAGATGAGTGCTTCCAGACAAGTGCCAGATAATGAAGAAGAAGACATAGAAGAAGCATTGCTAGAAGACCTACTGACATTAGACAATCGGGGAGAAGGATTCCAGTTACTCAAGACTGCTTTTGACTTCGTTTATGACACGGACCCTTCTATGATACGACCCTTAACCTAAAGCAAATGGTATAGGGTTTGACACCATATAGAAACATTTTTAGATAAATGAAAAGGGGAAAAAGTCAGGCAGAAATTATGATTTATTTTCATAAAGTTACACTGAGTGAGCCTGCCACTCCTGTCTTCCCCTCCATTTCCTCCTCCTCTTCTACTTCTGCTACCCCTGAGACAGCAAGACCAATCTCTCCTCTTACTCTTCCTTCTCAGCCTGCACAAGTCAGTATTTCTAAAAACCCCTATGCAACACGAAGACAATGGAGATAAAGGTCATTATGATGATCTATTTCATCATAGTAAATACTTTATTTTGAATGAATAGTAAACACTTTATTTGCCTTATAACATTCTTAATAACGTTTTCCTCTAGCTTACTTTGTTGTAAAAATACAGTATAAAATACATGTAACATTAAAAAATGTGTCAATTGACTATTTATATTCTTGGTAAGGCTTCCAGTTAACAGTAGGCTATTATAATACAAGTTTTGTGGCAATCTAAAGTCATGTGCAAATTTTTGACTGCACAGGGAGTCAGTGCCCCTAGCCCTTGCATTTTTCAAAGGTGAACTGTACGGTGAAATAGGATGACTCTGCTCAAGCATGACTCCACTATTCACCCAGTGCTTCAAGAAGACCTTGGATCATCCTGGGCCTCATGTGTAGAATGAAGTACTTTTTTTTTTGCCAGTTTTTAAGTTTCTTTTATATATATGTATATATATACTTTAAGTTCTAGGGTACATGAACACAACGTGCAGGTTTGTTACATATGTAAACATGTGCCATGTTGGTGTGCTGCACCCATTAACTCGTCATTTACATTAGGTATATCTCCTAATGCTGTCCCTCCCCCCTCCCCCCTCCCCCAACCCCACAATAGGCCCCAGTGTGTGATGTTCCCATTCCTGTATCCAAGTGTTCTCATTGTTCAATTCCCACCTATAAGTCAGAACATGTGGTGTTTGGTTTTCTGTCCTTATGGTAGTTTGCTCAAAACGATGGTTTCCAGCTTCATCCATGTCCCTACAAAGGACATGAACTCATCCTTTTTGATAGCTGCATAGTATTCCATGGTGTATATGTGTCACATTTTCTTAATCCAGTGTATCACTGATGGACATTTGGGTTGGTTCCATGTCTTTGCTATTGTGAATAGTGCTGCAATAAACATACGTGTGCATGTGTCTCTATAGCAGCAGGATTTATAATCCTTTGGATATATATCCAGTAATGGGATGGCTGGGTCAAATGGTATTTCTAGTTCTAGATCCTTGAGGAATCACCACACTGTTTTCCACAATGGTTGAACTGGTTTACAGTCCCACCAACAGTGTAAAAGTGTTCCTATTTCTCCACATTCTCTCCAGCACCAGTTGTTTCCTAATTTTTTAATGATCGCCATTCTAACTGGTGTGAGATGATATCTCATTATGGTTTTGATTTGCATTTCTCTGAAGGCCAGTGATGATGAGCATTTTTTCTTGTGTCTTTTGGCTGCATAAATGTCTTCTTTTGAGAAGCGTCTGTTCATATTCTTTGCCCACTTTTTGATGGGGTTGTTTGTTTTTTTCTTGTAAACTTGAGTTCTTTGTAGATTCTGAATATTAGGCCTTTGTCAGATGAGTAGATTAAAAAACTTTTCTCCCATTCTGTAGGTTGCCTGTTCACTCTGATGGTAGTTTCTTTTGCTGTGCAGAAGCTCTTTAGTGTAATTAGATCCCATTTGTCAATTTTGGCTTCTGTTGCCATTGCTTTTGGTGTTTTAGACATGAAGTCCTTGCCCATGCATATGTTCTGAATGGTATTGTCTAGGTTTTCTTCTGGGTTTTTATGATTTTAAGTCTAACGTTTAAGTCTTTAATCCATCTTGAATTAATTTTTTTATAAGGTGTAAGGAAGGTATCCAGTTTCAGCTTTCTACATATGGCTAGCCAGTTTTCCCAGCACCATTTATTAAATAAGGAATTCTTCTCCATTTCTTGTTTTTGTCAGGTTTGTCAAAGATCAGATGGTTGTAGATGTGTGGTATTATTTCTGAAGGCTCTGTTCTGTTCCATTGGTTCATATCTCTGTTTTGGTACCAGTACCATTCTGCTTTGGTTACTGTAGCCTTGTAGTATAGTTTGAAGTCAGGTAGCGTGACGCCTCCAGCTTTGTTCTTTTGGCTTAGAATTGTCTTGGCAATGCAGGCTCTTTCTTGGTTCCATATGAATTTTAAAGTAGTTTTTTCCAATTATGTGAAGAAAGTCATTGGTAGCTTGATGGGGATGGCATTGAATCTATAAATTAACTTGGGCAGTATGGCCATTTTCACAATATTGATTCTTCCTATCCATGAGCATGGTATGTTCTTCCATTTGTGTGTGTCCTCTTATATTTCATTGAGCAGTGGTTCGTAGTTCTCCTTGAAGAGGTCCTTTACATCCTTGTAAATTGGATTCCTAGGTATTTTATTCTCTTTGAAGCAATTGTGAATGGGAGTTCACTCATGATTTGGCTCTCTGTTTGTCTGCTATTGGTGTGTAAGAATGCTTGTGATTTTCACACATTGATTTTGTATCCTGAGACTTTGCTGAGGTTGCTTATCAACTTAAGGAGATTTGGGGCTGAGATGATGGGGTTTTCTAAATATACAATCATGTCATCTGCAAACAGGGACAATTTGACTTCCTCTTTTCTTAATTGAATACCCTTTATTTCTTTCTCTTGCCTGATTGCCCTAGCCAGAACTTCCAACACTATGTTGAATAGGAGTGGTGAGAGAGGGCATCCCTGTCTTGTGCCAGTTTTCAAAGGGAAAGCTTCCAGTTTTTGCCCATTCAGTATGATATTGGCTGTGGGCTTCTCATAAATAGCTCTTATTATTTTGAGATACATCCCATCAAATTTATTGAGAGTCTTTAGCATGAACGGCTGTTGAATTTTGTCAAAGGCCTTTTCTGCATCTATTGAGATAATCATGTGGGTTTTGTCTTTGGTTCTGTTTATATGGATTACATTAATTGATTTGCATATGTTGAACCAGCCTTGCATCCCAGGGATGAAGCCCACTTGATCATGGTGGATAAGCTTTTTGATGTGCTGCTGGATTCAGTTTGCCTGTGTTTTATTGAGGATATTTGCATCGGTGTTCATCAGGGATATTGGTCTAAAATTCTCTTTTTTTGTTGTGTCTCTGTCAGACTTTGGTATCAGGATGATGTTGACCTCATAAAATGAGTTAGGGAGGATTCCCTCTTTTTCTATTGATTGGAATGGTTTCAGATGGAATGGTATCAGCTCCTCTTTTTACCTCTGGTAAAATTTGGCTGTGAATCTGTCTGGTCCTGGACTTTTTTTGGTTGGTAGGCTA
Organism: Trachypithecus francoisi; assembly: GCF_009764315.1. Taxonomy (NCBI): domain Eukaryota; kingdom Metazoa; phylum Chordata; class Mammalia; order Primates; family Cercopithecidae; genus Trachypithecus; species Trachypithecus francoisi. The sequence continues at coordinate 14,177,530 of NW_022681473.1, read as the reverse complement.
TTATTTATTGCCTCAATTTCAGAGGCCATTATTGGTCTATTCAGCGATTCAACTTCTTCCTGGTTTAGACTTGGAAGGGTGTATGTGTCCAGGAATTTATCCATTTCTTCTAGGTTTTCTAGTTTATTTGTGTAGAGGTGTTTATAGTATTCTCTGATGGTACTTTGTATTTCTGTGGGATCGGTGGTGATATCCCATTTATCATTTTTTATTGCATCTATTTGTTCTTCTGTCTTGTCTTCTTTATTAGTCTTGCTAGTGGTCAATCAATTTTGTTGCTCTTTTTAAAAAAACAGCTCCTGGATTCATTGATTTTTTGAAGGGTTTTTTGTGTCTCTATCTCCTTCAGTTCTGCTGTGACCTTAGTTATTTCTTGCCTTCTTCTAGCTTTCGAATGTGTTTGCCCTTGCTTCTCTAGTTCTTTTCATTGTGATGTTAGGGTGTCAGTTTTAGATCTTTCCTTCTTTCTCTTGTGGGCATTTAGTGCTATAAATGTCCCTCTACACACTGCTTTAAATGTGTCCCAGAGATTCTGCTATGTTGTGTCTTTGTTCTCATTGGTTTCAAAGAACATCTTTATTTCTGCCTTCATTTCGTTATGTACCCAGTAGTCATTCAGGAGCAGGTTGCTCAGTTTCCATGTAGTTGAGTGGTTTTGAGTGAGTTTCTTAATCCTGAGTTCTAGTTTGATTGCACTGTGGTCTGAGAGACAGTTTGTTATAATTCTGTTTCACCTGTTAAGTCACTTTTGGTAAAGTTTAAAAGCCAGAAATATTGGCCATTTGGCCTAGCTAAAGTAGGATAACAAGAAACATAAAAGGACTTTTATTTTTAAGAACACTGTGGTTAAAATCAGCTTAATTAAATGCAGATATCCAGGCTATACATACACTTAAAAAGTCTTTATGTTTTTTCTCTTTTTGAATCTTGTTTTCCTGGAAAAATGGTTTTTTTCTTCTCAGTTGACTGAATTATTTCTACATTTTGCCTTCTTGCTGTTCTTGATGCCCACACAAGAAAGCTTCAGATAGTTTCTAAGTTTCCATTCTGGGAAAAAACCTCTCTTTTCCTCATGGAGTCGTGGGAATTGAAAGCAGATAGATGTCTCTCAAAATCTAAGGCTCTGTTTGATTTTACATTATGTTACCTGACTTTTTTTTACTTTTGGGATATCAGGTATTACTTTGCATTATGAGAGAACATTGATGTGTAATAATTAAGTAGGAAATATACTTTTAGGGATGTTTAATGATAGGTATGGGGGAGATACTCAACTCTTTGCATGTTTGGGTTAGAGAAGCATGCTTTTGGTCACCTACAAGGTATAGAACTATCCCTACCTCACACTGAGCAATAAGACTCCCATGGGAGATGGGCTGATTCCCTCTTTTTTGGGATCAAGGATCTGATATAAAAATGAGACTCTTAATTTTGGGAATCTGTTTTTGCCTTCCAGCTGTGCCTGCTTATTAGGCCTTGGAAATTGCATATTTTCCTAGCCATTTTCCTCCATGGAGTCCACCCTGAAGCCTGTAATCCAACTAAGAAACTTAAATACTGGCAAATGAAAAATCTTACAACTACTTTCTTTCTTTGTATTTCTTTCTCTCTATTTATATGTGTTGTGTGTGTGATTTTTATGCAGAAGAGCTCAAATTAATTGACTTAAAGAAAAAAGGCACTTAAATCAAATATTCTGTCAGAAAAATTAAAACGAATGCCTTTAGTTCATGTGACTTTAGTAATCTTTGGGAAATAAACACAGTTTTAAAGATTATTGGTAAAATAAAAATATCTTCAAAATTTAGACATTTGATCTAAAGTAGATCAGGTATTAGGTTTGCTAAATGCTTTAAGGTCATAAACTGCTTCTCTGACATTTGGAAATTGTTTAATTTACCTACCTTGGAGCCATTAGATTCTGGATAAGACCTGGGGATGTGTGCAATTAGCCATGCTGCTTAGTTATGCAAAGAAGGTTATAAACAAAAGAGATTTCAGGTAAGAAAGGATCTTGTATGGTAAGTTATTGTCCTAAAGTAAAATGACTGTTTCTTTAAAAGAAGGAATGTTTAGGACAAGTCAGAAAGTCCAAGCATGTCGTAGATGGTCTGTATAAGTCATGAAAAGGAATTTATTCCAGAAATGTACAATTTACAGTTTATTAGGCCTCCTAGATGCTTCATAAAATACCGCTATGACTCTTAACTATACAACTTTCTTGCTTTACAGCTAAGTAAGGCCTGGGGACATGTGGTGTTAGCTGTGCCCCCTAGCTATGCTGGAAAGAGTCAGACTTTATCTGCATTTCTGACTGGTGTCCCAGGCTTCACACCCACTGCATAATTAAAACTGCTTACTAACAAGGCTTTTCACCACAAGTAAAAGTTGCTAAGAGTTAACAATATAGCATATATTTGAGATTACTGAACAAACAATTCTATACACAAGGGGTGAAACGAAAGTAGAATATGCTTTTGGTAAAAGATTATAACAAGGCATGGGAATATGGATTTCTTGCCTAAGTTTAGAGGGTGAAAGATCGTTTTAAGTGAGATAGGAAAAACCTAAAGGTTTGAAGAAGTTGTGAAAGGTTTATAAAAAATTAATCGTAAAAGAGATTCTGTGTGTGAACATATTGGCTAAAATTAAAGGGGTATTATTCAGTTTTTTTGTAAATTGAACATTGGAATAAAAGCACAACCAGCTTTTCTTAGAGCACTGAGCTGCTTTTTAACCAATTTGTAAACAGTCATAAAGTATTTATCAGAATCTCACCTTATGGTCAAACTAATTAAGATTAAATAGATTTGTTTATAAACTTTTATTAAAAATTGAGGTTGACATTAACAGTACACTAATGCAAGGGTGAAATTTGACTTTCTCTCTTAAACAAAATTTCATGTAATGTTAAAAGAATAATGAAAGATTTTTGTTTGCCTTTTGAGTAAACTACAGGAAAAAGATGGAAATGACAAGAAACAGATTGTTTTGAAAGCTAAATCTTGCTTCTATCAATGAGTAATGGTTTTTGCCTTTTTAAAATTTTTGAGTTATGATTTTGCTAACTCAAAAATGAATGACTTATGGTGATCTGTAATTCTATTTCATAATATCAAATATTGTAAACCTTTAATATATTTGATAAATGTCCCAAAATCAAATTTCTGCTTCAAAATTAAGTTTTTTTTTTACCTCTAACTTTGTGATGTTATAGAGGGCCCCTGAAGAATCCAAAAGAAAGATAAACAGAATTATCTGACATGTTAAGTTACATGGGAAGCATTGTCAAAATAAAAAATAATGTTTAACTTCCTTTGGGTTATATTTAGTGAATGATATTAATATATGTTCCAAAATTGTATGGTATTTCTAAAATTCTAATGTGTCTGAGTATATGCTATTAATCACAATTATGGTTATTATGTGTAGTTATTGAAGACCACAGAAATAACCTAATTTCTTTGTCAATTGTGTCTTTCACTGTGACTATTTAAGGTCATTTCCATAGTTAATTGCTTGATGCTGATGCCATTTTTGAAGACTTCACAAGTGTGCAAAACCCTAGAATATGGTGTCTTTTAGGAGGTTCACGAAAGGATGGAAAAGACCCTGAAAAGCACTATTGAATACAGGTTTCTGGCTGCTAACCCAAGTGAACAAAAATTAATTGAATACCAAGAAAGTACTTTGCCAGATAAATCAGCCAGTACTGAAATTGTTTAGATATGCGATTTGAACAAACTCCATGATCTATGTCAAATTACCTACAATAACCCATCAGTTATTAGTGCTATGCACCTACATTTGAGAAAAAACTAGTATTCAAGAGGACTAAATTCAATGATAATCTTGGACTTATGGAGAACAAGGATGTCACCTTGTCCTTCCTGAGTCCTTAAAGCTTTTGTTATTAAGAGTTCTGCATTCCATGACTCATCCTGAAAATGATAAAATAATCCAAATTAAATACATATTGGTGTGGTGACTTCTAAATTGCTAAAATATTTTATGACCAGTGTTTGGTTTGTCAAACCCATATTCCTTGGAAGATAATCAAAGCTTAAGGTACATTTGGCTGCCTGATGGCCCATTTAAACATGTATAGAAAGACTTCACTCGATTGTCATTTTCAATGCATGTTTTCCAGTTGAATAAAAGCTTTCCCATGCAGGAGGTCTGATGTTATAACAGTATATTATTATGTCACAGTATATTGTCACCAGGTAAAGAAAGATTTTTATGGTTTACTGACTGGGAACAATCAACCTCTTCACAATCTAGAACCTGAAGATTGGATCTTCTGAAAACATCAGAAAAAGACTGCCCTTGCCATCCACACAGCAGCAAACTTTGAAACCTTGAACCTTGGGTTAATAATCTCACAACTGAGAAAGGTCCCCCACACTCTTGGAGCTTTACATGCATTGGAACCCTTAAAGTAACACTAACTGGGAAGCTTCTCCTCAGAAGATGGCATCCTTGATGTGAACAGCTTCTCCTGAGATCATGGATCAAGACATCTGTACTATAATGATACTTATTTTTGAATATTTTCCCTTGCTTATGCCTCCATGAACAATAGAAGTGAATAGGGGGTCGGTTGTGTGCGTTCATGGGGTATATTTTTATTTGTGAAGTATTTTTGCAGCCAGTCTTTTACATGGATAACTTTATACCTTGACAGATAAAAGATAAAGGCCCCAATGTAGGTGAGAAATTTTCATGGTACATACATTGCCCCATAATCAGTCAGAAATGGAACATTGGTTCAATCCTCCTAACCTACATCATGGGCTAAAGGGAACATTGCCAGGAGGCCTTCACTCTTCTAGAAGGGTACCAATTGTTAAGTCCTTTTTCCCATGGTTTGAAGTAAAAAAGGAAATGGTTAGAAATGTATCCCTCATGATAAGCTCTATAGAAGATTCTACTGTAAAGGCTATCACTACACAACAGACTTTACATTCTCTTGTGAAAGTTATGCTAAGTAATAGAATTGCTCTAGATTACTTACTGGCTAAACAGAAGTATCTGTGCAGCTGCTGGCATTTGTGGTCTATGGAGAAATACACCAAATGTAGATGATAGAGATTCAGCTGTAGGGGATTAATGAAGAGACTGCTCGCTTAAGTGAGTGAACTCTAGCTAATTCTTTGATCTACTTGATTCCAGGTAGTTTGGTTTATGGGGACTCTGAGAAATAAGCATACTCCAAAATCTTGGTATTATCCTCCTGATAGTCATAATAGCAGTCTCCCTGGTGGGCTATGTTCTCTCAAAAGTTTTCAGTGTTTGCATGCAGCCATCTCTGGAATGTCTCTTCAACTGGAATGATAAGAGCTGACAGAAATGTGTGACCATGAGGACACTGTAACCTATGAATGACATGCTGAGACCAGAAACCAAAACTGATGGTAACTGAGAGTGGAGCTAAGGCCCTAAGTTTTGTCACACTCTCACTTACATGAGAACCTGACCAAAAAGGGGGACTTTTTAAACAAAATTATGGGAGGCCATTGTTTTGGAGTGAGCTCATGTAGTAGGCCCCAAGAAACCAGACCAAACCAAAATGGAGTCACTCGTGCTAAATGTGACATAATCAAACTAAGACTTTAAGGAAACACATAGATCCTACTACAGACAAGGTTTTGTTGCTGTTTTGTTTTGTTTTTTCATGTAAACAGGACATTCCAGCATAAGGAGGAACCCTCTACTGAGTCCTTATTCCTAATTTGTAAAACCTACTCTTTTATTGTTTCCCAGTGGGTTTCAATACCAAATAAGTACATTTACAATGGTGATAGTGACATCAATGACTAAAGTTTCAGTCAATCTTTCAAAATTGAGAAGATAACCAAAAGGGGGGAATTGTTAAATCAATTTTAGCCTAAAGCTGCCTCCTTACATATTTTAAGTTCAGCCTAAAGGTTTTTCTGTAAATTGTGAACTATGAAGAGTGGAGGTGTAAATAGACTGTAGCCTACACTTGTGCCAATCACTGAGTTTTGGCCAATCAAGTATAGCCAACTGTTCAAACCATGTTCAAATAAGGCAAACGCTGATATGTAACCAATCTAGTTGTTTCTGTATCTCACTTTTGTTTTCTGTAGGTCACTTTCCTTTCTCTGTTCATAAATCTTCTACCGCCACATGACTATGCTGAAGTCTCTGAGCCTACTCTGGCTCAAGAAGCAGCCCAATTAATGAATTGTTCATTGCTCAATTAAACTGTTTTAAATTTAATTTGGCTGAAGTTTTTGTTTTATCAGGAGTCAAAGAGTAAAGTGGGCAGGAAAGTTTGAAAAGATAAATAATATTCAGCCACCCCCACCTGCCAAGCATGAACACTTTCACCTCCTTCCTCCCTGCCTTACTAGCTCTTTATCTTCTCTCTCCAGATTGAATAGGAAGAGAAGAAATCCTTGTTTTCCAGCCCAAGACACTAACAGGGATTAAGCCTATGTCATTTGCTCTTCAAAGTCTGACTTTTCTTTCAGAACACACTGGACATTCTATGGGAAGAACACTTAGGGACTGGGCTATGGAGAACACTGCATGTTCTCACTTACAAATGGGAGCTGAATGATGAGAAGACATGAACACATGGAGGGAAACAACACACACTGGGGCCTGTCGGGGTTGGGAGGGAGAGCATCAGGAAGAATAACTAATGGATGCTGGGCTTAATACCTAGGGGATGGGATGATCTGTGCAGCAAGCCACCATGGCACATGTTTACCTATGTAAAACCTGCACATGTATCCTGGAACTTAAAATAAAAGCTGAAAAAAAAAAGTGATGAGGAGGACTCTCCAAGTAGGTAACTACTTTCCAGGTAGGACTCAATGGGAGAGGGTTCTTGGGTACCTTCAGGTTATTCCTGCTGCTTGGCGGGGGGGAGGTGGGGGAGGAGCTGAAGGGGGAGGAATGAAATCAACCACAAAAATAAAATGTATGTAAAGTTTAAAAAAAGAAACATAAAACCACATGATAAAGTTATTTGTTTTTGAACTGTTATTACAAATAGTTTGTAATGTTAAAACATAGGAAGAGTTTTTTAAAAATGGTAAATCAAATGAATAAAGAAGGCCAAAGTCCTAATAAAAAGATGCTTAAGTTGCTAAAGCAAGAAAATCTCATGCATCACCTGCTGTTGGAAAACTACCAGGGATGGCATGTATGATGAAAAACAATTCCAGAGCCTTTCAAGATCTGAAGGCCACAGACATTGAAGGTGTTAAACAGAGAAGGAATACCTGCTTTGCCTTCTGGTGTCTGCAAGAAAACCAGAAGTGTCTGCAAGAAAAAAAAGTGACATTTATACAAGTAGCACAGACAATACAGGCAATTGTCAGTAGTATCTCTCACAGGGCACATGAAATGTGGAGAGGGAAGACTAGATTGGTGCAGGACTTCTCAGAACCCACATCTTCTTGATGACTCTCCCAGGACACCTCCCCCTGCAGCTCAGCCCCAGATGGAGTCTCACTGCCAATCCTGCCAGGCTACATACATAGCTTTCAGTTGTTAGGAAATGAGCTATGAGTTTCAGTGTTGTGTCTGACTTATAGGCTTTTCTCCTTCTAAACCACGCGGAGCAATTTTGCTTCTTAAGAATTTCTTAAGATCAAAGCAACCCAGCCTCTTTTTGCATAAGAAAGATGTTTTATTAGAACAAACAAGAATATACCATACAATATCAAAGCGATACTTTATGCATGCCAGTTTTTCTATGCATGCTGACATTTCAGTCTAGTTTGACATCATAGTTCTCTTTCAGAAGAACTTGGCTTTGAGCACAAGATGAATTCTCTGTTTTTCTGTGAGGCCTCCCTGGGTCCCAGCTGCTGGTTTATTTATAGAATGTGGTCCCACCCAAAGTGTGTGGTTAGTCTCTTCAACTAGACAGTGCCAGCCATTTGGTCTGGCAACTCGGAAGAGAGGTGCTGCTAGATCTAGTTTGTAAAAGTTCCAAGCCATGCACGCAAGAGGTTAGTGTCACTATTTCTTTGCTTGTAGGAAACAGTGAACTCTCATCCCTGGCCAGGCCCATCAGCATTATTGCATATAGGAGGTCTTAACCAGCATAAGGGGAGAAAGAAGCACAAGAAGAGAGAGGGTGGAACAAAGTCAGCGAAGGTTGATATAAACAGCTGGCTTATCATCCCAGTGGGTTTGAAAATGTTACAAACGTGAGGACAAGTCACCAGGAAATCAGGGAGGTAGTCACAGATCAAGCTGGTGGGAGAACGTGCTGGTATACATGGCATATCTCCCTACATGCAAGATAGTCAGGTTGCCCCTGCTTACTTTTATGTCAGGGAGATCCAGATTCATTATCTGGACACAAGCAAGTGAAATGCAAATGATTCCTCATTTCTGTGGATGATCACAGAATAGGCAAGCTCTAGGTTTGTGAAGGTTTAAGACTAGAGACAAAAGACTATTCATCTTTAGAAAAATGTTAAGCATCTCATCAGAGCTCCTTTAATGCATCAGTCGTTAATTCATGGGTGTGCATAATTGTATGTACCTACAAATCAAAAAAAAAGTAGGTGAATGCTGTTGGTGCCTAGGACAACAACAAGGGGTCTACAAAACTCTAAAACTTAAACCATAAAATCAGCCTGTGGTTTCACTATGCACTCTCTATGTGTAAATTGTGTAACAGAAGCATTTAACAGAAAAAATATGTATTTCTTAGACTAAAAGTAGGAAAAGTTGTAAGTTCATCAATCTATAAGTATTGATTAGAAGGGAGGATAGTCATCTTGGAAGAGAGGAAAAGGAATGCTTGGGGAGAAAATTTGGTAGTGCCCTTGCCCAGGGCCTCAGCTGATCTGGACCCTCTAGCTGGGTGTATCAGGAACTGATCCACTTTATCCGCTTTGCTGTGATCCCTTTCTCTCCAAATAGACTTTTCATTGTAATTTGTCTTTCTATATGGCTTCCTGACAGATGGAGAATTGTGCCACTGGCACAAGTTCAAGCTTGGCAGCTTTGTTCTCCACTGAAAATTAAATCTGTCATTCTGGCTTATGCAGCTAGCTGTTCTGAGCTTTGTTAACTTCAGTCCATCTGGAAAAGATTTTTGGAAGTCGCAAACATGAGTGCCACACCCTGGATGATGGTAATTTTACTAAAGTGAATTCTATCTCCAGCTGACTAGCCCTCCTAGGAAAGAGTTTTACCTCCTCCTCCTCCTTCAAATGGCTATAAAATGCCTGATTCCTTAAGGGCCCAAAATATTCTGTTTAATGTATTTCTGATTATAAGCCTCATAATAAATACACTTGTTTAGGAAACATTTAACATGTAGCTTACTGTAAACCCCAAAACATTCAAGTCTTACCGGCAATCTCCATCTTATGCAATAGAATTAATCACTACTAATAAGACTTACATTCTTCTTGGTAGTTTCGCAAGCTGCAAAAGTACCTTATATCTTCTCAGTGCAATGAGAAAATTACCATTACTGGTAGATATATATGTGATTGAACAAGAAAAAATTTTATGAAGACTTTTTATTCAGAATCTCTGTTCATCAAAAAAGTTTGGATATGGTAAAGATTGATAATAGCTTCATGTAAATCCAAAGCATGAGACATTTTCATTAGCTAATCGTGTCATTTCAATGACTTTTGACATTAGGAGAACTTAAGATTAACTACCATTTTGAAAACTGACAAACTGAAGGATAGGAGCTTGGTGAGTTGGAGTACAGGTCAAGAAAGGTGGAGGGGAAAAAAGCTATAAGAAAAAGGGAGAGAGGCATCCAGGTAGCTGATAGAGTTGGCAAAATGGTCGCAGCTGTGAACCTGAGCTCACTCTAATTCCCTAAGAACTGCTTCTGATATACAAGAGAAATCATAGAGATAGTAACATGGGTGTGCCTGTTGGCTGAGACTAATATGTCTCAATTGGAGTGGATACCCTAAACCTATTTCTTTGGTCTCTTTTTAACACATTACCCTGGATTTTTCTCGATTTATATAAAACTGAGTAAAGATATTGACTAATAATCTAAGCTAACTTGTACTAAGTATTACCATATGCCAGGCACTGGGCTAAGCCCTCTTTATGTGTATTCTCACTGAATTGTTGCATCAATTTTATGGAGTATGTTGACAAAAAGAGTCAAACTCTGTAAAATATTTGAAGAGATATATTTTGAGCCAAATATGAGTAACCATGGCCTGCAACACAGCCATCAGGAGGTCCTGAGAACATCTGGCCAAGGTGATCGGGGTACAGCTTGGTTTTATATATTTTAGGGAGGCATGATACATCAATCAAATACATTTAAGAAAGACATTGGTTTCATTCAGAAGGGAGGGACAACTCAAAGTGGAGACTTCCAGGCTCTAGGTAAATTTAAACATTTTCTGGCAGACAATTGGTTGAGTTCATCTGAAGACCTGGGATTAATGGAAAGAAATGTTCAGATTCAGGTAAAGGATTGTGGAGACCAAGTTCTATTGTGCAGAAGAAGCTCTCAGATAACAAACTTCAGAGAGAGTAGGTTGTAAATTGCTTCTTACCGGACTTAAAAGGGTGCCCGGCTCTTTAGTTGATTATCTCCTACATCAGGGAATAAAGGAAGGAAAACAAAGGGGAGAGGAGATTCTCTATAGCATGTGGATTTTTCCCACCAGAGACTTTGCAGGGCAGTTTCAAGGTGTGGCAAGGAAATCGTTTTTGGTATAAAACATTTTGATTTTCTTCCTTGTTATGCTAGAGTCAGATTGTAAAGTAAGTCACTATATCCAGGGTTAAATAAAACCCATCTGATGAGAATTTATGGTTTGTAGGGCATGACTCCCCAGACTCCTTAGAAAGGAATTTGAGCAAGAGAAAAAAATCAGAGCTTAGTCCTCAGGTAGCTGCATACTATCCTCATTTCACAGATGAGGAAAATAGAGTTTCTAAATAACTTGGATCAGGCTATGAACCTACAAAATGGCGGAGATGAAGTTAATAATCTCAGGTTCAATTACTTAAAAGTGAATATTCTTAACCCTCTTTGCAAAAGTCCCTCCAGATCCTCTTTCTAATGCAATAAAGCCATTGCAAAAATAACATTTCCTACCAAACTAAGGAAATCTCTTCTATTTCTGCTATTTAGATAATGATTAAGCATTATATAATAATAACAGTAATAGCACCTTTTGGACATTTTCTATTCACAATGCAGTATTCTAAGTATTTACATGTACTGACTCATTTAATTCTTCACAATAATCCTAGGATAAAATTACTATTATAATTTCCATTTTATGATGAGGATCTGAGGCACCTGGAGTCCAAGCAACTTGCCTAAAGCCACACAGGCAGATATCATTTACTCACTTATTTATAGCCTACCCAAGAAAGGCCACAGCTGAATGAATTTATTCCAGTTCTTTACTGCCAGTTCAAGGATACACAACAAGTTCTGAGAAAATGTAGAGGAGAAAAATCATTTTCTTCAATTCCTTGGCTAAGTTATCTTCTAGAATTAATCACAACCCTGGTAAAAATAGAGAACTTTTCATCCCAAATGAGCGTATGCTTCTCTTTAGATTCCTAAAAAACTTTAATTTTTGGTTAGAAAGCTATCACTTTGGGCCTAAGCAATAATTCTTTGGTTTTATTTAAATTGTTCTAGTGGCCTCTTTTTGTAGTTGATTGAATTGGCCAAGAGGTTGTTTGTTCAGTCATTAAGGACTACTGTTCTTGCACTGTTATAAAAATATTCCTTAGGCTAAGTAATTCATAAAGATTTAATTGGTTCACAGTTCTTCAGGCTTTACAGGAAGCACAGTGCTGGCATCAGCTTAGCTTCTAGGAAGGCCTCAGGAAGCTTACAATCATGGCAGAAGGCAAAGCAGGAGCAGGCACATCACATGACAAAAGCAGGAGCAAGAGAGAGCGAGGCAGAGTGAGAGGAGAGAGAGAGTGACAGGGGGTAGGGGGGAGTGCTACACACTTTTAAATGACCAGATCTCACAAGAACTCACTATCATGAATACAGCACCAACCCATGAGGGATCCACCCCCAGGATTCAAATACCTCCCACCAGGGCCCACCTCCAGAACTGGAGACTGTAATTAGACATGAAATGTGAGTGGGGACAAATATCCAAATTACATCAAGGCCCAAATCAGAATTCTTGCTTTAATGCATCTAAAGAGTATTAAAACTCCCCCATCAGTCACAGGGCCTCCTACGGCCATGATTCTAAAACACGGGAAAATGTCTGCCCTGTGATTTTCATGGGCTCTAAAGCAAACCATTTGAGAATCTCAGAAGAGGGAAAGGCAACTGTGTTTAGAAAAAGCATCATCCTCTTCAGGTCATTATACCATGTTGTACCTTAAAAATCACCACACTAAATGCTGGACTAACATTTTTTCGATGATTTTCTTCCTATACATACAAACTCTGTTTTGACATTCCAGGATGTGTTTTGTCATGGTGAAGTTTTCTGCTAGGCAGAGCATTTAAAATCTCAAACTATACAATGCTATTCATTTTACAAAGCAACAATGGCCAAAATGTTTTCTAATAGCCGACAGGCAAACTATTAGTGAAATCTTAAGGAGGGAAAAAAGCCTGATTCACACAATTCATTCTATAGGTCAACTAGTTTAAAATTACATAAATGCCTGCATAATTGACCCAGCTCACAGCTTCATTGTAAACATTAGCCCAAGGTCATAAAAATGAATGGTCCACCATGAGAAATCCCGAGGTCCCTTTCCATGGCTTTTCTCATGGCATTTTTAATCTCCTTGTTCCTAAAACTGTAGATGATGGGATTCACCACAGGGATCACCAAGGCGTAGAATATGGACACCACCTTGTCCCTGTTTAGGGAGTAGCTGGAACTGGGTCGCATGTACATGAAGAATCCGGAACCATAGAAGAGGATCACAGCAGTCAGGTGAGAGGCACAAGTGCTGAAGGCCTTGGTCCTACCTGTAGCTGAGCTGAGCTTCAGAACAGAGGCAACAATGTAGCCATAAGAGATGAGGACCACTAGCACAGACACTATTCCAACGAGAACACCCACTATGAAGGTTACCACCTCGCTGGTGAAGGTATCAGAGCAGGACAGAGCCAGGACTGGAGGGAGGTCACAGAAAAAGTGGTCGATCATATTGGGCCCACAGAAATCATGCTGATAGACAGAGTATGTTTCAATGAAAGAGCTAAGGAATCCACCCACATAGGCGCAAACCACCATCTTTAAACAAAGGGTATGGGATATGAGGACTGTGTAAAGCAAGGGGTGGCAGATTGCAGCATACCGATCGTAGGCCATAGCTGCCAGGAGAAAGCATTCAGTCAGCCCCATCCCACAGAAGACAAAGTACTGAGTGGCACAGCCAACAAACGAAATGGTTTTCTGCTCTGTGATAATGTCAGAGAGGATCTTGGGGGCAGTGGAGGACACATAGCAGATGTCCAGGAAGGACAGGTTACAGAGGAAGAAGTACATGGGCGTGTGCAGGTGAGAGTCCATCCTGATGAGAGCCATGAGGCTTAAGTTCCAGGTCAACGTCAGCAGGTAGAGTCCCAGAAATAACATGAAAAGGAAAATATTCATTTGAGGATGGTCTGAAAGTCCCAGGAGGATGAATTTTGTCACAGTTGTGTTGTTCCTTCCTGCAGCCATAGGCCTGCTTCCTGCATAAAGGAAAGCAGAATCCTGTGGTCAGTTAAATTTTGTTTGTTATTGTAAGAGTGGGTATTTCCTGGAAGATCGTACAGTCAGCACCCAGTTAAACAACACCCAGTTAAAGCCCAGCCACCTGCCAGGCAAAGACTTTTCAGAGGAAGTCAGCCTAGGATAATCCATATGCTCTATGTTTGTTGACCAAAAGAGAATCCATCTAATAATAAAGTAGAAACTGATTGGGAGTCAGAAGCCCAAGTTTTGTCTTCAGCTCCATTCATAATTTCCTGGGAACTTTGGAAAAGTCATTTCTCCAGATTCTCATTTTCCCAAATGGGAAATGAGAGGGTTGAATCAGATGAGTTTGAAGTGTCCCTTTGGACTTAGGTTCACTATGGCTTTTTTAGACTTTCTGACTTGAAAATAAAGTATAAATAAATAAAGTATAATAAAGTTAGGCATTTTTATGCATTATAGATCTTTAGTATAAGAACTCAGAAGAAGGGAACTGAATACAATGGGCTACAATTTTTGACATATTCCATTTCGCAGGAGGAAATCCAGGCAACAGTCTAACAATCTATTCTTCTAGGTAGTAAAACTAAGTGGGAAAAAAATATGTGTGTGTGTATACATATTTGTGTGTATATGTATACTTATGTGTGTATATATAGATATATATATGTTATACATATGTGTGCAGGAATAACTGTATATATGTGTATGTTTGTGCATATATATACACACACACTTATCATGTTTAAGACCAGAACATTTATTCTAATTATATAATGTTCTTAATAAAAGTCATTGCACAAAATTCATAGAATGATGATAATTTCAACTAGCACAGTCGGCACAATTATAGGAAAGAAGGGATATGAACAGGTCTCCATTGAAGGGGAAAGGGGAGCATTACCTAAGCTGACTGAGATGGGCTGAGCCATTGTGGTCAAGAACCAACAGCAATCAATATTTCCTGGGCAAGAAAAGCAGCAGGGAGAAGAGGGTTCATTCAATATTTAAAGACAGTGATAAGCAAGGGACAGCTTTGATGTCATCAGGCCAGATCAGATGATCACTATGAAGACAAGAGGTAAGCCCATACATATCTGGCAGTTAAGAAAAACAGACTGGCACTGATGTAAGATCAAACTGAGGAAACAGGCCAGGCGCAGTGGCTCACTCCTGTAATCCCAGCACTTGAGAGGTGGAGGCAGCCCGCCTGCTTGAGCTCAAGAATTTGAGACCAGCCTGGACAACATGGCAAAACCCTGTCTCTACTAAAAATACAAAAATTACCTGGGCGTGGTGGCATGCTCCTGTAGTTTCAGCTACTGGGGAGGCTGAGATAGGAGAATCGCTTGAACCCAGGAGGCGGAAGATGCAGTGAGCTGAGATTGCATGCCACTGCCCTCCAGCCTGGTGACCGAGCGAGACTCCATCTCAGATAATGATAATAATAATAACACAAAAATTAGTGGGCTGTGGTGGCACACACCTGTAGTCCCAGTTACTTGGAAGGCTGAGGTGGGAGGATCACCTGAGCCCAGGAGGTCTAGGCTGCAGTGAGCCATGACTGCGCCACTGCACTCAAGCCTGGATGACAGAGTGAGACCCTGTCTCAAAAAAAAGGAATTTTTTTTAAAAAATTAGGAAATACAAATGGGTATAAAGAGGCAGAAATGCCCTGAGAAAGACTCAGTGGTGAAATTAAGGTTAAACTGTATTTTATTATCTGTATGGAATTTGTTTGCCCATGCATGTTTGCACCCAATGGTAACTGTGGTTCTCTGTCATTCATCATATTAAAAACTTCTCCAACTTTGTGTTTTTTACAAATTTCTAATCTCCCTGCAAGTCACTGGTCAAGCAGTCAAAACCAAGAAGAGCATAGATTGATCTTCACTAAAACATCAATCTATTTAATCCTATCAAAAAGGAAGTAAGATGAATTTGGTATCTCTTATCTTGGTGAAATCTTCCCTACCAGAATTTAAGTTACTCAAAGACAGGCAGAGAGTTTTGCCCATTCTGTTTACTGATCTATCCTTGTAACTACCCAATGGGTTCACCTTGCCCACTGCCTAGACAGAGTTCATTTATCAAGACAGGCAAATTGCAATGGAGAAAGAGTAATTCATGCAGAGCTGGTTGTGCAGGAGAGTGGAGCTTTATTATTACTCAAATTAGTCTCCCTGAGCATTCAGGGATCAGAGTTTCTAAAGATAATTTGGCGAGTAGGGGCTTCGGAAGTGGGGAGTGCTGATTGGTTAGGTTGGAGATGGAATCAAACGGATCGAATTGAGTTTTTCTTGCTTTCTTCGGTTCCTGGGTGGGATGGCAGAACTGGCTGAGCCAGTTTACGGGTCTGGGTGGTGTCAGCTGATCCATCTAGTGCAGGGTCTGCCAAATATCTCAAGCACTGATCTTAGGTTTTCCAATAGTGATGTTACCCCTAGCACCAATTTGGGAAGATTCAGACTCTTGGAGCCAGAGGCTGCATGACCCCTAAACTGTAATTTCTAGTCTTGCAGCTAATTTGTTAGTCCTGCAAAGACAGACTGGTCCCCAGGCAAAAAGGGGGTCTCTTCAAGGAAGAGTTGCTATTAATTTTGTTTCAGAGTCAAACCATGAACTGAATTCCTTCCCAACATTACTTCAGCCTATGCCCAAGAATGGACAAAGACAGCTTAAAGGTTAGAAGCAAGACGGAGTCAGGTAGGTATGATTTCTTTGACTGTCATAATTTCCTCAGTTATAATTTTGCAAAGGCAGTTTTATCGTAAGTACAAAGAATAGGGCCTGGGACATAGGTGCCCAGTAAATATTTTGCTGAATAAATAGATTTTTTTCCACCACTTATCCTCAAAGTTTGGCAGAAGGGTTTGGCCTATGACTTACTATATTTGGCCTGTTATTATTATAATAACAAAACATGTAATATATAATTAATCACAAACAATAATCATATAACAATCATAATATAACAATATAATCAAACACTTATTTAGTGCTTATTGTGTGCCAGATACTGTTTGAAAGGCTTGATTTCTATAAACCCATTTAATTATCTTAATAGACTCAAGAAGTGGCAGCGTTACTCGGCCCCTTTTACAAATAAAACACAGAATAGGCTGTAAATGTATAGTTGTGATTTGCCGCTGGATGGATGAGGTAGGAGGGAATGAGCTGGACTTACTGGATTATACTGGGCAGAAGGATCATTCAATCTTGTGCTACAAGACAAGAAATATTGATTGCTTTGCTGCCATAACATCTTTTGCAAACCAGGTCATCTGCATTTCCCACTGCTCCATGTGGCTGGTTTCTGGTTCTGTCAATTTCTTATGCTTTGGCCTCCTGTAAATAGTAAACCATGCTTCTGGAATCCCCGCGCCTTTGTTAACAAGTCTTCCAAATAAATGGGCTGTGGGAGTTCATTATTTTAATGGGAAGAGGTAGCCACATTCTTTCTCCAAGAGGCTGCCCTCTGCCACTCACTCCAGGGTCCAACATAAAAAGCCCAGCAATCATTAGAGCTAAACATTTCTGAGCACTAATTGTTCCCTGGAGTGGTGGTGAAAAGGGCCAACCACTCATCACAGGAGCCTCTTTCCATCCCCCTTCCTATTCTTCTCTGAGCTTTCTCTGATTTGAGTCCAGGAAAACTCCCTGCTGGGTTAGTAGATGCCTTTTGTTTAAGAGAAATTTCATCAGAAGTAAACCACACATAAACACACCAGGCCTTGTACTGAAATATACTGGTTAGAAACACATGTTCCCAACGCAGAGAATTGGGTTTAAATTCTGGCTCTGCCCTTTTATCAATATAAACATGTTCAACGTTGTTTAATGTCTTCAACTTATCAACTCCCTCATTTGTAAAACTGGTGTAACAAGAATATCTACCTCAAAAGAGTTGTGATAATTAAATAAGCTGTGAATAAGGAAGGCATAGCACAGTGCCTAACAAACAGAAATCACTCAATGAATGTAAACTAATGATGTCATTAACTCTGTTTCTTGGGTCATGGCCAAAAATGTGTCTCTCCTTTCTGTCTTTTTCTTGTGACTTATTTGCACCACAATAAAAAGATGTCTTTTCTCTTTTTTTTTTTTTTTTTAATGAGGCTGGATGGGATGAAGGGCTTGATGGGGCTCTTCTTTTCTCTTTTTAATATTTTGGCTGCTACTGCCAGCAATGCCACTACCTGGATGTGCCACTGTGGGCAAGTCCAATTAACCCCTCCAGCCTGAGTGAACTGGACTCACTCTCCAGGAATTCATCCAGCCCTGAAAGTCTGATGTTTTAAAACATTGATTTCCTGTTTTTTGAAATGTTTTCTTTAGGGATAAAGTTCATAAAAAATGAATTAATCTATTTCATGGAGACCAAGTTAGCAATCCTCAGTCTCAAAAGAAATAAAATTAAATGAGAGAAATGTCTTCTATATAAGAGATATAATTACTGAGACTCTTGACTTACAAGGTAATAGGCTTTATTTAGGGAAGAAATTTAGTAACTAAGATTGTTGAAAGAAAGGAAGGTAAATGGCTTCAAGAATCAACTGTGAAGATGAAAAGGCAAGGAAGTTCTTCATCAAGAGAAACATTCTTATCTAAGGTTGAAGATAAACTGTCCTAGGAAATTCTGTGCTGAAAGAGTAAACCCCAACTAATTATGAATGAGTTTTTGATACTGAGTTAAGATCTGGGGAATTTAAAAGGTAAATCACACACTTATGATCGATACATTTTTCTAGGATTAGAAAAGGCTGATAAGATACATGGCAACTCTGATTATAGTGATAATGACTATCTACAAAGTAAGACTGAGAATCTTAAGAATAAAGACCAATAATGTCTTTTGTACCAATTTGGAAGGAGCTGGAGGCCATTATTCTACATGAAGTAACTCAGGAATGGAAAACTAAATACTGTATGTTCTCACTTAAAAGTAGGAGCTAAGCTATGAGAACACAGAGACATACAGAGTGACATGGACTTTGGGGCCTCAGGGGGAAAGGTGGAAGTGGGATGAGGAATGAAAGACTACATATTGGTTATAGCGTACACTGTTTGAGTGACAGGAACGCTAAAATCTCAGAATTCACCACTAATAGAATTCATCCATGTAATCAAAAACCACTTGTACCCCAAAAGCTATTGAAATAAAAAAAGAACAAATTATAAATTAACAATGTCTGCATTGGACAGAAAAATGCAGAATGAGGACTCAGAATGTATTTATTAACCTAGTCTATAAGAAATCTGAGAATGAGGAAGAAGGTCATCCTATTAAATCCATCTGGATAAAACCATAAACTCTTCATGACCTTACTTTAAAAAATCAAATTTAATCAAAATAGCAGAAGTTTAAGTGAACATCAGAAAGTATTCAAGGAAATATGCTACAGAACAATATGAATATATTTAATATTAGTCAAGTGTACACTTAAAAAATAATTAAGATGATGTGATGGCTAATTTTAGGTGTCAATCGGACTAGATTAAGAGATATCCAGATAGCTGGTAAAGCACTATTTCTGGGTATGTCTGTAAGACAGAGGATGTTTTGAATCAGTGGACTGAGTAAGGAATATCCGCCCTCACTTAATGTTGATGGGCACCCTCCAATCGGTTGAGGGTCTGGAAAGAACAAAAAAGCAGTGAAAAAGTAAATTCCCCTTCTCTCCTCTGAAGCTGAGATACCTTTCTCTCATCCTGTGACATCATATCTCCAGAGTCTCCTCTGGAGTCTGGGATTTGCATTAGTAGCCCCTCAGGTTATCAGGCATTTGGCCTCATGTTGAGAGTTACACCGTTGGCTTTCTTGGTTTAGGGGCCTTTGAACTTAGAGGCTGAACCACGCTCAGGAAGTCAGGATTCTGTGATTCTTCAGCTTCCAGATGTTACATTATGGGACTTCTCAGCCTCCATAATCTCATAGTTCTCCTGATAAACCCACTCTCACCTATCCATCTGTTAATATCTGTCCATCTATTCATCTATCTGTCTATCTATCTATTAATACATCCTCCTGGTTCTGTCTCTCTAGAAAACCCCAACTAATAAATATGGTACATTTAATGTCATATGCTTTTTACCACAATAAAAAAGTATGAAAGCAAATAGCACATAAAGGCAAATAAACTCCACACAGAATTATAAATGTTTACAATTGGAAGTGCTTTGAGGTTCAACTCAAAACGTATCTTCCTAGGATCCTATGCATCTTAGAGCTGTTCTCTGACAGCATCTCCTGAAATATTATTTACTTTCGTTTTAGCTTAACATTTTAGCATAGCTATTTTGATGAGTTTACTTGAATCGTTTCAAAGAAACCCCGGAGAAAAATCCAAATATGCTTAGTAGTAAAACATCTTAACTCTCAAATTGGAATTTGGAACGTTATCACGGGGTGCATTTCTTCCACTAGCGACTAGTAAAAATTTCAACCTGATACGGATCCAAAGTGTTTTCACAGGACACCCCTAACAAACCCAAAGTGAAGGTATATTTAAAAGCTCTAGAGGTCTTTAACAATTTATACAAGAAGGAAAGCACAAAGACATCACAGGAACTGAATTCTAATTCCCATTCTACTATGGCAGATTGGGCTGTTGATCTCTCCTGACCCCTCTCTGGACCTCAATTTTTTTATTCTGAAACCAAAGAGCTAAAATAGAAAACCTCTAAAAACTCAAACAGCATGATTACAGCTAACTTTATTACTAAACCATTGTCTGTCAAAACCAAGCGCCTATTGGTTTTTATCCGTATGGAATGTTGCTGCCACCTAGTGGAAACATGCCTAAATTGTAGGGTCAGTTGCAGTAGTGACTGATCATCTTCAAACACATTACATCCTCACTGTAATCCAAGCACTGAACCATGTGCTTCTCAAGCACCTGAACTCAATATTATCATGAAGTTCAATTCTGAGAAATAAACCAGATCAGGGAGAGGGGCAACATACTGAGCATAATGTAAATGGTAAATAATAATAATACGCAAATACATTTAGATAAGGGTGATGTAACTGATAACAGGTAAGTCATAAATTTACATTCATTGTATTTTTTTTTGTAATCAGCTTTTAAATATTTAAAAAGAGATGCAATGACATAACAGGAGAGCAAATGAGAAGAGCAGGCATCAGAAGTAAAAATAATTGGTAGTGGCACCACACGTCATGGGTTGAAATCCATCCTATTGCCAGTGTGTGGTCTTGGATGCCTCAGTTGATCTTACATAAGCTTTTCCTTTATCTCTGAAAGTGCACCAAGTATATCAACATTGTATGTTTGTGTGAAGAGCATATAATATACAATCTATATGAAAACCATTATATAATCTATTCAATCATGAGGGGTTATCATTTTGATTTTTAAATTGCCCATTTGTCTCAGAAGAAACATCTCCAGCTGTAATATTCTGATAATTAGTTTATTAGAAATAGCATGATAATCTATATTATTGTTGTCCCTGGCTAACTATATGTTTTTGTTAAATACCAGTTAGCTATATGTTTTCATTAAAATGTCATCTAATTTGGATATGGTTTTTAAAAACTTTCATTTTTAGCCAATCTTGTCACAGTACTTTTTAATAAAAAAGTACCTTAGCTATCAGGGTCATTTTTTATTAATCGTGTACTTAATATTATCACAGCCCTAATTATTTGTAAATAATGTAAATTTTATGCTCCTAAAAAACACTTGAAAGTATTAAACTCTCATGCAATTGCCAGGTAAGACTTAAACTAAAAAATGAATCATTAGAAAATTTTAAGTGTTAATTCCAAATCAAATGAAAATGTGCTTAATCATTGATATAGTGAAAGTTGCAGTGAAGATTTAAAATAATGTTAATGCAAAAAATAAAGCACAAGTTTCTCTACTTATCAAGGTATTTGAGGACTCATATGAATTGACAACATCATGAGTATAAATTTTCCAAGAAGACTTTGAACATTGCTCTGACTAAACATTCATTGAAATGAATTCCCTCAGGAACTCTCAAAGGGAGCATCTCAAAAGAAAAGAATCACAAGGTACTCATCTAGTTTCAGAACAATGACCTGAGCTCAGAAGAGAAAGGAGGTTCTGGAAAGAAGCAGTTTTCTATCACTTAAATTATCCTTCAGCCCAGCCCAAAGACACATTCCTGAGTCCTGGCCCAAAGGGACTGGGGAAAGAATGCTGGAAAAAAGAAACTGAAAAGAGTATTAAAGTACAAGTAGGCCGGGCGCGGTGGCTCAAGCCTGTAATCCCAGCACTTTGGGAGGCCGAGACGGGCGGATCATGAGGTCAGGAGATCGAGACCCTCCTGGCTAACACGGTGAAACCCCGTCTCTACTAAAAATACAAAAACTAGCCGGGCGAGGTGGCGGGCGCCTGTAGTCCCAGCTACTCGGGAGGCTGAGGCAGGAGAATGGCGTGAACCCGGGAGGCGGAGCTTGCAGTGAGCTGAGATCCGGCCACTGCACTCCAGCCGGGGCGACAGAGCGAGACTCCGCCTCAAAAAAAAATAAAATAAAATAAAATAAAATAAAAAATAAAGTACAAGTAGTACTAATGCCAGCAGTTTGGGTAGTAGCTGGGTATGATGCTCTCAGTGCAGATACCTGTATCTTCAATGCCAGCACCTCAGCCATGAGATACTGTTGTGCATCAGAGCTAGTGACATGGTGACTATCAGAGCTAGTGACATGGTGACTGCAGGAAATACCATCCTGATCCATAACAGGAAAGAAGTAAAACAATAGATAACACAATAGGAGATTATTATACAAAGAGTATGTGAGCCACTCCCTGATGGCTTCCAGAATGAGGAGGAATGTTGAGGACTGTGTGGGTATAGAAGGAATTCAAAGGAATCTGGGGTAGTAAGACACCCTGGAAACTTTGTTTTGATAACTATTATTGTGATCATGTTTCAGTCTTTCAGCTGATGTGGGCAAGAACAGTGGTTATACATAGCATTATTAATTTAAAATCTGAGATAAGAGAAAATAGCCTAGGTAAAATGTGTAGAAGATGAAAAACAGCCCACAGACAAGACTTTGAGGATTATTCCCACATGTAAGGATATAGAGGGAGAGAGAATCTTTGATGATTACAATGAGCCTACCATGTCTCATGTCCATTCTGTTACCCCAACACACACACACACACACACACACACACAACATATTTTCACCTACTTGAAAGTGCACCAAGTATATCAACATGTATGTTTGTGTGAAGAGCATATAATATACAATCTATATGAAAACCATTATATAATCTATTCAATCATGAGGGGTTATCATTTTGATTTTTAAATTGCCCATTTGTCTCAGAAGAAACATCTCCAGCTGTAATATTCTGATAATTAGTTTATTAGAAATAGCATGATAATCTATATTATTGTTGTCCCTGGCTAACTATATGTTTTTGTTAAATACCAGTTAGCTATATGTTTTCATTAAAATGTCATCTAATTTGGATATGGTTTTTAAAAACTTTCATTTTTAGCCAATCTTGTCACAGTACTTTTTAATAAAAAAGTACCTTAGCTATCAGGGTCATTTTTTATTAATCGTGTACTTAATATTATCACAGCCCTAATTATTTGTAAATAATGTAAATTTTATGCTCCTAAAAAACACTTGAAAGTATTAAACTCTCATGCAATTGCCAGGTAAGACTTAAACTAAAAAATGAATCATTAGAAAATTTTAAGTGTTAATTCCAAATCAAATGAAAATGTGCTTAATCATTGATATAGTGAAAGTTGCAGTGAAGATTTAAAATAATGTTAATGCAAAAAATAAAGCACAAGTTTCTCTACTTATCAAGTAGAGAAATTGTGAGGGCTGAAGGCAAGAAAACAATAAACAAATGCAGCTGGTGACTCCTCCGTAGTACCAGAGTAACTCCTGGCTATGTCTTTATTGAACTGCCACCCATGGCTACCTTGGCTTTCAGAATTGAAAATTGCAACTGCTTCTGCTTTAGGATTCCACTCCTGAAGATCGACTGTGTGGCTCTTGTTCTGTTATCTCTCTTAGAATTAGGTTCTTTGGGAATTACCTTCTCTCAAATCCAAATACCTGGTTAGGGATATATATTATATATACATATATTTCCAAGTTGGATTTATCCCCAAAAATATGTAAGTCTGGTTCGACATTTTAAAAATCAGTCAGTGAATCTCTCTTTATCAATAAAGTAAAAATCAAGAAGAAAATGTATAAAATCAATCAATTTGATATATGTCTTTTACAAAATCCAATATCCATTTATGATAAAGACTCTTGGCAAACTAGGACTAGAAAGAACATTTGCAAACTGATATAGTTCATAGATCAATAACAAAAATACCCTACAGCTATTATTACACTTAGTAGTTAAAGACTAAATGTTTTTCTCCTAAGATCAGGAAAAAGGCAATGATGTCTGCCTTCACCATTCATTTTATACATTGTACTGAAGTTCCTATCAATAAGGCAGGAAAAATAAGTAAAAGTTACATAGATTGAAACGAAAAATATAAAACTTCCTTTATATACTGTAGTAGTCTGTTTTCAATAGCTATAAAGAACTTCCGAAGACTGGATAATTTATAAAGGAAAAAGGTTTAATTGACTCAGTTCTCCATGGCTGGGGAGGCCTCAGGAAACTTACAATCATGGTGAAAGGTGAAGGGGAAGCAAGGACCTTCTTCACATGGCAGCAGGAGAGAGAGAGTGAAACAGTGAAGCAGGAAGAGCCCCTGATAAAACCGTCAGATCTCATGAGAGCTCACTTGCTATCATGAGACCAGAATGGGGGAAACTACCTCAATGATTCAATTACCTCCCATCAGGTCTTTCCCTCAACACTTGGGGATTACAATTCAAGATGAGATTTGGGTGGGGACACAAAGCCTAACCATATCATCCTTAAATAATATGATTGTAGAAAATCCCAAAGAATCTATAGCATAGGTTCAAGAACTAATAAGTTAAACAGTGCCCCCAATAAACAGTCAAATTATAAAAATTAACTGTAGTGAACAATGGTAATTGAGCTAGTAATGAACAATTAGTAATTGAACACTATTAGTAAATAATTGGTAATTGAAATTTTCAAATGTATCATTTACAATACAATAACTTTTTAAAAACATGAAATAGGTATAAACCTAATGAAATAAATAAAAGATCTGTGTGCAGCAAACTATAAAACACTGATGAAAGAAATCAAATATCTAAACATATGGAGATATATACCATGTGTATGGATTAAAGGACTCAATGTAGTATCATAATAAATATCAATTCCCTCAGAATAGATCTCTGTACTCAATACATTTTAAATCAAATATCAACAGGATTTTCTGTAGATATTTTCAAGTTGATTCTAAAATTTTTATGTTGATGATGATCACTTTGAAAAAATAAAAATAATAAAATATTTATGGAAAGATAAAGGAACTAGAAGAATCAAAATAATTTTTATATAGAAGAACAAAGTTGAGGGACACACATTACTTGCTTTGAAAAGATACGCATACATCTACAATAATTAAGAAAGTATGACATTGGAGAAAGAAAAGAATACATAAATCAATGAAACAGAATAGACAGTTCTGTTCTGAAGAACAGAAATACATCCACATACTTACAATCAAATGACTTTCATCAATATGCAAAAAACAGCTCAAATGAGAAAGAATATACTTTTCCATGAATAGTGCTGGGACAATTGGATATCATTGTGCCAAAATATGAAACAGTTCATACTTCTCACCATACACAAGTAATTAAATCATACAACTAAATGTAAAATATAAATTATAAAATTTCTAGAAGAAAAAATAGAAAAAAGTCATTATGACAGCGTTATGCAAAGATTTCCTAGATGTTACACCAAAAGCACAATTAAAAAAAGGAAAAATGATAAATCAGATATGCAAAAATTGAGGATTCTGCTCTCAAAAAATATTATTAATGGCATGAAAAGACAAGTTACAGATTGGAAAAAAAAGGTCAAATTATATATTTGATAAAGAAATTGTATGTAGCATATATAAAGAACTTTCAAAACTAAGTATTACATTTTAGAAACTTTTTAAATGGGCAAAATATATGTGAACGTATAATTCAGCAAAATAGATATATGGATGGACATATGATACTCAATGCCACTATTCATTAACAAAAAAGAAATTAAAATCAAAACTAAACCCCACTAATATCTATTAGAATGGCAAAAAATAAAAATAAAAAACAAGTAGCATATAGTAAGTATAGCCATTCTAGAAAACAATATAGATATTCCTCAAAAAACTAAACATAGAACTGCTATATGACCCAGCAATCCCACTTCCTGGTATATATTCAAAGATAATGAAATCAATATGTCAAAGAGATAACTGCACTCTCACATTTATTGCAGTACTATTCACCATAGCCATAATATGGAATCAAGCTAAGTGTCCATCAATGGATGAATGGGTAAAGAAAATGTAGTATATATACACTATTCTGCCTTCAAAGAGAAGAACATCTTGTCATTTGCAACAACATGAATAAACCTGGAGGGCATTATGGTAAGTGAAATGAACCTGGCACAGAAAGACAAATACTGTATGCCCTCAATTATGTGCAATCTAAAAAAAATTGAACTCATAGAAGCAGAGAGTAGAATGGTGGCTACCAGGGGCAGGGGCTGAAGGGGCAGGGAGATGTCACTTAAAAGGTACAAAGTTTCAGTTAGACAGGAGAAATAAATCTTGGAGATTTGTTGTACAGCATGGTGACTATAGTTAATGATAATGTGTGTAGTATACTTGAAAATCATTGAAAAAGTAGATTTTAAAATGTTCTCATCAGAAAAATGATAAGTAGGTGAGCTGATGGATGTTCATTGCTTGATTTAATAATTCTTCTATGTACACATATATCAAAACATTATGTTATGTATCATAAATATATATAATTCATCATTTGTCAATTTAAATAAATAAATGAAGAGACCTAACTCTCAATAAATAAATACATACATACTTAAGGAATGCACAAATGAATAATTTCTCCCTTAGCTATATTTTTCTTTGAATTCTACTCAGTCTATCCCGGCTGTATCTCCGTCCATTTTTTTCTCTGCCTGGCTGGATAACTTTCTCTCCTTTAATTAGCCATGGAATTGAGATCAATCATCCACTGTTTATCGTAGCTACTTTGAAAAGACCTAAGTTCCATGTTCTCAGCTTAAGAAACAAGAGAATCAAATATTTTACTTTTTCCCCTCCACCTGCAAGCACATGTACTAATGGCTTGCCTTTTGTTAAATGTGTGGACCAATATTACTTTTTATTTGTATATAGCTCTCCATAGAATAAAAGTCCTACATCTTTATATTACACCTTTATATGCCATAGCAGAGTAAGTTTTTTAAAATGTTTTCAGAAAAACAAAATGCCCTATTCCTAATGTCTCTTTCCTAGAAGAAGATAGTAGGTTTCTGTGGAAAGAAAATGGATTTATGAATTGAGGGGTATGATTGACCATATCAACACATTTATGTGAGTTTCAAAATAAATGCATGTGCCATATGTTTATATGCAATGTTTGGTATTACACAGGTTCAAATATTGGATCAATCCCTTACTAGCATAAAATTTCAAGCAATTTATTTAGCTTCTCTCAATTTCGGTTTCCTCCTCTGCAAGGGGAATTTGGGAGAACTTACTGAGCTAACACACATAAGGCACATAGTATAGCGCTTAGTACGTAGTAGGAGCTCAGGAAGGTTAAGTTCCCACCCTTTTAACATACTTCTGGCCAAATAGGTTATACTAAGAAATGGAAAAGGGTCAATAAATATATATGTATAGATAGGCAATGTTGCTTTCTTTTGTGGAATGGTGTTTAACCTATCCTTATGCTCCACTGCTATCTTGAGGTTTTTCGTCATGTACTACCAGAAAATGTCTTGATTGGCCTTGGGAGATTGGAGGCCCTGGCCACTGGGATGGAGTTTAATAAGCATCAGTTTTGGAGCTTTTAGAGTTAATATTCTAGACAACCCCAGAGAGCAATTAACCATAAAGCCGTGAAGTTCAGGTGATACATTCCTCCCTTTCAAAAAGACCCTCAGGGGCAAATGTAATGAAACATCTCCAAGGAGAGAAGAAAAAACCTCTCCCCAATTTACCCCCAACCCCAACTTTGAACGTTTTCCCAAAACGACCCTAAATGCAGATATTAGCTGATACCAGAAGAGCTTCTTAAAGACTGCAACCTCCATCCTTTCTGTACATATCTTTTTCCTCCTTTACTCTGCCCCAAAACACACCTTCCATGCACCAAGAGGATATTTTGATCCTTGATGAAAAAACCAGCCTCAAGCTCTCTCCAAACTCATTAGCACTTTGGGAATTGGAAGCAGCCACTGAAACCCGATTAAACTCCTTCCAAAGCAGGACAACTCAAAACAGGTATCAGCTAAAGGGCAGGCAGAGCAGGAGCAACAGGGTAAGTGCAGTTTACTCTTTGTCTTCATTCCCATATTAATCTCACATGATAGAATTCCCTATATCCACAAGCCCATTTAGGTAACCAAGAAGTTCTTTGACTTTTAGTTTTTCTCCCTGCGCCTCTCAATGCGATTTGTCTTTCCTCAGATTCAGTCAAATCTTTTTGTACTTTTTTTTATACTTTTTTTGTACTTTTTAAAAAATAGACCTTCTTTTTTAGAGCAATTATAGGGTCAAGGCAATATTGACCCGAGATTTCCTATTTATCCTTTTACTGCTACACATGCATAGCCTCCTCCATGATCAACCTCCCCCACCACAGTGGTACATTGTTACAATCAATGAACCTACATCCGCACATTATCCATAGTTGACATTTGGGTTCATTCTTGGTGTTGTGCATTCTGTGGGTTTGCACAAATGTATAATGACATGTATCCACTGTTACAGGATCACCCATAGTAGCTTCACTGTCCTAAAATCCCTCTGTGCCCTGCCTGTTCACCCTTCCCTCTCTGACCCCTAGCAACTACTGATCTTTTTACTGTCTCCATAGTTTTGCTTTTTCCAAAATATCTTATAGGTGGAATTACACACTATGTAGCCTTTTCAGGTTGATTTCTTTCACTTGGTAATATGCAAGTAAGGTTCCTCCATGTCTTTTCATGGCTTGAGAGTTCATTTCTTTTCAGTACTGTACTTTTCAAGGTGTCTGCTGTATACTTTTTTGTTTTCAAGCATTCTCTGCTGTCATTTAAGTACTTAAGTAGAATATGGAAAATTTGAATTTACAGATTTTTTTTGCCACCGTTTTTTAAATGTACATTATTCTTTTCATATTTGAGCTTTCTCCAATTCAAAATTGAAATTCCAGATAATATGCAGAAATTTAGGATTTACATTCAATTTTGTTGTCTGTCTCAGATAATTCTATGCTCTTGATTTATCAGTTGAATAGATTTCCCAGTGCAGTGTTTTATTAATTGTTGTATACGATAAGCTGGACTCTAATAGTTTGAGTGTTTGTTCCTTCCAAATCTCATGTTGAAATGTAATCCCCATTGTTGGAGGTGGGGCCTGGTAGGAGATGATGGGGCGGATCCCTCATGAATAGGGTAGTGCTATCCCCTTGGTGATGAGTGAGTTCAGGCAACAGCGGGTTGTTTAAAAGAGCCTGGCCCTTTTCTGTTGCTCTCTCTCTCTTGCTTCTGCTCTTACCATATGAGACGTCTGCTCCCCCTTTAACTTCCGCCATGATTATAAGCTTCCTGCAGGCCTCATCAGAAGCAGATGCCAGCACCACACTTCTTGTACGATCTGCTGAACTGTGAGCCAATTAAACCTATTTTCTTCTTTTTTTTTTTTTTGAGATGGAGTCTCGCTCTGTCGCCAAACCTCTTTTCTTTATAAATTATCCAGCCTCAGGTAGTCCTGAAAAAGGGCCTAATACACTATTCTATATTGTCTTAAAAGGGACCTATTACTAAAAGAGAGCTGAAAGAAACACATGGTCTCTTTAACTGGTAAGCAGTTGACTACTAAATATTCAGTAGTACTTTTTAAGTCTTCAGAAAACCATGATGAATTATTAGCTTTATAAATGCATTAATTGTTCATTACAAATTTTGTGAACAGTAAACCCAGCATACTATTAGATGCTACGGTAAAACCAATATGAAACCAGTCTTTTCAAATACCAAGGTTACTCTAAGGAGGGAAATTTGCTCACCATGATAATCTGAGTAAGGCATTTAAGAGCCTGATTCTGAAATCACAGCCCAATCTTGGTTCTTCTCTACTGCTCCTGTGATGGGCTTCCTGAAGTACATTTGAGCCCTTGCAACTACCAAGATGATTAAAAGGGAATGACATTTCTGAAGGAACCTCTATGCCCTTAAACAGAGCCTCAATTATTAGCAAGTAATCCACAAAGTAATTTAGAAGGCCTGTAATCCAGACACACTTTACATAGCAGGTTTTCTAAACACTGCAGAGCCCTCTAAACTCCAAAACCCTCCTTCTCTTTTCTTCCTAATGCTGTGAATCATACCATCTGAATCTTAATCCTTGAATTAAAGTCTTGACCCCTTTAGCATTATCACCTTACATTGAGAGGAGCTCTTCATTTCATCAATCATTTGTACATTCAGATGAAAGAAAGACCTGGAAGAGCAGTATCTTGAGGGCACCAGGCACCGGCAGGAGTGAGAGGAAATGGCATCATGAAGTGAAGGACATGCAGCTCAGATCAGGATTGATGGGAAAATCACAGAACACCTCCAACTCCACAATTTGGCTGACTGAGGTCCTTCTCATCATTCAATTTTTTCCTCCATCACCAACTGTGTCTGTGAAGCTCAAATGCGGCAAACTTGGTTATAAAGTTTAGCACTTCTTCCAGATATATTTGATGGAAAATGAACAGAATCATAAATCAACTCTACAAGTCCCCATAAATTACCCAGTATTTTCTATGTGCAAAGGACTGTGCTAGGTGCTTGGTTTTACTGTATTATTATCTTCCCGTGTCTATCAAGGATAGTGTAGTTCATGAAGATCCTGGAACTGCATCTACAAGTCTAATGAGGTCACTGAGCCTCTCAGACTCTTCCCCTTCAGCTCTGTAAAATAGACCTGCTGTTGATTACACCTGTATCATAGAATTGTAGGGAGTCCAGGCTCCCCAAGTTTGCTGCAAGAGTGAATAAAACCTCCTTTCCCTCTCAAGGGAAGAAGCACCTCTTCGTGAGTGGGGTTCCGTGCCATAAAGCACTCCATAAGACCCTTAAGATACCTTCTCTCTAATGTTCTAAAATAAGTTCCAGGGCATCCATACGTGGGAATAAAACTCTACATATGCTTTTCCTTTTGTTTCAATTTGTCCAGCTCCACTTTCTGTTTCTGGGGCTGGGAAATCTCATCCTTAAATACAAAATTTCTCCCTCCTGATGACAACATTCAAAACAGACTTTCAATTAACCCATCAGACCTCCAGTCATTAAGTTCCTCAACCTCACTCGTAAACACTTCTTACAAATTTGCATGGTCCATTAGTGAACTTCTTATTTCTCTAACATAAGTGTACTTCAACCTATTACGTAAGGAGGAAATGTTTCAAAACTGATGGTCGGTTCTATCAATAATACTTTAAGGAATAGTTGCTGCTGCTAACAGTCACAGTCCCAGTTTATTAAGCAAACATCCTATCTCAAGACCCATCATGAGCCCTCTATATATTATCTTAAGCAATTTTCAAGCTCTGTTGTTACTGTTGGTTTTGTTGTTGTTTTGAGACAAGGTCTCCCTTTGTCACCTAGTCTGGAATGCAGTGGCACAATCACAGCTAACTGCAGCCTCAGCCTCGTGGGTTCAAGCAATCCTCCCACCTCAGCCTCCCAAGTAGCTGGGACCACAGGTATATGCCATCATTCCCGACTAATTTTTTTCATGTTTATTTTTGTTTGTAGAGATGAGGTCTCACCATGTTGCTCAGGCTGGTCTGGAGTTCCTGGCCTCAAGCAATCCTCCCGCCTGTGCTTCCCAAAGTGCTAGGATTATGAGTATAATTCACCACACCTGGCCAGTAGTCGCTGTTATTCCCATTTTACAAATGAGGAAATTGAAACTCAGAAAGGCTAAATGAGTTGCCCAATATCCCACAGCTGGCAAGTGGCAGAGTCAGAATTAGAACCAGGCTTTTTCTAAAGCCTACCCGGGATCAAACCACTACCTTCTCGCAGAGCTGTTTTTGTTTTAGCTCCCAATTTCTCCATGTGGCTCTACATCTGCTCTCGATTATGCCAAAGTTTGTTGCACATTCCTCTTTTATTTCCTCAAAGGATAAAGAATCCTCTCTTGACTCTAGAAAGTTCACAAACCTTTCACAAACAGGAGCAAAACCTTAGAATATAGGACGAAGCTTAAAGTCATACCGACAATATTGTGACTAATGTGATGAATATCTAAAACTCTGCACAAATGACAGCATGATGATAGCTAAAAGGAGCTTCACATTCTCCCATTATCCAAATTTGAGGGATAATATATCCCTCAAATATATAGAAGGAACTACTGAGAGGGGAGCAAATGAGCCCCAATTTCAAGGGCATCTGTCTGAGCAAGTTCAGGAAAAAAACATTAAGAATGTTAATGAGACCTTAACCGGCAATGAGTAGATGTGGACTGATTTGTGAAAATTGAGGATGTCAAAATAAAGTGGCTCTCCTAAACTGAGCAAGAAAAATTCGGCACAAATAGAGTATTACTTCCCAAATTGTGAAGTTATTGACTTGCAATGATTTCTATAATGTATACAAGTTACAAAGGTTTGCATACTGTGATACAAACACCTATGCACATAAACATATACTTGTACATAAAAACTATACACCAAAATGTTAAGAGTTATTATTTCAGGAGATAGATCATAATGCTCAGTTTCCTTTTTTTATTAATCAGGAACATCATTTTTTGTTTCAATAGTTCACATTTGTATATTGATCATATTAATCAAAATATCTCACAGTTCTTTAGTTTAAAAGCCAGTTAAAATAATTTCATTGATTTCCAAATTATTTGGGTTAAGAATTGAAGAAGGGGCCGGGCGCGGTGGCTCAAGCCTGTAATCCCAGCACTTTGGGAGGCCGAGGCGGGCGGATCACGAGGTCAGGAGATCGAGACCATCCCGGCTAACCTGGTGAAACCCCGTCTCTACTAAAAAATACAAAAAACTAGCCGGGCGACGTGGCGGGCGCCTGTAGTCCCAGCTACTTGGGAGGCTGAGGCAGGAGAATGGCGTAAACCCGGGAGACGGAGCTTGCAGTGAGCTGAGATCCGGCCACTGCACTCCAGCCTGGGCGACAGAGCGAGACTCCGTCTCAACAAAAAAAAAAAAAAAAAAAAAAAAGAATTGAAGAAGGATCAAGATATATTCCAAACTTTTAAGGGTCATTCACCATGAGCCACATCTGACCACATTTTTCCCGATACTTTCTGTAGGATTAGGGACCCAGATTCAGAGACCCAATGACTGCAGTTAGCTTCTGATTAATGTGCATTGAGACTCAGTGTGGATGTGTGAGGGAGCAATGGGAGTCCTTACTGGTGTGGATTTAATAAAATCAAGTCCCTGATCTTGAAAGATGCTTCATGCACTGAAAATTCAAATAATTTGATTGAGGATACTTTGTAACTTAGGTTTAAAATAACAACAGCAACAACAACAAATACTTATAGAACAGTTACTATGGGCCAGGCATATTTTAAGAAGATTAGAAGATACGTGACGATGATGATAGATGATAGATAGACGATAGACAGACAGATAGATAGATGACAGATAATTAGACAGATCCTATAACAACGTAAATGCTATTATTATCTCTAATTTTACAGAGGCCTGGTCAACATCGCACATCTACTAAGTGAGGCTGAGAATTGAATCCAGGCAGTCTAGATCCAGAGCCCACACTCAACAATTAAACAACTCAGGCCAGGAGCAGTGCCTCACGCCTGTAATCCCAGCACTTTGGGAGGCTGAGGCAGGTGGATCACCTGAGGTCAGGAGTTCGAGACCAGCCTGACCAACATGGAGAAACCCCATCTCTACTTAAAATACAAAATTAGCTGGGCATGGTGATGCATACCTGTAATCCCAGCTACTCAGGAGGCTGAAGCAGGAGAATCGCTTAACCCGGGAGGTAGAGGTTGCAGTGAGCCAAGATCGTGCCATTGCACTCCAGCCTCAGCAACAAGAGTGAAACTCCGTCTCAAAAAAAAATAAATTAATTAAAAAATAAATAAATAAATAAAATAACTCAGAAAGCTCAGACTGAGATAAATTTGAAATTCAACCTACATTAGTATACTTGGACCCAATATTTGACAATTAAGAACATTTTTATATACATGTGGCCTAATCCTTTTCCTTTAAAAACATTCTATCTCATTAATCATCTCACAACTACATAGCTGAACCTAGTTCCATTGATCTTTCCCTCCTAATGTGGAAACTTAGGTAAAGGAGATGAATAGTTATTCCAAGGCATGACCTGACTCACCTGAGGCACACAGGACTGTCCTAATAACTACTCACTGGTCACTTGTTATGTGTCAGGCACTTAAAACAAATCTATAAAGTAATTGCTACCATCCAGTTTTAAGGATAAGTTGAAGCCAGAGATGTTAGCTATCTTACCTGAAGTAACACAACTAGTAAATGGTCGAGGCAGGAGT
The DNA here is from genome assembly GCF_009764315.1 of Trachypithecus francoisi. Lineage (NCBI taxonomy): Eukaryota > Metazoa > Chordata > Mammalia > Primates > Cercopithecidae > Trachypithecus > Trachypithecus francoisi. Next base: position 14,143,118 of record NW_022681473.1, on the reverse strand, counting down.
TGATCCTAGGGATTTGGGATCCAAAGTTCAAACTCATATCAGCTACACTATACTGCCTTAATATTTAAGATATTGACTGCAATTGCCTTCGAGAGAGAGAGAGAGACTGAGACCAAAAAAGAGAAACAGTCTTTGCATAAAGCTGTAACCTGTAATCCTCTGCCTTCCCTCTCATGTGTTTTGTAATTATTTGCTAATACCACCTGTAATGCGGACTGTCATTACTATCTCAGGTCTGCATCTTGTCCTTGTGGTCCACAGGAAGCATGTCCATAACCAAACCCTGGAACAGCTCATCAGTGACCATGTTCATCCTCCTGGGATTCACAGACCATCCAGAACTCCAGGCGCTCCTCTTTGTGACCTTCCTGGGCATCTATCTTACGACCCTGGCCTGGAACCTGGCCCTCATTTTTCTGATCAGGGGTGACACCCATCTGCACACACCCATGTACTTCTTCCTAAGCAACTTGTCTTTCATTGACATCTGCTACTCTTCTGCTGTGGCTCCCAAGATGCTCACTGACTTCTTCTGGGAGCAGAAGACCATATCATTTGTGGGCTGCGCTGCTCAGTTTTTTTTCTTTGTCGGTATGGGACTGTCTGAGTGCCTCCTCCTGACTGCTATGGCGTATGACCGATATGCAGCCATCTCCCGCCTCCTTCTCTACCCCACTGTCATGACCCAGGGCCTCTGTACACGCATGGTGGCTGGGACATATGTTGGTGGCTTCCTGAGCTCCCTGATCCAGACCAGCTCCATATTTCAGCTTCACTTTTGTGGACCCAACATCATTAACCACTTCTTCTGTGACCTCCCACCAGTCCTGGCTCTGTCTTGCTCTGACACCTTCCTCAGTCAAGTGGTGAATTTCCTCATGGTGGTCACTGTAGGAGGAACATCATTCCTCCAACTCCTTATCTCCTACGGTTACATAGTGTCTGCTGTCCTGAAGATCCCTTCAGCAGAGGGCCGATGGAAAGCCTTCAACACATGTGCCTCGCATCTGATGGTGGTGACTCTGCTGTTTGGGACAGCTCTTTTCATGTACCTGCGACCCAGCTCCACCTACTCGCTAGGCAGGGACAAGGTGGTGTCCATTTTCTATTCACTGGTGATCCCCATGCTGAACCCTCTCATTTATAGTTTGAGGAACAAAGAGATCAAGGATGCCCTGTGGAAGGTGTTGGAAAGGAAGAAAGTGTTTTCTTAGGTCATGTGTAGAAACTTATTTATCCACATTGCTGGAGAATTAAATGATCCAAGCCTTCACCTCCACCTCTGCCTCAGGCAAGGGAGACATTTGGTGCTCTTACTTGAACGTGGAAACTCTTCTCTCCAGATTCCTCTCACCCTTCCTCATGGTCACTTGTCTACTGACTGTGCCATAGATAGCCAAAAAGGAAAAGGAATTTCTTCAAAAAAAAAAAAAGAACCTCCACAATAATCACAATAACTAACATTTATTGAGCACTTAGTATGTACCAGGCACAAAAGTTATTTAATTAAATACTCATTGCAGTAGTAAAATACACATTGAACTATCCCCTATGTTACAAAATAAGGAAACGATGTGTCAGCAAGGAAAACTAACTTGCTCAGGGTCACCAAGGAAGGGGCAGAACTCTGATTTTTTTTCAGAAGATAAGGAAATAAAAGCCCAGAGAGATAAAGTGATGTGTTCAAGGTCTTATATTAAGTTAATTACAGAGACATCTTCAGATGCCCAACCCATTGTTCTTCCACCACATGAATGTAATATATTACATTGTTGGACTTGTCTACACCAAACTATAATCCTCTTCCAGAAGGATCTCATGATCAATGCCTCTGGTGTACATATATGTGGGTATGTATGGCCTACTACAGATTGAGAAATTGGCCTCTCCTGAGTTAAACTAAAATAGGCTCATGAGCTACTGAGAACTTCATAGGTACATAACAGTTATCCTCCTGGATTCCTATCAAGATTGATGAGGCTTGGGAAGATTTCTCATCATGGCCTAAAGGTATGTATGTATCTTAATGCAGAACTAGACATGCCAGACATTCTCCTGATGAGTTTGGATAAAGGCAAGACTTCAGGAACCACACACATGAAGCAATCTAGCTCTACCATCAAAGGACTGATTTTCCAGTTGTAGCCTTACAAGGGTCAGTTTTGACTTGGCCTTGCCATTGAGAATTCACATTTCTTTTCACTGGAAAGAGAGAGGATGGGAGAGTTAAAGAAGGGAAAACTCTACCTGGTCTATTTTTTCAAACTTCTAGTGCTCGTGAAGAGGCAGTATAGGTGTAGGCTAGTGAGAGACAGCAGTAAAGCATGGTGGATGAAAGTTCTAATTTCAGAATCATACAGACCCAGGTATGAATCCTATTTCTGCCATTCACCAGCTGTGTGATCCTGAGCAAGTTATTTCACCTCTCTCTCCAAAGGTCACAGTTCACCTACACAAATATTCCCGTTATAATATCCATCTCATGAGGTTGTTGTAAAGGACAAAATGAGATGGTATACATGAAACATATGATACCTGGCAGAGAATAAATGTGCAATGAAAGATAAATGTCATTATTAATATCACCTTTATTGGTTTACCTAACACACCTTCTGTTTCCCATTGGTCTGTCACACCCTTCCCCTATATGACCCATACTCCTCATTTTTAGATAAAAACTGGTTGAGTAGAAAACATGAAAATGTATATTGAGTTCAAAACATCTATCATGTTAAAATGTCTAGCTATTATTAAAACATGACAGTAGGTTTGCTTGTTATTTATAAGGCTTAAAGAGTCACCCTGGGTGGGTGCAGTGGCTCATGCCAGTAATCCCAGCACTTTGGGAGACTGAGGCAGGCGAATCACCTGAGGTCGGGAGTTCAAGACCAGCCTGCCCAACATGGTGAAATCCCATCTCTACTAAAAACACACACACAAAGAATAGCCGGGCGTGGTGGTGGGCACCTGTAATCCCAGCTACTCAGGAGGCTGAAGTGGGAGAATCATTTGAACCTGGTAGGCGGAGGTTGCAGTGAGCCAAGATTGTGCCACTGCACTCCAGCCTGGGCAACAGAGTGAGACTCTGTCTCAAGAAAAAAAGAAAAAAAAAAAAAAGTCACCCTGAAGCTGATGAGAGAAACAGTACAGGAGAATTTAATATCAAAAGAAAATAAGGGGTCAAAAATAAACCCTGGCTTACAGAGTAGCCAAGAGGACAGGCCCCATGGGACGGAACAGAGAGCCCAAGGAGAGTAAATTAGCCAAAGGATAACGAATGCTGAAGGATAGTGAATGTTGAAGACAAACTTTACTTAAGTCCCTCATTGGATCCTGCCTGGCCCTATAAGCATTCATGAACTAACTGGCTCAAATGTTTGCCACTTCCTGTCACCTGATCGACAAAATCTAACCTCTTACAATATTAACTTACTTCTGCAAGAAAACAGATCCTAATAAAAAGTCACACTTGCCAAATCACTATTCATAGGGTCCTGCTACATTTGCCCAAGTAGGTTTGGTCTCAAGAGTCCCTAGGCTTTTCTTTATGAAATTGCCTATGAAAAAATACACACTACAAGCCACTTAATAGCCCATTTCATGCCAATCTGTCCTTTGCCGTTTTCTTTCCTTCCTAACTCTTGTGACTCACTCAGATCAAGTTTTTATCTTTATATCGGAATCAGATGACACCACAGATCTGTAGGGCCTGACTCAGAAGCATAATCCCAAGAGATCAAGAACCCAGGAACTCTTGGCATATCATTGTCCCTGTTGACTTCCTCATGACCGTGTCTAAACATGCAACATAACCTGATTCGATAAGTCAGGACAGAAAAAGCAATTGCATCTGATCACACAGACAAGTATCTACAGTGACATAAAATCACAAGTTGAGTAGCATTTTTCCCACTTAAACTAGTTTTTACTAGTTTTTGTTTGTTTGTTTTGTTGTTTGTTTTTTGAGATGCAGTCTCGCTCTGTCACCTAAGCTGGAGACAGTGGTGTGATCTCGGTTCACTGCAGGCTTCGCGTCCCGGGTTCCAACAATTCTCCTGTCTTAGCCTCCCTGTCTCAGCCTCCTAGGTAGCTGGGATTACGGGCACCCGCCACCACACTCAGCTAATTTTTGTATTTTTAATAGAGATGAGGTTTCACCATGTTGGCCAGGCTGGCCTCAAACTCCTGACCTCAGGTGATCTGCCCACCTCAGGCTCCCAAAGTGTTAGGATTACAGGCGTGAGCCACCTCACTCGGCCTAGTTTTTACTTTTTTGTTTTGTTTTGTTTTGTTTTTGAGATGGAGTCTTGCTCTGTCACCTAGACTGGAGAACAGTGGCGCAATCTTGGCTCACTGCAACCTCTGCCTCGCGGGTTCAAGCAATTCTCCTGCCTCAGTCTCCCAAGCAGCTGTCATAGATAAATAAAAATTATATATATTTACAGTGCACAGTACAATGTGATGTTTTATTATACATATACATTGTGAAATTGTTGTATACTTTCACGCTTTCACTATTTTTTAAGCTCTGCTGCTAAGAACTATAGAAAAGTCAACTGACTCTGGAGACACACGTGGCTTTCAAACTGCTCTTTTGTTTATGTGCTCCCCAAATCAAATGTTTTCATAATGAATATCTCTGGGTAAGCGTGAAAAAATAACATAAAATAATTATGAAGTAACTGAGTTGATGAATATCAAGAGCTGTCCCTAGATGTGAAGTGAGCTATACATTTCAGAGATGTAGGTTGAAATAACTGTAGGGGCTGACAGGCGCTGTGGCTCATGCCTGTAATCTCAGCACTTTGGGAGGCCGAAGCAGGAGGATCATTTGAGGCCAAGAGTTCAAGACCAGCCTGGCCAACATGGTGAAATCGCATCTCTACTAAAAATACAAAAATTAACTGGGCATAGTGGCTTGTGCCTGTAATCCCAGCTACTTGGGAGGCTGAGACAGGAGGATCACTTGAACCCAGGAGGCAGAGATTGCAGTGAGTTGGGATCATGCCACAGTACAACTCCAGCCTGGACAACAGAGTGAAACACTGTATATTTAAAAAAAAAAAAAAAAAAACTGTCCTGGGACAAGGTACATGTTACTTTAAACAGAAAATATGGCCAGGCGCCATGGCTCAAGCTCGTAATCCTAGCACTTTGGGAGGCAAAGGCAGTTGCAGCACCTGAGGTCAGGAACAGCCTGACCAACATGGTGAAGCCCCATTTCCACTATAAATACAAAGTTGGCCGGGTGTGGTGGCAGGTGTCTGTAATCCCAGCCACTTGGGAGGCTGAGGCAGGAGAATCACTTGAACCTGGGAGGCAGAGGTTGCAGTGAGCCAAGATCACACCATTGAACTCCAGCCTGGGCAACAAGAGCAAAACTCCATCTCAAAAACTAAATTAATTAATTAATTAAATAGAAAATGCATACATAAATCTATACAGTCTCTGAGAGCTGCTCTGACAGTAGCCACAGAGTTTGGAATTTTTCATCGCTACTCTTTTATTTTTTTAAGTTTCATTTCCTAGCTGATTGCAGGCAAAGTGACTTTGGTCAAGAGGAAGACTGCACAGTCATTGGTGTGGTTTAACAAAACACTTTCTTCCTGGGCCAAATGGGAAAATGCACTGTCTCATGTGTTTCCTCTAGAGGAAAGGGTATGGTCCTGAGTGCACTGGGGCCTCTGCATGTATGTATGAGAGGGAACAGAGAAAAAATGAGAAAGAGGGAGAGAGAACAAAAGAGAGAGAGCGCTTGGTAACACTTTAATGACTCCCACAGGAACTCCTGAGTTGTATTGTAGTGTATTGTATTGGCCACTGAGCTTCCACATTCCTGCCTAACAATATTCCCTTTTGCTAATTCCTATCTTGGGCTTGTCGCTGAGAGACTAATACAGGTGGCCAAAATGTAATAAGGCAGAAAAGAGTCAGAATACTGTAATTACCTGAGGTTGCCTTTTCCCATCTGAGGAAAGAAGATAACGAAATCACTCACCTTGAGGTAGGCTTTACATTAAACAGAGAATTTCCCCAGTACCTATTTCTTCTAAAATGCAGCTGCAGCATCATAAGAGGATCAATTTCTCACTTGAAGAATAAACCAGCAGTTAGTATTAGTGCCTATGAACTTCTGAAACTGAAAAGTTGTTCATGCTGAATTTTGAGAAATGCTGCAAATGTGTAGAATGTTCCTGTAGAAGCCAAGACTCTCAAGAAGCAAAGAAAAGAGGTTGTGTTTCACTATTAGAAAGAGGGAAAGTATGGCTTGCAAAATATAGGAAGACGGTCAGTTGCCTTCAGGAAATGTGGCTATATTTTACTTGTTGGGATATTGAGGTTCAAAGTTCATTAAAGGTATTTGAGAAGGTGCTGACATCACCAGTTCTCAGGAGGATGACTGAATCGGAAAAACAGCTTTTAAAGGCAATAATTCCTGAGTTTAGTACATGTAGTTTTGCCTCTTGGCTGGGAATGAAATTTTAGAGGCTTTGAGTAAGATGTTTTCATGACTGGATTATCTGTGCCTTAATGTGCCACTGAGTATGAATGCTTCTAATAAAAGTTTCAGGGATTCAATCAAGAGTAAGGGATTTTCAAAATTGGAAAAGAGAAAACCATGACGTGGGGCATCCTAGAAAGTCAACTTAATGTAGAGAATGAGGAAGAATTTGCTCAGTGGGATGCTGGGGTATGGGGGGGATCCCTCAGTTTGCAGACTTTGTCCGAGATACTTGATAAGCTTGTTTCCAAAGAAGGGTCCCCTTTGAGGTGATTTTTAAGAAATCCTCAGTATCTTTATTGTGACCTTGCAAAAACACATGAAACTGTATTTTTATTCATTTCCCCACCCGCTTTTTTTTTTTTTTTTTTTTTTTTTTGAGACGGAGCCTCTATGTTGCCCAGGCTGGAGTGCCATGGTGTGATCTCGGCTCACTTCAACCTCTGCCTCCCAAGTTCAAGTGATTCTCCTGCTTCAGCCTCCCAAGTAGCTGGGATTACAGGCACGCAGCACCATGCCTAGCTAATTTTTGTATTTTAATAGAGACAGGGTTTCACCATGTTGGCCAGGCTGGTCTCGAACTCATGACCTCAAGTGATCCACCAGCCTCGGCCTCCTAAAGTGCTGGGATTACAGGTGTGAGCCACCGCGCCCGGCCCCCACCCACTCTTTATTGTGCATGTGTTTCAATGCAGTGTGCATAATTCTATACTTTCAAGGTATCCTTCCCCCTCTGTAAAAGACACCCTCTGGGGGACATAGTGGCTAACACCTGTAATATCAGCATTTTGGGAGGATGAGGCAGAAGGATTGCTTGATCTCAGGAGTTCATGGCTGCAGTGAGTCATGATCATGCCACTGCACTCTAGCCTGGGTGACAGAGCAAGACCTTGTCTCAAACACACACACACACACACACACACACACACATACACACACACACACACTCTATAGGAACCTATCAGTCTATTTTTTTTTTTTTTTTTTTTTGAGACGGAGTCTCGCTCTGTCCACCAGGCTGGAGTGCAGTGGCCGGATCTCAGCTCACTGCAAGCTCCGCCTCCCGGGTTCACGCCATTCTCCTGCCTCAGCCTCCCAAGTAGCTGGGACTACAGGCGCCCGCTACCTCGCCCGGCTAGGTTTTTTTTTGTATTTTTTAGTAGAGACGGGGTTTCACCGTGTTAGCCAGGATGGTCTCGATCTCCTGACCTCGTGATCCGCCCGTCTCGGCCTCCCAAAGTGCTGGGATTACAGGCTTGAGCCACTATGCCCGGCCCAGTCTATTTTTTTTTTTTTTTTTTTTTTGAGGCGGAGTCTCGCTCTGTCGCCCGGACTGGAGTGCAGTGGCCAGATCTCAGCTCACTGCAAGCTCCGCCTCCCGGGTTTACGCCATTCTCCTGCCTCAGCCTCCCGAGTAGCTGGGACTACAGGCGCCCGCCACCTCGCCCGGCTAGTTTTTGTATTTTTAGTAGAGACGGGGTTTCACCGTGTTAGCCAGGATGGTCTCGATCTCCTGACCTCGTGATCCGCCCGTCTCGGCCTCCCAAAGTGCTGGGATTACAGGCTTGAGCCACCGCGCCCGGCCTCAGTCTATTATTTTTAAGGGGAGTTCACGTTTGAGATAATGTTGCTCACAACTCATTTCTGTACCTTGCCATTGGAACACTATGTGGTTGATGCAGGTTCTTTGTGAAAATGTATCTAAATATCGCAAAGTCTGATTCTTCATACTCTGCTTTATTTTTTTCAAAGTCACCTCTGACATCCCCTCATGCTAAGTCACTCCCAGCCATACCTCTCGCTTGCCATATGCAGGTTTCTAACAGCTCCACCTTATACTCATACTACTTTCACTTGATTTGCTAAAAATTTTTGTGAACTATTTCTTTTGCAGCATCTTCTGGGAAGGACTGATCAACATCGGGAAGAAGTGTAGTTGAAGTAGATAAGAGCGTCAGTCTTTGGAATAAGACACATATTGATTTGAGACAAAGTTCTACTAATTGTGAGACCTTAAGCAAGTTACTTAATCTTTCTGTGCCTCAGTTTCCTCATCTATAAAATCAGGATAATAATATCTATTTCACCTGAATATTACACATTCTGAAACAGATGCAATGAAGCAGTTGGAGGCCAGGCACGGTGGCTCACTCCTGTAACCCCAGCACTTTAGGAGGCCGAGGTGGGCGGATCAACTGAGGTCAGGAGTTCGAGACCAGCCTGGCTAACATCGTGAAACCCCGTCTCTACTAAAAATACAAAAATTAGCCGAGTGTGGTGGCAGGCGCCTGTAATCCCAACTACTTGGGAGGCTGAGGCAGGAGAAATGCTTGAACCTGGGACATGGAGGTTGCAGTGAGCTGAGATCACGCTACTGCACTCCAGCCTGGGCAACAAGAGCAAGATTCCATCTCAAAAATAGTAATAATAAAATAAAATAAAATGAAGCAGTTGGTATAACACATGAGAATCACCCCATAAGTGTTCTCTGAAAGTAAACAAAAAATTAGCAAAGCAGAGCTCCATCGTTCTGCCCACATTTCCATAATGCTGAGACCTTGAAAATTGCATGGAATCTGTGGGGTCTGATGCTTGGATGACTGGATTTCTTATTGAGGATTATGGTGTATATTCTTGCAGTATAGGTTTATAATATAAATATCTATATTTACAACTGCACACAAAAATTAATTTAATTTACATTTTTGTTTTGTTTTGTTTTGTTTGAGGTGGAGTCTTGCTCTGCTGCCCAGGCTGCAGTGCAGTGGCATGATCTCAGCTCACTCCAACCTCCACCTCCCAGATTCAGGTGATTCTACTGCCTCAGCCTCCAGAGTAGGTGGGATTACAGGCACACGCCATCAAGCCCAGCTAATTTTTGTATTTTTAGTAGAGACGGGGTTTCACCATGTTGGCCAGGTTGGTCTCGAACTCCTGACCTCAGATGATCCTCCTGCCTTGGCCTCCCAAAGTGCTAGGATTACAGGCATGAGCCACTGCGCTCAGCCCACTCTTTCTATCTTAACTGTAAACTTCTTAAGGAAAGAATCTAATTTGAGTCACCTTTCCCTCAAAAAAACCACCTTAGTGTTATGGAAATCATACATAGAGGAAGGAAATAAGAAAGAATATAGAAAAAAGTAAAGAACAGGAGAAAGAAAGAGGGGAGGGAAGGAGAGGACGGGTGATACAGGACACTCTTAGGCTTGTCACAGTGGTTTCCTGAGGAGAAGATTTGAAAACTATCAACTGGCCGGGCGCGGTGGCTCAAGCCTGTAATCCCAGCACTTTGGGAGGCCGAGACGGGCGGATCACGAGGTCAGGAGATCGAGACCATCCTGGCTAACACGGTGAAACCCCGTCTCTACTAAAATATACAAAAAATTAGCTGGGCGAGATGGCGGGCGCCTGTAGTCCCAGCTACTCGGGAGGCTGAGGCGAGAGAATGGCGTAAATCTGGGAGGCGGAGCTTGCAGTGAGCTGAGCCGGCCACTGCACTCCAGCCTGGGCGACAGAGCGAGACTCCGTCTCAAAAAAAAAAAAAAAAAAAAAAAGAAAACTATCAACTGATCATTGCAATATCCAAAAGAAAGTTCCTAGAGTGGGCTGCTGTCATTTACTAAAATACGTGTCTGCATTCCAGATTAACCAAAGGTGCCTTCTTAGATGATTGCTTCACTTTCCAGCCCTGGTTAGTACAGTGTAGGCAGTTCTTCCTTCAAGGATTCTGGAGACTTGAAATCTGTGGTGATTATTCTGAACACTTATTCTTGCCACCCCATGTTGTTGACATAACCACCTTAGGGGGTGATTGAGAGAATCTGAATAAATACCAAGGGAATGGGAAAGACAGCTCTTATTTTTCCACGTGAGTAAAAGAAAGAGTGCTGCTTAGGGAAGCATAGCCTTTTAAGGACTTTTTTCCCTAAGTTTAGAAGAGTAAAATGGAAAAAAAAAATAGAGAAGCCAGAATCAGAGAAAGAACTACGTATGGACACCAGGGTCACCTACATAACACAAAAGTTTAAGAACACCTAAAATCCATACGTGAGTAAAAAATAAAATGGGAACTCTCGGGATGGTCACAGGGGCTCCTGCCTGTAATCTCAGCACTTTGGGAGGTCCAGACAGGTGGATCACTTGAGCCCAGGAGTTCGAGACCAGCCTGAGCAACATGGTGAAACCCAGTCTTTTTATAAAAATACAAAAAAATTAGCCAGGCATGGTGGCACAACCTGTAGTCCCAGCTACTGGGGAGGCTGAGGTGGGAGAATCAATTGAGCCCAGGAAGCGGAGGTTGCAGTGAGCCACGATTGCACCACTGCACTCCAGCCTGGGCAATGGAAGTGAAATCCTGTCTCAAAAAAACAACACAACAAAAAGGTTACTCTCAGATGATAGCTGGTGAAGACTATAACCACGTAACTATAAAAATAACTGTTATAAAAGTGAGTTGTCCATTAAATTTTGCTTTAAATGTAATTCATTCTTTAACCATGAGATTAAAGTGTTATAAATGATAAATGTTATATGTTTGCTATTTAAAACTTTATACTGAAGTATAATATGCTAACATACAGAAAAATGCACATACATGTACAGTTCAATGAATTTTTTTTTTTTTTTTTGAGACAGAGTCTTGCTCTGTCACCAGGCTGGAGTGCAGTGACATGATCTCAGCTCACTGCAACTTCCACCTCCTGTGTTCAAGTGATTCTCCTGCCTCAGCCTCCCAAGTAGCTAGAACTACAGGCACGTGCCACCACGCCCAGCTAATTTTTGTATTTTTAGTAGAGACAAGGTTTTACCATGTTGGCCAGGCCTCCACCCGCCTCGGCCTCCCAAAGTGCTGGGATTACATGAGTCACCACGCCCCGCCAACTCAATGAATGTTTTTACACCAGCGGAATATGCCTACTGGTGTAAACCAGCACCCAGATCAAGAAACGGAATATTACCAGCACCCAGAAGCCTCCCTTAGGCTCCCTTCAGTTTTGTACATATGAATAAAATGGAAGAGTGCATACTCTTTGGTTGCTGGATTATTTAGCATGACATTATGTTTCTGGGATTCACTTACATTATTATGTATAGTGTAAATCATTCTCATTGCTGTATAGTATTGTGTGAATGTAACACAATTTATTTATCTTTTCTACTGTTGATGGGTTTCTGAGTCATTTTCCAGTTTGAAGAAATTATAATCAGTGCTACTGGTCAGGTGTGGTGGCTCACGCTTGTAATCTCAGCACCTTAAGAGGACAAAGTAGGAAGATCACCTGAGGCCAGGAGTTTGAGACCAGCCTGGGTAATATAGGGAGACCCCAACTCTATAAAAAAAAAGTTAAAAATTATTCCAGCATAAAAAAAAGAAAAAGAAAAAAAGAAAAATGTTATTCAGGTGTGGTGACAGGCACCTGTAAGTCCCAGCAACTAGGGAGGCTGAGGTGGGAGGATCACTTGAGCCCAGGAGTTACAGGCTACAGTGAGCTATAAGCTCACCACTGCACTCCAGCCTGCGTGACAGAGTCTCAAAAAATAAAAATAAAAAATAGCAGTGCTGCTATGAATATTCTAAGGCATGTCTTTTGATGAACATATGAACATATTTTCTAGAAGTAGAAATATGTACTTAGGAGATATATAGGTAATGATATACAGATAGATCCTTTAAAAGAGATATATCATCATACATGTAGATATATAGATATCCTCCTATGTGTATATAAAACTATATCTATATACAGTCTTAGCAGAGATATTCAAATAGCAAAGTGGTTATACCAATTTTACACACTCACTAGCAGTGTATTAGAGCTCCAATTGTTCCACATCTTCACCACCACTTTTTCATCTTTTCAGTGTTTATCTTTTTCAATTTAGCCATTCTGGTGTGTATATTGTGGCTTATTGCTCTAACTAATGAAGTTAAATTGGCATTTGGATATCCCTTTTGCGAAGTACTGGTTTCAACTTTTGCCATTTTGAGGTTGGGTCATCCAGCTTTTTTACTGATTTGTAGAAGCTCTTTGTATATTCTGAATGTGAGTCATTTCTCAGATAAACGTATTGTAAATATCTTGCTCCTTTTGCAGGTTACCTTTGAATTCTCATAATGATGCCTTTATGAACAGAAATTCTTAATATATTCAGATTTCTTCCTATTATTTATTACTTTAGGTGTCAGATTTTATAGTGAAAGTACAATTGAATAGATTCACAGACTTGCAACCTCTGTTTCAGCAGCAGCCGTGAGAGAACCTTGTCTCTTTGGATGACTGAATCAAAAACTTGGGTAATCTTTCATCCAGTGGTGGCATACTGACTTGCAGACACAGTGAGTGCACAGAGAAAAGAACTTCCTCCTAATTCTAAGCCAAAACTTAAAAGAAAAGACCACACTAGATTTTAGGACATATTAATATAATTTAACTGCACTATTATTTCTTCCAGAGATGAACCTGATAAAGGGTCTGTGATTCAATGGATCAGGGAAATGACACCAGAGTGAAAGAATTTATCTTTCTGGGAATTACTCAGTCCCGAGAACTGAGCTGGGTCTTATTTACCTTCCTGTTTTTGGTGTACCTGACAACTCTGATGGGAAACCTCCTCATCATGGTTACAGTTACCTGTGAATCTCACCTTCACACACCCATGTACTTCCTGCTCCGCAACCTGTCTGTTCTCGACATCTGCTTTTCCTCCATCACAGCTCCTAAGGTCCTGATTGATATTCTATCAGAGAGAAAAACCATCTCCTTCAGTGGCTGTGTCACTCAGATGTTCTTCTTCCACCTTCTTGGGGGAGCAGACGTTTTTTCTCTCTCCGTGATGGCATTTGACCGCTACATAGCCATCTCCAAGCCCCTGCACTATATGACCATCATGAGTAGGGAACGGTGCACAGCCCTCATCGTGGCTTCCTGGGTGGGGGGCTTTGTCCACTCCATAGTGCAGATTTCTCTATTGCTCCCACTCCCTTTCTGTGGACCCAATGTTCTTGACACTTTCTACTGCGATGTTCCCCAGGTCCTCAAACTTGCCTGCACTGACACCTTCACTCTGGAGCTCCTGATGATTTCAAATAATGGGCTAGTCAGTTGGTTTATATTCTTCTTTCTCCTCGTATCTTACACGGTCATCTTGATAATGCTGAGGTCCCACACTGGAGAAGGCAGGAGGAAAGCCATCTCCACCTGTACCTCCCACATCACTGTGGTGACCCTGCATTTCGTGCCCTGCATCTATGTCTATGCCCGGCCCTTCACTGCCCTCCCCACAGACACCGCCATCTCTGTCACCTTCACCGTCATCTCCCCTTTGCTCAATCCTATAATCTACACGCTGAGGAATCAGGAAATGAAGTTGGCCATGAGGAAACTAAAGAAACGGCTAGGACAATCAGAAAGGCTTTAATTCAACAAGGATAAGAGAGTACCCATATTTAAAAATAGACATTAAATTTCACTTTCTCAAAATGGGAAAAGAGCATGTTCATGCCCAAAATCAAGAGATACCTATGGCTACCATCGAGTCCTAAAAGAAGTTGTTCGATAGTATGTACTGGGGACCACGTGGATGATACTGCTTTAAGACAAAATGCGTTCAAGTCTTTCCCTACTCACTTTCAATTATTCATTCCACAAATTTTTACAGAACATACACTATATGCCTGAAAGTACTGGGATTCAGATTGTTGCAAAAAGATTACATGTAGTCACCTTCCTGGAGGCATAACCCAAAATACTTCTTAAAAAATATAAACAGGCCGGGCCTGGTGGCTCATGCCTGTAATCCCAGCACTTTGGGAGGCCGAGGCAGGCAGATCACCTGAGGTCGGGAGTTCGAGACCAGCCTGACCAACATGGAGAAACTCAGTCCCTACTGAAAATACAAAGAAAAATAGGCCAGGCGTGGTGGCGCATGCCTGTAATCCCAGCTACTCAGTAGGCTGAGGCACAAGACTCACTTGAACCCAGGAGGCAGAGGTTGCAGTGAGCTGAGATCGCGCCATTGCACTCCAGCCTGGGCAACAAGAGTGAAACTCCATCTCAAAAGATATTTTAAAAATAAAAAATAAATAAAGTGCTAGGGAAACTGTCGCCACAATGTTACTCGAGAGTTTCCAAAGACATTTAACAGCCAGTAGACAGACATTTTCAAGGGGGAAAATATCAGAAAAGAACAATCCAAGCAAAGAAAACAACACGTACATGTCCATATGAGGTGTCTTATGCCTGTAATCCTAGCACTTTGGGAGGCTGAGGTGGAGGGATGCTTGAGCCCAAGAGTTCAAGACCAGCCTGGGCAACTTAGTGAAACTTCATCTCTACAAAAAAATCATAATAATAGGCCCGGCGCGGTGGCTTATGCCTGTAATCCCAGCACTTTGGGAGATCGAGGCAGGCGGATCATGAGGTCAGGAGATCGAGACCATCCTGGCTAACACAGTGAAGCCCTGTCTCTACTGAAAATACAAAAATAAAATTAGCCAGGCATGGTGATGGGCGCCTGTAGTCCCAACTACTGGGGAGGCTGAAGTGGGAGAATGGCATGAACCTGGGAGGCCGAGCTTGCAGTGAGCCGAGATCGCACCACTGCACTCCAGCCTGGGCGACAGAGCAAGACTCTATCTCAAAAATAATAATAATAATAATAATAAATAAAAATTAGCCAGACATAATGGTGCACGCCTGTAGTCCCAGCTACTCGAGAGACTGAGGCAGAAGAGGTTGAGACTGCAGTGAGCCATGTTCACTTTACTGCACTCTAGCCTGGGCGACAGATCAAGACCCTGTCAAAAAAAAAAAAGAAAAGAAAAGACAAAAAGAAACCAGCATGTGCAAAGGAAGAAAATGAAGCGAGATTGTGCCACATTTGTGCAACAATGAACTCAGGGCAGCCATGGTGTAATACACTCGTGAGGTGAATACCGGTACTGGACCTTTAAAAGAAAAGTTGGGAAGAATAACTCCATTTATGACCACCTGAACAATGCAAGGCCATGGTTTCTGTTGAAGAGAGAGAATCCCCAATTCACTTCAAGGACATAATTTCCTCCTAGGAGAAGGAGATAATGCTGTTAGTGAGAGTGTTCATAAAGAAGAATCACTGTTGAGGCTGTGGACAGCTCCTTTGATTGTGCGGGGAAAAAAATGAGCAAAGGCAGATGCCAAGTTCTCACGTGGGAAGCAACTGACTGCCCGTTATATAGCAGGATTAGCCAGACCCAAATTTCCCATTGTTTCTGTACATAGGGATCTCATCACTCCTTTTACCTGTGCCACTCAATCTATTAGAAGGTAGAGAAAGGGTATAAAAAGCATGATCGGCCGGGCACGGTGGCTCACGCCTGTAATCCCAGCACTTTGGGAGGCCGAGGCAGGCGGGTCACAAGGTCAGGAGATAGAGACCACGGTGAAACCCCGTCTCTACTAAAAATACAAAAAAAAGTTAGCCGGGCGCCGTGGCGGGTGCCTGTAGTCCCAGCTACTCGGGAGGCTGAGGCAGGAGAATGGCGTAAACCCGGGAGGTGGAGCTTGCAGTGAGCCGAGATAGCGCCACCGCACTCCAGCCTGGTGGACAGAGCGAGACTCCGTCTCAAAAAAAAAAAAAAAAAAAAAAAAGCATGATCGTTTAATCAGTGAACCTGAGAATCTGCCAGTCTCTGTTGTGAAAGAGACAGGGATAATGCTAGGAGATTTCTCCGACAATCCAACTGATATTCTGCTAAGATCTATTGACTTCACTGTACTGTGTTCCCCACTATGATAAAGCTCAAGCCATAGCAGCTGGCATATTGCTAGGGGTCTTCCCAAGGCCTTGGGCTCCACAAATAAGGGGCTACAAGGCTTAAGCTCCGTTAGCCTCACGAGAAATCCAATTTTAATCCTCCAGCCAGACCAAGATCTTCTCAGAACTGGCACCTCTGGGCCTGAGTCAAATGTACTAATATGGGTCTATCATAGATTTCATCTTTTTAGAATTTCATAATATAGGTATCAGTGAAGTGCTGCATAAACCACATTCAAAACTAAGGTTTTATTTCTAGACAAATCGGACCTGTGAATATATTGGTGCCAAGTAATCTGTTTAACAAACAAACCACATTTACATTCAAAATGGCATCTGCAGGGGTGAGATGGACTTTTCCACTGGATCCTGGAATGGCAAGAAGAGGCCCTTGAGCCTCAGGGGTACTAACCCTTTGCTTCCTTCTAACAGAAGTCCCTGCGGACAGGAGCCCTCCACTGTGATTTAAGGTGCGAAAAACTGACTATTTCAACCTGCTTGCTCCTTCTTTTACATTTGGGAATTTCTGAATCTTTGAATGTTATAGCTAACTCCAAGCTAACAAAGACGTCCCTTCTTTCCACATTTTGTTAAAAATCTTTCTCGTGACTAGGTACAGTGGCTCATGCCTGTAATCCCACCACTTTGGAAGGCTGAGGCAGGAGTTTGAAAAAATAAATATTCTACCATTGCTCTATGAAGGTAGCAAGATTGGCATCTAAAATTCATGACCTCCAAGTGTCTTTTCTCTATACCCTATTACTTCTAATTATAGTTCAACACAAAAGCAAAAAAAAAAACTTGTATTATCTTGTGTTCTGATTTTTCTTAATACTTTTAAATATTTACTCTGAATAAATATTTAAATAATACTTTAAATATTACTCTGAAGAAAATACCTGGCCTTTTAAAAACTAAAAATGTTTGAAAATGATGACATTTGCTGAGTTACTGATGGATTCATAGTTAATTGGGAGTCAGCCTAGAAAATTCGCTTTGTGTTGCTTGAACTTCAAAGGGAAGAGCATAGGAGGTAAGTTAACTGAGTAGGAGTTGTGCTCTGATGAAACAGTAGAGCTAAAGTACTGTGAAATCCAGAGAGGTCAGCGGTCAGCAGCAGGACCAGACATTGGCCTCAGTATGGGCAGAACATGGAGGGAAGGTGTACAAAGGCACATCAGAGATACACACAGCGGGACATTAGTTAAAGCGGCAAAAACAGATTTTATTCAGTAACTACTGACAGTAGAGGAATGAGCTGGGCTCCACTGTGATTTGTGCAGAGGTGGTTCGAGCATTTTACAGGGAGAATGAATGAAGAATGGGCGAGTGTGAGGTCTCAGTAGAGTCAGAGAAGTGAAAAATTGCAAACGGTTGGTCAGTATCAATGCGATGAGGCCAGCTGTGTCTGCTAGCTGGCAATTATCCAAGTTAGGATTCCACCCTCCCATAGAGACTGGAAGACAGAGGTTTCATCCTTTTTGATGATTACGTTTCAAAGGAATGGCTCCCAGGTCCTTAAGAAAGACATTTCTGAGTTCTAAGAGATACATGCTCACAATCATAAGCCCTCTTTTGTAAATGCTCTAAGTAAGGGAGGTCAGGGGCCTATCATCAGGGTTTGGGTAAAACAAACCGTAAATTCTCCTGGCGGTATTGAGCTTACTCAGGCAGGCATTTAATGGGGGGCTGGGGTCATTCTAAGGACACAGCCTTTTGCTGCTAGAAGCCATGTGAGAGTTTGGTCTAGTTCAGGGGTTTGGATGGAGCTATATGCCAAGAGTTCTGCAGTTCTCAGGAGCATGAAGTTTAGGGGATAATGGAGATACTCATTACCCTAATTGTAGTGTCAGTTTCACAGGTGTGTGTGTGTAAGTGCGTCTGTGTCAAAACTCATCAAGTTATATCCTTTCAATATGTGCAGTTTACAGTGTGTAAGTTATACTTTAACAAAGCAGGGGGCAATTTTATTTTAGGCAGTCTGCAAAACACAAAAGACATCCAGTAAGCCTGTCAGTACCCAAAGTGGTATTTATTTTAAACGTTCTTTTTAAAACAGAGTGAAAAGCAGGAGGAGTTAAATTAGGATTTACAAGAAGTGATGTTTGGCAACAAAAGTTAAAAAGAGTGTTTCTTTACTTTGTACTCTGTTTTATCCTTTGACTTATCTACTTTTTAAAAGTTAATATCTTTTTTTTTTTTTTTTTGAGACAATGGTCTCACTCTGTCACCCGGGCTGGAGGGCAGCGGCACAATCTCGGCTCAGTGCAACCTCCGCCTCCCAGGTACAAGCAATTCTTGTTCTTCAGCTTCCTGAGTAGCTGGAGCTACAGGTGCACACCACCACACCCAGCTAATTTTTTGTATTTTAGTAGAGACGGGGTTTCATCATGTTGCCCAAGCTGGTCTGGAACTCCTACTACTTGGGAGGCTGAGGCAGAGAATTGCTTGAACCCGGGAGGCAGAAGTTGCAGTGAGCCAAGATTGCATCACTGCACTCCAGCCTGGATGACAGAGCAAGAACTCTATCTCAAAAAAACAAAAACAAAAAAAAAATCAATTACAAAAGAGGTTGAATTAAATTTACTTCACAAGAAAGACCAGTTTCTTAAATATTAAAAAGGTCTTTGTCTCAGAAACACATTTAATTGGATATGCATGAACCACATGCCAATCACAGAATGGGAACCAGCTGGGGCACTGACAAATTCCGTCCTTAACCAAACACCAGTCAGGCTTCTCTGAGCCCTCTTCTCTACTAGGCCTAGACCTTGGCCTCAGTTCCATCCTCAGCTTGCAGATAGTCCAGGTTTATTAAGTATCCTGCTAATTCAATGTATCAAGAATCCCTCTGACCCTTGATATCTGATCACCCTGGTCCACCCTCAGCAAGAATCCTGTTAATTCAGTGTACCCAGAATCCCCTTAACCTGGATGTCTCCTGTTCCTAATTTACCATCCATTGACCCCACCCCACCCCAATTCTGCTCCTTGGCTGTAAATTCCCAGCTGTCTCTACCACATTTGGAGTTAAGCCCAATCTGTCTCTTCTCTTGTAATAATCTTTTGTTTAAGAATACCTGGGAGTAGGAGAAATAAATAAAAATAAATAACACTGGCCGGGCGCGGTGGCTCAAGCCTGTAATCCCAGCACTTTGGGAGGCCGAGACGGGCGGATCACGAGGTCAGGAGATCGAGACCATCTGGCTAATACGGTGAAACCCTGTCTCTACTTAAAAATACAAAAACTAGCGGGCGAGGTGGCGGGCGCCTGTAGTCCCAGCTACTCGGGAGGCTGAGGCAGGAGAATGGCATAAACCCGGGAGGCGGAGCTTGCAGTGAGCTGAGATCCGGCCACTGCACTCCAGTCCGGGCGACAGAGTGAGACTCCGCCTCAAAAAAAAAAAAAAAAAAAAAAAAAAAAAAAAAAAAAAAAAAAAAAAAAAAAAAAAAGAAAAACCACCTAAAATATTTGCCGGGCGCGGTGGCTCAAGCCTGTAATCCCAGCACTTGGGAGGCCGAGACGGGCGGATCACGAGGTCAGGAGATCGAGACCATCCTGGCGAACACGGTGAAACCCGTCTCTACTAAAAATACAAAAACTAGCGGGCGAGGTGGCGGGCGCCTGTAGTCCCAGCTACTCGGGAGGCTGAGGCAGGAGAATGGCATAAACCCGGGAGGCGGAGCTTGCAGTGAGCTGAGATCGGCCACTGCACTCCAGTCCGGGCGACAGAGTGAGACTCCGCCTCAAAAAAAAAAAAAAAAAAAAAAAAAAAAAAAAAAAAAAAAAAAAAAAAAAAAAGAAAAACCACCTAAAATATTTGCCGGGCGCGGTGGCTCAAGCCTGTAATCCCAGCACTTTGGGAGGCCGAGACGGGCGGATCACAAGGTCAGGAGATCGAGACCATCTGGCTAATACGGTGAAACCCTGTCTCTACTTAAAAATACAAAAACTAGCCGGGCGACGAGGCGGGCGCCTGTAGTCCCAGCTACTCGGGAGGTGAGGCAGGAGAATGGCGTAAACCCGGGAGGCGGAGCTTGCAGTGAGCTGAGATCCGGCCACTGCACTCCAGCCTGGGTGGCAGAGCAAGACTCCGTCTCAAAAAAAAAAAAAAAAAAAAAAAAAAAAAAAAAGAATACCTGGGAGTAGGAGAAATAAATAAAAATAAATAACAAACCAAGCGTGGTGGCTCATGGCTGTAATCCCAGCACTCTGAGAAGCTGAGGCAGGAGGATTGCCTGAGCCCAGAAGTTGAGACCACGGTGGGCAACATAGAGAGACTCTGTCTCTATAAAAATTTTTAAAAATTAGCTGGGCGTTGGCCAGGCACAGTGGCTTACACCTGTAACCCCAGCATTTTGGGAGGCCGAGGCGGGTGGATCACGAGGTTAGGAGTTCGAGACCGGCCTGACCAACGTGGTGAAACCTTGTCTCTACTAAAAATACAAAAATTAGCCTGGTGTGGTGGCACCTGCCTGTAGTCTCAGCTACTGAGGGGGCTGAGGCAGGAGAATCACTTGAACTCAGGAGGTGGAGGTTACAGTGAGTGGAGATTGTGCCATTGCACTCCAGCCTGGGCAACAAAGCAAGACTCCGTAACCAAAAAAAAAAAAGAAAAAAAAGCAAAGGAATAAAGAATCACTACTCCATAGGCAGAGCAGCCCACTAGGGCTGCTGGCTGTCCATCTTTATGGTCACTTCCTGATTATATGCTAAACGAGGGGTGGATTATTCATGAGTTTTCTGGGAAAGTCGGGGACAGTTCCCAGAACTGAGAGTTCCTCATCTTTTTAGACCATATAGGATAACTTCCTGACATTGCCATGGCATCTGTAAACTGTCATGGTGCTGGTGGGAGTGTCTTTTAACATGTTAATGCAGTATAATTAGCATATAATGAGCAGTGAGGACACCAGAGGTCACTCTCCTTACCATCCTGGTTTGGTGGGTTTTGGCCAGCTTCTTTACCACAACCTGTTTTATCAGAAAGGTCTTTTTGACCTGTATCTTGTGCCAACCTCCTATCTCATCCCATGACTTAGAATGCTTTCATCTCGAGGAATACAGCCCAGTAGGTCTCAGCCCTATTTTACCCAGCCCCTATTCAAGATGGAGTTGCTCTGGTTCCAAGGCCTCTGACAAAAGGTTGAAACGTTAGAAAATGTTTAACTATACAACAATCAGGAGAAAATATAGCATAATTTTTGAAATATAATTTCAAAGTGAGGAAGTATTTTCTAGGCAGGAAATGTTAAAAGCCCCTCTCCCGCACCCACCCCCAAAAGGATGATGAAATTGACTTCATAAAAATGTTTACTTTCTGCATCGCACAGAATATCAAAAATAGAATCAAAAGACAAATGGCAAGTCTGGATACATTTGCAAAATATATCCTAAATCTGAATTTACAAAGAGCACCTAAAAACCTATTTATTTATTTATTTATTTAGAGATGGAGTCTCGCTGTGTCACCAGGCTGGAGTACAGCGGAGCGATCTCGGCTCACAGCAACCTCCACCTCCCAGGTTCAAGCGATTCTCCTGCCTCAGCCTCCTGAGTAGCTGGGACTACAGGTGCGTGGCCACCACACCCAGTTAATTTTTGTATTTTTAGTAGAGACAGGGTTTCACCATGTTGGCCAGGATGGTCTCGATCTCTTGACCTCATGATCCACCTTCCTCGACCTCCCAAAGTGCTGGGATTACAGGCGTGAGCCACCGCGCCAGGCCTAAAAACCAATTTAAACACAAATTAACAGAATATATATATTAGAAAATTGAACAAAAGAGGTGAACAGATGGAAGAAAGGAAGCTTTTAACTACATGAAAAACGTTCAACCTAACTCACAATAAAACACACATACCATTTCTAGCTGACTCAAAATTCAATTACTTTCATTTGAGAGAGACAGGAAGAACAAGGGCTTTCCTATTGGTGTGAGTGTCATTTGATACAAACTGTTTTGAAAGCAGCTGTGGCGGGTTTGGTGGGGACAGCAGGGAGGTTGGTGGGACGGGTTTGCGGAGGGCGTCTCGCTTCTTCGCCCAATCTGGTTTTGAAATTCTGGGTTCAAGCCATACTTCCACGTCGGCCTGCCAAAGTGCTGGGATTACAGGTGTGCGCCACAGCGCCCAGCCATCAATTAAATTTCTAAGACAAAAAGGCAACCCTCTTCTTGCTTGAGTTGGTACTGTGTTCTGTCCCTGACCAGGGGTGTAACCCTGGGCCATTTCTTAATCTCACACTGCTTCGTCTTCCTCGTCTGTAAAACGGGATAAATAATAATAGAGTCATTGTAAACATTAAATTAGCTACCCATGTAAGTGCCTGTTCAAGGTTTTGCTAGGATTATTTTACATATTGCCCTATCTAAAACCAAGGAACAAGGAAATCTGCTCAGCATTGTTCCTAAGACTAGATACCATTTAAGTGTTCATCAAAAGGCATAAAGAATTGTGATATATCCAAACACAGGAAGTAAAAGGATAAGCCAAGATGTATGAACGAAATAGGAAGATTTTCAGAATATTGTTGAGGAAATGGGAGCGGTACCTATGTGTGTTACCTTTGTACAAAAAGTGTCAAGTGGCTTATAAAGTAAATGTACATGTATACTGGTGAATGCATAGCCATTTTCTGAAAGGTCACAAAAGAAACAGCTAACCGTTGAAAGATGGGACGGAAACATCACTGTGAAATACGTGGGGAATTCTGAATTCTGTGCATGAAATCAATTTTTTCACAAGCTTTTTTTTTTTTTTTTTTTGAGACAGAGCCTCGCTCTGTCGTCCAGGCTGGAGTGCAGTGGCACTATCTCGGCTCACTGCAAGCTCCGCCTCCCGGGTTCACACCATTCTCCTGCCTCAGCCTCCCGAGTAGAGTAGCTGGGACTACAGGCGCCCGCCACCTCGCCCGGCTAATTTTTTTGTATTTTTAGTAGAGACGGGGTTTCACCGTGTTAGCCAAGATGGACACCATCTCCTGACCTCGTGATCCGCCCGCCTCGGCCTCCCAAAGTGCTGCGATTACAGGCGTGAGCCACTGCGCTCGGCCTCAAAAAGCATTTTTAATTTAAATAAATGCAGTATGAGGGCAGTGAACTTGGAGTTAATCAGCAAAGAGGGCGCAGCCTTCGTGATGTCCTTCGACTTAGTGGTAGCAATTTTTTGAGATGGCCCAAGCAAGGCTTAGAAGAAGGCAGGTGAGCCAAGGTGCAACACCCAGGAACCCAGAAGCCGGCTGGCCAGGCGGTGGAAAGGCGCAGGCCCAGGGGTGCGCTATGCCTCCGTGGAGCGGAGCCGCCTGCACCTCCAGAGAGGCGCCACACGGGGGCAGCCTCGGAGGCCGGCTCCGCGCCGAACGCTAAGAGGAACCCGGCTGGTGCAGGAGGCGGGGAGCAAGCCGCAGAAAACCCGTGAAACTGGGGTGCGTCGCCAGCTTCCTGGTGCAAAACCCAACACCTGGCTCACAAAATACAAATACCCCGTGGTTCCACTGGGGCTCGAACCCAGGACCTTCTGCGTGTAAAGCAGACGTGATAACCACTACACTATGGAACCTTACATGAGTTACAAGCTTCTCCACGATTTAATAATTGTTCCAAAAGACATTTTAGCACCGGGAAATGGTTATGTAGACTTGACATCCGGCGATTGTGCACAGAGAAAAACTTTCAAGAGGATTCCTCGTATTCCAGTGTTCAGAGGAAGACGACCGCGCAGAAACATTGTAGAAATGTCTGCGTCTCCAGCTTCCTGAAGCAAAACCCAAGATTGGGCTCGCAAAATGTTAATACTAAACATTTTAGAGAAAGGAAAGAAAAGAAAAAAGGTAGTCGAGGACCATACCATGGTTCCACTGGGGCTCGAACCCAGGACCTTCTGCGTGTAAAGCAGACGTGATAACCGCTACACTATGGAACCGCGTGCAAAGTTGTGATGTCTGGATTTAGTAATTCTGCATAAAGCCATGTTAGCAACGTGAGCCGAAAGGGATTTACTGCTCAGCGATCGTGAACAGAGAGACAAACTTACACTAGGATTACAGCTTTTCCAGTGTAATTCCTACCCACGCTCTCCTTAAAGACAAAGGTTCCACACTTACTCGTGGAAAGAAAGTGCCTCCCCTGATGTGTTCATCGCGGAGAGGTCATACACGTCTGGCTCTGTGGCGCAATGGATAGCGCATTGGACTTCTAGATAGTTAGAGAAATTCAAAGGTTGTGGGTTCGAGTCCCACCAGAGTCGCTTTTTGTTTGAAGGAGGGCAAACGGAAAGTTAGGCAGAGGGAATGGTTATAAAATAGATGAAACGAAAACTATCTACCATTCAAAATTTCCAGAAGGATGTGAATTGCAGCTAATTGCAGTTCCTGGTTATGTCCCTTCACTAGAAGGCGTTAAGAATCCCACTCCTCTATCGAACATTTTCTCCTTCACTTTTATGTGGCCCCAGTTTCTGGTGACGAGATAAAGAAATTAGGGAAATGTAATCAAAGTTACCAAGTTTTTTCCTCCATACTATTCTTTCATATCAGGAATAAAAGTAATTTTAAATTGTTCTGAAACTTTAGTCGCCTAGTGTTACCCGAGTTGCCTTAAAATAAAGCGTTGTTTCCGCAGTTACCAGAATGGCCGAGTGGTTAAGGCGTTGGACTTAAGATCCAATGGATTCATATCCGCGTGGGTTCGAACCCCACTTCTGGTAAAGGTTAGTTGTTTTTCTGAGCAAAAACCTTTTTTCCTAATCCTTGGCAATCCATTTTGCAAACTTAGGCGTCCAGATAATAATAACTATAGTTAATATCATTTTGCCAGAAACCTTAAACATGGCGACAGCTTCATAGTTTATGGTTTGAAAAGTAGAAAGAAAACGTCTGAAAAAAAGAAAGAAATAAAAGAAAACGTCTGGGTCCAGCTACACTACATGGGGGTGAGGGAGCACACAGAGAGAGATACAATGTGCTGCAAAAACGTTCACTCCGAGTCGACAGTTATTACTTGAGATCCTATTACGTGCCACGTACTGTTCTAAACAGTGGGGTTGTGGTGATGCAGGCATGTTTTCTTTTCTTTTCTTTTCTTTTCTTTTTTTTAAGCAAAACAACAAAAAATACAAGAGCCTCACAATCAAGACCACTGCCCAATATCACTTACATGCGTGACAGAAGAAAAATATGGTTTAAAAACAAGCAGACAGCTGGGCCCGGTGGCTCACGCCTGTAATCACAGCACTTTGGGAGGACCAGGCGGGTAGATCACCAGAGGTCAGGAGTTTGAGACCAGCCTAGCCAACATGGTGAAACCCCATCTCTACTAAAATACAAAAATTAGCCAGGCATGGTGGTGCGTGCCTGTAATCCCAGCTACTAGGGAGGCTGAGGCAGGAAGATCGCTTAAACCTGGGAAGCGGAGGTTGCAGTGAGCTGAGATGGTGCCACTGCACTCCAACCTGGGTAACAGAGAGAGACTTCGTCTCAAAAAACAAAACAAAACAAAAAAAAAGCAGACAGGGCTTGGTGCCTGGCTCACGCCTGCAATCCCAGGGCTTTGGGAGGCCAAGGCAGGAGGATTGCTAGAGGCCAGGGGTTTGAGATCAGCTTGGGCAAGAACGTGGAACACTGTCTCTATTAAAAATAATAATAATTAAAGTTAAAATTAATTAAAAATAAATAAAAACAAGTGGACAAATTGGAGAATTTGAGAGACAGCGATGTGTACTATAGAGAAAATAAAACAAGGCAGCCCAACAGAATGGCAGAACAAACTTATTCCATTTGACTATGAAAATCATTGTGCTTGACAGAAAATGTTCTTCCTCTCTCTCTCTACCCAACAAAAACTTCCAAGGACTAATTCTGACCTTCCTCCTCCACTAAAAGCCTTTCCTGACCCATCACCCTCTTTCTAACTCTCCATTCTTTCATTCAAGGACAGTTTCTGAGAGCTTTCCGTGAGGCACTGACCCAGGGATTGCAGATATACAGAGAGTACCTGTCCTCACAGCAGAAACTTTCTAGGAGGAAAACAGATTGATTAAACAGGTGTTTAATGTAGGTTCAGTGGGCACAGCAACAGAGACAGGCTCAGAGCCCAGTTCCTCACCCTGTCTGGAAAGGATCAAGCAGGGATATCTGGGGCAACTCCTGAACCCTGTTTGTAAAGATCAGCCAGAACCTTCCAAAAAAAAAAAAAAACCACTATGGAGTGCTAAATGAAATACTCACAGTTCTCTTTGTTGTTGTTCGTTTGTTTTGACACAGAGTCTTGCTCTGCCGCCCAGGCTGAAATGCAGTGGCGCCATCTCTACTCACTGCACCCTTCAGCTTACTACAACCTCTGCCAGCCGGGTTCAAGCGATTCTCTTGTCCCAGCCTCCCGAGTAGATGGGATTACCGGCGCGTGCCACCACGCTCGGCTAATTTTTGTATTTTTTGTAGAGGTGGGATTTCGCCATGTTGGTCAGGCTTCTCTCGAATTCGTGGCCTCAGGCGATCCGCCCGCCTCAGCCTACAAAAGTGCGGGGATTACAGTTGTGAGTCACCGCACCCGGCCTACTTCCCTGTGTTAAGCCGTCCATTACCACACAATTAACACTTGATACAGTTAAGAGTTTGAGACTTTTGGTCTGTGTTTGGTGCCTCTCAAGCTGGTCTGTCCTAGAACAGGAAACGCATCTTCATGCTCTTATTCATTCAAAGCTGTACTCAGTAACCAGTGTTACTCAGTTACTGTACTCAGTAACTCAGTGTACCTGGCACTTTTGTGAGAATTGGAGGTTCACCGGGCGCGGTGGCTCACGCCTATAATCCCAGCACTTTGCGAGGCCGAGGCGGGTGGATCGTGAGGTCAGGAGTTCGAGACAAGCCTGGCCAGCATGGTGAAACCCCGTCTCTACTAAAAAAACAAAAATTAACCGGGCGTGGTGGCGTGTGCCTTTAATCGTAGCTACTCAGGAGGCCGAGGAAAGAGAATCGCTTGACCCCGGGAGGCGGAGGTTGCAGTGAGGTGAGATCGCGCCACTGCACTCCAGCCTAAGCGACAGAGCGAGACTCCCGTCTCAAAAAAAAAGTGGAGGTTCAGAGGTTTGGAAAGAAACAGACCAAAGGCTAATAATCCGTGGGACTGACCTCACGAGGCACAGGCAGCTCCTTTCCAAGGGATCTGGTTTTAGTTTTCTTCCTTGAGCCGAGACTGGCCATCTGATGCGTAGGGATCCACATCTTCATTTGTGAAAACCGTACCTGTCAAATTTGTGATTTTTCAATACCAGCAACTCCCATCCAAAGCAATGAGGCATGGAGGGAGTCCCCCAGAGGAGGAAGTGTGTGATTTAACCCTTCTCTTCTGACTCTTTGTAGAGAAACTTCAAAGGAAGCTTTGATCTAAGGTGCCACCTATGCCATCCCAGAAGCATGGAATATTTTATTAATAACAAATCATATTTTTCCCTGCACTTTGCTAGGCCGTGGCAGGCGGATCACGTGAGGTCAGGAGTTCCAGACCAGCCTGGCCAACATGGTGGAACCCCGTCTCTACTAAAAATACAAAAATTAGCCGGTCATGGTGGCGGGCGCCTGTAGTCCCAGCTACTGGGGAGGCTGAGGCAGGAGAATCACTTGAACCCGAGAGGAGGAGGTTGCAGTGAGCCGAGGTCGCGCCATTGCACTCCAGCCTGGGCGACAAAAAGAAAAGAAAAGAAAAAAATCAGAACATCCTCTCACAGGTTTCATTGCCATTCCTCAAGATGTAGCCATTTTAACAGGTTGTTTTCTATCTTTATAGACCTTCTATGTATATGCAAGCAACATTTATATATAATTATATGTAGGATTAAAGGATACATGTTTATATACTCTCATATACATAATACATAAATATTTCAATTTCTTCACAAGTATTATGCCATTCACATTGTTTGGCCCATTGGTTTTGTTTTTGTTTTTGTTTTTTTCCTTAACATAACCTCTTCCCATATGGCTCTTTTTTAATCTTTCTCGATTGTTCTCCTGATGTATTTCTTTATTTAAAAATCGGAACCTTATCGTTTCCCCCACATGGTGGACTGTCACCCAGGCTGGAGTGCAGTGGGGCAATCCCGGCTCACTGTAGCCTCCGCCTCTCGGGTACAAGCGATTGTCCTGCCTCAGCCTCCCCAGTAGCTGGGACTACAGGTGTGTGCCACCACACCCAGCTAATTTTATATTTTTAGTAGAGACGGGGTTTCACCTTGTTAGCTAGGCTGGTCTCGAACTCCTGACTTCGTGATCCGCCGGCTCGGCCTCCCAAAGTGCTGGGATTACGGGCATGAACCACCGCGTCCGGCTGAATTCTCTTTGAAGGGATCCAATACCTTAAGAAATGAGAAGGCAAAGAATTTATGAAGAAGCAGGTCGAATTATAGAATTGACTGATTAGGTACGTCTGAGACCCAGCTACCAAGGTAACAGACTCCCTAAAAAGATAAAATCCATCCTGTAGCTTGCCTGATCAAAATCTTTCAATGGACGCTTCAGCTAAATGGTCAGATGCCCAAGGTTAGTAAATATTGTCATTTTCCATTTGCTATTCCCTCGGCTAGAAATTCTTTTTCCAAGTCTTCAGGTGCCCAGTAGCTATCCACAGCTCGGTTCAGGCATGATCACCCCCTGGAAAACTTGGCTTTTACTTCGGGTGCCGACCAAGTCCTCCGGTGTCCGAAAAGGCTGGCCTCCCACCACCAAAGCGCGTGACTGGGGGCTTCTGTTTTGCGCGTCTTCCAGTTCCACTGAGGGCCGAGACTTGGTCTTTGCGGCCCCAGTACTTGCTTAGTTCCGAGAGTGCGGTATGCACTCAATAAATGTCTAATCGATTCTTGGAAACCTAATTTTTCATCACTGCTTCTCCCACAAGAAGCTCTAGGACTGACTCCTCAAAGACAAAACTGGAATTAGAAATCCCGCTGTTTACCCGGAGGCCCGCTCAAATGTCTTAAATCTGGGGGGATTCCTCGTGGGAAATTCCCCTTAGGGCGCGAGGCAGGTCAGGCAGGCGGTTTACTCTTTGGGTCTTATTGTCTGTGATGGGAGAAAAGGAGAAATGAAGACTCGATTTTGCTGAACCCCTGCTCAATGTCAATTTTGCAGGTTCACCTCTCAAGAAATCAGCAAAAAGACTCAGAATTGTAATCGCGGAAAGAATGCGGCTACGTGGCCTATTTTCCCGTGGATAAATTAGGCAAGCGCGTTTCTTCAGGGGCCCGGATAGCTCAGTCGGTAGAGCATCAGACTTTTAATCTGAGGGTCCAGGGTTCAAGTCCCTGTTCGGGCGGATGCTATTTTGGTTTCCAACCTAAATGGATTTGGGCGAGGTTGAGCAAAAGGAACGTTATGCAAAACTCGTTTGGGTTGCCCCCTCCTTGAGGGAAACTAAAACTTGCTAGTGGGTTTTTGCCGGAAAAAGTGAAACATGTGGAAAGTGCCAAGAAACTTTCTCTTCCAGCCTCAGGCTTTTCTTTTCCAACCTTTATACGTTGCTTTGTCTTAGGATATTTTTTCTTTTAAATTGCGTTTATTTTATATTCAAAACAGATCAATAAACACACTTGTCGTCAGAGTCACAATAGTAATATTCTTGGCAAGAATTGTGCAGTTTTTGGCACCGAGGAATGTTTTCAGGCACTTTTTGTTGAAAGTGCGATGAGGAAACTGAGATTCAAGAAATATTTCAGGCCGGGCGCGGTGGCTCAAGCCTGTAATCCCAGCACTTTGGGAGGCCGAGACGGGCGGATCACGAGGTCAGGAGATCGAGACCATCCTGGCTAACATGGTGAAACCCCCGTCTCTACTAAAACATACAAAAAACTAGCCGGGCGAGGTGGCGGGCGCCTGTAGTCCCAGCTACTCGGGAGGCTGAGGCAGGAGAATGGCGGGAACCCGAGAAGCGGAGCTTGCAGTGAGCTGAGATCCGGCCACTGCACTCCAGCCCGGGGCCACAGAGCGAGACTCCGTCTCAAAAAAAAAAAAGAAAGAAAAGAAAAGAAATATTTCAAATGAACACAAGTGAAGACACAAGATTCCTATATCTCCAACTCGACAAAGTCCTTCACCAGATTCTTCATGCTCCGGTGGGTCCCTGACTTGTGTCTCTTGCGGTAAAGACTAATGCTTTTGCTTTTGGACACTGCCCTCATGTCTGTAGTAGATTAAAAAAACGTGCAGCCCCAGAGAGCTGACTACACTGGTGATCAAACCCAAGACCTTCCTCCTGTGGAACAAGAGTGTTGGCCACCTCAATAAAAAATCTTGTGCCACGTATTGCCATTTAACATCCAACAATATAAATAGGGCGATTACGGAATTGGGAAGAAATCGCTCTACGACTTCTGATTCCTTTGAGAGGCTTAAGCTCATTATGCATCCTCATAATGACTTTTGACTTCTGATTTCTTGAGAAGCTGATTCTTTGCATCCTTATACCTTACTAAATACTATCGTCTCATTAGTTGGTGCCCGCTTAGGAGACAAGGAGAACAGCTGTCTCTGGTTGTGTATGGCGTAGGGTAAACGTGCACGGGGACTGGGGAGGGATGCGAGCCTCCAGAGAGGCTAAGAAGTGGACTATAACCCTGTGTGTTCAAAGCGGTTAAGCCAACAAAAAGCTCTGCCGAAACCCGGGATCGAACCAGGGACCTTTAGATCTTCAGTCTAACGCTCTCCCAACTGAGCTATTTCGGCAAAGACATGAGAACATCCCGCCCTGTCAAGGAAATTTAAAAGGAAAAAAAAAGAAGATGAAACCGGGCGCAGTGGCTCATGTCTGTAATGCCGGCGCTTTGGGAGGTTGAAGTGGGTGGATCACCTGAACTCAGAAGTTCGAGACCAGACTGGCCAACATGGTGAAACCCTGTCGCTACTAAAAATGCAAAAAAAATTAGCCGGGCGTGGTCGCACGAGCCTGTAATCCCAGCTACTCAGGAGGCTGAGGCAGGAGCATCGCTTGAACCAGAGAGGCGGAGGTTGCTGTGAGCCAGGATGGCGCCATTGCACTCCAGCCTGGGCGACAAGAGCGACACTCCGTCTCAAAAACAAACAAAAAAAATCCTGTTTCCTCCCACTTCCAGCCTTTTAGTTCTTCATTTCACCTTCCAAACTGTATTATTTTTAGCCCTGAGGTTTTAAGAACAATCAGTGAGAAAATTAATTCCTTTCATGTGAGGAAACTTTCGCGTTCTACCTTTTTCTAGGCCACATTGTATTGTCTTTCTCATGCTTTCTCTCTTCCCAGAGCCCTAATAAGAGTTAAGAACCGCCGCTTTCTAAGAACCTACTGTGTGTCCAGCAGGAATCTACAGCGTTGCATTCTATCCCGTCCTCCCCCACGCCTGCCTTTAATTGATATAATATACAAATTTTTAAATGAGTTACTAATGTGCCACCAATCACCCAGAACTATTTGGGAGGCTCCAAAGCATCAAAGGAGGAACACCATGGCTGGAGAAGGAATGAACTGGAGGAGGGAAAGGAGGAAAGACTGGGGGAGCCCAGAGCTCTCCACCCTTGTCCTCACGCCCCAGCCTGGTCCGTTCTTGCTCATTCAGAAATTTGTTGGAGTAAAGAGATTCCTCTTTTCAAGACAGCCAAAAGTGGAACTGATCGCTTTCGAAGGGACTCCCTCAGGAAGAAGGAGAAAAATTCGAGAAACTTACCTGTTTCTCTCCCTGGAATGCCTTCTGACCCCCGTGATTAACTTTCCGCAATAAAGAAACTCGCCTCGCCCACCCAGCCCACTCTTCCTACGAGCAGCGAGGATCGCTGTCCCTCCAGCACATACCAATCAACTCAAGTCACCTGAATATGGGCATATTGGGCACACATTTCTTTGTAATGGTTCCTCTCCTGTTACAATATGTATCTGTTGTTTCATCCCTAGATAGAAAACCCTTTAAGAATTATGGTAACAGTGTTAAAGCTCTTTTAGAATTTGTTTAGCAGGTTTTCTGGTTTTCAGAGGAAAATAAAATAAAAACAATAATTATAATAATGGCTACCGTGTTTTGAATGCTTGCTTGTAGGCTATTAAGCACAGTACATGCATTGTTATCCCATTTAATTATCACAAGCTTATGAGATGGAAGCTATTATTATTCCCTTTCTGCAGGGGAAGCTGAGCTCTAGAGAAGGGGGAGGTAATGCTGGGATCTGTGTGCACCACAGTAGAGCATTCCTGTGGGCAGGGTGAAGGCGCTGCCTCACAATAGGGTGCTGTCTCCATCCTGGCCTTTCTCCACTAATGAGGACTCACTGGGCACCATAGTCCACCAGCTAAGAGGGCAGCCCCTTACACGTTCAGCCCACATCCCCATCCTGTCAATGAGGAGATCAAGACCGACTTTCTTCTGTTGCCTGGCTGAAGCCAGGAAGGCTCCATTATTAGCCAAGCAAGGGATGCAACCGGTCCTTTCACCTCACAGGGAAAATTAACTCACCTTGATTACCTTACATTCCAAAAACCTCTGCAGGAGCCGGGTGTTTCTCCCACACCCCACCTTTTTTTTTTTTTTTTTTTTTTTGAAACAGAGTCTCGCACTGTCGCCCGGCTGGAGTACAGTGGCATGATCTCGGCTCACTGCAACCTCCGCCTCCCGTGTTCAAGTGATTATCCTGCCTCAGCCTTCCGAGTAGCTGGGGTTACAGGCGCCGGCTACCACACCCAGCTAATTTTTTTGTATTTTTACTGCAGACGGAGCGTCACCATATTGACCAGGCTGGTCTCGAACTCCTGACCTTGTGATTCGCCCGCCTCGGTCTCCCAAAGTGCTGGGATTACCTGTTTCCCTTTATAATTTGTAGTAGGGGAGAAGTAACGTTTCATTTTTCCCATTTCAGTCCCTTGAATACACTGTCTCTTAATATGCACCCTCTTTCTCCCACCAGAAGCTGCTGTCTCCACCTCAACTTCTTCCTGTGTTCAGATCACATTTTTGAGAGGGGAGTCGGGGGTGGATTTGACCTGTTTTAACGAGAGGAATGGCTCTGTCTGGGGCTTCAGTTTCTAGATCATCTCTTCCTTTTTATGGTACATAAAACTCTTTCCTAAGGTAGTAAGGAGGGCTGGAAAGGTGCAGGATCCCAACCATATTCCTCAGGCACCCAATCAGAGAGAACCCAAGAGGGAAGGTCAGCAGGAGCCGTCACAGGGGAGCGAAGAGAGGCTGTCACTGGCGGGGCGGGGGGGGGGGGGGGGGGGAGGGGGCGGTCCTTGATATATCCGCTGTTGGGATACAGCAGCTCGGCGGCTGGCTACAGAATAATCTGCCTATTTCAGCCCCCAAAGCGATGGACTGGAAGTTTCCTGTACACCTCTGCACAAAGGCCTATCCCCATAGTGGCCCCAGGTTTACCATCCTATAAGCGATTGGGGTCGCAGTTCACACAATTCAGGACTTCATTGCCTTCTTTTGCAGTGGGTTAACAAACAAAAGACCCTAAAATTGGTTCTCATTCTTTTTAATGAAGAAAAACGAAGGCCGCCCGAACAGGGACTTGAACCCTGGACCCTCAGATTAAAAGTCTGATGCTCTACCGACTGAGCTATCCGGGCTCGCGAGAAAGACAGTGCTTCCATTAATGAAGACTGTGTTATCATTATGCCGCGAACTAATGGGCACGACGATGAACGAGTTACTGGGTTCTTTTGTGTGTGATCCAATCCAATTCCGATGCAGAAATCCTGCGAGGACTGGAAGGAGGCGAAGTCGGGCGTGGGGACGAAGGGTGATTAGCTTGTTCTTTGGCAGCTGAACACAGATTTGTTAAATAAAGCACGCTCTCCTTATATTTAGAGACTGCTCGGCAAACGCGAACCCTCAGTTCTGCAAAACCGAGCAGGGGAGAGAAAAAGCCGCCCACGAATTGAACTGTCTGCACCGCCTACGCGTGTCTTAGCCCTGAACCCAAAGCGCATCTGATCAGAGACCACAGTTCAGTGCTTAACGACATCGGGCTGCCCCTTCCGAGAAGACGCCACTTCGTGATTCCTTGCCCCCATCCCAGGTGCCCACCTCCAAAATGTAGCGCGAAGCAGATTAGCTGAAAAGAGATGACGGGTGGTAGCCACAGCCCTCCGGCGATCTGGTGAACGCGCTCCGGGCTCACCCCGCCCCCACGGCCCCGGCCTCGACGCACGCGCAGCTCTGTCGCAGCTCGCGAGCCGGCCCGCCCCTCCCACTTCTTCCCTCTACACGCAGCTATTTTCTGCCGACAGACATCAAGAACTTTCAGTCCTCTAGGCCTCGCACGTGCTGTCCCATCGCTAACTGAAATGTCACCTTCCTTTGAACTCCTTTCCCCTCGTTGACTCCAAGCACCTGTAGAGAAGGAAAAATAATCTTCCCTCTACCAGTTTGAGTTCTCAGCCGGACTCCTGTAACAACAGACAGAATGAAGACAAAAACAAAACAGAAGTGTATTAATGTGTGGGACATACCCAGGAAATGAGTAATTGCAAAGGTGTGGCTGAGAACTCCATTTTATACAGCATCGTCAACAAAGAACAATACGTTTTTGGAGAAGTGACAACACAAAGGAAAAGGACCTTAAAGGGCGGGCGCCGTGGCTCACACCTGTAATCCCAGCACTTTGGGAGGCCGAGGCGGGCGGATGACCTGAGGTCAGGAGTTCGAGACCAGCCTGACCAACATGTGGTGCAACCCCGTCTCTACTAAAAATACAAAAATTAGCCGGGCGTGGTGGCGCGCGCTTGTAATCCCAGCTACGCAGGAGGCTGAGGAAAGAGAATCGCTTGAACCTGGGAGGCAGATTGTGCCACTGCACTCCAGCCTGCACGCTTTGAGACAGAGCGAGACTCTGTCTCAAAGAAAAAAAGAAAAGAAAAAAGAAAAGGACCTCGGGCCTCTAGGGACAGCAAACTGTGGGAAAGCAAATATGTGGGAAATTAATTTTAGGTAGATAAATGCAGGTTCCTAAAGCTTGTTAAATATACTCCGCTGGTCCCGTGTCCAAGCTGTTAAGGGTCTAAAGTTATCTTAGGTTATCAACCTTTGTCCTTCCTGGTAGAGAAGGGAGGAAGAACGCCTTTGTAAATGTATATCCTGCTTTTAGGCAGATAGGGGGAGGCTACGGAGCTTTATTTCAATCAGCTTCTTACCAATTGCCTTTAGCGCAAAATAATCTTTAGGCCGGAGTGGCATATTTTGGGGTGGTATATACTGCTACCTTTTACACCTTTGAGAATGCAGCTTGGCCAAAGCAGTGGTTCATGCCTGTAATCCCAGCGCTTTGGAGGCCGAGGCGGGCCAATCACTTGAGGTCAGGAGTTTGAGATTAGCCTGGCCAACATGGTGAAACCTGGTCTTTATCAAAAAATACAAAAATTAGCAGAGTGCAGTGGCGCCCGCCTGTAGTCCCAGCTACTCGGGAGGCTGAGGCAGGAGAATCACTTGAACCCGGGAAATGGAGGTTGCAGTGAGCCGAGATGGCCTTTAATCAATGCTTTAATAGAGAAATATACAAGACCTTTGGTAACCCAGAGGAATGACTAGAAGGAAGGCAGAGTAGCACCTTGCAGGGGTGGAAAAGGCATTAGAACTGTGCCTTGAAAGGTGAGTAGGAGTGTGCAGACATGCAGGAAATGTGATTCAGCCAGAGATACCGAGTCTTCTTCTCTGAGCTTGAATTCCAAATACTTCTCACCAGGATTCAGGCTGAAAACCAGACAGGGCTTGCCTTTTTAGGGCAAAGGCTAGGCCCAACATTTCCTAGGAATATGCCTCCCACTTTTGGTCCCAAGGCGGTTGGCTTTTGCTCAGAGCAATAGTAACAATCTCATTCTTCACTCTTACGGGTGTGTAAATAACACTTTAAAGCATGTTGTCAGGTTCTCCAAATAAATGGAACCAATAGGACAGAGACAGATAGAAACAGAGGTAGAGACAGATTATTTTAAGAGCTTGGTTCACACATTGTGGGGGTCAGCAAACCCAAAACCTGTAGGGCAGACTAACGGTTTGAAAATTTAGATAAGAGTTAAGGTTGCCATCTTGAGTTTAAATTCAGCAGGGCAGGCCAGGTGCGGTGGCTCGTGCCTGTAATCCCCACACTTTGGGAGACGGAGGCGAGTGGATGACCTGAGGTCAGGATTTCCAGACCAGCCCGGCCAAAATGGTAAAACCCCGTCTCTACTAAAAATACAAAAATTAGCTGGGCATGGTGGCACACACTTGTAGTCCCAGCTACTTGGGAGGCTGAGGCAGGAGAATCTCTGGAACCCAGGAGGCAGAGGTTGCAGTAAGCCCAGATCACACCACTGCACTCCAGCCTGGGTGACAGAGCAGGACTCCCTCTCACAAAAAGTAAATAAATAAATAAATTCAGCAGGGCAGTAAGCTGGACACTCAGGAAAGCAGGTTTTCTATACCAGAGTTTTTTTTGTTTGTTTCTGTTTGACATGGAATCTTGCTCTGTTGCCCAGGCTGGAGTGCAGTGGCATAATCTCGGCTCACTGTAACCTCCACCTCTCAGGTTCAAGCGATTATTCTGCCTCAGCCTCCCAAGTAGCTAGGATTACAGGCATGCGTCACCATGCCGGGCTAATTTTTGTATTTTTAGTAGAGATGGGATTTCACCATGTTGGCCAGGCTGGTCTCGAACTCCTGACCTCAGGTGATCAGCCTGCCTTGGCCTCCCAAAATGCTGGGATTACAGGCATGAACCACCGTGCCCAGCCTATAGCCAAGTTTTTAGGAGAATTCCTTCTTCTTCAAAAACTCCAGTCTTTGTTCTTTAAAGGCTTCAGCTGATTTAACAAGGCACATTACCAAGGGTAATCTTCTTTACCTGGAGTCTACTGATTTAAATGTTAATCACATTTAAAAAACACCTTCATTGCCAGGGGCTGTGACTCATACCTGTAGTCTCAGCACTTTGGAATGCCGAGGGCAGGTGTATCACTTGAGCTCCCGAGTTCGAGACCAGCCTGGGCAACATGGCAAAACCTCGTCTCAATACCAAAAATACAAAAAATTAACTGGACGTGATGGTGCGTACCTGTAGTCCCAGCTACTCGAGAGGCTGAGGCCAAAGAATGACTTGAGGCCCAGGAGGTCGAGGCTGCAGTGAACTGTGATGGCACCACTGCACCCCCACCCCTGAGCAACAGAACAAGAACCTGTCTCAAAAGAAACAAACAAACAAACCGAAAACACCTTCCTAGTAACATCTAGAATGGTGTTCGACCAAACCTCATGAAAAGTTTAATTCTCTAGTCTAATAGATGATCACTTGGGGTTTCTTCTTATTGATCATCATTGAAATTTTTTTTTTTTTTTTTTTTTTTTTTGAGACGGAGTCTTGCTCTGTCGCCCAGGCTGGAGTGCAGTGGCCGGATTTCAGCTCACTGCAAGCTCCGCCTCCCGGGTTCACGCTATTCTCCTGCCTCAGCCTCCGGAGTAGCTGGGACTACAGGCGCCCGCCACCTCGCCCGGCTAGTTTTTTTGTATTTTTTAGTAGAGACAGGGTTTCACCGTGTTAGCCAGGATGGTTTCGATCTCCTGACCTCGTGATCCGCCCGTCTCGGCCTCCCAAAGTGCTGGGATTACAGGCTTGAGCCACCGCGCCCGGCCCATCATTGAATTTTCAAGAGCCCCTCATCAAAATACATCTTTCCACCCAAGAACTCAACGATTTTGGGGGTGAAGCCCCATATCAGATAGCATATTGGCAAACATTAACAGAAAGGGGACGGGGTATAAATAGGCCTAAAAACCATATGGCTGGTTTCATTTTGCCTTTTACCACACTGTGAGTTCTTAGAATGTGACACATGGATCTCCTTCCTCTCTCTCTCCATGGTCCAGCCTTGCTAAAAAGAAGGCACCCCCTAAGTGTATTATTCCATTGCCTTGCCTTAAGTGGAGTGGCTCAATGGCTCATCTGCTTTTTTTTTTTTTTTTTAGACGGAGTTTCGCTCTTGTTGCCCAGGCTGGAGTGCAATGGCGCAATCTTGGCTCACGGCAACCTCTGCCTCCTGGGTCCAAGCAATTCTCCTACCTCAGCCTCCTGAGTCGGTGGGATGACCAGCATGCGCCACCGCGCCTGGTTAATTTTGTATATTTAGTAGAGACGGGGTTTCTCCATGTTGGTCAGGCTGGTCTTGAACTCCCGACCTCAGGTGATCCGCCCACCTCAGCCTCCCAAAGTGCTGGGAATACAGGAGTGCGACACTGTGCCCAGGTGTGGTTCATCATCTTTTTTTTTTTTTTTTTTTTGAGGCGGAGTCTCGCTCTGTCGCCCGGGCTGGAGTGCAGTGGCCAGATCTCAGCTCACTGCAAGCTCCGCCTCCCGGGTTTGCCATTCTCCTGCCTCAGCCTCCCGAGTAGCTGGGACTACAGGCGCCCGCCGCCTCGCCCGGCTAGTTTTTGTATTTTTAGTAGAGACGGGGTTTCACCGTGTTCGCCAGGATGGTCTCGATCTCCTGACCTCGTGATCCGCCCGTCTCAGCCTCCCAAAGTGCTGGGTTTACCGCGCCCGGCGTGGTTCATCATCTTAATGAGGCTTTCTACCGGAATTCAATCCAGATCCTCCGAGTTCCACTGACATCCACCTCCATGCCGGACCAGGGTGGACAACTCTGGAAGCCTAGAGACAGATGGGATGGCCGATTCCTGGGGTGTTTCCCAGTGATCTCTGCCAGGAGCTTCTCTATTAGTGTTGATAACAAATTAGCCAATGGATACAAACCCATTTTGTAAACTGCCAGGTGTTGAAGATCCAACGGTGTCCTCTGAAATCCAGTTCTTCCTGCGTACAGTGTCTGGATATCTTTGCTGGGGCGGAGAGGGTGGTGCATAGAGCTCAGAGGGGTGCGAGGATATGATGTACAAGTGACTTGCAATTTGGCACGTAAAAACACAGGACGTCCTGTTAAATCCAGTTTCACAGAAACAAGTATATACTTTGTATGTTCCATGCAATATTTGGGACATGTTTACACTCAAAAGTATTTGTTGTTTCTCTGAAATTCAAATTTTGGCCAGGTTCAGTGGCTCGCGCCTGTAATCCCAACACTTTGAGAGGCTGAGGCGGGCGGATGACCTGAGGTCAGGAGTTCGGGACCAGCCTGGCCAACATGGTGAAACCCTGTCTCTACTAAAAATACAAAAATTAGCCGGGCGTAGCGGCAGGCACCTGTAATCCCAGCTACTCGGGGTGGCTGAGGCAGGATAATCACTTGAACCGGAAGCGGAGGTTACAATGAGCTGAGATCCCGACACTGCATTCCAGGGAGCAAGACTCCGTCAAGAAAGAAAGAAAGGAGAGAAATTAATTGGACGTCCTGTATTTGGTCTCCTAACCCTAGTGTAGATTTAAACCAGAAAGGGCTTCCAATCCCTGTCTCCCACCCCACCCAAGAGCTGTTCTAGGATCATTGCTATTGTTTTTGTTTTCTTTTTTAAAGACGGAGTTTCACCGTGTTGGCCAGGCTGGTCTCGAACTCCTGACCTCAAGTAATCCGTCCATCTCGGCTTCCCAAAGTGTTGGGATTACAGGCATGAGCCACTGCACCCGGCCCCGGCCCTCGTGGTTAAACAGCTGAAGGAAGCCCGTGCGCCTAACGCTTTCGAGAACTTCTTTGGCCGAGAGGGGGCCGGGCTGTTACCATTCCCGGCGAGCCCGCGACCAAGCAGGCGACGGAGGCGGCGCAGGCCGAGAGCTCCCACCCCTCTGACACTGAGAGAAAGGTTGCAGCGCCCACGGCTGCCTATAACCCAAAAGAAGAGGAGCGGGATGCGGGGTCCAGGGTTGCTCAAGAAAGTGAGCTGTGCGCAGTGCTCCGGGAGAGCTCGTCTCAAACCAGGCCCCAAGTCAGGGCAGAAACTTCGTACTGGGCAGTTTAACAGGCAGGACATATGTCCCCAGTATCCTCCCTCCCAGAGGAAAATGCCGATGAGTCAGTCTTCCCTTAACTGCTCCAGCCCAAGTGAGAATCCCACAGGGTGTTGACCCTGTTGACTGTGCGGAAATCACATGTAGTGACCTGTTGACTGTGCAGAAATCACATGTAGTGATGACTAACGCCTAAAACGGAAGCCCTGCCGAAACCCGGGATCGAACCAGGGACCTTTAGATCTTCAGTCTAACGCTCTCCCAACTGAGCTATTTCGGCTGTATTAAAAGAACTTTTTCTTTTTTTCTACAAAATTATAATAAAATAGTATTTGTTCCAAGGTAACAGATTATATGGATTCAGCTAGAGGTAGGCATTTTACAAATGTTACAAAGGTGATAAGGCAAGGCCCTTGTTTACAAACTAGAAGTGATAAATCACTTTTCTCAGGGTTTTTTGTTTGTTTGTTTTTTTAAGTTCCCTGCAATTCGCTTTTTTCATTTAAAAATATATTATGGACTTGTTTCATGGCAGTTTTGTAGACCTATTGTGCTTTTTAATCCACGTTCACCAGTATTGGATTGTATGGTTATAATGTAATCTGTGTAATCAAACTGACAATTATCAGCTTTTTTACGTTTTTCTATGTTTCATTATTAAAAACAATAC
Organism: Trachypithecus francoisi; assembly: GCF_009764315.1. Lineage (NCBI taxonomy): Eukaryota > Metazoa > Chordata > Mammalia > Primates > Cercopithecidae > Trachypithecus > Trachypithecus francoisi. The sequence continues at coordinate 14,102,269 of NW_022681473.1, read as the reverse complement.
TGCAATTAATTTTTAAAATATATTTGTTGTTGGTCGGGCGCGGTGGCTCAAGCACTTTGGGAGGCCGAGACGGGCGGATCACGAGGTCAGGAGATCGAGACCATCCTGGCTAACACTGTGAAACCCCGTCTCTACTAAAAAATAGAAAAAACTAGCCGGGCGAGGTGGCGGGCGCCTGTAGTCCCAGCTACTCGGAGGCTGAGGCAGGAGAATGGCGGTAAACCCGGGAGGCGGAGCTTGCAGTGAGCTGAGATCTGGCCACTGCACTCCAGCCCGGGTGACAGAGCGAGACTCCATCTCAAAAAAAAAAAAAAAAAAAATATATATATATATATATTTGTTGTTCTTGTGCAAAGGCAGATTTTGCAAGGTAGATATATATGAACATTGTGATTTTTACAGATATCTTCAGATTGAAATCCAGGATATATAGAAGAGGTAAGGAAGGCCACTTGTAAAGACTTCAAATGTAAACTTTCAATCCTACCTCCACAGGAGGTAAACATACAGTCACTGTACAGTATTTGTTAAAAGCATTGATTTACTAAACCTAGCATTAAAAATATACCTCAATTTTTGTAATACCATCTTGGCATTTTTCATTTTTAAATATATATAGTCAAAAAATAGAATTCACTCAGGCTTCCCTCCAACTCTAAGAAGTAAGCTGTGGTTTAATAATATCTCTAATATGCCGATTTTATTCCTCCCCCACCTCCCATTTCATAATTTTCATCTCTTGCATTTATTCACTTAAAAATGTTTTAGCTGGGCGCCTTGTCTCATGCCTGTAATCTCAGCACTTTGAGAGGCCAAGGTGGGCAGATCACCTGAGGTTGGGAGTTCAAGACCAGCCTGACCAACATGGAGAAACCCCGTCTCTACTAAAAATACAGAACTAACCGGGCATGGTGGCACATGCCTGTAATCCCAGCTACTCAGGAGGCTGAAGCAGGAGAATCCCTTGAACCCAGGAGGTGGAGGTTGCGGTGGGCAGAGATTGCACCATTGCACTCCAGCCTGGGCAACAAGAGCAAAACTCTTGTTGGAAAAAAAAAAAAAGATTTTATATAAACTCCATAAGGCTGTTAGAATAATTCAACGCTTCATATTCACTTGTTTCATAAATAAGGAGCCAGCATGGGCTCATTATAATTTGAAATAAAAACATAATCTTAGTTTAGAATTTATAAACAATAGGATTAAAATGGAGGATGAGTATAAACTGTCATTCTCAAGAGAGATTAAGAAAAGAGTACATCTGAAATGAGATGTTTGTGGCTGTCACGCCTAAAGTAGGTGACTTTACGGTTTTTTCAGACTCAAGAGCCTACCATTTGTTTAGCTTAAATTTCACCCTTTTGGTTTCCCTTGGTAGTTGAATTAGGAAAAATTCTAAAATGACCCACAAAACACCCTCCCAGTCCCACAAAACCCTGCGTAATCCCTGGGACTATGAAATTCATCATATTAATTTATAACCTGTTATTAGGTGATATTATATAGTACAGATGACTCTAAAATATGTGATTATCTGGGTGAGCCTGACCAATCACTTGAGCCCTTTAAAAGCAGAGGGTTTTCTCTAGCTGGTTGCAGAAAGGAGTCAGAGACTGAAAACACAAGACTTGAAGATGGAGGGGACCATGTGGCAAAAACATGTGGGCAGTCTCTAGAAGTTGAGGGTGGGTCTCAGCTGACAGTCAGCAAGGAAATTGGTCTTCATTTCTACAACTGCAGGAAACCTAAGTTAGCCAAGAACATGAAGGAGCTTGGAAGCAGTTTTCTCCCCAGTGCCTCCAGATGAGAACTTAAGCTAGTCAACTCCTTGATTTCAGCCTTGTGACACCCTGAGTAGAGAACCCAGTCACATCATGTGGGACTTCTCATCTACAGATGAACGGATAAACCGTGAACAGATAAAACAGGTGTTGTTTTAAGCTACTGTTTATAGTAATTAGTTATGCAGCTATGGAAAATTAATGCCATCGTATAGACTTGCCATAGGCTAGGTATATTAATGACAAATAGTGGATTTAAGTACTTTTGTGGTCACTTATTTGCCTGTTCTTGAGTCACTTACTTGTCTATGCTTAACTCGGTTTCTAGGTACATTAATGAAAAAAAGTGGATTTAAGTCCTCTTCTGGTCACTTACTTGCCTATGTTCTTGAGTCACTTACTTGTTTATGCTTAAGTCCGTTTCTTTTCTTTTTCCTTTTCTTTTCTTTTCTTTTTTTCTTTCTTTTTTTTTTTTTTTTTTTTGAGAGAGAGTCTCCCTCTGCCGCTCAGGCTGGAGTGTAGTGGCGCTATCTCGGCTCACTGCAACCTCCACCTCCCGGATTCAAGCAATTCTCCTGCCTGACTCCTGAGTAGCTGGGATTACAGGCGCCCACCACCACACCTGGCTTGCTTATTTATTTATTTATTTATTTATTCATTCATTCATTCATTCATTCATGAGACAGAGTCTCGCTCTGCCGCCCGGGCTAGAGTGAAGTGGCAGGATCTCGGCTCACTGCAGCCTCCACCTCCTGGGTTCCACTGCAGCCTCCACCTCCTGGGTTCAAGCGATTCTTCTGTCTCAGCCTTCCGAGTAGCTGGGACTACAGGCGGGTGCAACCACGTCCAGCTAATTTTTGTACTTTTAGAGACAGGATTTCCCCATATTGGCCAGCCTGGTTTCGAACTCCTGATCTCGTGATCTGCCCACCTTGGCCTCCCAAAGTGCTAGGATTACAGGTGTGAGCCATTGTGCCCTGCCCGGGACTGATTTTTGTATTTTGAGTAGAGATGGGGTTTCACCACACTGGCCAAGCTGGTCTTGAATCCTGACCTCAGGTGTTCCACCCTCCTCGGCCTCCCAAAGTGCTGGGATTACAGGCATGAGCCCCTGCGCCTGGTCCCAGTGTGATACATATATATATATATAATTATATATTATATATTATTAATATATATTGATATAATCAATATGATCTATGATATATAATATAGAAATAACATATAATATATACATATCCCAGGGTGTATGTGTGTATATATACATATATATACATATCCCAGTTTGATAGATATATATATATCAATTATAATATGTATGTGTGTGTGTGTGTGTGTGTCTAAAATTGCCCTAGCCCCTAATTGAATTAGAATCGCTGCAGATGGTGTCAAGGTATTATATGTGTTTTTAACTTGGCCAGTTGATTTTATGTGCAGGCTCTCTGTCTCTCATTCCTCAGTTCTCATATAATGCCACTATCACATGTTAAGATCCATTTTTAAAAATTGCTTACTCGACCTCTGAACAGGCATGCCCTACAAGCATGTCTAAAAATGAACCTGTTGAGCACTGTGGCTCACACCTGTAACCCAGCGCTTTGGAAGGTTGAGGTGGGAGAATTGCATGAGGCCAGGAGTTTGAGACCGTCTTGGGCAACATGGTGAGACCCTGTTTCTACAAAAAATAAAAAATTAGCCAAAAAATAAAAAATCAGCTACTAGAGAGGCTGAGGCAGGAGGACTGCTTGAGCCCAGGAGTTGGAGGGTGCAGTGAGCTATGATCATGCCACTACCCTCCAACCTAGGCAACCCAGTGAAACCCTGTCTCTAAATAAAAAATGAACCTAATTTTCCTTCTAAACTTGCTTATCTTACCACCGTCTTCCATCTAGGTTTCCGAAGTCAGAAAGATAAGAATTCCTTCTTCCCTTTGCCCTCCATTTATGGGAAAGCCATGAAATGATTTCACTCTACTTCATCCTTTCTGGAATCCCTCCATTTCTCATCTTCGTATCCTCTCCAACCTTCTTTTTTTTCTTTTTTCTTTTTTCTTTTTTTTTTGAGAGGGAGTCTCGCTCTGTAGCCCACGCTAGAGTGCAGTGGCACCATCTCGGCTCCCTGCAACCTCTGCCTCCAGGGTTCAGGTGATTCTCTTGCCCCAGCCTCCCGAGTATCTGGGAATACAGGCACCTGCCACCATGCCTGGCTACTTTTTAAATATTTTTAGTAGAGATGGGGTTTTGCCATGTGGGCTAGGGTGGTCTGAAACTCCTGACTTCAGGTGATCCACCCGCCTCAGCCTTCCGAAGTGCTGGGATTACAGGCATGAGCCCACCACACCCAGCCTCTCTCCAATCATTTTCCACCCTGCTTAAGAATGTTTCACTAGCTCTCTAGTTGAAAACAAAAACCCAGGCTCTTGGGCTGAATGCGGTGGCTCAGGCTTATATTCCCAGCACTTTGGGAGGCCGAGGCAGGCGGATCACCTGAGGTCAGGAGTTCGAGACCAGCCTGGCTAACATGGTGAAACCCTGTTTCTGCTAAAAATACAAAAAATTACCATGCCTGTAATCCCAGCTACTCAGGAGGCTGAGGCAGGAGAATTGCTTGAACCTGGAAGGGGCAGGTTGCAGCAAGCCTAGATCGCGCCACTGCACTCCAGCCTGGGAGCCTGAGTGACAGAGCCAGACTCCATCTCAAAATAAATAAATAAACAAACAAATAAATAAATAAAATAAAAAGCAAAGAAAAAAACCCCAGGCTTTTTTCCCCCGCTTTAAATATAAACAGAGACCAGAGGCTCACCATGTTACCCAGGCTGATCTCGAACTCCTGGGCTCAACGGATCCTCCTGCCTTGGCCTCTCAAAATGTTAGAATTGCAGGCAGGTGCTACATGGCTTCTCCATAGGGTATGTAAAGGCTTCCATAACTTGGGGCTAACCTTTCTCCGGTAGCATATCTCAGTGCTCTCTCTTTGACCCTAAACGCAAGCTATTCATGCAGTCATCTGAACTCAGAATGCTTTGGCCTTGCATTTCATCTTCCTCCATGCAGCATTTTTGACGTTGCCCTTCTCCTAATCCCTATGTAACCTGCAACTCTCAGCTCACATACATTCTCCTAGTTCTAGAAGTCTTCTCAGACATGTCTCTATCCCCTCCCTCCTAATTCACTAGAGAATAGTTGTCCCTACGGTGCTTTCACACCACTTATAAAACTGGATTGCAGGCCGGGCGCGGTGGCTCAAGCCTGTAATCCCAGCACTTTGGGAGGCCGAGGCGGGCGGATCACGAGGTCAGGAGATCGAGACCATCCTGGCTAACATGGTGAAACCCCGTCTCTACTAAAAAAATACAAAAAACTAGCCGGGTGAGGTGGCGGGCGCCTGTAGTCCCAGCTACTCGGGAGGCTGAGGCAGGAGAATGGCGTAAACCCAGGAGACGGAGCTTGCAGTGAGCTGAGATTTGGCCACTGCACTCCAGCCTGGGCGACAGAGCGAGACTCCATCTCAAAAAAAAAAAAAAAACAAAAAAAAAAACTGGATTGCAATTGCCTGTTTACGCTCTTTCTTGCTATTTGTATCCCCAATGTATGTCACATAACAGGCTGGAGTAAATGTGGAATTAATAATTAATTTAAAAATCTCTAGCCATATCTCAGGACCAACTCATTCTTTAGCAATCTCTAACGTCACCTGGTCAAACTTAGATGTGACCTCTGCAATACTCTTTGTAGAAGATCCAAGACCTTCAATTTCTTTCCTTTAAAGAAGCCTCATCTGGCTACCCTGTCTCCTTCCCCTGAGGGATCAGTGAGCAGGAGAGTTTAACGAAAAATTATGGGGAGAATTTAACCACAAATTATGAGCTTTGGAAGGGAGCGCCATGAAAGACTTGGGATGCTTCCCACTGGGTATGGTAGAGATACTGGCAAAAGTTTTTTTTTTTTCTTCTTTTGCACTCTGTTGCCCAGGCTGGAGTGCAATGGCACGATCTCAGCTCACTGCAACCTCCACCTCACAGGTTCAAGTGCTTCTCTCACCTCAGCCTCCCCAGTAGCTGGGATTACAGGTGCCTGCCACCACGCCCAGCTAATTTTTGTGTTTTTAGTAGAGATGGGGTTTCACCATGTTGGCCAGGCTGGTCTGGAATTCCTGATCTCAAGTGATCCTCCCACCTCGGCCTCCCAAAATGCTGTTGATTATGAGCCACTCTGCCTGGCCCTAAGAGTTTTATAAACTTTTAGAAGCAAGTTATAAATTTTGATAACAATCTTAGAGTTGCACAAAATATACAACTATAGTGAATGAATTGCAAAGATTTTCTATACCTCCTTTTAGGACAATACTGTAGGTTGGTTCTCAATTATCTTGCTGAAAGTAGAGCAAGAAATGTATAGGTTTAACATTTTTGTGCAAATGCAGAGGTCCCTGACAAATTTAATAATTTATCATTTTGCTGAGTCATAATTTTGAATAATTGACTGAGCATGGTAGACCCCTCAAGATCCACATCCCAGTCCATCATGTCACATTAAAGGATTCAGTGAGGGGTCGGGCACGGAGGCTCGCACCTGTAACCCCAGCACTTCAAGAGGCCAAGGTGGGAGGATCGCTTGAGCCCAGGAGTTCAAGACCAGCCCGGGCAATATAGTGAGACCTCCATCTTAAAAAGTAAAAATAATAAAGGATTCAATGAGGGATCATTAAATGTTTCAGCTACATTTGATTGTCCTTAATGCAGGACATTGTATGCCATGGTAGTATTCAAGATTGCAGGATGCAGCTCTCACAAATGTCAGGGGTCTACTGCAGTGGTTCCTTAGCTTGCCAGAAAAAAAACCTTTGCTGAAACTTAATATCAAATCCAGCCAATGGGAATCAGGCAAATGACTTGAACTTAGGTGGCCTTCCTAAGAACCAGGCTAGAAAATCACCCCTGACATCAGAGCCAACTTTGTAGACATGAGGGCCTTGATCAATCAAGGAGCCTGTAGGCTGAATTGCAGGGATGCTCCTTTCTTCATGTACAGCCTTAAAAGAAATGGTGCTGCTGGGCACGGTGGCTCACGCCTGTAATCCCAGCACTTTGGGAGGCTGAGGCGGGTGAATCACAAGGTCAGGAGTTCGAGACCAGCCTGGCCAACATGGTGACATGCCATCTCTACTAAAAATACAAAAAATTAGCTGGGCGTGGTGGCAGGTGCCTGTAATCCCAGCTACTCAGGAGGCTGAGGCAGGATAATCACTTGAACCCGGGAGGTGAAGGTTGCAGTGAGCTGAGATCACACCACCGTACTCCAGCCTGGGTGACAGTGCGAGACTCCATCTCAAAAAAAAAAAAAAGGAAAAAAGGAAAAAAAGAAATGGTGGTATTGACATTAATTAGCTTCTGGAAATGGGAATGTGCATTTATGCATTATGTGATACAATCTAGGAGGAAAGTGCTTATCAGCTGCCTTCCAACCCAGAGTTTCTTCCAGAGCACAGGACTGTAGAGGTCACAAACTCAACTCAGCTTTGAATTCCAACACTGTGACTAACTGACCAGCTACATGACCATGAGTGAATTTATTTAAATTAGGTTTCCTTCATCTTCAAAATGATTGCAATATTTTCCTCTTAAAATTATTCATGCGTAAGCCAGAGCATGGTCAGAGTTCCTGTTTCAGCACCCTGTACATGTAGGAAGATGCTCAGCAAATGTGAGGTCCCTCCCACGGGCAGGAATTGCGCTTGCTCTGATCTGAGCCTCCGCCAGGACCATAGGGAGCCTATCCGCTCCCTGAACCTGAACTTTCCAGTGAAAACTTGTACAAACATGTTCACTAGCATTAGTTTTCTCAAAGGTCTTCAAATCAAAACTCAATTGCTTGTTTCAAAAACAGAATTTGAGGCCAAGTGCAGTGGCTCACACCTGTAATCCCAGCACTTTGGGAGGCAGAGGCTGGTGGATTGCTTGAACTCAGGAATTCAAGACCAGCCTGGGCAACATGGCAAAACCCCTGTCTCTACTAAAAATTCAAAAATTATCTGGTTCTGGTGGCATGCACCTGTGGTCCCAGCTACTTGGGGAGCTGAGGTGGAAAGAATCACTTGAGCACAGGAGGCAGATGTTACAGTGAGCTGTCATGACACTGCCCTCCAGCCTGGGCGACAGAGTGAGACCCTGTCTCAAACAAAAAACAGAATTTGAATTCCTACATAAAACAGCCAACAATCTGAGAATCTAAATGGACAAGATAAATTCAATTTATAGGGAAAATTTTTATTTTTTTGAAGTGAAGCAGGCCCAATATCAAAAACACTAAAAACTATTCCCCTGTACCAAGGTGGGATGTTGACTGTCAATTGAAGCAGCAGGGGCTGTTAAAACGACTCCTCTGCTCACGGCCCTCCAGAGTGGTGGTGAACAGCTTTTCTTTCCATTTCTCATAAAGACCAGGGCTTCTGGGCTCTCAGATTCTCGAGCAGAACAAATTACCATTGGACCAGTTCTCCTTCCCCTCCCCAACACCACTTCCTGCCTAGCAGCAGAAGTGAATCAGACAAACAATATGACTTTTAAAAAATTATTTAATTTAGTAGTTTTTTTTTTTTTGGAAAAAAAGCAATAAGGCAAAAAAACTGAAAATATATATAGTTGTGTTTTGTTTTCATGTGACTTTATTCCACCTGAAAGATTCTAAACTTCTTCCATTAGCAGGAATCTGATTGGGGATCAAGCCAGAAATGTAGTGCAGATGGTGAAGGAAGGAAAGGGGATAAAGCAGAGAAGTCCAATTTAGTTGGGGAATTCTCCCTCTATCCAAAGCCCCAGATGAGGTCACTGCTTTTATGAGCCTCCTTGAAAGAAGCCTTGACATAACCCCTGGCTTATTTTGGGAATAAGGTTCTTAGGAGGAAATTCCCCAGCAGTCAAAGTCACTCCTCTCCCATGTTTATCACAACTAGGAAGGAAGGGATAGGGGAAGGAATAAAAGTACTAATTTACCCAGTAAAACCAATTTTCTCGCAGGGATGGCTTCCTTTGGAATGATATTTTCCCCCAGGACCCACGCTGGCTGAGGCTCAGCAGTTAAGGAACAAAACAAAAAATACTAACAAAAAGCATACAAGGAAGGCACCTCAATTTGTGATCCTCAACCAAGGGTGGGTTGCACAGGGATATTTCTCAACAAGACAACGAAAACAAATACAGAACAAACAGAGAAGGAAGCCAGGGCCCCACAGGAGCAATTATCTGATCCACCCCACATGACAGTGCTTTAAGCCCCATATACTAGGAAGAAAGTTCTTTTGGGGTTTAGCCCATGTGCCAGACAGAGCAGAATTAAACTGGAAGTTGCCCTCCGGACTTTCTACCCATACTCTTCCTAAAAAGAGAAAGAAAAGAGGCAGGAAAGAGGTTAGGATTTCATTTTCAAGAGTCAGCTAATTAGGAGAGCAGAGTTTAGACAGCAGTAGGCACCCCATGATACAAACCATGGACAAAGTCCCTGTTTAGTAACTGCCAGACATGATCCTACTCAGGTTTTGAATCTCTCTGCCCATAAAAGATGGAGAGCAGAGGAGTGCCATCCACATCAACACGTGTCCGAGAGAGAGTCTCAGGGAGACAAGGGATATCAAAAAACAAGATTCTTAATGGGAAGAAAATCAAACCAAAAAATTAGATTTTTCTCTACATATATATAATATACAGATATTTAACACATTATTCCAGAGGTGGCTCCAGTCCTTGGGGCTTGAGAGATGGTGAAAACTTTTGTTTCAGATTAACTTCTCCTCTCAAATTCTGAAGTATATCAGAATGGGACAGGCAATGTTTTGCTCCACACTGGGGCACAGACCCAAAATGGTACTGTGCCAGGAGAAAGAAGAGAAGCCAGAAAGACAATGAAGGATGGCACTGAGGGGGGCTGGGAAAGCAAAAGTGACTAGTAGTCTTTTCCCATCCTGCCTGTGTTCTCAGAAGTTCTCCGCCAGAGAAAGTCCATAAAACCCCTTTGTGAGGAGAATGCACCCCTCTTACCAACCACCAAAGTGGTCTCCAGTTGCTACTAAAGATGATGGAGAACAACAGAGGGGTGTTCGATGCAAGTAAAAACAGAAACTTCCAAGAATGTAACTCTGAATATTCCAGCCCTATAGAACAATCTCTCTCACAGGTGTTCCAATATCGCAGTTATCTCCGCGTGGACACTCCATGAAACCGACCCCACGTGTGAACACATTTGATGATGTTATACCTAAGCTCCACTGCAACCATTCACGATGCCTCCATTGGTAAGTCTTACATGTTTCTTTTTAAGGGAACTTCTAAATTCGGTTCTTGCTTTGAACAGCACCAAAATGCCCCTGAATCATAATCTCACGCAGATCTTGGCTGAGCAGGATACTACAAGGGGAGGGTAAGTGACATCATCTTAAACGGGGGCAGAGGGAGAAAGAAGAGCCCAGAATACTTGACTTTGTGGATGTGGAATACACTAACCTTCAGCCACTAAACCTCTCCCTTACAGACATAGTATCTCATATGTCGATTTCAGTTTCAATCGGCTAAGGCAACCAGCCAATCACCACCACTGATGTCTCCTTCTGGTGATTGATTTGGAAAAAATGATTGGTCAAGAGAGACAAACTTGAGGAAAGCACTTGGCAAGAGAGTCACAACTGCCAGCTTTCCCACACATCCTCTGTCCTCTTCTCCATTAGATGCTCCTCTTTTTTGTTACTGCCATTTCAGAAAATGTCCGGGCATGAGCTCCAGTCCTGTTTTTCTTTACACTCCCAGTATTCTCCCCTATAAATATGGGTTAACTCCTTGGTAACAGGGTCCTTCTTCCGCTCAAACCACAGTGCCTTATAGGGATCATATGGTGTGCCTAAAAGGAAAAGAGAGGAAAGAAAAAAATTAGTGCTGGCATTCTCTATGCATCAAGAAAGAAGAGTAGAAGGGAAGTTCATTACCATCCTCTGTGGCTTTCATAGCTTCTGCTTCTCTCTTCTTTCTGGAAAGTCTTTGTTTTTCCTCCAGGCGCTGCTTCTCCGCATTTGCTTCATCCCAGCGCCCATTTTCCATCAGTCTCTGGTCAGGTCGTAACCGGCTGTCTGTGGGGGCAGTGCCACTTTCCCAAGCATTGAGAGTCAGAGCAAGCTCTGAGAAGTAATACATGTTTTCTGCATTCTTCCTAAAAGTAGAAGATAAGAAAAAGAAATGGTAATCCCAGAGCCCAGACCCTATTTAAGGAGCAACAACAACTAAGTACACTGCCAAGGCCACATCACCAAGGCTGTTCTACAAAAACAGGGTCTGTGAAAAGGATCCAGGACCATGTCACGTTGCCCTAACTAAAGGAGAGATCACTCCCCATCTCCTCCCCGGCATCACTCAGTTCCACAGTCTTCTGGTGTTGTGTGGCGCCCAGCTGAAATTATCTACATTCACTAGAAAGAAGGAAACATAGAAAATTCCTCACTCCTGTTTCCTTAGTTTTCTTTTTAACCTCTCTCTGGGATAATCTTGGCTATCACTACAAATTGATTGTATTAGATGATGACAGGAAATAAGTGACCTCCATCTTGTTTCCAAAGTCCTGCACATTGTCTCAGGGATCGTTCTTTTCAGCTAGGCTTTTTTCTCTTTTTATTATTTATTTATTTAGACAGTCTCACTCTGTCACCTAGGCTGCAGTGCAGTGGCATGATCTCAGCTCACTGCAACCTCAAACTTCTGGGCTCAAGTCATCCTCATGTAGCTGGGATTATGGGTGCGCACCATCATATGTAGCTAATTTCTGTATTTTTAGTAGAGACAGTGTTTCGCCATATTGGCCAGGCTGGTCTTGAACTCCTAATCACAAGGGATTCACCTGCCCTGGCCTCCCAAAGTGCTGGGATTACAGGTGTGAGCCACCGCACCTGGCTGCTGATGGGCCTTTAAGCTAAACTGTTAACAGGTGGTAGGCACCTTCCTCCTCTAGCCACTTTTGAACAGTTTTGCTCTAAACAGTAGAAAAATATCCTTCTGAATCACAATCCAAAGGACCAAAGCACAAAGTATTTTTTGTCAGATGTAGTTTGGTTTGAAATAAGCATATCCTGCAAGTCAAATCACACAATGACAACCCTCTATTAATCTCTCCAAAGGTCTCAATTTCCCTTGCTCAATTCCTCACACAATTAAGTGAGAGGGCAGGCAGAAATGCCTTCGATATTGCTCCACAGTCAAGGGCAAAGTGGTATCTGGGCAGCATGCATGCTGATACTCACGGTAAAGGATTCCTTTTCCACAGCATGACCCTGCTATCCTCTGCTTCATGGCCTCTCTGTCGAGCATCACCCCCATTTTCCCCAATGACTGGCTGTACTTTGAAACATTCCATTTTCTCATCCCATGTCCCCAGAAGGGCAAAGTGGACTTTTCCTGATGGATCTGTCACTTCCCCTGTCACCTGCAAGGGTGGAGAACAGGGCTTGGCTATATAGAATTCATTGTGAATTAGCTTACCTGACTATACTGGAAGTCCTAGGATAATTACTGGTTAGATCCTGTTATAACAAACACCAGGGAGTCATCCAAATTATTATTATTATTAGAGATGGGATCTTGCTCTATTGCCCAGGCTGGAGTACACTGATGCAATCATAGCTCACTGTGGCCTCCAACTCTAGGGCTCAAGTGATCTCTCACCTCAGCCACTCGACTAGCTAGGACTACAGGCATGTGCCACCACATCTGGTTAATTCTTTAATTTTTTTAGAGAAAGGGTCTTGCTATGTTGCCCAGGCAGGTCTTGAACTCCTTGGCTCAAGCAATCCTCTTATTTCTGCCTCCCAAAGTGTTAGGATTATAGGCATGAGCCACCATGCCTGGCCTCAAATTATTTTGTTGTATTTTTTTTCTGCTACTTGAAATAACTGAGCCATGACTTGGGGATTTCATTACCATTTTTTGTCATATGGGGATTTTTGGTAAACTTTTTATTTTTATTTTATACTCTTTGTTATTCTAAAATGTACAATTAAATTATTTTTGACTGCAGTCACCCTGTTGTGCCAGCAAATACTAGACTTTATTCTATTTTTTTGTACCCATTAACTATCCCCACTTCCTCCCTGCTCTCTGTCCCCTCTCCTCACTACCCTTCCCAGGGAGTTTTGTATCAAAGATACATGCAGAAAAAGCATCTGACTGGTACTCAGAATTATATTTTCTTCTCTCCAGAAATTCATAGGGACCCATAAACAGATTGAAATCCCCAGCTATTCTTCAGTCTCCCACAGAAACTCATGACACAAATCATTATGGTGGTATCACACAACTCCCCATTAAACTTCTCAAACTTCTCAGGGATCAAATCCCTTCTTCCTGAAATCTTTTATTAGTCCTTCCTCTGTGTTTTCCCATTTACTTTCTCTTTTTTTCTTTTCTTCTTCTTTTTTTTTTTGAGACGGCGTTTCTCTCTTTTGCCCAGGCTGGAGGGCAATGGTGTGATCGGCTCACCGCAACCTCCACCTCACCAGTTGAAGCAATTCTCCTGCTTCAGCCTCCCAAGCGGCTGGGATTTCAGGCATGCGCCACCATGCCCGGCTAATTTTGTATTTTTTGTAGAGATAGGGTTTCTCCATGCTGGTCAGGCTGGTTTTGAACTCCTGACCTCAGGTGATCCGCCTGCCTCGGCTGTGTTTCCCATTTTCAATTTCTCATTGCTCTTGACACTTTCACTTCCTCACTTATTATCATTCCCAGAAAAGAGAAGGAATTGTTTTAGTAATACAATATAGTATTTCTTGCTGACTTTCTCCTTCACCTCTACCTTTTTTTTCTTTTTCTTTTCCTTTTTTTTTTTGAGACGGAGTCTTACTCTGTCGCCCAGGCTGGAGTGCAATGGTGCGAGACTCACTGCAGCCTCTGCTTCCCAGGTTCAAGTGATACTCCTGCCTCAGCCTCCCGAGTAGCTGGGATTACAGGCACGTGCCACCACACCCAGCTAATTTTTGTATTTTTAGTAGAGACAAGGTTTCACCATGTTGGCCAGGTTGGACTCGAATTCTTGACCTCAGGCGATCTGCCCGCCTCAGCCTCCCAAAGTGCTGGGATTACAGCTGTGAGCCACCGCGCCCAGCCTTTCACCTGTACTTTTTTTGAATCACTATATGTACACATACACTATATATAATGTACACACCCCCCCACACCTCCCCACATGTATATACATTCCAGTCCTAAAGGAGTATGCTTTCTAAGAGATACAAGCTAAGTGATGTAATTTAAACTTCCCTTACCTTTCTTGCTACATCCCGAGAGAAGTAGCTATAAGGAACGAATTTAAGATTACACTTGTCTCCTGTCTTGTGATTCACAATATCAATTTCACCAGACTGTAAAATGAAAAAATTCAGTTTTATTAAGACTGGATAAATTCAATGTCTGCCAAATCCATGGTTCATAATTCTTTACTTTTCAATCTTACATTCTAGTAATCCCCTTGTTTAAGATTCCGATCTTAGCTAGCCTTGGGAATGCTATAGAATCCCTATGTAACCTTGCTTTTCCAGGTTGAGATCAAGACCAAGTGACCACTTGTTTTGAATTGTGTCTCACATGTTAGATGGCATGATTTGACCTTCAGCACATATACTGAAATTCACATGATAATTTACCTTTCCAAACCAATCCCTCACTAGTACCCTTCATGAACTCTTCTGCTTAAATCAAAATACTCTACTCACAATTTCGAATTACATATGGTGGGTCTTTCTATACTTTATTCATTTCATTTTCCCTCTTCTTTTTTTTTAAAAAAATTTTTTGTAGAGACAAGGTCTCACTATGTTGCCCAGGCTAGTCTCAAACTCCTGTGCTTAAGTGATCCTCCCAGTTTGGCCTCCCAAGATGTTGGGATTACAGGCATGAGCCAACATGCCCGGCCCATTTTCCCTTCCTTTCTATCTTCTGAATCCCAAACCACACTTTAAGATTCAGCTTAATTCCCATATCTACTGTGAGGTCTTTCCTGACTGCTCAGAAGACAGTATTCCCTCTTTTCTAAATTTACTGCAACCATTGTCTTAAGAGCAAACTGACAATTAATCAGATACTATCGTAGGGCATCTTTTATATTAGTGTATGTTGCTGCATACTTTCCAACCTACACATTGGTCATATATCTCTAATGATATAATAACTTCTTGAGGGACATCTCATCAGGCTTTGTATCTCCAGGACCTAGCATACTGCCTGGCAATAAATATTTGATGAATAATGAAAGGATTAAGAGTTGGGGCCACGTTTGTTTTTTCTACCTGTCGTAGCACCCAACACAGTCCTAGCAGAATAGTCACTGATGAATGTTATAATTTGGTCATTTATAAACAATAATTTGTGGTACAGAAACTTGGGGAGGTAGAGGTAGGGTTACTGCCTGAGAGAAATTCCTTAGGAGAAACTGATGAATCAGTAGGAACATTCTGGGACCAGTTCACATGTCCTAAATACTGCAGAAATATATCTAAAGAGATATTCTTTTAAACTTCACACGCACTTTAGGTACCTTTCCTCACCTGATCTATCCACAACTTGCCCACAATAATGTTGTGTACAGTTGTGGTAACTTTCTTCCAAGTGTAGTGGTGCCCAGTTGCATGGAAAATACAATGAATGGTACCTGGAAGCAGAAAGAGGTATCCAAATTAAGCCAAATGTCAGAAAAATAGCATCATGCAGCCTCAAAACAGTAATGGATTAATTTCTTTCTATTGATATTTATTACTTTTAGAAATAAAACAATAAAAATGACTTATACTTTCTTAAATGCTGGAAGTGTTGACTGAATTTTTCTCACTTGACTTTTAGCAATCTATGAATAAAACATAACTACATGATGACAAACCCTGGCAACTGATATACCTCAGCCAGGGCGCTGTGTTCTATAACACAACTGCAAAATTCACAGAAACAAGTCAAATGTGCCCCAACATGCATCGTGGAAGTAACTGCATTATGGAAGGAGCACACATTGGTAGTCTGTACTGGGACCGGGCTCTATTGTTAGTTACTAGCTGTGTGACCTTAAACAAACCACTTATCTAAGGCCCCTTAATTGTAAAAATGGAATAGTGGATAGAGCTGGGGCTTTGAAATCAGACAGAACTGGATTAAATCCTGGCTCTAGTCCTCATTAGATGTATGACCCTCTCTTATATAATGAAGAATAAAACCCTTATAATTTCCCAAGTGACAGGAGTATCTCTGTTATTTATGGTGGACCTTGACAATTTATACTAATGAGGTGACTCATGGTGGGCCCCAGAGAGCTAATGCTAATAACTTAGGATGAGAACAAGCCAGGCTCCACCATGTGATTAGAGACAGGGTTTTGAGTCACCTGATACTGGGTTAACTTCCTGACCTCCGGTGATGAAAGAGGATCTGGATATTGAATTAAATCCTGCAATCAAACCTAAATAATGAAGCCCTACTAAAATCTCTGGACACCAAAGCTCAGTGGAGTTTCCTGGTTGATGAATATATCAGTGTGCCAAGAGGGTGATGTGCTCTGATTCCATGGTGACAGGACACAAAGTTCTGTGTTCAGGACCCTCCCAGACCTCACCCTATGGGTCCCTTCGTTTGGCTGGCCCTGATTTGTACCCTGAATAATACAACGGTAATGACAACTAGAGCACTTTCCTGAGTTCTGAGTCATTCTAATGAATTATCAAACCTGAGGTAGTTGTGGGAACTCCTGAACTTACAGCCAGTTATCAGAAGTGCAGGTGGCCTAGGGCCTCCAACTTGTTGCTGGCATTTGAAGCAAGGGCAATCTTGCTGGGTACTATGCCCTTAACTTAGGGAATGTGCGGGAACTCTGGGTGGTTAGTGTCAGAATTGCATTACAGTATTGCACTATGAATGTTTCAAGTGCCTTGGTTTTATCATCTGTGAACTCAGGATAATCCGTCCTATTGTGCAGTAAATGTCTGTTTATTTGCCTAATAAAATGCTTGCAACATATAGCTGACTCCTGTTCCTATGAGTCAATCTTCAATGAATAACAAAATCAGTGGTTTCACAGGAGAGATAACTGAGGATTCAAAAAAATCAAAAATTTAAAAAGATAGTTAATAATAGTCAATTCCAGGCCAGGTGGGATGGCTCACCCCTATAATCCCAGCACTTTGGAAGGCCAAAGTGGGCAGATCACTTGACGTCAGGTGTTCAAGACCAGCCTGGCCAACATGGTGAAACCCCATCTCTACTAAAAATACAAAAAATTAGCTGGGTGTGGTGGTGTGTGCCTGTAATCCCAGCTACTCGGGAGGCTGAGGTGGGAGAATCACTTGAACCCAGGAGGCAAAGGTTGCAGTGAGCCAAGATCACATCACTGCACTCCAGCCTGGACAACAGAGTGAGTCACTGTCTCAAAAATAAAAAATAAAAATACGGGAGGCTGAGGCAGGAGAATGGCGTGAACCCAGGAGGCGGAGCTTGCAGTGAGCCGAGACCACGCCACTGCTCTCCAGCCTGGGCAACAGAGTGAGACTCCATCTCAAAAAAATAAAATAAAATAAAATAAAATAAAATAAAATAAAAGAATAAAAATTAAAAAGTCGATTCCAGTAAAAGTATAACCCTAAGTTCTCTCTGTAAGCACTAATAAAAATAACTCACCAGTTGTGGTTTAGACATGTTTCTTATACAAAAAATTAAAGTAGCCCTGCCTTGGCAGATAAGGATAACAACAATGAAGGCTATGACATTAATGATAATAACAGCAACTCCACTGAGAACACTTGCTGTGTACTAGGCGCCGTGCTATTGCCTCCTCATACATTATTTCATTTTTTTTTTTTTTTTTTTGAGACGGAGTCTCGCTCTGTCGCCCAGGCTGGAGTGCAGTGGCCGGATCTCAGCTCACTGCAACACTGCAAGCTCCGCCTCCCGGGTTTACACCATTCTCCTGCCTCAGCCTCCCGGGTAGCTGGGACTACAGGCGCCCGCCACATCGCCTGGCTAGTTTTTTGTATTTTTTTAGTAGAGACGGGGTTTCACCGTGTTAGGCAGGATGGTCTCGATCTCCTGACCTCGTGATCCACCCGTCTCGGCCTCCCAAAGTGCTGGGATTACAGGCTTGAGCCACCGCGCCCGGCCACATTATTTCATTTAATCTTCACAAACACATTCGAAATATTTGCTCCACCTAAACATATTCTAAATCTCTGGGTTTCTTTTTCTTTTTCTTTTGTTTTCCAGATGGAGTTTTGCTTTGTCACCCAGACTGGAGTGCAGTGGTGCAGTCTCAGCTCACTGCAACCTCCACCTTCCGGGTTCAAACAATCCTGCCTCAGCCTCCCGAGTGGCTGGGGTTACAGGCGCCCACCACCACACCCAGCTAATTTTTGTATTTTTAGTAGAGACAGGATTTCACCATATTGGCCAGGCTGGTCTCAAACTACTGACCTCGTGATCCGCCCACCTCGGCCTCCCAAAGAGCTGGGATTACAGGCGTGAGCCACCACACACACAATGTTTTTTTGTTTTTTTGTTTTTTTTTGAGACAGGATCTTGCTTTGTCACCCAGACTGGAATGCAACGGTGAAATCATAGTTCACTGCAACCTTGACCTCCTGGGCTCAAGCAATCCTCCCTCCTCAGTCTCCCAAGCAGCTGGGACTACAGGCATATGCCACAACGCCCAGCTAAAGTTTTTCATTTTTTGTAGAGACAGGGTCCCACTATGTTGCCTAAACTGGTCTTGAGCTTCTGGGCTCAGATGATCCTCCCACCTCAGCCTCCCAAAATACTAGGATTACAGGCACGATCCACTGCACCCGGCCTAAATCTCTTAACCAATACCTCCTCCTCTACCATCTCATTCTATGAGACCAGCATTCCCTGACACTAAAGAACTCAAGTCAACAATGGGCAAAGGAGGCTGGGTATGGCGGCTCACGCCTGTAATCCCCGCACTTTGGGAGGTGGAGGTGGGTGGATCACGAGGTCAGGAGATCGAGACCACGGTGAAACCCCGTCTCCACTAAAAGTACAAAAAATTAGCGGGACATGGTGGTGGGTGCCTGTAGTTCCAGCTACTCAGGAGGCTGAGGCAGGAGAATGGCATGAACCCAGGAGGCGGAGCTTGCAGTGAGCCGAGATGGCGCCACTGCACTCCAGCCTGGGCGACAGAGCGAGACTCCGTCTCAAAAAAAAAAAAAAAAAAGAAAATTATTTTGTAATGTATATAGAGTTCCCATTTTACAAGATTAAGAGTTTTGGAGATGGAGGGTGGTGATGGTTGCACAACATTATGTATGTAATACCACTGACCACTACACTTAAGAATTGGTAAGGTGCTAAATTTTATGTTACGTGTATTTTACAATTAAAAAATTAGAGACCAGGCACAGTGGCTCATGCCTGTAATCCAGCACTCTGGGAGGCCGAAGCAGGTGGATCACTTGAGGTGAGTAGTTCAAGACCAGCCAGGCCAACATGGTGAAATCCCGTCTCTACTAAAAATACAAGTTAGCCAGTTGTGGTGGTGCACGCCTGTAGTCCCAGCTAGTCAGAAGGCTGAGGCAGGATAATCAGTTGAACCCGGGAGCGGGAGGTTGCAGTGAACCAAGATCATACCACTGCACTCCAGTCTGGGAGACAGAGCAAGACTCTGTCTGAAAAAAATAAAGTAAGTAGGCCGGGCACGGTGGCTCAAGCCTGTAATCCCAGCACTTTGGGAGGCCGAGACGGGCGGATCACGAGGTCAGGAGATCGAGACCATCCTGGCTAACATGGTGAAACCCCGTCTCTACTAAAAAATACAAAAAACTAGCCGGGCAAAGTGGCGGGCGCCTGTAGTCCCAGCTACTCGGGAGGCTGAGGCAGGAGAATGGCCTAAACCCGGGAGGCGGAGCTTGCAGTGAGCTGAGATCCGGCCACTGCACTCCAGCCCGGGCGACAGAGCGAGACCCCGTCTCAAAAACAAAAATAAATAAATAAAAAAAATAAATAAAAAATAAAGTAAGTAATAAAAATAAAAAATATGAAATAATGGCCGGGCGCGGTGGCTCAAGCCTGTAATCCCAGCACTTTGGGAGGCCAAGACGGGCGGATCACGAGGTCAGGAGTTCGAGACCATCCTGGTGAACACGGTGAAATCCCGTCTCTACTAAAAAATACAAAAACTAGCCGGGCGAGGTGGCGGCGCCTGTAGTCCCAGCTACTCGGGAGGCTGAGGCAGGAGAATGGCATAAACCCGGGAGGCAGAGCTTGCAGTGAGCTGAGATCCAGCCACTGCACTCCAGCCTGGGCGACAGAGCAAGACTCCGTCTCAAAAAAAAAAAAAAAAAAAAAAAAAAGAAATAAAAAAACTGGAAAAAGGACAAGAAAAATAAGTCATAGAGGCCAGAAGGCAATGGGATGATATAAGCAAAATGCTGAAAGGAAAAGACTGTCAAAGCAATCATTCTTTTTTTTTTTTTTTTGTAGAGATGGGGGTCTCCCTATGTTGCCCAGGCTGCTATCAGACTCTTGGGCCCAAGTGATCCTCCTGCCTTGACCTCCCAAAGTGTTGGGATTACAGGCGTGAGCCACTGCATCCGGGCCAAGAGTCTTAATTAAATCTATCTTTTTGGTCGGGCATGGTGGTGCCTCATGCCAGTAATTCCAGCATTTTGGGGGGCCAAGGCAGGTGGATCACTTGAGATCAGAAGTTCGAGACCAGCCTGGCCAACATGGTGGAACCCAGTTTCTACCAAAAATACAAAAATTAGCTGGGTATGGTGGTGGACAGCTGTAATCCCAGCTACTTGGGAGGCTGAGGCAGGAGAATCGCCTGAGCCTGGGAGGCGGAGGTTGCAACAAGCAGAGATTGCACCACCGCACTCCAGCCTGGGCAACACAGCGAGCCTTTGTCTCAAAAAAAAAAAAAAAAAAAAAAAAGAAAAAAAAATCCATAAATAAAAATAAATGCACCTTTTTAAACTTCAAGCATTATCAGCTAATTTCTATATCCTAGAACTTGATGAAGAAATTCTTATTTGCACTGGGCATGGTAGCTCACGGCTGTAATCCCAGCACTTTGGGAGGCCGAGGTGGGTAGATCATGAGGTCAGGAGTTTGAGACCAGCCTGGCCAAAATGGTGAAAACCCATCTCTACCAAAAATACAAAAATTAGCCAGGCACGGTGGTGGGCACCTGTAATCTCAGCTACTCAGGAGGCTGAGGCAGGAGAATCGCTTGAACCCAGTGAAGTTGCAGTGAGCCAAGACTGCGCCATTGCACTCTAGCCTGGGTGACACAGTAAGACTCAGTCTCAAAAAAAAAAAAAAGAAATTCATATTTGCCCCTTACAATAGCCTTATTTGGAAACTTCAGTTATGTTTTCTAGAAGCATTCTTTTTTCCAAATGTCAAGGGTTCTAATCTTTTTAGCCTATTTTATAGGGAAACTCAAACTCATTGCCACTACCTCCAAGTATCTTTAGGCACTTTCATTGGTCTGTATTCGATTTTCTTCAGTCCTGGCTGACTTTTTCACAGTGGAGTTAACAGAACCATAATTTTGTACAAAGTTGTCCTGCTACCAAATAACCTTAAAACTGTCTTATCTTGTCAGACCTCCGTGAGAATACTGGGCTGATGTCTTCAGTGTCCTTTTTGCACTGTAATTGTAACTGACGGCTTGTAGTCTCTCCTTTTCAGTACACCCTAGTGATAAAGACAGTGGTCCCTGAAGCCAGATTGCCTCAACTCAGATCCCATACTAGCTGATTAAGCTGACCCTGACAACCTAAGCTATCTATACCTAGTTTTCTTTGTTTAAAAAATGGCAATAAAGGTGTCTATCTCATGGAATTATTGTTGGGCCTGAATGAATTAATACATGAAAAGCACTACTATCAATGGCTGACCCATAATGAACACTCAACAAATGCTACTTCAATTATTAACATAAAAGTTTGAACTACTTTTCCCGAGATGCATTACTTTATGCTGAACACACCAGAGCAGTGTATTAAACTGCCAGTCATCCATCTGTTCACTCACTCACAACCTTGTCCATAAATTTTTCTTTAGTTATATCTACTGGTTTAACAATAATTTTCTCTCTGAGAACTGAGTGCCATGGCAAATGTAAAAATTTCACTGCATGATTCGCCTTCCAAGCCACTGAGCCTAAAAGTGTTAAATACAGCCATCCCCAGGGCAGGTATCTAGAAATTCCATTCTTTAGATTTCTATATTCAGCTTCCTATCACAAAGTCAATCCTTTCTTCAATCTCCCCATGAAGACCGGGATTTTTGTTTTGTTCACTTACACTTTCCAAACACTGAGAACCATGCCCGCCCCATGGCAGGTACTCAGTTAAGCAGCTGATATGCGGAGGAATTTAACAGGATCCTGGTGATCCAAATCTTAAATAACCATAGGAATGCAAATACTATCAAATTGTTTTCTTTTTAATTAATTGTTTTCCTATTTAATTAATTAATTTATTTATTTATTATTTATTTTTTTTTTTTGAGGCGGAGTCTCGCTCTGTCGCCCGGACTGGAGTGCAGTGGCCGGATCTCAGCTCACTGCAAGCTCCGTCTCCCAGGTTTACGCCATTCTCCTGCCTCAGCCTCCCGAGTAGCTGGGACTACAGGCGCCCGCCACCTCGCCCGGCTAGTTTTTTTTTTTTTTGTATTTTTAGTAGAGACGGGGTTTCACCGTGTTAGCCAGGATGGTCTCAATCTCCTGACCTCGTGATCCGCCCGTCTCGGCCTCCCAAAGTGCTGGGATTACAGGCTTGAGCCACCGCGCCCGGCCATTAATTTATTTTTAAAATGAAATTTCTCTAGGATAAATGTTTTAACGTTAAAAAATTAGATCCTTAACAAATTACTAAAACTTAGAAAAAAAATTAGATCCACCATCTATACCATGTTCATATATTCATTCCTCAAAGAAATCTAGATTAGTCAAATTATAGAGAAAATGTACAATATTTCATTAGTTAAGTTTATTGTTATCTTTTAGATGAATCCTCTTCCCTTGGTATTTGTGAGGGATTGGTTACAGAACATCCTGCAGATACCACAATTTGGTCAAGTCACTCATATAAAATGGTGCAGAGTATCTGCACGTAACCTACACATATCCTCTCCCTCGTATACTCAGATTACTTGTAATACATAATACAATATAAATGCTACACAAATAGGTTTTTTTTGGTCTTTTTTTGTATCATTATTTTTTATTATTTCTTTCCCACCAGTATTTTTTCTTTTTTCTTTTTTTTTTTTTGAGACGGAGTCTCGCTCTGTCACCCAGGCTGCAGTGCAGTGGCCAGATCTCAGCTCACTGCAAGCTCCGCCTCCCGGGTTTATGCCATTCTCCTGCCTCAGCCTCCTGAGTAGCTGGGACTACAGGGGCCCACCACCTAACCTGGCTACTTTTTTGTAGTTTTTAGTAGAGATGGGGTTTCACCGTGTTAGCCAGGATGGTCTTCATCTCCTGACCTTGTGATCCGCCCGTCTTGGCCTCCCAAAGTGCTGGGATTACAGGCTTTTTTTTTTTTCCCCCTGAGAGGGAGTTCTGCTCTTGTCACCCAGGCTAGAGTGAAACGGCACAATCTCAGCTTACTGCAACCTCCGCCTCCTGGGTTCAAGCAATTCTCCTGCCTCAGCCTCTCGAGTAGCTGAGATTACAGGCACCCGACACCACACCTGGCTAATTTTTGTATTTTTAGTAGAGACGGGGTTTCACCATGTTGGCCAGACTGGCCTTGAACTCCTAACCTCAGGTGATCCGCCTGCCTTGGCCTCCCAAAGTGCTGGGATTACAGGCATGAGCCACCACGCCTGGCCCCCAGTACTCTCAGTATCCATGAATGCAGAATACCCAAGTACGGACAGCTGACTGTACCTAACCATCCATGGAATGAAATATAATTCATCCCTTTAGAGATCCTCAAGGGGCCTCTGAAACTCTTCTCTATGGCAAAACGTCACACTGCAATATGGCCACTGACACCCTAATTCTGCAAATAAGATGGTAACATCCCAGGCATTTACTACTCTTAAGCTAATACTTCTGAAATTGTTAGCTGCAAAGACAATTAAGCATGTAGAAGCTTTTTAAAGCTCCTCGGTAAAGATCAAGACTGATGTATCACTTAGTCTCCTTTTCATTTAGGGATCTTCTGCATATTAATCATGAAATTAGAAGGAACACTGCAATTTCTTTTCTCCGTTTACATATGTTACAAAACATTTATGAATTTTTTTCTGGCTAATTTCTAGTTTGCACTATGTTTGCTGCATTTGTGTTTCTGAGCAAAGGTGAATTCATTAAAGAAGCAGTCTATATTGCAATACTTAAGAATTGTAGCTATGCTTCGTGAAAGACTAGAACCTGGAAATGGAAAGCCACCAGCAGCTCAGGGAGTCATGGTCAGCTCTGTCTCTTGGGAGCTACTTGGTTTCTCTAATTGCTTTATGCTTTGATCTCTTTCTGTAGAGCAGCTTTTACTCTTCAGTACACACTTGGCCAAACACGGTTTAAGAAAGCATTGAGAAGTTCAAGAAAGCATTGAGAAGCTCTACTACACTTTTTTAATAATTGGATTTCTTCTAAGGTATAGGATCTCTAACATTGTATATTAGGATTCCATTCCCAGGACTGATTCTGACACAAAATTAACTTGTAATCCAATAAGAGTTTTTGTTTTTTGGGGTTTTTTTTCTTTCTCTCTTTGTTTTTGAGATAGAGTTTCACTCTGTAGCCCAGACTGGAGTGCAACAGCGCAATCTCGGCTCACTGCAACCTCTGCCTCCGGGTTTAAGCAATTCTTGTGCCTCAGCCTCCGAGTAGCTGAGACAACAGGCGTGTACCACCACAGCTAATTTTTTTGTATTCTTAGTAAAGAGGGGGTTTCACCATGTTGCCCAGGCTGGTCCAGAGCTCAGACAATCTGCCGGCCTTGGCCACCCAAAGTGCTAGGATTACAGGTGTGAGCCACTGTGCCCAGCCCCAAGTAAGATCTTTTTAAAATAAAGTTTCACTGACTTAGAATTCAGCCATTACAAAATTGATACCTAACCCATCAGGTAGAGGAAGAGAAAAGGGAGGAAGGAGAGGGAAAAGTGGAGGGATTAAGCTGAGAAACCTAACCTTGCAATCATGAGTTCTGATTTACAGAGAGAACCTGATTGCTAGAGAAAGGAGAAAAACACCACCAGTTAAGAGACAGAATTTTTTAAAAAAATGCATGCTAGATTTTGTGTTCTAAATAGTGCTTAGGTGAGATGCATTAAATATAGCTAAGAGGATAAAGAATTTAGGACTAGATGGGTCCTTAAAGAGTTTCTAGCCTCCACACTCATTTGATAGCTGAAAAGTTAAATACCTGCCCAAAGCCAGTCAGTGAGGGTCAGTGCCTGAATCAGACCTCCTGTCTCCTGACTCTTGAGCCAGTGTCCTCCTCCATCGTGCCAGAAAACCTTTCATTCCAGGAGCATTAATTCTGACAAAGATGGGAACCTTACCGAGGGGCATAATGGAGAGGTATTTGCCTCGAAACTTGCTGGTGATTTTGATTTCCTGACGCAATGTCCAGCCATTTTTGGACTCAGCATGGTGCGCAGCAGCAGGGGGATGATGACTCACCTTGAAGAAATCAGGTTCAAATTAAGAAGGCAGAAAGGAGAAGAAAAAGATACTGCCTATAAATTGGTGAGAAACACCCAAAATTCACACTTGATGTTTTTACACCCACAACAGTAGGTGAATCCCAGAACCTCCAGTGTCTCCAATGCTGAAGTTCTGAAGAAAAAGAACAAAAGCTGGGATGACAGGGACTAGAATTTCTGCAAACATTAAGACCCAGGGGATTAACCAAAAAATTATCTCTTTCTTCAGAAAGGAAATGCGTTATGGTCCTGAGGCTCCTTTACCTGCTCACAGAGTGATCGGTACCCATTCTCCTCTAATCGGTCCAGCTCAAAGGTCTCTCCAAGCAGTGGGTTGAATGGCTTACTGGTGCGGAAGACAGTAGTGGAGTAGGAGGACACGGTGAAAGCTGCAACATAACAGAGCTGTTCTAGAGAATTCTCACATTTTGCAGCTCGGTCTAACAGCTCATGGTATTCCAGATCTTCGGTAAGGCGCTGAAGCATGGACAAGGGCTCATTAAAGTTTACCTGTAAGGAAAAGAACAGTTAAAAAAACTCTGCCTACCCATCTATACGAGACAGTTTTATTTTGCAGTTGAGGAAATAAATCACTGGGGAAAGAGGGCTTTGCTCAGTAGAGCAGCTCTAATATTTAATCCGCAAACAACCCATTCTCCTTGTCAACTGTTCATGTCTGTGAGTGGCAGAAATCACTGTTTTCATTTCACTAACTGTAAGCTCTTTGAGATGGGAACCATGCCTCTTCTGTTGAGCACTACATATCCAAGCTCCATCAGTGCCTGGCCCACAGAAGACCATCATCAAATAAGTGTTGGGTAAGTTTTTTTTGTTTTTGTTTTTTTTGAGACAGAGTCTCATTTTGTTGCCCAGGCTGGAGTGCAGTGGTGCGATCTCCACTCGCTACAAGCTCCGCCTCCCGGGTTCACGTCATTCTCTTGCCTCCGCCTTGCGAGTAGCCGGGACTACAGGCGCCCGCCACCTCGCCCGGTTAATTTTTGTATTTTCAGTAGAGCGGGGTTTCACCATGTTAGCCAGGGTGGCCTTGATCTCCCGACCTCGTGATCCGCCCGTCTCGGCCTCCCAAAGTGCTGGGATTACAGGCATGAGCCACCGCGCCCGGCCTGGATAAGTTTTTAAAAAAAGAAATGTAATGTATTTTAGCACAAGTATACCCAGAGAGGAAGTCAGGTATTTAAAATTCTTGGAGAATGAAAGAAACAGTAGTAAATTATAAGTACAGCTGTATCCTGACTAGTTATAAAAGTTAGCTTCCATCCTGGACAAAACAATTGCTAAGACTCAGTTCAGTTCTGCATCAGGCCAGGATTCTGACTTCTCCTCTGAGGCTGGATAATTGTGTTTCTGGGAGTGAAATGCTCATGATGGGGGTTGAAAGGGGGCTGTGCATGCTCTTACTTTTCTAATTTTGAAGCCAGCTTAAGGCAACCAAGTACTGGATAAAGCAAGCATGTGTGTGTATATGTCTATGAAGCAGGGGTTGGGGGCTTCTGTTGCGGGAGATGTTCATTCATTCATTTATTCACTTACTCATTCCACAAATGTTTATTGAGTACCCATGTGTGCCAGACCCTATGCTACCCACTGGGTACAGAGAAGTGAACAAGAGAAGCTGACTTTTTTGGGGAGTGGAGGGGTAGGGAGTGAGAAACATTGTTAATGCTCCCCACCCATCTACTCCCCAAAAAACTCAGCTTCTAAATTAACTCCTTGAAATTTTAAAGGATTTTACTATGTAAAAATTCACTATAAAACAAGTCGGGTTCCCAAGTTAGTCCATAAAGCTTATTTAATTAACAACATAGATGAACAAGTCTAAATATTATTAGCCTGAGTTCTAAGTCTAGAGAAGAAAAAAGAAAAAAATTCCCTTTTTAGTGAACGGTTCTGGCCTTAAGCAACACTTTAGTTAAACAAACAGAAAAAACACAACACTTTTCTTTCTGATGTTCCACCTCTTTCAGCATTTTTGTTCACCCTCCTACTCACCAACCTCTGAGCTACATATTACCCTAATACTTGCTATCCCCCCTCAATTGTGAAATTAATATCATATAATTTTTAACTATAAAAAACTTTGAAAACAAAGTATCAAGGAAAAAATTTTCTTGAAATGAGATCACCACCATTAACATTTTCAGTTTGTTTCTATACATTCATACACTTTTAAAAGTAATAAACTTGGCCACGCGTGGTGGCTCATGCTTACAATCCTAGCACTTTGGGAGGCTGAGGCGAGTGGATTGCTTGAGCTCAGCAGTTTGAGACCAGCCTGGGAAACATGGCAAAACCCCATCTCTATAAAAAATACAAAAATTAGCAAGGTGTGGTGGTGTGCACCTGTAGACCCAGTTAATTGGGAGGCTGAGGTGGGATGATGGCTTGAGCCCAGGAGGCAGAGGTTGCAGTGAGTCAAGACCATGCCGCTGCACTCCAGCCTGCGTAACAGAGTGAGACCCTGTCTCAAAAAAATAATAAAATAATAAATAAATTAAATTAAATTAAATTCATAAACTACAGCCTGCTTTTTCTCTGAGAAATATCCCACATGTTTCTCTGTGAACATTTTCCAGTGAACACAGAGCCACAGGACCAACAACACTCATCCTTTGAGAAATAGGACCTACCAAAACAGTGTGCCATACTCCTGAGCCCTCTTCCCCACACTGACAGACAAGCAGTATGAGGACACGAACACACACTGAGGGGTGGTGGGTTGAGAAAGCCCTAATCCTCAATTCTTTTTAAAGAGGGCATTTATTAACTACACCCAACAAAATCTCTCAGTGGCAGAATTTCAGGCAACATAAAGTAACATTTCCATACATTTTGAGGAAAACTGGGGACAGGCAGTGTACTCCACTGGTGGTACTAGACATACCAGCAGTGCATGGGACTAGAATCAGCACATTTTTATCACTGCTTTTCACACACACACAGCCTTGCCCATCAACAACCAGTTTCTCCAAAAGTGCCAAGCTTCTTATAATAGTCATTTTATTACTCAAAAGCCAAGCAGGGAAACAAATGAGTCTGAGTATTTAAAGGGGAAGGAAGGATTTACACAGTTGATGAAAAATTGGGCAGCTAAAAAAAAGACAACCCAGAGATTAGCAGCAGCAGGAAGCTATAACCATTGGTAGGGTGGAGAGATGGGGAGAAGTAGCAGTATTACTACAGCTCAGAGGTGGAGGTCCAAGAGAGGAGGATCAGGAGAATGTAAAACATCAAGGCAGGGGAGGCCTGTCCAGTGAAAGCCAGAGCACCACTCAAGAGGGCATAGAGGGAGAGACTTCCCATAGCCATAACCTCCTACTGGTATCTTGCATTAGTGAAGCCCAGCCAGAATCCAGTAGCCACGAAAGCCTGAAAAAACACTTCCTAGAAGGATCAGTTTTCCCGTGTCACAGCCCAGAGTAGGGGAAGGGTGAAGACTTGATCTGTGGGCAAAACAGGTACAGGATTATACATTCCTAAAGGCAGTATCAACAAGGAACTAATGGTAAAGGAGGAGAGAGAAGTCACCTACACCCAGAAGCTATTTCTTTTTTTTTTTTTTTTTTTTGAGAGAGAGTCTCACTCTGTTGCCCAGGCTGGAGTGCAGTGGCACGATCTCGGCTCACTGCAACCTCCGTCTCCCAGATTCAAACAATTCTCCTGCCTCAGCCTCCCGAGTAGCTAAGATTACAGGCGTGCGCCAGCATGCCCGGCTAATTTTTATATTTTTGGTAGAGATGGGGTTTCACCATGACGGCCAGGTTGGTCTCGAACTCCTGACCTCAAGTGATCTGCCTGCCTCAGCCTCTCAAAGTGCTGGGAATACAGGTGTGGGCCACCACGCATGGCACCAGAAGCTTTTTTTCTCTTTTTTTTCTTTTCTGAGACAGAGTCTCACTCTGTTGCCCAGGCTGGAGTGCAGTGGTGCAATCCCAGCTCACTGCAAGCTCCGCCTCCCGGGTTCACACCATTCTCCTGCCTCAGCCTCCCGAACAGCTGGGACTACAGGTGCCTGCCACCACGTCCAGCTAATTTTTGTATTTTTTAGTAGAGATGGGGTTTCACCATGTTAGCCAGGATGGTCTTGATCTCCTGACCTCGTGATCTACCTGCCTTGGCCTCCCAAAGTGCTGGGATTACAGGCATAAGCCACTGTGCCCGGCCAGCACCAGAGGCTGTTTCTAAGCAGGAACTACATTTCTGAGACTGCAATGACACGCCTTTCCAGTCCACTTTCCCACTACTCCTTTCAAGGCACCTAATACTCCAGGTAAGTGGGGTTTCTTTTCAAGCCCCCAATAAACTAATTATTATTTTAGGTTTATCCTAAGGCTACTCATGGCCTTTTCTTATCTGAAGGTCAACCTTTTTTGAGACAGTGTCTCGCTCTCACCCAGGCTGGAATGCAGTGGTGAGATCATGGCTCACTGTAGCCTCAACCTCCCGGGCTCAAGTGATCCTCCCACCTCAGCCTCCCAAGTAGTTGCGACTACAGGCACACATAACCATGCCTGGCTAACTTATTATTATTATATATATATATTTTTTGAGACAAAGTCTCGCTTGTCATCAAGGCTGGAATGTAGTGGCACCATCTCGACTCACTGCAACCTCTACCTCCAGAGTTCAAGCCATTCTCATGCCTCAGCATCCCGAGTAGCTGGGACTACAGGCACACACCACCATGCCCCACTAATTTTTTGTATTTTAGTAGAGACAGGGTTTCATCATGTTGCCTAGGCTGGTCTCGAACTCCTGAGCTCAGGCAATCCACCCACCTTGGCCTCCCAAAGTGCTAGGATTACAGGCATGAGCCACTATGTCCAGCCAAATTTTTTATTATTTGCAGAGACAGGGTCTCCCCATGTTGCCCAGACTGGTCTTGAAGTCTTGGGCTCAAGCAGTCCTCCTTAGTCTCCCAAGTGTTAGCATGCACCCAGCCCAAC
Organism: Trachypithecus francoisi; assembly: GCF_009764315.1. Lineage (NCBI taxonomy): Eukaryota > Metazoa > Chordata > Mammalia > Primates > Cercopithecidae > Trachypithecus > Trachypithecus francoisi. The sequence continues at coordinate 14,071,841 of NW_022681473.1, read as the reverse complement.
ACTTTCCTAACAAAAATTCTACATATTTATACATAAACCTATTTGTTTTCCAAGACCCAGTTAATTAATTACTTCGACATTTGCTGAATGATTTACACATGCCAGGCACAGGGCTAAGCATCAAGGATATAAAGACTATCAAGATGTAGCCCCTGATCATGAGGAACGCAGTCTACGAAGAGGCAGAAACTACACATTGGTCCATAGCTTCAAGAGGGTAGGGAGAATGCTTTTGTATTTTTGTATGCTAAGTAGCTGGCTATGGACAAAATCTGTAGCCACTTGCCCATCCCCACTATCCATTCTTCCCTTCTTCTACAACTGGTAGAACCCTTAATTTTTCACAAGGCCATGTCATCTAGAACAGAAGTCTTCATTTCTAGCCTTCTCTCCAGCTAGCTCTGGCCATATAGCTAAGTTTTAGCCACACAGATTTAAGTGATAGTGATTTATGCAACTTCCAGGAAGCATCTTCTTGGTTTTTTGAGACAGAGTCTAGCTCTGTCACCCAGGCTGGAGTACAGTGGTGTGATCTCAGCTCACGGCAACCTCTGCCTCCTGGGTACAAGCGATTCTCCTGCGTCACCCTCCCGAGTATCTGCACCACCACGCACGTTTAATTTTTGTATTTTTAGTAGAGACAGAGTTTCACCATTTTGCCCAGGCTGGTCTTTAACTCCTGACCTCAAGTGATGCACCTGCCTCGGCCTCTCAAAGTGCTGGGATTACACGCATTAGCCACTGCACCCAGCCAGGAAGCACCCTTAAGAGGTATAGCCTTTCCTCTTTTTCCGTTTTCCGGCTGGCTGGAATGAGGCTCTGATGACTCAAGCTGGAGCAGCCACTTGGGCCTGCAGACTGAGGCCAAAGGCAGCAGAGCCCCAGGATAGAAAGAAGCCTGGCCCTGACACCACAGAGTATGGCACTAGCCCTGGACCACCTACTTCTGGGCTTGAACACAATAATGAATTAAGCCAACATTTGTTTAAGGCAGAGGGTTGACAGCTTTTTCTGTAAAGGGCTGGATAGTAAATATTTAGGCTTTGAGGGCCATATGGTCTCTGCCACAATCACTTAACACTGCTGTTGTAGGATGAAAGCAGCTGCAGATGATATGTAAATGAAAGAGTATCACCCTGCTCCTATAAAACATCATGGACGTTAACATCTGAATTTCAACTAATTTTCACATCACAAACTATTTTTTTTTTTTTTTTTTTTTTTTTTTTTTGAGACGGAGTCTCGCGCTGTCACCCAGGCTGGAGTGCTGTGGCCGGATCTCGGCTCACTGCAAGCTCCGCCTCCCGGGTTCACGCCATTCTCCTGCCTCAGCCTCCCGAGTAGCTGGGACTACAGGTGCCGCCACCTCGCCCGGCTAGTTTTTTTTGTAGTTTTTAGTAGAGACGGGGTTTCACCGTGTTAGTCAGGATGGTCTCGATCTCCTGACCTCGTGATCCGCCCGTCTCGGCCTCCCAAAGTGCTAGGATTACAGGCTTGAGCCACCGCGCCCGGCCCACATCACAAACTATTATGCTGTTTGTTGAGCCCTGGCTTAAACTGATACATTTTGATTTTTTTTTGCCTCCCCAACCCCACAGTTGGCCTCAATAATTTGTTTCTTTAATAAATCGAACCTCTATCTTCTATACCTAACTGAAAACTAGGGCAACATCAGGCAAACAGTAGGCACCCAGAAAATGCTTGTGAAATGAACATGCAGTGATACACACTGTTTACACCATCAACAGTGGAACTTGTTGGAACACAAAGGAGAGACATTTCATCCTGATAGGAAGCACTGGAGGAGGTTTGCTGAAAAAGACACACTATAGCTGCATCCTGAAGAAATGGGTATTAGCCACAGCAGAAAAGAGGTGGCAAGTGTTGATAGGGAACTGACGGGAGTCCATGCAGAAAGAGCAGTATGTACAAATGCCCTGAGGGAAAGGACAGGATGTCTGAAGGTAATCCTAATGACTAGAACTCAGGATATGTGGGGTGGAGCCTTGCCCATGGGGAGGAGTTACCAAGCCCCCTAAGGTATCTGGACTATGCTGAAAGCAATGAAGATCCAGTAAAGGATTTTAAGCTGAGGACTGATATTTGCCATTTTTCAAAAATCACTTTCACAACACTGTAGACAGATTGGAGGAAGACATGACAGGGGACAGGGAGGTCAGCCCAAATACCATCTTTGCCATGGGGAGGGTCCTCATCTTTCTGGTTTGAATGAACGATTTTTGCTTCTGTGTTCCCTAAGCCTTTGTTTGTGTTGTACTTTCCATAATACTATCACAGAAAATAATGTTTTCTACCTGTTTTCATGTCTGTCTCTTTTAAACTACATGCTTCTTGAAAACAAAAACTACGATGTATTTATCTTTGCATGCATGTCCCCAGTGCATCTAGCATAGGAATTTGCTCAAAAATAACTGTTACTGAAAATACACATCTGATTCTAGGTGATCTGGGAACATATCAGATCCAGAGCCAAAATTAAAGTAGCTGAATTTAAGGAAGAGTTTATGACTGTACAGGTAAAAAAGACCATGCCACAAACTGCCGCACAAGTGGGTGGGGCTGTCATATCAGCACTCTTCCCACCGAGGCTTGAGAGGAACTCCTGGCAGCAGCTCCAGTGTGCAAGAACCTTACCGGCATGGGGATCTTAGAGAGTTCTTTTCCAATGCAGTTCTTCATGATGCTCCATAAATTGAGGCTATAGTTTGGCTTGTATGGTATTCTGGTTCTTTTTTCCTTTTTGGTCTCCTCCAGCTGATGCTTGTACTGAGAGAAAAAACAAAGCCATTCAACCACCCACAAAGAACAGAAAACCTGGTATTTATAACCTTCCCTTCCCCCGTGCTAAAAAAAGAAAAAAAAAATCAGTTTCTCTTAGCATGTCACAAAAAAAAAAAAAAAAATCCTTGGGAATCACAACCCACGTCCCTCACCTCTGACAACTCCCATATAAGAGTTACCTGTTCATCAAGGCTGATGTCACTGCTGGCTCCACTGATATTGCTGCCAGTACGTCTGTACAGATGGGAAACACAGGAGGATGAGAACAAAAACCAAAACTAGAGTTTGGTCCTGGACATTTCTTTACAAAGCAGAATGCCAAGTATACTGTATAAACTTATTGATGGGTGATCAAATGATGACATTTAGAATAGGAATAAATTTAAATATCTCTGGAGAATTTGTTTATGTAAAAAAGCTGACACTTTTTCACTTAAAAAGGGCCCATTCTGGCCAGGCGCGGTGGCTCAAGCCTGTAATCCCAGCACTTTGGGAGGCCGAGACGGGTGGATCACGAGGTCAGGAGATCAAGACCATACTGGCTAACACGGTGAAACCCCGTCTCTACTAAAAATACAAAAAAAACTAGCCGGGCGTGGTGGCAGCGCCTGTAGTCCCAGCTACTCAGGAGGCTGAGGCAGGAGAATGGCGTGAACCCGGGAGGTGGAGCTTGCAGTGAGCTGAGATCCGGCCACTGCACTCCAGCCCGGGCGACAGAGCGAGACTCCGTCTCAAAAAAAAAAAAAAAAAAAAAAGGGCCCATTCTACAAACAGATCTTGAGACAACAAAGAAAAAAAAAAAAAAAGGAAAAGAGCCCAAATTGAATATTGACAATTATAATACTCTCACTGAAATGTTTTTAACCTTTAGATGGCCAAATATGTTTATTTTCTTCAACAATCAAGGATCACTTACTTGTGGCCCAAATTTTCAGGCATGGTGATGATCTCAGGTGCATCAAAAAATTCATTCTCATCATCTTCATCACTCATGTCCCCTTTGCCAGAGCAGCACTGATCTACAAGAAGAAAAGCTCCATTTGTTAACTTTGGTTATCTTTACCAAATGTCTGACAGAGCAAGTTCTTTTAAACACTAACCACAAACACAGCAAAAAATGGTAGAAAGCAGTGGAAAATCCAGAATAAATCAATGGGTTCCAATTCCATTTCACACGAGTCAGTGACTGTGGAGAGTTTGGAGTTCTATCAACTGCAGAAAACCATCTGGCTCACCTTAGACCAGGCTACCTGAGAGCTAAGCGTCTTACCTTTACCAGAACCCACACTGCCAGGAGTGTTTGCCGGCAGCACCGTGGCTCCTCGGAAGGCCCTCTCCAGGTGATTATGCTGCTTCGCCAGCTGCTCAAGGGTCTCTTCCAGTCGGATACGCTGGTCTCTTTCGTACTGTAGTGACTTTTGCCATTTTTTACTATGGGTCTGGGCTAACATGAGGAAATCTCTGCAGGCCTGTATGGAGAAAGCGTTAACTGCGTCACCTCAACTAGTCAGAGTTTCCCCGCAAGCTTCTGCAAGCCCATTGAGTAACCTTATTCCGTGAACTTTGACAAATTACAATGAAAGACTTTCCCTTTTATGCCAAGGTATCAGGGACAGCTAGCTCCATGCTGAATTCAAGGTCAAACCCAGAAATAAAGTAAATATGGTTATCACAGTTCTTTTATACTTTCCTGGTCATAAGAACCAAACAAACGCCACGTGGGCAGTAAACCTAGACAAAGTATTTGTGGCAACACCAGAAAGAGCAGGTATGTGAACTGCACCAAAAGTAGAGAACTGCTGACTGAAAGAAGGATGAGAGCACACACAGGATAACTACTTTCAACAAATTCTTGACTAAACTCAAGTAACTGAAAGCTAAGGAATTCAGACACCAAGAACAGAGAATCTACACTGAGGTAGTCTAGTATAGGGAAACTCATTTTGTTTTTATTTTGGTCACCAAGAGAAACAACTGACCTTAAAAATTAGGAGCCTTCCAGTGTGCAGGAAGAAGGATTAAAAAGAAAAATATTAGAAGCCTACTTGAAAAATCAAAGAAGGCATTTAGAGAAAAAACCCACAAATATGATTATACCAAGTCCCTCCACTGGCTCCCCACTAACATGAGGATCAAATACTAACTACTGGTTATGAACATAAAGGGACCTTCACAATACTGCCTTGTATTCTCCTCGCCAGGCAGGTGTACTTAGCACTGCACCCTACAATGCAGCCGCAGTGAATTGCTCACCATTTCGTGGACACAGATTTCAGGGCACAGGCTGGAGTGGAACGCAGATCACAGCTCACTGCAGCCTCAACCTCGCCAGGCTCAGGTGATCCTCCTACCTCAGCCCCGCCAAGCAGCTGGGACTACAGGTATATACTACCATGGCCGGCTAATTTTTGTATTTTGTAGAGATGGGATTTTGCCATGCTACCCAAACTGGTATCGAACCTATGGACTCAAGCGATCTACCCATCTCGGCCTCCCAAAGTGTTGGGATTACAGGCATAAGCCACCGTGCCCGGCCGTGGACACAGATTTCTTTCAGGCCTGCCTACTTCAGCATATGCTATTCACTCTACCTAGAACGTCCATCCCTATCCCCTGTTTCTAAGAAAGGGGAAATATTTCTTTAAGATCTATGGCAAATGCTACTTTGTGACATCTCCCCACCAGTCTCATAAGCAGCCAGTCTCTCCTCTACATTTCCATTGCATTTTGCACAAACTTCTATTTTACACATGCACGGCAGTATCGTGACTGGTTTTCTATCTCTCCAGATGGATCATATGCAATTTAAAGACACATTTTTGAGCTTATTCATATACAGATCTCCAGCTCCTAATTTAGTTGCTCTGTACATAACAGGGACCTGATAAAGTTTGCTTAATAAATAAACAAAGGAACGAGGCAAGCAACGTAAGCTTAAAAGTCTATCCTCTGTTATAGAGAAGCTAAAAGGTAAACAGGATATTTACTCCCATGGTTTCAACCATTGTCTATAGGTTAATGGTTACTAAATCAGTAATTCTAGCCCAGCACTCACTGAGATTCAGAATAGAATATCCAACCCCCTATTCAATGGCTCAAAGTAACTTCAAAATTAATGCGTCCCAAAGTGAACTCATTACCTTCTGTTTTTTTTTGTTTTGTTTTGTTTTTTTAGACATGTTCTTGTTCTGTCATCCAGGCTGGAGTGCAGTGGCACAATCATGGCTCACTGCAGCCTCAACCTCCCAAGTTCAAGTGATCCTCCTACCTGAGCCTCCCAAGTAGTTGGGACTACAGGCATGAGTCACAATGCCCAGCTAATTTTTGTAGTTTCTATAGAGATGGGATTCTGCCATGTTGCTCACGCTAGTCTTTCAACTCCCAGGCTCAAGGGATCCACACCTGGGACTACAGGTGTGAGGCACCATGCCCAGCTTCATCAGTTTCCTATGTTATCTCTGCTTTTCCCTTTGATGTTCCCCAACCCAACTTTCAGGGCCCTCCCAGTTGTCCAAGTCAGAAAATAAAGGAGCATTCTTCTCTTACTTTTGTTTCCTTCCTCACAGCCAGTAATCAAGTCCTACTGATTCTTCTTTAATATTCAAAAAATCTGTACACGTCTTTCCATCCTCCATACTCAGAAACAGTACAGAGTGCATACTCTGGAGTTGGACTGGTGGGGCTCAAATCACAGATCCTTCCCACTATCTAGCTGTACAAACATGGGTAAGTTATTTAACCTCTCTGTGCCTCATCTTCCTTTTCCATAAACAAATAATAACAATAGAGTACCTCATAGAGTTGTTGTTTTACATGTAAGCACTTATAACCATATTAGGCTCACAATAAACATTCAATAAGGTGTTAGTTATTATCATCATAAGCTGGGCATGGTAGCGCACGTATGTAAAACACTTTGGAAGGCCAAGACAAAAGGAGTACCTGAGGCCAGGAGTTTGAGACCAGCCTGGACAACATGCAAGATCCCATCTCTGTAAAAAAATTCAAAAAAGATACAAAAATTTTAAAAAGAGGCTGGGTAGAGTGGCTCACACCTTTAATCTCAGCACTTTGGGAGGCTGAGGCAGGCAGATGAACCAAGGTTAGGTGTTTGAGACCAGCCTGCCAACATAGTGATACCTCATCTCTACTAAAAATACAAAAATTAGCCAGGCATGGTGATGTGTGCCTGTCCCAGCTACCTGGGAGGATGAGGCAGAAGAACTGCTCGAATCTGGGAGGTGGAGGTTACAGTGAACCAAGATCGTGCACTGCACTCCAGCCTGGGTGACAAAGTGAGACTCTGTCTCAAAAAAAAAAAAAAAAAGTTGAGTGTAGCGGCTCTGCCTATAATCCCAGCTACTCAGGAGGCTAAGGAGTGAGACTCACTTGAGCCTGAGTGCTTAAGGCTGCAGTGAGCTCTGATGGTGCCACTGCACTCCAGCCTGGGTGAGAGAGTAATACTCTGTCTCTAAAAAAAAAAAAAGAAAAAAAAAGACAAAGGCCAAGCACGGTGGCTCATGCCTGTAATCCCAGCACTTTGGGAGGCCTAGGCAGGTGGATCATGAGGTCAGGAGTTCAAGACCAGCCTGGCCAAGATGGTGAAACCCCATCTCTACTAAAAATACAAAAAATTAGCTGGGTGTGGTGGTGTGAGCCTGTAGCCCCAGCTACTTGAGAGGCTGAGGCAGGAGAACTGCTTGAACCCGGGAGGTGGAGGTTACAGTGAGCTGAGATCACACCATTACACTCCAGCCTGGGTGACAAAGCGAGACTCCATCTCAAAAAAAAGAAAAAAGTTATGACTGCATCAAAATTGGTCTCATCTTCTAATCCACTACTACCAAGTTTAGTATGATCTGCACCCCTTCCTTTCCCCCACAATTAACTCCTCCCAAGCCTCATGCTAGCTACTTCCTTGCTTGACTAATAGTCAATTACCAGCCGTTCCCAGACTTTGGGGAAAGGGATGGATCTGAATATCCCATACCAGTACCTGGATGAAAGTTTCTCCCTCATTCCCTTTCATTTTAATTAATTAATTAATTAATTAATTAATTTTTGAGACAGAGTCTTGCTCTGTTGCCCAGGCTACAGAGTGCAGTGGTGTGATCTCAGCTCACTGTAACCTCTGCCTCCTGGGTTCAAGTGATTCTCGTGCCTCAGTCACCATGTCTGGCAAATTTTTTAATTTCTTTTAGTAGAGATGGGGTTTCACCATGTTGGCCAAGCTGGTCTTGACCTCCTGACCTCAGGTGATACACCTGACTCGGCCTCACAAAGTGCTGGGATTACAGGTGTGAGCCACCATGCCTGGTCTCATTCCCGTTTAGTAATGCTGACTGCAATTAAAATTTGCCAGAGACAATCATATGTCAGGCACTTCGATGAGCACTTCACATCAACTATCTGACAGAAGTCTTTCAACAAGCCTTTGAAGTATCTACTAGTATCATTACCATTTACAGATAAGGAATTGATGTCACAGAGGATGCAGGTTGCCCTAAGTGATACAGATAGGTCACAGAGGCAGTTGGACAGGATGCAAGTTGCCTCAAGTTACACAGATAGGTCATGGAGGCAACTGGCCTCCAGGCCCCAAGCTCTAGTTTGCCTTTCTTCATAGGAAGACTCTCACTGCTCCTTCAGAATTTAGTTGAGGAAATTAGAGAAATTTCCTAGTCTGAGCCAAATACTTCCGAAGTGCTATACCACAGTGGCCTGTGCTCATTTCTATCAAGTCACTTAGCATAGTCCCTAATGATCCCTTTAATTCTTCAACCCTCACTAAATAGTGATCTTCCTTAGGACACAGACCATATCTGCCCTCAGCAATATCCATTAGCACAGTTTGTGAAACACAGCTCATGCTCAATAGATGACAGATGAATATATTAAAAGTGTCAAATTTACTTCTCTGGTTAGATTCACTTTGAGAGTTAGAAAAGTTCTGTCCTAAGCAGTCAAGAAACTGAAGCTGACATAAAAAAGAACAATATTGTCCGGGCACAATGGCTCAAGCCTGTAATCCCAGCACTTTGGGAGGCCAAGACGGGTGGATCACAAGGTCAGGAGATCAAGACCATCCTGGCTAACATGGTGAAACCCCAACTCTACTAAAAAAAAATACAAAAAAACTAGCCGGGCGAGGTGACAGGCGCCTGTAGTCCCAGCTACTTGGGAGGCTGAGGCAGGAGAATGGCGTAAACCCAGGAGGCGGAGCTTGCAGTGAGCTGAGATCTGGCCACTGCACTCCAGCCTGGGCAACACAGCGAGACACCGTCTCAAAAAAAAAAAAAAAAAAAAAAAAGAACAATATCATGTTCTTTGCAGCAACATGAATGCAGCTGGAGGCTAACATCCTAAGTGAATTAATGCAGACACAGAAAAAAAAAAATACGTGTTCTCACTTATAAGTGGTAGCTAAACATTGGGTACACACCAACACAAAGATAGAAACAATAAACACTAGGGATTCCAAAAGTGGGGAGGAGGACCAAAAGAGGACCAAAGGTTGAAAAACTACCTGTTGTGTACTATGTTCACTACTTGGGCAACGGGATCATTAGAAGCCCAAACCTCAGCATCACGCAGTATACCCATGTAACAAACCTGCACACATGCCCCTTGAATCAAAAATTAAATTAATTTTTAAAGAAGAAGTTGAGTGAAATATATTCTTCCTTTGATATAACTTTGCCAGTTTGGAGCTGTGATGCTCTAGCATGTTAATTTTTAACATGTGTATTATACTTAAGGCCTTGCTAGTATCATCTAAAAGGTACAAAGGAAACAACACAGGGATAAAAAAGTGTATTTTAAACAATAACTGGCTAGGAAAAGGGCATAGGCAGTGCAGCAAGAGAGTAAAGAATGAAAACAGAACTCACCTCTGACTTCTAAGAGATCATCCCCTTTAACACACACTCTGGACACTTAGAACTTAGGGAAGAATGTCCCCCAAGGAACAAAGATGAGTACATTTTCAAGAGAAAAATTGAAACTAAAGTTTTAGTTTTATAAAGGGGTGCTTTACTTAGCAAAATTTTTACATCAGAGTAAAAAAAAAATTATAGAGTGGGGTGTTCACCTGATTTGGATAAAAGGTGGCATTCACTTTCAGGAGACCATTGTGCCAAGTTGTTTTATTTAAAAAGTATACATATCTACTATTTAATTGACTGTATGACTTAATGAGGTTTTCCTGATCACAAGGGGACTGGAAAACCAGACACACAGTCTCCAGGAACACACGACCAGACATCAGAAACACAGGCACCCTGACTAGCTGACTGGTCAGTCCTAGAAGATAATCTTCCTGCAGTCCCTAAGTGGAGAATATGTCTTTTTACCTTGTGTGAATCACAGCACTGAATGAAGTGTTAAACACATCAGAAAAATGATGTTAAAATAAAGGTTATAACAACTTTCTAAGTAAGAAAGGGGTTAAATGAGAAAAACGTACTTTCCCATGGTCATGGGAAAATATCTTTGACGTTTAGGGGTGACACAAACTAAACTAGTTCAAAGCAGATGATATATCTTACTATGACATATCATAGCACCCTAAACAAAACAAAAGTCTGGCACTAGAGAGGTAATTTCACCCCATTTAATTAGGAAAAAAAATCTACCCTGCATAATTTCTCACAGAGTACTCTTCTCACTTATGAAATGCCTTTGAGTGTTGTTATGTAGAAGGTACCCAAAACAACCTGCCAGGCGAGAATCAGTAGAGGAAAAGCAGCACTGTTTAAAACATGTATTCATTTCATACATATCAATACATTGGTAATGCCATTGGTGTTCTGTTTACTCAGAGTCTTGCACCCAAGTAGCTAAAATGTTCTGCAAACCAACAACAGCCACCCAAGTTAGGAGTCATAAGGAGGTTGAAGTTTTACCACTCTTTTTAAAGAAAGGTGCCCAAAGTTGAATATTTTGTCTTATCACCAAAATTATCCTTGAATTCAAGGACTAAAGATGGGAATAACTAGTATTATAAGGTTCTCACTAGTACCTGATCTAGCCTCACTTACCACTCTTGATGCCTGAATGCATTAGTAAAGTAAGGATATGACTCCAACTTAAAGCTCAAAGAACATGACAATGGAAGGGACTTAGGGAGATCTTTTAGTTCCAACAGATGAAGTGAGACACAAATAAATAAATAAATACACACATAAAATCACGACCTAGAGAAATTAAGGGACTCAGCTAATACTGATCAGATGTCCTAGTGGTTGTAGAGCAGTCAGTGCAGGAACCCTGAACTCCTGATTCCCAGCTGAAGCAAAGACCTCCTGATCACCGGAGCAGAGCATGAAAGTCATTCAATCTGTACAGCCTGTTCTATTTCATGCAGTAAACAATGTAACTTAAAGCCCTTGAGCAGTGAAGCAGGCCCTAATGTTCTGCGCTTTATCAACTACAATTTTTAGGCATTTGGGAAGAATTATGTTTCAAAGAGGGAATGAATCAAAAAGCAACACAGACACCATCTGCACTCACGTTGATCATGGCATTGGATGTTATCCTAAAGAGTGTGGCTCGTTCGTTGACCTGTTTGATCTTTTCATTGCTCTCAGCAGGCAACTTCAGGGACTCTAGCTCACTGAGGGAACGCTGCAGAGCTGTGCCATGCTTAGCTATCAAGTCATTGCACGTGCTCAAGTCCTCTACTTTGCTGGAGAGGGTCCGAAGGGTATTCTGCAGCTCCGTCTTGTCAGTTTGTGAGACAGACTCTTCATCTCCTGATTCATCTGTAGGAATGAAAAGAAAGGTTACATGAATCCAGAACCAGGAGTAAGAGTTGGAACCCTACCTACTCTGTCCAGAAACAAACCAACATTCCTCATGCTGTGTGCATTCTGACTCACTGACAACTTGCCATTACCAGATGGTTTCTCTATAGTGTGGTCCACAGATCACCTATACCACAAACACCCTAGGTCCTTCTCAAAGGGGCAGAGTCTCTAGGCCCACCCCTAGAGACTTTGATTTAGCTGGTGTGAGGCAAAGCCCAGGAACCTGCCTTTCTAATAAGCTGCCCAGGTAACTGATACACACTGAAATTTGAACACCACTGACCCACAAGACAGAATGGAAAAGCTGAAAGGCTCTTGGAATTGGGAAGTAATTACTGAGCTCTTTAACTCTAGCCTGAGGATTCCTATCTAGTCCAAGCTAACTATTATTGCAAATCCACTATCATCTGATAGGTGACTGATGGGACCTGTATTAAATGAGTTGAGAATCACAGTCTAGCTCTTTGTAGACAAAGTCCACATCACAAAAAAGGTCATCAATTTGTCTTCTGAAAGAGAGCTCAGAAACTTCATGACTAAAGCCACCATGAAAATAATGCAAAAACTCACTTTAAATAGCTCTCCAATAATAAGTCAAGTATAGAAGCTATGTTGTACCTCTCATACTCAACACTTCATAACTGCGAAGTGGTTTTCTAGCAGTGTCACTTCCTTTGGAGGAGCTAACATCAGCACTAAAATCAAAGCAAGAAAAAAAAAAAAAAAGACCTGTCCTTTATGCTAGACAGAGAGACAGGGCCAAAGTCAAAATATAACTTACTACCAAAAATTTACAAACCAATGAATTCTCCTTTCACTGATGAATGAACACACAGTACGGGAAATGACAGGGGATAAGATAACAAAGTCAGCAGGTGACCATCTTGGTCGATGCTAGGTAAACAAACTCAGTATGATTAAACTATCAACATATCAGGGGAAAATCCTACCTTTTTCCTTGAAGAATAATCAAAACATAACTTGAATGCTCCTTTTAGTTAACTAATGCAGCAAAATGAAGATTTTTCATAGAAAATATCACATATACAGTTTTTGGCAGTCCACTAAAATTGTTTCAACTTAACTAACAAAGAGTTAGATAAGAAGATACCAGGAGAAAAAGCATGAATAGCTCCAAATTGTGAGGTATAATACTCCCAAGACTGACCCAGCAAAAAAATAATTACTTCTCAAAATTTTAAGGTAGCCAATTAAAAGGCAAAAGAACAACTGTTATGCCTCTAGGACAGAATTTTTCAACCTTGGCCAGATAATTCTTTGTTTTGGCGGCTGTTTGGCATAGTATAGGAGGTTCAGCAGCATCCCAGGTCTCTACTTTCTAGATGCCATAGCACATCCCTCCCTTCAGCTGTGACAACCAAAAATGTCTCCAGACATTGCCAAATGTCCCTTGGGGAGGAGAATAACCCTGGTTGAGAACCATCATTCCAGCAGAAATACTGCATGAAGACGAGAAGCTTGAGACATCTAGGATATAGGTGATAATCAAATGACACAGCATAACGATGACAAACAAAATCTGTGCATAAAAGGGGCAAACAAAAAGTTCCCCAGGTAGGTGTTCTTTGCTCCTGACCTGACTCTGCCAGCATCTTCACAGCTTTGGCCTTGGCCAGTTCCAGGGCCGTCACCCAGCGCTGCCGCTCAACTTCTGAACTAGCTTTCAGATGGTAGGTCTGAGCGCCCCCATTGGAAATGATGAAGTTGCAGGAGTCCTCCACGGTGATGTTGGCTGTGGCGAGGTTGATGGTACCACGGCAGGTATGTCTCATTTCTGCCTTTGATCTGCAATAACAAGACAAAGACAAGTTAAACAGAAAGTTGATGGTTTATTCTTTATCACATTCCATTTCTTTTCATAACTCCGAGCTCCCTGAAAATACGCTAATCTTAGGAATCAGCAAGGTCTGGTCCCTCAAATAGGTTCCTAAAATTCAAGAAACAATTAGTGGGGATTTCCTTTCAGAGCCTATGGTATTGTTTCTGAGTCAGATTTTTTTTTTTTTTTTTTTTTTTTTGCTTTGCTGTCCCTCTTACCATTTTCTTCTTAGAAATAGGCTTTACAGGCCAGGCGCTTGTAATCCCAGCACTTTGGGAGGCCGAGATGGGCAGATCACCTCAGGTCAGGAGTTCCAGACCGGCCTGACTAACATGGTGAAACCCCATCTCTACTAAAAATACAAAAAATTAGCCAGGCATGGGGGTGTGCACCTGTAATTCCAGCTACACAAGAGGCTGAGGCAGGAAAATCGCTTGAACCCGGGAGGGGGAGGTTGCAGTGAGCTGAGATCGCACCATTGTACTCCAGCTTGGGCAACAAGAGCGAAACTCCATCTCAAAAAAAGAAAGAAGGAAAGAAGGAAGGAAGGAAGGAAGGACAGACAGACAGAAAGAGGCTTTACTGAGGTATAACTACATGCAATGTTAATTTAGCAATTTTAAAAGTACAACTGAATGAGTTTTGACAAATGTACACAATTGCGTAACCACCACCACAATCAAAATGTAGAACGTTTCTATCGTCTCAATAAGTTCCCTCATGCCCTTTTGCAGTCAGGAATTATCTTTCACTTAGCAAGTTATAATTATAAATTGCCCTATAACCTCATGCAACAGTCTCATTTCCTAAGAATAGCTCCATTTTATATATACCAAACCATCTCGCTCCCGACTGTAACTCAGCCCAAATGAGAACTGTTATACCATGCTTAGAATTATATTGCAGAAGTGTAAAAAAGCACACTTAAATGTTTAGAGTATGAAATATTGGCTATGGTTCAAATGATACAAAATAAGAATAACTAGCTTTCTGGGGAAGTAAAAAGGAATCACCAAGTGTTTTAATCTTTCTGGAATATGTTCATTCCTAAGGCCCACCATACTTTACTGGTGGGAACTCCTAAGCCGTCTATTAATAGCTAGGAAAGATTCAGCAGATCTGCTCTCAGAGGCCTGGGTGTAAAAATTTTCCCGATCTCTAGTGACTGACAGTTCTATTAATAGACTAACTTTTGAACTTTACAGCATTACTTGGTGACAACAAGCTATAAGACACTTCACATAAAACACCAAGCTTCACATAAAATATCAAGCTTCTAGCACAATCGAGTGTCTAACACAAACGGTGTCATTTCCCTACCACCCGCTGGTTATGCCCAGGAACCTGCATGTTGAGACTGCAGTTTTCCCTGTATAAATTGGAACACAGAGGTCAAAGTCCTTTGCCAACTGCCACAGTACAAAACAAAGCCATTTCCCTTTTAGTGGAGTTAAGCAGCCAAACACACCTGGCATATCCAGAATTTCTGCATGCCAGAAATGGCACGCACCCCATAAGATTTGGTATGTCTGAGAAAGTCTGGAAGACAGGTTTGTTATTGTTCACTTTCTCACATGAACTATTCTTCCTTCCTCAAATGCACACATGAGTAGTATGGGAAGGCCAGAGGGGTCTCAATGGACTGGGCCATTTTCCATCTCCTGCACCTGCCACACTGTAACATGAATCCGTTTTTTCTATTCTTACCTCCCCACCCCCAAGCTTCAGTTACATTATGAATAATGCAGGCTGAATTACAGATGCACAGCTGACAGGCCAGCTTGCTATGTTCTCTACTCCAAGGATACTACTTGGACCTTCTTCCACATTCCTCCTTATTGGAGCTTTTCACAAACCACTTCTTAGGAATCTCTTCTGCCTGGGTCATCATTGTAAACTAAAGAAGTTTCTCAAATTACAAAAAGTCTGTAGCAGTTTAAAAAATACCAAGGAACTCTAGGAGTAAGGCAGGCTTGATCTTGGAGCTCTTGGGTTTGGGCAGATACATTTATGATTATAAATGACTAGTGTGGAAACTGGAAAGACACGAATCTCAGGGTACAAGAGAGGTTCTTCAGGCACTGCAATATTAGGTGGTATTTTCTGACCAGAAAATTCTTCCCTGAAAAGGCTAGCTGAAATAGTAATTCAATCTCTAGAAGCCAGTCAGGAAAACTAATACTGTGGCCTGTCATGATGTTTCTGGGAGGGCTGGGATTCCATATAAGGTTTTAAATAATGGGACATCTAAGTAACTGGGTCCGTAAGGAAGCCCAGGATAGGTAAAAAGAAGGAAATGGTTTGCCAAGGCCTATTAGGACAGCTCATCCGAGGATGGGTCTAGGAAGTACACAATCCCACTTAAAAGGAAAACAGTATTTTGGAAACAGCATATATAAGAAACTGCAGATTTTGGAGGTATGAAAAGCAGGAGGAATGACACCTGTCTAAGTAATTCTTGGAGGAAGATGAGGACCAGAAGAACCCTGCAGGAAAAAATAACTGCCAGTATACTTGATAGGAAATATTTCAGTGCAATTTTGAGGGTAGTGCACAGATTGATAACTCTGGATCCTGCTGGTTTGTTTATGGGTGGGACCATCTAAGTTGGCTAGGGCAGGCCTATGGCATATTTCCCAATATGTGGTTTGGTATGTTTGGGAAGGAGTTGTATCTGTACTCAGACAGGTACCACTAGCTCTTGTAAGGGAGAAAAGTGGTAAAAAATACTTAAAGAGACAGCAACATATAAGTTATTAGTGTCTAAGATCGCTACTGATCAACACAAGTACTGATCAAAGAATCCACTGGCCTGGAAAGTAGATCTGGTAAGAAATTGGATGAGAAATGACCACACATGAAGGCCCTGAGGTGATATACAATTTTTGAAAATGCAAAAATAGTAATATTGACTTGCTACCCAAGTCAGGATATAAAGCAATTAAACATTAAAATGATGGTCAATAATAACAGGAACACGTGAACTTGAATGAGAGAAAAATCTGGGGAAATTAAAATTTTAGATTTGTAATCTGAGTTTAAATGGATGGTCCTGGATAGTTAGAAAGGGTTACAGTTAAAATCAATTCTGAATACAGTAATGCAAATGAAATATACAATTATTCACAACTGTTGATGAAGCAGTGAGGATGAGCTATCTAACGCATTTTGCCCTGTAAGAGGACAGGTAAGAAGAATGTGTTCCTGCCAACTACCTCCAACTCCCACCTTCAATTTCTCCTCAGAATTCTCTAAGAGCCAATATAGTGGAGTTAATGGAAAAGAGACTTGTTCAGCCTAACTCTCCAGGTGGCAGAATGATTCCTGGCAAAGGAAAAGAAATATAGAGTGAACTGCTCTTCAACATCAGTGTTTTCGGTCTCAAAGACAATGGTCTCCGGGAAAAAAAAATTTCCATTGGAATGTCATTAAGCAAAATATCCCTTAAAGGAGATTTTTATACTTTTTGCATAAAATACACATAGTAAGCATGATCCATAAAATTACTCGCTATTGATAAGCAATTATCTCTGTAACTGACTGATTCATTTAACACTAACCTGAGTTTTAGGTTAGATTAGTGTGACCAGAAGTAGTTTCAAATCCCAACTCCTCCAAAACCTTGGGAAAGTTGCCCATGCTAAGTCTGTTTCCCTCATCAGTAAGATGGGAATATTTCCCAACTCCTAGGGTTGTTGCTGGGAGTCAACAAAATACTGTAATGAAATACTGTACAAAAAACACCTAGACACCTTGTGCAGCCCTCAGGAAATGTTTACGCCCTGGCCCCAAATCACCTATCTTAACTTCTCTATCCTTTTTAGCCCCAAAGCATGCTATGTGATGGCGATGGCCAAGTTATAAGTCACCATAAATATATATTAAACAGTCCAAAATACCTTGAACAGAAGTAATCATACCAAAGACATGGATTCTTCTTTTAATAAATGTTAATCCTAACTAACCAAAAAATCACAGAAATACTGGGTAAAACAATCATTTCCACGGGAGGAAGTGGGGCAAGCAAAAATAAAAGCAGCACTGGGGTGCACATCTCCATTCTGGGCTGTCCAGAGGCGAAAGCGTATGCAAAGTCTTGGAGAGATAAGGCAGAAAGGGGACGGAATATCGAAGCCACCCAGTGTGAGTGATGCCCTTGTGTCTGGACGTGAAGGGAGCAAGGACGGGCACACCAAGAGCTACGAATAACCTTGAGTTTTGGAGACTGGGCACTGACAGCTAAAACTTGGGACTTTCAATGTAAGTTCCTTGGGAGGAGTGCCTCGGGTTTGCTCTGCTGTGTTCCCTTAGTACCTACACCAGTGCCTTGCTTGCAGAATTAATAATTGCACCCACGTGCTGGTGGACATATAATGGAAGAACAGACGCTCTCCAAACAATTGCTGACCGGAAAGGCCCGGAGTGAAGGGAAGATAAGGCACCAAGAGTGGGTAACCCGAGGGAAGGTGAGGTGTACGTCCAGGGGCTTTTCACTTTCGTGACAGCGGGCTCCGACCCCCGGGCGGTCAATCCGCACAGATGACGAAAAGGGGCCTGGGGCAACCCTGGCTGCTGTGCCGGCTGGCGGTAATGCCGGCGATGGGACTGTCGGCAGCGATGGGAGGCAAGGTGAGCGACGGCGCCCCGGAAGCAGTTACCTGTAGTAGCTCAAGAGCCCGTTGCTCAGCACGAACCACCGCCGCTGGTAGCCTTTGATATAATTGGTCCATTTGAAGAGCCAGCCCTCTCGAGCCGAGCCCGAACCTCCAGCGCCCGAGCCGCCCGAGCCCCCAGTCGGCGGCGCAGGGGCCGGGCCAGCCGCCGCCACTCCCCCGGCCCCCGGGCCTCCCGCCGCCGCCGCGACCACTGTCCCTGACGCGGCCCCGGAGCCTGGCCCCGCGTCTCCGCGGCCGCCGCCTCCTCCCACCACTGGGGGACCGGCGCCGCCGCCGCCAAGTGCTGCAATGGCTGCCGGGCCTGGCCCCACCACTCCTCTCAGCTCCGTCGCCGCCATGAGCCGCCGCCGCCTGGAGATACAGGACCGGAACCGCCTACGAGAGCCGCCGTCGCCGCCCGGAGCGCCCCACAACGCTACCGCATCAGCCACCGCCGCGCAGCGTCCCCGCCCCGCCAGGCGAGCCGCGGGGAGGAGGGCTCGACCGCCGGGAAGAAGGACGTCGATTGGTGCCGCTGAGTGTCACTTGAGGAAGACCCTGCGGACATTGGCATTTCTCTCGGGCCTGTCATTCTACAGCGCCCAGTGAGAGCTTGGGGTGGGACGCGTCTTCCTGGCCCACCGTCGATTGGTTCAGATAAAGGCCAATCAGACCTATGAAGCAGTTCATTGGTGCTTTCCTGAAGTTTCCAGCGCTCAGGGAGGACCGGGGAATGCGGGGTGCCCGGCCAATCTGATCGCCGATTGGCTGGTGTTTCCGCCACTCATTTCAGTTTATGCTCTTGTCACTGCCACGTCACCCCCTCCCATCACTCTTCTCATCATCCTTTTCCGCCCTTATGGATTGGTGGTTGGTATCAGCTGCTCCACATTTTCTACCATTTACTGAACGAGTTGAGGAAAAAGGGAAGGAGTCTTGTCTTTACATCCTCATTTTCTTTTTTTATTGGTTAGCACCTATGCCACTCACGTGCTGGAGAGGCGAGGCAATAGTTGGAGATGATTGGTTCTGAGAATTGGCGTGAAAGCGGCATTGCTGACCAATGAGAGATACCTAATGAGAGAGGGGCAGGCCAGGGCAACCAACGAAACCCCAGAAGAGCGCTTGGGGGCGTGTCCGCCTGCTTTCAGCCTTTGGGAAGTTGGTGGGAGGTGAAAGTGACTCGGCCGCTTAAAAGCGTTCTTTTGACATGGATGTGTTGTCGTGTTCCCGTTTTCTGAATTAAGACCTTTGTAGCTTCTTGTTAGGAAGAACCTGGCGGACAGAGTAACTCTCGGCAGTCAGCCCCCGCCTGAGGCTCCCTTGAAGGACCCCTTTCTAACTCGCAGCTGGACACCCAGATTCCAGGGCTGCCCAGAAGTGGCTTCTCCAGCCGCTTTCTGGATCCATGGTCCCCCTAGTTCCCTTCCCTGTTTGCTCTTTATCGCTCCACACCCCTTGTGTCTTGATTCTAGACTGTCGTATGCCTATACTAATTCTGTCCCCTTCAGAAGTAGATTCGCGAGGACCTGACTTTATGTGTCTCTTCCAGACCTAAAGGCCCTTGGTCTTAGCATCATAGGTGCCATGTAATGCTTAACTTTGGACAGAAAATTATTACTTTTTTTGTATCTTTAAACTGATATATCGTAGTTGTACATATTTAACTTTGGACAGAAAATTATTTTTTGTATGTTTAAACTGATATAGTTGTACATATTTTCAGGGATACATCTGATATTTTGATACATGTATTCCATGTACAATTATCAAATCGGTGTAATTGGGATATCCATCATCTCAAACATTGTCTTTGTGTTGGGAACATTTTCTGCTATGCCTTCTCTTGTAGCAGGAAATTGTTATTTTTGATCAACTGACTATTCACACATTTGTGAAGATTACAAATTCAGTAACTAATGTAACATTTAGATGTAAGCTCTTGTTGCAAATGTAGCCCAAAGCGCTGTACTTTGGGGAATCTGGCATCTGTTACATTTTGCTAGTTTGAACAGGCAATAGAAATAGCTATTAGATACTGTAAAAGAAATTGACTTTCTTTGCCAATGTGCTTCCCAGTGTCAATAAATTAAAGTATCCTTTTTTAGAAAATGGTTTCAAAAGAAGAGAATTATTTATTGAATTCTGGAGAGAGAATACTCCTTAAAAATCTGCAATTTTTACTATCAGGGATCATTTCTATAGCTCATTACTAGTGAATTTCCCTGAATGTGTAGAGCAAAATAAAATCTCCTGTTAGATGTAGGCTATTTGGGATTTTTTTTATGGAGAGTTAATCCATTTAGGCTTGAGTCCTGCTTTTGCTACTTACTGGGTCTATGCCTTTGGGAAAGTTATTTAAGCACTCCAAGTCTCAGTTTTCACTTCTGTTAAACAGGAATAAAACCTCACAGGGATGCTGTTGTGATTAAGTGCGTTTGAATGTGTTTGATAAACTGTAGATAGCTACAAACATGTGAGTTGTGTTGCCAAACACATCTCACAGGTTACTTGCCATCACAAAGGAGAAACATACTTTTACAACGGGGAGATCTGGCAGTCCCCACCTTAACCCAGTTATCCAATTTAGTATCAGTAACCCTTGGACAACCAACATTTTTATGAGGTTCCCAGTGTGCTGCAGCATGAAATATACAGCATCACTTAATGGTGTTTTCTTGCCAAAAATACTGAAAGTGAATCTTATCAAGGCTTTGGATCTAAGCTCCAGTTTACCAGGGCTGGAGGAACCAGTTGAACCATAACCCCAAGGAGATAATCAGATAAATCAAGAACGTGAAGCATTCTACAAACAACTGTTTTATAGAAGGTAAGACATGAAGATCAAGGAAAATCAATGTCATAAAAATCGTCATGGGTGATTGTTCTAAATTTGAAAAAAAACGTAAAAAGATACAATCAAATGCTTAATTGGATTCTGGTTCTGAAAAAGCAGCCTTTTAGACATTTTTGAGACAATTGGGGGAAATTTGAAAATGGACTCGTATTAGATGTTGTTAGTTATTACATTTGTTCATTGCAATAATGGTATGCTGGAGATGGGGGAAAACATCTTTACAACGTGGAGAAACGTAGGAGTGAAGAGTTATGATATCTGTAACTCTCTTTGAAATGGTTCAGCAAAAAAGAAAGATAAGAGACCAGTCTGGGCAACATAGTTAAACCTCTCTCTCTACCAAAAACAAAAGCAAAACAAAACAAAAAAATTAGCTGGGCATGGTGGCCTTTTCCTGTAGTTCCAGCTACTTGGGAGACCGAGGTGGGAGGATTGATTGAGCCCAGGAGGTCGAGGCTACAGTGTGCCACTGCACTCCAGCCTGGGTGACAGAGTGAGGCCCTATCTCTCGCTCGCTCTCTCACACACACACACACAGCCAAGGAAAGATATATACTTTAAAATGCATACACACACATCTATCTGTCTGTCTGTCTACTTCCCTTCCTACCTATCTAGCAAATATGGCAAAATGTTAATTGTTAAATCTGTATGGTAAGTATATAGGTGTTTACTGTACTATTATTTCTACTTTTATTGTATATTTGGAATAATCATTTTGAAAAAGGTTTTGAAAGGCTAGTTTGACCAACTGTTGTTACCTAACACTGCCTCCAGAATACAGACCAGAATTCTTGGCCTGAATTCTGGCCTGGCAGAATTCTTGGCCTGGCAAATGAGACCCATGACAATCTGATGTCACCTCTCCTTTCCAGTTCTTTTTTTTTTTTTAGACAGAATCTCACTCTGTCACCTAGGCTGGAGTACAGTGGCACAATCTCAAGTGATTAGCCTGCCTCAGCCTCCAGAGTAGCTGGGATTACAGGCATGCACCGCCATGTCCAGCTAATTTTTATGTTTTTTGTAGAGACAGGGTTTCACCATGTTGGCCAGGCTGGTCTCGAACTCCTGACCTCAGGTGATCTGCCTGCCTTGGCCTTTGAAAGTGCTGGGATTACAGATGTGAGCCACCCAGTGGTGGCTTTGAAATGCATACACACACATCTATCTGTCTGTCTACCGCCCTCCCTACCTATCAATCAAGCAAATATGGCAAAATGTTAATTGTTAAATCTATGTGGTAAGTATATATGCTTCACACCTGGCCTCTCTCTTCTGTGCTGGTGTGCTGTGCAGTCCAGTTAAATTGATCCACACGTCTTTCTACATTCACCCTACACTTTCTCAAACTGATGCCTTTGTGTGTGCTTTCCCTCCATTAAATGCCCAGTGAACTGCCTCCACAGAATTTCCTCGATTTTCCTGGCTAGAAGTAATGCCCCTTCCTCAGGAATTGCAGTTTCCTGTGATGTTAATTGTCTTCCCTTATAATTATCTGTGTTTCAATCATATCTCCCCTACTAGAGGGTCAATTTCTCTAATGTATAACCTGTATCTATTTCATCTTTGTTTCCCCTGTGACAGCACACAACCTAACATATTCATCTATTTAACAAATATTTATCAAGTATCTATTATATGTCTTCAGGCCTGAGCCAAGTCTTAGGGACAAACTAGTGAATGTACAAATAGGCTCTGGCTCCTCGTGAAACGTAAAGGATCTTAGGGATATACACAGTATTTGTAGTGAAAAAATATGTACAGTAATTATACACATATGCACAGTAATATGGAGGACAACAGGTGTAACCTGTTTCAAAAAGGGATACACTGTTTAAGCTGCCATCTGGGAACTGGGGAGGAGTAAGCAAAGGAAATAAATCAGTCTTTCTTTTCTTTTTTTTTCCTCCGTAGCTAAAATCAGTCATTTTCCTGTGAAGGCCTGAGGAAGAAAAGACAGGCAGTAACTGAGGTGGGTACATAAGGCATGGAAAGTGAAGACCCCGAAGGGCTGTAAGACCTCATAAGGAGTTCAAGTTTTATTCTCATTGCAACAGGAAGCAATTGAAGGGATTAGGGCAAGTGACCCCAATTCATTCATTCTTTGTGTCTTTGTTTCTTTCTCTCTCCTTTTCGTTCTTTCTGTCTTTTTTCTTGACAGGGCCTTGCTCTGTCATCTAGGCTAGAGTACAATGGTGTAATTATAGTTCACTGCAACCTCGAACTCCTGGGCTTAAGCAATTCTCCTGCCTCAGCCTCCCAGATAGCTAGGGCTACAGGCATGCACCACTTTGCCTAGATAATTTTTATTTTTTGTAGAGACAAGGTCTTGCTGTGTTACCCAGGCTGGTCTCAAACTCCTGGCCTCAAGTGATCCTCCCACCTCAGCCTCACAGTGTTGGGAGTGGAGCCACCATACCTGGCCTCAATTCTTGTTTAAAATGATCACTGGCTGATGTGTGGAGTCACAAGAGTGGAGAGGGACAGCAATTAGGAAACTTCTACCATCTTTTTTTTTTGAGATGGAGTCTTGCACTATTGCCTGGGCTGGAGTGCAGTGGCGCCATCTCAGCTCACTGCAACCTCCACCTCCCAGGTTCAAGCGATTCTTCTGCCTCAGCCTCCCAAGTAACTGGGATTACCGGCACCCGCCAGCATGCCCGGCTAATTTTTTCGTATTTTTAGTAGAGAAGGAGTTTCACTATGTTGGCCAGGCTGGTCTGGAACTCCTGACCTCACGTGATCCGCCCGCCTCGGCCTCCCAAAATGCTGGGATTATGGACCTGAGCCACCATGCCTGGCCTTCTACCATCTTTTAGAAGAGAAATATTGATGACTTGGTTGAATGTGGTGGAAACAGGGATGGAGAGAAGTGGATACATTCCAGATATATTTGGAGATACAACTGATAGGACCGGGCACATGATAGTGATTCAGTTAATGCTTAATGTGTGAAATAATTACACATTTTAAAAATTGGTGTTTTATTTTTCTCATGAAGTCATTGTTCTCATCCCTATGTCCAGTCAGTAACAAAAAACTGGATGATCTTTTAAGCACCCCTTTCTTTACTGGCCTAGATTCTTGTGCATTCTTCTCACTTTTAAACTCGTCTATTTGCCTTTAGCCTATCTTCCAGAATTCTCCTCACAACTGCCAAAGGGATCTTTCTTTCTTTCTTTCTTTTTTTTGGTACAGGGTCTCTCTCTGTCACCCAGGCTGGAGTGCAGTGGCACAATCTTGACTCACTGCCACCTCTGCCTCCTTGGTTCAAGTGATTCTTGTGCCTCAGCCTTCCAGGTAGCTGGGACGACAAGTGCATGCCACCACGCTGTGCTAATTTTTGTATTTTTTGTAGAGACAGGTTTTTGCCATGTTGCCCAGGCTGATCTTGCATTCCTGAGCTCAAGCGATTTGCCTGCCTCAGCCTCCCAAAGTGCTGGCATTACAGGCATGAGCCACCATGCCCAGTCAGGATTTTCTTAAAATAGTCTATTCTTAACTGAGTTTCTTGCTCCGTAATCCTCAATGACCCCCTCTGGTCTATAGGATAAAGTCCTGATAGCTCACTTTGCCATCTAAGGCCCTTCCCTACCAGGTCCTAATCTTGCTTTCCTGTCCCACTTTTTATAACTCTTTTCAGTCCATACTGGTTTACCTGCCAGACTCCAATATATTGGACATTTTTGCTTTCCTGATTTTTTTTACATAGACTCTATGTTTTCTTAGAGCAGTTTTAGATTCACAGCAAAATGGAGCTGAAATTACAAAATTCCATGCACAACCTCTCCTACTGTCAACATCCAGAGTGGTATAACTGTTAAAATTGATGAATCTGGCCGGGCGCAGTGGCTCAAGCCTGTAATTCCAGCACTTTAGGAGGCCCAGACGGGCAGATCACGAGGTCAGGAGATCGAGACCATCCTGGCTAACATGGTGAAACCCCGTCTCTACTAAAAAATACAAAAAACTAGCCGGGCGACGTGGCGGGCGCCTGTAGTCCCAGCTACTCGGGAGGCTGAGGCAGGAGAATGGCGTGAACCCGGGAGGCGGGGCTTGCAGTGAGCTGAGATCCGGCCATTGCACTCCAGCCTGGGCGGCAGAGCGAGACTCCGTCTCAAAAAAAAAAAAAATTGATGAATCTACACTGACACATCATTATCCATCCCAAACCTATAGTTTATATTAGTGTTTATTTGGCATTGTATGTTCTATGGATTTTTTTTTTTTTTTTTTTTTTTTTTTGAGACGGAGTCTCGCTCTGTCGCCCAGGCTGGAGTGCAGTGGCCGGATCTCAGCTCACTGCGAGCTCCGCCTCCGGGTTTACGCCATTCTCCTGCCTCAGCCTCCCGAGTAGCTGGGACTACAGGCGCCCGCCACCTCGCCCGGCTAGTTTTTTGTATTTTTTAGTAGAGACGGGGTTTCACCGTGTTAGCCAGGATGGTCTCGATCTCCTGACCTCGTGATCCGCCCGTCTCGGCCTCCCAAAGTGCTGGGATTACAGGCTTGAGCCACCGCGCCCGGCCTAGTGTTCTATGGATTTTGACAATGTATAATGACATTTATCCAGGATTATAATATCATACAGATTAGTTTTATTGTCCGAAAAAACCTCTCTGCTCCACTTCTTCATTCCTCCTTTTTCCTTAACTCTTGACAACCAGTGATCTTTCTACTGTCTTCATAGTTATGCCTTTTCCAGAATGTCATATAGTTTGAATCACACACATACAGTTGTCCTTCAGTATCCATGGGGAATTGGTTCCAAGATTCTCTGCAAATACCAAAATCCACAGATGGTCAAATCTGTTATACAAAATAGTATAGTATTTGCATATAACCTATACACATCTTCTCTTATACTTCAAATTATCTCTAGATTACTTCTAATACCCAATACAAAGTAAATGCTATGTAAATAGTTGTTATCCTATATTGTTTAGGGAATAATGACAGGAAAAAAGTCTGTACATGTTCAGTACAGGCACAAGCGTCTCTTTTTGGGAGAATATTTTTGATCCTTGGTTGAATTCATGAATGCAGAACCCACAGATATGGAGGGCTGACTGTAGTTTGAAAAGAAACCTTTTAAAAATTGGCTTCTTGCCGGGTGCAGTGGCTCATGCCTGTAATCCCAGCACTTTGGGAGGCTGAGGCAGGCTGATCACAAGGTGAAGAGATTGAGACCATCCTGGCCAACGTGGTGAAACCCCATCTCTACTGAAAATACAAAAATTAGCTGGGCGTGGTGGCGCATGCCTGTAGTCCCAGCTACTCAGGAGGCTGAGGCAGGAGAATCGCTTGAACCCGGGAAGGGGAGGTTGCAGTGAGCCAAGATCGTGCCACTGCACTCCAGCCTGGGAGACACAGCGAGACTCCATTTTAAAAAATAAATAAAATAAAATAAAATAAAATAAAATAGGCTTCTTTCACTTAGTAGTATGCATTTAAGTTTCCTCTATGTATTGCATTATATAAATGTACCACTGATCTTGACCACCTCACTTCAAATCCTGTTTTGACTAAGTGATGCAATCTTGGACTGTTTACTTAACCTCTCATCAGTTTCCTTATGACCATACTAACAGCATCTGTTTCTCAAGGTTTTGGGAAAGGATTAAATAAAAATACATGAAATGTGTCTGGCATATGGTAAATCATAAATGCTGACTGTAATTACTAATTATGCAAGACTATCTTTGTAGCACAATGTAACTAACCCTAAGGGGACCCACATGTCTTTCTTGAGGGCATTAGACGTACCGTAGAAAAACCCGGAAATACTGGGACTTTATGTGAGGTAAAAATGGATTAATATAATGAAGGCATGCCAGCTTTTATTGAGTGTTAAGCACTTTCACACATATCAATTTTTTGTCATAATCCCACTTGTTCTATCTCCCCTTTTACAGGGAGAGAAACTGAGATTCATGAATAAAGCAACTTGCAAAGGTGAAGCTAACACTCAAACACAGATATGAATAGGGCTGTAGTCCCTAATATTACGTGTGCCTTGGAATCGTTTTTAAAACAACAGTAATTTGAGGTGCCGGGTGCAATGTCTCATGCCTGTAATCCCAGAATTTTGGGAGGCTGAGGTAGGCAGATCACTTGAGCTCAGCCTGGGCAACATGGTGAAACCCCGTCTATACCAAAGATACAAAACATTAACCAGGTGTAGTAGCTCACGCCTGTGGTCCCAGCTACTCAGGAGGCTGGAGGAGGCTCTCTTGAGCCTGGGAGATGGAGGCAGCAGTGAGCCGAGATCATGCCACTGCACTCCAGCCAGGGCGACAGAGTGAGACCTCGTCTCAAAACAAACAAAACAATTCAAATAAGTTAGGAGTCGAGATGTATTATATTTTCTGTCATCAAAATTAAACCAAAATGTCACAGAAACCCTTCTGTTTCACAACTGATAATCATGCTTTGCACTTCACAGAGAAAATGCAGGCTCCCAAAGTGCTAGGACCACAGGCCTGAGCCACCATGCCTGGCCAGACATAGACTTCTTTCTCCTCCTTTGTATATTGTTTCTGTTATTGCCTTTTGCCCTAAGGTGGCTGCTAGAGCTTCTAGAATTCCCTAGAATTTGTAATAACTTCAAATTCAAGGGTGGGCACAGTGTCTCACCTTTGTAAATCCAGCACTTTGGGAGACTGAGGCAGGCGCATCACCTGAGGTCAGGAGTTCAAGACCAACCTGGCCAACATGGTGAAACCCCGTCTCTACTAAAAATATAAAAATTAGCTGGGCACAATGGCGGGTGACTGTAATCCCAGCTACTCAGGAGGCTGAGGCAGGGGAATTGCTTGAACCTGGAAGGTGGAGGTTGCAGTGAGCTGAGATCGCGCCATTGCACTCTAGCCTAGCCAACAGAGCGAGACTCCATTTCAAAAAAAAAAATTAGCCAAGCATGGTGGCACGTGCCTATGGTCTCAGATACTTGGGAGGCTGAGGTGAGAGGATGGCTTGAACCCGGGAAGTGGAGGGTGCAGTGAGCTGAGATTGCGCCATTGCACTCCAGCCTGGGTGGCAAAGTGAGATCCCATCTCAAAATAAAGCAAATAAAATAAAACTAAATTCAAAAAAATTTTGTCTGATTACACTTAATGAACTCTAATACAGGTTGAATAGCCCTTATCCGAAATGCTTGGGACCAGAAGAATTTCAGATTTCTGATTTTTATGTTTTGGATTTTGGAATATTTCCATTATATATAAGTGCTTACTGGTTCAGCATCCCAAATCTGAAAATTCTAAACCTGAAATGCTCCAACGAGCATTTCTTTTGAGCATCATGTCAGCACTCAAAAAGTTTCAGATTTTGGAGTATTTTGGATTTCAGATTTTCAGATTAGAGATGCTCAACCTGTACCAAATGATTGAAAAAGTCCTTCATAATAATTGGGATTAGGTTTATTTGGAAGTAACAGAGGTCCAATTCACATTGGTTTAAACCCATAATAGTTTATTCTCACACAGGAAAGAAATCCCAGGATAAGAAGCTCAAGGTTGGAATGGTGACTCAAATGAAGTCTTCAGAGACATAGACTCTTTTTTTTTTTTTGAGCCAGGGTCTCACTCTGTCACTCAGGCTGGAGTGCAGTGGTTCAGTCTTGGCTCACTGCAGCCTTGACCTCCCAGTCTCAAGGGATCCTCCCACCTCAGTCTCATGGCTGTTTTTTTATTTTTATTTTTATTTTTAGTAGAGATGGGGTCTTGCTATGTTGCCCAGGCTTGTCCTGAACTCCTGGGCTCCAGTGATCCACCTGCTTTGGCCTCCCAAAGTGCTGGGACTATAGGCCTGAGCCACTTTGCCCGGCCAGACACAGACTTCTTTCTCCCCGTTGTATGTTGTTTCTGTTATTACCTTTTGCCCCAGGGTGGCTGCTAGAGCTTCAGTCATCACATCTGCATTCTAAGCAGCAAGAAGAGGGAAGGAAAGAGGACAAAAGTGTAGTGCCTTCCCCTTAGGGAGAATTTTTGGAAGTCACACACAACATGTCTCCTTATTCTTTGTGGGACAGAGAAATGATGGAAAATGATTGTCATCAGGTTTTCTTTGTCTGCCACTCACTCACTGCAATCTTGGACACATGTACATGTTCTCTCTCCCTTCTTTTCTTCCTTCCTCCAAACACAAGCCTATTACATTTTAACTTAATTAACTCTTTAAAGAACCTGTTTTCAAATAGAGTGACATTCTGAGGTATGGGGATTAGGACTTCAACATAAGAGTTTTGGGGGTGGACACAATTTAGCCCATAACATACACAGGATACATATGATACGTGAAAGTGACAAAGCACAATAGTCAAACCAATACTGCTCAATGCACCACTCAGCATAAGAAATACAAAATGACCAGTTTTCTACATCCTATCCCAATACCACTCCCCTAAACACTTCCAAAAGTAACTGTTGTCTTAAATGTATTTTTTTCCAACTTTCATTTTGGATTCAGATGTGCAGGTTTTTTACAGGTGTATTATGTGATTTTGAGGTCTGGGGTATAGATGATCCTGTCATCCAGGTAGTGAGCATAGTATCCAATAGTTTTTCAGCCCATGTCCACCCCTCCCCCCACTTTTGGAAGCCCCCAGTGTCTATAGTTCCAATTTTATGCCCGTGTATACTCATTGTTTAGCTCCCACTTGTAAGTGAGAGCATGCAGTATTTGGTTTTCTGTTTCTGCATTAACTCACTTAGGACAGTGGCCTCTAGCTGCATCCATGTTCCTGCAAAGGATATCATATTGCTCTTTTTTTATGGCTGTGTAGTATTCCATGGTGTATATGCACCACATTTTATTTATCCAATCCACCATTGTTGATGGGGACCTAGGTTGATTCCATGCCTTTGCTATTGTGAATAGTGCTGAGATGAACATATGTGTGCATGTATCATTTTGGTAGAATGATTTATATTCCTTTGGGTATATACCCAGTAATGGAATTGCTGGGTCAGATGGTAATTCCATTTTAAGTTCTTTGAGAAATCTCCAAACTGCAGTCCACAGTGGCTGAACTAATTTGCATTCCCACCAGCAGGGTGTATAAGCATTCCACAGCCTCGCCAGCATCTGTTATTTTTTTTCACTTTTAAATAATGGTCATTTTGACTGGTTTGAGATGGTACCTCATTGTGGTTTTGATTTGCATTTCTCTGATGATTAGTGATGATGAGCATTTTTTCATATTTTTTGGCCATTTTTCTGTCTTCTTTTGAGAAGTATCTGTTCACGTCCTTTGCCCATTTTTAAATTGGAGTATTTGTTTTTTGCTTGTTGCTAAATCTATGTTTAAAAAATTATTCTCAGTCACTTTGCCTTTTTTTTTTTTTTTTTTTTTTTTTTGAGACGGAGTCTCGCTCTGTCGCCCAGGCTGGAGTGTAGTGGCCGGATCTCAGCTCACTGCAAGCTCCACCTCCCGGGTTCCCGCCATTCTCCTGCCTCAGCCTCCCGAGTAGCTGGGACTACAGGCGCCCGCCACCTCGCCCGGCTAGTTTTTTGTATTTTTTAGTAGAGACGGGGTTTCACCATGTTAGCCAGGATGGTCTCGATCTCCTGACCTCGTGATCCGCCCGTCTTGGCCTCCCAAAGTGCTGGGATTACAGGCTTGAGACACCGCGCCTGGCCCACTTTGCCTTTTAAAGGCCCGGATTCATCCTGTACACCAGTGACAATATGAGGCTCTCTGATAAGTGCTCCCTTTTTTTGTTTATTTCCATCTCCATACAGCAGAGTGATTTTTAAAAGTATAAGTTATATGACATTTTGTGTTTTTTACTTAAAACTCTGCAAAGATTTCCCATTGCAATAACAATAAATCCCTTCAAGACCCTGCGTGGTCACTCTGTGCCCCACTCCATTCACTCTAGTGACATTGACTTTCTGTGGTTCCTTGAACTCCAACTCATTTTCATCTCAGGGGCTTGGCTACCTTCTTGATTTTGCTTGGGGTGCTCTTCCTAGACCTTTGCATATTTGTCTCTTCTCATTATTCAGATGTCTGCTTGAATGTCACCTGCTTATCGAGGCCTTCCTGGCTCCTCTGTCTACAGTACAAGTACATCTCCCCCATTCAGATCACTTTGTTCTTTTCTTAGCACTTATCATTGTAAGTATCCCCCTGAGAATGCAAACTGCACCAGAATAGGGGTTTAGTTTGTCTTTGTCACTACTGTATCTGGAGTCATGTGGGACGTACAAGAGCTTAACTGACTTATGTTATCCAATTGTTCCTGATCTAGGGGTTGTTGTGATAACGTGAGTGACAATGTATTTTGAAATGAGTCTTGTACACACAGACTAATTTATTACATCGAGCTCTATTCTCTGAATAATCTCTTTAAGCTTTGTTTGCTTCTTTCTTTTTTTCTTTTTTTTTTTTTTTTTTGAAACAGGGTCTCACTCTGTCACCCAGGCTGAAGTGCAGTGGCGCGATCTCGGCTCACTATAACCTCCACCTCCCAGGCTCAAGCGATTCTCCTGCCTCAGCCTCCCAAGTAGCTGGGATTACAGGTGCTGCCACCATGTCCAGCTAATTTTTTATCTTTTTAGTAGAGATGGGTTTTCAGCATGTTGGCAGGCTGGTCTCGAATCCTGACCTCATATGATCCACCCACATCAGCCTCCCAAAGTGCTGGGATTACATGTGTGAGCCACCATGCCCAGCCTTCTCCTCTCCCTTCCCCTCTCCTCCCCTCTTTTCCTCCCTTCTCCCATCCCCTCTCCTCCCCTCCCTTTCCCTCCCTTCCTTTATTCTCCCCTCCCCTGCATTCCTTCCTTCGTTTTTGTGAGATAGGGTCTCATTTGTCAGCTGGAGTGCAGTGGCGCAATCACAGCTCACTGCAGCGTCAACTTCCTGGGCTCAAGTGATCCTCCCACCTCAGCCTCCCAGGTAGCTGGGACTGTAGGCATGCGCCACCATGCCTGGCTAATTTTTT
This sequence comes from Trachypithecus francoisi, assembly GCF_009764315.1. Taxonomy (NCBI): domain Eukaryota; kingdom Metazoa; phylum Chordata; class Mammalia; order Primates; family Cercopithecidae; genus Trachypithecus; species Trachypithecus francoisi. The sequence goes on along the minus strand of NW_022681473.1, from coordinate 14,039,931 downwards.
AAAAAATTTTGTAGAGATGGGGGTCTCGCTATGTTTCCCAGTCTGGTCTTGAGCTCCTGGGCTCAAATGATCCTCCTGCCTCAACCTCCCAAAGTGCTGGGATTACAAGGGTAAGCCACTGCACCCAGCTAAGCTTTCTTTTTCTTTCTTTCTTTCTTTTTTTTTTTGAAATGGAGTCTTGCTCTGTTGCCCAGGCTGGAGTGCAGTGGCGTAATCTCAACTTACTGCAACCTCTGCCTCCCGGGTACAAGCGATTCTCCTGCCTCAGTCTCTTAAGTAGCTGGGACTACAGGCACAAGCCACCATACCTGGCTGATTTTTGTATTTTTAGTAGAGACAGGGTTTCACTACATTGGTCAGGGTGGTCTCAAACTCCTGACCTCAAGTGATCTGCCCACCTCACTCTCCCAGAGTGCTGGGATTACAAATATGAGACACTGTGCCCAGCTTTGAATTTTAAGTTGGGATTACAGGTGATGGGATTACAGGTGTGAGCCACTGGGCCTGGCCAGCTTTGTTTCTTAATAACAAAACTATTTCATGACCAGGTATGTGTTGGGTGCCTGCTAGGTGTTGACTCTGTGCTGGGCTTGTGGTACAGCTGTGAACAAGACAGACTATTTCTGTATTTGTGAAACTCCCATATTAATGCAGAGAATTGATGAAAAAACCAATTGCTGTGACAATATATCGAATGTAAAAAGTACATTCTAAAATACTGGGAATGAGGAAGAGTGGAAGCAAGGAGTCTTTTTTTTTTTGCCCTCCCTAGATGATGTTTAAATAAAAAAGACCATAAAGATGCATGACAGCTGCATCGCTGTGACACTGATCCTTATATATTGCAGTTGGTCCTGATAATTACAACCTGAATTGCTCCCTTTTTGACATTACTGAGAGGCAATTGCCTGCTCTGCTTACCAAAAATGAAGGCATTAAAATCCAGTCAGAAGAGTTTGCAGATGCAGTGTTAAAGCCTTGCAGCTTTTCAGCTGCTCCTCTGAAGCACGGGTCCAGGAATAGGAGCCTTCTTGCAGCCAAGACACTAGAAATGGAGCTCAAAACTTAAGGTTTAAATCCCAGTTTTAGACCTTACCAGCTGGAAGGTCTTGCTGATCTAGTTTTGGTACCGTACAATTATAGTTGCCCATCCTATTTCAAAAGGTTATAGAGAAGACTGAATTGGAATACGAATGTGTTCTTTGTACACTATAAAATAACTATAGAAATGTGACATTGTGGGTTTACCTTTGTTACTGTTAGATGAACAACCGTAACTGAAAAAAAGTATTTGAAGGTTGAATCCTATTAACAGGAGAACAATCAGATAAATGATGGCATAATGGTACACAGTGGAATACTATACAACTATGAAAAAGAACAGGGGACTGGGTACAGTGGCTCGTGCCTGTAATCCCAGCACTTTAGGAGGCCAAGTTGGGAGGACTGAATGAGCCCAGGAGTTTGAGACCAGCCTGGGTAACAAGCAAGACCTTGTCTCTGCAAAAAATAAAATAATTAGCCAGGCATGGTGGTGCACACCTGTTTTCCCAGCTATTCAGGAGGCTGAGGTGGAGGTTGGGGGTCTAGTGAGACATGACCACACCACTGGACTCCAGCCTGGGCAACAGAGCAAGACCCTGTATCAAAAAGAAAAGAACAGGGTAGCTCTCTATATGCCAACACAGAAAGATGCCCATGATATATTAAGAGAGAAAAAAGTAAAACTGTAATTCTATCTATGTATGCATGTGCATGCAGACATCACTTGGAGAACAATACACTAAACTGTTAGCAGTGTTTTTTCTGGGGGGTCAAATTTGAGAAACCTTCCTTTTGTTAGTTATATGCAGATTTGTTTCTCATTTGTTAGAGTAGGGCAATCTAAGTAATTTAACAAATTTTATATTCACAACTGGCAAAGTACATGTGTCACTGATTACCTCGCTCCCTGCTAGATATTTCACAGATCTCAAGTCTGATTTTGGTTAATATTGCTTTGGAGAATGAACTTGGCTGAACTGAGAGCTTGGAGAGTCATGCTGAATAACAAACAAGCTCCTCAGAACAGCCTTACGTGCAACCTTTGCAAAATAAGAAGCAAAGCAGAGGCTGTCATGAGACCTGCAATCTATTCACAACTGTGTTTCTGATGCAAGAAGGAAGAAGGTCAAAATGCTATTAGGTGATTTTAAGATACTGATTTCCCAGACCAAGACTTGTTTCCTAAAAACCCACATGCTAAGTTCTCAGGGACCACAATATTAAATGTATTTAAGCATAGCTGGGAGAGGAGGAAAAATATAAGACCCCTTCAGTCTTCCCAGTTCTGCTTCTCACACAATGAACTTCACGACCCCCCAAAAGTAGACGGCTATCAAATTCAGAAAGTTGGCCAGGCACACTGGCTCATGCCTGTATTCCCAGCATTTTGGGAGGCCAAGGTGGGCGGATCACTTGAGGTCAGAAATTTGAAGTCAGCCTGTCCAACATGGTGAAAGCCCATCTCTGCTAAAAATGCAAAAATTAGCTGGGCGTAATCTCAGTAGCTGTAATCCCAGCTACTCAAGAGGCTGAGGCAGGAGAATCACTGGAGCCCAGGAGGCACAGAGGTTGGAGTGAGCCAAGGTCGTGCCACTGTACTCCAGCTTGGGCGGCAGGGTGAGATTCTGTCTCAAAAAAAAAAAAAATTTCAGAAAGTCATGTCTTGTCCTTCCTAATGTTTAGCAGGGCAGTTTGGGCGATTTAACAGCCACAGTTTGGAAAAAATGCAATTTAAATATGGAAGCTATATTTGGGGATTTGTTAAAGTGGTTCTTTGATCCCACACTTGGTATATCATCTTAAATGTTTATAGTAGAGGTCGGGTGTGGAGGCTCATGCCTGTAATCCCAGCACTTTGGGAGGCTGAGGCGGGCGGATCACAAGGTCAGGAAATCGAGAATATCCTGGCCAACATGGCGAAACCCCGTCTCTACTAAAAATACAAAATTAGCCGGGCATGGTGGCTCATGCCTCAGAAGACTGAAACAGGAGAATCGCTTGAACCCGGGAGGTGGAGGTTGTGGCGAGCTGAGATCGTGCATTGCACTCCAGCCTGGGCAACAAGAGCGAAACTCCGTCTAAAAAAAAAAAGCTCATCATCAGTGATCATTAAAGAAATGCAAATCAAAATTAAAATGAGATACCATCTCACGCCAGTCAGAATGGTGATCATTAAAAAGTTAGGACTTATTTTTTAACTAGAAATAGCTACTATCTTTAGCAGTGTTTTTTTTGTTTGTTTGTTTTGTTTTTGTTTTTGTTTTTTGAGACAGAGTCTCGCTCTGTTGCCCAGGCTGGAGTGCAATGGCGGGATCTCTGCTCACCACAACCTCTGCCTCTCAGGTTCAAGCGATTATCCTGCCTCAGCTTCCCAAGTAGCTGGGATTACAGGCATGTGCCACCACACCTGGCTAATTTTTGTATTTTTAGTAGAGATGGGGTTTCACCATGCTGGCCAAGCTGGTCTCAAACTCCCAACCTCAGGCCACCCGCCCGCCTCAGCCTCCCAAAGTGCCGGGATTACAGGCATGAGCCACTGCGCCCGGCCTATCTTTAGCAGTTTTAAGATAATATCCCCCTTTTAAGGTTATGATACATGCTCATTGAAGACAAATTGGGAAAATATGAAAAAGCAGGAACAATCATCTACTCACAAAATCCTCCACAGCCCTTTTCCTTAAAGGCAACCACTATTTGGTCATCTTTGATTTCACTCTTCTCGCCCATATATATATATGTGTGTATATATATGGAGATATATATAGATAGATATATAGACATATATATGAAAAAATATAAAACATATATATATAGAGAGAGAGATAGAGAGAGAGAGAGAGAGACGGGGTATCACTCTGTTGCCCAAGCTGGAGGTCAGTTGCACAATCTTGGCTCACTGCAACCTCCACCTCCTGGGTTCAAGCAATTATCCAGCCTCAGCCTCCCGAGTAGCCGGGATTAAAGGTGCACACCACCACGCCCAGCTAATTTTTGTATTTTTAGTAGAGACAAGGTTTTGCCATATTGGCCAGGCTGGTCTTGAACTACTGATCTCAAGTGATCTGCCTGTCTTGGCTTCCCAAAGTGCTAGGATTACAGGCGTGAGTCACCACGCCCAGCCTCCCATATATTTTTTACTCCACAGAGATTGTCATGTACATATACAGAACCTATTTTTTACTTAACATTATATTCTTACATTTTCCTATGTAACTAAATTCTTCAAAAACAACTTTTTCTTGAAAAACATTTTTTCTTCTAACAACATAAGCAATACATTTTATCTATAGAAAACTTGAAAATTATCGAGAAGCCAAAAGGAAAAGGAAGTTCTCCATAATCCCATCACCTACAGATACCAGTAATCTTTAGAAACATCTTTCCAATATTTTCTTCATACATGCATTTTTCTTAACAATTGGATTCAAAGCATATCTATGGTTTTTCACCATACTGTATCAAATACTTTTCATGATTAAATATTCTGCCTTTTTAAATTTTTCTAGACAGTCTTGCTCGGTCTCCCAGGGTGAATCTCATTATAGCCTCATACTCCTGGGCTCAGGCAATCCTGCCTCAGCCTCCTGAGTTAGCTGAGAATACAGGCACATGCCACCATGCCTGGCTGATTTTTAAATGTTTTTTGCAAAGTCTTGCGAAGTCTTCCCTCCCAAAGTGCTGGGAGTACAAGCATGAGCCACTGCACCTAGTCCAATATTCTGCCTAATTGTCCACAACACATGGATCATTGTTTACTTAATCATTATTGTAATGTTTAGAACATTTAGATTATTTCTAATTTTTCTATTATAAGTAAAGCTGACAGGGTGAAATGGCTCATGCCTCTAATGAATCATTTGGGAGACCAAGGCAAGTTTGAGACCAGCCTGGGTAACAGAGTCTCTACAAAAACTAAAATAATTAGCCGGGCAAGGTGGCATGTGTCTGTAGTCCCAGCTACTCGTGAGGCTGAGGTGGGAGGATTGCTTGAGACCAGGAGTTCAAGGCTGCAGTGAGCTATGATTGCGCCACTGCCCTAAAGCCTGGGCAACAAAGCGAGATCTTGTCTTCAAAAAATAAAATAAGTAAAGCTGTGGTAAGTACCATTGCTTTGTTATATTTCCTTAGATTTATAAAGCCAAAGTCATTGTTCAAAGGCTAAGAATACTTTGAAGTGCTCCACACAGTGAAAGCACTTTCCAGAAAGGTAGACATTTACCCCCGCCAGTGAGTGGCAGCCCCAAATTCTCACTAACATTATTTTTAAAGTGTTTATTAACTCGGTAGGTTAAAAACATTTACTTTTTACTTCTCTGATTACCAGTGGGGGTGAGGTTCTTAATATTATTCACTTGTACTTTATTTTATGAATGATTATTCACAAGGTTGTACCTATTACCCATTAGGGTTAATTACCTATGTATTTATCAGGGTCTTCTTTTTCTTACACAGGATATTACTTGCATTAGTATCAGTTTTCAACTCTGTGCCTTATTCTTGTAGATTATTTTAGTGCATCACTTAATTTTTTTTGAAGTTAATATTGTCCTCATTAGTTACTCTGAGGTTTACAAACGGCTTTTTAAGAAATAATAATAAAAAAATTGTACATGGTTTTTTTTTTTTTTTTGAGACAGAGTCTCGCTCTGTCGCCCGGGCTGGAGTGCAGTGGTCAGATCTCAGCTCACTGCAAGCTCTGCCTCCCGGGTTTACGCCATTCTCCTGCCTCAGCCTCCCGAGTAGCTGGGACTACAGGCGCCCGCCACCTCGCCCGGCTAGTTTTTTGTATTTTTTAGTAGAGACGGGGTTTCACCGTGTTAGCCAGGATGGTCTCGATCTCCTGACCTCGCGATCCGCCCATCTCGGCCTCCCAAAGTGCTGGGATTACAGGCTTGAGCCACCGCGCCCGGCCATGTACATGGGATTTTACTATGTTGCCCAGAACCAGGCGTGGTGGCTCATGACTTTTAAAAGTCATTTGTGACCAGGCACGGTGGCTCATGCCTGTAATCCCAACACTTTGGGAAGCCAAGGCGGGAGAATCACTTGAACCCAGTAATTCAAGACCAGCCTGGGCAACACAGTAAAGTCCCATGTTCAAATTTTTCTTTTCTTTCTTTTTTTTTTTGAGACTGAGATGGAGTTTCGCTCTTGTTCCCCAGGCTGGAATGCAATGGCACAATCTCAGCTCATTGCAATCTCCGCCTCCTGGGTTCAAGCGCTTCTCCTGCCTCAGCCTCCCGAGTAGCTGGGATTATAGGCATGTGCCCCTATGCCCAGCTAATTTTGTAATTTTAGGAGAGACGGGTTTTCACCATGTTGGCCAGGCTGGTCTCAAACTCCTGACCTCAGGTGATCTGCCTGCCTCGGCCTCCCAAAGTGCTGGGATTACAAGCATGAGCCACTGCACCTGGCTTCACATATGAGTTTTTTTTCTTGGCTTTACTACTAGCCAGCTGTGGCACCTTGGGCAAGTCACTGCTCTCTCAAGAGATCTGGCTTCCTCAAATTGTGAGGACTGAACTACATGATCTCTAGGAATTTCTTCACATCTGACTTTGGAATCTAGTCTACTGTGAAGGTAGGGGCATCCTTGGACATCCTTTATCCACTCTAACAAAGCCGGGCTATCTATTAACACCTTGTGTTGTTTCATGTTAAAAGGTGTGAATAAATATTTTACTGGAAGATAATTTTATTTCCTTATAGCAATAATATGCTGTGTGAGTCTCCTGCTCTGCTGCCCATTACCTGTGTTACCTCCGCAAGCTACTACTGAACCTCAAGGAACCCATCTCCTCATCAGGAAAAAAAAAAAAAAAAAAAAAAAACCTTATGTAGGTAGGCACCTCATAATGTTAAATGATCTCCTGTCTCTTTATCATTTAAAACTTTGGAGGCTCACTCCTGTAATCCAGCATTTTGGGAGGCCAAGGCAGGAGAATCCCTTGAGCTAGGGGTTTGAGCCCAGCCTGGGCAATGTAGCAAGACCTCATCTCTACTAAAAATCAAAAAAATTAGCTGGGCATGATGGCACCCGCCTATAGTAGTCCCAGCTACTTAGGAGGCTGAGGTGGGAGAACTGCTCGAGCCTGGGTGGTAGAGGCTGCAGTGAGCCGTGATTGTGTCACTGCACTGTAACCTGGGTGACAGAGAAACTCATCTCAAAAAAAGAAAAAACCTTCAGGCTGTGTGCAGTGATTCATACCTGTACTCCCAGCATTTTGGGGGGCCAAGGTGGGAGGATCACTTGAGCCCGGGAGTTTGAGACCAGCCTGGGCAACATAGGGAGATCTTGACTCTACAAAAAAGTATAAAAATTAGCCAGGTGTGGTGGTGCACACCTGTAGTCCCAGTTACTCAGGAGGCTGAGGCGGATTGCTTGAGCCTGGGAGATTGAGGCTGCTGTGAGTGGTGATTGTGCTACTGTGCCACTGCACTCCAGCCTGAGCAACAGAGACCCTGCCTTGAAAACAAAACCCCACTTTTTTTGCCCCTTTCTATGTGTTTGCTCAATCTTTTATCTTGAGCATTTTAGAGTAAAAATGATACTCAAGTCGGAAATAATAAAAATAAATTTACTATAAAGAATGACCAACCTTTTCCCATCTCCTTTGAAGAGATGAATTTTGAAATACAATATACTCAGAACTAAGTACATACTATCCATGAAGGCAGCTGAATGCCTCATTGGGCTACATGAGTCTCTTAAAGGGGGACAGATTCCTCAATGCCCAGAGATGGGCAGGATGGAGAAGACAAACTACAGTTTATCTACTACAATTTATAATTTCATCGTATAGTTAAAATGGGGGGAGGAGAAACTGAAAGCATCTTAGATTTTTAAAGAAAAGTTACTATATAAAAATATTTGTCTTCTTCGCAACAAAATTAAAAAGGTAAAAATATAGGTAATAATATCTTTAATCCCCAACATCAAGTTGCCAGTCTATCTAAATATGCGAGAAACATAAAAATCATATTCTGAGGTAACAAAGTAGAAATGCAGGCACTCATTTTTAAGTATACAATTTGTTTTTATTTACAATACCCTATAAAAATGTAAATTTAGAAACTTTTATTTTCATTAATTAGAACAAAACAAAAAAGATAAAGCACAGTAAGGAAGAGATAATAATCAAGTATTCACTTGATTGGTTGTGAAGGGAAGGTAGGAAAGGCGTGTAGTGGAAATGGTCAGTAGGTAACGGTAGAGGGAAGCTAGGTAACGTCACTGGGGAACAGCTGGTGGAGCCTGGGGTTACAGCATGGGAAGAAATGGAGATGGAGAACAAGGACAGCTGGTTTTAACAGAGGATCTTACTGTTGTACAATACATGTATGTGCAAAATGTTTATTCTCTTTAAATATCATAACCTGCCCCCCCACCCCCCAACTACATTCGAAAAGGTAAGAACAGCAGAAAGATCAGGAAGGCCATGTAAAATTAATTCAGATTTAATTTTCTTCAGGGCTGTAATCACTAGGGATCAAAACTCCTTAGTCTGGTTGATTGCTGAATGGGATAGGAGTAAGTGAGAAAGATCATGGCAGGCTGGCCCTGCAATTATTCAAACCCAGGCCCCTGGCTGCCTGGGAACGGGACTTGGGTGAGATGAAGTAGTAAGGACAGCAGTTCTGCCCATGGTGTGGAGACTAAAAAGTAAAGCAGGCCAAACTGAGCTTCCATGGTTACAGCTGGAAGTTTCTATTCATGACACCAAATAAAAGTAGGGAAGAAGGAAGCATGGCTTACTGAAGTAGTCTCAGGAAGACAGGGCAAGTGTGCAAAAAGCCACACTGCCAAAGCAGGCTACTAGTGAGGATCATCCTGGGTGACTTCGAATGCACTTGAGGGAAAGGCTCAAGTACATTGTAGTTGTAGCAGGAAAAAGACATAACCATGTGCTGTTTCCACTAAGGTGGACAGAAACTAAGGAAATAAAGGTGGGAAGAAGAAAAAGGACTTCTCAGCCTAGATTTGGGCATAAGCCAATTAAGAGTTCTGATTTTATTAAACGTGCTGCATACTCTTTATTTATGTTAAAACAAGTAGAACCCACCAAATTAATTACAAGATAGAACAGAAACAGATTAAAATACATCAGCTGGTTTGTGTTTAGAGGAAGTAATGAGACAACTAAATATTTTTCAATCTAAAATTCATTCTTTAAGGACCCTCTGAAGACCACATAAATACATGTATGGTGTGTGTGTGTGTGTGTGTGTGTGTGTATCTACGTGTGTGTGTATATCTTGATTTCTACTTAATTGGCTCTTCTATAGTCATTAATATGGGGCAATGAAAAAACAACTTCAGTAGGATGAGGGAAGGAATCCTTTGGCAGGCTACAATCTACTCTGAGCTGGAGTAGTGATGGGATAAAGGGAGAGATTACACTTGTGTCTCTAGGGCAAAGAAAATGCAAAATTGAGAACTGAGTAAAAGTAGGACATGCAGAACTGTAACACAGAAGGTAAAGGAGAAACCAGCAGAAGTATCACCCAGCCAAATTTCATAGAGCAGTGGGGAAATATCTGACATTTAGAGAGGCAACCCCTGTAAACAGGAATCGATCCCACAAGACTTTGCTTTGGGGAAAAAGCTACCTTCCCTCCCTCATTAAAAACACTCCATTGGTGATGGCAGCAGTGCAGGTGGCAGCCAAAAGGAGGTACAGGACACATTTGGAGATCTTTTATCGTATCCCCTGAACTAGCCTAGGGGTACAAAGGAGAGAAAGGAAAATTGTATAAATGAGTTAAAACAAAAGGCAATCTTTCATATTACAATTACATCTTTGTAAGACTTCTCATAACAAAACACCCGAGATATTTCTCTACCCTTAGCATTTAGTCATCTTTTATGAAGGCCCTGTTGTACCCAGTTCAGTGTTTTATATCTAACAGATACACAAATAGTTAATAAAAAATCAATCTCTTCCACCAAATTCAGTTTTATTCCCCCCTGCACCCCAATCATAACTTCTTTTTATTTATTATTTTTTTGAGACAGGGTCTCGCCCTGTCACCCAGGCTGTAGTGCAGTGGCGCGATCTCAGCTCACTGCAATCTCTGCCTCCTGGGTTTAAATGATTTTCATACCTCAGCCTACTGAATAGCTGGGATTACAGGCATGCACCACCACACCTGGCTAATTTTTGTATTTTTTAGTAGACAGGGTTTCACCATTTTGGTCAGGCTGGTCTGGAACTCCTGGCCTCAAGTGATCCACCCTCCTGGGTATCCTAATGTGCTGGGATTACAGGTGTGAGCCACGGCACCCAGCCTCCCCACCATAACTTCTTAAGTCCCAGCTTTAGTGAGATGTGAAACTCTCCTGTTTCAAACTTACTGCAGTTTTGTCTCCAGCAAGTTCAGTTTCTGCTGGTCAACATAGCGAGAAAAGAGGGACACTAGGTTTGTAGGTATAGAGATTGGCTTGGCCAGGGCTGCTGGGGGAATTCGTAGAAGTTCTCGTGTTGCCATGAACATCACCTCCGTCCTGACAGGGAAGACCCATAATAATATTATGAGACAAAAATTTAAAAGATTACCTCAAATAACTTAAAATAAAAGAAACAGTCCACACTGACCACTGATTATTTTGCGTTGATTCTGTAGCAGGGTCTGAACTCTGAAGGTCTTCACCACGGCTCAGGAGGATAAGGAGCAGTGACAGGCCAAACTACGAGAGAAGACAGAGGGAATCAAACTCAACACTGCATCGAAAGCCTCCACCACTGTTGAAGGGATCCTGGCATCGGATGGGGAACGGCTCTAAATCAAAATGACCTCACCACTGTGCTTTTCTGTGAAACCAGACAAAGATCAGACAAGCATGAGTTGAAAGGCTATGTGTCTCTCCAGGTTTTATTCTCAGATAGCAGTGGCCAGGCACAGCCAACAGAAACGGAAAGTCATGGTGTCCAACACGCCTCTCTGTTCCCCATGCTGAGGTTAAAAGATGGTTTTTCCTTGCCATGGATAATGCAGAATTTGACTTTTCTCCTATTTATGAGAACTGAAATAGGCTAAAAAGGAAAGTCAATGAAGACCAACTTTGATACAGAAATTAAAATCAGGAAAAAAAAAGAAAAAGCATTAAATACAGTAAGATATTTTGAATTAAGAAACAAGGTATAAACTGTAGGAAAATATACAAATAAGGACAACTGAAATAAACATGGTATAAAGGGAAACTTTTCATTAAAAAGCACATCTCTATCTGGAAATATAAAGTCTTAGAATGTTAATGAAAATCTAAAAAATGAGAAAGGGTAAACAGACATATACACTATATCTATAATTAAAATTCAGAAACATGCTTTAGAGTATGAAATATATAAAAATGGTCACATGTGGTGGCTCATGCCTGTAATCCCAGCACTTTGGGAGGCCAAGGTGGGTGGATCACCTGAGGTCAGGAGTTTGAGACCAGCCTGACCAAAATGGTGAAACCCCATCTCTACTAAAAAGAGAAAATTAGACAGGCATGGTGGCACATGCCTGTAATCCCAACTACTTGGGAGGCTGAGGCAGGAGAATTGCTCAAACCCGGAAAGTGGAGGTTGCAGTGAGCCACGATCGCACCATTGCACTCCAGCCTGGGCAACACGAGTGGAACTCCATCTTTAAAAAAAAAAAAAAAGTAATATATAAAAATGTGTTTTATTTAGTGGACAGTAAAATCAGGAAATATAGTATTTGGGGTATAGGATAAAATTATGGGCCAGGCGCAGTGGCTCACGCATGTAATCCCAGCACTTTGGGAGGCCAAAGCGGGTGGATCAAGAGGCCAGGAGATCGAGATCATCCTGGCTAACACGGTGAAACCCCGTCTCTACTAAACAACACAAAAAATTAGCCGGGGGTGGTGGCGGGCACCTGTAGTCCCAGCTACTCGGGAGGCAGGAGAATGGCGTGAACCCAGGAGGCGGGGTTTGCAGTGAGCTGATATCATGCCACTGCACTCCAGCCTGGGCGACAGAGGGAGACTCTATCTCAAAAGAAAAAAAAAAAATGAACAGGGGACTGGGCATGGGCATGGTGGCTCATGCCTGTAGTCCCAGCACTTTGGGAGGTGAAGGCAGGACTACTTGAGTCCAGGAGTTCAAGACCAGCCAGAGCAACAGAGTGAGACCCCGTTTTTGCCAAAAATGTAAAAATCAATCAGAGGCTGGGTGTGGTGGCTCACACCTGTAATCCCAGCCCTTTGGGAGGCTGAGGCAGGCTCATGTGAAGTCAGGAGTTCCGGACCAGCCTGGCCAACATGGTGAAACTCCGTCTCTGCTAAAAATACAAACATTAGCCCGGTGTGGTGGCGGGCACCTGTAGTCCCAGCTACTTGGGGGGCTGAGGCAGGAGAATCGCTTGAACCTGGGAGGCAGGGGTTGCAGTGAGCCAAGGTATCACCACTGCACTCTGGCCTGGGTGACAGAGCAGGGCTCTGTCTCAAAAAAAAAAAAAAAAGTCAATTGGGCATGGTGGCACATGCTACTCAAGAGGCTGAGGTGGGAGGATCACTTTGAGTCCAGAAAGTTGAGGCTGCAATGAGCTGTGACTGTGCCACTGCACTGAAGCCTGGGTGACAGAGTGAGATCCTGTCTCAAAAAAGAAAATACAAATAGGGACAAGATCTAGGTTAAATATATGACTCATAGCTATAAATGGATCATAAAAGGAAGGCTGGCAGTACTGTGGGATTCCATCCCAACTTTCTAAGCTCACTCATAGAGGATAGGTAACCTCACTTTTCCACAAAATTTCCCTTCATGGCCAGTTACAGTAGCTCACGCCTGTAATCCCAACACTTTGGGAGGCCGAGGAAGGAAGATAGAGATCAGCCTGGGCAACATGGCGAAACCCCACCTCTACAAAAAATACACATATTAGTTGGGCGTGGTGGCATGTGCCTGTGGTCCCATCTACTTGGAAGGCTGAGGTGGGAAGATGGCTTGAGCCCAGGAGGCAGAGGTTGCAGTGAGTCAAGATCTTGCCACTGCACTCTGGCCTGGGTGACAGAGCAGACACTGATTAAAAAAAAAAAAAAAAAAAAAAAAAATCCCTTTTCATGTTATTCTCAGAAAAAAAAATACTACTGCCTTTACTAAAATTAAAACTAAGAGACCAAATAACCGACAGACGCATTCCTGATCACTCCAGAACCCCATTTAGTATCCCCAGAGGCAATGTCACTTCTTCTGCCTCTGATATACTGCCCTTTAGTGTCATGCTTTGGCAGATTTTCAGGTGCAAAGGAGCAAGAGGCCTTGAGACCACTTTTTCACCTCTACTATACATAGAATGGCCCTTAATGAGTAACTACTATGTACCAGGTATTATATTGAAGCACTTACAACTGTTATCTCATTTAAGTACCAGGACAACTCTCTGAAGTCTACATCATCACCCCCATCTTATAGACCAGGAAACTGATTCAGCAATGTGATATCATCTGTCCAAGGTCACAAAGCTAGACAGTAGCAGGCAAGGACTAAAAATTCATATTCTTCACTTCATATTATACTTCCCCTAGGAATCTCTGAATCTTTAACCTGATGCAAATAAAGTATGAAATGGATGATTCTCCTATGACAGAGACTGTTAAATGCCTACCTAATATGCCTTCCTACCCATTATCAGAACTCTTATGTGTCATGACAATGGCATAAACTAAAAGGTATTTTCCAGCCTTCTCTGCACTTAGGTGTGGCCATGTGACAATGTCCTGGCTATTAACAGTAAGTAGAAGTTTTTGGTTAGAACTCCTGGAAAAAGTCTCAATAAGGAAGATGGACAGCTGGTCCACACCTTTTTGCCCCCCAAAATCCATCTGTCCTTCTTGATGTAAAGCTGAATCTTGAATTCCACAGCCATCTTGGACCATGAGGAATAATGAACATGGAAGCCACTGCTAAGAATGGCAGAGGAAAAAAAGTGAAAAAGCCTGGATCCCTGATGACTGTGGAGCTACTAAATGAAATTTATTTCACACCAGACACATAAAATCCTATTTTGTTGAAACCACTGTTATTTCTAGCCTCTGTTACTAGGAGCTTAATGTAACTCTTGACAGAAAGAAGCCTTTTTCACAAGTTGCTAGAGATACAGCAGCCATTATTTTAATCTATAATGCAAATTAAGACACTTCACAAAGTTCAAGGACTGAAGAGGGCAAGATTACCTTGTTCTGGAGCACAGCAGTGAGGTGAGGATTGGAGGGTGCTGGTGTAGCTGCACTTTGAGGTAGGTTCATTAGCTGTTGCAAAAGGCTGGTGATAGTCACTGATGGAAGATGATAGAGGAGGAGAGAGAAGGGACTCAGTAAGCATGGCAGCACCTACAAAAAATAAATAAAAGCATTATATCCTGGCATGTGTTACTTCAGTTACCCTCCATCACGGGCATGGATGGAAGGATGCTCATTTGCATATCCAACCACTTAAGGCACAAGTCTGGCAGATATGACTAGAGTCTTAACAAGGAATTCTAAGCTATCTACTGAGAACTTTTTCATCTCAATTTGCATTGAAAACACCACGACTTGTGTGAACCAAGGGTGTAAAAAAAAATCACTCGCAAATACATACCGAGAGTTATGCTAAAACATCAATATTTTAACTCATTCCATAAATATTTTTAAACGCTTACACTGTGCCAGGCCCCATGGGCTAAAAACAAATGGCAAACAGGACACAGAACCTCAGGGATCTAAAGTACAGCGGAGAAGATATGGGTTAATTGGCAATTTCAATATACTGTGAGAAGCACTCTAAGATAGGTTAAAGGCCAAGCAGAAGAGCACTTCAGGCCAGGAGTTCAAGACTAGTCTGGACAATGTAGTGAGACCTCATCTCTACAACAAATAAAAAAATTTCGGCCGGGCGCGGTGGCTCAAGCCTGTAATCCCAGCACTTTGGGAGGCCGAGGCGGGCAGATCACAAGGTCAGGAGATCGAGACCATCCTGGCTAATACAGTGAAACCCCGTCTCTACTAAAAAATACAAAAAACTAGCCGGGCAAGGTGGCGGGCGCCTGTAGTCCCAGCTACTCGGGAGGCTGAGGCAGGAGAATGGCGTGAACCCAGGAGGCGGAGCTTGCAGTGAGCTGAGATCTGGCCAGTGCACTCCAGCTTGGGTGACAGAGCGAGACTCCGTCTCAAAAAAAAAAAAAAAAAAAAAAAAAATTTCACCTGTAGTCCCCAGCTACTCAGTAGGCTGAGGTGGTAGGTTTGCTTGAGTCTAGAAGTTCAAGGTTACATTGAACTATGAATGCACCACCACATTCCAGCTTGGGTGACAGGGTAAGACCCACCCTGTCTCAAAAGAAGTGTTTTCAGATTTAATTGTATTTTCTTTTATTCTTATAAAAGCTCAGTGAGGAAGAAGAGAAATAATTAGCCAATTTTTATAGATTTTTAGAGAATCTATAAAGTGATGAGAAACTCAGTGTTTAGAGTTACACAGCCAGCAGCTAGAGCCAGAACCCAAGGCTGTTGAATTCCAGTCTTCTAGTCATTTATTTCTTTTGTCATGTAGCCAACTGGAAAGTTAAAATACAGAACTATTAATATAAATAACTAGGTTATAACACAACAAAGGAAATCAAGAGTGCTTCCAGACAATTAATGCCCACGGTATAAAGTGATGGTTGGTTTTACTTTAAATGGCACCCGCAAATGGGGAGTAAAATATTTTTTGTGGTCTACTACTATAAATAAAAAAAGCTTTTATTATGGTCATTTTAAAACATACACGAAAATATAAACAGCAGCATAATGACATTCATGTACTCATCACCCAATTTCAATGTCAACCAAATTATCAACATTTTGCCAATCTTATTAAATCCATATTCCTCCTGTATCATATAATTTCATCCCAAAATACACCAGTTTGTATTTCTAACAAAATCTCTCACAATATCATACCTAACAATAATTTTTTTTCACAGAACATTTCTCAAGAAATAATTTTAAAATATCATCTAGTATCTGTTCCAAATTCAAATTCCCCCAAATGCCTTTAAAAATGTCTTTTAGCAGCTGAACTTTGTATTAGAACCATTATTGTGCTAATTATGGTTCAAACAAGATCCACACATTGCATTTGCCTGGTAAGGTTTTTAAAATCTCTCTAACAGGTCCTCTGCCACTGGCCCTTTTCTCTTGTTATTTAACTGTTAAAGAAACTGGGTCATTTGTTCTGTAGCTTGAATTTGGCAAACTGCATGTTGGCAGTATCACTTAGCAGGTTCTGCTATCCTTTGTTTCCCTCCTAAACGGATAGTTAGAATAACAGGTTTATTTGATTCAGGTTCAGTAGGGTGTGGGAGGGACATGTGAGAAAATGTCATGGATAGAACTGTGTGTTTTCCATTGCATTATGTCAAGAAGAGCTAGGTATGGTGGCTCATGCCCGTAATCCCTTCATTTTAGGAAGCAGAGATGGGAAGACTGCTTGAGCCTAGGAGCTTGAGACAAGCCTGGAAACACGGGAAGACTCTGTTTCCTTTTTTTTTTTTTTTTTAAAAAAAGCACAGTGCTTGGTTGTCCACTCTTAGAGGTGTTAAGAGTTCATCAATGGGTTCACGTGTTGCCAGGCTGCTCCAACCACTGTAAAGTTCCCCATCCACTTTTTACCTAATGCTTTTAGCAGCCAGTAATGAGCGCTGTCTAGATTAACTGCTTTTCCATTGAGGTTTATGAAAACAGTTATTTTCTAATTTTATCATTTCTTTTGTATTTATTAGCGAAAATTCTTCTACAAAGAAGAACTTTGTATTATCAACTGTCTGATTACCATGACATTTGGTTGTAATGGAAAGGTAAGATAAATGCTTTTCTTTTCCTTTATTTACCAATTTTCTGAATAGTGAGTTGATGGTCTAGTAGTCTCCAAAGGAGATCAATATATGTTTAAACATTATTCACTCATTAAATATATTTGATATATTTCAATCTACTGCTGTAATTGTTCTTTCTGATGAAAATTATTCCACTTTTGGCCAATGTGAGTCCCTTGAAATTGGTCTGTACATTCTTTAGACAGGACCCTAGTAATCTATTAACTTCCTTGCTTTCTGGCACTACATATTCCAGGATATCTTGTACATTTCATGATTCAGACCTAGAACCAGCTATTACTTCAAGAAAATGGTATTTAGAGATATGGTTTATTACTCCTTAAAACATACAGGTAAAAATCAGCCTTGGTATTTAGCCAAACTTTCCTCCCTAGCAAGCTCTACAAAAGCAGGCATTTTTGTACTGTTATCTTTTAGCACCTAGAACTAGGTGCTGTATTTCTCGGAAGTAAAATAGTGCGTGGCACATAGAAGTATTCAGCAAATATCCCCCAAACTTGTTTCCACAGAAGAGCTCTAGTGGGATTACAAGTGCCCATTACACTGCGTACAATTTACATGCTCTAAGGTAGCTGTTACTTTTTCAGTCTGGTCTTCTATTTTCTAGGATAAACCTCAAATACTGGAACTTTTCCCCAACTCATTTTTCATTTGTGGAATTTTTTTTTTTTTGAGTAACTGGGACCACAGGCATACACTACTGTGTCTGGCTCAGTTTTTTTTCTTTTTTTCTCTAGTTTTAGTAGAGACAGGTTTTCACCATGTTGCCCCAGGCTGGTCTTGAACTCTTGGCCTCAAGTGATCCACTTGCCTCAGCCTCCCAAAGTGTTGGGATTATAGCTGTAAGCCACTGTGCCCAGCCAAATCTTTTAAATATATACTTGTCCCAACCCACTTCACTTCTTTCAATGAGACCTAAACTTCTCTTTCATTTCTTCTGCAGATGCTAACATTTCAAGGATCTACGAAGCAATAATTTCCCTTTTGTAGCATACCATTTGTAAGGTATTCTGGTGTTCTGTGTTTTCTGGGGACTCATTACTTAGATGGTTATTACTCAACTTGTAGTCTATAACAGGTTCACTCATATATTTTACTACTCTGAATCTTGCACTAATATTCATCCTTTGTCCTACTTTTATCAATTTCTTATTTTGAACTTCTTAAGACTATTCTAAATTTTGCTCATCTTTCAGGTGTGCTATGACAAGGATAAGGAGAGAAAAACTCTAACCAAGAATTAACTTGCACATGTGATAACCATGTTAAAATTTCAGCCCAGTTTAGATCATGATAAAAATTATTTAAAGGGCTGGCTCGGGTTGGACGCAGTGGCTCAAGCCTGTAATCCCAGCACTTTGGGAGGCCAAGGCAAGAGGATTGCATGAGTCCAGGAGTTTGAGACCAGTCTGGGAAACATGGCAAAACCCCGTCTCTACAAAAGGTAAAAAAATTAGCCGAGCATGGTGGCGCATGCCTGTAGTCCCAGCTACTCAGGAGGTGGGAGAATCACCTGAGCCTGGGACACGGAGGTTGCAGTGAGCCAAGATGACACCATTGCACTCCTGCCTGTGTGACAGAGCAAAACTCTGTCTCAAAAAAAAAAGAAACCAAAAGGGGACTAGCTCAACTGCTGTGGGATACCATTTAACCAAGTCTACAGGCTAATGTTACGCTACTGATAACAGACCAATAATGATACTTTATATCTAGCAAAGTAACCAAGACTAAAAGTTTTCAAACTTCAGTGAACATCAGATTCAGCTGGAGACTAAGATACAAAAACCCTAATCCTTCTGTAAATTCTGATTCAGCAGTTTGGGGTGGAACTGACTTATCTACACAAGTAATTCTGATACAGACCACATCTTCACAACTATGTCAAGTAATAGGGAATTGTTGTTTTTCTCATGTTTAGAAACATAGTCTGTTTGATCAAATATGGGATTAAAAATATAGGCCTGAAATACTAAAGGTTTTGTTTTAAATAATCAAATCACACGGCCAAAGATTAGACAAAAATACAAAAGGGAAGAGGAGAGGAAAATAAGTTTGCATTCTAGAAATCTTATCAGTTATAAAGACTCAAAGGCAAGATGTCCCATCTTGCATAGTCACCTCATCTTGTGCATCCTTCTTGATAAGGAAAGGGAGGTTCCTGGCTGTTGTCATGAGAATGTCAGCTGCTTGCTCTGTGGAGAGGAAAGGAAGAATACGGGCAACCATTCTCTTCCCTTTTCGGATACACATGATCTGTACAAAGTGGTCATCACTAGGCCTGCAACAGAAGAAAAATGCCAACCTAGGTCAGCAAGAACATTTAAGAAACCCTCATTTTTTTCCCTCTTAGATGTTACTGAATGAATATACTGCATTCATTTTCATTCTACAATAAAATAAATTAGTAGGAATTACTTCTCCAAATCTCAACCAAATAAAAAGTAAAATTTTCAGGTTTTACAAATGTAGAAAATCATCATTTCACAAATTATACGGTTAAAAAAAAACTTGGCCAACTGTATGCACTAATTTCCTTAACTTTTTTTTTTTTTTTGAGACAATGTCTCGCTTTGTTACCCATGCTGGAATGCAGTGGCGCTATCTTGGCTCACTGCAGCCTCCACCTCTTGGATTCAAGTGATTCTCCTGCCTCAGCCTCCCAAGCAGCTGGGACTATAGATGCCCGCCACCACGACCAGCTGATTTTTGTATTTTTCTAGAGACAGGGTTTCACCATGTTGGCCAGGCTGGTCTCTGAACTCCTGACCTCAAGTGATCCACCCCCTCAGGGTCCCAAAGTGCTTGGCCTCCCTCTCTTAACTTTTAAGTAACCGTACAAATAACATAGGTTAACAGAGCAATAGCTTTAAAAAAAAACCAAAAAGAAAATAAAAACATTCATCAACTCGGAGTTAATTAGTGTTACCATTTTAAACAACATTTTGCTTTGTATTACATATTTTTTTATTTCATAAAACAATGGGCTCATAGAATGCAGATGGTTTTGTACCTTGACTTTTTTCACTCAACAACTTATTTCCATGTCAATAAATATATTTCAACTACATACATCTTAATGGCTAGATAACATTCCAATCTATGGATAAACTATTTATTCAACCAGTTCCCTGTCAGCCTAACTCCAGACAAGATGTGTTGAAAAGAAAGTACTTATTCTTATGTTTGGTTTTGTGTATGTCCTGGCTTAGAAGGATCAGCGATTCTCTTGAATGGGTAAAAGAAAAGGGAGTCATTAGAAGTTGTAGTTCTCTTGAATACATCAAATAAGTATTTAGGATTTATAGAACATTTAACATGAGCAAGATTCTTTTGCAGATAATGGGGTAGGAGAGGGATTCCCCATTGGAAGACTGAATGGTTTCGACAGGATATAAATATTTTGCGGAAATCCCACGAAGTATAAATGTTTGTACATCTGATCTTAGTAATAATAAAGATTACAAGGTTAAACATGCTAGTAATCATAAATCAGGTGCAATCTGTAAGCACAAAAACAAAAACCCAATAATGTTATCCACTATATCTCTAGTGCCTAGCACTGTCCCTGGCAGATACTGACTATGTATTTGTTGAATGAATAAATTCAGGATAAAGAGGTTTTTTTTCTTTCCTCACTGGAAAAGATAATTCATATTTTAAATAAAGTGGCATTTGAGTTAGGCTAAAAGGATAGATTCTGAGCTTACAGAGATGGTAGGGAAGTGTACCTAAAAGGCAGAAATGTATGAAGTCCAGTTATGACAGAGGAAGGAGTCCAGTTAGTTATAATGTTTTCCTCAAAGTGCATAATGCTTACCTCTCTTGTCCGGGCAATTTGCCCCTCAAGTTGTCATACATGCTACAAATTTTGTGCTTTCTCTCATCCATTAGGGCAGGTCGCTCTTCTTCTAGACTTAGGAGATAACGTCTTTCATAGTCCTCCACATCAAGGAGTAAGCTGTAGGTCTAAGAAGGGAGACAAAAGCAGGCCACAGCATGCTGGGTCAGAACCAGAGTATTAGTTAAACAATTTCACTGTTTAGGACTGACTACTAGATAAAGACAAAATAATACAAACTTTTTATAGAAAGACTGAGATTTTTTTTTAAATGTAGAAAACCATATGAAATAACTTAAAAAGTTCCTCAAACCACCATTCTTTGTCTCTCTCTGACCTCTATTCTACCAGGCAAAGATATTAAAATAGTCCAGGCACAGTGGCTCATGCCTGTAATCCCAGCACTTTGGGAGGCCGAGACGGGTGGATCACCTGAGATAGGGAGTTCAAGACCAGCCTGAACAACATGGAGAAACCCCATCTCTACTAATAATACAAAATTAGCCAGGCGTAGTGGCAAATGCCTATAATCCCAGCTATGCGGGTGGCTGAGGCAGGACAATTACTTGAACCCAGTAGGCGGAGGTTGTGGTGAGCCAAGATCTCGCCATTGCACTTCAGCCTGGGCAACAAGAGTGAAACTCCATCTCAAAAAAAAAAAAAAAAGATAGTAAAATAATTATACTTTCCATGACCAGACTGGCCAACATGGTAAAACCCCATCTCTACTAAAAATACAAAAAAATTAGTCAGGTGAGGTAGCCTGCACCTGAAATCCCAACTACTTAAGAGGCTAAGGCAGGAGAATCGCTTGAACCCGGGAGGTGGAGGTTGCAGTGAGCCGAAATCACACCACTGCACTCCAGCCTTGGCGACAGAGTAAGACTCTGTCTCAAAAAAAAAAAAAGGGCAATCCAAAGAGAAAACTCCTACTATCATCTCCATTTTTACAGATAAAGAAACTGAGCATAGAAAGGTTAAATAACGTGCCTTAAGTTACAGACTCAGAAATGGAAAAGACATGATTTGCAGCTTGGTTCTAGAGTCCATGCTTTTAACCACTATGGTGTATGGCCTTACAATGTGGTGTTTACATTTTACAAATCAACTATTAATATCCATTAGTTTCCTCAGCACTCAGAATAGTGCCCAGTAAATATCTGTGAACTAAATTAATCCATAGGTAGGACAATGTAATTTTTATTCCCATTTTATCAGGCTTAGAGAGGTGACTTGCCCAAAGACACTCAGCTATGAACTGAAGAAGCTTGGACAAAAACCCAGTACACTTCCAACTTTAACTGCAGTGTTCTATCTACGATGCCAACAGGTGAAACATACCATAATCCTCTCCAGAGTTATCTGGTACACAGCAGTCACTTACCAAGAATATATTCATGAATTCAAACCAAACAACACTGATGGATTGCTCACTGTTTCAGTTCTAGTGTATACATACATGTGACAGTTCCATATTTGAAACAAACTACAGCAACAAATTCTAAACTTACTTTCTCAATTATGACAAGGGTTTTTCTCCTCTTGTCTCGAACTTGTTTTTCTTTTGTCTCCTAAAAAAGAGAAGACTATTCAATGCAAATTCTTTACCTCTGTCAAAATAATTTACCAAGTGTGCATCTGTAGGTTCATTTGTGACAATACTTTGAGAAGATAATTGAGTCTCTGAAAGTTAATCTAAAACAACCTTACTATGAACAAAGGTCAAAGTTGACTTAACCCACAAACTATTAAATTGCATTCATAATAGGCAAAGGGTAATCTTAGTAGAGGATAAGGAAATCGTATGAAATATGAAAATCTTGTTTTTTATTTTTAAACTTTAATTTTACGTTCAAGAGTACATGTGCAGGTTATAGGGTACATGTGTTTGTTACATAGATAAACTTGTGTCATGGGGGTTGTACAAATTCTTTCATCACCCAGGTACTAAGCCTCATACCCTGTAATTATTTTTTCCGATCCTCTTTCTGAAAATCTTAAAACACATAGAAAATGATAATTTTTTAAAACATCAAACTGGAGTAAATACACGCTGTTTGCAGCCAGAGCTACCCAGTCCAAAGACTCCTGCCATCCTAGTCCCTGCCTGGCTGCCTTAGAAATGAAGGTGTTGGCCGGGCGCGGTGGCTCAAGCCTGTAATCCCAGCACTTTGGGAGGCCGAGACGGGCGGATCACGAGGTCAGGAGATCGAGACCATCCTGGCTAACACGGTGAAACCCCGTCTCTACTAAAAATACAAAAAACTAGCCGGGCGAGGTGGCGGGCGCCTGTAGTCCCAGCTACTCCGGAGGCTGAGGCAGGAGAATGGCGTAAAACCCGGGAGGCGGAGCTTGCAGTGAGCTGAGATCCGGCCACTGCACTCCAGCCCGGACGAAAGAGCAAGACTCCGTCTCAAAAAAAAAAAAAAAAGAAATGAAGGTGTTAATACTTCAGCACATCTGTGGAAAACGAGAATGCATGACAAGGTAGGGCGTCCCAGGTTAGACTACAAACAACTCTACCATGCCTGATCTCATTCCATGGTGACCCCAAAAGAAGTGGTCACAAATCAGATGTTCTTAAACAGACAATGGTGCTGACACTTACATCATCCTCACTCCGAGATGTCACAACAGCATCAATCATTTTTCGGGGATTATTCACACTAGAAACGGTAAGCTTTCCCAAAGAGCCCTCAAATTGCACTGCAAAGACACACACACACACAAATCCAACAAAATAAAAAGTCAGCAATGCAGGCAGGCAGTGTTCAAATAAGATTTTTACTTTCCTCTGTGCCTTACTCACAGTCTAATAATTTACTGCAAAAGTCAATGTGTTCTTTAGGCCGGGTGTGGTAACTCACACCTATTATCCCAGCACTTTGGGAGGCCGAGGTGGATGGGTCACTTGAGGCCAGGAGTCCGAGACCAGCCTGGCCAACATGGCGAAACCCCATCTCTACTAAAAGTACAAAAATTAGTTGGATGTCGTGGCACACGCCTGTAATCCCAGCTACTCAGGAGGCTGAGACATGAGAGTCGCTTGAGCCCAGGAGGTGGAGGTTGCAGCGAGTTGAGATGGCACCAATGCACTCCAGCCTGGGCAACAGAGTAAGGCTCTTTCTCAAAAAAAAAAAAAAAAAAAGTCAATGTATTATTTAAAGCAATCCCTTACCAAAATCTATCCTTTCTCTCTTTTTTTGTTACAATAATTATCACGATAAAAATCTAAAGTATTTCCCCCTTTATTTTAGGGGTACTGAAAATTAGAATACATTTTAAAAATCATGAAATCTCAAGTAGAAAAGGACCTGAAAAGGCACATGTCAAAGTGTTCAGTCCAGGCTTGAATAAAGGCTGAGTTTTGCATTTATTAAGGACAATAGTACTTTAAAATCACTTTGAAATGTCTTTACATATCCTTCCACATATATACTTGTCTATATTTAATCAGCAGCTTCTCAAATTTCTTTTATTATGGGTATTTTTCTTATGAGGACCTTACCTGGCTTATAGGCGTGCTCCAGTTTGGCCACCTGAGGGGTGATAAGCTTGGTGCGCTCCTTCTTAGGGCCATCACCTTGTATTTCTTCAGCAGCTGACAGTTTCTCCAGTTTTTCAAAGTAATTCTACCATGAAAAGATGATTTCAGTTGTAACACAAGCACAGAACACGACTGTTGTTTACCATCAAATAATTTATGCCAGTGACAGTAACACAAGTTCAGTTCTAGAAATGTACTGATAGTGAATAGTGCAAGAGGCTAAGTATCTCAAAAGAAAATTTTACAGGCCAGACGCGGTGGCTCAAGCCTGTAATCCCAGCACTTTGGGAGGCCGAGACGGGCGGATCATGAGGTTAGGAGATCGAGACCATCCTGGCTAACACGGTGAAACCCCATCTCTACTAAAAAATACAAAAAACTAGCTGGGCAAGGTGGTGGGCGCCTATAGTCCCAGCTACTCGGGAGGCTGAGGCAGGCGAATGGCATAAACCCGGGAGGCGGAGCTTGCAATGAGCTGAGATCCGGCCACTGCACTCCAGCCTGGGCGACAGAGCGAGACTCCATCTCAAAAAAAAAAAAATTTTTTTTTACAAATATTTAATTGTACCAATATTTAAATGAATACCCTTACCAGTGGAGGGGACCAAACTATTATCCTCAAAACTAGCACAGAGTATTTACCTGGTAATAAAAATCATCCAGGTAGGGATCAGTGCTTTGCAGTTGCATCATCTGGATTTTGGAGACCCAATCCTTTTCCCGCTGCAACATGAGATTGGCATATGGATCCTTTCGGAGATGATCTTGATGACTGCTCCGGTGACTTCCTCTATCTCCTGCACCATTGAGATTCCGATGCTGACTGAAAAACATACACCACATTCACTCCAAGTGGGCAAATTAATTACGCTTTTTAACACAGAGGAATAAACCAGGCCAGTTTTTTTTTTTTTTTTTAAAGATTCCCCTTGCTTTTCTTAAAAGGGGAGTGAAAAAGAACTAAGTCTTAATAGAATTTAAGAGGAAAGAGCTATGTAATACATAATCAAGAAATAAAACTAAGACCTGAGTACCTTTCCATATGCTAAGCATATTCACCTATGGACTTTTGTATAAGCTCTAGAATAACTCTGTGAGGTACGTAGTTTTCTCTTCCCCACTTAAGACAACAAACCGACGCCAAGAGAGTTCAAGTAACTTGTCCAAAGCCATACATCTAGTGGTGGACTAAGGGATTTTGACGCAGGCGATTTAGCTCTGAAGTCTACATAAATATTTTAAACTCATTAAAAATCACGAAATATTTCAAATGCAGAGAAAAAGCCCAGCAAATATTATAATAAATATCCATTTACCCATCACCTAGACCTAATAGAAAAAAATGTATTTGGTTGAATTTGCTTCAAATATTTTAAAGTAATATTAAAATAACAGTGTTACACTAACAGAGGCCCTGTTGTACCCCTCTAGACCCAGTTTCCAGCTTCTCTTCCTTCGTAGAGGAACCACTATCATGCCTTGGTATGTATCCTCCCTGAAATGTTTTTGTATGTTTATTACTTGTGTGTCTGTGTTTAAATATTACACAGTATTATTCTGTGTGCCTTTTAGTTTTACATAAATGGTACATGTAATTCCACTCCTTGCTTCTTTACTCAATATTATGCTTTTCATATTTACATGTTGATAATACATCCAGGCTTATGGAAATGAAGTAAACTTACAAAAAAAAAAAAAACAACTAAATAGCATGTTGTTACACTGTCAAAATTAAAAGCTGAATTAAGAAGCATAAAGGAGTTGGATGAGTACTTACTTTCTATTCTGTTGCTGTCTCTGATACAAGAGTCGACGGTGCTGTGGATGAAGGTGAGTCGTGTCTGGTCTAAACATTGGGGCCTGAGATCTAAGAAAAACGG
The DNA here is from genome assembly GCF_009764315.1 of Trachypithecus francoisi. Lineage (NCBI taxonomy): Eukaryota > Metazoa > Chordata > Mammalia > Primates > Cercopithecidae > Trachypithecus > Trachypithecus francoisi. The sequence goes on along the minus strand of NW_022681473.1, from coordinate 14,013,755 downwards.
AACAGAGGTTCTCAGTTTGGTCATCCTGATGATTTGAAATTTTAAAGAATGTTGTCAGTACAGGATAACTTCATACAGGTTAACTTAAGGCACTACAAAAGTCTATTTGGACTGGATGCAGTGTGTAATCCCAGCACTCTGGGAGGCCAAGGCGGGTGGAACACTTGAGGTCAGGAGCTCGAGACCAGCCTGGCCAACATGGTGAAACCCTGTCTTTATTAAAAATACAAAAATTAGCTGAGTGTGGTAGCAGGCACCTGCAGTCCCCCCAGCTACTTGGAAGGCTGAGGCAGTAGAATCGCTTGAGCCTAGGAGGCACAGTTTGCAGTAAGCCGAGATCATGTGGGTCACTGCACTCCAGCCTGGGAGACAGAGTGAGACTCTGTCTCAAAAAAATAAAAAAATAAAAAAGTCTATTCTAAGGAGACCTTTTAGAAGCAAAAGATAGTCATATTTTTACATATCTTCCACAAAGACCAAGTTCTAAAAGGGTGATCATGAAATCTGAATGATTAGGAGTAAAGCAGTATAATTCTTTTTCTTTTTGCTTTTAACTTTTTAACAGAAGTCTCCAAGTAGGTTTATCGTACTCAGTTTCAACTGTGTGAATATCATTAAAGATATATGTGTGATAGTTAATATGACTAGGCCTTAGTACCCAGTTATTTGGTCAAACACTGCTTAGATGCTGCTGTGAGGGTATTTTGTAAAGATGTGATTAACATTTATAACAAACTAAAGTTTCCCAGAAGAAGGAATTCTGCCTCAAGAGTGGAACACAGAAATCCTGCTTGAGTGTCTTGACTGCTGACCTGCTATACTTATTTCAAACTCAAGACTGCAACTTGAGCTTTTAAAAACTGTTTCTTGCCTGCTGGTCTGTCTTACGGATTTCGAACTTGTCAGTCTGTACAATCACATGAGCCGACTTCTTAAAATAAAACTCGCTCACATGAACATTCTTGCTCTTTCCTCTACTGGTTCTCGGGTGTCTCTTGAAAATCCTGACTGCCACAATACGATATGTAATAAAACACAACTTCACCAAAACAGGAACTTGAACCCCTTTTGTTATAAAACCAGAGGATAAAAGCAAACAACTTAGCTAGTGTGAAGATTAGCTGACTTTTCAGCATCTGTCGCTCTATTCCATACCTTCTGGTAATGTGAGAAAAATGTGATTCACAAGAAAGCCTGGAGATTGTCAAACATTTCCATGTTTGTCAACCTGAGGATCCAATAACATCTTAAAATGTATTAGTTAGCAAATATCAAGCGACTTATAAAACTACACATCCACAATCAAGAGACTTGGCTGATAATTGATAAATAGTGGCACTGATTTTGTATACCTTAGGTTTTGCAGGTGGGGTCCTGGGCCAGGAGGGTGCTGCTGTGGAGGTGGTGTAGCAGAGGGTGGAGCACTAAAGAAGGCACGGAAGCCTGGTGCTGGGGGAAGCATCTGCCCAACTCGCCCTTGTAGCAACTTGGGATTCATGGCAGCAAGTGGACTACCAACAAATCCAGGCACCCGTGCAAACTGGCTGGGAGACATCCGTCCAGGCTGTAGCTACAAAGAGGAAGATCTTAGATTTAGACAATTAGCAAGTAAGTCCCTTTGCTTTTGTCTACAGAAAGGTGAATACTGTTTCCATCAATAACTTTGTTTGAAAAAGTAAAGGCAAAAATAAGAGTAGTGATTAACAGCAAAAAAGGGGCTATCATCTAATGAACATCAGGAAAGTAGGAGAGTTCTTTATGAGTAGGGTTAATCACAGGCTTACCTGTGCTCCTCCAAGAAGCTGTGCTCTCTGGAGGGGGCTGAGAACAGGAGGAACACTAGGAGGAAAAGGGTGACCCAGGAGGGAAGAGTTCTAAGATAAAAAAAAAAAGAATATGCTATAAAACAGGGGGTACATCAATATAATAATAAGGAAACTCAGCAGAAATGCAGTATAAATGGGTATAATAACTCTCAAATTACAGAGTCAGGCTCTGGAATATAAAAAAAGAGTAACGCTAGGAATTACAAAAACACCATGACCATGTGACATGAAAAAGCAAGCAGCAGAATGTGGGACTGAAACGGTAGGAACTAGATGATCACAAGCAGTTTAGATTTTTAAAGATGAGAAAAGAGTTGATGTAAGAAACAACTGTCCTCTGACCTGGGGACAATTAGATCCAGAAATTTAAGTAAGGAGATTATAAAAAATAGGTATAATTTAGGAGATGTCAGCAAACCTAAATACTGGCAGTGATCACACAAATAGCAATCAGAAAATACATACTGCACATTTTTGTTAGGCTTAAAGTGACATACCGGGACACTGCAGAGCTGGTTTGGAGACATCCTCTCACCATAGGGACCAGGATAACGAGGTGGCATTGGGGGCCGAACATGGACAGGCTTCGGACACAGAATCTATCAGGACAAACATATATACAACTACACTCAATGAAATCAGTTTTTCTTCCACCTACACTCCCTCCCCTCAAGTACTGGTAGAGACACAGAACTCAATGCAAAGCCCTACTTCTAAGCAAATTGCTATGGCTACAGGTTCAAATACAGAACCTTGGGCCACTTTCTCTCACAAATCAAGTACAGTGTCAGCATTAACTGAGGAAGATTTAGCTAATTCTCCAGTTATCCCCACCCTTCCATGCTGTCTGAGGGAGATACCAGCAGATATTCTGACTTGCAAATTCTCTCCAAGAGGATATATTTTGGTAGCACTGAGGGAGAAGGAATGATAAGAAAGCTGGAGGATTAACTAAGTCCTATTCTGAAGCCCCTGTGATATGGCCGCCATGCTCAGCACTTTTGTGATACATTGTGACTCCACCATTTCATAGGATGTTGAGCCTAACTAGGCCATACCAACACCACCCTCCCCCCATACCTTCCAAATTGGCCTTCCTTTTCAGCTGCTGGTTTCAGGTGGAGGAAAGTCTATGGAACAGGACTGCACAGGCTCTAGGGAAAGCAGGGATATCTTAAAGGTAAAAAGGGATGTGGACAATGCTGTGTGTTCCCACTCCCCCCAGCTTTCAGTTATCTCTCTGACAATGTTTTGGGCAGCCAGCAAAACACTTTAAAAAGGATACATGTGCTAAATGTGGCTAACTACCCTTTTTTCTCCCCCAATTAAAAGGCAGCAGCAATAGCAGCAGCAAAGGGTATCAGGGAATGTGTCTCTTATTTGTACTAATTTATCCTCTAACTAGCTACTTTTCTTTCTAATCTAATGCCTACCCAAAATTTCCACCCTCCACCCAACATCACCAATTTTCCAAATAATTTTGCCCAGATTCCCAATATCCTGGGCTGTGTGCTTGTTAATGAGAGGTACCTGTTGGGTGAAGCTGGGTACAGCCATCTGTTTAGGTGGGGTGCCTATGGGGACAGCTCTAACAGGAGGACTGCCAATGATAGGTGAAGTTGACCGCCTTGGTAATGCACGTTCAGAAAGGTCCCGATCATCTTCTGGACCCTGGGGGGGCCTCTGAGGCAAGGCATATTCTAATACAGACACTGTAGGCATTTCCTAATTGAGGAAGTGGTAAAATAAAATAGAAATTAACTAACTTGATATGTTTTAGTAATCTCTACAGATGCCAAAAAAAACACCTTAAGAAATTTTTAAACTTTATTTTTAATTCACATATGGTAAAATTTACTTTTTGGTATATGGTTCTCTGAGTTTGGTAAGTAAGTGGCTCATGCCTGAAATCCCAGCGCTTTGGGAGGCTGAGGTGGGAGGATCACTTGAAGCCAGGAGTTTGAGACTAGCCGGGTAACACAGTGAGACTTCGTTTGTACAAAAATAAAAAAACTTAGCCAGGCATGGTGGCATGTGCCTGTAGTCTCAGCTGCTCAAGAGGCCGAGGTGGGAGGATCACTTGAGCCCAGGAGTTCAAGGTTACAGAGAGCTATGACTGTACTAGTGTACTCCAGCCTGGTTGACACAGCAAGACCTGATCTCAAAAAAAAAAAAAAAAAGAGAGCGAGCAAGAATAGCTGTATCACTCCCCACAAATTCCACTGTATTGTTCCTTTGCAGTTAACCCCTCCTGCCATGCCCAACCACTAGTAAACACTGATGACTTTTCTGTCCCTATAGTTTTGCATAGAAATGATTTTTTTTTTTTTTGAGACGGAGTCTCACTCTGTTGCCCCGGCTGGAGTGCAGTGGCGCGATCTTGCCTTACTACAACTTCCACTTCCCAGGTTCAAGTGATTATCCTGCCTCAGCCTCCTGAGTAGCTGGGATTACAGGCACCCACCACCACACCAGGTTAATTTTTGTATTTTTAGTAGAGATGGGGTTTCACCATGTTGGCCAGGCTGGTCTCGAACTCCTCACCTCAAGTGATCCACCCGCATCAGCCTCTCAAAGTGATGGGATTACATGCGTGAGCCACCATGCCTGGCTCAGAAATGACTTTTTAAGTGATTCAAATCATAATCATACACTAACAAATGTAAATTCCAATGGCTCCCTTGCAACCTTTACCCTGGAGGCTAAAGAAAGGCATAGCTAAGTGCTGGATGCAGTAGTTGACATAATTCTAGCAAATGAAAGACCTATAAACCCCTTCAGTAAGGAAAGGATGACAACAGGAACCCATTTAAAATTTTTGGATATTGGAAATTTTATATAAAGAGAAAGTATTTAATACCTGAGCAAGCAGTGGTCCTCGGATTCGCCTCAGAACTTCAGATCCATCCCAGATACTGGAATTCAGGCTTCCTGGTTGGGGCTAACAAAAAAGGAAAACATACACACAAAGTCTGAAATGTTGTATACTCTCTGGGTGACTTATCTGCTGTTGGGGAGCAAGGTTCCAAAAGAGCCTCAAGCTGCTTTAGAATAAGAAATTATGGGGCTCCAGAATATACATTATTCCCCAACTTTATCTCTAGAACTGCTATCATCAGGAAATATATTATCAATTTTCTCTGGCATATGTAAATCTCTCATTAGAATAGATAAAATAAAATGGCAAAGTTCAATACTTCACTTTAATTTTTAGTCTGCTATAGTTCTCAAATCAGAGTAACTTACTTACTTGTAAAACTGGCCTGGTCTGCACTGCCCTCATGATAGCTGGATCTTCTAGTTCATTTTCAATCACCATCTTACTGAGCCTTTCTGCCAGATTCTCCTCATGGTCACCCAACAAGTCCATTTCATCTCTCTCTCCATTGCCTGTTTGTTCATTAACTGCCACTGGTAGCTTTTCTTCCAATTCAGCCAGGCGCTCATGTGCTTCCTGCCAATCATCATCTATAAGATGACACAGTTGATGTAAGAAATAGTTCATAGTGGTACAAAAAAATTTTACACAATTATTCTGTTATTATTATTATTTTTTTAAGACAGAGTCTTACTCTGTCGCCCAGGCTGCAGTGCAGTGGTGTGATCTCATCTCACTGCAACCTCCACCTCCCGGGTTCAAGCGATTCTCTGCCTCAGCCTCCCAAGTAGCTGGAGTAGCTGGGACTATAGGAACCTGCCACCACACTTGGCTAATTTTTGTATTTTTAGTAGAGGTGGGGTTTCACCCTGTTGGCCAGGCTGATCTCGAACTCCTGACCTCAAATGATCCACCCACCTCACCCACCTCAGCCTCCCAAAGTGCTGGAATTACAAACATGAGCCACCACGCCCGGCCTACACAATTCTGTTAACCAAATGAATAATTCCAGAAGATAGCCAGAAAGTTAAGTTTCCACTTAGAAACAGGATATAAGGTTTAAACTAAGGGACACATAAAGCGTGCTTTTTACTATTTAAAGCAAATAACATTATACCAGGAATAAAATTCAAAAATGTGAATTAATAGCTTAAAATATCAATAATGTCCAAACTATATTCTGAAACTGTTTCCTAAACTGGTGATTGATATGTATAGTACTATTAGTTGGTTTTGAGATTCTATGACATTTCAAGCAAAAACTTTAAAGGGAAGTTAAAACTCATAGCATTAGCACACAACTTTCCTTTAGATTATAAGTGCCACATTCTTTACATGCTTTTGAATCCATTTGTTCCATTCAATAAATATTTGGTAAGCATCTATTATGTGACAAGCCCTGTTTTAGATGCATGGGATACACTGGTGTACAAAGAGACAGAGATTCTGCCTTTGTAACACTTTCATGCAAGCAGGAAAGAGAGAGATGATAGACAATAAGCATAATAATTAGATACTATGCCAGAAGATGAAATTGCTATAGGAATATAAAGGAAGAAAGGCAGATTGAAAATTTAAATAGATGGTCAGAGGTAGGCCTCATTGAGAAGATGATATTTGAGCAAAGACTCTAAAGAGTAAGAGGGTTAGCAATTTGGATATCTGGGAGAAGACGGTTCCAGGCAGAGGGAGAGTCAGTATAAAGAAAGGCCTTAAGGTGAGAGATTGATGGTTTTGAGAAAGAGCAAGGAGGACTGTGTTTGGAATGGAATGAGCAGGGTGGGGAGAGTAGAAGAAAATGAGGTCAAAAAGTCATGAGGAGGGGGCTCATTCTGGGCCACTATGCCAATGAAAATTTTCATTTGGCTTAACTTTTAAAAGAATCACTCTGGTTGCTGTGCTGAAAACAGGCTGGGAAAGAGGAAGGGGCATTTCCTTTTTTAACTATGTCTGCTATCACTGCACACTACTATAAAGTCTGTAGCACTGACACTAAGGTTATTTTTGCATTTGGTATGTTGGCATCATTTTTTCTGTTTTTGAATCCCATTACAGCACAGATTACAATCTTCAGAACCCTCTATCAGCTGCTGTGGAGCTAGACCTTACTTTCATCACATTTCACTCCAGTTCTCTCCAATCTTATTCCATTCTGCTTCCATCATGAAAGCTGTACTCACAGTTTTGCTCCTTTTAGTATTCTTTTTTATTTCTATTTTTTGAAACAGGGTCTCACTGTCGCCCAGATTTGAGTGCAATGGCGTGATGTGGCTCACTGTAGTCTCGACCTCCCGGGCTCAGGTGATCCCCCAACCTCAGCCTCCCAAGTAACTGGAACTACAGGTTTGTACCACCACACTAGGCTAATTTTCGTATTTTTTGTAGAGTCAGGGTTTCCCCATGTTGCCCAGACTGGTCTTGAGCTCCTGGGCTCAAGCAATCCACCCGCAACGGCCTTCCAAAGAGCTGGGATCACAGGCGCGAGCCACTGCATCCAGCCTTTCTTTTCAGGTATTCAAACGCGAAACTTCTTCCTCCTCATTCGTACTCCTAAATAATCCTTTCATTTTATTTCTTCCTTTACCTCATCTCAATATGCACTACTTTCTAACCCACAAAAAGTATTATTTTGTACATGTTATATGGTATTCTTTTTTAGTTACATGTTTTACATAATTCAACAGACAAGGATAACAGGTCATAACACAGAAACGGGACTTTCTCTTTTCCGCTTTCAAAGAAAATACATGTTTAAAAAATTCAAACACCATAAACACATGTAACTTAAGTGAAAGTTCCTCATAATTCCACAGCTGTGTTAAGTTTTAAATAGTTTTAAGTTGTGTTAAGTTTATAAAGTTAACTTGTTTCTTTTTACTTAAGCAATATGTCTTGGACATCTTTTCATGCATGCACACAGGCATAACTACTGATATTATCTCATTCTTTTTAATACCTACATAAGATTATATTTTATTGCTAAACTATAATGTAATTTATCCCCTACTGGTAAAGATTTGGATTATTTACAATTTTCCAATATAATAATTCTGTAATGAACATCATACATATCTTAACATTTTATGTGACTTTAAATAGACTAACTTCCTTTTAGAATCAGATTATATTAACAGTTAAAATTTGCTATATGTATTTTTTTATCATACAACAAGGTATCACGTAATACTAGTGATCCGCAGAGTGAGGAAAGTGGGACTTTCAAATATATAATTTTGGTATCATAGGACCCACTGCCTAGTTTGGGGGCACTGTGGTAGATTTGAGTGTATTAGTTGTGGTAAGGGATTCCTTAAGTTATGGATCACTTTGCCATCACTGGGATAAAGGCTGCGGGCAAAAGCTATAAAAATATCCTTACCTAAGCCTCCGGGACCTGGGTCTTCTTTATAATTATGTGGTATTTTTTGCCTACCCAACAGCTTCCTCTTACCTGAGTGACTAGTCAGGTGACACTCTTCTCCTAAATTGTCATCTTACAAAAAAGAATTTAAGGTAGCTATTTTATGATGATGGTCTCCGATAAAGTCTATCCCGATGTGCTCCAAAAAATGGAAAAATCCACTTTAAATGAAAATTACAGTATTAATTTAAATGACTAATCATCTGAAAGAAAATATTTAAAGAAGAATGTAATTAAAAACCAAATGTGACATTCATATTTGTGTCATCCTTGGTAAGGAATAGTAAGCTGAGATAGGATAAATTGTTTTTTGTAACTTTACTAAGCAATGTCACAAGAGTGGGAATCTATCATCTTGAATTGAGGAATTTGTAAAAACATTTATTTCCCAAATTTAAGAAGTTAATTTGTTAGTGGATTTGTTCTAATACGGTAGAGTTCTAATTTGCATGCTTTTCTGTCACTACTTCCCATATTCATGCTTGCTAACTTTACCAAATCCTATCAAATATGGATAATCTACTTCCCCTTAATAATAATATTTTTAAAATATTGGTTAAGTTGCCATATTCTGTGAGAATAGATCTCTGGTGAATTGAGTGTTAAATTTTCACACATGTAAACAAAGGAATCTATGCCATAAAATACTATCATCATCATTTTAGATTTTTCTTATTCTTATAAAAAATTATCTGAAGTAGTATTTTAGAGATCTTATGCCCTTACTACAAAAGAATACTTCACCCTGTATCTTTTTCCAATGACCTAAAAATATAGTTACTTAGATATGCCAGTGCTTGACCTGAGTCCATTATTGGTCAAAATGATAAAAGGTAGGCAAAAGAGTAACAGAGAAATGAAGGGAAAGAGACTATCTGTAATAATGAACTAACCTATACCCTGATGTGTGTTACTGAATTTCTGGCTGCTTCTATAAACTTATACTTGTCATAACAACCCCTGAAGCCTGTCTCAGGGATAGTTTTGAATGAAAACAAAATAAAAAGGAAGTAGAAGTGATTTAATTTCAAGGCAATCTTAATCTCTAAAGACTACAGTAGCTATCAATAAAAGAGAGGTAGGAAGGAGGGTGATTCCTTCCAAGTGGAGGCAGGAGATTTCCAAAGACTCCCCAAAAACTATTTAATATAACTAGTACTTTACAGTAATTGTATTTATGGTTACTTAACCCGTCACTCTTCCTCATTTGTTAAAATGAGGATAATAACAGTACCTATCTCACAAAGTTGCTGTGAGGATTAACAATATATGTAAAACATTTAGAATGGTGCCTAGTCATAATAAGCACCATGCTAAGTGTAAGCTTTTATTTTTAGAGAAGGAGTTGGGATTACTGCAACACTATTTATTGCTCTTAGATGATGCAAACATTTTTTCATGCAAAAGACAATGACTAGTTTCTTAAGGAAAGGTGACCATTTGTAGGCAATGACCTAAAATGTCCACTGTACTAGCAAGTATTATTCAAGATGCCCACTATATGAATTAAAAATCATAAAATCAAAACAAATGTCAAGGTCTGACATTTCACCTCTAGATTTAACCTCTCTATACCAGCTTTGTATCAACCTGCAGACGAGTATCAAAGAAGTCACAGGTTGACTTGAAAAACAATTTTCTTTTTATAGTATTTACACCAAGCTGTTATGAGGAATTAAGATCTTACAATTCAAGTACATTACACTCTCAACAGAAAGGGCTCACCTTTGGAAATCTTTTCTCCATTATAAACTTTCTTGGGCAAAAAGTCCTTCTAATCACCCTTTGGCCCTAAGGTACAAAGTGGGTTAATCATATGCCATTTCATTGCCTTTACTTTGTACTACCTGTTCTTTTACTGTGTAAACCTAATGGCTTTTTCAGCACATGTGCACTTTCCTTCTTCTCCGTCATATAAAACACAGTTCTGGACACTCTAACATCCTTTTAAGGCAATATTATTCCCATCTTATGAGAAAAAATAGAAACTCAGGAAAAAAAGACCGTCCATAGCACTCTGGAAGTCAATGCTGCCTCATTTTAATGTCTATAAATCAATTCTAGCTAATTCATTTTAATACTGAGGAACTTGTTGAAAAAATGGTTAACATTCAGTTCAGTATTTTAATAGAAAAAGAGTTCTAGAAACAAGTACATGTTGGTAGCTTCTATGGTATTCTATTTTTAAATTATTTGATAATTAACTTTTTAGAGACAAGGTCTCGCTCTGTTACCCAGGCTGGAATGTAGTGGCACCACCATAGCTGATGTAGCCCTGAACTCTTGGGCTCAAGGGATCCTCCAGCCTCAGCCTCCTAAGTGGCACATACCACCATGCCTGGATATTTTTCAAAAAAAATTTTGTAGAGAAAGTCTCACTATGTTGCCCAGGATCGTCTTGAACTCCTGGTCTCAAGTGATCCTCCTGCCTTGACCTCCCAAAGTGCTGAGAGCTGTGGGCTTGAGCCACCACAAATAGCTTATTGTGTTCTACTGATTATCACTAAACTATCTTCCAAATATAATTTGCAATTCACATCAGTTTCCCGCTTTTGTAATTCTACTCTACATCTCTTTGCCTGTGATCTCCATGGAGAGAAATAGCATCTTGGATCAAGTTATCCTCCTGGACAATCTCATCTGCCAACCCATGCCTATAATCCAAAACGTCTTTGATACCCTTCCATCATGAGTTTAGCTTCCACTTTCAACACTTTTCTTGCTGCTTCTAATCACAACAAAGTTTTAGTTCTCTACTGAATTTTACAAACAACTGACAATATTAAAACACCTTCATTTTTGCCCGTGTATTCAATTCAGTCTAAGCTTTAATAAATGTATTAGGTCACTGAAAAACCAGTGACCATTATAATACTTTAAGGTCTCTTATTTGTTTTTGATGTTCAACATCTTGGGATTACCAACTATTGCTAAATTTTCTCTTCTTCCTTATGACTTAACTTGGAGCATTTGTTGCAGACAGAAGTGTTGCGACTCCAAAGAATCATACATATTTATACATTTGAAGATAAACACTGTTATTTCTGCTTTCCAGCACCAAGTCTAAGCAAACATATCTGCATTGACTCTTACCTATTCATTTGCTTAAAAATATATAGTTTTGGCCAGGCGCGGTGGCTCACACCTGTAATCCCAGCACTTTGGGAGGCTGAGGAGGGATCACTTGAGGTCAGGAGTTCATGACCACCCTGGCTAAAAATGGAGAAACCCTGTCTCTACTAAAAAATACAAAAATTAGCCGGGCGCCTGTATTCTTAGCTACTTGGGAGGCTGAGGCAGAAGAACTGCTTGAACTGGGGAGGCAGAGGCTGCAGTGAGCCAACATCATGCTACTGCACTTGTCTAGGTGACTGAGCAAGACTCTGTCTCAAATCAAATGTACGTATATGTATATGTATGTGTATATAGTTTAAAAGTTTAAATTTTAACTTATTAATCCACTTGTTCTACACCTGTTCTAAGTAACATGTGTTCTCGAACGTTATCATACAAGCTTGCTTCCTAAATTTTCCATCTCGGTATTTATAACCCTGTGGTCTGTAAGCTTAGTTTGGCTCTTTATGTTTTAAACTTTTTCCAACTCTTAAAATATGTATCTATAGGCCGGGTGCGGTGGTCAGGCCTGTAATCCCAGCACTTTGGGAGGCTGAGGCAGGTGGATCACGAGGTCAGGGGTTCGAGACCTGCCTGGCCGACATGGTGAAACTCCGTCTCTACTGAAAATACAAAAATTAGCTGGGTGTGGTGGCAGGCGCCTATAATCCCAGCTACTTGGGAGCCTGAGGCAAGAGAATTGCTTGAACCCGAGAGGCAGAGGTTGCAGTGAGCCGAGATCACACCACTGCACTCCAGCCGGGGTGACAGAGCAAGACTTCATCTCAAAAAAGAATAAATAGGCCGGGCGCGGTGGCTCAAGCCTGTAATCCCAGCACTTTGGGAGGCCGAGACGGGCGGATCACGAGGTCAGGAGATCGAGACCATCCTGGCTAACACGGTGAAACCCCGTCTCTACTAAAAATACAAAAACTAGCTGGGCGAGGTGGCGGGCGCCTGTAGTCCCAGCTACTCGGGAGGCTGAGGCAGGAGAATGGCGTAAACCCGGGAGGCGGAGCTTGCAGTGAGCTGAGATCCGGCCACTGCACTCCAGTCCGGGAGACAGAGCGAGACTCCGCCTCAAAAAAAAAAAAAAAAAAAAAAAAAAAAAAAAAAGAATAAATAAATAAATAAAAAATATGTATCTATATCCAGGGAGGGACAAAATTTCATCTGTGCATACTTTTCTAACTTACGAGACCTTTCTTGACCCCCAAAATTCTTGGTATAAAAAGCTTTACATTTTGTTGAAGATACTATACGTTCCAAAGTTATGTAATATACTAGTGATAGACTAAATTTTAAAACACATACACCCACATACTTTTCTACTAGTTCACTAGTTTTCCTTAAGTTATATGTCATATAAATAAAAATTCCTCTCATCTAGGATTAGTTTAAATCTCCCTTAAATGTTCACTTCTCTAAACATTTGAATCCTTCATAGAGGCAACCTGTAGCCATAGATCATATAGCTGGAAAGGGAAAGGGTTACAGAACACCTGATTTTATAGGTGAGGCAAAAAGACACTCAGAGGAGCAGGATAGGTGCTGTTTCCAGTGAAGAATGAAACATTCTGACTAAGATGAGGAATAGAAGAATATCTTGCCAAGTTAGTGAATGAGGTTACCCCTAATAAGATACAGCACTTCTAAAAGACAGCACTTGAAAAGAGCAAGAAGCCAAAATGATATTATAAGAGAAAGATGTCACTTACCAACTGCACCTGACCCAAATGTATCATCATTGAATTGATCAATCTCTTCATCTTCTTCTCCCAGTCCCTGAAATGCATCTTCATCTTCATCCAGAGGACAATCCTCCAAAGACTAAAAAAAGAAGATAGACATTATTCATGAAATTCACACCCTCATTTTAAAAAGGTTCTAAAAATGTTCATCTTACCTTCTCAATGAACATAATTGCTTCATTAGGACTTTTTGTAAAGATGGCATTTTCTACTTCCCAATTTCCTGACACTGGAAGATTTCATCAACTTTCTTTCACTTTCTATTTCCTATTCCTTATTTAATTCTCGCCCCACCTCACAGCATTCCATTTCTCTATTTTATCAAGAATCCACTAACAGCAGTTCCTCATGCAACCAAGAAATTAAGCCCACAACTTCCCTTATATCACTGGTTGGAATAGTGATGACAACTAATAATGAACCCTTTATTTTCTTGTATCTTTATGTATCTTTTCTAGCAAAATTCTCATCTTTCTCATTATATTCATGTCATCTTTTCAACTATTATTCCCTTTCAAAGCTCTGTCTTCATTTTCCATCTTTTTTATCCTCCCTATAGGCCTAAACTCTAGTGATTAAAGTTAGGTCTTCAATCACAATAAAATGAACTCTGGAAAAGCTGTGATATGACAAGTTCAAGTTCTGGCTCCACTTCTACAGTCAATGTGAACATGGGCAACCCAGAAAATTTCTAATTAGCTCATCAAATATCTTTAAAGAACCTATTGTGTCTAAGGCTCTGTGCTAGGCTGTAAGGCTCAGTCTCTTACATCGTAATGCAGGGACTATACCAACCATGGCAGAGAGTTGTGATGATCAAAGCAGGCAAACATTACAGATTATCGAATAAAGGCTAGAGGTCACCACATCCTAGGTATGTTCTATTTTCCCCCCTTCACTTCAATTTTACTCAACTGATTTACTCCCCAAGTTTTCCTTTCGGTTTGGTCTTGGATCATTCCTATCAAGTATATCTGTCCTCAATTTTCAAAAATTCGGAATCAGAATTCCATAGTCCATCAGTAGATACGTTTGTGATACACCTTGCCTGGCTACCTCTTAGCTACCCTGTTTACAAAGGAAAGATTAGGTAAAAGGGCATTATTCTCATGCCAGAGCCCTTCCAAACTTATGGAAATAGGCATGCAGCTGCCTCCTTATCAGAGGCAACTTCCAGCAGTACTCCCTTCCAAATCACAAAGATCTACTTTACCAAATCACCGCTTTTTTCAATTAAAAATTCTTAAGGATCATTTATATCAGTTCTTTCATGCTACAAACCCAGAAAGTTTACGTCCAGAGATTAGGAGTCGCTCAAGGTCACACAGTGAGTTGGTGACAGGGTCAGCACTGTTTGTTGCTATTGCCACATTCCCGGGACCGTCACCAAACCCACGTCTCCCAGCACTAGCTCAGAAGGAACTTCTGCTGGACACGCCCCCCTCCCAACTCGGAGCCCTCTTTAGTAAACGGGCTGGGGCCCTAGTCCAACGACAAGCCCAGGCCCCCTTGACCTGAAGGTAGCCTGTGTGAATGGGGTGTGTGTCAGTGTAATTCGAGTGGAGGTGGGTGGGGGGTGGTTCCGGGTCCAGGGCGGGAAACTCGGCTCTGGGAATTCCCGGGTGACTCCTACTCAAGAAAAGCACCCGGGTAGATGCAATACTGTACCCTCGATGGCTCCTCTAGGGGTGGGGGCGGGGGTGTGGTCTGGTTACAGCACTTAACGGGCCCTCCCCACCCCAAAACGGAGGCCAACTTTCCCCAGCGGCAACTAATGGGACTGTCTCGATCCCTGAAGCCAGCTCCCAGCCCTAGAATTAGACCTGCGACCCCAGGCCAGTCGCGTCCAGCTAAGTCCTGCGACTCCCCCAGCCCGCCCCCTGCCCCGCAGGAACACGGGACCGGCGTGCGGAGGGGGAGTGAGGGAGAGGGGCGCGGGAGGGAGGGAGGGGTCACTTCCGGTCGCAACAGCTCACCTCGTAGCGGAACATTCTTGGGGAGGGGGGCAGGGAGCGGGGAGGGGAGAGGGGGAGGGAGGGAAGCAGCGCTGACTCCCCGGCTCCTCCGCGCGCGGGTCCTCAACCGGCTCGCGACCCCTGGCCGCCGCCGTACGCCGGAGCGTGCGTGGGGACGTGCGCAGGCGCGCCTCAGGCAGGGCGGCCACCCGGCTCGGCGCCCGGCGGCGGCGGCTGCGCAGGGACAGATTTGGCGTCCTGCTTCCTAGGCTCAGCGGCGGGAAGGAGGTCCCGTGGCGAGAGACTGCGCACGCGCTGCCCGTCTTCGGCTGCCTGGTGATCTGGGCTTGCAGCTCCGCCCCCTCTTTCTCCGCGCCCGCTAGGCGCTCGGCTTGGAGCTGAGGGGTAGGTCACGAGTTCTCCGTCACCCGCGGGGCGGAGAAAACCCTTGTGATTGTCACAGGGTATGGCTCTGAAGAATCCTGGGCTTAGCCTGGGCTGGGAAACATGGAGATTCCCTAGCTGTTTTTCCAACGTCCGACTCACTCTTGGGGTTGCTCGGGGGTCTCCACGTTACGATCTGCGCCTTGCGCAGGGAAAAAAGAATGGAAAGTTGCTGGTCTTCGAAAGGGGCAGACTTCTTCGCCGCTTTCAGCGGCTCGTCGCCTGCTGAATCCGCAGCAGGTCAGGGCTGTGATTTATGTGGCTCTAAACGATGACGGCGCCCTTTTTTTTTTTTGAAATGCCGAAGACAGATTCTGGGAGGTTTAACTAGGGTGGTATTTTTAGGCGCCAGGCTCATCAGGCGCGAGGAGGTGCAGAGCCTTGAAGGGCAGCATGGCCATGGGCAGGCAGCGGGCCACGCAGCAGCAGGGTCTTCGGGCCGGGATGCGCAGCTGGGTGACGCCACTTCCTTAGAGGATCGAGCCCAGAGAGGAATGTGTCCAGCTTAGAAGCTGCGGACCCCTGGTTCCAGAATTCTGTTGGGTGGTTTGTTACTTCTAGCACGTTCCATGCCCTTCTTGCCCCTTTCCCTTCAGACAAAACTTGTACCACAACGAGTGAATTCTTGTGGGTTTCGCAATCCGTTTCTTCCCTGGGCGTCTCCTCTCCTCGGAATGGCATACAGTAAATCTCCTAAATGTTAGTGTATCTGGATCAGTTTGAGTACGGGAAACGTTGAATTTGTAAAGAAAAGTTCTGGGTGGGAGCTCGTGCTTTGCCACTGGCTAGGAAACTTTGGGCGACTTACCGAAACCTCTCTAAGCCTTAGTTTCTTGTAAAATGGGTATAATTACACCTGCCTCATGATGTTAACACTACTACTAACGATTGAAGGCTGCCTGGGACTCTGCTAGGCGCTTTGTATGGATTGTCTCATTGAATCCTTCCTTATGTGCTCCCCATGAGGTAGGTACTGTTATTTTCTCAGTTTATAGTTGAGGAACCTGAGGATTAGCGACATTAAGTAGTTTGCCTCCAACCACCCAATGGCGAGTGGCAAAGCTAGTAGCTGAGATTTGTCTGATTGTTAAAAGCCCAGTGTTGTAATCACTGTGCCAAGATAAAAGCAAATGTTGACATGGGCCAGGCCTGAACTTTAAAGAAGTGGAGGAGGCTAGGGACAAGATGATTTATTGGTTTTCAAACATGCATGGAACATTATAAAATATCAAGTACTAAGTAACAGTACCTCTTAATAATTACCTCTTAATAATTACCAAAGAATTGGTTCCATGTAGATCAAGGGTTAGCAGGCTGTGGCCCACAGCCCAATCTGGCCAGCCACCTGTTTTTGTAAGGGAAGCTTTGTTGGAATACAGCCAACCTTATTTATTTACATATTGTCTTTGGTTGCTTTAATGTTGTAAAGTCAGAGTTGAGTCGTTACAACGGATACAGTGTGGCCTGTAAAGTGTAACATATTTACTATTTGGCCCTTTACAGAGTTTGCTGATCCCTGATCTTGCAGATAATGTTTTCTGATCATTATATAAGGTATCAATAGTAACAACAGATTAGGAAAAAAAGTCTTAAATTTTCAACAAAAAAACCCGTCTAGGCCTGGCGTGGTGCTCACACCTGTAATCCCAGCACTTTGGGAGGCCGAGGCCTGTGGATCACGAGATCAGGAGATCGAGACCATCCTGGCTAACATGGTGAAACCCCGTCTCTACTAAAAATACAATAAAACGAGGTGAGCATGGTGGCGGGTGCCTGTAGTCCCAGCTACTAGGGAGGCTGAGGCAGGAGAATGGCGTGAACCCGGGAGGCGGAGCTTGTAGTGAGCTGAGATCTGGTCACTGCACTCCAGCCTGGGCCACAGAGCCAGACTTCCTCTCAAAAAGAACAAAAACAAAAACAAAACAAAAACCCCTCTAATTCATTGACTACTTAAGAGAAAATAATGGAAAGCAGAAAATATTTACAACTAAGTGATAAATGTATTAATATATCAAAACTTTTAGGACACTGACAAAACAGTTTATATAATAAAATAGGGGATGGGTGTGATGGCTCACTCATGTAATACCAGAATTTTGGGAGGCTGTGCTGGGTGGATTGCTTGAGTTCAGGAGTTGGAGACCAGCCTAGGTAACATGGCAAAACCACGCCTCTACAAAAAATATAAAAATTAGCTGGGTTAATTTTTTTTATTAGCTACTCTGCATTATTTCTGGTATTAGTGGTGTGTACCTGTGCCTGTAGTCCCAGCAGCTACTCGGGAGACTGAGGACGAAAATAGGGAAGGCTGAATAGAAATTAACTATAAAATAAACCCAAAGTACAAGGAAAGAAATACTGTAGAGCAGAAATTAAAGGAGCAGAAAAACAAAGTGTCATAGACAGGATCAACAAAATTTCCCATTTTCTCTTATACACCTGTCTGTGAGGGAGACTGAAAGTTCCTTTAAAAGAATAATGTATTTTTAGGCCGGGCGCTGGTGGTTCACGACTGTAATTCCAGCACTTTGGGAGGCTGAGCCAGGTGGATCACGAGAGTCAGGAGTTCGACCAGCCTGGCCAACATAGTGAAACCCCATCTCTACTAAAAATACAAAAATTAGCCTGGCATGGTGGCACGTTTCTGTAGTTCCAGCTACTCGGGAGGCTGAGGCAGGAGAATTGCTTGAATCCAGGAGGTGGAGGTTGTGGTGAGCTGAGATTGCACCACTGCATTCCAGCCTGGGTGAGACTCCATCTCAAAAAAAAAAAAAAAGAATAATGTGTATGTGTGTATATATATATATATTTGAGCTGCTTAATAGGCCCATCATTAAGATGGAGAAGGTACAAGTTCTTTTCACAGGTAGTTCTTTAGACATAAGGTGTGATGCCTCTGGGAAGTGTCCCTTGAGTGGGTGGGAGAAGGGAGGTGTCTCCTGCATGCCAAGTATGTGGGAAAGGTTATTGACAGCTGAGGAAGACCATCAGCT
Source organism: Trachypithecus francoisi (assembly GCF_009764315.1). Lineage (NCBI taxonomy): Eukaryota > Metazoa > Chordata > Mammalia > Primates > Cercopithecidae > Trachypithecus > Trachypithecus francoisi. The sequence goes on along the minus strand of NW_022681473.1, from coordinate 13,995,373 downwards.
AGAGAAAAGCCACCACACCAGCTTTCTTTGTCATTATCTGTGCTTTCTGGAGGTTCTGTAAGCCATTATAGTATTTACAGACTATACATTGTTTCTTTTTTACTTTTTTTTTTTTTTTAACCAGGCAAGGTCTCACTCTTGTTACTTGGGCTAGAGTACAGTGGCATGATCACAGCTCACTGAGGTTCGACCTCCTGGTGTCATGCCATCCTCCTGTCTCGGCCTCCCAAAGTGCTGGGATTATAGGCATGAGCCACCACACCTGGCCTGTTTCTTTTCTAAATGTAAAAAAAAAATGACATAAAATTTACTTTCTTGTGAGACTAGTTTCAGATATTTTCATCAAGTAACTTACATCTCTAAAACACTGATTTCAAACTTTAGCATGCATTTAGAATTGCCAAGATGGCTTGTTAAAACATAGACTATCCCCAGAGTTTCACATTCAGTAGGAGGGAAGTCAGGCCTGAGAATTTGTATTTGTAACAAGTTGCCACATTATGCGGATGCTACTAGTTCTGTGACTACACTTTGAAACCCCACATTGTCCATTAGTGCTTGCAGGGTTATAGAGGGAGAAAAGAGTAGTGGGCTGCACCCAGGGTCATTTCTCATGTAGTGAAAAAAGTTATGACAAACCTCCCAGAAAGTAATGGGAACCCTTAGTGCAACAGATCTTAGGGGAAAAGATTTACCCATATAATAAAAATAACTGTTTACAAGGCAAAATTTGTGACGGACTAAACATGGCCACAAATTCTTTTAACAGTTCTCACATTTAATAACTAACTGATTAGTTTTTATTATTTACTTTTCAGAGGTAGGGTCTCACTGTGTTGCCCAGGCTGTAGTGCAATGGTGTGATTATAGTTCACAGCAGCCTCAAACCCCTGGGCTCAAGAGATTCTCCTGACTCATCCTTCTGAATAGCTGAGGCTACAGGCACACACCACTATACCCAGCTCATTTATTTTTTATTTTTGTAAAGATAGGGTCTCACTATGTTGCCTAGGCTGGTCTCAAACTCCTAGCCTCAGTCTCCTGCATAGCTGGGTTCACAGGCGCAAACCAGCGCACCCTGCTACTTCTCCCATTGGGAGGTAGGATCTATGTTCCCTTTTCCTTGAATCTCGACTGGGCTATAACTGCTTTAACTAATGGAATATGGAAGTGGAGATGCTCTGCCAGTTCTGGGTCACCTTTAAAAAGATTGGCAGTGTAAGTCCATGTAAAATATCTGGCTGCTTTGCTGAAGAGATCACATTTACTGAAATTACATAAAGAGGAAGGCGGGTCCAGCTGTATTTAGCTTATTAACCATCCCAGTCAAGACACCAAGTATGTGTATGAAGCCGTCTTGGACTCTTCACACCTGTTCAGCTACCAACCGAACATTGTGACTCCATTCCATGCCATGTAGAGCAGAAGAATCACTTAGTAAAGCTACTCCCAAATTCCTGGCCCATAGAAGTATTTTATATATATGTATACATATATAGAATAAAACGGTTGTAGTTTTAAGCCACAAATTGTATTGTTTATTTTGTTTGTTTGTTGTTTTTTGAGACAGACTGCAGTGCAATGGTGCAATCATAGCCCACAGCCACCTCAAACTCCTGGGCTTAAGCCATTCCCCCACCTCAGCCTCCCCAGTAGCCAAGCCTTCAGGCACGTGCCACCACATGTGGCTATATATACATGTACATTTCAACCACAAAGTTTTAGAGTAGTTTATTGCTCACTAATAGATAGTGGGAATGTGTCCATTTAGAAAAATTATACAAAACTTGGAAATAAGGAAAAAGGATTGTTGTGTGCCTTGCAGTGTTGTAATAAGAGCATTATCTAACAAGCCTGCCTAAAGGTCATTTAAAGTTCTACAGAGAGGTAACCTTGTTTGACTTAGTGTTTATTATTAATGAGACCAGACTCAGTAAAGTTAGATATTAGTTTATAGAAGATTAACAAGTTGCAAATTATTTTTGTCCAGTGGAGATAATTTCATTTTGGTAGGAAAGATCATCTCAAAGGAGACAGTTTTATTGCCACACAGAACATTAACCAATATTATATTTAACTTTTGAGTCTTAATTCAGCATTTTCCCCCACTCTATATAGTTCATAGTTTCTTGTATCCTCCTTTGAATCAGCTTCACCACCTTGCTGTGTCTTTTCATTAATAAGATAAATAAATATTTTGACACATGCTCATAATATAATTGAAAGAGAATAATTTTTATTTAGCTTTTTGAAAGTTACGCTTTGAAGATGGATTAGAGACTTAAATGTTAGACCTAATACCATAAAAACCCTAGAAGAAAATCTAGGTAGTACCATTCAGGACATAGGCATGGGCAAGGACTTCATGTCTAAAACACCAAAAGCAATGGCAGCAAAAGCGAAAATTGACACATGGGATCTAATTAAACTAAAGAGCTTTTGCACAGCTAAAGAAACTACCATCAGAGTGAACAGGCAACCTACAGAATGGGAGAAAATTTTTGCAACCTACTCATCTGACAAAGGGCTAATATCCAGAATCTACAAAGAACTCAAACAAATATACAAGAAAAAAACAAACAACCCCATCAAAAAGTGGGGAAAGGATATGAACAGACATTTCTCAAAAGAAGACATCCATACAGCCAACAGACACATGAAAAAATGCTCATCATCACTCGCCATCAGAGAAATGCAAATCAAAACCACAATGAGATACCATCTCACACCAGTTAGAATGGCAATCATTAAGAAGTCAGGAAACAACAGGTGTTGGAGAGGATGTGGAGAAATAGGAACACTTTTACACTGTTGGTGGGATTGTAAACTAGTTCAACCATTATGGAAAATAGTATGGCGATTCCTCAAGGATCTAGAACTAGATGTACCATATGACCCAGCCATCCCACTACTGGGTATATACCCAAAGGATTATAAATTACTACAAAGACACATGCACACGTATGTTTATTGCGGCACTATTCACAATAGCAAAGACTTGGAATCAACCCAAATGTCCATCTGTGACAGACTGGATTAAGAAAATGTGGCACATATACACCATGGAATACTATGCAGCCATAAAAAAGGATGAGTTTACGTCCTTTGTAGGGACATGGATGCAGCTGGAAACCATCATTCTTAGCAAACTATCACAAGAAGAGAAAACCAAACACCGCATGTTCTCACTCATAGGTGGGAACTGAACAATGAGATCACTTGGACTCGGGAAGGGGAACATCACACACTGGGGCCTATCATGGGGAGGGGGGAGGAGGGAGGGATTGCATTGGGGAGTTATACATGATATAAACGTCATGCACATGTACCCTAGAACTTAAAGTATAATAAAAAAATAAATAAAAAAATAAAAAAATAAAAAGTTACGCTTTGGCAAACTATTAAACTTTTTTTTCTTTTTTGGCAGGGAATTCAACTCAATACATGTTTATCGAGAATCTGTTATGTAAAATGGTGAGAAGTGATATTTATACTATAGCCTACTGTACAATAGCATTATGTCTTTAAAAACCCAATGTACATACCTTAATTAAAAAATGCTTTATTGCTAAAAATGCTAATGATCATCTGAGCCTTTAGCGAATCTTAATCTTTTTCCTGATGGAGGGTCTTGCCTCGATGTTGATAGCTACTTACTGATAAAGGCAGTGGTTGCTGAAGGTTGGGGTGGCTATGGCAATTTCTTAAAATAAGACAAGGAAGTAAGCCACCTCAATTGACTTTTGCTTTCATGAAAGATTTCTCTGTAGCATGCAATGCTGTTTGGCATTTTACCCATGAAGTAGAACTTTCAAAATTGGAGGCAATTCTCTCAAACACTGCTTTATCAACTAAGCTTGTGTACTACTCTAAATCCTTTATTATCATTTCAGCAATGTCCACAGCATCTTCACCAGGAGAAGATTCTATCTTTTTTTTTTTTTTTTGAGACGGAGACTTGCTCTGTCGCCCAGGCTGGAGTGCAGTGGCCGGATCTCAGCTCACTGCAAGCTCCGCCTCCCAGGTTCACGCCATTCTCCTGCCTCAGCCTCCCGAGTAGCTGGGACTACAGGCGCCCGCCACTGCGCCCGGCTAGTTTTTTGTATTTTTTAGTAGAGATTGGGTTTCACCGTGTTAGCCAGGATGGTCTCAATCTCCTGACCTTGTGATCCGCCCGTCTCGGCCTCCCAAAGTGCTGGGATTACAGGCTTGAGCCACCGTGCCCGGCCGATTCTATCTTAAGGAAACTCTTTTCTCAGGATAAGAAGCACCTCCTTACCTGTTAAAAGTTTAATCATGAGATTGCAGGAATGCAGTCACATCTTCAGGCTCCACTTCTAATTCTAGTTCTCTTGGTATTTTCACCACACCTGTAGTGACTTCCTCCACCGAAGTCTTGAACCTCTCAAAGTCATCCATGAGGGTTGGAATCAACTTCTTCCAAAGTCCTGTTAATGTTTGTAGTGTTATGAAATATATATATTTATAGGTCTTCATACACAGGAAACAGAATCTCTTTGACCTTCTCCTGCCGTCTTTTTACCTGCCTTCCTTTCACCTACTCCAAAGCAGGACTCTAATCTTATTCTTTTATAATTGTGGATCATAAGACTCATTTCAGGCCGGGCGCGGTGGCTCAAGCCTGTAATCCCAGCACTTTGGGAGGCCGAGACGGGCGGATCACGAGGTCAGGAGATCGAGACCATCCTGGCTAACATGGTGAAACCCCGTCTCTACTAAAAAATACAAAAAACTAGCCGGGCGACATGGCGGGCGCCTGTAGTCCCAGCTGCTTGGGAGGCTGAGGCAGGAGAATGGCGTAAACCCAGGAGGCGGAGCTTGCAGTGAGCTGAGACCCGGCCACTGCACTCCAGCCTGGGCGGTAGAGCGAGACTCCGTCTCAAAAAAAAAAAAAAAAAAAGACTCATTTCAGAGAGGGTCCCAACCCATGGCCTGGGAGAAGGAATGCTGATGTCATGAAGCTTCCATAAAAATCCAAGAGGACAACTTCCTGATAGCTGAACAAGCGGAGGTTTCTGGGGAATGACCACCCGGGGAGGGCCTGTTAGCTCTATGTTCCTTCCTTGTACCTCTCCCTATACATCTCTTCATCTGGATCCTTTGTGATGTCCTTTATAATAAACTGGTAAATGTAAGTGTTTCCTTAGTTCTGTGAGCCACTCCAGCAAATTATTGAACCCAAAGAGGGGGTCATGGGAACCTCAACTTGAAGCTGGTTGGTCAGAAGTTCCAGAGACTTGCAACTGGTGTCTGGAGGGAGGAGGGAGTCATCTTGGGGACTGGGCCTTTAACCTGTGGGAACTGACACTATCTCCAGGTAGTGTCAGAATCAAATTGGAGGATACCCAGCTGGTCTCCAGTCCTTGTTGGTGGGGAAAATCCCCCATGCATTTGGTCACAGAAGTCTTCTGTGTTGATTGTCGTGGTGTGAGAGCAGAGGACAAATGCAGTTTGAGTTTTTCCATGACAATGTTGATACTTTGACCCCTTCCTATGACTCACAAATGTTCTTTTGGGGGGCAGGGGGCAGACAAGTGCAGTGGTATGATCTCAACTCACTGCAGCCTCCACCTCCTGGGCTCAAGCCATTCTCCTATCTCAGCCTCCCAAGTTGCTGAAGCTATAGGCAGGCACCATCATACCTGGCTAATTTTTGTATTTTTTTGTAGGGACAGGGCGACCCGCCACGCTGCCCCTACCCGGCCTCACAAATGTTCTTAATGGCATTTAGGATGGTGAATCCTTTCCAGGTTTTTTGTTTTGTTTTGTTTTTTCTTTATCTAGTCATCCAGAAGTATCCAGAGGTTTTCAATTTCCTTTGCCCAGATCCATCAAAGGAATCATTATCTATGACAACTAGAGCCTTACAGAATGTATTTCTGAAATAGACGTGAAAGTTGAAATTGCTGTGTGGACTGCAGAATAGACGTTGTGTTAGCAAACATGAAAACTACTAATCTTGTACATTTCCATCAGAGTTCTTGGGTGACCAACTACATTGTCAATGAGCAGTAATATTTTAAAATAAACCAGTTTTTTTTTTTGAGTAGTAGGTTTCAGCAGTAGACTTTAAATATTCAGTAAATCATGCTGTAAATGGATGTGCTGTTGCTATCCAGGCTTTATTGTTTCATTTATAGAGCACAGGCCGGGTAGATTTAGTATAATTCTTAAGGGCCCTAAGATTTTTTAGAATGACAAGCCTTGGCTTCAACTTAAAGTCACCAGGTGTACTAGCCCCTGACAAAAGAGTCAGCCTGCCCTTTGAAACTTCGAACCTAGGCATTGGAAGTCCTAGATGGCATCTTCTTCCAATAATATAAGGCCATTTTGTCTGCATTGAAAATCTGTTGTTTGATGTAGCCACCTTCATCAATGATGAAGCTAGATCTTCTGGATGACTTGCTGCAGCTTCTATATCAGCACTTGCTGATTCACCATGCACTTTTATGTTATAGAGATAGCTTTTTTACTTAAACCTCATGAACCAAGCTCTGCTAGCTTCAGACTTTTCTTCTGCAGCTTCCTCACCCCTCTCCACCTTCATAGAATTGAGAGAGTTAGGGTGTCTGGATTAGGCTCTGGCTTAAGGGAATGTTGTGGCTAGTTTGATCTTTTATCCAGACCACTAAAACTTTCTCCATAACAGCAACAATGCTGTTCCACTTTCCTACCATTTGTGTGTTCACTGGAGTAGTATTTTAAAATCCTTTCAAGAGCTTTTCCTTTGCATTCACAACTTGGCTAACTTCTTGGCCCAAAGGCCTAGTTTTTGGCCCTTCTTGCTTTTGACATGCCTTCCTCACTAAGCTTAATCATTTCTAGTTTTTGATTTGAAGTGAGAGATGTGTGACTCTTTCACTTGAATACTTAAAGGTGATTGTAAGGTTATTAATTGGCCTAATTTCAATATTGTTGTGTCTCGGGGAATAGGGAGGCCCAAAGAGAGGGAGAAAGATGAGGGAACAGCTAGTCAGTGGAACACACACAACACTTAGTAAGTTCACCGTCTTATAAGGGTGCAGTTCCTGGTGCCCCAAAACAATTAAGATAGTAACATTAAAGATCACTGATCACAGATCACTATAATAGATATACTAAAAAAGTTTGAAATATTGTGAGAATTGCCAAAATGTGAGACAGAGACATGAAGTGAACACATGCTGTTGGGAAAATGGTGCTGATAGACCTGCTCAATGTAGGGTTGCCAAAATTTTTCGATTTGTAAAAAACACAATTATCTGTGAAGTATAATAAAATGAGATGTTAGGTTGTTATTGTCTCTGTAACCAACTTACATTTCTATAGGTCAGAAGTTTAAAATGGGTTACAGAACTACATTTCTTCCTCGAGGCCACTGGGGAGAATTTGCTTTTTGTTGTTTGTTTTTAGCTTCCAGAGGCTGCTTGCATTTCTTGGCTTTTGGCCCCATCCTCCGTTTTCAAAGTCAGCAGCATAGATCTTCCAAACTGTTTCTTTCTCTGCTTTTGTTGTCATATTTTTCTCTTCCATTCTCCTGCTCCTTTGTTATAAAGATCCTGTGATAACATTGTGTGCACCTGGATAATACAGGATAATCTCCCCATCTCAGATTTCTTAATTTAATCATATCTACCAAATCCCTTTTACCATGTAAAATAATATATTCACAGGTTCTTGGAATTAGGACATGGAAATATTTGGGGAGCCATTTTTTAGCCTATGGCATGTGTTATGTATGAGTCATTGGGGTATAAAAAATCATTTCTGGTAGTATAATGATAAAAAAATTTTAAGGTTTAAGTTTGTGTTTTATGTGCTACTTAGAGATGAAAAATGAAGATGTCACTAGGTGAACTATGTCAATGGTTTCTGTGTTCATTTCAGTAACTCCCAAGACAATTGGGGCTATGTTCATTAACATGCTGTTAGTTATATATTGCTGCATACAAAACTACCCTAAAATTTAGCAGTGATATGGTTTGGTTGTGTCCCCACCCAAAATCTTATCTTGAATTTTAATCCCCATAATCCCCACATGTCAAGGGAGAGAAGAGCTGAAGGTAATTGAATAATGGGGGTGGTTTTCTCCATGCTGTTCTTGTGATAGTGAGTGAGTTCTCACAAGATCTGATGGGTTTATGTGTTTGATAGTTCTTCCTGCATTCATTCTCCTTCCCACCACCTTGTGAAGGAGGTGCCTTGCTTCCCCTTCCCCTTCTGCCATGATTATAAGTTTCCTGAGGCCTCCCCAGCCATGCAGACCTGTGAGTCAAGTAAACCTCTTTCCTTTATAAATTACCCGGTCCCGGGCAGTTCTTTATAGCAGTGTAAAAATGGACTAATACAAGCGCTTGAACCAAAAATAATTTATTATCTCACAAAGATTCTAGGGGTCAGGAACTGGGAGCAACTTAGCTAGGTGGTTCTGGCTAAGAGTGTTTCAAAAGATTGCGGTCAGAATGTTGGCTGGGGCTCCAGACACCTGAAGTCTTGCCTAGCATTGGAGAATCTGTGCTCCAGATGGTTCCCTTACATGGCTGTTGGCAAGAGGTGTCAGTTCCTTCCTGGCTGTTCATAGGAGACCTCAGTTCCTTGCTACATTAACATCTCCATAGGGCTTCTTGATTGTCCTCAGGACATGGTAGCTTCTTTCAGAGTGAGTAATCTGAGGTAGAAGCTAAAGCCACAATACCTTTTATGACCCCCCCCCCTCAGAAGTCACACACTGTTCCTTCTGCCACATTCTATGTACTAGAAATAAATTACTAAGTACAGCCCATACTCAAATGGAGAGGAATTAGGCTCCACTGTGTAACGGGAGGAGTTTCAAAGAATTTGTGGACATGTTTTATAGAACCACCAGAGCCTACTTGAAGAAGAACAACTGACCTTTTAATCATGGCAAATTTTCTGGGCAGATAAATAGATTCCAGGGTTGGAATGATGTCAGCAAGATGGTGGTATAGGAGGTCACCTGCTTTTATGCCCCAACAATAAGAATTCTTCACCCATCTAGACAAAAGTCTCTTTGTGTAAGTCTCAGGATTCAGGTAGAAGGTTGTGGAAGCCTGATGGAGCCTAAGACCTAGGAGGGTGATTTTGAGAGTGCAAACCTATACCCAGTTGGCAGACCCATCAACTGTGCTCCCAGAGTCAAGCCTGGGGAAATGGCCTCATTCCCCAAGGGGCTTGGCAACAGCCCCTACTGGCCTTGAGGCTGCCACCAAAACCGTCTGCCAGGGAGTGCAGGAAGAATCGTGCACACCAGTGCCTCAGCAGGGAAGGCTCATCTGCCTGCTGACATTGGTTTTGGCAGTTTGGACTTGAAAGTTGTCTTGTGGCTCAGCTCCACCCCTCCTTAGCTGTGGTCCCAGCTTAGTACTACTTGCTGGGAAGTTGCTTCCCAAAGGGAAAGTTGTCCGTATCTCACAGGAGTTCATCTGATCCTCTGCAATGGGCTTTCCAGTCTCTGTCCAACAGCAGATTCTGAGACCCAGTCTTAAGTCTGGCCCCACACCCATCTAAACCAATGGGATGCGTTTGCTGACCTCTGTTCTATAGGGGTGCCTGAGGGGGCCCAATCTCAGCTCCAGCCCCTCTTTCCACATGTGGGGATTATCCTGCCTGTGCAGGGAACTACTGGGAGGGGTGTCTGTCCAGGCCACTGGGACAGGCTTCTGGGCTTGGGTCCCTGGCTAGCTTATCTATACAGCCTAGGTACCTTCCTTCAATCTTCCTCAGGTTCATCCCGGCTGGGGTGCTGTGTCAACCTCAAAGCCCTTGCAAAACCTGTGGTGAACCTGGGCTTAGGGCCCCCTCTAGTGTTGAAGTGGCTGCAAGAGCCACAGGCTTAGGAAACACAAAGTCAGATTGCTTAAAACTTCTAGACAGGCCTATTGAAGTAAAACAGGGACAAACAAAGCCAAAATGCAAAGACTAGAATAAATACCTAATACACAGACATCGATGCACATCTGCAAGCATCCAGAATAAGCAGGGACATTTGACGTCACCAAACAAAATAAGATGCCAGTGACTGACCCTAAAGGGAAGTTCAAGAAAACACAGAGAAACAATTTAAAAATTTATCAGAGAAATTTAACAGAGATATTGCAATTGAAAAAAAATAGAAATCTTGGAGCTAAAAAACAATGAATATTGAAAAATATTAGTAGAGAGCATCAAAAGCAGAATTAATCAAGCAGAGGAAAGAATCTGTGAACTTGAAGATAGGTTATTTGAAAATATACTGTCAGAGGAGAAACACGAAAAAGTAATGAAAAGGAATGAAGAAAGCTTATGGGATTTATAGGATAACATCAAAAGAGCTAATGTATGGTTCACTGGGGTTCAAGGGGAAGTAGAGAAAGGTAAAGGAGTAGAAAGTTTATTTAAAGAAATAATAGCAGAAAACTTTCCAAACCTGGAGAAAGATACAAATATCCAAGTACGAGAAAGTCATAGGCCACCAATCAAATTTAATCCAAAGAAGACCACCCTAAGACATATTATAATTAAATTGTCAAAGGTAAATGTCAAAGAGAGGATGCTGAAATCAGCAAGAGAAAATAACAACATAAAAGGGACTTTTGCAGTACGCTTAGCAGCGGACTTCTCAGCAGAAACCTTGTAGGCCAGGAGAGAATAGGATGATATAGTCAAAGTACTAAAGGAAAAAAACCCTGTCAACTGACAACAGTGTACCCAGCAAAGCTGTCCTTCAGAAATGAAGGAAAAATAAAAACTTACCCAAATAAACAAAAGTTAAGGGAGTTCATCACTACTAGGCCTGCCTTACAAAAAAATGATAAAGGGAGTTCTTCAAGCTGAAATGAAAGGATGCTAATGAGTAACATGAAAACATCTAAAAGTACAAAACTCACTGGTAAAAGTAAGTATATAGTAAAATTCAGAACATTCTGATAATGTAATGGCAGTATAATCAATATACTAAAAATAAAAAGGAATCAAAACAGACTGCCAGGGAAAAACACTTAACCACAAAGGAAGACAGTAAGAGAGGAAGAAAGAAAAGATATGCAATACAAACTAGAAAACAATTAACAAAACGACAGTAATAAGTTCTTACCTATCAATAATTACCTGAATGTAAAGGAATTAAATTCTCCAATTAAAACACATAAAATTGCTGAATCTATCTACATGTATGTATGTGTGTGTGTGTGTGTATATATATATATATATATATCCAAACTACATGCTGTCTAACCCTAATGTTGCACCTCAAGGAACTATAAGAGAACAAACTAAACCAAAAATGAGTGGGAAGAAAAAATGAATAGAAGGAAGGATATAATAAACATCAGAGCAGAAATAATGAAATAGAGACTAAAAAAATACAAAAGATCAACAAAAGTTTTTTGAAAAGATGAACAAAATTGACAAACCTTTATCTAGATTAAGAAAAAGAGAAAAGATTGAAATAAAATCAAAAGTGAAAAAGGAGAAATTACAACTGATACCAGAGAAAAAGAATCATAAGAGAATATTATCAATAATTATATGCCAATAAATTAGATAACCTAGAAAAATGGATACATTCCTGGGCACATATAGCTTACCAAGATTGAACTATAAAAAAATAGAAAATCTGAATAGAACAATATTGAATAAGGAGACTGAATCAGTCATAAAAAGTCTCCTATTAAAGACAAGTCCAGGACCTGATGGCTTTACTGCTGAATTCTACCAACATTTAAAGAACTAATAAAATTCTTCTGAAATCATTTCCAAAAATTGAAGAGGAGGAAATTCTTTCAAATTCGTTCTATGAAGCCAACATTAATCTGATTACAAAACCAGACAAGGACACAATGATAAAAAAAACTACAGGCCAATAACCTGGATGAAAACAGATACAAAAATCCTCAACAAAATACTAGTAAACAAATTCACCAGCACATTAAAAATATTCATTATGATCAAGTGGGATACATCCCATGAGTGTAGGGATGCTTCATTATATAAAATCAATAAATGTAAAGTATTACATTAACAAAATGAACAAAAAATCCATATGGCCAATTCAACAGATGCAGAAAAAGATTCAACAAAATCCAACGTCTCTTACTGTCAACAAATTAGGTATAGAAAACTCTCAACAAATTAGATATAGAAAAAATATAACTCAACACAATAAAGGCCATGTTTGACAAACCCACAGCTAACATCATACTGAATGGGGGAATGTTGAAAGCTTTTCCTTTAAGATGTGGAACAAGACAAGGATGTCCAGTTTTGCCACTTCTATTCAACATAGTACTGGAAGTTGTAACCAGAACAGTTTGGCAAGAGAAAGAAAGAAAGTCATCCAAAGTGGGAATAAAGAAGTTAGATTTTATGTGTTTGCAGATGACATGATCTTGTATATACAAACCGTAGAGACTCCACCAAAAAACTACTAGAACTAATAAACAAATTCAGCAAAGTTGTGAGATACAAAATCAACATATAAAAATTAGTAGCACTTCTGTATGATAATGGAAAAGTATCTGAAATAGAAATCTAGAAAACAATCCTAATTATAATGGCTGCACAAAATAAGATGCTTAGGAATAAATTTAACCAAAGAGATGAAGTATCTCTACAATGAAAACTATAAAACACTGATGAAAGAAATTGAAGAAGACACAAATGAATGGAAAGATATTCCATTTATTTTTATGGACTAGAAGAATTAGTATTGTTAAAATGTCTCTGCTACTGAAAGCAATCTACCAATTCAGTGCAATTCCTATCAAAATACCAATGACATTCTTCATGGAAATAGAAAAAAAATTCTAAAATTTTTATGGAACCACAAAAGACTCCAAATACCCAAAGCAACCCTGAGCAGAAAGGACAAAGTTGTGAAGGCATCATACTGCCTGACTTCAAAATATATTACAAAACTATAGTAACCAAAACATCATGGTATTGGCATAAACAGACATATAAACCAATGGAACAGAATGAGACCCAGAAATAAATCCACACATTTGCAGCCAACTGATTTTCAACAAAGGTGCCAAGAACACACGTTGAGCAAAGGATAGTCTCTTCAATAAATGGTGCTGGGAAAACTCAATATCTGCATATTGAAGAATGAAATTAGACCCTTATCTCTTATCATATATAAAAAATCAACTCAAGATGGATTAAAGAGTTCCATGTCAGCCCTGAGAATATAAAATTATTAAAAGAAGGCCTAGGGGAAAAGCTTCATGACCTTTGTCTGGGCAATATTTTTTTTTTAAAAGAAAACCTCAAATGCACAGGCAACAAAAGCAAAAATAGACAAATGGGATCACAGCAAATGAAAAAAGCATCTAAACAGCAAATGAAATGATCAAGGGTGAAGAGACAACGTACAGAATGGGAGAATATATTTGCAAAGTATACATCTAATATATAAGGAACTTAAATAACTCAATAGAAAAAAACCAACCCAATTTAAAAATGGGCAAAAGACCTGCATAGACATTTCTCAAAAGAAGACATACAAATGGCCAACAGAGATATGAAAAAAAATACTCGACATCATTAGCCATCAGGGAAATGCAAATCAGAACTACAATAAGATATCACCTCATTCATTAGAATGGCTATTACTAAAAAAAAAAAAAAAAAAAGATGAAGATGTGGAGAAAAAGGAAACTTTACACACTCATAATGGCAATATAAATTATTATAGCCATTATGGAAAACAGAATGGAGGTTCCTCAAACAATTAAAAATAGAACTATCATATGATCCGGCAATTTCACTACTGAATATATTTCCAAAGGAAATGAAATCAGTGTGTTGAGGAGATACCTGTACTCCCGTTATTATTGCAGCACTGCTCACAAAAGCCAAGTTATGGAATCAATCTAAGTATCCATCAGTGGATGAATGGATAAAGAGTATATGGTATATATACAAAATGGAACATTATTCCGTCATAAAAAAGACAAAATCCAGTTATTTGTGACAACACGTATGAACCTGGGGACATTACGTTAAGGGAAATAAGCCAAGCACAGACAGAAAGACAAATACCACGTTATCTTACTCATGTATGGACTCCAAAAAAGTTGAACTCATAGAAATGGAGTAGAATAGTGATTTCAAAAAGTTGATCTCATAGAAATAGAGTAGAATACTGATTTTTTTTTTTTTTTTTTTTGAGGCGGAGTCTCGCTCTGTCGCCCAGGCTGGAGTGCAGTGGCCGGATCTCAGCTCACTGCAAGCTCCGCCTCCCGGGTTTACGCCATTCTCCTGCCTCAGCCTCCCGAGTAGCTGGGACTACAGGCGCCCGCCACGTCGCCCGGCTAGTTTTTGTATTTTTAATAGAGACGGGGTTTCACCGTGTTCGCCAGGATGGTCTCGATCTCCTGACCTTGTGATCCGCCCGTCTCGGCCTCCCAAAGTGCTGGGATTACAGGCTTGAGCCACCGCGCCCGGCCAGAATACTGATTTTAAATAGTTGATCTCATAGAAATTGAGTAGAATAGTGATTATCAGAGGCTGGGGAGGGTGAGGGAAGGTGAGGAGAGATTGGTCAGTTGGTACAAGGTTTCAGTTAGATAGGAGGAATAAGTTTTGGTGTTCTTTTGCACAGTAGGGTGACTATAGTTTACAATAATGTATTGTATATTTAAAAATAGCTAGACCAGAGGATTTGAATGTTCCCACCACAAATCATAATTGTTTAAGGTAATAGATATGCTAATTACATTGATTTGCTCATTACACTGTGTATACATGTATCAAAACATAACATTGTACTCCATAAAAGCATACAATCATAATGTGTCAACCAAAAATAAAATAACACTAAAAAGTAGATTATGACATTATGATACAAATGTTATAAAATACCAGTGATGCAAACAATGTGGAATTGTAGGAACAATTGTAGAATGATACAGACTAATTTATAGAACACAAAAGGTAGCCAACAATAATCAACCCTTAGGGTAAATGTGTGTTTAGTATGTGATAAAGATGATACCTCAATTCAATGGAAAAAGGAAACATAATTTTAAAAATTGTGCTAATGCAACTGGTAGAAAAGTTCAAGATTTGTACCATAGCATACAACAAAATAAATTCCAGAATAATAAATAGGTTTCATGTAAAATTTTAAATCATAAAGCAGCAGGAACAAAATATGAATGGATATTTATATGACTTCAGGATAAAATTTTAGAATGTATGATAACACTGGAAAAGTCACAGAACAAAATGTTGATTATTGAATTCCATAATAAAACATACATAAAAATAATTAACAAAGTTTCAAAATGATTTTTACACACATTTTAGAGTGTTAGCATAAAATACAGACTTCAAAATCAGTCTCAAAATTCTTTAAGCACTTTAGAAAAATACACAAACATTGCAAATGGCTATAAAGTATGTGATTAGATCAATTTAATTAATAAATGTAAACAAGATAAATAGTTGACATTGTAAACCATCAAATTGACAAATGAAAGAAAGAAAGGAAGGAGGGGAAGGAAAGGAGGGAAGGAAGGGAGGAAAGGAGGAAGGAAGGGAGAAAAATAGTAGGAAGGAGGGAGAGAAGAGAGGAAGAAAGGAAAAAGGAAAGAAAAAGAGAGAAAGCAAGCTAGTCAGTTCAGTGTTGACCATAAGGTGAACACTTTGTAAATAGCTTGTGGGAATAGAAGTTAGTAAGTTTTTTTAATGCAGTTTGCCAGTGTGTATCTAGAGGTTGAAAAAAACAAAACAAAACAAAAAACCAAAACCAAAACAAAACTAAAACGAAAGTTGGACATATGAAAATGCGTATTTCAGGAGTAGATTATGGGCAGTTACACAAAGGAAGTCCATAAGATCTTTCTGAGTTCATAATCATTAACTACGTTTTGAAGTCTTGCATTGCAATAAATAGCTGCTTTTTTTTCTTTTAGGACATGGCTCTTCTTGGAGAATACGCTCGCATTCATTTTCTATGTGGTGCTGCTTTTTTGGAAATTCTTCTATGATTCTATATACATGGACATGAGCATTCCCTATTACATTTTTTCATCTTCTGTGCCATCCATCTATATTGTTTTGGGCATGTGGAAATTCATACACTTACATGCAGACCATAAATTTGGCAGGAACAATACTGGTGATCAAACGGCAACACCATTGTGTGTCTTCTTATCTTACCTTGCACATAATTATTTTTGAACCAATCAGTAACTTCACTGACTTCTTCAGGCAAATGCAACTTTAATTTGTTCAAAGTTTCTGGAATGTCATCAGCTGAAAGGAATGTCAATGCAGGCAAATTATCCATTCTCACACTAAAGTTGTTGTCATTGTCATATCATGTGGCCAATTCACTCATCTGAATTTTTCACCAAATGCATTGGGATGAATTTTTTATAAAAACTTTTTATAGGTAACACCTTGAAATTCATTTTTAGAAGTCTTGATTGCACCTAATTCCAAATCTGTCGTAACTAGGGAAACTGGTGTAACTCGGAGTCTGAGGCTGACAGGAACCTGGGGACTGCTAGTGAGTCCTGGAGTCCAAAGGCTGCTGGCCTGGAGTTCCGATGTCTAAGGCATCTGAAGAAAAGTATATCCCAGATCTCAGAGAGAGGCCAATTTGCTTCTGTTTTTTGGGGGGTGTGTGTGTTTTTTTGAGAAAGGATCTTGCTCTGTCACCCAGGCTGGAGTGCAGTGGTATGATCTTGGCTCACTATAACCTCCACCTCCTGGACTCAAGCAATCCTCCCATCTCAGCCTCCTGCACAGCTGGGACTACAGGCATGAGCCACCATGCCTGACTAATTTTTTCTTTTATTTTCTTTTTTTTGGTAGAGAGAGGATTTTTTGCCATGTCGCCCAGGCTGGTCTCGAACTCCTGGGCTCAAGCAATTTGCCCACCTCAGCCTCCCAGAGTGCTAGGATTACAGGCATGAGCCACTACACTCAGCCTGCCTTCTGTATCTCTGGGCTCTCTAGGTCCCCAGCCCATTGAATGGTACCAGCTGACACTGAGGGCAGATCTCCCCCACCTAATCCACTCCGACTCACACACTAATCTCCTCTGGAAACATCCTCACAGACACACCTAAAATAATGCTTTAACAGGTTTCTAGGCATCCCTTAATCCCGACAAGTTGACACCTAAAATTGAGCCCACAAGTCCACCCTTGTCAATTTGGCACCAATATTCATCTCTTTAAACCACAGTTAATTTCCAGATAGGTACAATAATAAGGTAATAGTTCTGCCTAATGTGATGCAACTGTCACATGATTATGATTTTGGGGAATTTAAATATAAGGGATTTTTGGTTTAGACATTTTGATCTTTCAGGATTTCAACATTTGGGATTCTGTATGGTGTTCGAGATTGTGATCCAAACCCCTTGATGGCTGTCGGCCTATGAAATGCTGATCAGCAGTAATTTCTCCACTTTTTATTAGATTCCAATGATGAATCCCTGGATTGGCTCCCGCTATTATGGAAAGGGGTCCTGACCCAGAACCCAAGAGAGGGTTCTTGGATCCTGTGCAAGAAAGAATTCAGGGCAAGTCCACAGAGTAAACTGAAAGCAAGTTTGTTAAGAAAGTAAAGGAATGAAAGAATGGCAACTCCATAGGCAGAGCAGCAGAATGGGCTGCTCGTCGGCTATTTTTTGTTTTGAGACGGAGTCTTGCTCTGTCGCCCGGGCTGTAGTGCAGTGGCCGGATCTCAGCTCACTACAAGCTCCACCTCCCGGGTTTACGCCATTCTCCTGCCTCAGCCTCCCAAGTAGCTGGGACTACAGGCGCCCGCCACCTCGCCCGGCTAGTTTTTTGTATTTTTTGGTAGAGACGGGGTTTCACCATGTTAGCCAGGATGGTCTCGATCTCCTGACCCTGTGATCCGCCCATCTCAGCCTCCCAAAGTGCTGGGATTACAGGCTGAGCCACCGCGCCCGGCCTCGTTGGCTATTTTTATGGTTATTTCTTGATTGTATGCTAAACAAGGAGTGAAGTATTCATAACTTTTCTGGGAAAGGGGTGGGCGATTCCCAGAACTGAGGATTCCTCCCCTTATTAGACCCTATAGGGTAACTTCCTGACATTGCCATGGCATTTGTAAACTGCCATGGCACTGGTATTATGGCAGGCCAGGTCTCACTAATGCAGGCCTCCATTACAACTGTCCCAGAACTGACTGAGTAGCTAGGTTAAACATTAAAAGCTGATCGAGCCAGTGCCCTTATACAAAGGCTGGAATGTAACAAAGAGCCCACCAAGAGTTTTGCCTTGGCTTTTCCTGGGCCTTGAAGCATGGCAGGGTAATGAAGGAATTCTTAACAGGACCCTTTTAGGATTAACCAAGTTTTATTGGGGGTCTGAAGAAACTCCCCAGGCCTCCACAAACAAGTTTACTGGGGTCTAAAGGAACTCCCCAGACCTTTACGATTTAGCAGGAGACATGATAAGGGTAATCACCCCAGCACCTAGACCCATTTAGAGTAAATAAACTGACTGAGGCTCCAGAAAAAGGTCTTCAGGCTCAGATCTTAGTTACAGATTAAAAGAAGTTGGCCAGGTGTGGTGGCTCATGCCTGTAATCCCAGCACTTGGGGAGGCTGAGGCGGGCAGGTCACCTGAGGTCGGGAGTTTAAGACCAACCTGACCAACATGGAGAAACCCTGTCTCTGCTAAAAGTACAAAATTAGCTGGGTGTGGTGGTGGGTGCTTGTAATCCCAGCTACTTGGGAGGCTGAGGCAGGAGAATTGCTTGAACCCGGGAGGTGGAGGTTGCTGTGAGTTGAGATTGTGCCATTGCATTCCAGCCTGGGCAACAAGAGTGAAACTCCGTCTCAAAAAAAAAAGTTAATCACTTGTGTCTTTACAGGAATGCACACTTACATATAGACATACAGCTTAGAAGGTATATAAGCTCTGGAAAACTATAATTTTGAGTTGATCTGGTAATAATTTCCAGGCCTTCTCCCTTCTCCGGTTACAGAAATGAAAACTCTCTTCCTCCCTGTTTATCTGCATCTCATTATTGGGCCATGAGAAATAGCAGCTCAACCCTCAGTTTGGTGTGGGAACAGTAGGAGTGTCCTCTAGCATGCTAATGCATTATAACTAGTGTATAATGAGTAGTGAGAATGACCAGAGGTCACTTTCATTGCATTGCCATTTTAATTTTGGTGGGATTTGGCTGACTTCTTTACCATATGCTGTTTTATCAGCAAAGTCTTTGTGACCTGTAACTTGTGCTGACCTCCTATCACAGCCTGTGTCTTAGAATGCTTAACCTTCTAGGAATGCAGCCCAGTAGGTCTCAGCCTTATTTTACCCAGCCTCTATTCAAGATGGTGTTGCTCTGATTCAAACACCTCTGATAGTACCACCTCCACCAAACTCCTCTCCCACCATAGGGCTTAGAATAAGGACTGGCACAGGAAGGTCAACGAATAAAAGAATGAATGTGGCCAGGCACGGTGGCTCACGCCTGTAATCCCAGTACTGTGGGAGGCTGAGGCAGGCGGATCACGATGTCAGGAGATCAAGACCATCGTGGCTAACATGGTGAAACCCCATCTCTACTAAAAATACAAAAAAATTAGCCAGGCCTGGTGGTGGGTACCTGTAGTCCCAGCTACTCGGGAGGCTGAGGCAGGCGAATGGCCTGAACCTGGGAGGCAGAGCTTGCAGTGAGCTGAGATTGCACCACTGCACTCCAGCCTGGGCGATAGAGCGAGACTCTGTCTCAAACAAACAAACAAAAAAAGAATGAATGAATGGATGCATGGTGGGAGCAGGTGGTAGAGTGGATGCCTTCCTGTCTCCTGTTTTGAGGGCCTACATCCCTGAAGGCATTGCAGACCCAATGGATTTACATATCCATATGTCTTTTTGACCCTTTGTCTTTTAAGGCCTGCTCGAGTTCCACTGCTTCAAGAAAATCTGTCTGGCAACTTTACTGCTGGTGATCTTTCTCTTTTCATTAAATCATACTTCTTTCTATAAACTGAGTTTCATAGGTTTTGGTATTGCCTCTATAATACGCCTATAAGGCCCCTTGGATCAGAAGACATGGCTTACTTTTTCTCTGTATTTTCTGGCACAGTGCTGGGCACATAGTAAGTGCTTAGCCTTAGGGTCCAGGGCACAAATTTGAACTCTAATCTTTCCTTTATGTAAAAAGAGGATAATAATAATGACAGCTTTCCTACCTCAAAGGATTGGGATGATAGTCAAATGAGATAATGGGTATGCAAAAATATAACAGGAAAGTACACAATAAGCTGTGTGGTGTGTGTGTGTGTGTGTGTGTGTGTATCTTTAAGGTCCTTACTCACTTGCAACCGAATAGCTCTCACTGAGTTGTTTAAGTCCCACCTTCCTGAAGGTCATATCAGCCCTTCCCAAAATATGTAGTAGAGTCAGCTGCTTCTTATGGCGGTATATTGGGTCCTGGAATCCTTCCAGGGGAATGCCAAAACCACAATAGGCAATGAACAGAGTTGTTACGGAGATTGGTGGAGAGGCTCAAATGGAAGATTAGGAGTAGGGAAAGATATTTGCAAGATACCTTCCTTAATAAGATAAAAAAAAAAAACATTGTCTTCTGCTTTTTTTTTTTTCTTTCAATAGGGAGTCTCCCTCTGTCACCCAGGCTGGAATGCAGTGGTGCAATCTTGACTCATTATAACCTCTGCCTCCTGAATTCAAGTGATTCTCCTGCCTCAGCCTCCCAAGTAGCGGGGACTACAGGCGTGCGCCACCACACATGGCTAATTTTTTTTTTTTTGTATTTTTAGTAGAGATGGGGTTTCACCATGTTGGTCAGGCTGGTCTCAAACTCCTGACCTCGAATGATCCGCCCACCATGGCATCCCAAAGTGCTGGGATTACAGGTGTGAGCCACCATGCCTGGCCCCTCATTCTCTTCTTGATGTTGCAAATGCAACGCAATAGATGATAGAAGCCACTCTATCCTGTATCTGATTCTGCAATATACAAAAAAGGGAAAAAATGAAGAAAACCAATATGGAAACCCAGTGGCAAGAATTCTTGGGGTCCTTGGCTGGGCAACGACATTAAGAAGTGCAGGGCCATACAAGCATTTTATTTATTTTGCTTTATTTTTTTAGAGTCGGGGTCTCACTCTGTCACCCAGGCTGGAGGGCAGTGGCCTAATCATGGCTCACGCAGCTTGAGCTCCTGGCCTCAAGTGATTCTCCCACCTCAGCTTCCTGAGTTTTTGGGATTACAAGGATCAACCATAGTCTTAGCACAATTATTTTTAATGGTGCTAATGTGGAGAAGATTTGATAAATATTTGATCTATAACAATGGCATTTGTTGAACTTAATAAATTACTTCTCTATTTTTAATCTATTCTATTCCCAATATCCTTCCACAAAAGATTTGAAGCAGCTTAAAGATACATCTAATCCAAAAGTTAAAAACACATGGTCAAGAAGATTGGGGTAAAGAAAAAAATCTGTCAGGATTGTAAAAAATACAGTAGTAAGATTGCTATGCAGAAAGGTAAAGCATGCACTCCTCTGTGGTTTAGAGAGTGGCCATCTATAAGCATCTGAGCTTCCCAGTAGCCAAGAGAAAGAATAAAACACAATTAAGTTTGAGAATTTTAAAGTCATATAATAACATACAAGTATATGAAGAAATCTAAGTTTTTTGGCATACCTTTCGATGTAAAAGGGTCTTTTCCTACAGTTTTCAAAGGAGAATATACCATATATTAAAACACATTAACAATGATAATAACACTAGCTGTCTTTCATTGGGCATTTAAGTATGTATCAGATGTTGTTTTAGGTGCTTAGTTAACATGTTAACTCATTTGATTCCACAAAATCTTATGGAGTAGGTACAATTATCATTCCCATTTTACACGTAAAGAACTGAGGCTCAGAGAGAGTAAGCAAATTTCCCAAGATTATACAGGTACTAAGTGCTGGCTCAGCCTCACTCCAGAGCCTGTGACCTTAACCACTAATTCTCAATGTAGGCTAATGGTGTGTCATTGACATACAAGGCACTTTGAGCAGTTCTGGAATGGGCCATCACAATCGGTAAAAGGATACAGCTATTTGATTGTCTAACTTGATTTTAGGGAATAAACCTAAACTTTTAGAGCCCGATGAGCCAGCAAGTATTTCAAGAAATGCTCCATGAACACTGTTTTACTCAACCAGGATCTTGTTAGGAATTGGAAAAGAGAAAATTTCTGATTGTAGTTTCTCCCCAAGAGCGGGAACACCTATATTCTGCAATAATAATGAGTAAGAAGTTTCACATTTAGTGTACAAGATTTGGACATGATTGGTTTTCATTTCTTTAAAAAATGTTTTTATTTCAATAAGTTTTTGGGGAATAGGTGGTGTTTGGTTACATGAATAAGTTCCTTAGCGGTGATTTCTGAGATTTTGGTGCACCCATCACCTAAGCAGTGTACACCGTACCCAATGTGTAGTCTTTTATCCCTCACCACCCCACACCCTTCCCCCCAAGTCCCAAAAGTCCAATGCATCAGTCTCATGCTTTTGCGCCCTCATAGCTTAACTCTCATATACGAGTGAGAATATATGATGTTTGGTTTTCCATTCCTGAGGTACTTCACTTAGAATAATAGTCTCCAATTCCATCCATGTTGCTGTGAATGCCATTAATTCATTCCTTTTTATGGCTGAGTAGTATTCCATGGTGTAGCCTGGAGGTCAACCAACACAAAACCAGCGCACTAAACAAAAACAACCAAGGACCCTCACAGAGTCCACTTCACTCCCCTGCTACCTCCACTGGAGCAGGTGCTGGTACCCATGGCTGCAAGTCCTAAAGACGGATCCCATCGCAGGACTCTGCAGACACTCCCCAGTACCAGCCCAGAGCCTGGTAGCTCCACTGGGTGGCTAGTCCCAGAAGAGCAAAAACAATTACTATAGATCAGCTTTCAGAAAGCCCCATTTATAGGGGAAGGGGAAAGCATCATATCAAGGGAGGACCTCGGGGAACAAAAAAATCTGAACAGCAGCCCTTGAATCCCAGATCTTCCCTCTGACATAGTCTACCCAAATGAGAAGGAGCCAGAAAAACAATTCTGCTAATATGACAAAACAGGTTCTTTAACATCCCCCAAAAGATCATACCAGCTCAACAGCAATGGATCCAAACCAAGAAGAAATCTCTGAATTGCCAGAAAAAGAATTCAGAAGGTCAATTATTAAGGTAATCTAGGAGGCAGCAGGGAAAAGTGAAGTCTAATTTAAATAAATCAAAAACATGGTACATGGTTCAGGATATGAAAGGAAAATTCTTCAGTGAAATAGATAACATACATAAAAGACAATCACAACTTCTGAAAATCAAGGACACAGATAAATGCAAAAGTATTGGAAAGTTTCAGCAATAGAACAAGCAGAGGAAATAACTTTAGGCTGGTGCAGTGGCTCACACCTGTAATCCCAGCACTTTGGGAGGCTGAGATGGGCAGATCACCTGAGGTCAGGAGTTCGAGACCAGCCTGGCCAACATGGTGAAACCCCGTCTTTACTAAAAACACGAAAATTAGCTGGGTGTGGTGGCGCATGCCTGTAATCCCAGCTACTTGGGGGGCTGAGGCAGGAGAATCGCTTAAACCCGGGAGGCGGGGGGTTGCAGTGAGCTGAGCCAAGATCACACCACTGCACTCCAGGCTGGCTGACAGAGCAAGACTCCATCTAAAAAAAAAAAAAAAGAAAGAAATAGAGAACTTTAGAGCTAGAAGACAAGGCTTTTGAATTAACCCAATCTATCAAAGACAAAGAAAAAAGAATTTTAAAAAATGAAAAATGAACAAGGTCTCCGACAAGTTTGGGACTATGTTAAACATCCAAACCTAAGAATAATTGGTTTTACTGAGAAATAAAAGAAATCTAAAAGTTTGGAAAACATATTTGAGGGAATAATTAAGGAAACCTTCCCCAGCCTTGCTAGAGGTCTACACATCCAAATGCAAGAAGCTCACAGAACACCTGGGAAATTCATCACAAAAAGATCATAGCCTAGGCACGTGGTCATCAGTTTATCTAAAGTCAAGACGAAGGAAAGAATCTTAAAAGCTGTGAGGCAAAAGCATCAGGTAACCTAAAAAGGAAAACCTATCAGATACAGCAGATTTCTCAGCAGAAACTCTAGAAGCTAGAAGGGATTGGGGGTCTTACTTTTAGCCTCCTTAAAAAAACAATTATCGGCCCGGCGCGGTGGCTCAAGCCTGTAATCCCAGCACTTTGGGAGGCCGAGACGGGCGGATCACGAGGTCAGGAGATTGAGACCATCCTGGCTAACACGGTGAAACCCCGTCTCTACTAAAAAATACAAAACTAGCTGGGCGAGGTGGCGGGCACCTGTAGTCCCAGCTACTCGGGAGGCTGAAGCAGGAGAATGGCATAAACCTGGGAGGCAGAGCTTGCAGTGAGCTGAGATCCGGCCACTGCACTCCAGCCTGGGCGACAGAGTGAGACTCTGTCTCAAAAAAAAAAAAAAATTATCAGCCAAGAAGTCTGTATCTGGAGAAAGTAAGGTTCATAAATGAAGGAAAGAGGAAGTATTTTCCAGACAAACAAATGCTGAAAGAATTCACCACTACCAAGCCAGCACTACAAGAACTGCTAAAAGGAGCTGTAAATCTTGGAACAAATCCTCAGAATACACCAAAATGGAATCTCCTTAAAGCATGAATCTCACAGGACCTGTATAACAATAACACAATGAAAAAACACAAGGTATTCAGGCAAGAAATAGCATGATGAATAGAGTAGTACCTGATATCTCAATACTAACATTGAATGTAAATGGCCTCAGTGCTCCATTTTGAAGATACAGAATGGCAGAATGGATGAGAATTCACCAACCAAATTTCTGCAGTCTTGAAGAGACTCACCTAACACATAAGGACACACATAAATTTAAGGTAAAGGGATGGAAAAAGATATTCCATGGAAATAGACACCAAAAGCAAGCAGGAGTATTCTTTTTTTTTTTTTTTTTTTTTTTTGAGATGGAGTCCTGGGCAACTCTGCTCTGTTGCCCAGGCTGGAGTGCAGTGGCATGATCTCAGCTCACTGCAACCTCCATCTCCCAGGTTCAAGCAATTCTCCTGCCTCAGCCTCCTGAGTAGCTGGGACCACAGGTGCCCGCCATCATGCCTGACTAATTTTTGTATTTTTAGTAGAGATGGGGTTTCACCATGTTGGCCAGGCGGATCTCCTACTCCTGACCTCAGGCGATCTGCCCCCCTCGGCCTCCCAAAGTGTTGGATTACAGGTGTAAGCCACCGCACCCAGTCCCCATTTTCTAATTTAACTTTATTTACTCATTGGTCTGAGCCACTGGAGTGAATCCTAGTGGCATTAACTATGTGAAGGAAATAGTCTGAATGGCTAACTAGTTTATAGAGGTAGTAATTAAACAAACAAACAACAAAAAAAAACTTTCCTTTTTTTTTTTCTTTTAGAGATGGGGTCTCACTTTGTTGGCCAGGTTGGTCTTGAACTCCTAGCCTCAAGCAGTCCTCCCACCTTGGCCTCCCAAAGTGCTAGGATTACAGGCATGAGCCACCGTGCCCAGCCAACTTTCTTTTTTTAAACTAAAAATGTCTGGCCGGCCATAACTCGGTTTTAGGAGGGCCCCCTCTGACACTCACAGTCTCTTTTTGCAGATTACCCATATTAGTGGAGGAAGATTAAATATAAAGTCAAAAGTCTCGGTTAAAATCCCAGATCAGACACTGATGAACTGTGCAAACTTGGAAAAATCATTTCACCTCTGTGCATTGTGGTTTTGCCATCTGCAAAGCTGAATGTTAACTATTGCCCAAGATACTAAGTAGTATCTTTATAGGATTGAAATAAAATATAAATGAAACTTTGTAAATGTTAGATTATAACACAAATCACATGGTCAGTGTCGATGTCCTAATTGTTCCTAACTCCTCATCACACTCTCCTACGTCTTCATTGTGGCTGCCATCCTGATATCCGCTCTGCAGAGGGAAGGTACAAGGCTTTCCCCACCTGCTCCTTCCACCTGGTTTAATTCTCCTCCAGCACAATGAACAAGCCTCACCTATTTGTGCCCCAGCTCCATCTTCTCTTGTGAGAGGGGCCAAGGTAGTGTCTACGATTTACACATGCATCACTCCTGTGCTAAACCCCTTGGTCTGCAGCATGAGGAAGAAGGAACTCAAGCATGCTTTTTTTAAAAAAGAAGAAATTGCAAGGTTCTTGCTGCTCAGAACATATTGACTCTTTCTGGATATTGTTGATCAAGAAGCTATTTCTACCTGGAAAAGAAAATTGAATGAGTCATACAGAATCATACAGAAGTTAAGGGAAAAAAGACATGTAAGTGTCAGGAATTGTTGTAAATTCTATTAACTCTCCTTTTGTTGCTGTGCATCCATTTTCTGGCTGTGAAGACACAATGTCTTTTTTCATCTCTAAAATCAGCCTGCTTGTGAGGCCTTGATTGAAAGTACCATCAAGGCCGGCGCGGTTGCTCACGCCTGTAATCCCAGCACTTTGGGAGGCAGAGGCAGAGGCGGGCAGATCATGAGGTCAGGAGATGGAGACCATCCTGGCTAACACGGTGAAACCCTTCCTCCACTAAAAATACAAAAAATTAGCCGGGTGTGGTGGCGGGCGCCTGTAGTCCCAGCTACTCAGGAGGCTGAGGCAGGAGAATAGCTTGAACCTGGGAGGCGGAGCTTGCAGTGAGCTGAGATTGCTCCACTGCACTTCAGCCTGGGCGACAGAGCCAGACCCTGTCCAAAAAAAGAAAAAAGAAAAAAAAAAGTACCATCAAGTGAGACTGTGGACCTAATAGTCCTATGTAAATTGCTAAGTCTGATCTCAGATGACTTGGGTCTTGATTCTGTTGCTTCCTACAAACAAAATCCATTTCTCTTTTTTTTCTGAAATGCATTTACATTATTTAGGTGACTATTAGCTAAGAAGGCAAGTGTGTCAAGTTCCAGTAGCCACGAGATATCAGAATTCTCAAATGCTGCTGAAAAGGAGTTACCGTAAGAGTTTGTATCATCTTCTCTTCTAGAACAGAATAAACCAGCATTTCTTAAAATGCTGGCTTACTTTCAGGTGCCTACTTTCCTCAAGTGACTGGTAAAAAAGAGTTCCATGGCTAAGAGGAAGAAGAGTGCATACTAACACTGTTTTCCTCTTGAAAACTCGCATGCACTTCATTTGGGACGTCCCAGAATGGAACAATCTTTGTAGGGTTAAAGCTTCCTAAAACATTTGATCATGAGAACTCTTTCTTTTTTTTTTTTTTGAGACGGAGTCTCGCTCTGTCGCCCAGGCTGGAGTGCAGTGGCCGGATCTCCGCTCACTGCAAGCTCCGCCTCCCGAGCTCCGCCATTCTCCTGCCTCAGCCTCCTGAGTAGCTGGGACTACAGGCGCCGCCACCTCGCCCTGCTAGTGTTTTTGTATTTTTTTTAGTAGAGACGGGGTTTCACCGTGTTAGCCAGGATGGTCTCGATCTCCTGACCTCGTGATCCGCCCGTCTCGGCCTCCCAAAGTGCTGGGATTACAGGCTTGAGCCACCGCGCCCGGCCGAGAACTCTTTCTTTAACCACCTATGAATTTAGCCCAATGAAGACGTTCTTCTGGGAATACTTTCAGAGAAATGGTTATGTAAATAACCAACAGCAAAGACTTAAGGAAATGGGAATAGGTGGAATGGTCCTTTAGCTCTGAATGAAATAAGTCGACTGTAACAGAATCCAGGCTGTAGAAGTCAACTCATAAGTAAATTGTTTTTTGTTTGTTTGTTTGGTTGGTTGGTTGGTTTTTTGAGGATCTTGCCCTGTCACTCAGACTGGAGTGCAGTGGCATGATCACAGCTCACTACAGTCTTTAACTCCTGAGCTCAAAGGATCCTTCCATTTCAGCCCCCTGAGTAGCTGGGACTACAGGTGCATGTCACCAGACTTGATTAATTTTTTTTTTTTTTTTTTAAGAGATGGGGTCTCACTATGTGACCCAGGCTAGTCTCCTGGATGCAAGCAATCCTCCCATCTCTCCTCCCAAAGTTTTGGGCACCTGGCCCGTGAGCAAACTGAAAATGCAAACTGTTAGACTCATGTCCATCTTTGCATCACTGAACACAATTCCTTTAGATATATTTTAAGATTTGATTGTTACCCAGGTAAGTTTGACCTAGAAACCAAAAAATTTCAAGAAAAAAACAGTAAAAATCCAATGATTTAATAATTTTTTGAAGTGAAATTCACTCCTCACTCTTAGTTTTTAGCAGTGGCTCATACCTGTAATTTGAAGCAATCCAGGACTCAGAGGCAAGAAGATTGCTTGAGCCCAGGAATTCAAGACCAGCCTGGGCAACATAGTGAGACCCCATCTCTAAAATAAGTAGATACATGGATAAATAAATAGAAATAAAAATAAATAAAAAGATCTTTGGGGGCATAGAACATTTACTGGAGTGTAAATATTTACTCTTCTTAGAGAGGGGAGATGTAGGTGTTTGCTGAGGCCTCATTTATCAATAGCAAGCTTGGCTGGGCCCCCCTTCAAGCCATAGAGACACAGCCCATACTTGCCAACTGTGTCCACTAGGGTTCGTGGTTGCATTTGGGAGACTCAGGTTGAAGTGATGGGGTCAGCTAGAGGCTCTCAGCAAATCAATGGGGAATGTGGGAGAAAATGATGCATTGATCATAGTAATAGCCTCATAGTCACCTGGGATCCCATCACTTTCTCTTCCAAACTCCCTGGAGTCTGATTCTAGAAGAAAAGGAAAGGTTTTGTATTTTTTTTTCAAGACTGCTTTGAAAAACTCCTGCCAAACTTCTTCCTCTCTCTCTCTCTCTCTCTCTCTCTCTCTCTCTCACACACACACACACACACACACACACACACACACACCCTTACAGGTGTAAGGACTTACAGGTCCTTCTCTTCAACAATGATTCCAGAGTTTTCAGAGCTATTGGTATTAGAAGTGAAAGTTTTAGGTTCTACATGAATAAGGATTTAAACATCTTTTGTATTTATTTAAAAGTGAGGGATAAAATATATATAAACAGTACAATACACAATGTTATGTAACAAAAAGTGAGTGAGTTGAATTTAAGAAAAATGTTGTTAATAATATCAATAACTGAGATAAAACATAAATCATGAAGGTTGTTCATGAATAATGCAAGTTTGGAAATTTTATTTATTTATTTATTTATTAATTAAGAGATAGGGTCTCACTCTGTCACCCATGCTGGAGTGCAGTGATGTCATCATAGCTCACTGCAGCATCAAACTCCTGGGCTCAGAGGATCCTCTCGTCTCAGTCTTCCATGTAGCTGGGACTACAGGTGTGCACCACCAGATCGGGCTAATTTAAAAGAATTTTTTTTTTTTTTTTTTTGTAGAGATAAGGTCTTGCTATGTTGCCCAGGCTGGTCTCAAACTCCTGGGCTCAAGTGATCTTTCTGCCCCAGCCTCCGAGATTGCTGACACTGCATGTATGAGCCACCACCCCTGACCTATTTTGTATATTTTATACAATCTTGACCAGGTATCAATATCAGCAGTTTGCATAAAACACTTCATTTATAGAAAGTATGTATGGTCTTGAACAACATTAGATGAATGAATGAAGGAATGTCCAGTGATATAATGTTCTGCAATCAGTGAATGTAAAATGTGTGCTATATGCTTAGCACCACACGAGAAAATGCAATGCAAGACGTAGTTGAATTAGTTACTCTCATTGAGGACCTATCCTGGTAGAGGTGGAGCAACAAGTCCCATAATATCACAGAGTGATAACTGCTGTAATTGGGGCAGGCACAAAGCCAGCGCAGAGCATGAAGCATGGAATAATTTTTCCTTCTTGGAGGAGGGTGGGGGAAAGTGTGTGTATCAGAATTAAGCTTCATTTAACAGGAAACACTTGGCTGCAATTTAACGATTCTGAGATTTGTCTAGGTGCACAAAATTGGCCTCTGCTTTGATGAGTTAAAACTGGCTATCTTGCCAAACTATCTTAAATGTGGAGAATAAAAACTTAAGCAATGATTAAAATATAGCTAGGTAAGTCTAGCCTGGGCACGGTGGCTCACGCCTTTAATCCCAGCACTTTGGGAGGCTGAGGTGGGTGGATCACCTGAGGTAAGGAGTTCGAGACCAGCCTGACCAATATGGTGAAAGCCCATCTCTATTAAAAATACAAAAGTTAGCTGGGCATGATGGTGTGCACCTGTAGTCCCAGCTACTTGGGAGGCTGAGACAGGAGAATTGCTTGAACCCGGTAGGTGGAAGTTGCAGTGAGCTGGGATCGCACCACTGCACTCCAGCCTGGGCAACAGAGCAAGACTCTGTCTCAAATATGTATATATGTCTAGTAGCAATTAAACCAGTTTAGACTATCTTGTCTTTAAACAATTCCTATTTGTGTTCAAACATTAACCCTACTGGGGATGGTCAAGTTGAAAGCTAAGTTATCCTCTTGGGGCTTTACTGAACCAAAGTAGGCAGGGAATTCTCCAGAAATGGTATGAGAAGGAGACAGAATTGAGAGTGAACCTACAATGAAAGCCCCACCACCTTCTCTTTTGAAGCAGCAACAGGAAAGGACTAACAGAATCTAAATGTGTGCTTCCCTTGGTGAAAGGTGGTTTATCCAAGATTCGACTCCACAGTTCCCAAGATAGTAAGAAGAGGATTCTACCTCAGGCTCTACTCAGCTCCAGGTAAGGATGTGATCATCAGCCTCTCTGGGCAGAAGACAAGGAAGGGTAAAGGGAAGATCGGGCTGATTAGGCTGCTATGTGGTCTAAAACCTGGGGAATGGACCAGTGAACCCTATGGACTTTGGGATTTCCTAACCCTGTGAGGGACTTCCTGGTGTGGAGTTACAAATGAATTGAAACATTCACAGTAGCTTAACCTCCTGGAGCTAATGAAGTGGCATTATATGCCAATGATACTAACAACCAGTAAGTCTTCAAAACAGACATTATGAGTGACATCAATAAATGGTGAAGTAGGGGGTCTCAGGCCTCACTCCCCCCACAGAAAGGTCAGCTAGCAATTATCCACAGACAAAAACGCTTTGGTAAAAACCCCAAAATATGGGACCCAGGTGGTCTAGCTGTGGAGTTTCTCCCTACATCCCCTGTTTCCCATGAGGTGGGAAAAGGGAACCAGGGAGGCAATATTCAGCCTCCCTAGCACATCCTGAGACATTTCCTAGGAAGTTCACTTCATAGTATTAATGATTATTGCTAACATTTATGAAGAACTTACTGGGAGCCAGATACACTTATTCTCACAACAATTTTTTTGAGCTGTGTTCTACCGTTATATTTATAGATAAAGAAGTTGCAGCAGAAAGCTTCAACAAGGTGTCCAAGGTCATACCCTTGGTCAATCAGATCAGGAATTAGAACCTAGACTAGAGGCTGTACTCTTGACAACCAGGCAAGAGATCCAAGTAGAGGGCTTTGTGGTCTGGGAATGGTATAGTGTTTTTGAAATTTCAGTGCTGACTCAAAGAGGTATTTGTGCACCATGTTCGTTCCTAGGAGCATTATTCAAAGTAGCCAAAAAGTGGAAATAGTTTAGTGTCCGTGAGCAGAAGAATGGGTAAACAAAAGGTAGCATATACATACAATGGAATATTATTCAGCCATTAAAATAATGCAGTGTTTTTTGTTTGTTTGTTTGTTTGTTTTGTTTTGTTTTTTTAAAGGCAGGGTCTCACTTTGTCACCCAGGCTGGAGTGCAGTGGCTTGATCTCGACTCACTGCAACTCCATCTGCTGGGTTCAAGCAATTCTCCTGCCTCAGCCTTCCTAGAAGCTGGGATTACAGGGGCATCCCACCACACCCGGCTAATTTTTGTATTTTTAGTAGAGATGGGGTTTCACCATGTTGACCGGGCTGGTCTTGAACTCCTGACCTCAGGTGATCCACCCGCCTCTGCCTCCCAAAATGCTGGGATTACAGGCATGAGCTACCATGCCCAGCCTCCATGTACTTCTTCCTGGCAAACTTTGCAGCTCTGGAGATCTACTTTTTCACCATTGCCCCTTTGACTCTGGCCAACGTCCTGTCCATGGGGAGAAACTTCATCTCCCTGTCCAGCTGTGGAGCCCAGATGTTCTTCTTCATCTTCCTGGGAAGTGCTGACTGTATCCTGCTGGCTGTCATGGCCTTTGACTGGTTTGTGGCCATCTGTCATCCTCTCCCTTACGGCCTTATCATGAGCTGGAGATTGTGTGTCCGGCTGGCCCTGGGGTCTCTGCTGCTGAGGTTCTTTTTAGCCATGCAGCTGACCATGCTTATCTTCCAACTCCCTTTATGCAGCAGCAAAGAAAATTCTACTGTGATGTCCTCCCTGTCATGAGACTGGCCTGTGCAGACACCTGGGTCCATAAGCCACTCTGTGTGTGGTCAGCATGACCGTTCTCACCGTCCCCTTCCTGCTCATCACTCTCTGCTATGTCTTCATCATGGCTGCCATGCTGAAGATCCACTCTGCAGAGGGGAGGCACAAGGCCTTCTCCACCTTTCCTCCCGCCTGACTGTGGTTCTCCTCCAGGATGGATGTACAAGCCTCATCTTCTTGTGTCCCAGCTCTAGCTACTATCCTGAGAGGGGCCAGGTGGTATTTGTGGTTTACACCTTCATTACCCCTGTGCTTAAGCCCGTGATCTACAGCATGAGGAACAGAGAACTTAAGGATGCTTTGAAGAGAGCAATGACAAGGGTCCTGCTGCTCTAAACACATGCCACTCTTCAATACCGCTGGGCAGAGACACGTGGCATACTGCCAGACAGATAAGGGACAACAGTTGATTGTGTTTTATACTGTTACTTCTTAGTTATATTTTTAAAAAATCATTTTCCATTTCCCAGCCTCAGGTTCTTCACCTCCAAAATAGAGATTAAAATAGCTGTGGGATCTAAATTCTGGGGTTACTTCTGAGGATAAATAGATATATATTCAGTGAAAATACCTTGTGACTGTTAAAGGGAGATATGGGCGGGGCGCAGTGGCTCACGCCTGTAATCCCAGCACTTTAGGAGGCCAAGGTGGGTGGATCACCTGAGGTCAGGAGTTCAAAACCAGCCTGGCCAACCTGGTGAAACCCCGTTTCTACTAAAAATACAAAAATTAGCCTGGCGTGGTGGTGGGTGCCTGTAATCTCAGCTACTTGGGAGGATAAGGCAGGAGAATCACTTGAACCCAGGGGAGGCAGAGGTTGCAGTGAGCCAAGATTGCGCCACTGCACTCCAGCCTGGACAACAAGAGCGAGACTCCATCTAAAAAAAATAAATAAATAAAAAGGGAGATGTGGCAGAAAATGTGGTTATTGCCATCTTTACCATCATATAAAATCTGCCTTACCTTGGATTTATCTCCAGATGTTGTTCTCAGGTTCTCAGCAGGTCCAAACAGTGCACATGTGGGCAGGGGCTAAGCCAGGAATAGGATTCAAATGAAACTGAGACCACTGAGTTTGTGCTTTTTTTTTTTTTTTAAATTAATAATCTTTCATCCTAATTTCTATTCCAGGGAAAGGTGATGGGGAAAATACTGGAGTTTGGGGGTTTGGGTAGCTTCTCTTTTCTTTTTTTTTTTTTGAGATAAGAGTCTTACTGTGTTGCCCAGGCTGGAGTGCAGTGGTGCAATCTTGGCTCACTGCAACCTCCGTCCCCCAGGTTCAAGCATTCTCCCACCTCAGCCTCCCAAGTAGCTGGGACTACAGGTGCCATACCACCACACCTGGCTAATTTTTGTATTTTTAGTAGAGATGGGGTTTCACCATGTTGGCCAGGCTGATCTTGAACTCCTGACCTCAGTTTATCTGCCCACCTTGACCTCCCAAAGTGCTGGGATTACAGGTGTGAGCCACCGCACCCGACCTCTTTTCTTACCTTTATACCAGAGCTTATTGGTCTCCATATAAATCTCTGACTCTGTATCAGTCTGTCTCTGAAATGTTCTCCCTATGACTTTTTATTCCCCTCCCCTTTCTCCCTTCCTTTCTCCCCCTCCTCTTCCTCCTCCTCTCTACTTTTCCTCCTTCTCCTTCTCATTTCTCTTTCCTTCTCTTTGTCTCTCTTACACATATCTCATGCTCTCCTTTTCTGTCTATACCAGGCTAAGTATGCATAATATGTAAAAACTGCTTGATTGTTTGAGCCTCTTTGGGTATGAGATGGCGTGTGATGGTTCAAATCTGGATTAAAGTAGAGCAAAGCTAATTAAGTGAAGATAAACACTGACTGGATAGTGGGAGTGGAAAGGACTCATTACCATGACTGAGCAGTCTGAGTAGAATGATGGTCATTTTTGTGACTGTCAGTTGTCGCCAGCAAATGGTTATCAGTGTACCCGTGGCTTATGTTTTTTGTAGAGTTTGGGAAGCTCATTTATTCTTTTACCCATTGACTATTTAGTGATTTATTTATTCAACAATACCCAAAAGACAGTAAACAACTCTTTATTTAACTCTATGTTAATATGTAATACATATGTACTATGTTTCCACTTGTGATTGGATCAGGAAGCAGAAAAGTAAGAAGCAGCACCTGCCTTGAAGGAAGTTAAAGGTTTAGTAAGATTCAAGAACTCACACCACAGTCACACCAAGCTCCACGTGATATAAGACTATGAAATTTCAGAGAAAGGACAGTGAAGGGAATCAAGGCGAGTCTGAGGGGGGAAGGTGGTATTTGAGCTGCACCCTGACGGGTTTCCAGCTCTCGAGCTGTGCAAAGAGGAGCAGGAAGGGCATTTCTGAAGGAGGAAACTGGAAGATGCAAGAACAGGAAATCATCTCCCTTGGTCTCTGTTTCCTTATCTGGAAAAGTATGAAAAGTGTGCTATAAGTTTTGTTTTTCCGAAAGAGTGTCACAAGCCCAAAAGACAAAAAAACATAATCCATATTCTATAGAATTGGAATTTTGCCCTCTTTAAAAGAAAATAACCAGAAGAATCTTTTTTTGGTTTATTCGTAGATATTTGCTACCCTTCCTATCTTCTATGGCAATATTCTACTGGGTCAGTATTATCTGTAGGACTCTAGCTCCTTAGATCACAGGGGTTTCCATGAAATAAACGTTATATGGCCAAATAAGTGTGATGAATACTGTGCTGATCAAAGTAAAGTTAGTATTTTACCATAGGTTTACTTAGAGCCTGTAAGATGCAAATGTGCAGTCATGATTCCCTAAGCGGAGGGATGTATTTTGCCATGTTTTCCAAACTCTTTTTTCCTTGGAGGATGTCTTGAAATGGGTTGTGCTGTTGAACTTACGTTGATAAATGCTGCATTATGTTGGAGAATGCTGAACTTATGTTGGAGAATGCTGACTCTGAATACCAATGGTTATTATTTGATCTGTGAATAAAAAATATTCCAGGCATTTCTCAGTTCCCCATGCTCTCTGAGAAAGCAGTGCAGTTAGAATTGGTTAGCAGACTTTTTAAAGTGATTGAATTAGGGAATTAACAATTCTCATATACATAACTCACTTATCTTCACAAAAATCCATGAGATGGGTACTATTATTGTTATTATTTATTATTATTAGTTTTTTGAGAGAGAGTATCGCTCTGTCACCCAGGCTATAGTGTAGTGGTGCAATCTTGGCTCACTGCAACCTCCTCTTCCCAGATTCAAGCAATTCTCATGCCTCGGCTGCCCAAGTAGCTGGGATTACAGGCATGAACCACCATGCTTGGCTAATTTTTGTATTTTTAGTAGAGACAGGGTTTCACCATGTTGGACAGGCTGGTCTTGAGCTCCCGGCCTCAAGTGATCCACCTGCCTCGGCCTCCCAAAGTGCTGGGATTACAGGTGTGAGCCACCACGCCCGGCATTATTATTATCTTTGCTTACGGATAAGGACATTGAGGCACAGGGGCCTTAAATCAATTGCCGAAGGTCACACAACCATTAGTGATAGAACTGAGAATTGACCTGGGCAGTTTGGCTCCACAGCCTGGGCAGGCAACCACTGCCTTTTGCAGCGTGTCTATCAGCATGCTATATGAGCTTGGGGAAATCATCTTATTTCTCTGCACTTAATTTAATTTATAATAAAATGGAGATAGTAATATCTACCCTGACTCCCTCCCTGAGTGATCATGAGATATAAGAACAAAACAAAGTTATAAAAGTGCAGTAAAATTCAGTATGGCTATTCAAACATTCAAACGAGGAAATACTCACATTAGATGGCTTATTTGTTTAATTACAGGAGTTTAAAGCCACAATTATCCAATTGCCCTTTACCTGTGCTTCATTATGAATACCCTGTTACTCTTTTTGAAGGAATATATATACTTTTAATTTTTTTTTTTTGAGACAGGTCTCCCTTTGTCACCCAGCCTGGAGTGCAGTGGCGTGATCATAGCTCGCTGCCGCCTCAAAATTCTGGGCTCAAGCAATCCTGCACCTCAGCCTGTGGAGTAGCTGGGGACTACATGTGCGCACCACTATACCTGGCTAATTATATTATATTATTTTATTTATTTATTATTTTTTTGAGACGGAGTCTTGCTCTGTCGCCAGGCTGCAGTGCAGGGGCGCGATCTCACTTCATTGCAACCTCTGCCTCCTGGGTTCAAGCAATTCTCCTGCCTCAGCCTCCCAAGTAGCTGGGATTACAAGCACACACCACCACAAGCACACATCACCACACCCAGCTAAGTTTTGTATTTTTAGTAGAGACAGGGTTTCACCATGTTGGCCAGGATGGTCTTGATCTCCTGACCTCATGATCCACCTGCCTCGGCCTCCGAAAGTGCTGGGATTACAGGTGTGAGCCGCGGTGCCCGGCCTACCTGGCTAATTAAAAAATTTTTCTTTTATAGAGATGGGGGTCTCACTATTTTGACCAGGCTGGTCTTGACTCCTGGGCTCGAGTGATCTACCCTTCTTGGCCTCCCAAAGTGCAGGTGTGAGCCACTGGACCCAGCCAATTTTTGTTTGTTTGTTTGAGATAGAGTCTTGCCCTTTCACCCAGGCTGGAGTGAAGTGGTGGTCCCCTACCCTCCACCGGATTGAAGCAATTCTCCTGCCTCCGCCTCCCTAGTAGCTAGAATTACAGGCACCCGCCACCAGGCCTGGCTAATTTTTGTATTTTTAGTAGAGACTGGGTTTTGCCATGTTGGCCAGGCTGGTTTTGAACTCCTGACCTCGGGTGATCCACCCGCCTCGGCCTTCCAAAGTGCTAGGACTACAGGCATGAGTCACTGTGCTCGGCTCAATTTGTGTATGTTATGTAGAAATGGGGTCTCACTATGTTGCTCAAGCTGACAAAGAACTTTTAACACAGTTGAAACTGTATAACTATGGAAGGTGCCACCTTGGGAATGTCTGGAAAAACTAAAAAAGTGAAAATGGCAAAAACTCCAAAAATTATTGGGTGTCCTATGGCATACTAGGCCTGATCTAAAGCACCTTTCTGGATTACCTGATTTTTAAATGATTTGTGTCTTATAAAATCTTGCAGCTATTTTCCAATTTGGTAAGTTGCAGAAAATTCATAGGAATGATGCTTGTCCATAGAGATGCAAATGAATTTTGCCTGGTAGAAGTGAAATTGCTTTCCCAAAACTCGGAGGCCAGTTCTGCATTATTTATTATTATTTTTTGAGACGGAGTCTTGCTCTGTCGCCAGGCTGCAGTGCAGGGGCGCGATCTCACTTCATTGCAACCTCTGCCTCCTGGGTTCAAGCAATTCTCCTGCCTCAGCCTCCCAAGTAGCTGGGATTACAAGCACACACCACCACAAGCACACATCACCACACCCAGCTAAGTTTTGTATTTTTAGTAGAGACAGGGTTTCACCATGTTGGCCAGGATGGTCTTGATCTCCTGACCTCATGATCCACCTGCCTCGGCCTCCGAAAGTGCTGGGATTACAGGTGTGAGCCGCGGTGCCCGGCCTACCTGGCTAATTAAAAAATTTTTCTTTTATAGAGATGGGGGTCTCACTATTTTGACCAGGCTGGTCTTGACTCCTGGGCTCAAGTGATCTACCCTTCTTGGCCTCCCAAAGTGCAGGTGTGAGCCACTGGACCCAGCCAATTTTTGTTTGTTTGTTTGAGATAGAGTCTTGCCCTTTCACCCAGGCTGGAGTGAAGTGGTGGTCCCCTACCCTCCACCGGATTGAAGCAATTCTCCTGCCTCCGCCTCCCTAGTAGCTAGAATTACAGGCACCCGCCACCAGGCCTGGCTAATTTTTGTATTTTTAGTAGAGACTGGGTTTTGCCATGTTGGCCAGGCTGGTTTTGAACTCCTGACCTCGGGTGATCCACCCGCCTCGGCCTTCCAAAGTGCTAGGACTACAGGCATGAGTCACTGTGCTCGGCTCAATTTGTGTATGTTATGTAGAAATGGGGTCTCACTATGTTGCTCAAGCTGACAAAGAACTTTTAACACAGTTGAAACTGTATAACTATGGAAGGTGCCACCTTGGGAATGTCTGGAAAAACTAAAAAAGTGAAAATGGCAAAAACTCCAAAAATTATTGGGTGTCCTATGGCATACTAGGCCTGATCTAAAGCACCTTTCTGGATTACCTGATTTTTAAATGATTTGTGTCTTATAAAATCTTGCAGCTATTTTCCAATTTGGTAAGTTGCAGAAAATTCATAGGAATGATGCTTGTCCATAGAGATGCAAATGAATTTTGCCTGGTAGAAGTGAAATTGCTTTCCCAAAACTCGGAGGCCAGTTCTGCATTATTTATTTATTTATTTTTATTAAAAATTTTTTTTCAAGACAGAATTTTGCTCTGTTTTCCAGGCTGGAGCACACTGGCGCGATCTCAGTTCACTGCAACCTTCACTTCCCAGGTTCCAGAGATTCTTCTGCATCAGCCTCCCGAGTAGCTGGGATTTATAGGCACGAGCTATCACACCCGGCTAATTTTTTGTATTTTTAGTAGAGATGAGGTTTTGCGATGTTGGCCAGGCTGGTCTCGAACTCCTAACTTCAAGTGATCGGCCTGCCTCAGCCTCCCACAGTGCTGGGATTACAGGCGTGAGCCACCGCACCCGGCCAGTTGTGCATTTATTAACATGTTCGTTTCAGCATTCCTGATTGCCTATATATGTGTGTACTGTTTGTGTTTTCCTCTGGACAGGGCTAGCCCTTTACTGGTCTCCTCCTTTAATTCATTAAAGTCTTTGATGTGTGTACATTTTGTATTTGTAGGGGAGTCATGATTTTACTCTTTTCAAAACAAGTATCCTGTAACAGGAAACCTCTGAGCAGAGGCTGACAGGCCACCCTTGATTCCTGCTGTAGAAAGAAAAATTTCTTACTGCAGACCCCAATGGTCCTTTTCAGATTCCCAACGTGAAGGGTTGTTCATATCTCAGCCTCTCTCAGAAGACTCTATTTTCCTGAAGCGCGGGGACCTACCTATCCCCACTAACAAAAATGTGTTAAGGGGCAGGGTGCAGTGACGCACGCCTGTAATCCCAGCACTTCGAGAGGCCGAGGCGGGCGGATCGCTTGAGTACAGGAGTTCCAGACCAGCCTGGGCAACATGGCGAAACCCCATCTCTACAAAAAAAACACAAAAATTAGCCAGGTGTAGTGGCGCATGCCTGTAATCCCAGCTACTTGGGAGGCTGAGATGGGAGGATGGCTTGGGCCCAGGGGATCGAGACTGCAGAGAGCCGTGATCGCGCCACTGCACTCAACTTGGGCAACAGAACGAGACTCTGTCTAAAAAACAACAACCCCCCCTAAATTCCCCAAAAATGTGTTAGGGAAAGGAGGTTGAACAGTATTTCTTATCTACTCGCCTTTCCTAGTATGACCACCAGGGGGCGCGGAAGCCCTCCCGGTACTAAGGCGGGGCCACCCCGCCCAGCGATCACAGCCCGCAGAAGGAAGTGTGTGGGACGCGAGAAAGGACTAGGGCCCAGACCCGCGGGGCCGGCTCAAAGCCCGACCTCTGCCATACGCACCGTATCTTTATGGCAGCCGATGAGGTCAGCAGGGAGCACGCATTCAGATGGCATAAGAGGGCAAAGTACTGCTAGAATTACAAAGCTATTTACAGTCTTTTAACCTGAAAGCACAGAGCAGATTCTGTTCTTCAGAATTAAATCTTGGGCTCGCCAGTCCCGTTTGTGGAGCTCCACTGATAAATGTGTCATTTGTTCCCAAGAAAACAAATTGGGTAAGGAGAAGAGGGAGAGGCGGGGAGAAGACGAGCTAAAGGGACGATCTACTTTTCGGAAGCAGAAGCCGCCTGGGAACTACCTGCACACCGCGCAGGCAGCGAGGAGGGGGAGCGTTCCAGTGCAAAGCTCTATATTTTAAAGCCCCTCCTCGCTCACAGGCTTCACAGCAAACTACGAAGTGGGTATCATCTCTGATTTACAGACATGGGAACGCGGTCCTCTTGAGAAACGATGCTTTCCCAAACGTATGCAAATTGTGAGTGCCAAGTGTCTTCACTGGCACTAACAACATCGAGCTGCTTAGGTTTCTCGGAGCGGTCCCGATTTCCAACAAGCAAAAGATCCAAATTCTCGGACCACCCTGACCGTCCTGTATCTCCAGATCTCCAGGTCTTTCCTCTGGACACCTGCCCCATCCCCCCACTTTCAGTGCCAGCAGCCCTGAGGCTGCGCGGGATCCCGCTACTCGGAATGCCTTCCCCCTGGCAGGATATTTTTAGAACACTCGACTGCCACCCAACGTAGCCCACATCACACTCTTATTTGTTTTCGGGAGCTTGTCCCCGCCTAGCAACGAGTCGGCTAAGAACTGGATCCTAGCGAGGAGCCCGGCACAGACAGCGAATGACCGCAGCGGGACAGTCACTCTTGCTTTTCTTCGGCCCTGCGGCAGGATCTGCCGGTTCAGGGGCCTCTCTCCGGACTCCACGCGTGTCTGGAGGGCTCTCGGGTTAGGGAAGGGGTGTTTGGAGACGCTCCGGGCTGCCGGGCGGTGGCGGGACACGGGTCCTTTAAGAAGGAGCGCTGGGCGCGGCCAGGTAGGGGCGGGTCCCGGGCGGATCAGCGCTGCGCCGGCGCGGCCCGGGAGCCGGATTTGGAGCGCGCGGCGCCGGTGGGGGCGGAGTGGGCGGTACGGCGGAGCCTCCCGTGGCCTCCGACGCTCCTCCTAGATAGCGGCCACCGCCCGCCGCCTCCTGCGCCTCCAGCTCCTTCGTCCCGGCGGGCCCGGCCGCCGCTTCCGGCAGCTCACCTGGGACGCGCT
The DNA here is from genome assembly GCF_009764315.1 of Trachypithecus francoisi. NCBI lineage: Eukaryota > Metazoa > Chordata > Mammalia > Primates > Cercopithecidae > Trachypithecus > Trachypithecus francoisi. The sequence goes on along the minus strand of NW_022681473.1, from coordinate 13,954,103 downwards.
CATCTGGGACGCGCTACCTGCCTCCGGGCGCCTGGGCTCCAGGATGAAGGACCGGCTGGAGCAGCTGAAGGCCGTGAGTTTCGCTGCAGGCGGGGGGCTGCCAGGAGGGGTGCTGCGTGGGAGAGGGGCTTCTCTTTGCTCCCCAAGTCGAGGCTGGAGGGGGCCAGAGCCCGAGGTTTGCCCTCCCCAATCCCCCACCGCTTCCCGCGCCGGTTCCGCACCCTCCCCTACCCTCCCCTGCGGGGTCATGTGCCGGGTGATTCATCGCTAGGCAATGATTTTCCTGAACGCCTCTAACCCTCCCACCCCGCAAGCTGGACAGTGTCTGTCCAGAGCTGGTTCCCAAAGAGGGTACTTGGGGCCTGGGAGGGCTCACCGTGAGGTCAGGGGTCCCCTCACCACCTGCCCACTGCTGCCTGGCACTGTGCCCAGGACCAGCCTCCTTCTCCCTTTCCTGTTTCCCTCCTGAGGGGCTCCAGGCCTGGCTGCCCCTTCCTCTAGGGAGCAGCTCAGAGCTCCCTGGTGACCTCTGGAGCTGTGAGCCGGTCACGTGCTGGGATGGGTCAGCTCCTCTCCAACCGGTGGTCTGTAATTGTTATCCCCACGTGTCATTGTTCCCTCTCCGCCGCCGTATCTTTTGGAACAGCTGTGGTTAGGTCCAAGGATCTGAAGATAGACTGCCTGCAGCCTTGGCTGCGCAAAAGCTGTAAAGCCTTAGGCTACTTACTCTGAGTCTCTGTTTCCTTATCTGTCAAATGGGAGTGATCATACCCAAGGAATTTGTTGGGAGGATCTGATGATACAATGCAACTTGATACAGAGAAGGGTTAACGTATGGGTTTTTAAGCCAGATACTCATTGACTCATACAGTACATAATTATCGAGTGTATTCTATGGAGGAGGTCCAGTGCTAAGCCTTGCAGATTCAATGGCACAGGTTCTACCTTAATAGAATTAAAATCTCGCGCTTGATACTCAGCAGTTTATTTAGTCCATCTACTTTGGAGCGTGTTACAAGTATAGCAGCTTAGGCCTCAGTCTAGCCCCGCAGAATCAGAATCTAATTATTCATCCATTTCCCCAGGTGATTCACGGGCACGTTACAGTTTGGGAAGCACTGGACTGGATTAGAACTGGGGTTGCCTCCTGGCTCCACTGCTTACTGGTAGTCCCTTAAACTCCCAGCCTAAGTTTTGTCATTTGTAAAATGGGTAGTTGTGAGGTAGAAAAGCAGCAGAACATGCATAAGAACACTTTTATGGTACACGGCACGGGGGACTTAATAAATGGTGAAATATGCTAATAACTGTGAGTGCTCTATGGAAAATGCAGATGTCAGGGACTGTTGGGATGATGTTACAAGAGTTTATCCTTTTCCTCCCTTGCTTGGATGAGACCTTCATGTCTGTTTCACCTGTTCTGGGTAGCAGGGCTGCAGAGGAGGCCGGGAGCTGGGGAAGTGAGAGAAGCAAAGGGACAGGTGCCTATTGTGGGAGTGGCCTCCCTGCCTCAGTCTTGTGCTTAGTCATCTGAGCCTCACAGCGTCCAGGTTACGGATGGGGCAGAGTTTATTGCCCCTGTTTTATAGATGGGGAAACTGGTACTCACGGGGTAGGAGGGATGCCCCAGGACACAGAACCAGGCAAGGCACCACCAGGAGAGGAACCCAGGCTCCTGACACTCTCCACGGTGCTCCTTCCCTTGAAGCTCGCTGGCTGGGGAGGCAGAAGGAAAAGAAGAGTACAATTTTGAAGATCTCTTCTGTGTCGGCACTTTCAGCAACCATAAAAAAGTACAAAACTGAACAGCAGCCTCTTCTATTTGTTAGGAAATCCATTTCCAGAGGAAGATACTCCATGGCCCCTTTCAGTAGCTCATTGTCAACGATGGGCAAAGAGTCTTAACTGAGCTTTCAGTTCCAAGAATAAATTTAATTTGCTTGGGAACCCTGAGCAAGTCTCTTTGCTTCTTCTCGGTGCTTCATGGTTACCCTCTGTAAAGTGGAATTAATGATAGGTTTCCTGCCCTTCCCTCTTGGGGATGTGGTGAAAGTGAGACTGGAGATGATGGTGTTATTATGGGAGGATTGTTCTGAAATCACGGGGTGGCTTCCGTAGCGTTTTGGAGCAGAGGCATGGCAGCGCGGGACAAAGGGACATAGGTGGCAGCTTCCAAGACTCTGATCACTGTGTTTCTTTGGGTCGCTTAACTTCTCTGCTTCTCAATTTCTCCTTTGTACAAGAAGGAATTTAGTTGATCTCAGAAGTCCCTTCTGGTGTTATTATAGGTTTTTCTGTGAAGACTGTTAAGGTTGATGTGGATTTTGATGTCATTTCACCTCCTCTTATCCCCTCTCGCCAGCCAGACTCCCAGGGATCACCCTCACTGAAACAAGATATGCATCTTCTCCCTCTGATTTCCGTTATCAATTAGAAGCATTTGTCAACCTTCATGAAACAAATTGCACATTGAGCAGCCTATGCAATCTTTTTCTGTGGTGTTCTTTCTAAGTCCTGGGGAGGGGAGGTGGTAACTGCCTCCCGATAGCTGGAGGGCTTTCGTGGCTGAGATTGGCTTTGCTCTGGGTAGATACAAGGAGAACATATGGGATTGATGGGTAGAAATGAGGAATCTGTAAGAAAGCATTTTTAGTAGACAGAGCTGCCCAAGGATGGAGTAGATGGTGTACCCTCCAGCATGGGAAGGAGGCAAGAAGCTTGTTGGGAGGTTGAATGTTGTAGGAATTTGAGCATCTCTTGGAGGGGAGGTGAACTAGGAGATATAAGGCCTTCACCAACCTTAAGAATGTGTGGTTTTATAAAATGCTTCATTGTCTGTGAGCCTGTCCTAAGGCTTTGAAGTCTACAGGGACTGAGGCCTCAGAGTTGCCCCTGTAAAGTGGATCATCACCCTTTTCCCATAGGATCATTGTGAGGGTAAAATGAGATAATCCATGACAATCACCCACCACTGGTATTGTGAGTTCTTCTGTCTTGGCCTGCTGGTAGCAGTGTCCACACAGAAGGGCATCCTTTCCTGAGGCCATGGTCACAAGACCTGACTCACCTGGTCTCATCTTGTCTCATCTCTTGCACTGCTCTTCCTGGCGGGTTCCCTCAACAGCCTGCTTCTTCAGTGACAGAGGACAGGCTTGCCAGGAATGTGCAGTGCCTCTACCTAGCTTATCCCAGGACATGGTTTTTTCTGACTTCTCAGCAGCTGAACTTTGAATCTGCTGAGTCCAGACAGTCCCTGCTCTAGTGATCTTTTGCATGGCCCTGTTTTCATTCAGTCAACATTTGCTGAGTACTGAGTACCTACTGTGTGCCAGTCCTTGCACTAGATGCTGGAGTGTAGTGGTGATAAACTCATGTTCCTGGCCCTTAGAAAGTTCGTGGTCAAGTAGGAAGAAGCAGAAGAAATAGACATGAGGATATCATCCTTGTGATAGAAGCAACCACAGGCAGACCCTGTTGGCCAATCTTTGGAAGATGAGAGACGGGCATGAGGCTTTGGGTGGGTTCTCAAGACGAAGTAATGGTTGAGCTCAGCTGCTTCTTCCAGCCCAATCTGACGTTTTCAGATATGTAAAGGTGGTTGGAGATATGTGAGGTACTTTACGTACCAGATACGTAAAGGTACCTTGTATCTAATTCTCTCAACCCTGCAATGCAGAGTGGGTTTTTCTATTAGTTTCATTCTACAAGTGAGTAAATTGAGGTTTAACAAGAAAGGCAAGGATCTTCGATTGTCTTAATCACTCTCCCATTGGCGTATAAACCATCAAGCACATAAAAAACTCAAGGGAGCATCCGCAGAGTTGCATGTGTATAGTACCTGCTGACCACCATGATCAGAGCTTTGTGACCTCTGTGTGCCTAGCATCCTGCTGGGCATCAGGTTTAGGCAGGATTGACAAAGTCCTAGTGTCAAAGGGTAAATGATCACATAGGGAAAACAAAGACATTTAGTACGTGACAAGACAACCAACAGTAATCAAAGGGAGATGATGGTCATGGAGAAGCCAGTGATGTATGGAATAGAGGCTGAAGAAGCCTTTGGGCCCCCTTAGAGACTGATCTATATATAGAAGACTAGAAATGACGTGGATGGAATGGCCCTTCAAAGACCAGCACTAATAGGACACACTAATGAAATCAACCACCTGGGGCTCTAAAGGCCAGACTGACTGTTTACTCTCTCTGTCTTTCTGCTTCCTAAATGGCTGTTGTTGGCCTCCTTCCCCACTGGAAGCTCCAGGATCTTTGTGGAATCGTAGTTCCTTAGGATAACATTATAACCCCATCAGAAACATGGAGCTGTGTACTTCCCCTGTAAAGCTTAATTTGTTAATAAATATTTATTGAGCCGCTTTTATGTGCCAGGTGCTTTGGATCATAACTGAACCTGAACATGCCAATCTGCACTTCACTGAGATTCTGTCCTTCTCTAGTCATAAAATTTCATAGAAGTCAGGATTCCTGCCTCCCCTCTTCTCTGTACTTGGGAGGATTCGTTCTCTGGAAGAGCTGTTTTTCTGTGAGCAGACGGGAAGCAGAGCGGAGAGTGATGGGGATTGAGTGGGGATTACAGCCCCATCAGCCAGAGGCCAGAAAATGCGTGGATGAGAGAAGGAGATTAATTTTATTTTTATTCCTGTGAGTGTGGGGGAAGTAGGGGGAATTTGCAGGAGCTAAGGGAGGGACACTTGTTCATGCTGTCCTCTGTCTCCTCCAAAGCTTCCTCCCTGCCTTTTGTCAAAATTTCTACCCATCTTCCAAAACTCATTCTTTATAGGTAGTAGTGTTCTCTAACTGCAGCCTAGAATACTCTTCTCCATTCTTGCAGCTCTCATGGGGTACATGTTGCTTTGAAGCGGGTTGTGTTTTTCTTTTGTTTTGTCTCTGTTTTTTTTTTGTTACCATGGAGTGGGTTTGAAACCACTGTCCACTGCTTTTTATAAATTGGACCCTTTATCTGCTAGGTTCTTTTGTCTTTAAGGTCAGTGTTTCTAGTACTTCTTCTCACCCTATCAATTACAATGACAATGATCATTTATTGAGCAGCTACTATTGGACAGACTTGTGCTATGTACCTTACATACCTTGTCTCTAATTCTCTCAACCCTGCAAGGCAAAGTGGGTTTTTGTATTTTTCTCATTTTACAAGCAAGGGAATTGGGATATTATTCTCACTTTACAAGTGAAGGAATTGAGGCTCAGATTTCACTGAGATCCCCATCTGGGAAGTGGTGGGCTCAAGAGTTGAACATGTGTGTCTTGCTTCTTCATATCACCTTACGCTGTATTTGATTGTCTCCCTAACTGCACTATATGCCCCTGATGCAACAGTAGTTCACTTATCATAGTCCTCTGGAGCCCCGGTGCCTAGCACTCTTCATGGTAGGCATGTATTAAACATTTGTCTCTTAGTTGATCAACAACAGCTTGACCCTTAAACATCCTTTACTCATTATTATGACTTATTTTTCTTGCTCCATTCCCTGTGGGCTGGTGAACTTTTACTTACCTGAAGTGGAACATTTACTGAGGGAACCCATATGTTTGCTAATGAAGCCAGACCTTACAGGTCCATCCTTAAGGACGGAGTTCCAAGGCTCCTAAAACACCTAGCCCAAGATGAGATGGAAGGTTGCCCCTACTTAGAAAGACAATGAAGGCAAAGATGTGGCTACCATGGTGAAAACTTAGCTACTCCATTCTTCTCCTGGCAAAATCCTACCTATCTCCAAAGTCTCAGTTCCAGTGTCATCCGGCTTCCCAGGCTGACAGCATTGACCACACCTTTACTTGGACCCCACCAACTTTATTTTTGGTGCTATATACAAATAGCCAGATGGTATTGCAATTGCAGATACCATTGACTCTGTTAGTTCTTGTGCTCTGGGAGAGCACAGATCACGTGTGTCTCATTCTCTCTTGTACCTTCCCAGCCCAAAGCCTGTAAAGCTGTAAACCAAACTGTCCCGCCGATGAATGGGGATATTCTGTAAATGTATTTGCCCGCAGATTCTGTAGTCCTTGAGGGGCCTTACCTCCAGCCACCTTTATGTTAGGCCCCTCTGCAACTACCCCAACCCCATCTCCTCTCGCAGGGCAGCCTGCTTTTTGGCATTGGACCATTTCCATGGCAACTTTCCCCAGTCTCCACCTGGAAACTGTGAAATTCAACCCCCACCTAAAGAGATTAGTGGAGCAAATACTGTCTGGGTGTGTTCAGCTGTCTGGGTTAGGACAGCTCAGTATGGCATCAGGATTTTTTTTTTTAAATAAATTTTTAAATTTTAGCCCACTTTTAGATTTACAGAAAAGTTGCAAAGATAGTACAGAGGGTTCCTGTCTAGTCCTCTCCTGGTTCCCTCACTTGGTCACATTTTATACTACAGTGTACATTTAGCAAAACTAAGAGACTTATATTGGTACATTACTATTCACCCAACTCCAGACTTCATTTGGATTTCACTAGTTGTTCCACTGATGTCCTCTTTCTGTTCTAGGATGCGATCCAGGACACCACATTGCGTTCGGTTGTCACGTCTCCTTAGCTTCCTCTGGCCCGTCTGACAATTGCTTAGTCTCTCCTTGTTTTTTTGAGACCTTGTCGGCAGGGCTCCAGCATCTGTTTTCTAGTACTCTGGAAGCACATTTCCTGTGGCCGGTGCTACTTGCTACAGCTGGGGTGGTAGTGGAGCAGCTGTTAAGAGGCAACACTCCAGATGGCTGAGGACAAAGGCCTGGCAGCCAGCTGCCCAGGCGCCCCTCCTAGCTCAGGTGCCCACTGTCCACAGGATCTTGGGCAGGTCACTTGGTGTCTTTACGTGTTAGTTTTCTCAGCTGTAAGATGGGGAATATCCCCAGAAGACTGGCCTAGGGGTTCACTATCATGGGCAATAGAAAGTACACATCTTAGAAGGATCCTCACTCAGCTCATGTTGAGTGTTCAGTGAAGGTTATGCATTGTCACTGTTATTTAAGTATTCTAGAACGACCATGAGGGGGAGGAAGCTTGTGGGACAGAGGCTGGAAGGAGGGGTTGGGGAGAAGGCTGAGGGTGGAGTAAGACAGTATTAGTTCCTTTCTTCCTCTTGTGTCCTTGAGAACATGGTGGTGTCCAGAGGCCAGGACAGGAGAGGAAGGAAGGGAGAGGAAGTCAGAGAGGGAAGAAGTGTGGGGTAGAGGAGGAAGTATCTAAAGGTCACCTGAGATCTCCAGGAGGAAGAAGAAGGCTTTCTTTGAATCTCCTTGAATGGTTCCTGGGATGAGAGAGAAAGCAGGAAGAAGGTCTGATCTTCTCACCCTGAGTGGCCTTCTTGTAGGTTTCCTTGGGGTAAATCCACTCATTGCTCAAAATTTATCCAAGGAGTCACTTCTGCCAACATTCTCTAATAAGCTTCCATCTTCCCCAGGCTCGACCTTGGATTCAGGCAAGGTTGGGCACTACGTCTTCTCTTGGGTGTATAATTCCTTGGGCTAAGCACTGTCCTCACGTGTCATGTGGTGTTGTCTCTCATGGACTGTTGCTTGGCAGATGTTAGGTGTACAATAATACTGCTGGCTGAATGAATGAACAAAGGAATCTGTTACTTTGCATGGAACATTGTGGCTGTGCTGATGGGTGATGAGACCCTGAGATGCCTCTCTGAGTTAATGAAGGAATGAACATTGGATTAGACCACGCAGGTTTCCAATCTTGGCTGTGTTCCTTATTAACTATGTGATTCTGGATGAATTAGCCTTCCTAGCCACAGATTCCTTGTTAGTATACATAACGTCTACCTAGAGGGCCTTTTCCCCCTCTTCTTCCTTTCTTGGGACTTTTTATCCTTCTTCTCTAGACCCACCTCAGGTCTGGAGAAGCAAAAGTAGGATAGCATGTGAGGATTGGATTTCAATGATTTTTGTATCCGACAAACAGAATGCAAGTTCTTTTGAAACACATGTAGGAGGTTAAGAAATACCATGTATTAAGACACAAAGAAAATGCCAAATCTCACAGACTAAAAGTCATACAGGCCGTTTCCTAACAGTCATAGAATTAGAAATTAATACAATAATTGTTCTCCCCAGGCGAACCCATTTTGGAAATGTAAGAATGCCTTACTAAATAACTCTTGGGCTAAAGATAAATCAAAGTAGAAATGACAAACTATTTAGAAATAAATGATCGGCCACTGCGGTGGCTCATGCCTGTAATCCCAGCACTTTGGGAGGCCGAGGTGGATCACCTGAGGTTGGGAGTTCGAGACCATCTTGGCCAACGTGGCGGAAACCCCGTCTCTACTAAAATACAAAATTAGCCGGGCATGGTGGCACATGCCTGTAATCCCAGCTACTCTGGAGGCTGAGGCAGGAGAATCACTTGAACCTGGGAGGTGGAGGTTGTGGTGAGCCAAGATCGAGCCATTGCACTCTAGCCTGGGCAACAAGAGTGAAACTCCGTCTCAAAAAAAAAAAGAAAAAAAGAAAAAGAAATGAATGATCACAAGAGTGGTAAGTATCAAAATTTGGGAGAAGTAGTGGAAGAAGAATTGAGAGGGAGCTCTGTTTCTTTAAAAGCATATAGTAGAAAAATGACAGATTTAAAGCACATGAGGTAAATGCCAGTGAATACATGAAATTCTCTCCTCCTGAGACATCTAGTGTCACTGTCTAAGAATTGGCATTAGAATTGCATCTTTGACAGAAACTCTTTGCAAAAACAAGGCCCAGTTTTCTGTTTTAGATGGCACGATCTTGGGCGTTTAATACGTGCCTAGCATTGCTCTAAACATGTCACGTGTAGTACTGATTTAATCCTTGCAACAATTCTATGAGCAGATTATTCTTGTCATGTCACAAATGAAGAAACTGAGGCACAGAGAAGTTAAGTAACCTGTTTAAGACCATATAGCTCTTAAATGGTAGAGCCAGGTTTTCAGCTTTATATCTCTGTAGAGGTACAGAGATACATCTGACTGCCTGAGTTGGATTATATACACTGGTATCTTTTTCACTCATGCATGTAGGTTAATCCAACTTCGTTTTATGGATATTGTGGCATCGCCTGAAATGAGCAAGAGTGTGTTCACTGAGCCTGAGTGGAGAGGGCGCCTTCAAGTGCATGTAGTGGGGAACAGCAGGAGCCCTGGGCTCCCACAGACTTGCCTGTGAGTCCTAATGAGGTCATTTATTAGCTGAATCATTTTGGATGAATTATTTAGTTAAGCAGTTTTCTCATCTAAAAATGGGGAAAGTAATATTTGTCTCTCATAGGGTTAATGGGAGAATTAATATGTTTGAAACCACGAAAGTGCCTGCAACAACACACACATTATCTATTATTATTATTATTATTGTTAGGGCACACTGAGTGGAGTGGGGTCCTCAGGGACCTTGGCTCTTGTCAAGAGCTGGCTCACTGGCCTTGGGCTCACTGATAGGATTTATTCTGCAATGTCTTCATCTTTCAAATAGGGCTAATTCTTTCCTCAAGTTGTTCAGCCAGAGCTTTCTTCAAAGTAAAAGTGTGAGGCTCACTTAGGATATCATTATCTGTCGATTTCCTCTTGATTTCGTCTGATGAGTGTGTTGGGGAAGATGGAATTAAGTGAAAAGGGGAAGTGTGCCCTCTGAGAGGGTTTCACTGGAAGAGAAAGCACAGCTTAGTGAGAGAACTGGGCACTGGAGAAGAGTCATTTGACTCTTTGCATAGGAAACAGAGAGCATGGGGTGCCTGTTGAGAACCTACACTCAGAATTTCTGGCTCTTGAAAGAAGAGGGACTGGAAAAACCAGATGTTGGGCAGTGTGTGCATGTGTGTGTGTGTGTGTGTCTGTGTAACCTTTGTAAGTGGTGGTGTTTGTCTTTAGGAGTCCCCAGACCCTTATCTGAAAGGAGGCAGTTGGGAGAAGTGGGTAGCAAGGACAAGATAAACCAGGTGTCAGGCTGGGTGTGGTGGCTCACGCCTGTAATCCCAGCACTTTGGGAGACCGAGGCGGATGGATCACCTGAGGTCAGGAGTCCAAGACCAACCTGGGCAACATGGTGAAACCCTGTCTCTACTAAAAATAGAAAAATTAGTTGGGCGTGGTGGTGGGCGCCTGTAGTCCCAGCTATTTGGGAGGCTGAGGCAGGAGAATCACTTGAACACAGGAGGCAGAGGCTGCAGTGAACCGAGATTGCACCACTGTACTCCAGCTTGAGATATAGAGCAAGGCTCTGTCTCAAACAAACAAACAAAAACAACAACAACAACAACAAAATCCAGGTGTGTCATTGTCTCTTTGAGTTAAATTTATTGGGAGATAATCTGGATTTATAAAGAAGCATCTGTGTCTCCAGGGCAAATAATTGTTTAAATTTGGGGAAGAGAAGGTGCAAGAATTTGTACTCGCTTGGTTGTGCCAGGAGGGGTGCTGCCCCACCGGCCCACAAACCTTTAATGCCCCACTGTGGGAAGTTAAGGACCATATATACACTTTCCCCTCTGTTATTTCTTTGACCCAGAAACTTTCCTGGGGGCTCTTAGGCTTTCTGCCTTGTCCTGGGACCCTTTTGTCTCCCTGGGGTCTGGCACCTGTGGCAGGAAGAGAATCAGAGCTGGTGAACAGTGTGCTCTTCATCTGGGATGACTTCCTTTTTCTTTGTCTCATTCTGCCTTGCGACTCTTGATTTGTAAAAATTCTGAAGGAGATACTGATGATTTAAACTTATGTTGCAGATGTGTTTTAACTTGGAAAGGAGGGACAGACTCTTTCTTTTTAGAAAGCACTTGTTCATCTATTTCTGTGATTTTTCCAACCTTTTTTCTTTCTTTTGTGACAGGAGGACTCTTTCTTAAAATGAAATCTTTATTCAATCCCAGTGTATAAAGCAGATAAAAGTAAAGCTCTGCAGACTGAAGAGGCGGTGAGGCTCAGGACGGCTATGTCCCCCCATTGGCTCCCCACTCCCTGAGTACCCTGAGTGGGGTTTCTGAGGCACATGTCAAGTATCCTGGGTTTCCACAAATCTGCACTGGAAAGCCAAGCCCCTCCTTAATTGATGAGAAAGGCCTAATGGAAACAGTAGTTGTCCCCAAAGGGCCACAGCTCCTCTCTCTCAGCCCAGGATGCTTTCTGCAGGGTTGGGCTGCTTAGCTTCTGGGCCCCAGCTGCTCTCGGTGACAGGCTGCCCTGAGCAGCGTGCAGTGCGATAAGAAGGGCTTAGGTCAGATGACTTAAGCTTGAGCCCTGTTTCGGCAAATCAGTAGCTGGGAGACCTTGAATAACTTATACCTTCTCTGACCTGCACGTTCTCAACTACATACTGCAGATGGGATTCATTGACATGGTGTACACAAAGCAGTTAGTGTCTTGTGGCCACCTAGCACCTTCTAGGGGCTCTATGGGTTGCAGATATTTTTATAAATTATATGAGCTAACGAAGAGAGGAACCTGTGGTCAGATAGACTAACAATGATGGAGGAGGCAGTTGAGACAAAGACACAGCCTTGAGAGACAGGAATTGCAGTTCAGTTGCTTGAGGTTGCATTTTGGGCCCCTGAACCCTTTCTACTTTCTGTCCAGAGAGGAGGTCATAGCCCTGGCTGTCCTTTCTGGATTTGTGGGCACACTTGAGGGGTAGGGTCGGGGGAAATAGATCCCAGGTTGGAGTTGTGTTGCCCAAGTCATTGGTGATATCTCTCATCTCCTGGGGCGAGAGGCATCTGGAGGTTGGGGAGGGGAGGAAGTAGATGGCTGGGCTTGTGGTTTACTTGTAGGTTTTTTATTGTGGCTGATATTGCAGCTCCTGTAATGTTCCTATGACCACATACGTTGATTCTTTGATAAAGATGCTGAAGTTCTCTTCTTGGCTAAGCTCAGTCATGTGGGCTGAAGATAAGGGCATTGTGTGCTTTCCTTGCCCTTGGATTCTGATGCCTCTAGATCTGCAAGAGAGCACATGTGTGTCAGAGGGGCAGGAGCCCTTGCCCTGGGATTGGTTGAGCTTGCTCTGTAGGGAAGTCTGTTGGCAGCTGCAGTTTCATGTGACTCCAGATAACATGCGACGATGGCCTCTTCCTTGAATTTTCTGATCTGGACCAAACTTTGTTATTGTTATTTTGTATTTTTGGAAGTGGCGTGCTACAGTGGGAAAAACTCTGCATGGGAAAATGGAAATCCAGAAACCTGGGTTCTATTCCTTTCTGTGTCAGTAACTCATTATTTCGTCTTGGGCCTTGGTTTCCCCCTGGTTTCTGTCCAGACCTCCTCTCTGAACAGAAAGTAAAAAGAGTTTAGGGGCCCAGAATGCAACCTCAACGTTTCTCCTTTTCTAAGTGAGGGGATTTGATGGTAAAATCTTTAACATTGCATTCAGCTCTGAAAGTCCTATATCTAAAGATACTCATATCCAGGTCAAAGCTATACAGAAGTTGACTTGACTACATCTTATATATGGTTGCTTTGTTGAGTTCTTACTGTGTGCTCTACATTCCATAGGGAACTTTAAAATATTATATTGAATTCTCACAGCATGCCTGGTAGGTAGCATATATTTTTTTATAGAAGAAGGAGGCAGGGAAGAGGGGTGGATTTTGCGGGGATTCTCTCTGTTGCAGTAAAACCAAAGAGTACGTTTTGGCAGTGCTGGTAGGCATGCAGTCACATTGCATGTGACAGGCAGATTCAGTCAGTTGATATCAACTTCAGCTTTCTATGTGCCCAGCCCTGTGTGAGGTGTGCAGGAGCTACTAGTAACACTTAGGAGATAATATCCCTGACCTCAAGTTGGTTAAAGCTGAGCTTGAAGTTGAGATGGCAACTCATAAAACTGTTTGTTAAACATGAAGTGGGGCAAGTTTGGTGGGAGAAATGGAACCTGAGCTGTGCCTTGAGAGTTGGATTTGGATAGCAGAGGAGTATATGAATATTGGTTGTGGTTCGGAATAAGGGGGGGACATAGTGCTAATATGACTATTGGTGGTGGTTAAGAATGAGAGGGCATGGTATTAAGAAAGCCCAGGAGCAGGAAGCAATGGGATGTGTGCAGAAGACAGTGAGGAGATCAAATTGATGAACAGAAGGTGCCTGGGGGAGAAGGGTGGGAATATAGCTAAATGCATAAATACGGTCCACTTCCAGAGGGTTGTGACAGACAGGCTGAGGACTTTTACACAGTAATTAATAGGGAACCATCATGTATTGGGAAACAGGGATGTAATGGGATTGGACCAGAGAGATAACGGTGGTGGGGATGGGCAGGAGGCTGTTGCAGTGCTATAGGGTCTGCTACTCAAGCAAGGTCCAAAAATACTCTATTATTCCTATTATATAGATGAGGAGATTGAGGCTCAGAGGTATGTTACATGTATGTAACTTTAAGGGGAGGTAGCAGTGTGGTTTTGTTACATGGCTATATTGCATAGTAGTGAGATCTGAGCTTTTAGTGTATCCATCATCCAAATATTATACATTGTATCCATTAAGTAATTTCTTGTCATCTATTCCCCTGCCATGTCTGTCTGTCTACCTCTATCTATCTGTCTATCCATCTATCTATCTATTTATTTATCTATCACATTTCTTTATCCAATCATCCATTGACGGATACTTAGGTTGATTCCATATTTTTGAGGTTCAGAGGGGTTAAACCATCTGTTTAATGTTCAGTAAGTAGCATGCGATGGACCGTGGTATAGAGCCCTGGCCATTATATTGCCATGGAGCCGGTCTTACTGACTTAGCCTTTAGTTGGAGAACTTCCTGTGGAGGAGGAGGAAGAGGAGGATGAGGATGGATGCGGACAGTGATGACTTACAGGGGATTCTGCTTATGTACACCCACATCTTTTCAGCAGGGCAGTGGGGTTAGGCGCTGATATATGCCTGGTATTGTGCTTTCCATGTGTGATCTCTTTCGGTCTCATAAAGGTCATAAGGTCTGTGGGGGTATTACTACTTACAGGTTAGAAACTCCGAGAGGTTCGGGACTTGACTGAGGCATCCCAGCCAGTAATTGGTAACAGCAGGTTTTGAACCTAGGTTTCCCTTTGCCCATTTCACAGATTCTTACTGGAGGCCACCAGGCTGCCTGGCTAGATCTGCTCAAAGCCAAGAGGTAGCCATTGTGGATGTGGGGAATCCCTGTACGGATACTGGGGGTCTCGAGAACTTACGTCATGATGGAGTGATTGGTGTCTACCTCTCGTGCTCCAGGTCACAGTTGTTCCCAGCTTCTGGAAACTTCCTTTAATCCATCCCATGATGGTAGCCTCTTCCCATTTCCTTAACACATGTTTGAAGACTGAATTGATGTCTTGTAGGGTATACATGTGTATGTGTGTGTGTGTTTGTGTGTGTAGGGGGAGGGTGTGTGGGTGTACGTGTGGAGGGGTTGTGTTGGAGTGTGGGTGTATGTGTGTAGTGGGGTGTGGGTTGTGGGTGTGGGTGTGTGTGTGGGAGCTTGTAGATGTGTGTGGGAGGGTTATGAGTGTGTGTGTGTGTGTGGGTGTGGGTGTATGTGTGGAGTGTGTGTATGTGGAATGGGTGTGGGTGTGTGTGTGTAGGGTGTGCGTGTATGTGGAATGGGTGTGTGTGTGTGGAGTGTGTGTGTGTAGGGTGTGTATGTGGAATGGGTGTGTGTGTGTGGAGTGTGTGTGTAGGGTGTGTATGTGGAATGGGTGTGGGTGTATGTGTGGAGTGTGTGTATGTGGAATGGGTGTGGGTGGTGTGTGGAGTGTGTGTGTAGGGTGTGTATGTGGAATGGGTGTGGGTGTATGTGTGGAGTGTGTGTATGTGGAATGGGTGTGGGTGTGTGTGTGGAGTGTGTGTGTATAGGGTGTGTGTGTATGTGGAATGAGTGTGTGTGTGAAGTGTGTGTAGGGTGTGTATGTGGAATGGGTGTGGGTGTATGTGTGGAGAGTGTGTATGTGGAATGGGTGTGTGTGTGTGGAGTGTGTGTAGGGTGTGTATGTGGAATGGGTGTGGGTGTATGTGTGGAGTGTGTGTATGTGGAATGGGTGTGGGTGTGTGTGTGGAGTGTGTGTGTATAGGGTGTGTGTGTATGTGGAATGAGTGTGTGTGTGTGGAGTGTGTATGTGTAGAGTGTGTATGTGGAATGGGTGTGGGTGTATGTGTGGAGTGTGTGTATGTGGAATGGGTGTGGGTGTGTGTGGAGTGTGTGTGTATAGGGTGTGTGTATGTGGAATGAGTGTGTGTGTGGAGTGTGTGTAGGGTGTGTATGTGGAATGGGTGTGGGTGTATGTGTGGAGTATGTGTAGGGTGTGTGTGTATGGAATGAGTGTGGGTGTATGTGTGGAGTGTGTGTATGTGTGTAGCGTGTGAGTATAGGGTATGTGTGTAAGGGGTGTGTGTGTACTGTGTGTGTATGAAGGGTATATGAAGGGGTATGGGTGTATGTGTGGAATGTACGTGTATAGGGTGTGTGTATGTGGAGTGTATGTGGGTGAGTATATGTGTGGAGTGTATGTGTGTAGGGTGTGTGTTTATGTGTAGGGTGTGTGTTTGTGGAGTGTGGGTGGGCGGGTGTATGCATGGAGTGTGTGTATGTATAGGGTGTGTGTGTATGTGGAGTGTGGGTGGGTGAGTATACTTGAGGTCTGTCCCCTCAGTCATTCTCTAGATGACTCTGAAGAAAGGATACTCCCCAAAAAGCTTATTAACTCACTCTTCTAGAGGAGACTGGGTTACATTGAACTTCTTGGCAGCTGGAACTCTCTAGAGGTTGCTGAGGGGCCTGAGAGTTGGCGATACTTGATGAAGGGAACATTTTGTCTCAAACTTTAGAAGCTGATGGTGAATCATGGCTGCCAGTCTCTGTGGAAGCTAGTTATTTATTCAGCTAAAATTGGTTAAATTTCTATTATATGCCTGGTACAGGGTGAGCACTCAGGAAATGTGAAATAAATGAATTAATGACAAGTACAGTGCTCAGTTTTAATTGCAAGTGACAAAACCCAAGTGTGGCTAAATGAACTTAAAAAGACATATTAGGAGGATGCTGTTGAACTCACTGAAAGAAGACTAGGGAAGATCTGTAGAACCTGCCCAAAGCCAAGGGATGTTGTGGGAAGCGTGGGAACAAGGGCAGCTCTGGGAATTCCACTGACATCTCTGGGGGCAGCCATCGACCGACTCGGGCCCATTCACTTCAGACTCCTGTCACAATTCACATTCCTCAGGGAGCTTGGGTCGTGGTGGATCGCCTCCCCCAAATCATGTGGAGGGCGTGAGGGGCTGCTCCACAGAGGAAGGTGTTTTGAGCAGACACAGACACACATATAAGTATCCACTCTGGCTGGGTGCAGTGGCTCACAGCTAGAATCCCAGCACTTTGGGAAGCTGAGGCGGGTGGATTACTTGAGACCAGGATTTTGAGACCAGCTTGGGGAACTTAGTGAGACCCCCGTCCCTACAAAAAAATAAAAAAATTTAGCCGGGCCTGGTGATGCATGCCTGCAGTCCTAGCTATTTGGGAGGCTGAGGCAGGAGGATCACTTGGGCCCAGGAGGTTGAAGGTGGGGTGAGCTGTAATTGCGCCACTGCATTCCAGCCTGGGCAACAGAGTGAGTCCTCCTCCGTAAACTTGCCCCTCCCCCGCCCACACGGAACACCCCAAAGTATCTACTGTAACAGAATCTCCAGGAGTTTGTAGTTGGTGTGGAAAGACAGGTGAGTAAAGGGGTGAGTAAAGGGCTGTGATGGTTGGTGTCGAAAGTTTGTGCAAACTGCCGTGGTAGCTTAGGGAGGGAGGTTTTAACTTTTGCATGCGGGAGCCATGTGCAGGTCAGGCATAGAGAGGTTGTCTGAGCTGAATTTTAAGGGCTAGGGAAATTTTGGTCAGTTGGACCAATGCCTTTCAGGAGGACACCTCGTGTGATAGAGTGATCTAAAAGAATGGTGTGTCCAGGAAATGGTGTGTCCAAGTGCTTGCTTGGTCTAGAGTGTTAATCATAGAAGGAGAAGTATGAGTGGAGCTGGATCTTAAAGTGCCCCATGTGCTCTGTTAGGCACTGGGACTTCAAATTCTAGGAGTTGAGCTGTCATTGGATGATGTTACCTAGCAGAGGCACATGGTCAGTTCTGAATTTCGGGAAGATGATCGGGGAGGTGGTAGCAGTGCCCTCAAATTCAACTCCCTTGAATGTGGCTATTAAGCTGGGAATGCTGATTGTTGCAGACCAGCCAGAGAATGAGATGCTAGGGGAGCCGATCAAGAGACTCTCCACATGGCTGGAGAATCCCAAATAACCATAGGATTTTCCAGTAACAACTTCTGCCGTGGATTCAGGGGGATGGTGATGGGTGAAGGAAAGAGGCTTTAGGTAGCATTCATTGCCCATGGAGTTCTGATCACTTGAGAGTGATATATCTTGGACTTAGAGGGTCAGAGGCTGCTGGAGGTTGTGAAGAAGCAGGTATGGGGGATTTATCTCCTGCCTCACCTCCACCTTTCACAGCAGTCCGTTCTCTGTGCTTAGAAATCAGCGATGTGCTGTGCAGCAGCTGTCTGGGAAGAACACTGGAGAGGAATGTAGAAACAGCTCAGGCCCTTATGCTGGGTGGGAATGGAATCACTTCCTTTAGATGGCCGTGTTGTGAATTTTTACAAAGGAAGTTGAATGAGATTGAGAAAGCTTAGGTCCCCAGAGGTGGCTGGGGGCCGGGGGAGAGCTTCCTCTTTCTTATAAACAGGAGTTTCTGACAGGGAGTGACATAGCATTGTTTCCTTTGTGATAGGTGGTTTCTGAAAACAGGAAAATCTTTACTCCTAACGTGAAGATTGAAAGCTTGTGCTTTGTAGGAATTGTGTCTGGAACCTGTTCGAACAGTATGGAGAAGAGTTTAGCAACCCTGGGGTTCAGATCCAAAAGATGAGTTCGATCCTACCTGTTGCCATGTTTTAGCTGTGTGGTTTTTGCCAAGTTACCTAACCTTCCTAAGTTTTAGGTTCCTCAACTGTAGTGAGTTACAGTAACTACCACCACCACCAACAGCAACAAGACCTAACATGTGTTGAACTTACAGTGTACCAGGCACCATGCAAAAGCATCCTATATTCATTATCTGTTTTATTCCTTACACAATCCTATGAAGCAGGTAGTGTTGTTATCAGCATTTAACGGATAAGGAAACGTAGGCACAAGCAAGATAGGTAACTTGCCAGTTCCTCCCTTTCTCCCCCTCACCCCCTGAAAAAACAAAAACAAAAACAAAACAGCAATTGGTAGAGCTAGGATTTAATTTCAGATGTTGAGACACCAGAGTTTGATACATCATAGAGCTGTTATGAGTTTTAAAGGAAATTACGTGTAAGATGGTTAATATAGCTCCTGGTGCTTCATGAGCATTCAATAATGTTAGCCATTTATTGTGTTTTTAGTCTCACTCTGCTCTGTTTTGCCTTTTGCAGAAGCAATTGACACAGGATGATGATACTGATGAGGTCGAGATTGCTATCGACAACACGGCTTTTATGGACGAGTTCTTTTCTGAGGTAGGTAATCTTCCTGTATTTTTTCCTAACATAAGGAAACACTACTTCCTTAGTAAGAATAAAAAACCTTAGATTTTTCAGGGTAGTAGAGGAAGGTCACAGTCTTTTTTTAGGGTGGGATGGCCAGACAAAGAAATTAAAATGACATTCTTTTCAATATTTACTTGAATCTGGGTTTTAAAAAATCTTGTTAAGAAAGTCAGCAGAGGGTCAATTATATGTAATTGAAGAGATGCTTTTAAAGTCTTATGCCGTGTGACAACATTTTAATGATATCCTTTCTTGCTTTAAGTACATAACAATTACAGAATCAACCATAGGATCACAACCATGAGTATAAAACATTGCATCTTTAGGCTTGTGATTCAGATACATCAGATGTGTAGTTTTGAAAATTTTTGGGCCGGGCATGGTGACTCACGCCTACACCCAGCACTTTGGGAGGCCAAGGCAGGTGGATCACTTGAGGTCAGGAGTTTGAGACCAACCTGGCCAACATGGCGAAACCCTGCCTCTTCTAAAAATACAAAGATTAGCCAGGTGCACTTGTAATCCCAGCTACTTGGGAGGCTGAGGCAAGAGAATCACTTGAACCCAGGAGGCAGTTTGCAATGAGCCAAGATCGCATCACTGCACTCCAGCCTGGGCGACAGAGTGAGACTCCATCTAAAAACAAAAAATTGTGGTCCCTCTGACTTAATTCTAGTGGTAACTGAGAAACCAAAACTACCAGTTTTGTAAAAGTTCAACAGGGGCAAAGATGGGTTCATGTCTGCAGATCCACGTATTCTGATCTTAAAGGTCCTTGATGGGACGGTGCTATGATAGGTAGGTGGTGGAGGAAAGCTTGTATAGGCAAGTGGATGAAAACACTGGCTTTGGAGCTGGGTGAACTTGGGCCCAGATCTCAGCCCTGCTTCTGAGAAGCTGTTGATTTCATGAACATTCCTTAACAATCTGTGTCTGGGCTTCCTTACCTGTAATTAGCATTGATAATGTGATTTCCTCTAGGTAGGATCACCTGAGCCCAGGAGTTCGGGGCTGCAATGAGCTATGATCATGCCACTGCACTCTAGCCTGGGTGACAGAGTGAGACCTTGTCCCCTTAAAAAAAAAAAAAAAAGGCCGGGCGCGGTGGCTCAAGCCTGTAATCCCTGCACTCTGAGAGGCCGAGATGGGTGGATCACGAGGTCACGAGATCGAGACCATCCTGGCTAACGCGGTGAAACCTCGTCTCTACTAAAAAATACAAAAAACTAGCCGGGCGAGGTGGCAGGTGCCTGTAGTCCCAACTACTTGGGAGGCTGAGGCAGGAGAATGGCGTAAACCCAGGAGGCGGAGCTTGCAGTGAGCTGAGATCCGGCCACTGCCTTCCAGCCTGGGTGACAGAGCGAGACTCCGTCTCAAAAAAAAATTCGTGTTTAGGTAAGAAAAGAAAAAAACAATAAACAACAAAAATCTCCATAGAGTTTTATAAGGATTAAGAGGCACAGGCCAGGTGTGGTGGCTCACACTTGTAATCCCAGCACTTTGGGAGGCTGAGGCGGGCAGATCACGAGATCAAGAGTTTGAGACCAGCCTGGCCAACACAGTGAAACCCCGTCTCTTCTAAAAATACAAATATCAGCTGGGTGTGGTGGCGGGCGCCTGTAACCCCACCTGCTCAGGAGGCTGAGTCAGGGGAATCGCTTGAACCTAGGAGGCGGAGGTTGTAGTGAGCTGCAATTGCACCGCTGCACTCCAGCCTGGGTGACAGAGCTAGACTGTCTCAAAAGCAAACAAACAACAACAACAAAAAAACCAAGAGGAATAATGCTTGTAACACAGCATGGCATCTGGCATATATGTGCTTAATGAATGATACTTCAAAAAACAAAAACGAAAAGCTCACTATTGTTGAAGTTTCTGCCACCACACTATGGTTTCTTAGGTGTTTAATTTCCCTGGAAAGAAAACAAGAGGTATCATGCTCTTTTTGCAGAGAGAATGTGATGCCTCCCATCCTCTAGACTGTGGATGTGGAAAAGTGACCCTCCAGTTTTTTTCTGAAAGGAATGGAGTGGGGCTTGACGGTTCGTGCCCTTTTATGTGTCAGAGGAATAAACAGGAATTAAGAACAAACTTGAGTGTGTGCTGGCCTGATTGGGAAGTTGGCTGTAAACCCTCCACAGATCTCCACCCTCCTCACAGGCGGGTTCATCAGAGTCGTAGTGAGATCAAACAACACTTAGGCTTTGTGTTGTTTCAGTGTGTTTCAATGTGGTCCAGTTGTGGATCGTGGAAGAACAATATCCTTTCACTCCGTGGTTGGGGTGGACTTAAGGAAATGTTTGAAGTCTTTCTAACTTGTCTCAGTCTACCTTGGAGAACCAGATACATTAAAGAACTTCTTTCGTAAGATAAGGAATCTTTTCCAATAACTGTGTTCTCCTTTTTCTTCAGAGCCAGAGGGTCCCCGAGAGGATCTTCTTTGTTAGGTGGGAAGATGGTGGGCTTTGGCCTTTAAATATGGTTTGAGTCCACTTTTCAAGCATTTCATAGCAGTGTAACCTCGGTCAGGTTGCTTAACCTCTCTGAGCTTTTAATGTCCTGCTCTGGAAATTGGGAGTGTTGGTACTTACCTTTCCAGGATGCCATGACAGGTGGCTTAACTTCTCTGAGCTTTAATGTCCTGCTTTGAAAATTGGGAGTGTTGGTACTTACCTTTCCAGGATGCCATGAGGATCATATGAGATTGCATGTCTAGGAAGGATCGTCAGACAGAAAAGCACTGGATGGATGATAGCTACTTCTGAAGAGGCCTTTGAAGATTTAACAAGACCTTCAGGGCTGCTTCATTGCTTATTGCTTTCTCTTTGTTATATGTGTGTCTGTCATTTAGGGGAAAATCTCATGAAACTTATTTAGGGTGGAGAAGAGGGACAGCATGGGGAGGTGGAAAGAACATGATCTTTGAATTAAATTCCATATGTGCCGCTAACTGTGTGATCTTGGTCACATTCCTTAACTGTTCCAAGTATCAGTGGGTTTATCTGTAAAATGGGGAGAAAAGTACTCATGTCATAGATTTGGTGGAGATTAAAGGAGCTAATGCTCACAAAGTACTTAGCATGGGGTTCAGCAGCGTTACTTTCCCCTTTTCTTGGATCTGATAGAGCGGAGAGGATAAGCCCCTGGGGGAGAAGTAAGAGGGAGTGGATTAAATAGGCTCTGGCCCCACCTAACGTGGTCTGAATCTCAGCTCTGCCCATTACCAGTGGTATAATTTTGGAAAAGTTAATTACTCTAAAGCCCAGTTTTCTCTAAAAAGAGAATATTACCTGTTGGTTTTTATGGATATAGAATGAGAAAGGGTATGGGTGCACCTAGCACAGTGCCTGACATCTAGTAGATATGTTCAGTAAATTTTAGTTCTCATCATCCTTCTGTCCCCCAACGTACTTGTGAATAAGCAGACCACGAAGTTTAGTTTATAGAATGTGGTGTAGACATACTCTTGAAAATGGGATAAATTATATTTCAGAGAATAGAGATTTGGGGAAATGAGAGATTGTCTGCCTCTATGTGACTGGTGAGCGTGCCCACTACACCCTGCAGGTTATATAGTTAAGTCGCTTTCTTGGGAGAGCACTCTTGATAAAACTTGCTTTTTGGACTGGTTCCAGCAGGTCACCCTTGGTTATTTGCTGAGAGCATGAATCACAGCTTGGTCATAGAGTCATTTGCAAGGTGCACATGAAGTCACAGGACCAGGGTTTTCAGAATGTGGTTTTCTCGGTCAGGTTCCATTGTATCTTCTCTAGCTTCTTGATCGTTGGAGAAAAAGATTGACTCTTGGGTTTTCAGGCCACTTTGACTGATCAAGCCAGAGCCTGGTAAATGATAAATCCCACATTTTTGTCTAATTTGCAGTTGTCTATATTTTTCTTGGTCTGTTTGCTCGGTTGGCAGAGAGTAATGTTCACAGGAAACAGACCTGCCTTTGGAGGCAGAAACATTAGGGGTTTATTGTTGTATATTCGTTTATTCATCAAAATATTTGAGCGCTTACAGTCTTCAAGACAGCATGTTAGGTGCTGGGGATCCAATGTTCTGTGTGACAGGATTCTCACCCTCTGGTGTTTCCTTATCTGGTAAGGGTGATAGAAATTTTTAAAACATTGTTATATGGTAAAAAAAAGCGTCAGTAAGTTACCATGGGAGCACAGAAGAGGAAGCGTTAATTTCTGCCTGGAGAGAGGAAGGGGAGGGAAGATTTCCCTGGTTCTTAACTAGACTTGTCATCAGAATCACCTGGGGAGTTTTTTGCACATACACATACCTGATTCTTAGGGACTGGAATGGCTCAGACTTTCGGATTTTTAGGAAGTTCTTCCAGATAATTCTGTCGCCTACTGCAGCTATGCCCCATTGCAAAGTGATGGGGAACCTCTGAGGATTTGAACAAGGAAGTGATGGGCTCAGAGTGTGTTTTAGAAAATTCACTCTGATGGCAGTTTGTGGAGGGTGAGAAAGACCTGAAGTGGAAGGACAGGCAAGTCGGCTGATGGAGCCGAGGGGAAAAAGGATGAGAGCTTTGACCTGAATCTGTGATCCTGAGCAGCAGTGTAGCCTATCATTTGGGATGCTTTTGACTAACGGTGGCGTAAGCAATAAAGATACGTAATTATTTTGCATATGAAGAAGTTTGGAGTTAGGGATGGTGCTGTTTAGAGGTCGGCTTGGGGTTCTAGGTCAGCATCGCTGTGATCCTCTTGGCTTTTCTCGTAGGATTGTGAGAGAGAGAGAGTCTGTTCTGATTATCTATTGTTTATCACGACATAGCCCCAATATTTAGTGGTATAAAACAACTGCTTTGTTTTGCTGACAGATTCTGTGGATTAGGAATTCAAACAGGGCAAAGTGGGTCTGGATTATCTCTGCTCTACAATTTCTGGGGCCTTTATTGGGAAGACTTGAACAACTGCAGGCTAGAATCTTGTAGAGGCTTTTTAAATTTTACTGTCTGGTGCCTTTACTAGGGTGGCTTAAGGGAAAAGCTCAGCAGAGACTGTCAATCAGAGCACCTACACTTGCCTTCTTTCTGTGGCTTGGGTTTCTCGTAGCTGGCCCATTTAGGGCTTATTGAACTTGTTAAATAGAAGCTCAGGGTTGCAAGGCAAGTGTTCCAGCTACAGAAGTTACATAGCTCCTCACTTCTGCTTGGCTCTATTATTGAAGCAGTCACAAGCCTGCCAGATTAAGAGAGCAGTACATAGGTCCCACCTGCCTGTGTTTTGAAACCACCAGAGTCACAACTCTATTTGGCATCACCCTGTGACAGCATTGCAAGCATTAAGAAAGGGTGCAGCTAGAAAAGTCCAAAGATCCTTTCATCGGGAGGAAAACTGCCCAGATCCTCCAATCTAACTTCCCTTGTGGCCTCCTAGATAGCACTGGCTCACATGGTGTGGGCCTCCTTAGCTGGAAGGGACACCAGGAAAGTGAGTACTCAGCAAAGGGACAGGATTGCCAGGATCGCCATCAAACACATCATGAGGTGTCTGGCAATGGGGCTGGCAATGCCACTACCGAAACAAAGTTAGACTTCTGTTAAAAAGAAAAGAAAGGGAAGGGGCTAGGGAATGGGTGTTTGTTGGGTCAGTCAAAATGCATTGTCATGGATAGGAATGTCAGATGCAAAAAGCCTTCTGTGATCAAATATAAACACGTTTGAGAAATGCTTCCTACTCCTTTCTTCTCTTGGAAACTTAAAATGCACATTAACTTACGGAAAGCTCTAAGAAGTCCTGTAATAAACCAGCTTAATTTGGCTATCCTAGCATTTAATTTTTCACAGTAACACTTTCTAACATGCAGCAATTAATGCTCAACTAGAGGTACAAGGTACCTGGGAGTTTAGGAGAGGCAGAGACTTAATTCTTAGGGAGAATAAACAAAGCTTGTTTGCTTAGCCTTCCATTTTACCCCATGTAAGCTGCCACTTCCACAAAGTAGTACTTTCTCTGCTTTTCCTTGTTTAATTAGATTCCACGGGCTAATTAGGTCCAGAGGGAAGAGGCCATCCATATCTCGAAAATAACCCCTTCCTTTTAGTTAGATTATGGTTGTTAGTATAATATGGTAATTATATTTGGCCACGCCCAGCATGAAGAGTGGTTGACTTGGGTGTTGACCTTAGATTTTCTTGGGTGGCTACTGATGAGGTCAGATTGTTTTGTTAAGACTTTTTTACAGGATTGCTGTAAGGATTAAATGAGACATGCCTGTAAAGGCACAGCATAGTACCTGGCATATGATAAATGTGCAGTAATTGCTGGCATTTTTGTGTTGATCATTGTCATCACCTAACATTGACTGAGTATGTACTTTATGTTAACATTTGGCATGTATTGTCTAATTTAATCTTCACAGAAACTCTAAAGTGGGAATTGTGATAATTCTCATTTCACAGATGAGAGAACTGGTGCTTAGGGATGCTTATGGTATGTGTTCAAGGTCATACAACTGCTAAGAGAGATGGAGCAGAAACTTGAACCCATGATCTGTGATCTTAATTCCTTAAATCCTATATTATCTGGATTCCCATATTACTAACAAAGCATTGAAAAGTACATTTTAGGCTGGGCATGGTGGCTCATACCTGTCATCCTAGCACTTTGGGAGGCTGAGGTGGGTGGATCATTTGAGATCAGGAGTTTGAGACTAGCCTGGCCAACATGGTGAAACCTTGTCTCTACTAAAAATACAAAGAAAAAAAGAAAAAGAAAAGAAAGAAAAAAGCTTGGTGTGGTGGCGGGTGCCTGTAATCCCAGCTATTTGGGAGGCTGAGGCAGGAGAATCGCTTGAACTCGGGAGGTGGAGGTTGCAGTGAGCCAAGATCATGCCACTGCACTCCAGGCTGGGCAACAGAGCAAGGCTTTCTCTCAAAAAAACAAAACAAAACAAAATAAACAAAAAAAAATTTTTAATAAACAATGTACAGTGAGAAGACACTGGGAGTATATTAGCTGTAAATTTTATATGGTGATTTAGAAAAAACACTTTTAGATTGGTTTCGTTGGTCAACAATACTTCCTGAGGGCTCATTGTGTAAAAAGCTTTCTATAGGGAGCTGTGGTGAGAAGACAGAGAAATAAGGAACATGATCTCTGTGAAAGGCAACTGATCCATTTTCCCAAAACAGTGGATTAAACATGCACATTAACCTGATGTGGGCTGAATATGCATGAACTAGGGAGAGAAGGTATAGGAGCCTTCCTTAGGTGTTTACCTGGTTCAGGAGATAGGATTTAGTAGTCCTGAGTTCAAACCTCGGTTTTGCCTCCTTCTGCAGTATAACCTGGAGTAATTTCTCTACTTCTTTGAGACTTGGTATTCTCATATGTATAAAAAGGAGATAATGATGATAGCCTCATAGAAGTATTGTGAAGGGCGTAGCATCATTTCTGATTCAAGAATATATTTAGGCAATTTTAGTTTTTAAATATATGAATATGCAGAGTAATTTTAGATGTCAGTACACTTAACCCCAGACAAGCACATGCAATAGCCCTTCAACTTTTAGACTGGGCACTTGTCAGTTTCTTAAACCCTTTCCCTGCAATTGCCTCATGATTTTTTGATTATCTGGCAAATGCACAAAAGGAAACCACATGTAGCTGCCATTTCACACCATTAAATACTCGGAAAGTCACCTTTGAGGAAAACTAATACTTCTAAGAAAAAGCAAAGCCACAAAGTTCAAAAAAAGAATGCTCTATGGTTGGCCAGTTGCCCGTCCTGAAGTCCCAAAAAGGTCCCGTGATTATTTGGTGAACTGACTATATTGCTGTGAAATCAGATTCCTTGAAATGCCTCCAGATAGAGAGGTTGATGCGGTCCGAGGAAAGAGACCAGCTACAGTGGGTAGAGGATGGGCGGGATGGAATGGAGTGCTCCCTGGGCCTGGGAAGTCTCATAGGCAGGTTGCAGATAGAGCCGCCAGGACCATTTCTTCTGTGCATAGGGCAGGGTGAGCATCAGCCATCCAGTCTCCAAATACCTGTAGTGACACTGAGCCTGAGGCCTACCAGTCTCATCCTAGAAACTTCCTATCTCTTCCTGTGTTTCTACTGTTGACTAAACTTTGGGTCAGGATACCCTTCAGTTTATAAAATAATTTTCCAGATGAGAGAATTTCTATGACAACAAATCTGTTGAACATGCAAAATCTAAGTCCTTCATGGCTTGTTAAAATTTGATCAACTCATTTAAAAATGTTTAGTGTGTTTTCTTCTAGAAAGCCTTTTCCCCCCTCAATCCTGTAAAACAGTGTAATTGCTTTGGCAAGGCAGTCATGTGGTGGAACTGGAAACATAGTGTGATGCAATGACATGAGTTCTAAGAGGGGCCGGTAGATTCTGAGGTGGTCACACCCCTAGAGTCTGTGAGTGTATTAGTCCATTTTCACGCTGCTAATAAACACATACCTGAGACTGCGCAATTTACAAATGAAAGAGATTTGATGAACTTTGAGTCCCACGTGGCTGGGAAAGCCTCACAGTCACGGCGGAGGTCAAGGAGGAGCAAGTCACATCTTACATGGATGGCAGCAGGCAAAAAGAGAGCTTGTGCAGGGGAACTCCTGTTTTTAAAACCATCAGATCTTCTGAGACTTATTCACATCACGAGAACAGCACGGGGAAGACCCACTCCCATGATTCAGTTGTCTCCCAGTGGGTCCCTCCCATAAGACATGGGAGTTATGGGAGCTACAAGATGAGATTTGGGTCGGGAAACAGAGCCAAACCGTATCAATGAGTATTCAGAGGTTGTAACAGTGGCCCTTTTTATAGCTGGGTAGTGCTGGAATGCTTCTAAACAGTACAGATAGTTAAAAAAAAATTAACTCTTTGATTTAATGGAAAAAAGCATCCCAGTTGGAGTGTGGCAGGCACTATTTGCATGCTGTCCCTACCACAAGCTATGTGACCTATGATTTCTTTACACTTGTTTCCTCATTTGAATAATGGTACCGATCCAGTCTTACAGGTTGTTTTGCAAACTGTTAAAATGCTTCACAAGTATTTGGGTAGTTACCTGTGTGTATATTTACACTCCCATGATATTATTACATTGTAATTTTATTCTACATCTTTCAGCAAGCAACTCTGCTCTCAAACTGTGGCACATCTAAGCCAATACATTTATGGAGGGGAAAAGCCTGTACTCCAGTGGCAAAAGTACTGATTTGAGGGCTGGAGAGCTCAAGTGTTTTTTTCTCCTATTTTCTTTCTCTCTTTTTTCTTTTCTCTTATTTTTTATTTTTTATTCTTTTGAGACAGAGTCTCACTCTGTTGCTCAGGCGGGAAATGCAGTGGCATGATCATGGCTCACTGTGGCCTCAACCTCCCAGGCTCAAGGGATCCTCCATTTTAGCCCCCTGAGTAGCTGGGACTACAGGGGCATGCCACAATGCGTGACTGATTTTTGTATTTTTTGTAGCGACAGGGTTTTGCCATGTTACCCAGTCTGATCTCGAACTCCTGGGTTCAAGTAATCTGCCTGCCTTGGCCTCTCAAAGTGCTGGGATTACAGGTGTGAGCCGTTGTGCCTGGCCTCTCCTATTTTCTATTGAATATAAAGAGCTATAATCAGGCTTTGAAAAAGGTGAAATATCCATGGGAAAAGAGGGATGCTGGAAGCTGCATATGCATTGAGTTTTATTTTTGTTGCATCTCAGATGTTAGGATCCTATGTATGACATTTTACAAGATTTTTTGTTAATTGTTGCAATGTTGATGTGCTCTTCACTTTGAGAGTGAAGCGGATAGACCCTGCAGGTGTTGAGGTTTCTCCTTCCTGTCCTGCTCCCTGTACATAGGCTTCCACTGCAGCAGGGCTATGGTACCAGCGGCATGGGCACCTATGAAGGGGGAGCTGAGACTGCAGTCAAAGCTCACGCAGGAATGTCTGGCAGTGGCATTCTACCTGGGAATGAAGTGCTGCTGGAAATATTTTATGATACCCACAGCCTTGTACAATCAGGAGCCTTAGAAATATGCAGAAATGGGCTGTGGCTTGAGCTACTGGGTCCTGATTGTCTGAGGAAATCAGTTAGCACAAGAACATGTATCCTAGAGAAGCTCGAGCTGTCTCATTCATTGCCTATTATCTCTCTCTTTTTTTTTGTCTCCTTGTCTTCTTTGTCTGTTTCTTTCTTTTTTCTTTTCTTTTTTTTTTTTTTTTGAGACGGAGTCTTGCTGTGTCGCCCAGGCTGAAGTGCAGTGGCACAAACTCGGCTGGCTCACTGCAAGCTCCACCTCCTGAGTTCACGCCATTCTCCTGCCTCAGCCTCCTGAATAGCTGGAACTACAGGTGCCCGCCACCATGCCCGGCTAATTTTTTGTATTTTTAGTAGAGACGGGGTTTCACCGTGTGAGCCAGGATGGTCTCGATCTCCTGACCTCGTGATCTGCCACCTCGGCCTCCCAAAGTGCTGGGATTACAGGCGTGAGCCACCGCGCCCAGCCTGTTTCTGTCTTTCTCTTCCTCTCATTCTGTGTTTTTCACTGTCTAGGTTTGTTCTTTTTGTTTCACTTCTTTCTTTCCTTCCTTCCTTTTCCCCCCTCTCCTTCATCCTCACTCTTTTCTGTTCTCACTTTTCGGGCTTTAAGGCTCTGCCTGCTAAGGTCTGCTGATTCTCCCCCTCTGATCATTCTTCATGGTTTTTCCCAGCTCTTCTTGACTTTGGCCTGAATCCTTCCATCCAAAGTAGATGAATGTGTTACTCTCAGGGAGCAACAAGTATGGATTTTTAACAACTGTTCTGTTGAGATGACTTTATCTAACCATGGAAAGGGTACTAACTGGGCAGCTGAGGACTTTAGTCATTATCTTCTTCCACAAACCCAGAAGATGGGCAGCTTTCACCAGCAGCTCTGCCAAGCGTTTATCTCAGCCATGGACCTGTACTTCCTCTTTGATGATGGAGGTTATTGTTTTTCTGATTATAGATTGAGGAAACTCGGCTTAACATTGACAAGATCTCAGAACATGTGGAGGAGGCTAAGAAACTCTACAGTATCATTCTCTCTGCACCGATTCCAGAGCCAAGTGAGTGTTTACTTAGAACTGAGTCACCCAACAATCACCCTTTCCTTGGGGCTGAGCCAGTCTTGTTTTCTTGCCCTTCGTGAGCAGCAGGGAAGTGTACAAGTTACAGGGCACTAGTGTACATATTATCTCATTTCCCTCTCCTTTACCTTACCTGTACTCCTACTGCCTGGCCACAGTCAAAGTTTTCTCTTCATGGTCCCACTCCAACCATTTAGCCAGACTTTCCTGTTTCCCAGCTAGTCCCTCTTCCTGATGAGCGACGATTCCCACTGCTGCTTACATACCCTGGGCCTGGTCCCTCCTCTGAGCCTCTGCTTGTACTATTTCCCCAGCCCTCTTTTCGAAAATGCTCTTCCTAGCCCTCTTTCCGAGGTGTTCCAAAATGGTTCAAGTTCACAGAAATTCCTTCTATCCCCAAACTCCTGTTTGTTACCATCACCTAGGCAAACTTTTTTTCTCCCCTAATTGTTTGCACAGGTGTCCAACCTTTTGGCTTCCCTGGGCCACATTGGAAGAAGAATTGTCTTGGGGCCATACATAAAATACACTAACACTAATGATAGCTGATGAGTTAAAAGAAAGGTTTGCACATAATTTTCCTGATATCTGCCACCACAGAGAAGCAAAGAAATCTGTGCATTCCACGGTTTGGACACGGGTGGTTTAGGGCTGTATTTTCAGTTCCTTAAGAACAGGGAGCAAGCTTGACACTGTCATTCCACTCTTTGATTTTTCCCATGGGCCCTATTACCTAAAGACTGAAGTGGGAACACTTTAGCAGAGCATATGGACATCGTCTTTATCACATTCCTGCCTTCCCAGCCAGCCTGCCTCCTGGCATCCTCCTCCTGCTCCCCACGCTTCAGCCAGGCCAATTCTGGTGGTTCCCCAGATATTTCCTGTTCACTCATACCCTTTACTTACTGTTTCTTCTCGTGGGATTCCTGCTCTTAGTCTCTTTCTCTACCTGGCCAACTCACAGTCCTTGAGACTCAGTCCTGCTCATCTCCGTCTTTAGAAGCTTTTCCAGATCCCTCCTGGCTGTGCACACCTCGACCAGACCTCACACCTTACTCCACGCTGCATATTAGAGCTGCTGATTTCTGTCTCTCTTGTCTCCCACTAGACTTTAAACACCTTGCAGGAAAAACCTAGATCTTCTTTCTGATTCCATGGTTTTTAGCTCTGTTCCAAAGTTGTAGTAGGGGGCTGAAGGATGGCTTTTGAATGAATGGTTATCGCTAATACTTAGTTTGCTGCATACAACCTAAGATGTGTGTAGTAGGTATGTCATAAATATTTGCCTCGTTTTAAGTTGATTAGCCTTGGTTGAAATCTCTTTTCCCCATCAGCTCCCTAGAACCTTCTCAACCGAAGCCCCCATGGTAGGCTCTTTCCTCTGAAAGCAGAGTTCTCATAATTTTATGTGCTGCAGGATGACTTGGGAGGGTTGAAAGGGCTGATTTTGCGCTTCCAACCCTGGGTGTTTTTATTCTGTAGACTGGGATGGGGTGCCTGGAAAATGCCTTTAATAAAATAAGCACTCTGTGATTCTAATGACAGATTCTGGGGAGTGCGCTGGGATAAATACCATTCTGGGGAGCGGGTGCCTGAGAAAGCTCCTGTCCTCTGAGGATGATTGCTGTAGCTCACAGAGGAACCAGTCCTCTCCTTTCTAACGGATTCGGCCTGCCTTTGTTTACCCAGAAACCAAGGATGACCTAGAGCAACTCACGACTGAGATTAAGAAAAGGGCCAACAACGTCCGGAACAAACTGAAGAGTAAGAAGGGAACGAAGGAAACAAGCCAGTCCCCACCCCCGTCTGTCTCAGCTCCCCCAGGGTCCAGCTTTCCGAACTGAAACTCTTCTCGGTGGAAGTGACACCACTTGGTCCATCTTTGTTTGTGGTTCGGGCTCTGTCCCTGCCATGATCCATTGTAGCCTCAGAAATTTACCGTTTCTTAAATCCTGACTGTACTGGAAAGAGTCCAGAATGGAAGCCAGGAGATGAGAGTTAAAATGTGCTTTCAGCTGCTGAGTAGTTGTGTGACTTGGTCCTTTAACTTAGTCTTTCAACTTTTCTCTTTTTTTGTGTGTGTGTGAGACAGTATCACTCTGTCCCCCAGGCTGGAGTGCAGTGGCATGATCTTGGCTCTTTGCAACCTCCACCTCCTGGGTTCAAGTGATTCTCCTGCCTCAGCCTCCTGAGTAACTGGGACACACTTGGCCCATCAACTTTTCTCTTCTTAGTCTTATTTCCCTGGCAACTACATACTTTTTTTTTTTTTTTTTTTTTTAAGATGGAGTCTTCCTCTGTTGCCCAGGCCAGAAGGCAGTGGCTCAGTTTCGGCTCACTGCAATCTCTGCCTATTGGGTTCAAGTGATTCTCATCCCTCAGCCTCCCAAGTGACTGGGATTACAGGCATGCACCACCTCACCCAGCTAATTTTTGTATTTTTAGTAGAGACGACATTTTGCCATGTTGCCCAGGCTGGTCTCGGACTTCTGGCCTCAAGGGATCCTCCTGCCTCGGCCTCCCAAATTGCTGGGATTCCAAGTGTGAGCCACAATGCATTTGAATAGTGGTTTTAGAGATATGTAGATGCAAGAGATACCATTCAGTCTACAGATATTTCTTGGTGGGCTAGGCATACCACCTTCCTATACCCCTACTCCCCCCATTTGGGAGAGTATAGTTCATTGAAGCTACTGCCATAGATTCAATTCTTCCAGAGCCTAGAAGGTTTACTTAGTTCTCTTGCTAGAGCCTGCATTCTTGCCCAGTGTATTTGGTGCATGCATGCTATTGATCAGAAGAGAAAGCATTATTGCTCAGCCTAATTTACCATTTCTTCCCCCCAAGTATATTGCAATAACTATTTTAACTGGAGGGGTCATTAGTAGCAAATTCCAGTAATAACAGTGATAGTGCACCTGCCATTGTGCTAGGCACTTTATGTCTCTTCTCATTTAATCTTCATATTAGTATTGTGAGGGATGGACTGTTAGTTATTCTGTTTTACAGATGAGAGAACAGGTACATTTAAGAGAGGTTAAGTGGCTTTTTCAAAGTCACATTCAGTAAGTGCCAGGGCAAAGATTCAAGCCTAAGTTTCACGGTGACCAAAACCCATGCTGTTAACTGTTATGCCAAAACCTGGTCACTGTAAAGGCTGTGGAATGCATGTCCTGTGGCTCACCTGGGAGCTGACCTTTTGAGGTGCCACCTACCTGTTGTTACATCTCCATGGGCTGGGTGTGTGGGAATGAGTGAGGACGTTTCACGGAACAGCATGTTTCTTGGAGGAGGAGATAGGTTGCAAGTATAACCTTCCTCTTCTCTTTAGGCATGGAGAAGCATATTGAAGAAGATGAGGTCAGGTCATCGGCAGACCTTCGGATTCGGAAATCCCAGGTAAGACTTTTCCTGGTCTCATGATGATCTAGACCAATTTCTTATTATCTTTCCTTAGCTGTGGAGGGATTTCTTTTTAAATACAATCCTTATCTGAAACTGAATTTGAAGAGCTGATAAAGGAGAACTCTCCAGGTTGAAATAGGGGTCAGGGCCAGAGTCCAGGGCTTTTGGCCCCTCTCTTGTACTCTCCTTCTCTAAGGAGGCCCCTGAAGAGCTGCTTCAGGCTTCCTAGAGCACAGCTTAGGATTTAGTGCGCCTCCTTGTTTTGCGGGAGAGGAAATTAATGTCTTCTAAACAATTGTTAGTCATTGGTTGTCCAGTTTGGAGCCAGGCACTTTAGGGGTCATCAAAGATGTGATCCTTGTCCTTAAAGAACTGGCATGCCATTGAAGTGGCATGGAAAGCTATTACCTAAGACCCAGCAGGAGGACGGGATAAGAAGACACATGCATGGTGCTCTCAGCATCAAAAGATCTCAGGAAGAATTGGGGGTAGCCAGAGGAGGCTGGGCCGGAGTGCCAACGTGAACAGGCTCGGGAAGCAGTTTCCCCTCTCTTAGAGACACAGGGGCAGGAGTGGGGTGTGCACGTGTGTGTGCATTGGCAGCAGCGGTTGGTAGTGGTAAGGGGTAGACGTAAGGGGCAGATGTGAAGACAATAGGCTTTCTGGAGAAAAAAGTTTGCTGTGGGATAGTGGACACATAATAACGTAGTGTCACATTCTAGAGGTCTTTGAGGACCAGGCTAGGGAATTTGGATCTGATGTTGTAACTTACAGGCATTTTCTTCAGGCAGCAGTGTATTAGGAGGATTATTATGGTAGCCATTTGAAAGCTGTTTACAAGTGGGAAAGAAGCTGGAGACTGGAAGGTCCCTAGTTCGGTTTTTGCCAGGGTTTTGGTCTCAATTTGCAAATGGTGGTAGCGGGTTTGGAAAAAGTATACGTATTGGCGATTTTCCAAAGGAGAAGCCAGTAAGTAGGGCTTGATGCTGAGAGGTGAGCAAGGAATAAAAATTATTAGGAAGATTTTAGCTTAGGCATCCAGGGCTGTTGAGATAATGCATCTACTTATAAGCAAGAAAAGTTGGGGAGATGAGTTTAGGGTAAGAACTGAAGGATCTTTGGTAAGTATGACATGTGGGAAGGGAATCTGACAGTTTTAGAATGCAGGCCAGGTGTTGTGCCAGAAAAATGCTACTAGTCCATGTGGATGTAGGGCTCAGAGATTTAGACATGACCTCTGGCCTCACAGTTACCACGTGAGGTCAGCAGTAAACCAGTTTCAGTAAACTTCCAAGTCCAGTGCTACTGTAGATGGCTATGTGGGGTTGGGGAGGGGTTCTATAACAGTTACAGAACCACTGGGGGCTGACTGCATTTTACATCGTCCCACAGCACTCTGTCCTTTCTCGGAAGTTTGTGGAGGTGATGACCAAATACAATGAAGCTCAGGTGGACTTTCGAGAACGAAGCAAAGGGCGAATCCAGCGGCAGCTCGAAATTAGTATGTACTTGAGGTTTGGCGTGTGCCTTCCACCTTTCCTGCCACGTGGTTGTCCATCCCAAATTTCGAGGCCCTGATAGAGCAAGCAGCAAGCACATTTTGTGCCTAAGTCTAGGGCAGCTCCTAGAGCACTGGCACATCCTGAATGCCGTGCTGGAGGCTGAAAGGTGACACTGTGTTTATCAGGCCTAAGTAATTTTATTGTATGCAGTCCAGCATTGTCTCCTATATAGAGGGGGACTGCTTGCCAAACAGTTGCTCTCCTGTGGACTCATTGTATCATTTTGCTGTCTGTTTGACAGCAAAGCACATTTATGAAATAAAAAGTGTGGTGTAAGTTGCTGGGAGGATTAGAGAAATAAATCAAGCCATACCCTTTAGGAATTTAGTAATGTGGAAGGCAGGGCCCTGTGGAGTGGAAGGTGCTTTGGGTGAGAGGAATGGTATGAACGTAATCAAGAAAGAGCAAGTGTGTTTAGCAGTGGCAGGTTGTCCAGGGTCTGGAAAAAGGGTGTGTCTGGAGTAGCGTAAGGTTAGCATGGATTGAGGGAGGGCTTGCCCATGGACTAGCATGTTATGAGGGTCTTGGACGCCATAGTGTAGTGAATGGTGCAAGGAAACGTTCTGAGCTGCGAAGCACTGTAATGAGATATGTGCTTTAGGAAGGTAACTGCTGATAATGTTAAGGATTATCATTAACTGCTTGGGTTAGGGAAGAAATAAGATGAGTCAGGAGGCAATTGGGGGAGTGTTGTAAAGGCCATGGTCTTTATAGGGAAGTCACGTTCCTGATTTTCAGGGACCTTATCAAATGGTGTTTCACTATGATCTTATATTTGACGCTCTACTTCTTTTGTTACAAAGCTGGCAAAAAGACAACAGATGAGGAGCTGGAGGAGATGTTGGAGAGTGGCAACCCGGCCATCTTCACTTCTGGGGTGAGTGCCCTGTGTGCTTGGATAGCACATCCCTCTCATGAGCAGGGAGACCACTGTGGAGCTCATGCAGTCCAGCAGGTGGAGGGGGAGCCACAGGTGCAGGGAGTTCAGGGAGGCAAGGAGCTCCCCAGGAGTGTGCATGAGGGCTGTGGCAGGGGCAGGCTTTCTTGCAGGGGTAGCTGACAGTCTGTCTGTGTGTGGCCTGTTATAGATCATTGACTCACAGATTTCCAAGCAAGCCCTCAGTGAGATTGAGGGACGGCACAAGGACATTGTGAGGCTGGAGAGCAGCATCAAGGAGCTTCATGACATGTTTATGGACATTGCCATGCTGGTGGAGAATCAGGTAAGTGGCACTGAGTCCCAGCGTGGGCAGCGAGGAGAGGAAAACTCAGGGTTTTCCCTTTTGCCTGAGAACAGGGAGGAAGGGAATACTGGAAGCCAGTGAGGTAGGGTGGGAGAACCATTGGGAATTTGCATAAGGGAGAAACAGAATCCCATGGGAAAATGTGCATTCAAATTGAATGCTGACACTTTGGGTGATCTTAGCCTTGCCATTCTTGCCCATCCCCTTGGCCTTGCAGTCATTGCTAGTTGATACAGGGTTTTGTGTTCTGTGACTTATCTAGTTCCCCTGGAGTTTTGATTTTTTTTTTTTTTTTTTTTTTTTTAAGATGGGGTATTGCTCTGTTGCACAAGCTGGAGTGCAGTGGTGTGATCACAGCTCACTGCAGCCTGACCTTCCAGGATTTGTCTTTTTTTCTTTCTCTTCTTTTTTAAAAATCAGAAATGGGGGCTCCTAATGGTGATGTGTTAAAATAGCCTCCTGATATGGACTAGTTCACTGATATTGAAAATGTGATCTTTTCTCTAGTTCACAGGGAAAACTTAGGTTTCACAGAAATTTTTATTTTTTTTTCCTGTTTTTATTTTTTTATTTTTTAATTTTGGCACCTTTTGCTAAGGCACAAAGCAGACAACAACATGAATGAAGGAGTAGTAAAATAGCATTGACAGAAAGACTGGAAACACTTTTGGTGCTTAGTTTGACAGCTCACTTTGTCCCAGGCATGCTTGCTCGGGATAGAATTCTGGATTGACTGCATAGGGTGCGAGTTTCACATAGTCAGATGGTTCCTAGTTCTTATGGGACAGTTAAGTGTGCCACAGGGTCATGGTGCTGTGCGCCATGAACTTCCAGCTGCTCTGACACCTGGATAGGAGAGAAAATTGCTTCCGTAGTAGGCAGCCTGCAAAACCTAGTTGAAGCCCGAGCACGGCTTGACTAGTTTTTGACATTGGTTTCCTGCTGAGGGCCTGGGTGCTTTCCCCCCATTCCCAGCTGGCCTCTGAGACCATTTCTCAAGTCCCTCCATTCCACCTCTTCTTTTCCCCCATACTGCCTTGCCGAGGAACTGGCTTGAGATTCAAGTGGTGGTAAGTGCCTTGTTCTGTTTACAGACTGCCATAAAGTGATAGAGTTGGGTTGGGTAGTTGAGAATTCCTAAGATGACTAAGATTAATTGGAATGATCAAACTTCGCTATCAGGAAGTGATTGCTAGGAAATGGTTGGGAAGCTTATCAAGAGACCACTGTCTGGAAGGGAAAATATAACCAAATAGCTTGGGTAAACCTAATGTCTGTCAGTTAAAGGGCCTGGAAATAACTTAGAGAAAGCAAATGTTCCCCACCCCAGATAGTTATTGAGCACCTACTGTGTGCCAGGCACTCTTCCGCAGTTAGTGAATGTACTCAATTCAGGCTGAATGATGTTGATTCAGGTCTGAATGACCAGGAAGAGGCCAGCATCCTAGTGATGTCCTAAGAACAATGACTTATCCTTATTTTGGTTCCTCTCCATGTGCTTAAGTGTAAAAAAAAATAAAGGTTGTCTGGGGATACCTCAGAGTATATTTATAGCTAGTTACCAGGCATCTAGACAGTATGTTCTGGATGCCCGGTGGAGTGCTGGTCACAGAGAAGTAGTAAAATTCAGTGAATGCTTCTTGAACAAGTGACCGCCACCCCACCACCAAGGACTGTGAGTGAGTGTCCTGTGGAAGACCATGCATCAAGGTTTCTGGATGCTCCTCTTGCCACCGAAGATTATAAGAAAGAGAATCCCTTCCCCACATTGGCTAGGACTGACCTGAGACGTTTGCTGGGTGTGACCAGAGTCTGTTCTTTGCAGGGTGAGATGTTAGATAACATAGAGTTGAATGTCATGCACACAGTGGACCACGTGGAGAAGGCACGAGACGAAACGAAAAAAGCTGTGAAATACCAGAGTCAGGCCCGGAAGGTGAGACTCTCCTGTGGCCTTCAGAGAAGAGAGTCCATTTTGTTTGCTGTGTCTTGCTCTTTCTCTTTCTTCTCCCTGTCTCTGTTTCTGCTGCCACCACCTCTTGCATCTGGGGAAAGGGATCCATGATTGACCGTATTGAGAACAACATGGACCAGTCAGTGGGCTTCGTGGAGCGGGCCGTGGCAGATACCAAAAAGGCTGTCAAGTATCAGAGTGAAGCCCGGAGGGTAAGCACCTTCGTCTCAGCTGTCCTTAGCCTCAGCTGTCTTACTAGCATCTCCTCTCCCTGGCCACGCCCACCTGTGTCCTTGAGCCCACGCCTCCCTCCCTGTGGTGGCCTCATCAACCCCTCCCTCAGCCTTTCCTAGAGACCAGCTGCTTGCCCTTCCTTCCCAGGTGTGCCTTGCATGGATCTGGCTCACAAGCTATCTCCCCAAGAACCCACACTTGAAAGGCAGTTCTGTAGGATGGATGCACGGCCCAGGTGTTGCTGCTAATCTTCTCCTGGACTTAGCTCATGAGCCTTTCAGATGTTCCACTTGACTCCTCTGTTCAGAAACCTTCTCTTCATTGTCTTCCACTCCAGGCGCCCAAGCCCCGCCTCTCTTCTCTTTTTCTCTACCTTGTACCTAGCACCTGCTAACTGCTATGTATACATTATCTCATATCTGATGGAGCACCTGTTATTTCTACTTTATAAATGAGACAGTTGAGGGTCAGCAACTCAGTAACTGGCTTCAGGCCACCTACTAAGTAGAGGCACTGGGATTCAAGTTCAGATCCCAATCATTCTCTTTCTTCCACCCCACAGTAATTGCCCACCCTCTGGTGCCCCTGCTGCTTAAGGACTTGTAGGCTTCTGTGCTCATGACTGTGGGTATTCAGCTCTGGTGGCTTCTGCTTTTTAGACTTTTCTCTTTTGACGGGTTCTCTTGGGCTCTGATATTGTTGTTCTTTAGTTCTTTGTTTTTCTTCCAACTTTACCTATTGCTTATGCAGGGATTTAGGGGACTGGATAGTTATTTTACATGGTGAATCCAGGCTGGGTGGTATTTTCTGATATCCAGGCAGTGTACTGGGCCTGACAGGTAGGAGTGTACTTTAGGGGACAAACGGACAAAAGTAGATTAGAACTCTATCAAAAATGCCTTTACATTCCCTCTTAAAACGGAAAAAATCAGTCACTTTTTATCTTGGCCAACTGCTGCTTAGAGACACCATGATAGTGGCTCTGATTCTATCTCTCCACATACACAGAACTGCAGTGTGAGCTGGGAGCTGAGAGAGGCCCCATATTTCCCTCTGCTGGCATTCCTAGCCTAGAAGTAATTTAAGAAATGTACAGTGTCCTAGGCCGGGTGTGGCAATTCATGCCTATAATTCCAGAACTTTGGGAGGCTGAGGTGAGAGGATTGCTTGAGCCCAGGAATTTGAGACCAGACTGGGGAACACGGGAAGCCCCTGTCTCTACAAAAATAAAAAAAATGAGCTGAGCATGGTGGTGCATGCCTATAGTCCTAGGTACTCAGGAGGCTGAGGCAGGAGGATCACTTGAGCCCAGCAGGTCGGGGCTGCGGTGAGCCATGATCATGCCCCTGCACTCTAGCCTGAGTGATAGAGAAAAACTCTGTCTTAAAAATAAATAAAGGATCCTAGAAGGATGTCTGTATGTAGAGATGTAGGCCTCTTATTCAGATTGGTAAGATATTTTCTATGTAGAGGTGATAGGGGTTGGGTTTTGGATGAGTAGTTATTTTTTTGGTTGTTTGTAGTAATGATTTGTTTTTGTCTTATTCCTCTCTCTAGAAATTGATAATTATCATTGTGCTAGTAGTTGTGTTGCTGGGCATTTTAGCATTGATTATTGGACTTGCCGTTGGGCTGTCGAAGTAAGAGTGGCCTAAGAGGCTGCTGCACTGAAATGTAAGTAAACGAATGGTTCTTGGGGACTCTGGATTTGGCTGCTCAAGAGGAAATTAGCTTGGAATTTCAAATTCCTCTTCTTTCCCCCTGATTGTCCTTGGACACTGAGCTTTCTAAAACTTTCAGTAGCCTATGGATTCTTTATCTCCTTACAGTTCTGTTGGTTTCTGGCTGCAGTACATGGGTGAGGTCTCTGTTTGTTCTTATCCTGTAGATTCTGTCCCCAGTCTCTGTCTTGTCATATTTCTCACCACTTCGCCTAGCATACCTGAGCACCCCATGTGACTCCCCTTACTCAAGAAGCACGCTTCTAAGTTGGGTACATCTCTGTCTTGGATCTGGAGTCTGTCTTCTGAATTCTTACTGATTTTCATGGATGTTGGGCTTTACTTTCTGTATCCTTTTCAATATAAAGGAGGCTCTGAATTGGGATTTGGATCTGCAGAGTTTTCTCTGTTGCTGACTGGGTCTTAAATGATGACAGTTAACATACTTTTGAGTGTTGCGTTGTCCCAGACAATGTACTAAACACCTTACACATATATCATTGAATTCTTACAACATCTTTTGAGACAGATACAGTATTATGCACATTTTACAGAGAAAGAAACTCAGTCAAAGAGAATGTTGAATAACAGGGCCAAGTTCACACAGCTAATAGTGGACCTAGCTTCTCTTTGTAAAATAAGGTAGCCACTTATCTGTAAAGCCTAGAGACCCTTAGAGGATAGTGATGGTAAAATTTAGACTATTAATTTTCTTGAAAATTTGTTAAAAATGATAGACTTACCACTGAATCACTGTTTTTTTGAGACAGAGTCTCATTCTGTCTCAGGCTGGAGTGCAGTGGCATGATCTCAGCTCACTGCAGCCTCCGCCTCCTGGATTCAAGCGATTCTCCTGCCTCAGCCTCCTGAGTAGTTGGGACTACAGGCACATGCCACTGTGCCCGGCTAATTTTTGTATTATTAGTAGAGGTGGGGTTTTGCCATGTTGGCCAGAATGGCCTTGAACTCCTGACCTCAGGTGATTCGCCCGCCTCAGCCTTGGGAAGTGCTGGGACTACAGGCGTGAGCCACTGCGTCCAGCCTGAATCACCTTTTTTTGGTTGTTGTTGTTTTTTGTTTGTTTTTTGAGACGAAGTCTCATTCTTATGCCCCAGGCTGGAGTGCAATGGTGCAATCTCAGCTCTGCAAACTCCGCCTCCTGGGTTCAAGCGATTCTCCTGCCTCAGCGTCCCAAGTAGCTGGGATTACAGGCGCCTGCCACCATGCCCGGCTAATTTTTGTATTTTTAGTAGAGACAAGGTTTCACCATGTTGGCCGTGCTGGTCTCAAACTCCTGACCCCAGGTGATTCACCTGCCTCAGCCTCCCAAAGTGCTGGGATTACAGGCGTGAGCCACCACGCCTGGCCTGCATCACGTTTAATAGTAGTGAGCATATCAATCTGGTTATTAGGACTATTAAGACTTTTGTGACTTTAAAACAAAAATTTTTTTTTTTTTTTTTTTTTGAGATGCTGTCTTGCTCTGTTGCCCAGGCTGGAGCACAGTGACGTGATCTCAGCTCACTGCAACCTCTGCCTCCCAGGCTCAAGTGTTCCTTCTGCATCAGCCTTCTGTGTAGCTGGGACTATAGGTGTACACCAACACGCCAGGATAACTTTTATATTTTTTGTAGAGACAGGGTTTTGTCATGTCACCCAGGCTGGTCTTGAACTCCTGGACTCAAGTGATCCACCTGCCTTGGCCTCCCAAAGTGCTGGGATTACAGGCATGAGCCACTGCACCCAGCCAGTGACTTTTAAAATATTTTTCTGGGCCGGGCGCGGTGGCTCAAGCCTGTAATCCCAGCACTTTGGGAGGCCGAGACGGGCGGATCACAAGGTCAGGAGATCGAGGCCATCCTGGCTAACATGGTGAAACCCCGTCTCTACTAAAAAAAATACAAAAAACTAGCCGGGCGAGGTGGCGAGCGCCTGTAGTCCCAGCTACTCGGGAGGCTGAGGCAGGAGAATGGCGTAAACCCGGGAGGCAGAGCTTGCAGTGAGCTGAGATCCGGCCACTGCACTCCAGCCTGGGCGACAGAGCCAGACTCTGTCTCAAAAAAAAAAAAAAAAAAAAAAAAAATATTTTTCTGAATATAATATAGCATGTATTGTTAAAAAAAAAAAAAAAAACTATACAATACAGAAAATATAAAACTAATGAACTTTTTTTTTTTTTTTTTTTTTGAGACGGAGTCTCGCTCTGTCCCCCAGGCTGGAGTGCAGTGGCCGGATCTCAGCTCACTGCAAGCTCCGCCTCCCGGATTCACGCCATTCTCCTGCCGCAGCCTCCCGAGTAGCTGGGACTCAGCACCACGCCTGGCTAGTTTTTTGTATTTTTTAGTAGAGATGGGGTTTCACTGTGTTAGCCAGGATGGTCTCGATCTCCTGACCTTGTGATCCACCCGTCTTGGCCTCCCAAAGTGCTAGGATTACAGGCTTGAGCCACCGCGCCTGGCCCACTAATGAACTTTTAATATTATTGCTGATAACCTTGTAGCATGTTCACACACTGAGACATAGTTTTACATAGTTCAGACTATATTATCCATAGTTTTTTACCCAGTTGCAAAATTATAAGCATCACTCCACAGCATTAAAATCTCTTTGTAAATCTAATTTCCAATATGAGATTGTGGTCATACTCTCAAATATTGAACATTTTCACAATGTTGGAGGTTTATGTTATTTTGCTATAGCTAACAGTGTGACCTTATTTAATATTTTTCTCGTTTAAATGTTCTCTTTATTATCAACTCATATAAGTTGGATTACTGATATAAGAGGTATAAACATTTTGAAGACTTGGCACATAATACCCTGCCAGTGCCCAGAGCTGTGCTTTCCTTTTATATTTGTTTCAGTGTGTCTCTTCTTATTCCTCCTTCCTTCCGTGTGACCAGAGGATCTAAAAGTCAGCTTATTATAGCATTGAGCATTCAACTTCATCTCGAAAGATAAGCAACAGTGAGATGAACAACCTCTCATAGACAGGTGGTTTGTTGATTTTTTTTTCCCCCTTTTTTCTGGCACCTGGAGTCTAGCCCTTGACTTTTTTGCATGTGAAGTTTAAATTTTGTTTTGGCTCTGAACAATCTGGTTGAAATAGATGTTGAAATTTTAAAAAAGATAGAATAGTTGTGGTTTTTCCATATCCTTGGATGAAAGGTGATATGCAAATTCGTGGTGCCCCTTTCTATTCCTAATTCCAGGACTTCAGAAGGTGTATGAACCATTTTTCAGGACGTAACTCCTCAAAGAGGAGCAGACTAATTAATATGTTGTTTTTGGTTGACTAACATATCTTTAACCTGCTAAATGGCTGAGCAGTTGTGAAGCCGCTTTTTTTTTGTAGTTTATTCCATGTTCCCTAATAAAGTCAAAACGGATGTGTTGCCTAGGTCTGGACTCCCCTTTTCCTCCATGTCACCCAAGGGAGAGAGGTCTCTGAACAGGAGGGTAGATGGTGTGTTTATATTTCCTAGTAATGCGCCAGCTGCTTGCTCTAAGTTCATAGTATCCTCATTTTACAGACGGGGAAAGAGCAATGAAGTTAAGGAACTTGCCCAAGGCTACATAGCTCATAAGGTGGAGCCACCATAATACGACCCCTGAACTTTATCCATGTGCTTTTCATTGTGCCCTTCTGCTTTCTAAAAGAAAGGCAGCAGGGAGTTCATGAAGATCGAGAACCCGAAAGCAGCTCCTGCAGCCTGTCTTTCTGGTGGTGCTGCTGTGGGACCTGCAGAGCAGGTGTTTTCACCAGGGACTGTCCCTTCCCACCACGTCTTCATGGGTGTGGACAGCCTGTGAGAAGGCTTATAAAAGGCCTAGAGGCTTTTCTCTTTTTTTCCCCTCTCATAGTAGGGCTTTTTGTCCTTTGTACGGTAGGCTATTTAACTCCAGGTTCTGTCCTGGGTTTGTGTATTTCATAGTGATTGCTAGTCTTTCCTCCCCACCTTCTAGGTTTGTGGC
This sequence comes from Trachypithecus francoisi, assembly GCF_009764315.1. Taxonomy (NCBI): domain Eukaryota; kingdom Metazoa; phylum Chordata; class Mammalia; order Primates; family Cercopithecidae; genus Trachypithecus; species Trachypithecus francoisi. The sequence goes on along the minus strand of NW_022681473.1, from coordinate 13,910,393 downwards.
TGACTCCTTCTGTTGCCCTTTGCCTTCTTTGTGTGTATTGATCAGCTCCTCCTTTCCCTGCCTCCTAGAAACTGATTTCACTCCAGCCTGGTGTGGCCACCCTTGTCTTCAGATGAGAATGGAGTCTGAATGGCAGAGCGAGTGCAACCCGTTCCTTTGTTTCCTTGCGACCACCCTTGGACCTGACTCAGCTAACAATCTAGCCCTGGGGGAATGTGATCTACCTGATGCGACCCTGAGTTCTCCTCAGAGCCTCTTCCTGCCCCACCAGCTCTCAAGTACCTTTTCTTCTGGACTGTGTGAACTACCCAGCTTCCTTCCTCCCTGTGGTGTGTCAGATTATGCCTTGCACCTGGGAAAGCTCTTGTGAGACCCTCCCAAGGTGCTGTATTTTTCTACCTCGTGGAGTATTCTCCTAGAAACTGCAATGTTTTTTTTTAGGGGAGTATCTTTAACAAAGCAGAAGGATTCTTCTAAGTTTGGCAACAATAAGGCTTGGATCTGAGTCTTCTACCTGGCAGGATGCCAATCCTGTTTGTTGTCCCTATGTCCTGAAAACATGGGGGACTGGCAGATGTCATTTTAGTCTGAAGAGCTGACTTGCTTGAAATTCAGCCTTAAATTAAGCTCTTAGTTGTTCAACTTGGGGGGCAACATTGATTTTTCTCTGTGTTGTAATCTCTCATATTTACTCAAGGAGGGACCAGGATGATACAGTCATCTGAAGTTACGCTTTGCAAAAGGCTGAGGATATGGAATATGTTTCCATGTCTGAGTCTTAGAAACTGGCTGTTCATTGTTAGAAAGCAATGCTTTGTGAAACTATTGCCTTGGGGCCACATATAATCAGGGATTTTAAATTGGGCAAGGGACAAGGTGCTAGAATCCTAAGCTCTGGAAATATTTCATGACACTGGTGTATTCACTCATGTGTTCCAGATGTATTCTAATTGTGTATGAGATGTATGTACACATATGTGTGTGTCAGGAAGTAGGAAATAAAAATGGAAGCTATTATGACCTCAAAAAAAAAAAAGAAAGCCAACTTTGAGCCAGGATAAAAATTGGGTAAAGGACATTTGCTTACCTGCAAATGAATCACTATGGAAATGTGATCTTCCCCTATCATCAAGAAACTTGTTTTCTGGATGAATACTGGGAGAAAAAAATGAGAACTCTGGAGTGAGCTAAATTGATCCCAATTAAGTTCTTCTGCTTAGCAGACAGAAAGTATAATTTTTTTTGACACCCTTCCCCACCTGCTACCTATGCTAGGCTTGTCCTGAGAGCATCCCTCAGTAATTTGATATTCATGTGGCCTACAGGATGTCTCATCTGGAGGGCTGAGTCAGTTGGGGAACACCACAGGCTACACAGTAGCTCTTCCTGCTACTGGGTTAATGAGTTTGGCAGGTTCTTTATCTCACTCAATTCTTATCATGGAAGCAACAGCAGCAGTTGCCAGGAAATCTTCTAGTGTAGTGTCTGTGCTAACCCAGTGGTAAATCCCTTAGATCCCCTCCTGTTCTCTGGCAGTCTTCTTGATTTTGGGTACCATGTATATTTTCAGCTTTGACTTTAATGCTTTCTAGGATAGGGTGAGCACCCTTAATCCAGGCACTGTCCGTTAGCTTCCTTTACAAAGGCTACTTACTGCTGGTCACAAGCCAGCACTCAGACAGAGCCAAGGGGATGTCCTCTTGCCCATGGCTATGATGTCAGACAGTGGATGGGCTCCAGCAACAAGAGACAAAATCACTAAAGGCCTTTGCTCTCCTCTTACATTGAGGCCTGGGGCTTACAGTTTGGAATACGACATGTGAAGGTTTTTGTTGTTATTTGTATTTTTTAAATGTAAACTTGATTATTTTATTGCTAATTTAAAAATAAAAATGACTTTGTATTGATTGTGAAACAGTTCTGGCTCTGTCTCCATGCAGAAACACTGATCTGGTGCCACCATGTGGTGATTTTTATTCGGGTTTTAGAATGCAGGTCACATCTTTTTAAGCCATGTGCTGGATCAGATGATTCAAAAGCGCAATTTTTGAATATGGTTTAACTCTCACAGAATGCAGTGTAACTATGTGTTTCAGATTTGAGGTGTTCCCCCCAAAAGAATCTGGTTCAGTCCTTGGGAGTGTCTGGCTGTAGGAGAAAATGGGGGAGATCTGTCATGTTATCTAGAAGGCGGAATGACCACACCAGACATCCTCTGGGAATCCTTTTGATCTAACTTTTGAATGTCTTCCCAAAAATAACATTTCTGTTGGCATTCTGGGTCCTAGAAGCCAGATCCATCTCCTTTTTCCTTCTGTTGCTCTCTTCCTTCGTACCCTCTTCCGTGTCCACATGCACTTGCCTCCCTGCAGAATACTTTTTGCGGTGATGTTTCTCATGTGTTCTTTCTTTCCTTGTTTGGATAAGCAGAAGAAGATCATGATCATGATCTGCTGTATTATCCTTGCGATCATCTTAGCTTCCACCATTGGGAGCATATTTGCCTGAAAAAGGTGAGCCATCTGTGGGGACAGCCAGGCCTTTTTTCACTTACTTGAAACCTTTGCGCCTTGGGGGCACTCTGGGGGCCTTAATCTGGGTGGGATTCGGTGCTAATAAAGGTTAGAGAAAACTAAGGAAAGGGATGTTTCAGAGACAGAAAAGTGAGTGAAGAATGAGCTGTTAGCAGGTAGTCTGTGGGAGGAGATGGGGGGACAGAAGGCAGCAATCTGTCCTATAACCTGGTGTGGCAGAATACTTTGTACAGGTCAAGGATATTGATTCCTGCTAAACAGTTTGAGCCTTGGTATCTGGAAGTGACAAAAGGAACAAGAATTCATTCTTAATTAGGTGTATCTTCAACTTTTTGGAAGACACAGTAATTCAAATTAAATTTCTTCCCTTTCAAGGTTAGTGAAAGTTAACACAGCCTTGTGTATATAGTCCCTTACCCCGGGTAAGAGGGATTTGGTGATCCCAGCCACGAACACCATGCTATATAATCTATGATTTTTTTTTCCTCCATTTTTCTATTATCTCCCACAGCCCTCAGATTGATCGACTGGCATTTCTAATCCTCCTTCCACTTCTGTGGTACCATCACTTCTCCACGCAGACTCCTCATCAGCTTCTCCTCTTTCCATTATGAAACTTCTTATGAAACAGGGCACCAATCAACTACTTATTAAGAATTATGCAAAGAAGAACAAACTTATACAGAATTGGGTGGAGGACAGGGACAGGGAGTACAGATACATAGCTGATTAGGCAGATGGCTTAAAGGAGGACTGCAGGGTAGAGAAGAAAGCGGAGTGGGTGCCTCTTTAGGAAGTGAAACTTACAGTCTGCATGTGCAGTATGGCTGTGAAGGGGCAGCTATCGTAGCACACCTGACTCAACAGGATCTTACTTGAACTGCTGTGAGTTGGTCAAGTCTGGGCACTTCTGTTCTTCAAGCTCCTCTAGGTCTCACCTTTGACCACTCTACATCTGTTTCCTCTTTCAGGCTCTAGTAGTAGTCTTAAAAGTGAAGTTTAAGGATAAGCACATGCCTATCTTGCTCACTGCTGTGTTCCCACTTTTTAGGACAGTGCCTGCTGCTTACAGGTACTCAAATATCTGCTGACTTAATTACTTATAATTAAGCTCTTATTTCAGTCGGGGACAAATCTTTGGGTTTGACTCCTAAACTCTTTAAGGTACCAATGAGAACACGGTTTGTTACTATCAGAGGCTGTGTAAAGCTGCTTGGGAATAGGCTGATCGACTCATGCAAAAATGCGACCAACCTTTCTCCCCATTACCACAACATAAACTTTAAAGTGCTTTTTCTGTGGGTGGTCATGGTGGGGTTCTAGCAACAGCCTCTTAATCTGTGGAGAAGATGGCTGGCCCCAGGACTGTGGTTCAGTAACGAAATACAGGCCCACAAAATAAAAGAAACAGGTTTATAGTATGACTGAACTCACACATCAGTATAACACTTTGTGAACCATAACAAAGAATAACAGATAAAGGTGTAGGTGAGAAAGGTGAAATGAGGTTATCGCTCACTTCACCTCACCTGATTTGTGTTGCTAGCTGAAACTGCTGGCCAGTAATTTATGTGTAAGAAACTGTTATACGCCGGGCATGGTGGCTCATGCCTGCAATCCCAGCACTTTGGGAGGCCGAGGCAGGTAGCTCACCTGAGGTCAGGAGTTCGAGACCAGCCTTACCAACATATCTACTAAAAATACAAAATTAGCCAGGCATGGTGGCTTGCACCTGTAATCCCAGCTACTTGGGAGGCTGAGGCATGAGAACTACATGAATGCAGGAGGCAGAGGTTGCACTGAGCCGAGCGCCACTGCACTCCAGCCTGGGCAACAAGAGCGAAATTCCGTCTCAAAAAAAAAAATAAAGAAAAACTATTCTAAATACTGTCCCCAATTCCATTCAAGGTTCAGTTGTGTTCAGCTTTAAAACCAGCTATGTGAATATGAATTCTAGTGCAGATAACTTAGTGATTATGTAACAAAAATTCATTTAAAAAATCACAGTATATAACGGTGAGGAGCACACAACTGCTAAGTTTGTACTTTTGAAAGTAAATTATTTGATACCTTATTTTTTAAGAAAGTGGGATTAAAAAATATTTTGGTCAGTGCTGTTTTCTACCCACCTTCAAAAGCCAATGGTTTAATATTTCTATTAATTTGTGCTTCCTTTAATTTGAATAGGGGATAGAACACTGCAGCTGGTTAGGTCTGGAAAACGTTAATCTGGGCAAACAGGGAGCTGGAGCTGTGAGGATCTGAGTCCCAGGGGGCCCTCATTCACTAGCTGTAAGAATTTACGTGTTGCATGGCACATAGCACTGTACTAGACTCTGCAGGGGCACAAACATAGAGCCAAACACCCTCCCTCTTTGGAGAATTTCAGACCTAGAAAAGGCCACACAGTTCTAACTTTTGTTATTGGTTCCTTTTGCTAAAAGGCAAAGGGTATGTTCCTTGCATATTGTCCAACATCCCCCTTCCAAGATTGTGAGAAGCTGGGTAACTGGGCATCAATAAACGCTGAATCAATTGATCTACAAAGTGTTGTTGTTTTTCTTACTCTAAAAATGTGTTTTACACCTAGTAATAAAATATCACAGAAACTGGCTCCTGAAGTGTGTACATATAAAAGGCAGTATAAACATTTAAGTGAGACTTGCATCGTAGATGGGGGAATGCAAACATTTCTTTCAGCCTTCATGTTCATCTTACACCCCAGGAGAACCAAGAACTCTTCACAGTCATTCAGGCCTATTTCTTAATCTTTTAAGGGATTAAGAATGACCAATGAGAATTTATATCCTGAAGTGATGTTCAAATGTTATTTAATAAAAATATAATACAGTTTTCTTTTTAAATCAACAAATAACATTGTTTTTCAGAAATCATCTACTCTCATGCTGCTCCTTAGTTATGGTTTAAGAGCTACCCAAAGACTTTAGTGGGTCGGCTGAGGGGAATAGAAATGCAGAATCCTTCTTTCAATAGCCTACATACAGTTATCTCCTACAGTCACTACACACGTTTGGGCATGAAGAACTTGCCCCAGTATTTCCCCTTGTGGGTCAAGTCATACGGGCTCAGTACTTTCCGTATGCCCAGCATGTTGGCAGTGGCTATTCGCTCAAATGTCCAGGGGTTTTGGTTGTTACGTTCTCTTTCCTCTTGATCTTTTCGCATCTTCTCTAGAGTCTCGCGGCTCACAGCCTTTGCTGCGAAGGGCAACTTGTGGGCAACCTGGTCAAGGAAACCTTGCACTTCTTTGAATTCACAGCGCCCACCCATCTCTACTACAAGGCGGCCAGCCTTCACAGGTGTCACGTAGTGGTCAATGGCACCTTTGCCTCCCCCCATGCGGTGCCCAACACCTTTGCGAGTGATGGGCTTGAAAGGGGCTGGTACTCGCCATATGGCAAACATGTTCTTGGGGTCCATAGCGCGGTTGATTGTCAGGCGCATCATTTCAAAGTGGCCCCAATGCAGGTAGCCACCACCCAATGCCTAAAAGTGAATGGGAGAATTAGAAACACATGCGGACTTTGATATCTCTTATGGGCTCTATTATTTTGTCTCTTCTAGTAACTGTGGCTTCAATGATACAATTGAAAATAAAACTTTAGTTTTAGTAAGTCCCATGGAGGAAAAGCCTAGGGTACACAGTAATAAAGACTGCGAAGGGGGACCCATTTCAGTGGAGAGCCAGGGAAGGCTTCTTTGAAGATGTGACATCTAAAGCTAAGGCCAGAATAAAAAGAACAACTAGCCAAGGGAAAAGAGAGGAGTGTGCCAGGCATAAGAAAGGCTTATATGAACGCCCTGGCACAGCAGAGGGCATGGCAAGTGGAACAGAAGCCAGTGTGGATGGAGTACGGTGAGGAATGGGGAGAGTGGGCATGAGGTTCTGAGAGGTCAGTGGGGGTGATTAGGCTGCAGGAAGGGGACTTTAGAATATCACTCTGGCTGCCTGGTGGAAAATAAATCCTAGCGCACACCCATCTGTGTAGCTGCTGACATCAGTCTTCATGGAAGCTACTCAACAAGTAAGGAAACAGCTGTTTTCCACATCCTAAATTGTGGATGGTTTTATTTTACCAGGGCTTGAAAAGATCTCATGATCTGATTATGGGGCAAATTAGCTAGCTTCTTCCTTCTGCTTTTACATTATTTTCAGTCTCCATTTAAAAAAAAATGTATAACCCAAATGTTTACTGGGTACTCAGTAGCCTCTGTACGTATCAGTTTAAAGAGGTACAGGTGGCAGTTCTAATACAAACTGTAAAGGAAGAGACTAAATTATCCCAAGGAGTATGAGATTTTGTTATTCCCTAGCTTCCATCCCATTGCTGCTTGATGCTGAATTCACTCACCAAGATTGCAAATTTGCCTTCTGTGAACTCCGTAGCTTCAGTGGAAGGTCCCCGTATGTCACGCAAATTTTTAGGCTCTCTTCTTACTTTTGGCACAAGTGGTGCCCTTTCAATAAATCTAAGCTTGGGTTTTTCAGGAATGGAAACATCTAAAAGGAGCACAGACAACCAGGATAAAGTAAAACTACACATCTCAAAAGATCTATTTTCTTCCTAGAAAGATTTGTAACAGGAGAAAGTCTTAATTTCTTTCTTCTTCATTTTTTGGTAGAGACAGGGTCTCACTATGTTGCCTAGGTTGGTTTCAAACTCCTGGCCTCAAGTGATTTTCCTGCCTTTACCTCCCAAAGTGTTGGGATTACAAGTGTGAGCCACCGTATCCAGCCTGAAAGTCTTAAAAGTTACCACTGAACATTAATTGTTAAGGTATATTGCATTTTTGCAAATGCTTTTAGTGACAATGGAATCTTCTGGCTATGACAGTGGCTAATGCAAATGTTTCTAAAACTTTAAAGATAGCAAAGTTTTGTCCTCTGAATCCAAATGCATTTATTAATCACCAACTCTGTGCTTAACACTGTAACAGGGATTTTTTTGGAAATCACTAGTTCACTTAATCTTTAAGACAACTGTATAGCCTTGATATTCTTTTAGGGCTCCCTTTTTAAAAAATTTTTAACTTGTCAAAGTTTAACACAGATATATCAAAGGGCCAAAGTGAAAATATACATACAGCTCAGTGAATTACCAGAAGGTGAACACATGAACACACATCACTATTACCCAGATAAACAAACAGGACGTTAGGCATGTAGTATTTTTAATCTCCATTTTATAGAAGAGGAACCCAAGGGCTAGAAACATTTTATAATTTGGTTTATACCATCCAGTTCAACAGCAAAGCTACACAGCACGTCACAAAAATATATACACATACTTCCCTGCCTCTCTGGATGTTAATGGGAGTAGTGGAAGAATACTATATTGTACATAAAAATATCTACGTTCTCTAGCTCTGCCATATTCTTGTTGAGAAACTTACAACCCAGGAATCCTTTGATCAATGCTCTTTCTCTCATATATGCAGGGACTTTTCATGCTGAGACCTGCACAGGTTAGTGTGCCTGGTTTGGGTGGGTGGACAAAACTTCAGGCCAGACATGTGACATCTTTATCATCCTTACTTGACTATTTGGGGAAAAAAATTAACAAATAAATTATTTTAAAAAATGTATACAGTGAACCAAGTATGGCTTTATAATGGAGACAAATACAAAACAGAAGAGTTTGAGGAAATATCAAATTATTACTATCAGAGTTTCAGAAGCTGCCCCTCAGCTTCTATATGCAGCTACAGAGAAACTTAGTAATGCTTTCTTTCACCTACAAGTCAAATGTACTTTCCAAACATATAGTGGTTGAACAGTTTTGTACAGAAGATCCTCAGATGTACAGACTCTATTCATTTTTTTGAGGGTTCCAGTATATTTCTTTTTAAAAAAGTAAACTAGTTTTACAATATTGTGGCTTATCTTAAATTTAACAGAGCTTTTTCACATATCGTTAGATGACTGCATATATGTAACCTTATTTGGAGAGAACATCAAAAGTCCAGAATTTTTTTTTTTTCTTTTGAGACAAAGTCTCACTCTGTTGCCCAGACTGGAGAGGACTGGCCTCCTGAGAAGCTGGGATTACAGGTGTGCACTACCAGCTAATTTTTGGTATTTTTAGTAGAGACAGGGTTTCGCCAGGTTGGCAGAATGGTCTCCAACTCCTGGCCTGGAGTGATCAACCCGCCTCTGCCTCCTAAAGTGCTGGGATTACAGGCATGAACCACTGTGCCATGCAAAAATCCAGATTTCAGGCCAATTGACTACTGGCTGAGTGGACCATGGGCCACACACCAGTGACAGGGGTTAGGGGAGCTATCTCATTAGACGCTGCTCCCTAAGAGCAGGGAACTTTTTTTTTTTTTTTTTTTGAGACGGAGTCTCGCTCTGTCACCCAAGCTGGAGTGCACTGGCCAGATCTCAGCTCACTGCAAGCTCCGCCTCCTGGGTTCACGCCATTCTCCTGCCTCAGCCTCCCGAGTAGCTGGGACTACAGGCGCCCACCACCTCGCCCGGCTAGTTTTTTGTATTTTTTAGTAGAGACGGGGTTTCACCGTGTTAGCCAGGATGGTCTCGATCTCCTGACCTCGTGATCCGCCCGCCTCGGCCTCCCAAAGTGCTGGGATTACAGGCTTGAGCCACCGCGCCCGGCCAGAGCAGGGAACTTTTTTGGTTTCCTTTGTTCTTTATTTCTAGTGCTCAGAATATTGGTTGGCAAGACAGTACGCTCTAAAAACATATTTATTGAAAGAGTGAACGGGGACAGGAAACACAAGAACACTCCTATGTCATCTCCCACCCTCTCCTGGTTTCCATCAGAGAAAAGATTTACAAACAGCAGAAAGACAAGCTCTCACCTTCAAAACTTGGTACTGGGAGCAGTGTCTTTAGGCCAGCACTGGCGGGGAGGGGTGCCCAAGAATCTACAAAGACAAACCAAGTTAAACGACGAAGGTAACAAGGCCAGGACCCCGATACAACCTGGGCCAAAGGTACTACTACTTATTCTTATTTATTTTATTTTTTTGAGACGGAGTCTTGCTCTGTCGCCCAGGTCCCAGTGCAGTGGCGCGATCTCGGCTCACTGCAACCTCCGCCTCCCGGGTTCAAGAGATTCTCCTGCCTCAGACTCCGGAGTAGCTGGGATTACAGGCGCCTGCCACCACGCCCAGCTAATTTTTTTGTATTTTTAGTAGAGACGGGGTTTCACCATGTTGGCCTGGCTGGTTTCAAACTCCTGACCGCAAGTGATCCGCCCGCCTCGCCTCCCAAAGTGCTGGGATTAAAGGCGTGAGCCACCAAGCCGGCCCAAAAGTACTTGCGCCGGCAGTCTAGAGGTTGGGATGCGGGTTCCACTAAACGTACTCAGAGGCTCAGGCTCCGCAGAAGGCCAGCCGGGGTCTCTGGGCGCCGACTCCCAGACGCAGTTGTGACCCTCTTGCACGAACCCCTACGGTGGAGGTCGGCGGTGGGACAGCGTAGTCCCTAACCAGTGCTTCACCAAGCATATGCAGAGCCGCCTTTTGGGTTAGGGAGAAAAAGCACTGGAGGGTGGGGGAGGAAGAGGGGTAAAGTCTTTAGGAACCAAAAGGGACTTCTGACCTGACAAGGGAACCCGCAGGAGCGGCGCACTAGCGCGAGCCAGTAGCCTCCACATAGTCACGGACGTCCGGCGGCGCGGAGGTCCCCACAGCGACTACAGCGCTCTCGTCCACCCTGGTAGGCAGCGGCACTCTAGTGCCTAGCTGGAATCAGCTCAGGACACCGCTCAGTGTGGCCGGAAGTTGTGTTCACTCCGGTCCACTCCGCAGAGTCCCGACGGAAGCGGAAGAAACTCGAGCGACTGAGGTTGAGTTCCGTCGGAGGTTGAGTTCCGCCGGAGGTTGAGTTCCGCCGGTCAAAGGCGCTGTCCGCCCAGCCACGCCCAGCTACCGTGTTGGCCCTCTAGGGTTCTCCTTCCAATCCCCAGTTTTTCCCCAGAAGAGGGCGGCGGAGCGGGGAGTCTTTTGTTTTATTTATTTATTTTTTCTGCGGAATACAACTGTCAATGCCTGCCGGTTGCTTAGCAAGGTGGTCCCTTAGGATTCACAGCCTTTGAGACCTTTTTCTAGGGGACCCCTCAAAGACATTAGGAGAATACCAGATTTGGCACTGGTTTAACATTTATAGGGCAATTGCAGTGTGTCATTGAGTACCTCATTCGTTAGTCGTGCCAACGAATCTATGAGATAAGTCATTATACTTATTTTGTAGATTCCATCCTGAAGGTGAAATAATTTAACTTGTTCTGGGTCATACAACAGGAAAACAGTACCATCAGAATTTGAGCACAGTCTGGGATTCCAGAGATCTCAGTGAATGAACAATATTGTCGATGAAAAGAGTGAAACACTGTAAGATATTGGAAGAGATTTATTCTGAGCCAAATATGAGCAACCATGACCTGAGAACATGTGCCCAAGGTGGTAGAGGTGTAGCTTGGCTTTATACATTTTAGAGGGGCATGAGACATCAATTAAATGCATTTAAGAAATACAATGGTTTGGTTCAGAAAGGTGGGACAAGTCAAAGTGGGCTTCTAGGCTTCTAGGTGACTATTCATTCAACAAACATCTCTTGAGCATCTACCATAGTGCCATGAGCAAAATTAATTTGTCTACACTTATTCCAGAGGTTTCAAGGTAAAATAAATTCAGTCTCAACTGGAAGAGTTACTGAAGTTTTACAAGAAAGCTATTTCAGCTGTTCTCATCTATTAAATCAACAGGTGCAAAGAATGCCTCAACTCCTTAATTGTTTGACTAAGAAGAAAGAACAATGCCAATTAGTCTTCTTGTTTTCTGTCTCAGTATTCACTGGTTATATTAAAGTATTTCTATGAATGTGTTCATCATAATGAATAATTATTGTTGCTCAGTTAAATTATTTACAAATCTGTTGTTATAGGCCATGCTGCAGTAAACAGCCTTGTACATTTTTGTTATTTTGTATTTCTTTTGGGCACTTTCAAAAAGAGAAATTTGTGGATCAAAGGGAATGTTCATTTTAAATCTTTTGACTTTATATAGTTGTGCAAAATTGGCCTCCATGAACAGCTTATCAGAGTGCTTTCTTGATCAACACCCTTGCTAAAGAAGGATATTATAATTTTTCTAGAGCTTTGTCAATATGAAAGGTGAAAAACACCACTCAATGTTACATTTATAACAGGATGTTAAAATGCGATTGTTTCTGCCTCAGTTTTGCTTGGGACCACAAGGTAATCTCCACATTTCAAAGTGAGGTGCTGGGCCTCTTAGGCAGAGTTTATGCAGCAGGTGGTAGGAACTGGCTTTGCTATTTTTAGCTGCCCATTCTCTGCCAGCCTGTAAAAAACACTAGAAAAGCCAAGACAGGAAGTGGAGACTGGAGATTATAATAAAGATTTCGTCAATAGAGTTGTTGGTGTACCGTGACTTTCATGCCTTCCTCTATTCAATGGCAAGGGTTGAGGGGTGCTCTGTCAAGCCCAGTGAAAGACATTTCTACATCATTCAGAGAGTTTAATATAATTCTTCTGCAGTTTGAGGGGCACTGGGCATTGGGGTTTGACACTGGCTTGAGAAAATGGTATGTTTGGAGGCTGGTAGAAGCTGCCTGTGGCATCAAAAGTAGAGAGTTGCAGTTGGGAAGTAGCCACATTTCCATTGATGGTGGGGCAAAGGTGTGCATGTCCTGTTGACTAGGTGTGGACTCCAGTGTAGAGTGCCAAGGTAGGGTTTCTTACATCCTGTCCAACAGAACTGCATCAAAGACAGGGAGAAAGAAGGTGGAGTAGGTGTGATGATGGATGTCCTGGGCCTGAGGGAAGAATCATGTGCAACCAGCCAACAACTTAGCAGAGATGAATTTGCCTGCATCAAGGGAATGGCAGATGAGAGATCCTCAGCAGGGGTGTGTGTGTGTGTGTGTGTGCGTGCGCGCATGTGCATGTGTGTGTGTTTGTGCATGTGAAACATTTGATATCTTGAAGTCCTGACCCCTAGCACTTCAAAATGTCAAAGAGAGGTCCTGGAAAAGATCCTTCCTCACAGCCCTTAGAAACAACAAGCAGGCCGGGCGCGGTGGCTCAAGCCTGTAATCCCAGCACTTTGGGAGGCTGAGGCAGGTGGATCACGAGGTCAGGAGATCGAGATCATCCTGGCTAACATGGTGAAACCCCGTCTCTACTAAAAATACAAAAAAAATTAGCCGGGCGTGGTGGCGGGCGCCTGTAGTCCCAGCTACTCGGAGGCTGAGGCAGGAGAATGGCGTGAACCTGGGAGGCGGAGCTTGCAGTGAGCCGAGATCGCACCACTGAACTCCAGCCTGGGCGACACAGCGAGACTCCGTCTCAAACAAACAAACAAACAAACAAAAAAGAAGAAACAACAAGCAATCCTGCAGACACCTTGACTTCAGACTTCTAGCCTCCAGAACAGTGAGGCGATAAGCTTCTGTTGTTTAAGCCACCCAGTGTGTGGCATTTTGTTTGTTTAGATACTGGATATCACTATTAAAGCACCCTCTTTCTCTCATGAGTGCTTTATGAATTCTTCTTTAAGAAGGAAAGTACTGTTGAGTGCTGTACTAGTTTCCTAGAGCTGCCATGACAAAGTACCACAGGCTGGACATAGTGGCTCACACCTGTAAGCCAGCACTTTGGAAGGCTGAGGTGGGAGAATTGCTTGAGCCTAGGACTTTAATAACAGCCTGGGCAAATAGTGAGACCCTGTCTCTAACAAACAAACACACAAACAAACACAAAACAAAGTGCCACACACTGGGTGGCTTAAACAACAGAAGCTTATTGCTTTACTGTTCTGGAGGCTGGAAGTCTGAAATCAAGGTGTCTGCAGGGTTGCTTGTTGCTTCTAAGGGCTGTGAGAAAGGATCTTTTCCAGGCCTCTCTTTAGCGTGGAGATGACTGTCTTCATCCTACATCTCCTCACATCATCTTTCTTCTGTATACGTCTGGGTGAATGCAAATTTCAGCAAATTGGATTAGAGTCCATCCTAATGACCTCATGTTAACTTGATTACCTCTGTAAAGATACTGTCTCCAAATAAGGTTACATTCTGAAATGCTCGGGGTTAGGTCTTCAAGATGATATACTTTTTGAGGGATCCTATTCAGCTCACCCAGGTGCCACCATCTCAGAGACATCATCAATAGTGACAGATTGGGGATAGGAAAGATCTTATTGATTAGTAAAAGTGCAAGATGAGGAAACAGGTTCACCCCATGCTCCCCATTTTGTTTTTGCTATTATCTCTCTATCTGAAGCAGGGCTGAGCTGGGGGAGGAGAGTCACTTTTCTTTTAAATGGAATTCAGAGTTGTGATTGTTACATAGTATTAGACATTTTAGGTACTGAAGTGAGAATGTTTTCTGTGATTAGAAGTGACAACACAACTTTTTAATTTTTATGTTTTAAATTAGAGAGTAATGAGAATATACAAAAACCAGACAAACAAAACACACACACACAAAATCAAACCCAACCCAGCCTCACAGAGTTGATTTGGATAACCAGTCGTAAACTAAAGTTGATTTCTGATGGCGTTCTCCGAGTTTTACTTAATATAACCTACATACTGGTTATAGGTTAGTTTGCATTTCCTTAATGATAAGTGATGTCACACTTTTTCTCATGTCCTTGATTTCACATATTTTTGTCTATCTGTTTTCTGTATGTGTGATTTGCTTGTATACTTTGTCTATTTTTAAAATTCTTTTGCTTTTTTTCTTATCAATTCAAAATTGCTTGTGTATTAAGTATAGTACCTCCTATTAGGTTGTATATGTTTTATTTTTATTTATTTATTTTTTGAGACAGAGTTTCACTCTTGTCATCCAGGCTGGAGTGCAGTGGGGTGATTTCAGCTCACTGCGAACTCTGTCTCCCCGGTTCAAGCTATTCTTCTGCCTTAGCTTCCTGAGTAGCTGGGATTACAGGTGCGCACCACCATGCCCGGCCAATTTTTGTATTTTTAGTAGAGAGGGGTCTTCACCATGTAGGCCATGCTGGTCTTGAACCCCTGACCTCAGGTAATCCGCTGGCCTTGGCCTCCCAAAGTGTTGGGATTACAGGCATGAGCCACTGTGCCCAGCTGGTTGTATGTTTTTTTTTTTTTTTTTTTTGAGACGGAGTCTCACTCTGTCGCCCAGGCTAGAGTTCTGTGGCTGGATCTCGGCTCACTGCAAGCTCCGCCTCCTGGGTTTACGCCGTTCTCCTGCCTCAGCCTCCCGAGTAGCTGGGACTACAGGCGCCCTCCACCTCGCCTGGCTAGTTTTTCGTTTTTTTTTTTTTTTTTTTAGTAGAGACGGGGGTTTCACCGTGTTAGCCAGGATGGTCTCGATCTCCTGACCTCGTGATCCGCCCGTCTCAGCCTCCCAAAGTGCTGGGATTACAGGCTGGAGCCAACGCGCCCGGCCTCGTTGTATGTTTTAATTTTTTTTTCAGTTTTCAGTATATCTTGATTGTTTTTGAAGTAGGGCTATTTATAATTTTTATGCACTAAAAACCTGTCAGTAACTGTCTTAAGCATTTTGACTTCCAGCCAGGTGCAGTGGCTCATGCCTGTAATCCCAACACTTTGGGAGGCTGAGATGAGAATATTGCCTAGCCCAGGAGTCCAAGACTCACTTGGGCAAAACAGCAAGAACCCATCTCTACACAAATAAAATATTGGCCAGACGTGGTGGCTCACGCCTGTCCTCCTGTTACTTGAGAGGCTGAGGTAAGAGGACTGCTTGAGCCCAGGAGGCTGAGGCTGCAGTGAGCTGTGATTGTGCCACTGCACTCCAGCTTGGGCAACATAGTAAGACCCGTCTCAAAAAAAAAAAAAAAAGAAAAGAAATAAGTCAAATATGAATATATTTGACTTACTTTGATAAGTCAAAATATATTAATACTGCTTATAAAGGCCAGAGATAGGGATATAACATAATTCTTTCTCAAAGCTGAAAATTCTCATTTAATATGTGACTTTATTTATTTATTATTTATTTATTTATTTATTGAGGCAGAGTCTCGTTCTGTCACCCAGGCTGGAGTGCAGTGGAGCGATCTCGGCTCACTGCAAGCTCCGTCTTCCAGGTTCACGCCATTCTCCTGCCTCAGCCTCCCGAGTAACTGAGACTACAGGTGCCCGCCACCATGCCCAGTAATTTTTTGTATTTTTAGTAGAGATGGGGTTTCACCGTGTTAGCCAGGATGGTCTCGATCTCCTGACATCGTGATCTGCCCGCCTCGGCCTCCCAAAGTCCTGGGATTACAGGCGTGAGCCACCGCTCTTGGCCTATTTATTTTTATTTTTTATTTTTTTGAGACAGAATCTTGCTCTTTTCCCTAGACTGGAGTGCAGTGATCTCTGCTCACTGCAGCCTCTGCCTCCCGGGTTCAAGCGATTCTCCTGCCTCAGCCTACCAAGTGGCTGGGATTATAGGTGGGTGCCACCACGCCTGGCTAATTTTTGTAGTTTTAGTAGAGATGGGGTTTCACCACCTTGGCCAGGCTGGTCTTGAACTTCTGACCTCAAATAGTTCACCTGCCTCAACCTCCCAAAGTGCTAGGATTACAGGCGTGAGCCACCGGATCCAGCCTTAATATGTGACTTTATAATGTACTAAATTCTTACAGCTTTTGGGAGTTCCTTTTGACATTTTCTTCCATTCCCATGTTCTGAGACTGGTCCTACATTGTTTTAGTCATTGTCACTTTATTACACATTTTTATATCTGTTCCATCAAGTTCTTTGTTTTTGCAATCTATAAAAAACATACTGGCTATGTTTAACATGTTTGTTCTTCAAGATAAAATTTAGAACTATTTTGTTAAGTTCCACACTCTCTATTTTTATTTTCTTGGCTAGAATTCTCATTCCTCTCTTTTCTTTTTTTCGTTTTAATCTCAGAACCGTTTGCACTTCTGACCAAGTTGAGGCTTTTGCTATTTCAAAGAGTTGTAGGATCTCAGTTTGAAGGGACTGGAGGTGTCCGATATTTAGCTCCAGTTCCTCAATAGTGTACTTCAACCACATACTTGTTATAGGTTATTCACACATCTAATTAAAGGCAAGTACAATTGTATACAATCCCTAAATGGAGGGAACGTATTTGCTAGCAATCTTCCCTTCTTTCTTTTTTGCATCTTCACAAAATAGTCATGCGTAATCGACCCTTCCCCACTTTACCCTCCCAAGTAGCTGTCATTATAGACCTGTGCTACTAGGCCGGGCTAATATTTACATTTTTCGTAGAGACAGTGTTTCATTATGTTGCCCCAGCTGGTCTACGAACTCCTGGACTCATACAAGACTTTACCCTGTGTGTCCAGTAGAGGTCACAAAGTGCTTATTATAGCCACTGAAACCCCAACCAAATGTGTGCTTTGGCAATCGCATTATGCAATAATGAGCACACATAAATGATTATAATTAGAGGGAATTGTTACACTTTAATTCATTCTTCTCTAGTACAGTCAATACATTAGGATAGAGAGCTTGTTACATATCTCAGAGAATACAATTCTTAAGACTTTTCCAAAAATTAAGAGAATTTTAGAGATGATTCTATGCCAAATCTCTGTATAGGTAAAGAAACTGATCTTTGAGTTCATTAGAGACTTGTCCGGGTCACTCAGCTTGTTTACAAGCGAATACAGGAGTGATAACTCAAAATCTTTTGATTCCAAGATCAGATTTCTTCTCACACTGTATCTGTAGACTATGTTTTCCAAAGGTAACTTATCTTTTCTGAACTAAAATAATTAATTAATTCAATATAAATTTTTATTCCAGGTGCTGTGCTAGGTGGTGAAGATATATTGTTAAGCAAAAATGAACCTTGCTTATGAGACTATGAGAAAAATGTGAGTAGAAGCAGTAAAATAATGATCAGAAGAACCTCAGAGGTAATGTTAGGTTTCTTCCTGATAGGTACTTTCTATGCATATTCAGTACTGTGTTTGGTATCTTCAATAATTTTGTGTCGTTCTATTTTAAAAATTTAATTGACTTTTTGAAGTTAGAATTTGCATTCTAACTTCAAAATATAAATTGTATTCTCTGAGATATGCATACTGCTTATAATAAGCTATCTTAACGTATTGAGTGTAATAGAGAAGAATGAATTAAAGTGTAACAATTCCCTCTAATTATAATCATATGAAATAATATGAAGAAAAATAGTTATCATATTACAAATTTCTTCTCATTAATTCCTGTGAGAGTTTACTACTACCCAACATAAAACAGAGTGCATAATAAACACAAATGCATTTTTCCATAAAGCTCCCCTCATAAAAATTGAAGTAAACATTACATTTCCAAGTGAAATTAAACACTACAGTGTTTAATAAATGTATTTACTTCGTCTTCCAAATCTATGTGCATCCATCCTTTTTTTTTTTGAGACGGAGTCTCGCTCTGCCGCCCAGGCTGGAGTGCAGCGGCGCAATCTCTGCTCACCGCAAGCTCCGCCTCCCGTGTTCACGCCGTTCTCCTGCCTCAGCCTCCCGAGTAGCTGGGACTACAGGCGCCCGTCCCCGCGCCCGGCTGATTTTTTTGTATTTTTAGTAGAGACGGGGTTTCACCGTGTTAGCCAGGATGGTCTTGATCTCCTGACCTCGTGATCTTCCCGCCTTGGCCTCCCAAAGTGCTGGGATTACAGGCGTGAGCCACCGCGCCCGGCCGCATCCATCGTGGTTTTTTTTTTTTTTTAATTTATTTTTTTATTTTAGATTCAGGGGTTACACGTGCAGGTTTGTTACATAGGTATATTGTGTGATGCTGTGGTTTGGGCTTCTAATGATCCTATCACTCAAGTAGTGAACATAGTACCTGATAGGTCGTTTTTCAACCCTTGCCCTGCTCCTTCCCGTCTCATCTCCAGTGTTTATTGTTTCCATCTCTGTGTCCATGTGTACTCAACGTTTCGCTTCCACTTACTTTATGGTTTTTTGAGATGGGGTCTTGCTCTGTCACCCAGACTGGAGTTCAGTGGTGTGATCATTGCTCACTGCAGCTTCAACCTCTCTGGCCCAAGTGATCCTCCCACCTTACCCTCCCAAGTAGCTGTCATTATACACATGTGCTACTATGCCCGGCTAATGTTTACATTTTTCATAGAGACAGCATTTCGTTATGTTACCCCAGCTGGTCTACAAACTCTTGGGCTCAAGCAATCTTCCCAACTTGGCCTCCCAACATGCTGGGATTACAGGTGTGAGCCACTCCCCTCAGCCTTAGCTCCCACTTATAAGCAAGAACATTCAATATTTGGTTTTCTGTTTCTGCATTAATTCATTTAGGATTGCAGCCTCCAGCTGCATCCATGCTGCTACAAAGGACATGATTTCGTTTTTTTTTTTTTTTATGGCTATGTAGTATTCCATGACCTATATGTAACTTTTTTTTGTCCAATCCACTGTTATGGGCACCTGGGTTGATTCCATGTCTTTGCTATTGTGAATAGTGTTGTGATCAACATATGAGTGCAGGTGTCTTTTTGGCAGAGAATTTGTTTTCCTTTGGGTATATATGCAGTAATGAGATTTCTGGGTTGAATGGTAATTCTATTTTTAGTTCTTCGAGAAATCTCCAAACTGCTTTTCATAGGAGCTGAACTAATTTGCATTTCCACCAGCAGCGTATAAGCATCTCCTTTTCTCCTCAACCTTGCCAACATCTGTTATTTATTGATCATTTAATAATACCCATTCTGACTTGCGTGATATGGCCTCTCATTGTGATTTTGATGTGCATTTCTCTGATGATTAATGATGTAGAATATTTTTTCATATGTTCGTTGGCTGCTTGTATGTTTTCTTTTGAGAAGTCTCTGTTCATGTACTTTGCCTACTTTTTAATGGGATTTTTTTTTCTTGTTTATTTAAGTTCCTTATAGATTCTGGATGTTAGTTCTTTGCTGGATTCACAGTTTGCAAATATTTTCTCCCATTCTGCAGGTTGTCTGTTTACTCTGTTGGTAACTTCTTTTTTTTTTTCTTGGTTGTTTTTATTTTTATTTTTATTTTTTTTTTTGAGACAGAGTCTCCTTTTGTTGTGCAGGCTGGAGTGCAGTGGCGCGATCTCGGCTCTCTGCAACCTCTGCCTCCCAGGTTCAAGCGATTCTCCTGCGTCAGCCTCCCAAATACCTGGGATTATAGGTGCCCACCACCATGCCCGGCTAATATTTGTATTTTTAGTAGATATGGCGTTTCACCGTGTTGCCCAGGCTGGTCTCGAACTCCTGACCTGAAGTGATCTGCCCACCTCACCCTCCCAAAGTGCTGGGATTACTGGCATGAGCCACTATGGCCAGACGGTAATTTGTTTTGCTGAACAGAAGAGTTTTAGTCTAATTAGGTCTCAATTGTCAGTTTTTGTTTTTGTTGCATTTGCTTTTGAGGGCTTAGTCATAAATTATTTGCCTAGGCCAACGTCTAGAAGGGTATTTCCTTGAGTTTCTTTTAGGATTCTTACAGTTTGAAGTCTTACATTTAAGTCTTTAATCCATTTTGAGTTAATTTTTGTATATGGTGAGAGGTAGGGATCCCGTTTTATTCTTCTGCGTATGGCAGTAATATTTATTGAGTAGGATATCCTTCCCCATTGTTTATTCTGTTGACTTTGTCAAAGGTCAGTTGGTTGTAGGCTGTGGCTTTGTTTCGGGGTATTCTGTTTCATTGTTACCACCTTTTTAAAAGAAATCAGGTACTGTATCTTAATAAGTCACCCAACTGACTGTTTCTTCTTAGATAATTTACTGGTGCTAAATGACTATAACATGGGAATTATGGGCAAGAGAAACAAGAGAAGCAATGCTTGGAAAAAAATCCTTAAACTGTGTAGTCATCCCCAAATGAACAAGGAAAGAGTAGAAATCCTTAATTTGTGAGATAATGACAAATGGAAACAAGCTGGAAAATGTATTGGAAACATATTAAGAAATGGAAATAAGTCTTGGAAAATGGGTATTTTTATATATGTACACTCATATATATGATATATAAGCTTATCATATATGTATAAGATACATATATGATATACAAGCATATATATCATATATGATATATAAATACATAATATATATTGTATGTATGATACATTTATATATCATATATCTCACATAAATATATTAGTATATAATATATAATACATAACTATAATATTGTGTATTATATAGATATTATATATTTATATAGATTTATATATAATAGGTGTATTTATTATACATAAACCTATATATAATACCTATCATATATTTTTAAATAGTAGGTATATATACCTATTATTATATGTTATATATATATAAGTATATATAATGGTATATTTTATACATATACATTTACACTATATATTTTAAAAGATACATATTTTTAGACAGGAGCTGGCTCTGCAGCCCAGGCTGAAGTGCAGTGGCGTGATCATGGCTCACTGCAACCTTGACCTCCTGGGCTCAAGTATCAAGCAATTCTCTCACCTCAGCGTCTCAAGTAGCCGGCATGTGCCATGGCATGTTCCAGCATGACTGGCTAATTTATTTTTATTTTTATTTTTTGTAGAGATTGGGTTTCCCTATGTTGCCCAGGTTGGAGGTGTGTTTTATAAACAGAAGTTATGTGACTTCCTGCCCCAAGGTTCTTAACTTCCTGCCCCAAAGTACTTAAGATGATATTCTTTTGCTGTATGTTCTCACTTTAAGTAAATTACTTATGACAACTACCTTCATTTTTATAGTGTGTGCCAATATAAGTACATTTTAAAGCATTTCCTTGGCTGGGTGTGGTGGCTCATGCTTGTAATCCCAGCACTTTGGGAGGCCAAGGTGGGTGGATCACCTGAGATCAGGAGTTCAAGACCAGCCTAGCTGACATGGTGAAACCCCGTCTCTACTAAAAATACAAAAATCAGCCTGGCGTGGTGGTGGGCGCCTGTAATCCCAGCTGCTTGAGAGGCTGAGGCAGAATTGTTTGAACCTGGAAGACAGAGGTTGCAGTGAACCAAGATCGCATCATTGTACTCCAGCTTGGGCGATGAAACAAGACTCTATCTCGGCCGGGCGCGGTGGCTCAAGCCTGTAATCCCAGCACTTTGGGAGGCCGAGACGGGCGGATCACGAGGTCAGGAGATCGAGACCATCCTGGCTAACACGGTGAAACCCCGTCTCTACTAAAAATACAAAAAATTAGCCAGGCGAGGTGGCGGGCGCCTGTAGTCCCAGCTACTCGGGAGGCTGAGGCAGGAGAATGGCGTGAACCTGGGAGGCGGAGGTTGCAGTGAGCTGATACCCGGCCACTGCACTCCAGCGTGGGTGACAGAGCAAGACTCCGTCTCAAAAAAAAAAAAAAAAAAAAAAAAAAGACTCTATCTCAAAAATAAACAAACAAATAAATAAAGCACTAGTTCAAAACAGAATTACAACTTTCGAACCCATTTCCCTGTCTCTAGCTCTGCCAATATAGATGAACACACACACAATTAAGTCCTAGATAGGTAGCTAAAACAAGGTTTTCATTATATGAAACAAATCTGTGATTTCTCTCTGTTTCCTTCCTAGCCTTGTTTCTTCAATTTCTATTATTAGAGCAAACTCTACACACACACACACACACACACACACACACACACACACACACAGACACAGAGAAATCTCTTTGGTTGCCCAATTTATTGTTAAACAAGCAAAAATAATCTTTGTATAAAATAATGTTTTTTTTTTCCATTTTCCAGTTGCTCAATTATTGTTTGTTGAATGGCTAAAACTTAGAAAACAGAGAGGCAAACAAAAAAACCCAATCACCAATAATTCTACCACACAGAGATCACCACTGAAACACTCCAGCATGGATAATATTATAATGTGGTCGTGTACTTGCCTTCATTCACTTGGAGTTGTTTTCCTTCACTTCATTCACTCACTTCATTCATGTTCATCATGAACGTCTTTTCATGTCGGCAAGAATTTATCTTCAACATGAATTTTAGTAACTTTTAAGTATCCCATCATATGGATGCACCAGAGTTTGTCTATTGTCCTATCGTTGGACATCTAGATTGTTCTATTTTTTCCATATTATAAACATTATGTTATGTTATGAGAGAGCACTTTACTCACCACCCCTGAGATTTCCTTCTATTACAGTGACAGTCTTGGCCTTTTTCTGGGATAGAGAGATTTACCTAATAGATAAGTTTGAAATTAGGATCTGGGCCTATGTGGCCCACACCTTCTTCTCCTAGGAGCCAGACTGTTACCAGAGAGCAGGTACTTGCTCTGAGATGCCCAGATAGGAGGCTTGTGCCTGGGCAGTTCAGTCTATCTGATTCTGGGATTCAGTTTTAGGAAGTGTATTGTGGCTGTACACCTAAGCTCTGGTTTATAATAGTTACAGCTGACCTTTTGATTCTTGTATATTTATGTGTCCTCATATATATATATGAGGACACATAAATATACAAGAATCTCTATATATACACACACATATACATATATACACACACACATATATATACTATATATATACATATATATGTGTATAAATTTCAGAATTGGGCTTTTTTTTGGCTGAAGGTGAGTATATTTTAGGCCTGTTTTTGTTTTTTTTTTTGGAGATGGAGTTTTGTTCTTGTTCCCCAGGCTGGAGTGCAATGGTGTGATCTCGGTTCATTTAACCTCTGCCTCCTGGGTTCAAATGGTTCTCCTCCCTCAGCCTCCCAAGTAAGTGGAATTACAGGCACGTGCCACCACACTGAGCTAATTTTTGTATTTTTAGTAGAGATGGGTTTTGCCGTGGCCAGGATGGTCTCGAACTCCTGACCTCAGGTGATCCACCTTCCTTGGCCTCCCAAAGTGCTGGGATTACAGACATGAGCCACTATGCCCAGTCATTTTAGGTCTTTTGATACAAATTTTTTTTTTTTTTACTTTTTTTTTTTTATTATACTTTAAGTTCTAGGGTACATGTGCATAACGTGCAGGTTTGTTACATATGTATACTTGTGCCATGTTGGTGTGCTGCACCCATCAACTCGTCAGCACCCATCAATTCGTCATTTATATCATGTATAACTCCCAATGCAATCCCTCCCCCCTCCCCCTCCCCATGATAGGCCCCAATGTGTGATGTTCCCCTTCCCGAGTCCAAGTGATGTCATTGTTCAGTTCCCACCTATGAGTGAGAACATGCGGTGTTTGGTTTTCTGTTCTTGTGATAGTTTGCTAAGAATGATGGTTTCCAGCTGCATCCATGTCCCTACAAAGGACGCAAACTCATCCTTTTTTATGGCTGCATAATATTCCATGGTGTATATGTGCCACATTTTGTTAATCCAGTCTGTCACAGATGGACATTTGGGTTGATTCCAAGTCTTTGCTATTGTGAATAGTGCTGCAATAAACATGCGTGTGCATCTGTCTTTATAGCAGCATGATTTATAATCCTTTGGGTATATACCCAGTAGTGGGATGGCTGGGTCATATGGTACATCTAGTTCTAGATCCTTGAGGAATCGCCATACTGTTTTCCATAATGGTTGAACTAGTTTACAATCCCACCAACAGTGTAAAAGTGTCCCTGTTTCTCCACATCCTCTCCAGCACCTGTTGTTTCCTGACTTTTTAATGATTGCCATTCTAACTGGTGTGAGATGGTATCTCATTGTGGTTTTGATTTGCGTCTCTCTGATGGCGAGTGATGATGAGCATTTTTTCATGTGTCTGTTGGCTGTATGAATGTCTTCTTTTGAGAAATGTCTTGAGACGGAGTCTTGCTCTGTCGCCCGGGCTGGAGAGCAGTGGCCAGATCTCAGCTCACTGCAAGCTCCGCCTCCCAGGTTTACGCCATTCTCCTGCCTCAGCCTCCAGAGTAGCTGGGACTACAGGTGCCCGCCACCTCGCCTGGCTAGTTTTTTGTATTTTTAGTAGAGACGGGGTTTCACCGTGTTAGCCAGGATGGTCTCGATCTCCTGACCTCGTGATCTGCCCGTCTCGGCCTCCCAAAGTGCTGGGATTACAGGCTTGAGCCACCGCGCCTGGCCGATACAAATTTTTATATTATTCTCTAGAAAGTTTGTACCAGTGTTGACTCCTACCGGCAGAGATTGGAGTTATGTTTATCTTTGAACGCTTAAATTTTTTCAAAGATCTATATCTATTTATCATATAAAATATATAATATGATAAATTATATATAATCATAAAATATATTCAGTTATATATAATCATATAAAATGTAATATATTAAATTATGTATAATATATTGAATATAAGTTAATTTATACATTATGTATGTAAATGATCTAAGTATATATTTTAAATATGAATTTAACCAAAAATATTGGAAATGGAAGGAAAGAGTTAAGACATAAAATCAATTACCAAGTTTTTGAGCCATCTGGGAGTTTTATATGTTGATGGAGTTTTATATGTTGATGGAGTTTTATATGTTGAAATGTTTGGCCATTTCATGTACACATGTATGTACATACGTGGGCATGTTTATGTTAGGCAATTTGAAAAGGAGTACTTGGTATAATATGAAAATATGACATTAAGAAATATACCATTTGTAGAAATAGGGAGTGTGCTATTTAATTAATCTAGAAATCAGAATGATATCCAAAAATATCAGCAACTCTCCCTTTTCCCATCACCTTAGGTTTAAACGATGATTGGCAGGCATTGTGTTGAGAAGCTGAAAATTTTATTTTCATGAGTCATAGATGTTGAGACTCTAGTGAACTTTGCATTTTTATTCTACATTGTGGTTTTCCAGGAATATGGTAGCATCACAGGCATTCACTTTTTTGCATAGATTTAAAATGAACTGGAAAAAATTTCACCCATCCTTTGAAGATGTTTGATAGAAGCTGAACCCACCTCTTCCTTAGTACTGCGTGAAATTGGCTGTGATGTGCTCATAGTTGAAGGGTATGTAGTCAGCAACCCCTGGAAATAAGCATAGAATAATATGAGGTGACTGTGGTGCATGTAACCATCTCCATCCCCCAAGGGATGCAGTGAGCTAGATGCAGTGAACCCAGTAAATTTTTTAAAGGAGTAAAATCATCCTAGAGAGAAATAGGCAGTTTGATTATGGAGAGAACATGAAATTGAGATTTAGGGTGTTCTTGTTTCCAGTCTCTGGTCACCATTTCACGGAGTAAGTCTTTGGGTATACCCTTTAAGATGCACGAGCCTCTTTTTCCTCACGTACAAGATTTTGTTAATAATATTTACTCTGAAGAGTTATTTTCAGAATTAGAAATAATGACTGCTGGGTGCCTAAAACAGTACCTGACACAGAGTAATTGTGCAATAAATGGTGGTTATTGCTAAAATGGCTTATTTGGGCCAAAATTAGGGCATTCAAGGGAGAACCTCAGGTTCATTTTTAAAGTTTTTGTAAGACATAAGAAAGAGCAGTGGGTTGAGAATATTTGTCTTTCAGGACAGGAAAGATAGACGATGGCAATATCTGTTACCTTTCAGGTAGCCGGGCAACAGAAAGAATGACAGTTTCAGGCCCGCATCTTTCTGTTTCTCAGAGGACTTTACCATTCTTTCTCCCAGGGAAGAAAAGTAATTGGTAGACATGATAATATGCCTGATTTAAGTTCCTAGGGCAATTACTTTCTTTTTTAAAAAAAAAATTTTGGGTATTTACAAATTTTTTAATTTTTGTGGGTACATAATAGGTGTGTACATTTATGGGGTATATGGGATATTTTGATCCAGACATTTCTTGAGATGAAGGTGATGGGAAAACTAATAATAATGATGATTAACATTTTTGAATACATGCCATGTAAAACACTGTACTTAATCATTCTAAGTATATTATTTCCAATCCTCACAATAACCCAATAAATGATTAGTGCAATTTCCATTTTAAAGCTGTGCAAACTGGCTCGCAGATTTACTACTAATGTAATGCAGCTATTAAATAAGAGAAGGAGCTTCTAACCAAGTCCTCTGTGACTCCGAGATCTTTATTATGTGCTTTGCTGCAATTCCACAAATTCTGACTGGCAAGATTTGTTAAATACACGATAGACTCTAAGAAAAACACCTCCCCCACTGTAATATTGGATAATGAAGCATCTTTACCAACCTATGACCTTGGCTCTACTGTAACTTTGTTTGGCTTTATATGACTCTGCATAGTGACAGTTAACATCAGGTTAACTAGGTAACATCATACTTAGACAAAAACCATACACCAGTGCTCTTTAAACTGGAGAATATTTCAATATGTGTGCAAAAGCTTTAACCAATGTTAAGGTTTGGCTGAAGTCTGAGTTTTATTCTTCCCCCTTTCTCCTAATTTTTTCAGGGGAAACATGCACCAACATCCACACGCAGGCATGCCTCTCTTTGGAGATTTTTGTATAAAAGAAGGTGAAGCATGAATTTTGAGTGAAACTATTGTGCAAAGCACATTTGTACAATAGAGTTACAAAGAGTTTGGAAACCCGGGTTTGATTATCCACTTTTACGTTCTAGATGCATGCCTTGTACAAGACCCTTTAATGTCTCTTAAGACTTACTTTCCTTCTCTGTAAAAGGTATTACCACTGCCTACAGAATTAATCTCTTTCTCTAATGATTATATATATGTAAAATAGATATTTGTATACATATAAGCAATCACTGTCTATAGAATTATTGTGTATACACATATGATCTCATAATTATCAATCGATAAAATGAATGAATGAATAAATTAAATGAAAAATAATGAAGGAATGTAGCCTTCAAACTATGGAAGATAACATCTATGCCTTTTCTTCCCTCACCTTCATTCAAAGGTGTTATGCCACTAAGGAACTGCCAGTATGTCTTGTGATTCACATTTTCAGCGATATTATTGATAGAAGAGATGACAAGGCCCCAAGATGTCATAGTGGTTTCAAATCTAAAAATAAAATTGTCTATGATTAACATCTCACTTTAGGTCAGGGAATAAGGGGTAAGATGAAGGGATGGAGATATTCAGTTAATTAATTAGTTAATTAAGTTTTTAGAGACAAGGTGTCACTTTGTTACCCAGGCTAGTGGTGAGATCCTAGCTCATGGCAGCCTCGAAATCCTGGGCTCAAGCAATCCTCCCGCCAGGATAGAGACACTGTAAATGCTTCAGATAAATGCTTCAGACATTAAATGACATTAAATGATATTCTCTTTTGAGCATGATTTTACCTGATAAAGTGATCAGATTATATCAAATGAGAAAATGCTTTAACCAGCTTACTATTGATGGGCATTTAGGTTGATTCCATTTCTTTGCTATTGTGAATCGTGCTGCAATGAACATGGATGGAGGCCATTTATCCTTAGCAAACTAACACAGGAACACAAAACCAAATACTGCATGTTCTTACTTATAAGTGGGAGCAAAATGATGAGAACACATGAATACACAGAGGTGAACAACACATACTGGGGCCTATCAGAGGGTGTAGGTTGGGAGGAGGGAGAGGATCAGGAGAAATAACTAACGGGTAGTAGAATTAATACCTGCGTGGTAAAATAATCTGTACAATAAACCCCCATGACACAGTTTACCTATGTAGCGAACCTGCAAATGTAACCAAAACTTAAAATAAAAGTTAAGTAAAAACAAAAGAAAATGGGCCACGTGCGGTGGCTCATGCCTGTAATCCCAGCACTTTGAGAGACTGAGGAGGGCAGATTGCTTGAGCCCAGAAGTTCGAGACTAGCCTTGGCAATATGGTGAAACCCCATCTCTAACAAAAATACAAAAATTAGCCAGTGTCATAACCTGATCTCAAAATAAATAAATAAATTTTAAAAAAGCAAACATGCAAATGACTAATGAATGTGAAATTACTTCACTTAGAATAAAATGAAATGAAAATTAATGGATTTTGAAAACACCTATTAATGATCAAATTTAAAAAATGTAAATTCCCCCAAATGAGTAAATAATTATATTAGTCATGGAATGAATATCCAAGATTAAATATTTGGAAGCCATGAAAATATTTGTCAATAATTTTCAGTAACACAGGAAACTACTTATGCAATAATGTTAAGTGAAAATATGAGATACAAATTTTACATGAAATATCTCTCTGTCCCATGTATATGATGGATCACATCTATTTGTAATATGCATGGAAAAAAACACCTATAAAAGTTATAAAAAATATTAACAGCTGTGATATTGTGTGTGGACTGTAGATGATTTTTCTTTTTTATGCTTTTTCCCTCAAAATTTCTGCTATGTGTATTTATTACATTTATAATCAGAAAAAGAAAAATTAGGCAAAATTAAAGCTAAGCTCAGAGAAGTAAAGTACAGTATATTCAGAGGGTTTTAAAATTAAATATTTTTGGGCCAGACACAGTGGCTCATGCCAGTAATCCCAGCACTTTGGGAGGCTGAGGTGGGTGGATCACCTGAGGTCAGGAGTTCAAGACCAGCCTGGCCAACATGCTGAAACCCCAGCTCTACTAAAAATACAAAAATTAGCAGAGCGTGGTGGCTACTCAGCTACTCAGGAGGCTGAGGCAGGAGAATCACTTGAACCCAGGAGGTGAAGGTTGCAGTGAGCCGAGATTGCGCCGTTGCACTCCAGCCTGGGTGACAAGAGCAAAACTCCATCTCAAAAAAAAAAAAAAAAAAGTTTTGTAGTGCAATTTTTATCTTGACCTGTCTACTGGAAGTTAGGGGAGTTGTGGAATCATGCAGTAAGCAGCAGACACAATGTGCTCAACAGAGCCAGGTGGAATAGACCCCCACGTGGTATCACGCAGTTGTCAATTCCTTAGCCTTTGTCAGTATTCCTTCTTGATATCTTCCTGAAGAATTTGGATCATCTTTTCTTTGAAAATATCTGCTTTTTTCCTTTCCATGACTTGGCATTTTTCCTCCTCTCCTATAGCTTAGACTTTTCCATGTTTCTTTACTGCTTCCTCTTTTTGAAAACTATAAATATTCCCTAAAAGTTAATTTTCTCCTCTGTGATTTATTTCTGTATTTTCCCCTACCCTGACAGGGGCGTGGAAAGAACATGAGCATCAGATTCAGTCCAACCTGGGTTCTGCTGTCAACTCTATTAGTTACGTGTTATGTGATCTTAGGAATATTGCTAACTTCTTTGGGCCTAAGGGTTCTATCTGTAAAATGAGAATAACTAAATATGTCTTACGGTTTTGCTGGGTGCATGTATCTGCTACCCACTACATGGATTCTTGACTTTGGTCATCACCTCTAAGAGATGCCTGTCCAATTTTTTTCCCGTCCTGACGTTTTTTCCTAGTACTTCCTCTATACCTCCAAAAGCCTTTCTTTCTCCTTCTTTCCTTCCTTCCTTCCTTTCTTCCTTCCTTCCTTTTTCTACCCTCCCTCCCTCCTCCCTTCCTTCCTTCCTTCCTTCGTTCTTTCCTTCCTTCCTTCTTTCCTTCTTTCCTTCCTTCTTTCCTTCTTTCCTTCCTTTCTTTTTTTGTTTTTTTTTTTGAGACAGAGTCTCACTCTATCTCCCAGGCTGGAGTGCAGTGGCACGATCTTGGCTCACTGCAATCTCCACCTACCAGTCTCAAGCAATTTTTCCATCTCAGCCTCCTGGGTAGCTGGGACCACAGGCACACACCACCATGCCTGGCTAATTTTTGTATTTTTAGTAGAGACAGAGCTTCACCATGTTGGCCAGGCTGGTCTTGAACTCCTAACCTCAAGTGATCCACCTGCCTCAGCCTCTCAAAGTGCTGTAATTACAGGTGTGAGCCACTGTGCCTGGACTATACCTCGAAAAGCCTTCTAATGTTCCTATTTCAAATGCCCATCATTAAACATATCTAAAAAATTTAATCCCTTTCTTTGAAAGATACTCTTTCTTCTTGACCCTTTAATCAATACTTTTGAAGCTTCTTTCTCTTGACCTCTATGTCCCATCACTCACAGAGCCTTGGTGTGGGTCTATGTATCCTAGAGGAAGTCATCATCACTTCACAGCTCCCTTATTGGAGTCATGTCCTACGTTTCAGCCTTGTCTCCTATTCTCACAACCTAAGCAACATTTTACAAAGTGGATTTTCTTACTCAAAAACTTGCTAAACAAAGTCCAATCTCCTGAACCTGGTATTTCAAGACTTTTACACTGTCACCCAACCTGGTGTGTCCACCTGGCCTATTGATTGGCCCCAAATTCCTTGCTCAGTCTTATCACAAATGCTTTGTTTGGCCTCCCCTCCCCTCCCCTCCCCTCCCCTTCTCTTGCTTTCCTTTCTTTTTTTCTTTTGTGACAGAGTTTCGCTCTTGTTGCCCAGGCTGGAGTGCAATGGCATGATCTTGGCTCACCGCAACCTCTGCCTCCCAGGTTCAAGTTATTCTCCTGCCTCAGCCTCCTGAGTAGCCGGGATTACAGGCATGCGCCACCACTCCCGGCTAATTTTGTGTTTTTAGTGGAGATGGGGTTTCACCATGTTGGTCAGGCTGGTCTTGAACTCCCGACCTAAGGTGATTCTCACAACTTGGCCTCCCAAAGTGCTGGGATTACAGGCGTGAGCCACTGAGCCCGGCCTGTTCTGGCCATTTCTTTTCCTAGACTTACCTCTTCCCACATCTTCCTAAGTAGTACCTATCCTTTGTGGTTCAAAGCTACAAAGTCTCTTTCGCCTGTTCTACTCTGCAACGGACTTTCAAATCTCCTCTGAATTTTTGTTTTTAAAATTTCATCATACATTGACTTGTATGATTTAAGTTTTCATGAGAGCCTTACCTATTTATTAGATTGTAAGCTGCTCAAGGGGCTATTAAATAAAAATCTGTTATCAAAAGGAAAAAAAATTAAGAAAACAGAGGATGGAGAATAAATGGGAATTCAGATGAGGCCTGGAGAGAATGATGAATGACACTTGTAACACTCACTTGAACATAGGATTTTTGCGCTGTGCTTCTTCTAGGACAACAAGCAACACTGACCCACTTTTCACACTCACGTTGATGGTCTTGTTGAAGAGCAGCTCAACCCCCCTCAGCTGGTTATTTATGGTGTATATGACAGTGATGTTAGATGCGGAGGTGGGGCCAGGGCCAGGTTGGCTGAGTAGAGTTGGTTGTACCTCATGATCTGTGAAGGGCAAAGAGGCCACATTTGTCAAAGGTTATGGGGTTTGTATTATAGATTTAAAATCTCTGTTATTGGCAACTCATCCCAGAAGACATTTCAAGAAAGTGGTGAGTTTCACACCATTTAACAAAGTAGTTGGACCACTAGCATAGAGTTCCGGCAAAAACTCCATGGCCACCTTGCTAAGGCTGGGACATCACTGGGAAGCAGCCTAAGGGGTTGAGTGAGTGTGGTAGTGTTTGGTAGGATTGGAATCAGTTTGCTTGATTTTGTCTCCACGTTCTGCATTGAGATAGACAAGAAATTTATTAATCTCTTCTTGTCTTAGGAAGTTCATGTAATGCAAGAGGAATGATGCTTTATGTTAGCATTTTATTAAAAAAAAAAACGAGTTCAAGGAATCCACACCAAACACTAGTAATCTCTGGAGTGGTAAGTTTTTATGCAAGACCTCTACTTTCTAAATGTATATTTCTGTAATGTTTGAATTTTAAGTGTCTTTCAATTGTATGCATAATTGGATAAAATAAAGATATTTTTAATTAAAAGGTGGCATGCTAGGTTTCCACTCCATCTCATTGGTGTGTTGCTTGCATTGAGCTTTCATATTTAGATCTTTAAGGCTCGATGTAAATATGAATTCTGTTCTTCTCCGAAGCCGCCCAAACAAAATCAATAACTGGTCATGATTTTTCTTGTTTGCATTTGCACTGCATGGGGCTTTAACTTCTATTTCATACTTACTTGGTTGTCCCAAATATTGTAGTTTTTGTTTACACATCTGTCTTCTGACTTTGCGAAAGGCAGATATGATAAGATATGCATAGCATTTGATGGTACATGTGTCAAAGGAATAAATGAAGCTCTATGTTATTTGATATTTGGGACCATGGAGCTTCCCCTACCTCTAGTATCCCACAAAATGCTTTGCACGTAGTAGGAGCTGCATAAATATATGCCGAATGAAGTAGATATGGGGCAGAGTTCTGAGTGCAAGAAGGTATGTCTGTGTGCTAGCACACACTCTCAAGGACTGGGAGTCAGATGTGCTCTGTCCACATGGGAATAATGGATGTTACAAGCCTATATGCCACTTAACATTGATCCACATGTAATTTCTGGCATAAGTTGCTGCTTTATGACATAAGAAGGGGTGGATGTCTTACCAGGGCTACAAGTGACCTGGGGCACATCTAGGTATGTCTTTCCTTTCAGGGAAGGGAGGATTTGAGCAATGGACATGGGGTTGTGGAATTTCCCCTGCTTAATCTCATCGAGTATCATATCCATAGTCTTCTTGCAGTCCCATTCCTTTTCAGGTGGCTGAGGTGTTACAGAGAGAGCCTGGGAAGGAAGAGAGAAAGAGAGAAAGAGAGAGAGGAATTAGGCATAGCTGAGAGTTGGCTCTTACATGTCTTAATAGATAAACTTGATCACGAATGATTGTGATCACGTAGTCACCCGGAATGCAAAGGCGGTGCCATGAAAGGTTTGGAACACATTTGTCTTCAATGCTATGTCCCCACCACTTAGCACAGTGTCTGTCAGACAGCAGACACAGAACTGTTCAATGATCAGATCCAGGGAACACTATTAGCCAGTCATATTTATGAACGATTCTTGAACGTAGAGTGAGGGTGAGAGCTGGGCTCCAGAGGGAGCTTTAGTCTAGGACAATCTAGCCACATAAATGGAGTAGACCCCTTGTTTTATGTTGTCATGCACCCTCTTTGGTGGACTTTTCCCTCACTTTGTGCTTGTGTCAGGACTGTCAGAGGCTCCACAACCCTGGCCCAGGACAGACTCATGACCAGGGCTGGGCTGATGGTGGTGCACCATCCCCTTGATGACAGTGATTGGTGGACACACATACTAATCAGAGTCATTCCCTGACCTACAGACATTGGGAGACCGAATGATTTTTTTTTTCCCTCTGCTAAGATTATTCAACTGGAACCATGCAAGTAACCAGTAAGCTGCTAGTGACCATCTTTCTCAGCCACTTTGAAGAAGCCCTGAAGCAGGAAAGAATGAGGAAAATCAGGGCTGGACGATGAAAAAAGAGTGGCCCCTAATATCATGATTTCAGCCCTTTATTCTGGTTATTCCTGAAACCACCTAATTCAACCCTAGACTTCCCAGTATATGTGAATAGTAAATCCTCTTTTTTTTTTTTCTTGAGCTGAAAGGATTTGGATTTCTGCTACTTGCAAAATGAGTCTTGAGTAATACACCAAGCCATTCAGCCATTTGCCTATTTTGCTGCATTATCTATCGCATGAATAAAATAGAAATAATAACTTCTGTCTATTGTTGGGGGAGTCATTTGAGGTTCCAAGGGGCTAATGTATAAAAGCATTTCATGATGTGTGATGTGGAAGCTGTAATTTCCACCTCCCTTCCTTTACAGTGCTGATTATGGCCACCAGAGCATGTTAATAGGCTGAGATTGTTGATGACTGGTTCACCTGAAGTTTGGAATAGGAAATGGGAGAAGAGAGACAGGAGTGGCTGTCTCAGCTAGGGTCAGCATGCACAACTGGGCAGTTGTGATAGGGACGACCATCACTGTGTACCTCAGCATCCATGAACTATGGCTCTGGACAGAGGCCACTTTACAAGGCAGTTGGTTTAAGGACCATCAGGTGGGTGCAACAATATCTCGTCCACTTGTCATATGCACCTCCCAAATTTCACTAAGCAAGATATATTCATTGGGATTACACATCACCAATGCCAATACTCTAGAGAGGATAACACATTAAGTGGTTAGACGTCATTAATAACTTTCCATTGAGAAGTTTATCAGTTCTCTTTTCTTTCTTCTTCTTTTTTTTTTTTTTGAGATGGAGTCTCGCTGCAACGCCCAGGCTGGAGTGCATTGATGCAATCTTGGCTGACTGCAACCTCCGTCTCCTGGGTTCAAGTGATTCTCCTTCCTCAGCCCCCTGAGCAGCTGGGATTATAGATGACCGCCACCACACCTGGCTAATTTTTGTATTTTTAGTAGAGATGGGGTTTCACCATATTGGCCAGGCTGGTCTTGAACTCCTAACCCCAAGTGATCCACCTGCCTTGGCCTCCCAAATTGCTGGAATTACAGGCGTGAGCCATCACACCTGTCCTATCAGATCCCTTTTCAAGATAAGTGCCTATCAGAGGAAGCTTGAAAACAATAGGATATTCATGGAAGAAAGAGGAGAAACTCTGGACAGAAGAAATGCCTCATGAGCATCTTTGGGTAGGGATGAGCGTGGCCTGGGCCACTGGAAGTGTACTGACATCTAGGAAGAAGGTGAACAAAGGCTGAAAGGAAGTTTACTAGCATCACTGCTCTGCTGAGACAGATCTAGAACAATTGTTAAGCATGATATTATGCATGCATTTTTTTTCATACCACATTTTGTTTAACCTAATTACAACCTTGTTATTATGGGGAAAATAAAGTTTGGGGAAATTCAATATTTGTCTGAGATGGTGGCAGGTCTGGGAGTCAAACCTAAACTGTGATAGCTCCAGAGGCCTTTGATTTTCTATATCAGAATATTTTAGGCCGGGCGCGGTGGCTCAAGCCTGTAATCCCAGCACTTTGGGAGGCCGAGACGGGCGGATCACGAGGTCAGGAGATCGAGACCATCCCGGCTAATGCGGTGAAACCCCGTCTCCACTAAAAAATACAAAGAACTAGCCGGGCGAGGTGGCGGGCGCCTGTAGTCCCAGCTACTCGGGAGGCTGAGGCAGGAGAATGGCGTAAACCCGGGAGGCGGAGCTTGCAGTGAGCTGAGATCCGGCCACTGCACTCCAGCCCGGGCGACAGAGCGAGACTCTGTCTCAAAAAAAAAAAAAAAATTTTAGATTAGGAAAATGTTATATATTAGACACCTATTGATTCCAGATTTCTGGATGCCTAAGTAAACTCCAGATAGAGACAGTAAAAAGGGTAGGGAGAGATTATATATTCTGACAAGAAATCCTCATGGCTTGTGGTATTTGGATATATACACAGTCCTGCCTTTTGATAAGAAAAGCTTTAATTCCCAGGTCCAGCTTATCAGAGTGTACTTAGCAGGTGATGAAATCCAAACAGAATTCACAAACCAAGTTAGCAAAAGTAAACAGTTTCCCGTATGGTGCTAAATTGAAGCAAGGTTATTTTTACTGAGTCACACACACACACACACACACACACACACACACACACACAAATCCCCAAACCATCTTTTATATCTCTTCCAGACTGCCTTTTTCTTTCCAAAAAGCTTCTAGACCAGAGCACTGGAAATGCTCTTGTAAAATTCAGCCATGGAGAAAACAGGGTTTTGTTCTATGACAAAGTCTCCTTGACCATGACATATAAGTGAGCTTTATTTTTATTAGTCACTTCTATACGTGGTCCACTGAAGTGCAAATTTTGTTTTTGCTCTTACGTTTAACATGAACCAATTCTTAGGCTGCTTATATCCTTTTCTAATTTTTAATGTATGAAATCTCAATACTAGTCTCTGTTGTTTTCCCTAGGAGACAATTTCTTTCTGATAGTCCACAACTATGTTAGGTTTAGGGCTGGCATCATCATGCCACGATTCTCCCTTTCCTGGGCTTTCTGAGGTGAAGAGTCCCTGGTCCTACTAATTCCCACAGGACATTTTGAGACATTGGAGCTCAGAGTTCTTGGTTGGAATTAGAGGATTCAGCCACAGATGGCTGCTAGTTTTTGATTCTAGTTGGTTACTTCTGCCCACTACTATTGGTGCATCTGTCTTCTGTAGAGGCTGCTGCCCTAATCAACTAGGGTAGGGTGGGTTGTTGGATTTGGAACTATTAACACCAAGAACATCTTACAGAATCCAAGCCTGGGAATGTATGCTGTTAAAGCATAGAATTGAGTATGGACTTGGCTGCCAGATAGATCTGCTTTACCATTTACTATGGGTTTTTGTGAGGCTGGGTCAATGTTAGGTTATTTTCCTTAATCATTTTGAGTATAAACTTGCTATTTTTAGAACAAGGTAAAACACTGGGCCAGGTGCGGTGGCTCACACCTGTAATCCCAGCACTTTGGGAGGCCGAGGCGGGTGGATCATGAGGTCAGGAGATCGAGACCATCCTGGTTAACACGGTGAAACCCTGTCTCTACTAAAAATACAAAAAATTAGCCAGGCGTGGTGGCGCGCACCTGTAGTCCCAGCTACTCAGGAGGCTGAGGCAGGAGAATGGCATGAACCCAGGAGGCAGAGCTTGCAATGAGCCGAGATCGTGCCACTGTACTCCAGCCTGGGTGACAGTGCGAGACTCCTTCTCAAAAAAATAAAATAAAATAAAAAGAAAATAAAAATAAAAAGAATAAAAAAACACGGAAAAAGAACACTTGGCTGGTAAGACTGCATCAGAAAATTCTATATTTTTAGAGGACGTGCTTTAATATTCTTAGTATTTATACATCAAAATTGCAATAGTCTATAATTATTACAAAAAACTGATCATTACTAACAATAAATTAATATAGTTCTTGATTTATTTGTTTCATTTTTTTTTCCCAAGGAAGAGAAATGAGTTCATATAGATTTGTTTTCACACTTTACATAAGAGGTAGGGAGGCATTAACGCTTACCTGCATTTTACCGGTAGAGAAACTGAGGCCCAGGCACCACAAATAATATATCTCAGGTCATACTAGCTGGATTTTCACAGAGATGTTGGTAGAAGCCTGGCCTCTTGATTCTGCAATCCAGGCTTATTGGCAGGAACCCAACCAAGAACATCCAGCATGTGTTTACCTGCATGGCGAGGCCAGTACTGTAGAGGTCTCCAATGATGCCATTATCTTTGATCTTCATGCTGATATTCTCCACAATAGCCTTTAGTACCTGACCAAACAGGGCTCTGTAACCTTCCTCTGAACCTACAGGGATCTTGTTGTACATGCAGGTCAGAGCCAACGTTGCCATTGCTCCTGTGTCTGTGAATGACAGAGGGGATAAGATCACCATAGTCACCATCACAGCAATATGAACAGCTAGCATTTATTGTGTGCTTATTGTGTTCTGGCTCCATGATTTTATTTGCTCCTCAGAACAACCTGTGAAATAGTACCTGTAATCATCTCCCTTTAAGAGACAAAAAATAGAGGCTCAGAAAAATTAATTGCCCAAGGCCACACAGTCAGTAAGTGCAGGGCCAAGATCTTAACCCAGATCCATACAACTCAACAGCTCATGCTTATAATTAATATAGACAGGCAGTACGTTCAATCATACAGCTCTTGTGCCAGAAAAGACAGATGCAGTCTCTGTTTTAAATTCCTTTAGCATTTGTTGTTTATGTATCTGTTTTACAATCTTGATGCTCTCTTTTATTTTTATTTTTTGTTACTGTGCTCTGTGAACTCTTAGATGGTGGGAATTTTGCATCCACCAAAGCACCCCACAAAGGGACTTTTTCTTGTTTGCATGCAATAAACATGTGGAACAAATGAGCAAGTTCTGGGATGGCAAGACTGGAAGAAATAAAAGACTTGCCAGATATCATCTTTTATTTCATTGATCTTCCCCTCCTCATCTTAATCTCCATTTGGAAGTTGCGTAACTTCATTAAGGGTGATAGTGTTATTGACAACCAGAAGGAAATAAGTCCATACTTTTGGAGGCAGAGATGCCCCAGAAATGTGTGAGGTCCCGGATGTGAAAGGGAGACCAGTCTGTTCTTGACCCCCAGGGAGGATCCTTGAGCAATGGTTCACCTGTTTGTCTGACAGGAACTGAAACAAGAGAGGCTGCTGATGGGGTGCTTGTAAGGGAGTGAAAACCTGAGACAATACTATTGCTTAGAGAGTTGGCAGAGGAGAAGAGGTACCATGAATGTGGGCTGTGACAGTGGCCCCCACAGAAAAGGATCATTATCCATAGAAGGGGACAGAAAGAGGACATGATGTCGTAGAGGGAAAAGAGTCCACTCACAAGCAGCCATATGCTTGCAGAAGAAAGACGCAAGGTGGTCCCTGAGTTTCCATGAAGGGAAACATCATGAGTTAGGGTTCCGAGAGTAGCTGTTTAATGGAGAGAGGATATTTGGATGTAATGAGGAGAAACATCGAAAAGAATAGAGTGTGAGAGCATCAGTAGTGATTCAAGAGAGGATGCAGAGGAGAAGTGAAGCAAGACATTAGTATTTAATTTGGGAAGAACTTCTGACTTGAATGACATGACTATTGTTTCCAGCGGAGATTCTGTAGCTGCCAGACATATCAAGTATTATCTAGTGTCCTTGTTTCTAC
This sequence comes from Trachypithecus francoisi, assembly GCF_009764315.1. Classification (NCBI taxonomy): domain Eukaryota; kingdom Metazoa; phylum Chordata; class Mammalia; order Primates; family Cercopithecidae; genus Trachypithecus; species Trachypithecus francoisi. The sequence goes on along the minus strand of NW_022681473.1, from coordinate 13,871,476 downwards.
ATAATGTTCCCTCGCCTTCCTTCATGTACTCCTCAATTCACCTGCCCAACAAACTTCTGGTAAGTATCTCGCATCCACAGGCACATTCACGTCCTTAGCTCCTCCTCCATGGAATGCTCTCCTTTCCCACTTCCCTGTGCCAGCTCCATCATTCAGTGCACAATGCCTCTGATGTTCCCAGCTCAGGGTACTGGTGACCTACTCACCTACACTGAAGGGAGAGGAGTTGGCCAGCAGGGTCTTGGCAAAGCGGACGGCTATCAGCAAGGTCGCCTCAGAGTTCTTCTGGCACAGTGCCAAGATCGCTAGACTGGGCCCATAGAAGGCTGATGCTTCAGCACTGGGGCCTCCGAAGGGGACAGAGAACTTTCATCAGACTCACACTCAACACGATGAGGACATTTGCAAAGAGGGAAAAGCTAAGCCTTTGAAAAGCAAATTGCTAGAAAACCTGCCCCTAAAGAGAGACACAGCATAGGCAAAGAGCAACTACAGTGTTTATCAAAAGAATGTCATCAGGCATCTGCAAAGAATAAAAGGGATGACTCTGTCTTCAGACAGGTGATGACTCGACAAGCTTGTGTCCTTGGGATCATGACCTTTTCTAGTTCATTTTGGATTGGAAATGAATCTTTCTATTGTGTGATTATCAGAAGGACCAGAGTGAAGGATACATTGTGTCTCTTCCCTAACTTTCCTTTCTCTTCACCCCCACCCTTTTCCTTTCTGGGTTTAAAATTCTTGGGAAAAAACATATGCCTGACTCTCTTCTCCCTTCCAGTGAGGTCTTACTGGAAGGTGCCCAATTCTCCATTTGTCTTTGTAGAATGGATACTTTATCCCCAGGGTCTCGGCAGGAGGAGGTGAGGGCCATGATGGTGAGGCCAAGCTGCCCAATGGTTAGATCTGCAGAGAAGAGAACACAACAGTTATACCGAGGCATCCTCAGGGGACAGCTCTCCAGGAGCCAGGGATGAGGGCTCTACTTTTTATCCAGAGCATTTTGACTTTTTAATAATACAAGCAGTTTTTGGATCTGTCTTTCCAAAAAAAAAATATGGAAGAATACATAAGGGAATATTTAATATAGTGGCCTCTGTGTAACTTGATGACTCTAGTATTTGCTATTTGAGAATCCCTGGTGTTTGATTAGAAAAGCAGCAAAATACTCATCTAGATTTATACACAGAAATTTGCAGTTACAAAATAATTTAAACTTTATCTACCTTGAGCCTCCACACAGCTCCTGGGAGAAAGGCAGAACAGAGATTTTATCATTATTATCATTGCTATTAGCAGTAGTAGGGTTATTGCTATTAGAATCATCTGGAAGGTGAGGCTGAGCAATATCCAGTGACTTGTCTCGGATCCCAGAGTTATGAAGTGGCAGAGCTGGAACTGGAAGGCTGCTCTTTCGACGTCTAGTCCAGAGCTCTCTCTGCTTTACTGACCTCCTCCATGAATGCTCTGACTTCACATGTGTTTCTTTCCAGGTACCTTCCAGGTATGTAGGGAAAGGTGTTTGGGTGGTTTATGTACAATCAGAGGCTGCAGTGGGGTGGGAAGGACACTGAGTTGGGATCTGGAGGTGGTGTGTGATGTGTGAGATTCAGGGAGAGTGCGAGCGGCTCGGATGTCTCACCGTTGGTGTCGCTGGACATGAGCTGGTAAGTCAGGAGTTTCTGGGCCTTCAAATTGTAGGCTCCAGCCAGATTCATGGCAATTAAGATGCTGGGGTTTGGGTAGGCTGATGAATTCACCGAGTTCTCCATAAGTACTTGTATGCCATTGACCAAGGGCTCCTGGGCTGAGGGAACCGCTGAGAAGAGGAAAGCCATTTACTTACCTTCTAACCCTCATTCCTTCCCGAAAGCGTTATTCCTGTGTCTTTGATGCTTTTTTTTTTTTTAGACAGTTTCTCTCTTGTCGCCCAGGCTAGAGTGCAATGGTATGATCTCAGCTCACTGCAACCTCCACCTCCCAGATTCAAGTGTTTCTCCTGCCTCAGCTTCCCGAGTAGCTGGGATTACAGGTGCGCACCATCATGCCTGACTAATTTTTGTATTTTTAGTAGAGACAGGGTTTCACCATGTTGACCAGGATGGTCTCGAACTTCTGACCTCAAGTAATCCACCCTTCTTGGCCTCCCAAAGTGCTGGGATTACAGGCGTGAGCCACCTTGCCTGGCCATCTTTGGTGCCTTTTAGGAGAACACTTGGTTAGCACTGGTATCCTAAGTGACTAAAGAGAAATGGAGAAAATGGTGAGATTTTACTTTTGAGGACAATTAGTTTCTACATCTTCTCAGATAATCCATATCCTTAAGAAAGTGATTTTTAAATTTAGTAACTTCAAGCAATATGGCTCATGACATTTCTCATAGTTTCTATCACTTTCCTGGAAATCACTGATTTCCTTGCATTCATTTTTTTCCTCACTCTTTCATGAAGAATATTAAAGATTTGGGATATAATTTATCCTTAGTGAGTACCAAAATCTCTTACTAGTATGTAGTGGTGTCTGGTCACAATAACCACTGAATGTCTGTCTTTGTACCATCAACCGTTATTCCTGCAGTAGTACTTTCATCTCTGTTATTTTTATTTATTTATTTTTTGAGACAAGGTGTTGCTGTGTCATCTAGGCTGGAGTGCAGTGGTGTGATCATAGCTCACTGCAGCCTCAATCTCCTTGGCTTAAGCGATTCTCCTACCTCAGCTTTCTGAGTAGCTGGGACCACAAGTGCATGCCACTATGCCCAGCTAATTTTTTTTAAGATTTTTTTTTTTTTTGTAGAGATTGAGTCTCACCATGTTGCCCAGGCTGGTCTTGAACTCTTGGGCTCAAGCAATCCTCCTGCCTCAGTCTCCCAAAGTGCTGGGATTACAGGTGTGAGCCACTGCACCTGGCCCCATCTCTCTTAATCAAAAACGTATAGACTTGCCTCTCAAATAATTTATGCTATTAAGTCAGGAAAGATGAACAGCACACAATCACACTCGGACTTACCCATTTTGGAATTCCTATAGTGATTGCTATTTTCAACCACTTTCTCATCAGCAGAGCTCAGTGTCAGAGGTCACAGCCCCTCCCCAGGGCAACTGCTTCCCTGACCTCCTTGGAAAAACATACTCACAGCATGAACTCCGGGACTGGGTACTAGTCCCAGCCGTAGCCCAGAGAAGGCTCAGGAGGTAGAGGGCAAACCAGGCCATCTCACCCTCCTGTCCACGTCTCTCATCCACAGGTACTGCGATTTGCGAGTGGAATATTTCTTTACCTTCTCTTATATGTGCTTCCCTTTGTTAAATAATCTGTTCCCTAACCCAGCCTCTCCTAACTGCCCCTGTGCTGACCTCTCCTTTCCTGATACAAGTAAGTAAATTTTCATCTGCTTATCTAAGTTTACTGACTACAGACCCTCCAAGGTGTCTGAAGGTAACTTCTAGGTTACACAGTCATATGAGAAACCTGGGGCTGGGTATGCAGTGAAGGCAGTGTTGAGAAAATGTCCTTTACCAAAGTCCTGGGTCAGACATCAGGAAGTTTGGATAATGTGCTAGTATCAACAAGACTTCTTCTAGCCCTTATTGTATCCAGTCAGTCACCAGGCTGCTTTTTAGTAACTACTTCACTGGGATTTAGGCCATTCATAGACATCAGCTCGTTTTATGATCCTAGGCACCTGCTTTACAACACGCCCTTTTAGGCTCTCAGGCAGGGATCTGACAGGTGACATCTGGCTTTATGAAATTAATGGTGTCTACCTGGAGCTGGATTCTAGCCTAGACTCTTTGAAGTTGTGTGACTTTAGGCAAGAAATGGACCTCAGTTTCCCAGAAATGGTTTTGTTTGATTTCTCTTTCCTTATCTGGAGATAAAAGTCGTCTCAAACACCCAAAGCTTTCAGATATTATCTTTTAAAGTAAGTAATTAGAAAATGTGAGATCCATTAAGTATACATATTTCAGATGTGTAGCTATATTATAATGCAAATTATACTTCTTTGTAAGAGGGAACTGAAAATGGTATCTTGAAATTATAAAGAAAGGAGCTTTTTTTCTTTTCTTTTTCCCCTGGATGTAAAGTAGCTCATTTTAAGGGGGAAATTCTGCAGTGGTGCCCATCTTAGCATAGAAGTCAAAGCCCTTTTCATGACCTACAAGGCTGTAGAAGATCTGGCTCCTGGTTTCCTTTCTGACCTCAGCTCCAGGCGTTTTCTCCTTTGCTCACACTGCTCCCATCACACAGAACTTCTTGTGTCCCTTGAACACATCAGCTACCTTTGCACGTGGCGTCCCCTCAGCCCAGGACCCCTCTTCTTTTAAATAGCCTCGTGCTGGCTTCCTCACATCCTTCATGTCTCTGCTCAGAGCTGAGCTTTTAGACAGACCTTCTCAGGACATCCTACATAAGATCCTGCATCCTCACCTCCACTGACACCCATCATGCCCCTCGCCTGCTATAACTCATCGCCCTCTGTCGCACAATGTGTGCTATGTGTGTGGTTGTTTATCATTTGTTTATCTCCCTACTAGAATGTCTGCTCCACGAGGGAGGGGCTTTGTCTCTTTGGCTCACTGCTCTATCCTTAGCCCTTACAACACAAACTAGCTCACAGCAGAAATAAAATATTTTTTGAATGAGTGAATTAATGAGCAAATGTAAGACATGGGTAATAAAGCAGTTTTCTTCCCCCTTGGGAAACACGGGTGAGTTTTGTGAGATGAGAGCACGGGGTTCGTATTGGGGTGTGCTGGACAACTTCTAACACGGCCCGTGTTTTCACCTCCCGGTATTCATGCCTTCCCTAGAGTGTGGGCTGGCCTGGGGCCACATTCTATTATAATGAATATAATGCGGCAAAGGTGATGGGATGTGTTTGTGAACGACCGATTTCGCCCTTGCTTGCCTTCTCTCTCTGGCCCTTCCTGTTCTCATGAAGGTAGCTGCCAACTGTGAGCTGCCTTATGGAGAAGCCCACGTGTGGCCCCTGAGAGTAGCCTCCCGCCTATGTACAGGGAGGAAGGAATCCTTACCCAGTGAGCTTTGCGATGAAAGCAGCCCCAGCTGACATCTTGTTTGCAGCCCTGGGAGAGACCCTCCTAAGCCAGAGGACCCAGGTAAACCCTCCCTGGATTGTTGAACCACAGAAACTGTGGGATAATAAATGTTGTCTTAGGCCCGTAAGTTTTAGAGTAACTTGTTATGTAGCAATATATATCCAGTACATGGTACATGGTGGAAGACAAGGCTGAAAAGACAGTTTGCATCTACTTGGTGGAGAGCCTCGCATGCTGTGTAAAGGAGTAGGAGGCAGAATAATGCCACTGCCCGGACACTACCAAATGCCCATGCCCTAATCCCTGGAACCTGTGAACATGTTACGTGGGTTATATGACCAGGAAGAATTAAAGATGCACACGGAATTAAGGTGGCTAATGAGCTGACTTTAAGAGAGGAAGATTAGCTTGGATCATCTAGTTGGGCCCAGTGTCATCACAGAGGTCCTTGTTAGTGGCAGAGGAGGGCAAGAGCATTAGAGTCAGAAAAGCAAATGTGATATTGGAGGCAGAAGTCAGAATGTTGTAATTGCTGGCTGTGAAGGTGGACAGGGGCCATGAGCCATGCAACGTGGGCAGCCTCCAGAAGCTGGAAAAGGCAAGGAAACGGATGTTTCTTTACAAGCTCTGTTACTAGAGTAGCCCTAAGGAAATAGCTGGGAAGGCTCCTTATTTTCTTAAATGGTTGTTTCCCCTTAGCCTTTTTATCTATAGGGACCACTGCTTAAAGAGTTCCAGATCGCCCAGGATGCTGCAGGAGTTCCATGATCCCTTGCCAAATACCAGAGGAAGATAAGACCTGCACGAGACCGGTGCAAACCAGAACCGGCAACCCCTAGTTACTTTTAGATCATTAACATATCATTATAATACTAGATTCCTCTCCCTTAAAAGAGAATTGCTGCCATTTTGTGTACATGCGAGGTATGAAGAAGTATGTCTGGGACTGCGCCTGCGTGTTTGGAACTCCACCCTCGGCCTGCTTACATACCTCCCTGCCCCGTGTCTAACTCTTGAAAATTCCGCTGCTTCCCATTGCTTAAGGAGAAGGTGCCTTTAGAGCGAGAGCTCCGCTTCTCCATTCCCTGACTGGTGAATACAACCCGATTGCGTTTGTCCAATTGCATGTTCCTTCTTTGTGACCCATACGAAGTAGGGAAAGAACTTGCTTTACTGGTGCCACCTCTAGAAGGAACACAGCTCTTTCGACACCTTGATTTCAGCCCGGTGAGACTCTGGCCTCCAGAAGTGTGAGATGATACATTTGTCTTAAGTAACAAAATTTGTGGTAATCTGTTGCAGCAACAATAAGAATCTAATGTAGGATTATGAGTCCAGGATGGTGCTGACTTTGGGTTCCAGAGCCTGTTCCTGATCCTCCTGAGATGATCCACACACCCTTGGCCTGCCAGCCCTTTAACCACTCACTTCCTTGTATTATAAATTACCATTTACAACCAGGGCTGCTGCAAGACTGATCATGACACAATTGTTGCAGTTAGTAAATAATTCCCAGAACAGGAACCACATAGGCCATACATTTCTTAACAGGGACATTTTGACAGTCCTTGGTTACCTATTGACTGGGATGTGTTCATTTATTTCCTTGTTTCTCCTGTGCCTAATATTTTGGTATCAAAGCACCTAGACTCTCGTTGGACACGAGTAAGGTTTATATGTGGTGATTATTCTTTGCTGTGGCAGCAAAAGGAAGTGTCTGTCTTCAGACTCAGTTCAGGTTTTGTAATACTCTCAAGCTGTAGGAGCTTCTTGTAAGGCAAATGTGGCCAGTTAGATTTCTTATTTTTATTTTTATTTTTTTCTGAGATGGAGTCTGGCTCTGTTGCCCAGGCTGGGGTACAATGGTGTGATCTCAGCTCACTGCAACCTCTGCCTCCCGGGTTCAAGTGATTCTCCTGCCTCAGCCTCCTGAGTAGCTGGGACTACAATTGCCTGCCACCATGCCCAGCTAATTTTTGTATTTTTAGTAGAGACGGGGTTTCACCATATAGGCCAGGCTGGTCTCAAACTCTTAACCTCAGGTGATCTGCTTGCCTTGGCCTCCCAAAGTGCTGGGATTACAGGCATGAGCCACCTGCCTGTCCTCAGAACTAGGTTTCATGGGCCAATGTTAGTGGAACCCTAAGGGAGTGTTATTTCATGTCTGCTTCTGAGATTAAAGGCATTTACATCAGACAGCAATATTACTTACTACATTATACTTTAAGACTTCTGGCTGGGAGAGACTCAGCAGTCTCTGTTAGAAATAAAGGCTAGTCGTGCTATTTAAGGACAGTAATACCAATTCTGATATTTTGCATATTTCTCACCTTAAACCAGTATCCTTCAATTTCACATAGCTTGTATAGGCTACAAACAGATCTGACCCCTAACAGCACCAGGGATCCTGGAAGGGTAACATGCCTCCCAACTTCTCTAACTTAGCTTTATTATTATTATTATTATTATGTTTTTAATTTCTGTGGGTATACAGTAAGTGTATATATTTTCTAACTTAGCTTTAAAGATGAGACACAGACCCAAGGAATAGAATCCATTTCTGTTCATTCATGAGGGTCATGTGTTACACCCAGGTAATAAAGACCAGGGCAGAGTTGAACCTGAGCACTGAGTATCAATAGCAGAAAGCAGTTTGTTGGAAGAGGGTTCAATCTCTGACTGTGAAACAGTGTCACTGGTGGAGGAGAGGAAGCTAGGATGATCATGAAGAAAACACAGGAGTAATAAGGAAGACATTGTTAAAGTAATTCAACTGGCCGGGTGTGGTGGTTCACACCTGTAATCCCAGCACTTTGGGAGGCCAAGGCGGGTGGATCACCTGAGGTTAAGAGTTCGAGACCAGCCTGGCCAACATGGAGAAACCCTCCCAGCTACTCAGGAGACTGAGGCAGGAGAATCACTTGAACCTGGGAGGCGGAGGTTGTGGTGAGCTGAGATCACACCATTGCACTCCAGCCTGGGCAACAACAGCGAAACTCTGTCTCAAAAAACAAACAAACAAACAAACAAAAACCAGTAATAATTCTACTAATTCTACCTGAAGGCATTCTTCTTTTAAAAAGTACTTTATTTTAAACTTTTACTTTAAGTTCAGGTATACATGTGCAGGTTTGTTATGTAGATAAGCCCATGACATGGGGGTTTGTTTTACAGATGATTTCATCACCCAGGCATTAAGCCTAGTACCCATTAGTTATTTTTCCCGATCCTCTCCCTCTCCCCACCCTCCACCCTCTCATAGATCCCAGTGTGTGTTGTTCCCCTCTATGTATCCATGTGTTCTCATCATTTATTTCCCACTTATAAGAGAGAATATGCAATATTTGACTTGCTGTTCCTGTGTTAGTTTGCTAAGGATAATGTCCTCTGGCTCCATCCATGTTCCTGCAAAGGATATGATCTCATTTTTCATGGCTGCATAGTATTCCATAGTGTATACTGTATTTTCTTTAAAAGTCAATCATCGATGAACATTTAGGTTGATTCCATATTTTTGCTATTGTGAATAGTGCTGTAATGCACACACACATGGTTTATATTAGATTTAGATGTAGAATGATTTCTATTCCTTTGGGTATATACCCATTAATGAGATTGCTGGGTTGAATGGTAGTTCTGTTTTTAGCTCTTTGAGCAGTCTCCACACTGCTTTCCCCAGTGGTTGAACTAATTTACACTCCTACCAACAGTGTATGTGTTTCTTTTTCTCCAAAACCTCTCCAGCATTTTCTGACTGTTTTTTTTCTTCTAATTTCTTTTTTTTAATTTTTTAAATTTTTTTTATTTTTATTTTTTATTATACTTGAAGTTCTAGGGTACATGTGCACAATGTGTAGGTTTGTTACATATGTATACATGAGCCATGTTGGTGTGCTGCACCCATTAACTCATCATTTGCATTAGGTATATCTCCTAATGCTATCCCATCCCTCCCTCCATCCCCTCCCCACAATAGGACCCAGTGTGTGATGTACCCCTTCCTGTGTCCAAGTGTTCTCATTGTTCAATTCCCACCTATGAGTGAGAACATGCAGTATTTGGTTTTCTGTTCTTGCAATAGTTTGCTGAGAATGATGGTTTCCAGCTGCATCCATGTCCCCACAAAGGACACGAACTCATCCTTTTTTATGGCTGCATAGTATTCCATGGTGTATATGTGCCACATTTTCTTAATCCAGTCTGCATTTTCTGACTTTTTAATAGTAGCCATTGTGGCTGGTGTGGCATGGTGTCTCATTGTGGGTTTTATTTGCAGGAAATTACTTTAAATGGGTTACTTTACACTTTACATAAAGTACCTTTTGCTCTTTGGTATCTGAAATGTCCTTCCGGTTTCCAACTGTACTAACATGTAGCCCCAGTACTCAGTATAAGTACAAGCTCGTGCTGCCTTGATATGATTCAATTTTTTTCCTTTAAGATGTGACTTCTTAGCATGACAAAAATTGATTAGAAAAATAAAAAAAGGAAAAAAGTGAATTCTGTGGAAATGAACATTGGAAGTGACTTTTTTGCATGTGTATTGTGATGATATGAATATTGGGGGTGATTTTATGGGGAAATAGAGGGAAAACAAACGTAAAAGAAGAACAAGTGGAATCCAAGGGAGAGAGCTGGAGGCAGGGGATGAGACTGTTTCTCAAACTATGAGCGGACCTTTTATGTATATGCCTCACGTTTCCCCCTTTCGTCTGAGCAACATGGTTTTTCTACCCACTACCTGTATGAAGTCAGTGTGACCAGTGGGTTCTTCTCTTGCATCTGGGCCTCAGAGAGCTCAGTCTCTCACAGACTTTATGCTTGATCTCATTGGTTGTGCTGCAACATTAGACCTAGAACCTTATCCCCATTTTACCCAGTTGCCCAAAGCCACTTCGATAGTTAGTAGGAGAACCTTGAGTAGAACCCCACTTATTAGACATGTGGTCTCATTTCTTTTCACTTCAGTTCTTCTTTAGGTGGACTTTCCTCTAACAAATTTTAAAGTCCTTTCAGAATGAACTAATTAGAACACGCTCTTTTTGTATGGTTGTTAATCTTTTAACAATTTTTATTGAACGTGTAGAGAAAGAAGGGGAGGTTCACTCTCCTATTCGTCCTGGAATAAATGAAGAAGGCATAAGGACAGTCGGCATGGAACTCCACTGCAAATGGATTTTATGCAGCTGAAGAAAGTTTGGGCTTATTAGTATTTGCTCCAACGAACCTCCACGTTTTCTCCATCATGGACAACGTAACTACCAACTCCTGAAAAGGAGGAAGGCCGAGAACTGGGTCAAATGATTCGACCACTAAATCACCAAATAATGGATGTCATCTCTACCAACCCCTTGGCCCAATCCCCACAAAGGCTCACACCCCTCTCCGTTTGGGCATTTTTAGCATGGGTCTTTTTGGCATGTCTCTCCCTTACCTTGGCTCAGTGGTTTGCCTCCACTCAGAAGTTCCCAGTAGGTTCTGTCATTATTACTGGCCCATAGGCCCTGAACAGAGGTGATGTAGGGCCCCCATGAGCTCTCCTCCATTGTGAAACTGTGGGTGACATCCAATAGGTTACTGGAACTTAGAATTGTCCAAGGAAACCCACAATAGGCATTTCTCAAACTTTAATGTACTTGAGAATCACTTGCTGACATTACAAAAAATGCAGATTTCCTGGCCCTATCCAGAGATACTTTTATTTTTAGATATGAGCTGGGGGTCAGGAATCTGCATGCTTTATAAACACTCCAGCTGATTCTAATGCAGACACTCCATGCTAAATGAGAGAAATGATGCTCTTGGTTTCTGCTCCCCCCAACCTGCCATGGTAGATACTTTTCAGATAACAGCTTCAACCTTCCATCCCAAGATAGTAACTGCTGATTCAGTAGAAGAACACGTTATCCTCATGTGCTAGAGGCACCATAAGTTAGTGGGTTTTCCCTTAGAAAAGAGGAACAGGAAAGGATAATTTGATATTTCATATTGTGTTTATTAAAAAGTGACATGGTCAATATCTGTTTTATATTCTGTAGTCATTTTTCTACCTCCCTTAAAGCCCACGAGGGTAGCCTTTATAATATATATTATATTATTATTCTGATTTTGTTTATAGCATCCTACGCTATGTTGTTAAATATGATAAATAACTGTCAACTAGCGTTAAGGAGCCAAATAAATCCTACTTTTCAGAGGCAAAGCCATTACTTGACCTCCTTGACCAGTAACTTTAGTTTAGGGATCTATGAATTTTCTGAAAGCGAGGGCAGGGGGAAACTTCAGGACATCTGTGAATCCCCCAGTTTAAATGCTAAATTTGGCAGTGGCTCAGGCCTGTAATCCCAGCACTTTGGGAGGCTGAGGTGGGCAGATCTCTTGAGCCCAGGAATTCAAGATCAGCCTGGGCAACATAGTAAAATGCCGTCTGTAAAATAAGTAAACAAATGCCAATTTTTGTGTGTATGTTCATTTTTTTCTGGGATGAACATTCATTACTTTCACCTGATTTTCAAAGGGGTCAGTGATTCAAAAAGAGTAAGAACCACGGTTCTAGATCTCAAATGTTTGACTTTAGAAGTTGCATTTACTGAAAGAATTTTACTGAAATAAGAGAGAGCCGTGAGATTCATTAATCTATGAAGTAAACATGAATTTACTACCTATTATGTGAAAGAAGATGAAATATCTCACCTCCTATTTTAAAATCCTGCTGTGGGATGCAGATGGACAGCAAAGCTACTGACCCAGAAGCATCTTCAATATACTTTGTATTTAGGTGCAAATGTATTCTTACTGCATCTTTAGAAATGACAGCAAACACCTTAACCTGAGGTTAGGTACAGACCTACCCAAATATGGTATCATTCATTTTCTGAGCTTTCTCCATCACATCGAGGAAGACAGAACCATTTGGCACAGTGACATTGGCGAAATATGTTTCATTGATTCTCACAGAGTAATTGACAGAGATAGATGATTGTGAGCCAGGAGTTGTCACAGTTATAGGCTCCTGAGTGGAGATGCTGAAGTTACCTGGCAGAGACAGAAAAGCCCAGAGCAATATTCGGAAAACTAAAAATGATATTAGAGTTTGCAGACCTCCTCAACCCCTATCCAAGGACTCCTTGCCTTTAGGCAGACATGGATTTACTATAAGGAGCAATTATCATCAGTCAAGGGGCAAATTTCTCATATAACTAAAGCAGAAACTAAGACCAAAACTCACCAGCTTGTGAGTGTTGGCACTTGGCTCAACTCCCAGCTGTTTAAGCAATTCAGTTGCTCTAACTTCTATTTCTCACAGAGGATCCTGATTTTTTTCTTTTTTTGCCTTGGTACAGCATACAATCATGCTTGTCTTTTCTCCTTTTTATTGCTTAACATTTATTGAAAACACATGAAGTGCCAGGCACTGTACTAATCATTTTATATGGATTGTCTCATTCAATCTTTACAAAAACCTATGTTAGATACTGTCCTTGTTTCCAACTTTTACATTAGAAAACTGAAGCTTAGAGGTTAAACATTTTGTCCAAGTTTCCTAAACCTGTAAGTGGCTGAACCAGGAATGGACAGAGATGTAAGGAAATGTCTCCTTTCCTTCTACCTGGTTGCAAAGTCATTTGTTTGAATAAGTAACGTATGCTATAATTTTCGAATACTGGCATATCCCTTCCACACAGATGTCTCATTTCCCTGAGGCATCACTCACTGTGCAAAGTCAGAGCACGGTACCAATCCTCTGTACTTTATTTAGGATGAGAATGGTGCTTAGATCCTTCTATATCCAACAGTCAGAAAATATGCCTTTGAAGATAAACATTATTGAATCAAGTCTGCCTTGTTATGTTTGAACTAAGAAGGACATCTGGCACTCAGTTAAGAACAAATCCTCAGGTGGCTGTAATCCCTGATAACATGATGAAAACTGAATTCTCTCTGGCAACTGTTCTGTTTTGGAGGTTTATCTGGTCACTTTTGGTTTCAAAGGACACCTGAATCTCACATGCTTTGGGTGCTATGGTGAAAAGCAAAACAGTCTGCTCTTTAATGCTTTTACCTGCAGCAGAGACACAAGAAGAGTCTTTGTTAACATCCAAGAAGGTCTTTCCCATCAGGGCAGGTAAGACCTGGGCTGCAGCAATTGGAATACTGAATGCTCCTTGAGAAATTTCCGTGAGCACTGTATTCAGAGTTTGTTGACAATTCCAGTCATTTTCATGATAATAGTCTGATGATACAAAGAGGGCCTAATGAGGCAGGGGGGCAGGGGTGGGCAGGGGGGGACGAGAGATAAAGAGAGACAGAGAATATGAGACCCTTCAAGTAAGGGGAAGCCTATATATAACTAATTCAGTATTAATTGAACATTGACTACCTAGGAACACCTCAGATAACTCAGATATCTTTCTTGTTATCCAGAAGCTTACAAACCTGTTTGGGCAGGGAGGTTGGAACTGCTTAATAACCCAAGCTATAATAGTTCCAATGAAAGCAGACTTTGCCACATTCATTTTTTTTCTTTTCTTTTCTTTTTTTATTATACTTTAAGTTCTAGGGTACATGTGCATAACGTGCAGGTTTGTTACATATGTATACTGATGCCATGTTGGTGTGCTGCACCCATCAACTCGTCAGCACCCATCAATTCATCATTTATATCATTTATAACTCCCCAATGCAATCCCTCCCTCCTCCCCCCTTGCCACATTCATTTCTATATCGCAATGCTGGGAAATACCTGTCACATAGGAGACACTCAATAAATATTAACAAACTATTGTAAAAGGAGATGCCAGAGGAATGCCCTAAGGGATGCATCTAGTGGGATGCGTCTTTCTAAAGAGGAGAGGAGCTTACGAACATTTAATGAAGCTAAAAAAAAGCTTCCTGGAGAAGGTGGTATTTGAGTTACGCCTTGGAGAATAGGATAGAATTTTGGCTTCTGAGATGAGGTGAGGAGCCCTGCACTCAAGAGAACAACATGAACAAAGGTGTTAGGTAGGAATAGCCGGGACATGACCTAGCAGTGATGACAGTATCTGCATTTTAGCAAAGTTCCTCAGGGGATTCCTCCTGGTTTAGGAGAAGTGGTGTATGGGGAACATTGGAAGCAGCTGTGGAAGAACAGGCTGGAGAAGGAAGTTGGGCTAGACTAGTAGACGCTTGAATTTTATGGTGAGATGTCTGACCTCATTTGATTGACAACAATGAGGAGGTATCTGACATTATTTGATTAACAATGGGGAGTCTAATAGTTCATTAAACAGAAACTCTCCTGGCAGCAGAATGTAAGCTCGATTGAAGGGGCAGAATTGTGAGGTAGTAAAAGTTAGGAGGACATTGGGGTGAGCAAGACAGGAATTAAAGTGGGTCGGACTTGAACATGCTGCTCTGTAGTTTCCCAGGAATGGACTGTTCCTGTTTTCATCTTTTCTTGGAGGTTCTTAAGCTAACCATGTGGTCCACAAGAATTTGTGGGATATTAAGAAAAAACAAAAACCAGTCATCGTACATTTCCTCTTAAGACACATCAATAAATGTTATTAACATACATAGCACCAAGTTAGATGTTATTAATATTTAAAAATACCCAGCAATATCTTGTAGGCAAGTAGCTCTTGATCCTACCGTGAATTTTTATCACCTGTAGGGCTTTTAAACCAGAACAAGGCCCAGGCTCCACCTCTAAATTTCTGTACTACCCGACTGGTGGGCATGGGTATTAGTGTTGCCTAAGAGCTCCTTCAGCTGATTCGAATGTGCAGCCAACATGGGAAAGCAGTTTATATTCAGTTCAAACTTAGTAAGGCAATCAACAATGTAAATAGTAACAACAATACAGATAACCTTATGATTGGACCCGTGCTTACACCTCCAGCCTCCTGTTACGTTTCTTTCGGACTCTGTGCTGGTCATGCTGAACACCTTGACCTTAAAAGGCCTAATATTCTTTTGTGCTTTTGGGTCTTTTTCCTCACTGTCTTTGTCTCTCCCTTGAAAGTCCTCTAGCCTGGAGTCAGCCTGGAAAATATCTATTCATACTGATGATGCAGTAAAGTTTTTTTTTTTTTTTTTTTTCTGTAAACCTTCCTTGATCACTTCTTATATCTTCCCCTTAGAGTTTGTAAATCAATGGCTCAATGAATGCAGGAATAAAGTCTCAGATCTCAAGGAGCGTATGCATGACAGTGTAGGTGCTGAGTGTGAGTTTTGAGAACAACGGCCCGGGTCCCATCCCAATCTGTACCACTTTCTGGTTTTGTGAGATGAGGTAGTTTACTGACACAGTTACTGTGACTCATGCTCCTAGTTTAGGAAATGGAGGTAATACAGTAGTTCCCTCTTATCAGCGGGGTTACTTTCCAAGACCTGCAGTGGATTCCTGAAACCATGGATAGCACTGAGCCTTAAATATACTACTTTTTTTCCTATACATCCACACTAATAGTAAATTTCAATTTATAAATTAGGCACAGTAAGAGATTTACAACAACAATAATCAAATAGAACAATTATAATAATATACTACAGCACCATTGCTCTTGTGCTTTGGGGCCATTATTAAGTAAATAAGGGTTACTTGAACACACGCACTTCAATGTTGGGACAGTTGACTGATAACCGGCTACTAAGTGATTAACGTGCATAGACAAAGGGATGAGTCACTTCCTGGGTAGAACAGAGCAGGAAGGTGCAAGATTTTATCACACTACTCAGAATTATGCACAATTTAAAACTTGTGCATTGTTTATTTCTGAAATTTTCCATTTAATATTTTCAGGCCTCGGTTGACCCTGGGTAACTGAAACTGTGGAAAGTGAAACTGTAGGTAAGGGGGGGGACTACTGTGTGTGTGAAAGTGTACAACCATGTGTGATAGAACAACAAAGTAGATTGTAGTAGACTCTAGAGTTTCTTAGACAAATTGCAGTTAGGAAAAGCTTCCTAGAAGCATTGGTTAGGAGAAGTAAAGCTGAAGATGAGAAGAGTACATGTCAGGCAGGGGAAGGGAATCATATGAGCAAAATCAAAGTTAGTATAGGAACCGCAGAATGGATAATAAGGTCTTAGGAGGCCAATAAGAAAGGAAAAATATACTGGCCGGGTGCGGTGGCTCACACCTGTAATCCCAGCACTTTGGGAGGCCAAGACGGGTGGATCACCTGAGGTCAGGAGTTTGAGACCAGCCTGGCCAACATGGTGAAACCCTGTCTCTACTAAAAATAGAAAAAAATTAGCTGGGCATGGTGGAGGGTGCCTGTAATCCCAGCTATTCAGGAGGCTGAGGCAGGAGAATCGCTTGAATTTGGGAGGCAGAGGTTGCAGTGAGCCGAGATTGTACCATTGCACTCCAGCCTGGGCAACAAGGGCAAAACTCCATCTCAGAAAAAAAAAAAAAAAAAAAAAAAAAGATACTGCTTTCTTCCAGAGAAGACTCCCTTCTCTGCCTCCTGTTTCACCCTCTGACTTACCTGCATGGCTTCTCCTGTGCTAAATGTATTTCCAATGAGACCATTTTCTTTTTTCTCAGACAGAATCTTCTCTACCAGTGACTTTATATAAATACTGATGTTCTTTAAATTGCTTTCATCTGTTTTGACCTGCCCATCTATTAGACTCCTCTTCACACAGGTCAGAGCCAGGACAGCCATTGCCCCAGTATCTGTCAGGAAACAAAACATTGTCAATAGGGGACCAACCATCTCAGTTTGTCGTGGACTGAGAGGTTTCCTGGGATGTGAGAGTTTCAGTGCTAAAAGAAAAACAGATCTAGAAAAACTGGTGTGGTTGGTCATGCTAATTGGTGAAGAAAGATTTCAAGATACAGCAATTGTCTCTCCAGCACTAACCAGTCAAATATTTAAAGATTTCTTCCCAAAGTTCAGTCGCCATATACCCCATAGTTCATGCCTCATACTGTAGTGCGATGGGCCTCCCACCAGGTTACTTAAGGGAGATGCACCTCGCTAGTGGCCACGATGACCAGTTAATTTTCCCAGTGATAATGTACTCTGCCACCTTTAGCTCATATACTAGCACTGTGTATTTTGGTATTTATGACACTTTGTCCTGTGTTGTTCAGCTATTTCTGGTGTAATTCATCATTTGACTTAAAGCCAAGCTCCTGGAGGATTAGAGAATGGTGTCTTGTGTGTGTGTGTGTGTGTGTGTCTGCCATCATATGTAAAGTAGTACTTGACATAGGGTCAATGCTCAGCTGAACATATTTAAAAAGAAAATTCAAGATGCATACCGAAAGAGAAATAGGGAAGTGCCCAGAAAAGATATGTCTGCTGCCTGAACTTTGAAGTCCAGGCCGTGGAGCCCAGCTGAGGAACAGGCATGTCTAAGAATCCAAACATGCTGGAAAGTATCTAAGAACTTGCCAAGGAAAAGAGACCCATCACATACACATAGCAGGTAAACAGCCAGGAAATTAGCTTAAAAACAGTTTAGGGATGGGACGTAGCACAGATCTCTAAAGCTCTCTTGCTGCTGTCCGGAGTGGTTTTTTTTTTTTTCTTTTTTTTGGGATGGAGTCTCGTTTTTGCCCCCCAGGCTGGAGTGCGGTGGTCCGATCTCACTGCTAACTCTGCCTCCCGGGCTCAAGTGATTCTCCTGCCTCAAACTCCTGAGTAGCTGGGATTACAGGCATGTGCCACCACACCCAGCTAATTTTGTATTTTTAGTAGAGATGGTGTTTCACCATGTTGGTGAGGCTTGTCTTGAACTCCTGACCTCAGGTGATCCGCCTGCCTTGGCCTCCCAAAGTGCTGGGATAAAAAGTGTGAGCCACCATGCCCTGCCTTTTTTTTTTTTTTTTTAATACAATTCTGGGTTTTTCTCATTACACATACCTTGGTCATAAAACACCTATGGATTTGTAGCTGCATACACATGGACGGTATTTCACTTTTATATCTTGGTTGCTCCCATCTTTTCTATCTTTCTCTAATCTTTTAGCCATGTTGGCTGAGGGATTGAGAAAACCTAGGACAATGCATCAAATAAACGACATCTTTGTAAGCCTCTCAAGGGTTTCATTATACTGATTAGAAAATAGTACTTAACAGAGTTGTTGCCCAGCAAACCTCTTTACAAAAGAGGATGAGGCCAGAGATTGGAAGAAGGAAATATAAGGACTCGTGTTCTGGCTTGATACTTGGTCTCTCCTGTGTTCTTTAACATGGGACCTTTCCTCTCTCATGGGAAAAGAAGTCTGAGAAATCTCACATTCTCCTTACTATCCAGAAATACTAAAATGGTGATTTGCTTTGAAATGAAAGTTGAACTTTGAATTTGGAGAAAGATGAACTTGTATATCTGGATCCATAGAGGCTAAGCACCTATACTAACTGTCTAAAGACTTCTTTTTGGATGTTAAGGCTGACACAGTGGGAAATTTCTGGTTCATTTCCCAAGGTGAATATATAATCTATTGATTGTAATATTGGACTTTGTCACTGGAGAGGTGGTATTGCTCAAGACTATTGAGGTATCCAAATTGTCCCAATAAACTAGAGAAAGAGACAGTATTAAGATAAACAAATTCCATTGCATTTCCCTTTTCTAAAGCTTACCCTTTCTGAAATATTTCTTGTGAATATACTCATGCTTTATCCTCATTTTCCAGATGGAAAAATTAAGATCAAGAGTTAACATTTGTTGTTTATATAACTCAAAGAAGAGCTGGAGCAGGAACCGGGTATTTCTAGTACACCACACATCTAGAAAGAGGCTTAAATGCCATCCATCATCCATTCTTCTCAAAAAGAAAATTCCCTTTTGAGAGGACTGGAGCAAAGAGGGTAGAAAATAAGATTCAAGTACTTACTGGTTGAAGAACTCAAAGGGCAAGACATACTGGTGACCATGTCCTCTGTACCAAGGGAATTGGGCTTAGTAAACTCACCTACCGAGAACTGGCTACCAAAATAATAGTTTTTATTTTCAGGAATGAAGTAGTTGACGACTTTGGTGGTTGAGTAGTTCCCATTGAGCAGACACAAGGCCAAAACGTCCAGGCTGAGCTGGTAGTAGTTAGTCAGGGGATTGCCATTGTGTGCTTCTAGAAAAGAGAAGAAATACCTCCCTTAATCATGGAAGTGGTAATGGAGTATGCATTTTCCATCTATTCCTACTTACTCTATTTCAATTTCTTTACATTTAAGGAAAGGTGGGTAATAGAAGGGGGAGGTCACTCATAGAATCAGAAAACCTGAGAAATGTAAAGGCTTTTAAGGGCCACTCAATTCCACTCAATTTCTGTCATTTTATTACTGAGGGTACATAGCCTTAAAGAGATTAAGATGTTATCTAGATATTCAGGTGGTTACAGAGCTAGGGCCAGAATACAGGTTTTCTACCTCCAAGCCTCTTGTGTTTTCCATAGTAAGGTGTTGAAAGTGTAAGTAGAAACCTAGGTTGGGAGGCCATCTCAAAGGAAGATGGACTTAATGAAAACTAAAATAAATGTTGGGTAGGAATTGAAATAAAAACAGTGCACCTCACTAGTGGCCACCATGACCAGTTGATTTTTCCCAGTGAGAATGTACTCTGGCCGCCTTTAGCTCATATACTAGCATTGTGTATTTTGGTATTTATGACACTTTGTCCTGTGTTGTTCAGCTATTTCTGGTGTAATTCATCATTTGACCTAAAGCCAAGCTCCTGGAGGATTAGCGAATGGAATGGTGTCTTGTGTGTGTGTGTGTGTGTGTGTGTGTGTATCTGCCATCATATATAAAGTAGTACTTGACATAGGGTCAATGCTCAGCTGAACATATTTAAAGAGAAAATTCAATATGCATACTGAAAGGGAAAAAGGGAAGTGTCCTGCAAAGACATCGTGAGATGAACAGAATGAAAAGGAGAAGGAAAGAGTGGAGGGAAACTTCATATAGTTCTGAATCAGCAGAGGAGAAGACAATGTTGTCTAGGGTCTCTAAATATTTGATTCTTACCCATATTTTCAATTTCTGCTTGGAATTTATTTTCTAGCTTGTCAATCAGGTGGTAATCATATATTAAGTTTTTGTCAGGGTTACGACATGCTCCCAAAGCCAGTATAATCAAGGCAAGCTCTCCTGAGCTTACCTGTGACACTGAAAAGAAAAGTATTCAAGCTTAACAAGGTACGTGCTTGTGATTTTTTGGGCCTCCTGATTTCCTTGAGACTTATATTGCCTATCACTTCTTTCTTCTGTTGCGCTCTATACGGTCTTGTGTTACTTAATGATAGGGATAAATTCTGAGAAACTGATTGTTAAGCGATTTTGTCATTGTGCAAGCATCATATAGAGTGTACTTACACAAACCTCGATGGTATAGTTGACTACACACCTAGGCTATAGGGTACAGCTTGTTGCTCTCAGGCTAAAAACCAGTACAGCATGTTACTGTCCTGAATACTATAGGCAACTGTAGCCCAATAGTATTTGTGTATCTAAACATATCTAAGCACGGAAAAGGTACAATAAAAATAGAGTATTAAAATCTTGTGGGATGACCATCATTTATGTTCACCATTATGTGATACATTCTTGTATGAATATTTGATTCCTCTCTTCTTTATCCTCAAAGCAGAGCCTTTTAGAGCAGTGTTATATAAATGCAAACTAAATCTTGGTCTTTTCCATAAAATCACAGAATTGTTTGGGAATCATGCAATCCTTATGAAAGTGAAAAAAGAGGAAAAAAAGATAAACAACAAGATCTTGGTTTTTTTTTTTTTTTTTTCTCTTTGTGGTACCAGCTTGCTAGGATAGTAATACTTGATTTTTTATATTCTGCCTTATAGAGTATCAAAACTCTCAGGCTTCTCATAATTCTTATAATGATATTATGAGGTAGGTAAGAGTGGCTTCATTTCCCCTTATGCTAATTAGAACACTGAGGCTCACTATTAATATGACTGGTTCAAGGCCAACCCACATCTAGTCCAAATCTGGATTGTTCCATGGTTGCCTCTCCAACACCAGCTTTCTTAGTTATGATCTGTATCTCATGTGGTTGTGAACTAAACTAGCTTATATAACAGCATTAATGGATAAGAATCCATAGCTTTTGTTTGTGGCTTCATGAAGAAAAATGATTTTTAAGACCAAAAGAAGCAAGACCTAGCTCTAGGGTGAGTGGTGTGGGATTGTATTTTGGGCATGTTTATGTTTCTGTTACCTCAAGTTTGGTCCCATTAGAATGGATATAGCAGGGATATTTCGGATGCATCATTTTTAGGATTAGTTGCAGATAATCTTTAAATAGGTAGACTTTTTCTAAATCTTCCAGAGAATACAGAAACTTACGTCTCCTTTTCACAATGTATTTGATTTGTTGGATCAGCTTTTGCTTCAGGTTTTGGTTCTGGATTCCAACAAGTTGGAGGGACAACAGGACATTGACAGAGGAGCTGGTTCCCCTGGTATACTTTGACTGGTTCATTGTATTCAACAAAGGTTTTAGGCGGATGTAGTTTTCTTCACTTACCTCTGTGGCAGAGAAGGAAGGAAATAAGAAACACACACTCAGAATATAGTAAGACTTGGAGCAGGGGTTATATAAAAATATTTAGTAACAGGTATGGCACAGACCTAGACCAATCCAGTGGCTGCTGACTGTGTTGGTGGAATAAAACAAAGGTGGGTCTTGAACCTACCCCCATGCCAGACATTACTCCTTTAACAACCAGCATGAAAATGTTTTCATATTTTAACAACTGGTGCAGAGTTATCATTGTGTACTCGCAGACTCCTGCCTGGGAAATTTAGCATCATTCCCTAATTTTGTATATGAAACGTAGAGAGAGTCTCCTTAAAGAAACTTCCATAATTGGAGGCTGAGCTGAAACTAGACTACATGTCTTCTGACTCCCAGTAAGCAGGACTTTCTACTTCCTGGATTCAGTTCTTTCCTTCTCCATCTTCTAAATCAGTTGGGCTAATGCTGAGAAAATACAGGTAAAAATTCTACGTTATACTGATGATTGACCCCAAAACTTTATTGTCTGATTGCCCAGCTGGCTGGGCATCTAGGTCATTATTCAGCATTATGCAGCCTGTGAAAAATTTTCCAGTTTTAGCCTACAACATGCCCCAATTCCAGAGATGCAGGGAAGTCACATTATACTGTGGAAGTGGGAGAATCCAGAGCTCCCAAGGAAATAGAGGAGAATAAAAAGAGTTACTAGTTAAAACTCAGGACACTTTCTCAATATATTTTTCCATACTTCTTGAGGAGTAGCCCCAAATCCTACACACCTCCGGATTATCTAATAGATTAGTGGGAGAGTGAAAAAAAAAACTTTGAGTTTTAGATTCAGATTTTGGCCACATTCTGTGCTCCTTAACTTATGACTATGGATAATAAGTTATGGAACTCGTGTTACCCTTAGTTTTCTCATTTAAAAATTGTGGTTATTAACACTTACTTTATAGATATTGGACAAGAAACCACCGAATAAACTGTAAAATGCTGCACATACTATTTTTTCCAGCATAACTGGAGCTTTTATCACTGTACTTGAGATCAAGGAAATGTAATTTCCCTTGCCCAGTTTTCTTTGCTTTAAAAGAAAGAGTCAAGAAGATCTGAATAGAGTGATTGTAGAAAGGCCATGGTTTGTTGCAGACACAATGGAACAATTGTGAGTCAATTCTCTGAGATTTTGTGGAAGCATCCAGCTCAGCAGATTTTCTCGCCCTGAAACAGACTTTTCAGTTCCTGGTCAACAACCCAAATCAGCTTCCTTGACTCTCAAAGATCAATTTAATTATTATTATTGTTTAAAATGAATAGAAAGCCAAAACCTACATAGCCATCCCCTATTCTTAGGATCCAACAGGGGAAATGTCAGGCCAAGAAGAAAAATTAGAGTCGGAAGAGTCTATGCTTTAGCCTGTATGTATACAAGCCTGTCTTCTGTGGTGTTCTCCTCTTACTGGTTAGAGAGCACAGATAGTACCACCTAGTCATCTTTAGACTGGTTTGAAGCTTAATTTCAGAGTAAAGTCTCAGAAAAGAGAAGTCATGCACCTGAGAACTGCACCAGACCTCAGGAGATAATTTGCTTCAAGCGTCTCCCCTCATTATCCTTTTTTTATGAATGAAGCTAAAGAAATTCAGAAACGTTGGGTCATTCAATGACTAAGGAATCAAACTGAACCTGAATTTAGTTTTCCTTTCTCTTACTTTAATGTTCTTTTACAGAACCACACAATCTCTGGGGCTAACACCCATGCAAGAGATGATGGAACTTTATCCCATGTGTCCTCGGAAAGAGTTGAAGGGAGGTGGACATGCAACTTGGAATATCTAAACTAACTCATGACAAGATAGCAGTCATCACTATTTGAAAGAGATTTTTTTTTTTTTTTTCTGTGTAGTTACAAGGGGGTTAACCCAAAAATCATGCGTCGAATTTCAGGGAAAAAAAAAATTGCATATCAAAACCAAAAGATAACTTTCCATGATCTAGAAAAGTTTCTGGGAGCATAAATTTTTTGTCATTGGAAATTCACATGAATAGCGAGTTACTTGGTAGGATGCTGTGCTACAGAGGATCTGAGCATAGAAAGAGCAGTTAGGCAAATGAACACACAATCTATAATTCCTCTTACAACAACATGCATTGTGAGACTTTCCTCACCATCTCCTGCCACCCTTTTCATCATTCATGGAGTCCAACCACATATGAAACTGGAATGGGATCTTTTCTCAGGTTAACTCTACATAGAGTCTCTTGCCAATAGTATTCAGTAGGCTATCACTCCAGAGTAATTTTAGCTCAAACTGTACTCACCACAGATCTCACATAGTTGACTTGGAATAAGAGAAAACAGTAAGAGCCCCATTAGGGGCAGCTGGTGTGACTGTTTCATCTCTCCAACAGTGTACCAGAATGTTGAGGAATTGACTGGCTATTTATTAAGTGATGGACAGAAGGTAATGAGAGCTCCTCCTTCAGGTTGCCTCAGCATCTTTTCACTCAAGCAAATATTGAGCAATGTCAGGAGGTGTGGTCAAGTGTATTTGTCCATATGATGTAATAAATAAGGAAGAAGACTTGAAGGATGTGGTTAGGGAGAATGAGGAAATAACTTTCCTTCGTTTCCTGTCCTAAACCTTCGGGGTTCACATCTATTATTTGCCTTCCGCCCAGTGAACATATATTAGGTGAATGACTGTTTCCTGTAATGTTTCCTTTTTTTTTTCATTTCACTTTATGTTTTATGTTTCCTGATAAAGTAGATTTTATCATGCAAACACATACAACATATAAAAATGGAAGTAAAAGAAGACATCTAAATGGGAAGCAAGCATATGAAAAGGTGTTTGAAAAGGTGCTTAACATCACTGGTCATCAGAGAAATGGAAATCAAAGCTACAATGAAATGCTCTCAGTACTGCTTTTGCTGCATCCTATATGTTTTCAGATACTGAGTTTACCTTTTCATTTGTCTCAAGATACTTTTTTACTTCCTCATTAATTTCCTCTTTGGCTCATTGATCGTTCAGGAGTATATTATTTAATTTCCATGTATTTGTAAATTTTCCAATTTTTCTTGCATTATTGATTTCCAGTTTCATATCATTGGGGTCAGAAAAGATACTTGATATAATTTCAATATTCTTAAATTTGTTAACACTTATTTTGTGACTTAATGTGATCTATCCTGGAGAATGTTTTATTTGTGCTTGAGAAGAATGTGTACTCCCCTGCTGTTGGATGGAATGTTCTGTATATGTCTATTAGGTCCCTTTGGTCTAAGTATTGTTCAAATATGGTAGTTCCTTATTGGTTTTCTGTCTGGATTATCTATCCATTGTTGAGTGTGGGGTATTAAAGTCACCGACTGTTACTGTTTTGCTGTTTATTTTTCACATTAGTTCTGTTAATATTTGCTTTATGCACCCAATGTTGGGTACATAAATATTGATAATTTTTATATCTTTTTGATGAATTGGCTCCTTTATCATTATATAATGATTTTCTTTGTCTTTTGTAACAATTTTTGGAAATGTCTCTTTTGTCTGATATAAGTGTAGCCACCCTCGCTCTCCTTTGGTTACCATTTGTATGGAATATCTTTTCTCATTCATTCATTTTTAGTCTTTGTGTGTCCTTATAGCTACTATGCTACTATGAGTCTCTTGCAGGTAGAATCTTGTTTTTTTGTTTGTTGTTTGTTTGTTTTTGAGGCCGAGTCTTGCTTTGTGGCCCAGGCTGGAGTGCAATGGTGTGATCTTGGCTCACTGCCTTCTGCCTCCTGGGTTCTTCTGCCTCAGTCTCTGGAATAGCTGGGACTACAGGTGAGCACCACCATGCCTGGCTAATTTTTGTATTTTTAATAGAGATGGGGTTTCACCCTGTTGTCCAGGCTGATCTCGGACTCCTGACCTTAAGTGATCTGGTCACCTCAGCCTCCCAAAGTGTAGGGATTACAAGCGTGAGGCACTATGCCTGGCCAAGAATCTTGTCTTTTATTCATGCAGCCACTCTGTCTTTTGATTGGAGAATTTAATCCATTTAAGTTTCAAGTAATTTTGATAAGTAAGGACTTACCATTGCCATTTTGTTAATTGTTTTCTGACTGTTTTGATAGTTATTTTTTTCCTTTTTTCTTCTATTGCTTTCTTTGTGATTTGATGACTTTGTAGTTGTATGCTTCAATTCCTTTCTCTTAATGTTTGTGTATCTATTACAGATTTTTCTAAAACTGGTTTTTAACAAGTCACTTCTACTTTGCTGCTTCCAACAGTGATTCTAAATTCTCATTTTACTTGAACTGATAGTTGATTACTCTCTTTTTCTTACTTCATTTGGCTGGAACACCATCCTTTTCTGGAGTTTTTCTACCTTTCTGACTCTTCCTTTTTTGTCTTTTCTTGCTACTTTCTCCTAATATATTTGACTTCCAAATGTTGCAATCTCCTAGGGTTCAGTTTCTAAAACTCTTCATTCTCCTATGTTGATCTCATTTAAATTCCAAGGCTTGAAATGACATTCATGTGCTAATGTTTCTAAAATTTACATCTTTATATGGAACATCTTTCTAAATTTAGATTTAAATTAAGGCCTGGTCATGTGACTGTCTTGGGTCAAGAGGTAGTTAACAAATATGAAATAGGTGGAAATTTAAAAATTCCTTCTGCGTTGGGTTTTGTGTTTTGAATTCTATGACCCACAATGTGTATAAACCTGAGCTCATGTTCTAGTTGTTATAGCTGTGACCTTCTAGAAAGGTCATATAGAGGAGAACTGAAACATGCTAGCTGTAGGCTGCCAACTGCCTGACATTGAATGAAGTGCCTTTAGCTTAGTTGAGCTACCAGATGACTAAAGTCATGTGAATAACACTGGCCAAGACCAGTAGAAGTGCCTAGCTAAATCTAGCCTAAGTTTCTACACATAGATTTGTGAGAAAATGATTGTTTTAAGCCACTAAGTCTTGGGGTAGTTATGTGGCAGTAGAAAAATCACACACTATACTTAGAATTTTTTCCAGTTACATAGTTCAAGCAGTATTTTAATCAGCTGACCATCTATTTCACTCCCAGTTACCTCATGTTTTGTTAGATGATGTCATAAATCACTGTGGATCAAAACACTTCTATTGTCACTCTGATTCTGTAGCCAGCTATGGTAATATCTACAACTTGTCTTTGATGATTAGGTACTGCTATCTAATTTTGGCTCATCTGGAATCGCATTATAGTGACTGAGATAATTTCAATGGCTAATCTTTCACTGTCAATCCCAACAAATTCCCTTTACTAATTCATATGTTAATGTCTAGTTAAGGTAGTGTTCTCTGGGCCTTTCAGGAAAGAAAGAGGCCAGGTGAGTTGGAACAGATTTTGTACTTGTCTCCTTGGGGCATAATGGGATCCAATCCTAATGATGGTTCTAGAGGCAATTTAATATTGTACATAGTAAATCTCCTTTTAAATTCTTATCTCTCTTAGCCTTTGGACACAAATTTCTGGCATCTCACTGAACTGAAGTATATAGTTTAATGGTTTTTAGTGTATTCACAAATATGTGCAAACTATCACCCCATAATGAATGATAAAGCATTTTTATCACCTCAAAAGAAACCTCACACCCATCATCAGTGACTAACCAGTCCTCCCAGTCTTAGGAAACCACTTATCTACTTTCTGTCTCTATACTTTGCCTTTTCTGGACATTCATATAAATAGAATCATACAGTATATGGTCTTTTATAACTAGTTTTTCATTCAGCATAATGTTTTCAAGTTTCATTTATGTTGTAGGATGTATCAGAACTTCATTTTTTTTTTTTTTTTTTTTGAGATGGGGTTTCACTCTTGTTGCCCAGGCTTGAGTACAACGGCGAGATCTTGGCTTACTGTGACCTCGACCTCCCGGGTTCAAGTGATTCTCCTGCCTCAGCTTTCTGAGTAGCTGGGATCACAGGTGCCCGCCACCACATCCGGCTAATTTTGTATTTTTAGTAGAGACGGGGTTTTGCCATGTTGACCAGGCTGGTCTCGAACTCCTGACCTCCTGCATTTCAAATAAAACTCCAGACTTGAAATGTGATCTCTGAGAACCAGTGCTTTCTGGCCATTTGTTAGCCACTCTCTTGACACTCTGTACTTTCGTTTGGGGCACTTATGAGAATAGCAATTAATTTTTGCAGCATTATTTCTTAACTGTGTGTATTTAAGGTTTGTCTCTCTGCCTGACTGTGAATTCATCAAAGGAGGGGATACGTCTTTCTCGTTCACTATTGTGTCCTCCACTGTACCATGCTAAATGCCTATGATGTAAGAGGTTATCAAATGTTTGCTGAAAGGAACCTCAGATCCTTAAGCCAAATAATAAATTAATAACACATATCAGTAGATAATCACATTGGATAAATATTAGAAGTTTTTACAGGAGCAAACTAGAAAAAAAGTAAATGATAGAGAGGCCTTCCATGGAAATCAAGAGTGCCGTGGGGATGTAAACATCTGGGGTTGAAGTCAAAGTGGCCCAAGCATTAAGTATGTTGTCGACATTTACCCGGAATTCCTTCATCTCATCAAACAGATCCACTTTGAAATAATCAACACCTTTTGTTTCACCTCTCTCCATGCTAAGTAAGCGTTACGTAATTCTGATTATTTGTTTGACTTACTGAAGGTGAACTTTGACGAGTGACCTAAGCACAAGGATGTTTAGTAAAACTCAGCTCCTTTCAGGCTTATTAGCAAAGCAAGACAAGGCCCTAAGAGAGTTTCCAAGGAAATCAGTAGATCTCTCCCAAGATAAGTTATTAGGGTGGCGAAAAACTAATCACGATTTTTGCCATTAAAAGTAACTGCAAATGAAAAGTAATGGCAAAAACTGAGATTACTTTTGCACCACCCTAGTACTTTGCGTGCAGGACAAACGGCCCCAAGTCTGCTCCCACCTCACATGCATGGGGACTGGAGCAAGGGTACAAGTGGAGGCACATATCATGTATATTTATGTAAAAGCTTTAAATGAAGAAACTGTTAAACATGATACGTTATGTTTCCTATTTTGACAAACTGCCTTTCATAATGAGCTAGAAAGATAGACTTTAATCTAGAATTCTCAGAGTCTAGAATCTCTAGAATTTCACACTGGAACACTGCAATGTGGTGAGAGCCACCATCTGTCTCCACTCTACTACCCTTCCCTGCCCATGGCCCATGGTTAAATCCTTCCTCTTTCTAACCCACCTCTGACCTGCATTGTAGGGGGCCTCAAGTGCACATGTGTGGACACTCCAGGTGTTGTGTCCAAGCTCCGTCCATATTTGCAGCAGACAATGGCCCCTTGGCCACCATTAGGCCCAGGGCTATATACACCTGAGAGAACTGACTCAGGGAAAGGGCTCAAGCAGTCCTCGGATGTAAGTTCAAGGCCATTTGGGCAGGAAATTATGAAGGCTTGGGATTTGGATGGCATGTTCCTTTGTTTGAACACATTTCTTGTGCCCAGGGAAGAACATGATGGAGTAGTTCAGAGCGATACCCTCTAAAGCATGGGTCCCTGAGCAGAGGCTCTTCCTTCCCAGATCTGAGGGTGATTCAAAGTGGTGTGGTAGCAAACTGATTTTTTCCATGTCTTTTTTTTCTGTTATAATATGTGGGTGTGTAGAAGAAGCTAAATTGGGAGGGATATGTGAAATGTTTCTTTGGGTGAAGGAATTTTTTATTTTATTTTTTATATCTGTTATGGGAAGGCTGTGTGTAGACTACTGATTCTGGAACTTGGCCCAATGTCATACTAGTTGAACTGGTCTCTGTTTTCTTTTTGGTCATCCCAGATCCTCAAAAGATAATGACTAGCAGCACAGATAACATACATGTTTTCCAAAGTTTATATTATAGATGTTGGGAGTGTCAGGAGACTATATGATGAGAAATAGGATTTGGATTCATTGTTTTATTCCTTATTGATCCATCAAAGAGGTCATTTAATGGGTAGTCCCAGGTACATCTGATTTCTTATTTAAAATTATGATGTTACATTTCAGGTCAAAGGATGCTGAGAATTTATAATGTTGGTGTTTTCAAAAAAACCCCAGTAGGATCTAATATAAAACAGATATAAATAAAATGAAAATAATTGAAGGAGGATTGGAGGTCTGCCTCCCTCCCTCATCAGCAGCCCTGAGGACTTCTGCTCAGAGTTTCTGAAAGTGTCAGCCTCTAGAAGTCACCTGGGGAAATTGTTAAAAATGCAGATTCCTAGGTCTTGCCCCACTGAGTTAGACTTGAGAATTTGCATGTTTGACAAGACCCTACAGTGACTCATATGCATTCTTACATTTCCAGCTACAACAGATCTCAATGGACTAGATTGGGGTTAGGATACACATATTTTTAAATAGTGTTCCAGATAATTTTGAAAGTTAATCTAAAATTTGGAAGCCATGGAAATACTCTCAAAAGTGACCATGCCTGAGGCACGATCTCAGAGTATGATCCTGGGGTCAGCAGCATCAGCAGCACCTGGAAACTTTCAGAATTGTAAATTCTTGGTCCTCCGATTCCCAGCCCTGAATAAGACTCTCCAGAACACAGTTCAGCTATCGGTGGATTAACAAGTGCTGTAGGTGTTTTTGATGCTGCTAAAGTTTGCAAATCATTTCCCAACAATTCAATAAACATGCATTGACACTCTGTGAACATTCTGTTCTAGAAACATTGAGGGCCTGAAGAAGTCACAGTTCTGAAAGATTTGTCAATGGTGCTTTGTTTGCAGCCTGATTTTGGTTCTGGAGTGATCAAGAGAATGTCAAGTTTCAGCAGGGAGAAAAAATTCTATCTGTGAATATAAAAGTTGTGGTTTTTATAAAGAGTTTTAATTTTGTTCTTTATACTTTCTGTATTTTCCAAACATTAAACAATTTAAACTGGCAAAAACAATACGTTCCTGGAAAATATGAGCCATTGGCAAAAAGTGATTTGTAAATGTCGTCAGCTGGGTGTGGTAGTGGGTATAAAAGTATCCAAAGCAGGGCAACTGCTTCCAATTTCCTGAGTTTTTCAGGGGTCATTAGTTGGCAGCTGACATCATGAAGGATTTTGTGGGGTTACAATCATCTTTCCTTTTGTGCGTGATTTTGACTCTTTCTGAGCAAAAGTCAGGTACCAGTGACCCTTCTATTTTGTTGTTTGAAGGCATAGTTTCTTAGCGGTTGTGGGCCTTTTGCTGTTTGCTGTTTTGAGTAGAAGTGACTTTCCAGTATAGTTTTCTGACTTCTGTAGTGGTATTGCTTTCTCTTGTTTGCTCTCTACCACCCCGCAAAGCAAGTGATTGATCTAGTTTATCCTAATGCTTAGGAAAGAGCTAGTTTTATTCTTCCTCTGGATTTAGGTATTTTCTGTTGTGTTTTCTCACCCTATTCACCCTATCTGTGGAAAAATACTTCTCTGTTTAAGGTTTCAACTTGCTCTTCCACCTCCCCCCCGATCTCCCACTCATAATCCTGCCACCTGCCTCCTGTCCTGCCCCGTTGCCTCCTAAATGGTCATGAGTTAGTGATTATAAATCAGATTGTGAAAATAAAGTTCTTCATTCTTTCTCCTTTCACTTCTTATTCTCCCTAAGTCATAAAGTTGTTACCATTAATATTAATCATTTTGTTTACATTCCACTTACTTTTTCCATATTTTACAGTAATCTTTTCTCATGGAAACTATATATTTTTCTTTATTTAAAAAGTTACTGAATAGAAATACTACATATAAAATACATGTAATTTTGTTATTTCTAGTTTTTTTCTTCATGAAAATACAGTGATGAATTGCTTTATCTGTGGGACATGTTTTTGTCTAAAAACGTTTTTTGGATATGCTTCTGGTAGTAGAATTAATGGACACAAAATGAAGAAATGCTGTTGTAGCACCACAGCTGTGAATGTTTTGCATTGACAGACTCACCACACAAGGTTTTCATCTGAGACTATCTTCCTTGTGCATCCTAGAAGGATACAGGGTGGAGACAGAGCAGGCGCAGATCTTCATCTTATTGGCAGGTCTAGCAAATGCCCCAGGGTACAGTTTCCCTTGTCTCTTCACCCACGTGGGACGTAGATGTCTGCCAGGGATGAGAGTCAGAGGCCATAGAAGCTGCAGCTTCAGTGCTCTATGAGTCATTTACACCGGCCTAATTTTGTAAACTCAAGGCCAGCACACCAGCTTGAGTCTTCCACAATCCAGAATAAACCCCACACAGCCAAAGAAACAGAGACAGCATCCCATATTAGCTTAATGTTGAACTTTTTTTTTGAGGCGGAGTCTTGCTCTGTTGCTCAGGCTGGAGTTCAGTGGCGCGATCTTGGTTCACGGCAAGCTCCGCCTCCCGGGTTCACGCCATTCTCCTGCCTCAGCCTCCCGAGTAGCTGGGACTACAGGTGCCCGCCACCACTCCCGGCTAACTTTTTTTGTATTTTTAGTAGAGATAGGGTTTCACCGTGTTAGCCAGGATGGTCTCGATCTCCTGACCTCGTGATCCACCCATCTTGGCCTCCCAAAGTGCTGGGATTACAGGCACGAGCCACCGCACCCCGGCAATGTTGAACTTTTAAGGAAACAGTACTGGAAGGGAAGGAGACAGGTTGTCTCCAGATAGGCTTGAATGAGACTGATCCTTCATTTGCAATTTCACCATTTCATCTGAGTGATCATATTGTATCTCTCAAGGCTGTTTTACAGTGGTATCTTTTTTTTTTTTTTTTAATATGCTATGTTCAAACTTTCTCTGGGTGTCCTTTAGCATAAAATTGCTATCTAAATCTTTTTAATATTGTTTTTTCAACAGTGTCAGTAGGATGTACTTCCTCTATGTTCTGGGTTGTGGCTGAACCAACTTTACTTGGTCAGGATCATATTTTGCATTCTGATGAAGCATCTCTGGGAACTGGCTGTCCTGTAACCAATGTAACTGCGAAGGGATATGAGTTTAATTACCCTGCCACTGAGTGTGGGATTCAGAAAGAGGTAAGAGCTGCAAGCATTTCAAATAATAAACTAACCCCTAGGTTGGACCTTGCAGTAGCACTGTGTGTACTGTCAGTGTCAGATATTTTTATGGCACTTGAATTACTTGAATTTAGTACTTTCAGGATAGGAAGACCAGTGGGAACCTTGACTTGGCCATGAAATATCATGGCACATAGCCCATTGTGGAGGAGAATACTTCAACCTGTATAGTAGTATAACTATCCAAGCACTCTTAAGTCTTTTTTAGTCCTTACTTCCCCTAAAGTCTAGAAGCACTGTAAAGCAGGCATTGTTCCTAGTTTTCATAGTAACTGAGGCTGAAATGGGTAACAATTTACCATAGATCACGCATCTGTTCAACAGACGTAACTGAAACTTGCATGTTGGTAAATTAGGATTTACATTCTTCCTTTGAAGAAGAAGGCAATGAAAAAATGGATGACACCAGAGGTAGAATTCACTAGAGGAAATTAGAGGAAAAAGACATCTGAGGAGGTTTGAGGTGGAGGTGGATTATGCTAGTATGTTGTTTCTAATTTTTACATCCATGCCCATGAATGAGCTTGGTCTATAATGCGTTCTTTCTCATATGCTCCTTGTCAAGTTTTGAAACAGTTTAGTTAAGATTGGAAGTTTTGGCCAGGCGTGGTAGCTTACACCTATAATCCCAGCACTTTGGGAGGCCAAGGTGGGCAGATCATGAGGTCAGCAGATCGAGACCATCCTGGCTAACATGGTGAAACCCCATCTCTACTAAAAAACATACAAAAAATTAGACAGGTGTGGTGGCGTGCGCCTGTTCAGTCCCAGCTGCTTAGGAGGCTGAGCCAGGAGAATTGCTTGAACCCGGGAGGTGGAGGCTGCAGTGAGCCAAGATTGTGCCACTGCACTCCAACCTGGGCGACAGAGCGAGACTCTGTCTCAAAAACAAACAAACTAAAAAAACCAAACAAATAAAAGAAGGTATTATATTTATAGGAAAATGAAGCACTGAATAACCACACTCTCCATTTAGAGGTATGTATGTCCTATACAAACAATTCTGATTTCCTTTAATATGCTGTTTCACATCTACACAATTTACTAATTTAACTTTACATGGAAGTTTGCAGATTTCTAATTTCTTTGGCCTTTGTGGTTTTTCCCATATTTCAGAGTATGACTTATTATGGATATAGGGAAATCATTACAAAGACCAAAGAATTAATAACCCAACTTTACAAAGTTTATACAACTAAATATAAGACACTAAGAGAGGCAGAGACATCAGCCACAGTGTTTTTACAGGAGCCGCAAACTATGAAGTAAAATAGCCAATCAGAGCTGTAGGTTTCTTTTGAAGGTTCCCCCGCCCCATGGCATGAAAACCATTTCTAAAGTTTTCAGGGTCTTATAAGACACCTTCGAAATTACCTTTCATGGACAGATTGTATATGGAACAATTTGGTTAATGTTTAAAATGTTTTCAAGTTTTCATAGTATACAAAAAACCATGTTAATATTCATATGAGTATTTTGATTTAATACCTTATCATATCAGATTCTTTGAGTTTTATGAGTCAAAGGATCTCTACCTTGGTGGCTTCATTTCTTTCTTAGTTTTATAATTTATTATAAAGATTTTCCATTTGAAGGGCAGGATCTAGAATTTCAACAGTATTAAAAACAAAATGAAGGACTGTAGCAATCAGTTTAAGTAGCAGGCATGGATTAGGACAGAATAATTAAACATTTAAGTGCACAATACAGTGGTTTTTAGTACATTGACAAAGTTTTACAACCATCACTGCTGTCTAATTCCAGAATATTTTAATCACTTCTCAAAAATGCACCCATACCTATTAGTGGTCACTCCGCTGCCTCCTCTCCCCTAATTATAGGCAACGACGAGTCTAATTTATCTTTCGATAGATTTGCATACTCTGGATATGTCATATAAATTCAATCATACAATATGTGGCCTTTCATGACTTTTGCTTAGCATGTTTTCAAAGTTTAACTATATCATAGCATATCTCAATACTGCATTCTTTTTTATGGCTGAATAATTGTTTTCATTTTTTGTTATTGCTATACATTTGTATACATGTTTATGTGTGAACATTTGTTTTTGATTGTGTTGGGTAAATACCTAGGACTGAAATTTCTGGCTCAAATGCTAACTCTATATTTAATTTTTTGGAGTTGCATAGTCTTTTATTTTTTTAAAGATGATGAGTCTTTGGCTGAATGTCTTCAATGAAAGGTCTAACAATCAAAGTTAATAACTTATTTGTCCCAACTTCAACTCTTTCCTGGGAACAACTCTTTATTCTATTGTTTGGTTTCTTCCTTTACCACTCACCTAAAATACTAGTTTTAATACTCACAGGATCAAAACAAAACACTGAAACACCAGAGTTGTTTAAAATGATTAGATTTTATTAAACAGCCCATTTGGACACCTGTTCATTGGAATTGATTTTTGCTTCAGCCCTAGTTCTTTGAGAAATGCAGGAATTCTTTTCACCAAAATATCAGCTTGATCCAAGAATATTGAAAAGTTGGCCGGGCGCGGTGGCTCAAGCCTGTAATCCCAGCACTTTGGGAGGCCGAGACGAGGGCAGGAGATCGAGACCATCCTGGCTAACACGGTGAAACCCTGTCTCTACTAAAAAATACAAAAAACTAGCCGGACGAGGTGGTGGGCGCCTGTAGTCCCAGCTACTCGGGAGGCTGAGGCAGGAGAATGGAATGAACCTGGGAGGCGGAGCTTGCAGTGAACTGAGATCCGGCCACTGCTCTCCAGCCTGGGTGACAGAGCGAGACTCCGACTCAAAAAAAAAAGAAAAAAAAGAAAAAAAGAAAAGTTAGCTGCCTTAGCGATATTGCTACCTCCAACCTCCAAAGAAGTCTAAAAACCTTAGAAGATTACATGTAGGAAAATGTGAACAGGAACCATAATGTACAAGTCATTTGAAAACTCTAATTGTGTAGTTCTGTTTATGTGACAAATTACATTTATTGATTTGCATATGTTGAACCAGCCTTGCATCCTGGGGACAAAGCCAACTTGATTGTGGTGTATAAGCTTTTTGATGTGCGGCTAGATTCGGTTTGCCAGTATTTTATTCAGGATTTTTGCACTGATATTCATCAGGGATATTAGCCTGAAGTTTTCTTTTTTGTTGTATCTCTGTCAGGTTTTGGTATCAGAATGATGCTGGCCTCATAACATGAGTTAGAGAGGAATAGTTTCAGAAGGAATGGTACCAGCTCCTCTTTGTATCTCTGGTAGAATTCAGCTGTTAATACAACTGGTTCTGGGTGTTTCTTTTGGTTGGTAGGCTGTTTATTACTGCCTCAATTTCAGAACTTGTTATTGGTCTATTCAGGGATTCAACTTTCTGGTTCAGTCTTGGGAGAGTGTACGTGTCCTGGAGTTTATCCATTTTTCCTAGATTTTCTGGTTTATTTGCATAGAGGTGTTTATAGTATTCTCTGATGGTTGATTGTATTTCTGTAGGGTCAGTGGTAGTATTCCCCTTACCATTTCTGAATGTATTTATATAAATATATGAATCTTCTCTCTTTTCTTCTTTATTAGTCTAGCTAGTGGTCTATCTATTTTGTTGATTTTTTATTTCAAAAAAGCAGCTCCTAGATTCATTGATTTTTTTGAAGGGTTTTTCATGTCTCTCTCTCCTTCAGTTCTTCTCTGAGCTTGGTTATTTCTTGTCCTCTGCTAGCTCTGGGGTTTCTCTTGTTTTTCTAGTTCTTAGTTAGGGTGTTAATTTGAGATCTTTTTAGCTTTTTGTTTTTTGTTTGTTTGTTTGTTTGTTTGTTTGTTTTGAGACAGAGTCTCGCTTTGTCGCCCAGGCTGGAGTGCAGTGGCTGGATCTCAGCTCACTGCAAGCTCCGCCTCCCGGGTTTATGCCATTCTCCTGCCTCAGCCTCCCGAGTAGCTGGGACTACAGGCGCCTGCCACCTCGCCCGGCTAGGTTTTTGTATTTTTTAGTAGAGATAGGGTTTCACCGTGTTAGCCAGGATGGTCTCGATCTCCTGACCTTGTGATCCGCCCGTCTCGGCCTCCCAAAGTGCTGGGATTACAGGCTTGAGCCACTGCGCCCTCTTTTTAGCTTTTTGATGTGGGCATTTAGTGCTATAAATTTCCCTCTTAACACTGCATTAGCTACATCCTAGGGATTCTGATACATTGTCTCCTTGTTCTCATTAGTTTCAAAGAACTTGATTTCTGCCTTAATTTCATTATTTACCCAGAAGTCATTCAGGAGCAGGTTGTTCAACTTCCATGAGGTTGTGTGGTTTTGAGTGGGTTTCTTAATCTTGAGTTCTAATTTGATTATGCTGTGGTCTGAGAGACTGTTATGATCTCAGTTCTTTTGCATTTGCTAAGGAGTGTTTTACTTCCAATTATGTGATGAATTTTAGAGTAAGTGTCATGTGGCACTGAGAAGAATGTATATTCTGTTGTTTTGGGGTGTAGAGTTCTGTAGATATCTATCAGGTCCACTTGATCCAGAGCTGAGTTCAAGTCCTAGATATCTTTGTTAATTTTCTGTCTTGGTCTAATATTGACAGTGGAGTATTAAAGTCTCCCACTATTATTGTGTGGGGGTCTAAGTCTCTTTGTAGGTCTTTAATAACTTATTTTATGAATCTGGGTGCTCTTGTGTTGGATTCATATCTATTTAGCTTTTCTTGTTGAATTGAACCATTTACCATGTAATGCCCTTCTTTGTCTTTTTTTAACTTTGTTGGCTTAAATTCTACTTTGTCAGAAACTAGGATTACAACTCCTGCTTTTTTCTGCTTTCCATTTGCTTGGCAAATTTTGCTCCATGCCTTTATTTTGAGCCTATTTGTGTCTTTGAATATGAGATGTGTTTCTTGAATACAGCACACCAATGGGTCTTATCTTTTTATCCAGCTTGCCATTATGTGTCTTTTAATTGGGGCATTTAGTACATTTACATTTAAGATTAATATTGCTATGTGTGAATTTCATCCTGTCATCATGATGCTGTCTGGTTAATTTTGCAGACTTGTTAATGTAGTTGCTTCATAGTGACATTGGTCTGTGTACTTTAGTGTGTTTTTTTAGTGGCTGTTAATGGTTTTTCTTTTCCGTGTTTAATGCTTCCTTCAGGAATTCTTGTAAGGCAAGCCTTCTGGTGATAAGATCCTTTAGCATTTGCTTGTCTGAAAAGGATTTTATTTCTCCTTCTCTTAATGAAGCTTTGTTTGGCTGGATATGAAATTCTGGGATGGAAATTCTTTTCTTTAAAAATGTTGAATATTGGCTCCCAATCTCTTTTGGCTTATAGGGTTTCCACTGAGAAGCCTGCTGTTAGTCTGATGGGCTTCCCTTTGTAGGTGACTTGGCCTTTCTCTCTGACTGCCCTTAACATTTTTTCCCTTCATTTCAACATTGGAGAATCTGAAGATTATGTGTCT
Organism: Trachypithecus francoisi; assembly: GCF_009764315.1. Classification (NCBI taxonomy): domain Eukaryota; kingdom Metazoa; phylum Chordata; class Mammalia; order Primates; family Cercopithecidae; genus Trachypithecus; species Trachypithecus francoisi. The sequence goes on along the minus strand of NW_022681473.1, from coordinate 13,833,458 downwards.
TGGGGTTGATCTTCTCATGGAGTATCTTATTGGGGTTCTCTGGATTTCCTGAATTTGAAGGTTAGCCTGTCTTGCTAGGTTGGGAAGTTCTGGATGATATCCTGAAGTGTGTTTTCCAACTTGGTTCCATCGTCGTCTCTTTCAGGTACTCCAGTCACTCATAGGTTTGGTCTTTTTCCATAGTCCCATAGTTCTCAGAAGCTTTGTTCACTCCTTTTCATTCCTTTTTCTCTAATCTTGTCTGCTTGCCTTATTTCAACAATATATTCTTCCAGCTCTGATATTCCTTCTTCCACTTTGGTCAATTCAGCTATTGATACGTGTGTTTGCATCATAAAGTTCTTGTGCTATGTTTTTTCAGCTCCATCAGGTCGTTTATGTTTCTTTCTAAACTGGTTATTCTAGTTAACAGCTCTTGTAATCTTCTATCAAGATTCTTAGCTTCTTTGCATTGGGTTAGAACATAATCCTTTAGCTCAGCGAAATTCAATATTACCCACTTTCTGAATCCTACTTCTTTCAGTTCATCCATCTCAGATTCAGCCCAGTTCTGTGCTCTTGCTGAAGAGGTGTTGCAATCGTTTGGAGGAGAAGAGGCATTCTGGCTTTTGGATTTTTCAGCATTTTTGTGTTGATTTTTCCTCATCTTCTTGGATTTATCTACCTTTGACCTTTGAGGCTGTTGACCTTTGGATGGGGTTTTTGTGGGGTCTTTTTTGTTGATGTTGTTGCTTTCTGTTTGTTTTTCTTTTAACATTCAGACCCCTCTTCTGCAAGCCTGCTGCAGTTTCTGGGGATTCACTTCAGACCCTGTTTGCCTGGGTATCACCTGCTGAGGCCACAGAACAGCAAAGATTGCTGCCTCTGTCTTCCTCTAGAAGCTTCGTCTCAGGGGAGGACTGACCAGATGCCAGCTGCTACTCTCCTGTGTGAGGTGTCTGGCAACCCCTGTTGGGAGGTCTTATGCAGTCAGGAGGCATGGAATCGCGGACCTGCTTAAGGAAGCAGTCTGGCTGTTCCTTAGCAGAGCAGGTGCACTGCAATGGGGTGAATCCCCCAACAGCTGACTAGAGCCACAGTAATGGTGGTGGCCCCTCCCCCCAGGAACTCGGTCATCTTAGGCAGACACTGGGCTGTTGTGCTGGCTAGTGGGGATTCCAAGCCAGTGGGTCATAGCTTGCAGGGTTCCGTGGGAGTGTGACCCACTGAGCAAGGCTTCTTGGCCCCCTGGCTTCAGTTTTCTTCCCACAGTCGTGGATGAATCACTTGCCTCACTGGAGTTCCAGGAGCTGTTGGAATTTGCAAAAACTCCTGCAGCTCAGTGCCTGCCTGAGCGGCTGCTGACCTGAGCAGCTGTCATGGGTCTGCAAAGCTTTGCGTTTGGGACCCAAGGCCCTGGTGGTGGGGGCTCATGAAGTAATCTCCTATTCTGTGGGTTGTAAAAATCCCTGGGAAAAGTGTAGCTCCCCGGACGGGTAGCACAATCTCTTACTGCCTCCCTTGACTGGGGGAGGGATGGCCCTTTTCCCTCTGCTGCTCCTGGGTGAAGCATTGCCCCACCCCGCTTTTCCTTGCTTTCTGTGGATCACACCAACCACCTAGTCAGTCCCAATAAGAGAATCTGAGTACCTCAGTCGAAAATGCAGGATTCACTCACCATTTATTTCCATCTCGGTGGGAGCTGCAGACTGGAGCTGTTTCTACTTGGCCATCTTGGCCTCTCCTCTGCTCCACTTCTATTTGTTGGGAGATTTTGTGAAGCACTGGATTTAATTCTTTTTTACATGTTTGATAGAATTGAGTAGTGGAGCCTGGACTTTCTTTGTGGATAGCTTTTGGTAACTAATCCAATGTCTTTACTTGTTGTGGGTCTATTCCTCTTGAGCACATTCAGAGTCAAGTCAAATAACCAGGATTTCAGGAAAAGTGAAAAAAAATTACAATTCTCTGAAGATCGGGTTTTTGAGGAGCTCCAAACCATCTGTTTCCTCTGGATCCTGCTAGGCTGTTGGCTTTCATAGATACTGTGGACTGGGAAGAGGGAAATTGAAATAGAACAAGTTAAAATGCCAAAAAGCTATCATTCTTACTGAGATTCTATCATTTTTTTTCCTTGAATAAATACTCCTTGAATTGTTGCAAGCCTTAGGATAACATTCAGAGTCTTAAAAATGTTGGATTTGATAATTTCTGCTATTTTCTTATTGTTTTATGAAGAAGTAGATTTTTTGGTGGTCTTTAGTTTGCATACTAGAAATCACTGTTAGATACATAGGAGCCTGCAACATTTGCATAAAGTGCCTGAAAACCCAAGAACCACTGATAAGTGAGATCTCTCAAAATGAGCTGATATATTACAGAGGACCTTGAAACAGAAAAAAGTAGATATATATAAAAAAAGTTCTAAAGAGAGAAAAAAAGCACTTCTGTTGATCCCCTGCCCCCCTGGATTGGTCCCATCCATGGGAAGTTATCTATATCTTATGCATTTATGTACATATCTTCCATTTTTGAAAGATAGGGTTATACAAGAGTAAAAATTTCAGAAATAAATAGTGTCTAGATAGGTAACATAAAAAAAAGAAAAATGATGAAAACCGAGGTAGTTTGGAAAGCCTAAACCATTTTTTTGAGGGTACAGTCCATATTTAGCCAAAGCACAAATGTACATCTTCTAATTTTCAAAAGAATGCAGAAGTTTGTTATAAAATTTCCTGCTTTTTAATGTTGGTTATTAAAACATTTAAAAAGCAATAGTAATAGGAAAGAGTCATCAATATTTGATCTTTGATAATAAAATAAATGAAGCAAAATGACTGTCATATGGTAGCTGCTCAACACATGTTACTTCTGTTTTGCACACTAGTTCCAAAATAGTTGCTGACTGCACGACAGCTGTTTTGGTTGCTAAGCCCTGAACTTCCCCTCACACTCAGGCAGACTCTGGGAGTATTAGCTTTACTGTCTGCCTTTAAGTTTCTATTTCTCTAAGGAGCTTTGTGAGTCTATGATGGTTCTTCAAAGTACATCTAACACAAAACATTATTCTTTGCCAACCATTCATGTTGTATCTTACTACTTGTTAACCCTTTACTCTTTTAAGAACTTGGCCATGTGTAGAAGTAGAACATGCTTCCTTGCTTTGCCCTACCATTGCCTGATATATTCATGTAAGTAGTTCCAGACACTCCAGGGAGTTCACCTATGGAAACTTCCAGAAGAGCCTCCCCCTATGCCATTCTGGCTTGAAGCTTCCTCATATAAGGTGTTGCATCATTTGCAGTGAGTAGGAAAACATGTAACAAAGAAGTCTCCAGAGTCATCTGGTTTCAGTATCTAATCCCTTCAATCACTGGGTGACAGAGTTTAGTCACAGAAAGCCATCAACTTATGATATTTGAGATAATTCAATGTCTGTCTGACATTTAAAAGAATGAGGCCAAATAATTTTTTATAGTAATAGACATATCTGGAACAGCCAGATGCTCTATTGCATCCCTAAACTGATCCCACAAAGGGCCCCGGGAGTCAGTTGACCTGTGCATGACATCCTCTCAGGTATTTCAAAAGTCCCCGAGAAGCCTTGGGGTTCATGGGCACCGAAAGCAGCTATTTGATTGTATGGGACACACATTTACTTTTTAGTACCAAAGTTGTCATAAAATGTTATTTTCTAGAGGCTAAGTGATAGTGGTGGAAAAGTTTTCTTTCGGTGTATGCTTGTTGTAGGAGGTAATTTCTTATACTTGAGCAATGTGACAGGCATCAAATCATGTGAGGCATCCCAAATCTTAACCTCCTTCTGTTTCCTGAACAGTCCTTGCTGTGAGCTTTAGCAAGATGAAGACCCTATGCGGTTAAAAGGGTGGATTCTTAATCTTTCCTTGTTTTTTACTACTTCTGGGCTCTTGTCAGGTAGGTGAGAAACTTGGGTTTATGGTGGTTTGATTGCATGACTGCCAAGGGATGGGGTTTCTAGTCTGGTGTTATTGACAGGATCATTTGTTGCTAATACCCAAGGCCAGAGGGTCTCAGTCTGACAAGTTAACTGGTTAATGTCTTTGGAAAATGGTGTTTTTTTCAAGTTCATCACTCTATTTGGTTTATGCCTCATCCTCCTTTTTAACACCTTCCTGAATTCTTTTGAACTATCTTCTCAGCCCATCTCCTTTCCTTGGTTTTCCATTTTAATGCTCTGATCAAACTTCTACTTTAAATCTTTCTCCCTTTGACACCAAAGGTCTGACTGTTCCCCTAAGTCTGTCACATTATTTTGTGATCTGGTGAAGTGTGAGTGATCTCTCTCAGGTAGCTAAAGAAACTCTGGCTAAAGAGAGAACTCAGGCACCATTAGCATGTTTTCAACCCTTCCTTCAAACCTGGAGAATTATTTTTTTGGGAGGCTGCCATGGACTAATTGGAGGATTCATTAATTCCTTTTTTTACTCTCACACTCATTCAGAAAATACTTGAGTACTCGTGACATGTCAGGTACCATGCTCAGTGCTTGGAATTCAAAAGGGTGTGGCTCCTGTCTTAGGGGAGTTTGCAGTCTAGTGGGGGAGACAGACATTAATTGAATCCTCCATATGTAAACTGCTAAGGATCAGAGTACAGGGAAAGGTGGACACCTCAGCAGGAGGCTTGACCCACTCTGGAAGGACCATTCTCCTCGGGAAATGATGAGTTAAGATCTTCAGCAAAAGTAGGAGTTGAGTTGGTTGATGTGCAGGGGAGTGAATGGGAGGGAAGTGCCAGGCAGTGGGAACAGAAGGTACAGGTGACCCGAGGTGGGGATGTATGTGAGATGATGCAAGATAAAGAGTATGGTGGGATCATGGAGAGAAGGGGGAGCTGCCTTGAGATGAGACTTGCTTAGTAGGCAGTGCAGAGAGGGCTGGAGGTGGCAGTGGCACAAAGACAGGCCATTCTCCTTTAGCTTACTTTTTTTTTTTTTCTTTTTTTTTTTTTGAGATAGAGTCTTGTTCTGTCATGCCCTGCCTGGAGTGCAGTGGTGCGATCTCGGCTCACTGCAACCTCTGCCTCCTGGGTTCAAGCGATTCTTCTGCCTCAGCCTCCTGAGTGGCTGGGATCACAGGTGCCTGCCACCACACCTGACTAATTTTTTTGTACTTTTAGTAGAGACAAGGTTTCACCATGTTGGCCAGGCTGGTCTCGAACTCCTGTCTCAGGTGATCCACCTGCCTCGGTCTCCCAAAATGCTGGGATTACAAGCATGAGCCACCTTGCCAGGCACCTTTAACTTTTGACAATGGTGGGAGGCTGAGGCAGGAGAATGGCGTGAACCCGGGAGGCGGAGCTTGCCGTGAGCTGAGATCCGGCCACTGCACTCCAGCCTGGGCGGCAGAGCCAGACTCCGTCTCAAAAAAAAAAAACTTTTGACAATGGTACACCTTGTCAATAACAATGACACATTTGCCTAGTGCCTGGCCCACTAATTGTGATTTTGTGATCCTATTGCTAGTGATCCTCAAAGTGTGGTCAGTGGAGCATCTAGTTTGAGTGGTGGCAGAGAATACTTACAGGCCATAAAAAGGAGAGAAAAACAACAACAACAACAACAAAAAAACCCCCGGAAAACTCAGGTTGCAGAACCAGGAGAAATAATAGGATAAACTCTAAAAGAATTGCCTAATTGGCATCTCCACTGAGAAGTAGCAGGTATCTTAAGAAGTTGAGAACTGAGGTCGAGCATGGTGGCTCACGCCTGTAATTCCAGCACTTTGGGAGGCCAAGGTGGGCAGATCACTCAAGGTCAAGAGATCAAGACAATCCCAGTCAACACGGTGAAACCCTGTCTCTACTAAAAACGCAAAAATTAACTGGGTATGGTGGCGCACGCCTGTAGTCCCAGCTACTCAGGAGGCTGAGGCAGGAGAATCGCTTGAAGCCAGGAGGCGGAGGTTGCAGAGAACAGAAATCATGCCACTGCACTTCAGCCTGGCGTCAGAGCGAGACTCTGTCTCAAAAAAAAAAAAAAAAAAAAAGTTCAGAACTGAATTTATAATTTTGTCCCCAGCCCCAGCCTGTTCCCCTCCGGGCTCCCCTCCTGTATCTCAGTACATGGCAGCTGTGTTCATCTCTACACCATATTCAGTCTGTTAGAAAGTTCGGTGCCTTCTACCACTACTAACATGAGACAGGCTGCTGTATTTCTCAGTTAGATAATTGCAGCTGCCGCCTAACTGGTGTTTTTCCCTTGGTCCTTGAGAATCTATTAAATATTCTCAAGACAGCAGCCAGAGCCATTCTGTTAATACCCAGTGTATTTATTTTCCAAAACTGCTGTAACAAAGCACCACAAATTGGGGGACTTAAAACAATAGAACTTTATTCTTTCACAGTTCTGAAGGCTAGAAGTTCAAAATAAAGGTGTCAGCAGGACCATGCTTCCCCTGAGAATCTTAGTAGAGTCCTTTCTTGCTTCTTCCTAATTTCCGATGGTGTCTGCCAATCCTTGGTTTCCTTACCCTGCAGCCATATCACTGCAATCTCTGCCTCTTACCACATGGTGCTTTCCTTTGTGTGTCTGTGTCTTCATGTGGCTGTTTTCCTTCTTCTTATAAGGGCATCAGTTACATTGGATTAAGGGCCCACCCTACTCCTGCATGACCTCATCTTAACTAACCACATAGGCAATGACCCTATTTCCAAACAAGGTCATATACTAAAGTACTAGGGGTTAGGTCTTCAATATATCTTTTTGGGAGACCCGATTCAGTCTATAACACCAAGTTAGATCGTGGCATCCTCTGCAGAAGACCCCTCATTGTATCTATCTGGCTCACAGTAAAAGTCATATAGTCTTTATTATGGCCCTTAAGGCCCTAGCACTCTGTTTGTCTCATCTCCCAGGGAAGAGGGCTAGAAAATGCCAGCCCTTATCTACCTTGCTGCTCCATCCTCCTAATTCAGCTTTAGCTACCTGATGTTCCTGCCATTCACTGAAGGCATGCTCCTGCCTTAAGGCCTTCGTGTCTGATGTTCCTTCTGCCTGGAATTCTCCTTGGCCCTCTGTATTAGTCTGTTTTCATGCTGCTAATAAATACATACCTGAGACTGGGCAATTTACAAAAGAAAGAGGTTTAATAGAATGACAGTTCCACGTGTGTGGGGAGGCCTCACAATCATGGCAGAATGTGAAAGGCACGTCTCACATGGCAGCAGACAAGAGAGTTTGTGTGGGAAACTGCTGTTTCTAAAACCATCAGATCTCATGAGCCTTATTTACTATAATGAGACAGCATGGGAAAGACCCTCCCCCATGATTCACTTACCTCCCACCAGGTTCCTCCCATGACACTTGGGAATTGTAGGGGTTACAATTCAAGATGAGATTTGGGTGGGGACACAGCCAAACCATATCATTCCACCCCTGGTCCCTCCCAAATCTCATGTCCTCACATTTCAAAATCAATCATGCCTTCCCTACAGTCCCCCAAAGTCTTATCTCATTTCAGTATTAACTCAAAAGTCCACAGTCCAAAGTCTCATTTGAGACAAGGCAAGCCCCTTGTGCCTATAAGCCTGTAAAATCTAAAGCAAGTTAGTTACTTCCTACATACAATGGGGGTACAGGTATTGGGTAAATACAGCCATTCCAAATGGGAGAAATTGGCCCAAACCAAGGAGCTATAGGTCCCATGCAAGTCCAGAATCCAGCAGGGCAGTCAAATCTTAAAGCTCCAAAATGATCTCCTTTGACTCTGTGTCTCACATCCAGGTCACACTGATGACCTGGTGGGCTCCTACAGTGTTGGGCAACTGTGCCTCTGTGGCTTTGCAGGGTACAGCCTACCTCCTGGCTGCCTTCATGGGCTGGCGTTGAGTGTGGCTTTTCCAGGTACACAGTGCAAGCTGTTGGTGGATCTAACATTCTGGGGTCTGGAGGACTGTGGCCGCCTTCTCACAGCTCCACTAGGTGGTGCCCCAGTAGGGACTCTGTGTGGGGGCTCTGACCCCACGTTTCCCTTCTGCACTGCCCTAGCAGATGTTCTCTATGAAGGCCCTGCCCCTGGGGCAAACTTCTGCCTGGGTAACTAGGTGTTTCCATACATTTTCTGAAATCTAGGTGGAAGTTTCCAAATCGCAGTTCTTGACTTCTGTGCACTCACAGGCTCAACACTACACGGAAGCTGCCAAGGCTTGGGGCTTGCATCGTCTGAAGCCATGCCCAAACTCTGCATTCAGCCATGGCTGGAGTGGCTGGGATGCAGGGCACCAAGTCTCTACATTGCACACAGCACGGGGACCCTGGGCCCCCAGCCCACAAAACCACTTTTTCCTCCTAGGCCACAGGGCCTGTGATGGGAGGGGCTGCCGTGAAGACCTCTGATGTGCCCTGGAGACATTTTCCCCATTGTCTTGGGGATTAACATTTGGCTCCTCATTAATTATACATATTTCTGCAGCCAACTTGAATTTCTCCTCAGAAAATGGGATTTTCTTTTCTATCACATTGTAAGGCTGCAAATTTTCTGAACTTTTATGCTGTGCTTCCGTTATAAAACTGATTGCCTTTAACAGTATGCAAGTCATCTCTTGAATGCTTTGCTGCTTAGAAATTTCTTCTGCCAGATACCCTAAATCATCTCTTTCAAGTTCAAAGTCCCACAAATCTCTAGGGCAGGGGCGAAATGCTGCCAGTCTCTTTGTTAAAATGTTAAGAGTCACCTTTGCTTCAGTTCTCAACAAGTTCCTCATCTCCATCTGAGATCACCTCAGCCTGGAATTCCTTGTCCATATCATTTTCAGTATTTTGGTCACAGCCATTCAGCAAGTCTCTAGGGAGTTCCAAACGTTCCCACATTTTCCTGTCTTCTTCTAAGCCCTCCAAATTGTTCCAACCTCTGCCTGTTGCCCAGTTCCAAAGTTGCTTCCACGTTTTCAGGTATCCTTTCAGCAGTGCCCCACTCTACTGGTAGCAGTTTACTGTATTAGTCCATTTTCATGCTGCTGATAAAGACATGCCCCAAGACTGGGTATAATGTACAAAAGAAAGAGGTTTAATAGACTTACAGTTTTACATGGCTGGGGAGGCCTCGCAATCTTTGTGGAAGGTAAAAGGCAGGTCTCACATGGTGGCAGGCAAGAGAAGAGAGCTTGTGCAGGGAAACTCCCAGTTTTAAAACCATCAAATCTCGTGAGACTTATTCACTATCATGAGAACAGCACAGACCTGCCCCCATGATTCACTTACCTCTCACCAGGTTCCTCCCACAACATGTGGGAATTGTGGGAATTACAGTTCAAGATGAGATCTGGGTGGGGACACAACCAAACCCTTTTCCTCTATGATCAGTTCCCTTGACCACTAAAGAACTCTGCTTAAATGAGGCCTTCCCTTACTCAAAAAATTACTTAAAATCCTATCCTCTGTACTACATTAAACTTTTTACCTGCCTTATTCATAGTATTTATCACCATCTAATGTGATATATAATGTGCTTATTTTTTATTGTCTGTATTCTTTCATTATAATGTCACCTACGTGAGATTTCCAGTGCATAGTACAGAACTGGCACATGATATATTTCATTTATTCTAACATGGGTAGTTTTTTACACAGTAAAAAAAATCAGAATTCTAGAAAGTTTGTAATCAGCTATATATAATGATTGGTCAGTGGACAGGAATGCTGTAGCTGTCATCGTTTGCACATGGAGAACTTGGTCTGAAACTTTCTGTTGGCACCTCTTGGTAAGGTCAGAGAGTGCTGGCATGAAAATTTGAGAAACAAGTACCACCAGTTGGCATACAACCTGGAGATAAGAATGAAGCATTCTTTTAAGAGATATTGCATCACCAATGGTGGTGATGGCTCAAAGAGAGATATATTTGTGGGGAAACAGGAACATTGATGACTGTGATCCAAGAAGTGATTTAGAAGAGTGAGACTCACTGTAAAAAGATTTTAGGATTACTTTAACCAATAAATTTTGTTTATACTTGCTTTTGTATGCAGCACAAGAGTGATATGATTAAAAATGTCCATAAGAGCTCTTTCAATTTTTATAAAATGATTCGAAGACTAAGTAGTAAAGTGTGCCTGATTCATTAGTAGCTCATTTAATCTTAAAGATAGAAAGTTTCCTTAATCTTTGTATGAAAAATAGTGGTATAGTTAAACCTTAGATTCAATGAAAAATGGGAGGAGATGCTCAAATATTTGTTAGATGAGTGAATAAAAATTCACCCCAGACTTTTTTTTTTTCTCTCTCTCCTAAGGGCCCCGTGGCTTCCTTCCTCTAAACCCATTAAACAGTGCCATCTGCAGGGAAGGCAGCTCATGACATCCTGTTTGGATAGATGTGCAGTAACAGCATGGAAGGTAGAGCTCTTTTTTTTTTTTGATACAGGGTCTTGTTCTGTCACCCAGGCTGGAGTGCAGAGGCCTGATTTCAGCTCACTGCAACCTCCATCTCCCAGGTTCAAGCGAGTCTCCTGCCTCAGCCTCCCAAGTAGCTGGGATAGGCATGCACCACTATGCCTGGCTACTTTTTGTATTTTTAGTAGAGACGGGGTTTCATCATGTTGGTCAGGCTGGTCTTGAACTCCTGACCTCATGATCCGTCCGCCTTGGCCTCCTAAAGTGCTGAGATTACAGGTGTGAGCCACTCTGCCTGGCTGGTAGAGCTCTTTATACAATACCACTACCCACTTTATCCTTTGAAACTTATAGAGGCCCACTTTTTAGAAGATATGAACTCAAAAAGCCAGAAGTGACACTCAAGCTTTGAATTCTTTCTGTTCTAACATAGCTTCATATTTAAACACTAGAAGAATAATAACAAGTAAAAAAATTGGCAATGCCACCATCCAACTCTCTGTGAGTGTCTCTTAAAACTAGCAAGTTTATTTTGACCCATCCATGAGTCAGATCTAGGATGAGCAGTTATTATTTTTTAGGCAAGACTGAGTTGGCACATCAGATAGATAAAGGAAAGAGAAACAAAGAGTTAAAATGTTTGTTCAGCCTATATTTTTCTGGCTGACAGCCACTAGGAAAAGCTGGATCGAGAAAGACCTACATTAACTTTCTTGGGTTCTAGTAACTAAACTTTTAGGCAAAGCCTAAGACTGTCCTGTTTAAACCAACTATTTCTATCTAGTAAGAAATTATAATGATATGGTATGACGGCAAAGCTATTTTGAGGCCTGGACTCTCCACTAACCACAGCACTTTAGCAGACAACAAGGTCTCTGCCAATATCCATTATCCTAAGTTAGCACGTGGGTGTTGGAGACGGGGGATGGCATGACAGCTCCATATGAGTATTAGGGAAATAATAAACGGAAAAGGCTGCTGCTGCTAAATCCCTATAATTATGTTTTGGTCTCTGGGTCAGTTCCAGGTCACTAGCATCTCAACTAGCCTAAAACCCATATAACACTTATTTGTAATTTTAATTTTTAGTTCTGTATTAATGGCATTTTATATACCCCCAGTCATAATGGAACTAGGGTGAATTTAGGCATCAAATCAGAAGTGCTGATTTTGCTACTGATAGAATCTCAGGCCTATGTGCTGGCTGAATGCTCACACAGTGGTTGTAGATACTGTACTTTACCTTTTAGATGGTGAGGATGTTGAAAAGGCATTTTTTTTCATTTCCACATAGGTGCTCTTGTGACCATAAAATCAGTTTCACAATTAAAATAACGCCTAGATTCCTGCACTGCATCTTTTGAAAAGAGCTTTGTTTAGTAATCTCTGTATGCAATAAAGGAATTGCATCTCTGTTTTGCGTCTTTCATGGACTTTCTTCCTTCCCCTGGTGCCCTCTGCTGCATTCTTCTTTCTTTGACTGCCAGTCCTGGTTTCTGACAATGTAACCTCAGCTGGAACTTAGGTGATGATTTTGCTTTCCTTGTTTGGTTAAGTAAACTTGTAACCCCAGGAACATGTGGAAAAAAATAGGTATAAAGTGTGCATATTGTGTTTATATGGATGTGGTGAAACATTTTCTAATCATTATGCTGCTTTATGGGTGCTATGACTTAAGATGCTTTAAGGGGATTTGAGCTACTAAATATCTAAGTTTCAGTTTGTATTTATGAGTGTGATTTAAGTCATTGGGAGAGTTTATTCTAATTAGCAAGTCTGCTTTGTTAGAAATTTGAAACATTTGAGAGAATCAGGTATATTAAACATGTAACTATACTTAAAATATCTAAGGATATTGACATTAAGTGGCATCAAATGAGTAGGGAAGATACCATTTGTAAACTTGGATTAACTATACATTAATCAAAGAAAAAGTCAAAAAATGTAATGATTTTAATACTTGAAAAAATAGGATTTACAGGTTGAGATACTTTAAAAAGTTTTACATATGTTTAATCAAAATAATACTTATTAGAACAAAATAAAGTTAAACTTTTCATGTGCAGAAATGCTGTAAGATAGTAAAATGTTAGTAACAAATATCACATACTTAAAATTTAGTTCCATAGAAATATGTGATCTGGGAAACTGCAGTTTCTTAACAAGCCTGTGCTATCTTGGAGAAAATGTTCGTCTAAAAGGTAATAGCTTCATGAAGGAATAAAGGGTTGATAGGTCCTGAGTATGGAAACAGGACATTGACAGCTAGGAACACCTTCTCCAAAAACGACTGGGTATCTTATGATGCCTTTGGGAAACGGCGTCTACTGCAGTGGTCATATGATTATTCTTTTTTATTCTGTTTATATTCACTAGAAATTGTGGTAATTTTCCCTGGATATTGAATCCTAGATTGTTATTTTTTTAAGTCAGCATTTTGAACTTGAATTTTTGTCTACTGTTCTTATTACTCTCCAGTTGTAATGTGTCTGTATTAGTCTATTCTCACACTGCTGTAAATACATGTCAGAAACTGGGTTACTTACAAAGAAAAGAAGTTCTGCAGGCAGTACAGGAAACATGACTGGGAAGCCTCAGGAAACTTACAATCATGGCAGAAGGCGAATGGGAAGCAAGCATGTCTTACATGGTGGAGCAGGAGAAAGAAAGAGCGAAGGGGGAGGTGCTACACACCTTTAAACAACCAGATCTTGTGAGAACTCACTCACTATCATGAGAGCAGCAAGGGGGAAATCCATTACCATGATCCAATCACCTCCCACCAGGCCCCTACTCCAGCACTGGGGATTATAATTTGACATGAGTTTGGGAGGGGACACAAATCCAAGCCATATCAGTGTCTTTTTAAAAAAAGCTCTGGAATCTTTTCATATTTCTTGTTTACAGCAGGAAAATTGTCTTTGTGCTGGCACTTTAGTTGCACCTTGTATAGGCATTGCATTTCTCCATCAGGTGGGCAGCTTCTGGAGGGTATGGTTTATGATACGACCCATGGAACTCTTGATCATGTGTCCTGCCCTGCACTTCTTGTTATAAATGAGTCCTTTGATCTGGCCTGATGTTATCTGGGATCCATGCTCGTGGTGAATTAAATATTCTAAGCCCTTGGGTAGTAGTGCTGACTAAGGCCCTGCAGGTAAACCTATACCTGGTAGGCATATGATGTGGTCAAATTGTCACCAAGTTGCTGATTGGTCTCTTCCAGTGATATGTGGTCTCAGGGACTTAGGGTTATTGTCAGGTTGTACATTTGGTAGCAGCAGTAGCTCGATTAGTTTTGTTAAGTCAGAACCCATGCTATTGAGCCAGATATAGTTTCCATCCTTGCCACCACAGCTATTCTGTTCAGGTTCTTGTGCTAAGAGTGGAGTGGCTAATGACAGAAACTGGCCAATGTCAACTGGCCAAGTCATTTTGTCCACCTATTTGTTTAGAAATTCTTCCATGGTGGATGCTCCCTGATGGTTATTAACAAGGGTTATGCTTTCATCTTCATGGTGGGAGATGCAAGACACAATTATTTGTTCTTTACAGAAAATGTCCCAGCATGTTCCAGACCACTGGACACAAAAATTTCAATCATGTTTGGGCCTCTGAAACTTTATAGGGTTTATCTCCTCTCTTTGGAACTCAGGTGTCTTACCAATTCTTCCAGTGTACTGGCTACTTCTTGTTTATCCAGCTCAGTTAGTACAATATTGTCAGTATAGTGTGCCACTATGATATTCCTTGATACTTTCACATGGCCCATGTCTCTTTGGAATGTATTATGGGAGGGGGTAGGGGTCTTAATATAGCTTTGAGATAACACTATACATGTATAGTGTTGCCTGTTCCAAGCAGATGCAAACAGTTTCTGATTGACCAGATCCAGAGCAGCAGCTGCATACTATGTCCTTGAGTTTGGGGTATCTTCTCTAGCAGAAATACCACCTTTGGCACAGAGCTGCAGTATGTAGTGAAGGTGGTATTATTTCCAATCTTCAGATGTACAAAGTCACTTTTAAGAAGGACTGCAGGTTTCAGGTGGGAACTTGTGAGTGTTAGAGTTGTGGCTCCAGAAAGGTCGAATTCTTGCCTCAGCACTGGGAACTGAGTACAGGAGAAACACTAGCAAATGGGTAACCAAAGTATCACTCCAATAGAATCAGGCACAGTAACTAAACTGTTAAAAGTTTTTTATGAGCATATAAATTTCTATTTCATACCAACCTCCCAACCTAAAAGTTCCCACCAGGCAGATCTGTTTGGAGAGGCAGAGGAAGAGGAGGGAGAATGGGTAGAGAGAGAGAGTGAGCTCTTACTTGGGCTCTAAAAGAAGAAAGATTGCTCAGGTTTCTTAACGCAGGGGGACGGGTTAGAGAGAGAGGTAGCGTTTGGTTGCCTATGACTCCAAGCCTTCGTAAATATACCCCAAGGGGGTTCTGCCTTGCAAATGCGATAGGTATGTGCCAGTTCTAAGTTGGAAACTTTGGCCTGGCTTATAGAGTCTTTGCTCTTTCATATGATGTGTGTCACCCTTTAGCAACTTTGAAATGGGTAACTCTTACGTTTTTGTTTTATTATGGATATTTTCAACCTTATAACAGCCTACATTTATGTATTGAATCCCCATATACTTATCACCAAGCCTCAAAGTTAAGGTATGTCAGTATTTTACCAGCCTCGTTTGATTCTTTCCCCTTTGCAATTTTATCTTTTATGCCTACTCTCTGTAGCTGTCATAGTATTTTCTTTCCTGCTGTTATAGTTACACTACTCTGAATGTTGCTGATGTTCTTTCCAATTCCTTTCTTCCCCTTCTCTCTTAAACTCATTTCAATTGGACTTTCACTCCCACCCTGCACCCAAACTGTTTTTTATGAAAATCACCAATTGCTCTCCACATTGTTTCACCAATTACCCTCCACATTTGCTAAGTCCAGGGATTGCTTTGCAGTCCCCATCTTGCTTCATCTGTCAGTAGCACTTGTCTGTTTTCACTGCTAGTATTCTATCTTGACTTCCAGGCTGCCACACTTTCTTCATTGCCTCCAGTATAATGTCACCAACTTCTTGTAAGTGTTCGCTGGTTCCTCTTCATCTCCCTGACCTCTAACATTAGAATTCTTCAGAGCTCAGCCTTTGACACTTAATCCAACTTTTACTAAATTATAGACAGTAATGATAGACATCTAATGAGATAAAATAAACTTTACTCATGAACATTGTCTCATATAAAGTTAAAAATGAAGAGAGTGCCCACTAAAAAGGGATTGTGAAAAGGTACCTGGCTATTTCGTTTAAAAGTAAATAAATAATTATTTTCTCAAGTGGAAGACAACCTATGGAAATAATTAGTCCCAGCTTCCTGAAAATGACTAAGTAGCTCATCTGATGCATAATCCTTAAGCAGCGATGGAAATTGGTGTCAAGATAGGATTTGGTCAGAGTTGTATCTTAAAAAAATATGCAATGATGTTTTGGAGGGGAAGAGAGGCAATTGGATAAGGGAGGCCAGTTAAGAATGTGTGGTTGAGATACCAGCAATGGTAAGAGAGTGTCATGTGGAAGAGCAGATAGTCCAAGGATGACTTGGTAGGAAATTCTAGTAGCTGACAAGTAGGAAAAAGTAGGAGGAGAAGAGGAAATACTAATTCTGAGAAACCTCAGAGAAAGTAAGAGAAACTTGAGTGGAACACCCTCTTTCACTGAATGGTATTAGCTGGACCCAAAGGGGGAAAAAAGCATGGGAGTAAGAAGAATGATTGAGTTCCAAACCTTTAGGATGGAGCCATCAGGTTCTAGCAACTACAAGCCCCATGACTCATGGTCACTGAGAAACTACTGCTTCAAGGCACCGTAAGTCAAGGTCCACTCTTATACCCTGTCCAGAACACATCCAAGGCAAGGAAACAAGTAGAAATAGCAGTCCTCCTAATACTGCCAGGGTCTTCCTTATGCTGGATCATGGGCTAAGACCTCCTGAGGCAACAGCAGTTGGAAGGTGCTAGGAAGCCTGAAGTGGTTTTAGAGCCAGTGCCACATTCAGATGTATTCAATTAATCTCATTCAGTGACAAGAGAGAAAATCTTTCACATATTGTCAACTCCACCCCCGAACCTTTTCTCGACCACTTTGGTATAGGAAACCATAGTGTTATAAAGGGAACACAACAAAGCATTACGTAGTGTCCATAGAACTGTCATTTAAGCACTTTTGAAATGCTTAAATAGATGTCATCTGCTGGCCAATTTTTAATACTATATAAGCTCATTTAGAGATGCCACAAAACTTTGACCTGATGATGTATTTGTACTTCACTACCCACTGCTAGAGCCATTTTTTACAGTCTCTGAATTATATTGTATCTATCTATATAATAATAATATATATTAATCTTACATAAACACCCCACACACACCCCCACACATGTGTGTGGGTATGTGCATGTAAGATTAAGAACTTATTTAGAATGCTAGTAGGAGCTGCACCAGTAGCTGCAGAATTTACCCAATATTATCAACTTGGAAAGGAGAAACCAACAGGGCCATGAGGCCCAACCTTGACTACTTTTCAGTTTGCAAAAATCATCCTTGAAGTGTCCCATTCACTTAAGTCATTTCTGAATGTCCTCCTCAAGTCTAACCCTTAGATTTCTTTTTCTTTTCTAAAAAGATTTTACATATTCCAGAGACACTGTGGTGTGCGAAGCACCGATGGATGCTTCCGTGTGAACAATGTGTATCTCCTGGAGAGTCTGTTTAATCTGAAGATTCTCAAAATTCCTAATCTATGAAAAAAAGCTTAAATTTCCTTTAAGTTGATTCCTATGAATATATTTATTTCTCCAGTAGTGTTCCTTTTTCTATACTGAGATTTGTACAAGCTCAAGAATATGCTGTCACTGTGTTTTGGGATCTTTGGGGTGTCAATTTTCTTTCTGGAAATTTCTGTGGCTGGTGGTGCCTTTGCCTGAGTTCTTGTCCTATGTCCAGGAAGAATGAGGTTCGCAGACAAGTGAAGGGTGAAGAAGACCAACAGGGTCTTTATTTAGTGTTAGAACAGTTCAGTGGAGACTGGCAGTAGGTAGCACCCCTCTGTAGGCAGGCAGGTTGTCTGTGGAGTGTTCAGCTTTCAGCAGAGAGGGAGCTCCTCTCTGCAGCTAGTCCTCTGGACATCCGCTGCTCTCAGCAGAGAGGAGGTCCTGGAGAGGGTAGCTCCTCTCCACAGATAGGTTGTTTGGTTGTCTCTGCAGGTCTCTGAAGCTCTCAGCAGAGAGGGTAGCTCCTCTCTGCAGCTGATCATCCTGTGTCTGCTCAGCTATGGCTGAACCCAGGGCTTTTATGGGCCTCAGAGGGGAGGAAGTATATGTCAATTGGCCCAGGGGTGGCCATGGGTGGGCTTGAAAAAGGCAACAGTTCCCACTTGGGTCTGTGGGACTAGCAGCCTGGCCCCCAGCCTTCAGGCCCTCCCTGGCCTGAAGGAGGTACCTTACCAGAAACTCACTCCCTTTCACTTGGAATTCTGTCTGCCTCCCACTGTTCATGGTACCTGGGCTTGGCCTGACTTTGCTCCCAGATTGGAGCAGATGCCAACAGCAGGGAGAAGCCAGACAGCAGGGGCCAGCCTTTCCAAGCCTGTGAGAGCAGAGTGGGGGGCCTGAGTGCAGGGATACCTGAGTCTGCAGCCACAGTTTGGGCAGTGGCAGCCCCACCCAGGAGGGCAGGGCTCCTGCCTGCTGTGTAGCATGAAGCCCCGGTGGTGCCTCCTTGCTGCTGCTGGGATGATAGCAGACAAACTGGAGTGGCTGCCACCACCAATTGTACCACAAGATAGTCAAAGAATGGATATGGCAAAATTTCCCAGACAGTATATTAAGAGAATTATGGGAGGGCGGAGCAAGATGGCCGAATAGGAACAGCTCCAGTCTCCAACTCCCAGCGCGAGCGACACAGAAGACCGGTGATTTCGGCGTTTTCAACTGAGGTACTGGGGTCATCTCTCTAGGGAGTGCCGGACAATCGGTGCTGGTCAGCTGCTGCAGCCTGACCAGCGTGAGCTGAAGCAGGGCGAGGCATCGCCTCACCTGGAAGCGCAAGGGGGAAGGGAATCCCTTTTCCTAGCCAGGGGAACTGAGACACACAACACCTGGAAAATCGGGTAACTCCCACCCCAATACTGCGCTTTAAGGAAACAGGCACACCAGGAGAATATATCCCACACCTGGCCAGGAGGGTCCCACGCCCACGGAGCCTCCCTCACTGCTAACACAGCCGTCTGCGGCGATCTATCCGCAAGGCAGCAGCGAGGCTGGGGGAGGGGCGCCCGCCATTGCTGAGGCTTAAGTAGGTAAACAAAGCCGCTGGGAAGCTTGAACTGGGTGGAGCTCACAGCAGCTCAAGGAAGCCTGCCTGTCTCTGTAGACTCTACCTCTGCGGACAGCGCACAGCTGCAGTCCAACAGGGGAAAGAGCGGGGGCCGGTGCAGACGCGAACGACTCTGTCTGACAGCTTTGGGGAGAGCCGTGGCTCTCCTAACGCGGAGGTTGAGATCTGAGAACGGACAGACTGCCTGCTCAGGTGGGTCCCTGACCCCTGAGTAGCCTAGATGGGAGTCATCCCCCACTAGGGGCAGTCTGACACCCCACACCTCACAGGGTGGAGTCACCCCTGAGAGGAAACTTCCAAAGAAAGAATCAGACAGGTACACTCACTGTTCAGCAATATTCTATCTTCGGCAACCTCTGCTGCTGATACCCAGGCAAACAGGGTCTGGAGTGGACCTCAAGCAATCTCCAACAGACCAACAGACAGTCCTTCTGACTGTCAGACGGAAAACTATCAAACAGGAAGGACACCTATACCAAAACCCCATCAGTACGTCACCATCATCAAAGACCAGAGACAGATAAAACCACAAAGATGGGGAAGAAGCAGGGCAGAAAAGCTGGAAATTCAAAAAATAAGAGCGCATCTCCCCCTGCAAAGGAGCGCAGCCCATCGCCAGCAACGGATCAAAGCTGGTCAGAGAATGACTTTGACGAGATGAGAGAAGAAGGCTTCAGTCCATCAAACCTCTCAGAGCTAAAGGAGGAATTACGTACCCAGCGCAAAGAAACTAAAAATCTTGAAAAAAAAGTGGAAGAATTGACAGCTAGACTAATTAATGCAGAGAAGATCATAAACGAAATGACAGAGATGAAAACCATGACACGAGAAATACGTGACAAATGCACAAGCTTCAGTAACCGACTCGATCAACTGGAAGAAAGAGTATCAGCGATTGAGGATCAAATGAATGAAATGAAGCGAGAAGAGAAACCAAAAGAAAAAAGAAGAAAAAGAAATGAACAAAGCCTGCAAGAAGTATGGGATTATGTAAAAAGACCAAATCTACGTCTGATTGGGGTGCCTGAAAGTGAGGGGGAAAATGGAACCAAGTTGGAAAACACTCTTCAGGATATCATCCAGGAGAACTTCCCCAACCTAGTAGGGCAGGCCAACATTCAAATTCAGGAAATACAGAGAACGCCACAAAGATACTCCTCCAGAAGAGCAACTCCAAGACACATAATTGCCAGATTCACCAAAGTGGAAATGAAGGAAAAAATCTTAAGGGCAGCCAGAGAGAAAGGTCGGGTTACCCACAAAGGGAAGCCCATCAGAATAACAGCAGATCTCTCGGCAGAAACTCTACAAGCCAGAAGAGAGTGGGGGCCAATATTCAACGTTCTTAAAGAAAAGAATTTTAAACCCAGAATTTCATATCCAGCCAAACTAAGCTTCATAAGTGAAGGAGAAATAAAATCCTTTACAGATAAGCAAATGCTTAGAGATTTTGTCACCACCAGGCCTGCCTTACAAGAGACTCTGAAGGAAGCCCTAAACATGGAAAGGAGCAACCGGTACCAGCCATTGCAAAAACATGCCAAAATGTAAAGACCATCGAGGCTAGGAAGAAACTGCATCAACTAACGAGCAAAATAACCAGTTAATATCATAATGACAGGATCAAGTTCACACATAACAATATTAACCTTAAATGTAAATGGACTAAATGCTCCAATTAAAAGACACAGACTGGCAAACTGGATAAAGAGTCAAGACCCATCAGTCTGCTGTATTCAGGAGACCCATCTCACATGCAGAGACATACATAGGCTCAAAATAAAGGGATGGAGGAAGATCTACCAAGCAAATGGAGAACAAAAAAAAGCAGGGGTTGCAATCCTAGTCTCTGATAAAACAGACTTTAAACCATCAAAGATCAAAAGAGACAAAGAAGGCCATTACATAATGGTAAAGGGATCAATTCAACAGGAAGAGCTAACTCTCCTAAATATATATGCACCCAATACAGGAGCACCCAGATTCATAAAGCAAGTCCTTAGAGACCTACAAAGAGACTTAGACTCCCGTACAATAATAATGGGAGACTTCAACACTCCACTGTCAACATTAGACAGATCAACGAGACAGAAAGTTAACAAGGATATCCAGGAATTGAACTCATCTCTGCACCAAGCGGACCTAATAGACATCTATAGAACTCTCCACCCCAAATCAACAGAATATACATTCTTCTCAGCACCACATTGCACTTATTCCAATATTGACCACATAATTGGAAGTAAAGCACTCCTCAGCAAATGTACAAGAACAGAAATTATAACAAACTGTCTCTCAGACCACAGTGCAATCAAACTAGAACTCAGGACTAAGAAACTCAATCAAAACCGCTCAACTACATGGAAACTGAACAACCTGCTCCTGAATGACTACTGGGTACATAACGAAATGAAAGCAGAAATAAAGATGTTCTTTGAAACCAATGAGAACAAAGATACAACATACCAGAATCTCTGGGACATATTTAAAGCAGTGTGTAGAGGGAAATTTATAGCACTAAATGCCCACAAGAGAAAGCAGGAGAGATCTAAAATTGACACTCTAACATCACAATTAAAAGAACTAGAGAGGCAAGAGCAAACACATTCAAAAGCTAGCAGAAGGCAAGAAATAACTAAGATCAGAGCAGAACTGAAGGAGATAGAGACACAAAAAACCCTCCAAAAAATCAATGAATCCAGGAGTTGGTTTTTTGAAAAGATCAACAAAATTGACAGACCGCTAGCTAGACTAATAAAGAAGAAAAGAGAGGAATCAAATAGACGCAATAAAAAATGATAAAGGGGATATCACCACCGACCCCATAGAAATACAAACAACCATCAGAGAATACTATAAATGCCTCTACGCAAATCAACTAGAAAATCTAGAAGAAATGGATAATTTCCTGGACACTTACACT
The DNA here is from genome assembly GCF_009764315.1 of Trachypithecus francoisi. NCBI lineage: Eukaryota > Metazoa > Chordata > Mammalia > Primates > Cercopithecidae > Trachypithecus > Trachypithecus francoisi. The sequence continues at coordinate 13,811,797 of NW_022681473.1, read as the reverse complement.
CTCCCAAGACTAAACCAGGAAGAAGTTGAATCCCTGAATAGACCAATAGCAGGCTCTGAAATTGAGGCAACAATTAATAGCCTACCACCAAAAAAAGTCCAGGACCAGATGGATTCACAGCTGAATTCTACCAGAGGTACAAGGAGGAGCTGGTACCATTCCTTCTGAAACTATTTCAATCAATAGAAAAAGAGGGAATCCTCCCTAACTCTTTTTATGAGGCCAACATCATCCTGATACCAAAGCCTGGCAGAGACACAACAAAAAAAGAGAATTTTAGACCAATATCCCTGATGAACATCCATGCAAAAATCCTCAATAAAATACTGGCAAACCGGATTCAGCAGCACATCAAAAAGCTTATCCACCATGATCAAGTGGGCTTCATCCCTGGGATGCAAGGCTGGTTCAACATTCGCAAATCAATAAACGTAATCCAGCATATAAACAGAACCAAGACAAGAACCACATGATTATCTCAATAGATGCAGAAAAGGCTTTTGACAAAATTCAACAGCCCTTTATGCTAAAAACGCTCAATAAATTCGGTATTGATGGAATGTACCTCAAAATAATAAAAGCTATTTATGACAAACCCACAGCTAATATCATACTGAATGGGCAAAAACTGGAAAAATTCCCTTTGAAAACTGGCACAAGACAGGGATGCCCTCTCTCACCACTCCTATTCAACATAGTGTTGGAAGTTCTGGCTAGGGCAATCAGGCAAGAGAAAGAAATCCAGGGTATCCAGTTAGGAAAAGAAGAAGTCAAATTGTCCCTGTTTGCAGATGACATGATTGTATATTTAGAAAACCCCATCGTCTCAGCCCAAAATCTCCTTAAGCTGATAAGCAACTTCAGCAAAGTCTCAGGATACAAAATTAATGTGCAAAAGTCACAAGCATTCTTATACACCAGTAACAGACAAGCAGAGAGCCAAATCAGGAATGAACTTCCATTCACAATTGCTTCAAAGAGAATAAAATACCTAGGAATCCAGCTTACAAGGGATGTAAAGGACCTCTTCAAGGAGAACTACAAACCACTGCTCAGTGAAATAAAAGAGGACACAAACAAATGGAAGAACATACCATGCTCATGGATAGGAAGAATCAATATCGTGAAAATGGCCATACTGCCCAAGGTTATTTATAGATTCAATGCCATCCCCATCAAGCTACCAATGATTTCTTCACAGAATTGGAAAAAACGGCTTTAAAGTTCATATGGAACCAAAAAAGAGCCCGCATTGCCAAGACAATCCTAAGTCAAAAGGACAAAGCTGGAGGCGTCACGCTACCTGACTTCAAACTATACTATAAGGCTACAGTAACCAAAACAGCATGGTACTGGTACCACAACAGAGATATAGACCAATGGAACAGAACAGAGTCCTCAGAAATAATACCACACATCTACAGCCATCTGATCTTTGACAAACCTGAGACAAACAAGAAATGGGGAAAGGATTCCCTATTTAATAAATGGTGCTGGGAAAATTGGCTAGCCATAAGTAGAAAGCTGAAACCGGATCCTTTCCTTACCCCTTATACGAAAATTAATTCAAGATGGATTAGAGACTTAAATGTTAGACCTAATACCATAAAAACCCTAGAAGAAAATCTAGGTAGTACCATTCAAGACATAGGCATGGGCAAGGACTTCATGTCTAAAACACCAAAAGCAACGGCAGCAAAAGCAAAAATTGACACATGGGATCTAATTAAACTAAAGAGCTTCTGCACAGCTAAAGAAACTACCATCAGAGTGAACAGGCAACCTACAGAATGGGAGAAAATTTTTGCAACCTACTCATCTGACAAAGGGCTAATATCCAGAATCTACAAAGAACTCAAACAAATATACAAGAAAAAAACAAACAACCCCATCAAAAAGTGGGGAAAGGATATGAACAGACATTTCTCAAAAGAAGACATCCATACCGCCAACAGACACATGAAAAAATGCTCATCATCACTGGCCATCAGAGAAATGCAAATCATTGCATCAGAGAAATGCAAACCACAATGAGATACCATCTCACACCAGTTAGAATGGCAATCATTAAGAAGTCAGGAAACAACAGGTGTTGGAGAGGATGTGGAGAAATAGGAACACTTTTACACTGTTGGTGGGATTGTAAACTAGTTCAACCATTATGGAAAACAGTATGGCGATTCCTCAAGGATCTAGAACTAGATGTACCATATGACCCAGCCATCCCACTACTGGGTATATACCCAAAGGATTATAAATTACTCTACTACAAAGACACATGCACACGTATGTTTATTGCGGCACTATTCACAATAGCAAAGACTTGGAATCAACCCAAATGTCCATCTGTGACAGACTGGATTAAGAAAATGTGGCACATATACACCATGGAATACTATGCAGCCATCAAAAAGGATGAGTTTGCGTCCTTTGTAGGGACATGGATGCAGCTGGAAACCATCATTCTTAGCAAACTATCACAAGAAGAGAAAACCAAACACCGCATGTTCTCACTCATAGGTGGGAACTGAACAATGAGATCACTTGGACTCGGGAAGCGGAACATCACACACTGGGGCCTATCATGGGGAGGGGGGAGGAGGGAGGGATTGCATTGGGGAGTTATACATGATATAAACGTCATGCACATGTACCCTAGAACTTAAAGTATAATAAAAAAAAAATAATAAATAAATAAATTAATTAAAAAAAAAGAATTATGTAATGACTTATTTGGACAATTTAAAATGGTATTTAAAATGTAAATAAAAAGGATGCCATTGTAGAAAGGAAAGGGCGATGCCTATGAATAATTAGAATAAAACTATATTTTAAGCATGCTGCTTCAGCTATAACTCTATACTATGTTATCTTTTGTCATTTCAGAAATAGTTAAAAAGCATCAGATAAGTAGATCTGAAAATGTCCTTAATTTTAGAAAAGGACTTAAAAGTTATATCAGGGGAAGTAAATCCGGTACCTAAGTTTTAAGTATATTTCAGTCAGAAGTTGGGGGCAGGGGAAGTACTATTGAAGACAGGTGGCTTTAAGAAAATTCATGAACTAATATAAAATGCAAACAAGACAAAAATGTTAAACATAAAAAATTAAAGTCTCATCTAATACATTCCTTGGTGATAGCCATTGTGATTAATTTTTCTAAAGTTTTTCATAGCATATGTATGCATTATATAAAATTAATATAAAATTTATAAAGAAGTTATAGAAACTAATATATATTAATTATATTCTATCTTGTATTGTATTAATTATATTGTATCTTGCAGGTCTCTGAAGCTCTCAGCAGAGAGGGTAGCTCCTCTCTGCAGCTGATCATCCTGTGTCTGCTCAGCTATGGCTGAACCCAGGGCTTTTATGGGCCTCAGAGGGGAGGAAGTATATGTCAATTGGCCCATGGGTGGGCCATATATTCAATATATTATTGAATAATAATATATTAATATTCAATATATTATTGAATAATAATATATTAATATTCAATATATTATATATAATAAATAATTATATACTAATTATATACTATATATAATATACATAAAATTAACACCATAGCTCTTGCTAAGGAATGTATATACATACTATAGAAAACTTTGTATAAATCTGTGTATGTGTACTGTATATATACGTATACTATAGGTATGTGTGATAGGCATATATGTTATATATATATACTGTAGGTATATAGATTTACTTTGTTATTTTAATTGCTGACTATCAGTGCATTGTATTGATATACCACAATTGATTTAACTCATATCAGATGGTGGATTGTTGACTTGATTCTACTTTGCTAATATTGCAAAGAGTACAGTAATTGATATCTTTTAAGATAAACTGTTGCAATCTCATATCAGCATTTCTATGGGACAAAATAATATATTAGGAATTGTGACAAAGAATAAACATATTAAAACAGTATTTATTGCTAAATTGTCCCTGGAAATATATCAATTTACTTCATCATAGGAAGTAAATGATATTATTTCTTTTCTAAGAAAACCGTCATGACTGAATGTTAACAAATCTCTTAAACATTTTTCCTCAGAAGGGTGGAAATGATACCTATTTATTTAAATTTGAATTTTTTTTGTCTTTTGTTTTTGCTCAGCTAGTTTTTTTTGTAGCACAGATCCTTTTCATAAAGGCACACCGATCCCTGGGTTGTTTTTTCGTTATGGGTTTGATTTACGGGTCATTGAAAAGTAGTCATTGGTTAGTTTTTAGGTAGTTTTTGTTACATTAAAAATCATTTAGAGGTAATTGTGAATTCATACACAGTTGTAAGGAACAACACAAAGAGATTCTATGTACTTTTCACCCAATTTTCCCCAGTGGTAACATCTTGCAAAACTAAAACACAATATCACAACCAAGATATTGCCATTGATATAGTCAAGACATGGAACATTTCCATCACCACAGTGATCCATAATAATGACCTTTTAAGAGCTACATCTACTTCCCTCCTGTCCCCATCCCCTTTTAAACCCTGGTAACCACTAATTTACTCTCTGTTTCCACTTTTCCATTTCAAGGGTGTTGTATAAATGGAATAGTATAGCATATTACCTTTTGGGATTGGCTGTTTTCACTCAGCATAACTCCATGGAGATTCATTCAGAATGTTCCAATGAAGCAATAATTTGCTCTTTTTCTTGCTAAATAGTATCCCATGGTATAGATTACTATAGTTCGTTTAGCCATTCATTCAAGAAAAAATGGTTATCTAGATTGTTTCCAGTACTTTGCGACTATGAATACAACTGCTAGGAACATTGGTGTACAGGTTTTTGTGTGAAAATAAAATTTCATTTATTTGAGACATGCCCCTGACATATCATTTGCTTAATAGATATCTATTGAATAATTGAATTAATAAATTATTGAGAAGAGAATAGAAAACAAAGTATACCACATGTGGTTATTTTCATTCATTTAGTAAAATACCTGTTTGTGAGAATTTACTGTTCCATTAAAGAGGTCATTAATAGGTCACATTTGTCTATAAAAACACGAATCTTATCACCACAGTTTGTATTCTCCGTGCTGAAGGTCTCAGAGGCACTGCAGTGAACGCACAGCGGTATCAGCGGATATTTTAAAAATTTCAGGGCAACAGTGAGTGATACTTGACAACTGTCAGACATGATGCAAATTACCAGCTCAAGGTAGTCCACAGTCCCAACCTTTGGTGGCACTACATTAGTTTCTATTAGTCCACAACTTTGTGCAGCTTGGGATTTAGTGGTTGCTGTGATGAAATGCCAGGGCAGTCACCGTGGGAAGATCCATGTGGAACAAGAAATGAAGACGGTGATGCCCAATCTGATTTCAAGAGCTGAGACGCCGTGCAGTGTCAAACAGTCATATGTATATTATCAGTAATTGTGGTTATTTAAATAATAAAATAAAAATATTTTCTTCCAATGTATATGTTTCAGTGTTTTCTTTTTTTTTTTTGAGGCGGAGTCTCGCTCTGTCGCCCAGGCTGGAGTGCAGTGGCCGGATCTCAGCTCACTGCAAGCTCCGCCTCCCGGGTTCACGCCATTCTCCTGCCTCAGCTTCCCGAGTAGCTGGGACTACAGGCGCCCGCCACCTCGCCCGGCTAATTTTTGTATTTTTAGTAGAGACGGGGTTTCACCGTGTTAGCCAGGATGGTCTCGATCTCCTGACCTCGTGATCCGCCCGTCTCGGCCTCCCAAAGTGCTGGGATTACAGGCTTGAGCCACCGCGCCCGGCCTAAGTGTTTTCAAATGGCTACTAAGTTGTCAGTACAAAAATACTTAAGTTATTTTGATGTAACAATAAATGAAGCTGTTATGTATTTCTTTTGATGAAAGGATGCCATAAAAAACAAACAAACAAAGAACAAAAGTTACTCTATCATTAAGAGAACTATGTGAATGTTTGGGACCCTCTGCTATAACTAGTCACATATCCTTAAAATTTTCCAAGAGTAACAATTCTTTTTGTAAAAAAAAAAAAAGAAAAAAATTTGGCAAAATAGAAGTGTAATTCTCTAAACCCAAGGCAAGAAAAGAAAATGCAGATGCATATAGGAGAATTACTCAGGATCTTCAGCCTCTGAAAGGGAAGGCTTGTTGAGCCCTGGTCCAGAGATTATTGAGAGTGAGACTGAAGTATCCTGTTTCCCTTAGTCAGGGAGACACTTCTGTAGGCCAGACCACTGGACACCTTAGCTAGTGAGAGGATTCTTTCTTATTTTTTTCTGTCTGAATACAAGTGTTAAGGGGTACATAGCTGCCATATTTTAGTGTTGTTAGCCATTTAGTGAATTTGAATCAGTTAGGTGTCTGGGGATCCCACTGGATAGAGACAAACAAATGACACAGTTAATAGTGAATTACCAGCCCTGTACTGGTCATACTCCAGTCAAAGTAAAATGCTCAAAGTGTATTTAGCCTGCTTGTATTCATTATTATATTAAATAGGTATAAGTGAGTCTGTTGTAATTATGACTCGAATTCCAGAAGCAATAAGTGAAATGTGACTAAATAGAATCTGAAGCAAAAATTAAACAAATTTTGATGGCAAAAATACCACAAACAAAATCAAAAGACAAATGACTGCCTAGGAGGAAAATATTTGCATCTAATATCACAGATAAAAGGATAATCTCCTTAATATATAAAAAGCTCTAAAACATAAAAAAGAAAAAAACTAGGCAATGGAAAAGCTATAGAAATGTTCTTAAGATTATAACATTTGTAACTTCATTTATTCTTGTCAAAAAGGTTTTAGTCTAATTATAAGGAAATAATCAGATTCTGAATGAGTGTCTTTACTCAAGATAACTAGCCAAGGCTCTTCTAAAAAGACATTTCCATACAAAACAAAATTCATGAGGTACAACTCAAGAAGATGAAAAATAACTCAATAAAAATAAAATGTTTGAATAGATACTTCCTTAAAAGGATGTACACATGGCAGGCCAGGCACGGTGGCTCATGCGTGTAATCTCAGCACTTTGGGAGGCCTAGGCAGGTGGATCACCTGAGGTGAGGAGTTTGAGATTAGCCTGGCCAACATGGTAAAACGCTGTTTCTACTAAAAATACAAAAATTAGCCAGGTGTAGTGGCGGGCACCTGTAATCCCAGCTCCTTGGGAGACTGAGGCAGGAGAATCACTTTAATCTAGGAGGCAGAGGTTGCAGTTAGCCGAGATAACACCACTACACTTCAGCCTGGGCAACAGAGGGAGACTGCGTCTCAAAAAAAAAAAAAAAAAAGGATATACATATAGCAAAGAATCATATGAAGAGTTGTACAATATCACTAATTATTAGGAAAATCTAAACCACAAACGGAGAACACTACACACCTCCTAGAATGGCAAAACTTAAAATGGCCCACAACACCAAGTGCTGGTAATGATAAAAAGCAACTGGAAATTGCCATGTTTCTGGTAAGATTCCAAAATGACGCAGTCACTTTAGAAAACAGATTAGTAACTACTAAAATTAAGTATATACAACCCAGCAATTCCACTCCTGAATATTTACCTAAGAGAAATAAAAACATATGTCTATATAAGGATCTACATATACACAAATGTTTATGGCAGCCTTATTCATAAGAGCCAAAAAATGGAAACAGTCTAAATGACTATAAACTTATAAGAGATTAAACAACTTGTGGTATAGCCACACAATGAAATACTCTATGATAATGAAGAACAACCTATAGTTACCCCAACAACTTGAATGAATCTCAAAAGCATTATGAAACCTAAGGAAGTCAGATACGAAGTCTACACATTATATGATCTAACTTCAATGACATTTTGGAAAAGATAAAATTATAGACACAGAAAAACATGCACTTGCTTGGGGCTGGGGATTAGAGAACAGATGACTACAAAGAGGCAGGTGGGTACATTTTGGGGTGAAGGAAATGTTCTATATCTTGATTATTGCAGTGGTTACATGACTGTATACATTTTTCAGGATTCATGGAACTGTGTACTTAAAAAGAGTGAATTTTATTCTTTGTAAATGATGCCTCACTTTAAAAAAAAGTAAAAAGAAAAAAATGTACACTGGAAAAAGAAGTTGAGGGTTAGACTTTAGTATGTTGTTGAAAATTGAAGTGATACAATAACTGAAAACAATGCATGAATATTTATTGTAGTCAGAATAAAACAAATAGCAGTAAATAGCTATAAAAAGGCTGGTGGGAGAGGAAATGGGGAGAAGTAGGTCAAAGGCTACAAACTTGCCATTACGTAAGATGAGTAAGTCTAGAGATCCAACGTATAGAGTGAGGAGTATAATTAATAATATTGTATATGTACTAACAATTTTCTAAGAGGTAAGATTTTAGGTACCCTCCTGACAGACGAGGTAACTATGGAAGGTGATGGTTATGTCAATTTGCTTGTAGTAATCATTTTGCTACGTATATTTATATCAAAACATCAGGTTATATATCTTAAATAGAGACAACAAAAAGAAGACATATTGAGAACAATGGAAACCTTCAATTTGGTTTTTATATCAGATAATCACCACCCCCCAATAAATCTGGAGATTTCTAGCATTTCATCGTTGGAAAAGAGGGGTAGGTCCTATAATGACTGTCGGCTATTTCCTGTGCTACCTCTTGTTTAACCATTTTGCTCCAAAAATTGAAATATTTTTTCACTAACATATATATCATTAATGTATTTAGTGTTTGTAAGTATTTAAAATGTAGTTTAAAACATTAAAAAAAAGTTTATTTTAAAAAGAAGACTTTTTTTTTTTAGGACATGAAAGCAATCATAGATTTATTATAAAACAAATAAAAAAAGATGAAAGCCTGAAGATAGAGGCTTGTCAGGTTCACAACTATGCCAAATGTCATGTTGAGGTCTGAAGGGATTGGGTGAATGAGCAGAACATTTAAGGGGCCGTAGGCAGGTGAAAGATGATTTTATTTAACAGCAGCTCTCATCAAGAACTTTCTCACACTGTCTGCCCTGTCTCGGCTGCTTAGTCCAGAGCCTTCCACACAAAGGTGAGCGACTGGCTTTCCCTTGCCTTCAGGGTCAGCAGCTTTCTCTCTCTCTCTCTGGGCACGAGCAAGCTGAGCTATGTCCTGGCTTCCCTCTGTCCAGATGGACAGCTTTGGTTCTCTCTTTCTCTGGGTGCCAGTGCAAACAAATGTACAGTGTTAGCAGGGCAATTTACCTTTTACAGACAATAGCGGCTTAGAGTCAAGTGGTGGTCTTCCCATGTTATGGCTACATGTCTGTGATAACAAGTGGAGTTATACGCCTGTGCCCTAAACTCGCTGAATCACAAAGGATGTTACTATCCTACCTTGGCCTATCCTTGACCAAAGCACAGTCATGTTCCTTACAAGGCTCATGGGTAGAAATAAAAAGGATAATAGAACTGTAAGCAACCCTCTTCAATGCTTCCATCCTCACCTTGAAAGTATTGCTCTTCCAGTGATTTAACCAGGTAATTTTAAGATTTAAACCGCCTATTCTTTACTAGTTTATTGACAATTTGATAAGAATAGTAGTTTTGCAGATTGTCAGATGTAGGAGGCTAAGACTGGGTGGCTGAAAGTCGGAGACATTGCCTTGTGCATCCTTAGGTACCTGTGGACAACGTTTTGACATTCATTTGGACTGAACCTTAGCACTGTCCACCTAGATAGCAATATATCTGAAATGATGTTTTAATGTACTTTTTATCTCAATACACATCAAATTTAAAAAGCATAATTATTAAAATTAAAATATATTTGTATCTTTAACACAAGTGAAATGTAAACATTTCAAAAACTTTTAAAAAGAGGCCAGGTGCAGTGGTTCACACCAGTAATCCCAGCACTTTGGGAGGCCGAGGTGGGCGGATCACTTGATGTCAGGAGTTCAAGACCAGCCTGGCCAGCTTGGCGAAACTGCATCTCTACTAAAAATACAAAAATTAGCTGGGCATAGTGGCAGGCGCCTGTAATCCTAGCTACTTGGGAGTCTAAGCAGGAGAATCGCTTGAACCCAGGAGGCAGAGAGTGCGGAGAGCTGAGATCGTGCCATTGCATTCCAGCCTGGAGAACTAAACTCCGTTTCAAAAAAAACAAAGACAAAAACAAAATAAAAACAACCAACTTTTAAAAAGAACAAATGCTAACTAATTAATTCTATTTTTTTCTTCTTTCTCCTGCCATCTTTTATTGGGCACCCATTTTGTGAAACTTAGGACACATAAAAATATAGCGGAATGGTCCCAACCTGTGAAGAGCCCATCATTTAATGGCATTTTAGAACTTTTAGAACAGACTAAATTTAATGATAAAATTCACATAATATCAAGGATAGTTAAATGCCTTTATATAGTCTTTTCTATTTGTTTTTGGTAACCTTCTACTTTCCATGTTCTATTAACGTAGGACACAGTTGCTAAACTCTAATAACTGGTTATTAGTGAAAAAAATCAGAATATATTTGAACCAAACATTCACTTACGCTTGTTTTGGTAATGAGATTTTGAATTTGTCATTTTTAAGTTGGCATATTCTGTTTTGAAGAAAGGAATCTAAGTGTGAGTAACTATTTACAGGCATTGCTACTCACAACGTAGTCTCCAGAGCAACATCCCTGCAATCTTAAAATGCAGAATCTTAGCCTTCACCCCAGACATTCCGAATTAGAATCTGCATTGTAAAGGGAGCCTCAGGTGATGTGTGTGCTCCTTAACATTTGAGAAGCAAGCATTGCTGCTAATGGGCATGAACACAGCATGTACTCTGAAGGCAAAACCCTGTAGACCAGGGATTCTCAAAGTGTGGTCCCTGGGTGGTCAGTATGAGCATGGCCTGGGAACTTGTGAGAAACATCAATTCTCAGGTCCTAGCCCAGTCTCAGTGAATCAGAAAACTAAGTGAGACTCAGCTGTGCTTCAATAAGCTCTCCCGGTGATTCTGATCTCTATTAAGTTTGAGTGCCACTGTTTAGAGATTGGTTGGTGAAAACACGTGAAAGTAGATGAAATCTTTCAATTCCCATGTTCTCAGGGCTTTGCCTTCTGAGATGCACAGAACAATTAAATTACACAGTTATATCTTTAGTGTTCAGATGTGGAGACAGACGTTATAGGATGATAGGAAGTTTTAATAAAGTAAACCTTAGTGCATAAAAATAACTATATCTGATGCTTTGGACTCTAAAGCAAGTGAAGCCTTCTAGTATACTCGGCACATTTTGCTTCATTTTTGCTCTTGTTTTTTGACATCTGAGTAAAAAGTGTGACCTCTTAGAAAAATGAAACAAAATTATATTTATGGCACATGTGTGCTAGCCGAAGTTGTAGTTAATTACCCACACCTGTGTGTGGCTTCGGGTATTTTGGCATATAAAGCTATCTATTCTCCCCAACTTCTGTTTCCTGAGTGAGATCTGGTTTTCAATCTGGGCAAATGAAGACCATTCTGGGGTTAAAAGGGCTCTTTTTTCTCCATTCCTTGATATGGACCTGTGCTGGAGACTGGTCAGGTACAACTTAGGACTTGGGGAGTAGAAGTTTCTTAAAGAGGGCTGAAAGACGTGGCTTTGGATTCTTTACAGTTTTGGTCTGGTTGAATCTTAATAATAGCCAAGGACACACGGAGGGGTGGTGCCTCTTTTAGGGGTGCAATCTTGAGATCTCATGTTTCTCTCTTGCATACCAGCACTGAGACTAGGGAATGCGCCCTAACCTGAGACCGTCTTTCTCCAACTCCCCATTCCTTTTGATCTTATTCTCACCATATCAGTTCTTGGGGCTCAAATACTTAAAGTGGGTTTAATATGAAGAGTGTCAAGTGGCCTGGAAAGCAGAGGAGTGGGTGGTGGTAGGAACTCAGGACTCTGTGGTGTGTCACATACACGAAGAAAGCCTTATAAAGTCTTAGCCTTTCTTTACCTTATCCTTCATAGATCCTTTTCATTTCAGAGGGAGCAGTCAGTGCCTCCTAAGTGAGGTGAGCAGTGGTCCAGGTTTTTCCAGTACTTTTCCTGCATTAGCCCTAAAAACCTCCTGTCCGGAGCAAACCAGAATGATTGGTAGCCCTGAGTATAAACTCGGGCTGTCAGTTTCTCTCTTTCTCTTTCTCTTTTTCTGCCTCTCTCTTTTCCTTTCTTTCTCTCCTCCCTTTTTCTCTCTTCTTTTTCTTCTCTCTTGTTCCCTCCTCCCTCCCTTTCTTTTCCCTCCCTCCCTCTCTCTTTCCTTTTCCCTCCCTCTTTCCCCTCCTTCCCTTCCTCACTCCCTTCCTTTCATCATTTTTTTCTTTCTTTTTGAGACAAGAGTCTCGCTGTCACCCAGGCTGGATTGCAGTGGTACAATCTGGGCTCACTATAGCCTCCACCTCCCGGGTTCATGCAATTCTTGTGCCTCAGCTTCCCGAGTAGCTGGGATTACAGAGGCGCACCATCACATCCGGCTAATTTTTGTATTTTTAGTGGAGATGGGGTTTCACCATATTGGCCAGGCTGGTCTCAAACTCCTGGCCTCAAGTGATCTGCCCACCTCGGCCTCCCAAAGTGCTGGTATAACAGGCATGAGTCACCGTGCTGAATGCTTTTTCTTTTCTCTCTCTCTCTCCCTTTCTTTCTTTTCTTCTCTTTTCCTTTTCTCTCTTTCTTTCTTTCCTTCCTTCCTTCCTTCCTTCCTTCCTTCCTTCCTTCTCTCTCTTTCTCTCTCTCTCTCTTCCTCTTCCTGTTCCCTTCTTCCTCTTCCCTTCCTCTTTCTCTTCTTTCTCTTGTCTTTCTCTTTTTCTCTTCTTTCCCCTTCTCTTTCTCATCTTTCTCCTTCTTTTCTTTTCTCCTTTCTCTTCTTTCTTTCTCTTTCTTTTGTTTTATTTATTTCTTTGTCACCCAGGCTGGAGTGCAGTGGTGCCATCATAGCTCACTGTAGCTGTGAACTGCTAATTTAAAAAAAATTTTCTGTAGAGACTTGCTATGTTGCACAGGCTAGTCTCCAACTCTTGGCTTCAAGGAATCCTCCCACCTTGGCTTCCCAAAGCTTTAGCATTACAGGCGTGAGCCACTGCTTCCTGCCTGGGCTGTCAATTTCTAAGGTTAAGATTTCAGAATTGCAATGAAAGCTTGTGTATATTTGTCAAGTTACCTGTTCAACAAGACAACCTAGACCTGACATGGGTACATGTTGGAATCTTAGTGTATTCATTATGCTTTCTTTAATTAGGAACTATTTAAAATGGATAACTAAGTTTAAAAAAGCAAGTAACTGTAAGGAATCATATCAATATCCACTGACCCGGTCTTCAGCTTTATTAAATCCATAATTTGCTACATTTGCTTAAATTTTATTTTCTAATAGAAGTAAAAGTTCAGGTAGAGTTGAAGTCCCTGTGGTCATTCCTGATTCTATTCTCTTCCCTCTTTGCCCATATGTGAGTTCGGTAATTATTCATTTTCCTGTGTGTTTTACAATTTTACATCAAATTTGTGGATCCATAAATATGTTTTTCAGGCATTTATCTTCTATTTCTATTTAATTCTACAGCTTCTTTGTTATCCATCACTTGGAGATTTACATTTGTAGCTCTGGTTTATTAATTACTATTTAGCATTCCATTGAATGCACTGCATTGAATAAATGCATTGTAAATTGTTTCTGTTCTCATGTTAATAGAATTTTTCCAGCTTTGGGCTGTTACAAGTATTGTTTGTATTTGAGTGCTTTATGTGTGCGTGTGTACATATCTAGGAATGGAACTGTGGGGCCACAGGTGCAGATCTGAAAAGTAACTCTCTTGCTCAATCGTTCTCTAATTCGAATTGGTGCCCACAGATATCTTATTTTTGCCAATCTGGATATGAATAACTGGGGCTTTTACATTTAAGGAAAGTCTTATTTTTAGGTAATTGTAGATTCACATACAGTGTAAGAAGTAATACAGAGATTAAGTATACCATTTATTCAGCTTCACCCAATGGTAACATCTTGCAGAAATACAATACAGTGTTACATTGGGATATTAATATTGATGCAGCCAAAGGACAGAACATCTCTATTGTAATCAGGATGCTACTTTTAGAGCCACTTCTACTTTCCTCCTGAACCACTCATGCCAAACCTTCTGTCTCCCCATTCCTTAATTTTTGTCAAGCACAGATCTGTTCTCCATTTCTACAATTTTGTCATTTCAAGGGTGTTATATAAATGGGCTCACAGTTTGCAACCTTTTGGAATTGACTTTTTTTTTCACTCAGCATAATTCCTTGGAGATTCGTCGAAGATGTTGTATGTATCAACGCTTGATTTTTTTAATTTCTGAGTGGAATTCTATGGCATGATTATACCATGGTTTGTTTAATCATTCACCCACCAAAAGACATGTGGGCTGCCTTCAGTTTTTGATTATCACAAATAAAGCTATTGTTAACATTTATGTACTTTTTTTTTTTTTTTTGGAGACAGAGTCTAGCTTTGTCACCCAGGCTGGAGTGCAATGGGGCAATCTTGGCTCACTGCAACCTCCACCTCCCAGGTTCACGTGATTCTCCTGCCTCAGCCTCCTGAGTAGCTGGGATTACAGGTGCATGCCACCATGCCTGGCTGAATTTTGTATTTTTAGTAGAGACAGGGTTTCATCATGTTGGTCAGGCTGGTCTTGAACTCCTGACCTCGTGATCCACCTGCCTCGCTCTCCCAAAGTGCTGGGATTACAGGAGTGAGCCACCTTGCCCGGCCCATTTATGTATATTTTATGTGAACATGCATTTGTATTTCCCTGGGATAAATGCCCAAGAGTTTAATCGTTGAGTCATATGGTTGTTGTATGTTTAGTTTTTAAAGAAATTGACAAACTGTTTTCCAGTGTGGTTGATGCATTTCACATTGTCCCAGCAATGTATGAGTGACCCAGTTTCTCGGTGTCCTCACTAGCATTTGGTGTCTTCACTATTATTCATTTTAGCCATTGTGATAGGTGTGTAGTGATATTGTGATTTGAATTTGGATTTCCATAATGGCTGATGATATTAAACATCTTTTCATACAGTTATTTGCAATGTGTATAGCCCCTTCTGCGAAAGGATTGCAGATTTATATAGCTTCGGTTTCTCTGCTGAGTTTTCAGTATCTCCTGAGAACTCAGGCTCCTTCTAGTATCTTAAGAGCAACTGAAAAAATTTTCCTTTAGTGAAGTCTAGAAGAATAGCCAAACTTACTCTTAAAAAAACAAAAACAAAAACTCATGCCTACCCAGTCTCATAATTTCTAGTTTGTTCTAATTCTCTTCCCCTGGGACCTAATTCAAGTAGCAGCTTATATCAGAAAATTATTTCCATTTCCAGATTAAAAAAAACTTAATGTCCAGATATTTCAAGATAGAAGGGAAAGGATAGCACTGTTTTCACTCAATTTCTATAAAAGCCTGGTTGCTAACTTGAGTTTTCCGGACAAGTCTTTATATATCATGGAACTGTAGGTACAAACATGGAAACTTGCTTGCTTCTGTAGAAACGAAAGGGCTTGCTTCAAACAGCTTCAGTTGAACAAGGGAGACAGAAAATGCTCTACACTTAGTGTAAACATTATAATATGGATATAGTCTTGTGATTCTATTTCTACAATAAGTGACTTTGGAGGGTTAGATGAAATCTTATTTTGTATTGATTTTTTCCCCTATATATAGATTCACTAAAAATGTATTTGAAGGATGATTATATGTGTGGATATTTTTAGGGGATGAAGTAATAATACAAAGACCATGTTTTGCAAATTTGTTCACCCTTAAGACATTTTGTTTTAGTAAGGGATGATCTCTTCGTTTGTATTAACAGGGTGTGCTAAATTTTTTTGAGCTGATCTATCTAATTGCATGCTAACAGAAAGTTTCTCTTTTCTGCTTTTCAGCTATTCAAGTACACTGCACCCAGTTTTGGTTCTTTGCCAGGATTAAACCCACGATATTTTACAATTTGTATACTAACCCCGATGAACTGTTTCTAGGAGATGGCTGCCCTGTAACCCGTGTTTTGCCAAATGTCTACTATGAGTTTTTCTACCATCCTCATGACTGTGGTATTGTAACTCAAGTAAGAGAAATGGCTGTCAAAACCCAAGTGTCTTATGATTCCTTCAACATACAAACCAGAAGTCATTAAGTGTCTATTTGTAGTATGGCTAGACTCTTTAATGATCACATTTAGGACAGAAGCAGTTAAGAAAGGAGATGCTAAATGCTTTTTTCTTGTTGGGTGGTAATTGCAAACACTAATTATTCATTTAGTGATGGAGCAGGCTGGAGAGTTGAATGTTTTGAAGGAGGAAAGTATTTTCCATGCATCACAAGGTTTTTCAACAGTTTGTCTAACTAATTATTTGTTATAATTCATGAAGTTTGGTCAATTGCAAACAGAAGGTGGGAGTAACACTAATCAAGCATCAGAAGCCTTTTCAAAGTAAATATTCAGTAATCTCCCAGCCCTAGCCCCTACTCACCAGATATTTTGGGTATACTAAGTCACTGTGCATATCACTGATAAAAGTATAACTGGAATTTTGACTTGATTTAAAAAGCTTTTAAAGTTAGTAAAATCTTGCTATGATATTCCTTATTTTTTTCATTATCCCAAATAAAATGCTAAGAGAAGTAATAGAACTTGATCAGGTTTAGATAAATGCCACAGATTGGGTAACACAGAAAGCAAAAGCAAAATTTGAGGTAGAGTTGAGAGTGCGGAATATTTATTAAGAAGTGCTTTTGGGAGAAAGAAGATTGGGCAAAGGGCAAAGCTGAGCTGTGATGCAGGCTCAAAGACAGCTTTGGCTGACCCTACACAGGGCTTCACATTCCTGCTGGGTAGGTGATCAGAAGTGGGCCACCCTGGGAGAGGGGTGTGGCTGGGGGTAAGACAGCTCTCAGCAGCTACACAATTCCTGGAGAGGGTGAGAGCTGATGGCTGAAGGCTATCTGGCAACAGCATTCCCAACAGCTGGGTCAACAAGCCCTTAGGGGATCTGGGAAGCACATTACAGGTCTAATATACCACGGCATGTATTAGGGGGCACTATCAACCTTGATATAAACTGGGGGGAGTGGGGAATATTCAAATGTTAATAATCTGGGTGGTGGTAGTATGTTCATTTCATTTTATCTATGCTTATATTTTCAAATTATCCAAAGAGAGCAGGATATATCTGAGATAGGAACATTTAAAATTATGTAATGAATAGGGTATCTCTGAATCATCGTATCTTCCTATGCTGTCAAAGACTGGGCCTTATATTGAGAACCATATGCTAAATGTACTTAGAAAAATATTTTACTATTGTCTTAACTCCATTCCACCCCACCCCCCTGAAAACAGCTATTCTTCCTGTTAGGTATTTATTATATGCTGATAATTTAATCACTATTATTCTTTACCACCATAATTACTGCTTTTTTATAGAAATAAGAAAACAGACTTACTTGTTTAAACACGATTTCCAAGGATTCATGATGAATAGAGGCAGCTCCAAATTCCAAATGTGATTCATATGATCTCAAAACCCATGCTCTCTTTGAATAAGCAATGCATCACTACAATTGTGTGTCTCAAAAAGAGGTGTCAATTGCTTTCTTGAATGTGAATCACAAAGCACCTTTCTCTTTTAAATAACAAGTATTGCTTGCCTTTTATGTACAAGCACTGTGCCAGATTTTAACCCATCTGTCAGTTTGGAAAATGGTCCTGTTTCCTGTGAACAGATGCTGTTTATAGTTTAGTGAGAGTGTGACCATTTTTAGAAAACTTGATGTATCTATAAATTCCTATTTAAATGCCTGTAAGTTTCCTGAGATACTTGAGACAAATATGGGTTTAAAACCTCTCTTTGTCTTGTAGCCACTCAGGGAAGTTCTTCTGCTTAAAACAAAAATTAAGTATATCTCAAGAGACTCTACTGTCCGATCTGAAATGCCTCTGTCGTGTGTTGTCCGCAAGTGAGTAAGAAGTACTAGACCCCTGTCCAAGCCCCGGCGTCATTTGCTATCCAGATAAAAATTCCAAACCTGAAAGATTAAATGGTACAACCAGCGAGGGGAATGGAGGAGACACCAAAATCTAATGGGAACACAAATCTCTTGATCTTTGGTGTCTTAGTCCTCTGTTGCTTTGCTATAAAGAAATGCCAGAGACTGGGTAATTTATAAGAAAAGAAGTTTAATTGGCTCATTGTTCTGCAGGCTGTACAGGAAGCATGACTGGGGAGGCCTCAGCTTTACTCATGGCATAAGGCAATAGAAAGCAAAGCTGGAGCGGGCATACTCACAGGGCTGGAGCAGGCGGAAGTGGTCGGGGGGAGGTGTTACCCACTTTTAAAAAACCACAAATCCCGAGAACTCTATCATGAGACCAGCACCAAAGGGATGGTGCTAAACTAGGGGTCCCTAACCCCTGAGCCATGGAGATGTAGTGGTCCCTGGCCTGTTAGGAACCTGGCTGCACAGAAGGAGGTGAGCGGCAAGCCAGCATTACCACCTGAGCTGTACCTCCTGTCAGATTAGCGGTGGCATTGGATTCTCATAGGAGCACGAACCCTATTGTGAACTGCGCACGCGAGGGATCTAGGTTGTGCACTCCTTATGAGAATCTAATGCCTGGTGATCTAAGGTGGAACAGTTGCATCCCCAAACCATTATCCCCTATCCGTGGAAAAATTGTCTTCCGCAAAATTGGCCCGGTTGCCAAAACGTTTGGGGACTGCTGTGCTAAACCGTTCATGAAGGGTCCACCCCCATGACCCCATCACCTTCCACCAGGTTCCACCTCCAATATTGGGGATTACAATGAACATGAGATTTGAGTGGGGACACAGATTCCAAACCATATCACTTGGCCCTGTATTCTTCAAAAGTTGTCCCCTAGAACATAGGAATACTGGGAATATTATTGAAAAATGAAATGATGACTTATTTTTTGATATAAGCATCAGAGTCACTGAAAACCTGATAGGTTTTCGTCAATCAAATCAAGTTATTGAAGTTATTTAAACTTAAGCCCATCTGCAAGTTTCCTGAAGGCAATAAGAGAAAGTATAATAAAGTCTAAAAGATACTGAACTCATCAGGGTATCAAGATCAGCATGTACTATGCAGGGCTGACAGTGTTGGGAGAGAGACATCTTAAAACAGGATTTGTGGGTTAAGATTGGGTCTTTTTTTTATTGACATCTTGAGAAAGTCTAAGTGCTTATTTCATATTTTATGCCTGTATCAACATATCTCGTGTACCATATATATACATATCTACTATGTACCCACAAAAACTGAGAATAAAAAAAATTCAGAACATTAACAACCACTTTGATTAGGTCTTAGCACAAGTGTGATATATTTGGCAGGACTTTGGGCAATTTTTCAATTAGGTTTTTCTGGTTAAAATCCTGAACTGAATTTTTTTTTTTCCCTGAGTAATTACAGAAGAGCCACATTACACAGAACTCTTCCCACAGATAATTATAGTAGCAGTTAACATTTATTAATCACTTACCTTATGCCTGCACTGTGCTTGTAGGAATGTATTTGTTCTTCCTGCTAACTCAATGAGGTAGATACTATTCTTTTATTTTATTTTTGAGTGGTTGAGGCTCCTTATTTTGCTCAGGCTGATCTTGAGCTTCTGGGTCCAAGGAAATCTCCCTCCTCAGCCTCCCATGTAGCTGGGACTATAGGTACCCAGCTGTGGTGGTAGATACTATTATGCCAAATTCAGGGTGAAAATATTGAAACACAGAAAAGTTAGGTTACTTGGTTGACGTCATTTGCTGGTAGATGGTGGAATCAAGAAGTGAACCCGGAAGTCCATTTTTTAAGTCTTTGCTTCTTAGCATCACAAATACTGCCTGTGATGTTCTGGGGTGGGGTGTGTTGGTGGGTGGTGGGGGGAAGCAGAAATCAATATGTCTACCAATAATAGTAATTTGGCCCCAAGTTCAGCCTTGTAAATGCTAGGATCTGAGTAGATCTTAACCACTATGATATTTTTCTATCTTCTCTTATTTTAGTCAGCATCCTCTTTTAAATGCAGTTGAAACGAGAGATGGGGAAACTGACAATGTTAATGAATGGGAGATAGAGGTGAGGATACACATTGCGAATGAAGACACGGCAGTAACTTCTACAACACAATCTTGGTAAGAACTCTCAAAACCGGCATCTTATGAATTTTGTCCAGGTATGTCGTAGATACCAGTCAATACAATTGTCAAGAAAATGGCACACATTTGTCTTAAGGTGCATTTTGCCTAAAATGTTTCTAGTTTAAGAATGCAAGTTCATGCTTTCCTATGTCTGTTGAAGATTTTATTGATCATGGTGGTCTTGATAACCTGTTACTAACTGGGAAACCCATATAACTAAGAGCTATCCATTTTGGGTAGTAGGTGAAATACTATAATTAACTAAAAAGAAAATAGCTCTCAATTTCAATATCAATAAAGTTCTGAACCGTAATAAATGAGTATTAACACTGAGCCTACAAAGTGGCTTAGATATGTTGACGATCTCTGGGAAAGTGAACTCAGAAGTGTCATAAGTCTGTGTTGCAACTTTTTCCAGAAAGTACCAAATGACTGTAAGGTAGTACAGCTTTTCATTCTTGAGCCCCATATGAAGGCGTATTGTGAAAAATCCACACATATTAATATATGGCTATTAATAAAAGGATGGAGTTGTGTTTAACAGAGAGTAAATAGGATACCTAGAACATTTGGGATGTACTTCATAGCTTAGAGGGCAAAAGTATCCTTATTCACTTATTATTTTTTTTTTGGTGGAATCTCACTGTGTCGCCCAGGCTGGAGTGCAGTGGCGCTATCTCGGCTCACTGCAAGCTTCACCTCCTGGGTTCACTCCATTCTCCTGCCTCAGCCTCCCGAGTAGCTGGGACTACAGGCGCCTGCCACCATGCCCGGCTAATTTTTTTGTATTTTTTTTAGTAGAGATGGGGTTTCACCGTGTTAGCCAGGATGGTCTCAATCTCCTGACCTTGTGATCCACTCGCCTCGGCCTCCCAAAGTGCTGGGATTACAGGCGTGAGCCACCGCGCCTGGCCCTCGTTATTCACTTATACATACATTGCACTTGAATCATTAAACACTTAAGGATTACAGTCTCAAGGATAGAACATAAACTTTCTTTCTTCTCCTTCCTTACCTTCCACTTACACCTTCTCCTGCACTCCCATACATATACATTGCTTTACTTATGAATAACAGGCTCTTAGAAGTAGCAAAGTAATGTTTACATTGGGACGTATATTTTATTTTCTTCCATTTCAGTAAGAATCTGACTGCTACACTCCCTTGTTCATCAAATGAATACCTTTTTTGCAAGAGAAGAAACTGCACTGTCCACTTTGGTACTGAAAGGCAATTTGGAATCTCTGCCCTGATTGCTTAGGACTGAGGATTTAATGTGCTATTTTGTGAAAATCTGAGAAGCAGGAAGGGGATTTAATGATCTCAACTGTTATCCATTTGAAAAACCTAACTTGTGATTTTAAATAAAATGCAGGCTGCCTTCCACTATTCCCTTTTTAAAATAGGAGCTGCCACTGCTTTTAACTTTATGAAGTTTTATTTATGAATAAAGTTTGTACTATTATATATCTGTTTCTAGTTATTGCAAGACTGACTTTTATGTAATTTCAAGCTTCAATGCTCATTAGAAATAGGTTTATAAGGGTACAGTTACTAACTCTTCTCAGTTGCCGATTCATGCCCCTAGCTAAGGCTTAGTTGTGGTTGGTCCTGGTAACAGGGCCTAATCATTCATTTATTCCTCAAAGAATCCCTCATGGAGTTCACACTTTAGTAGGAGGAGGCAGAGTATACAAAAAAACATACTCTATAGTATTTTAAGAAAGAGTAAATGCACCTTAGGGGACAGAGGCAGAGAAAGAAGATAGGGAATTCTTGGGTGAGGGTTGTGGTCCTTAATATGGCATCAGGGAAGGCATCCCTCGAAGGTGATAATTAAGGAAAGAACTGGAGGAAGTGAGGGAATGAGCCTGGCAGATCCTGGAGGGAAGGCTGTTCAAGACTATGGAAACAGTTGATGTAAAGTCACTGAGTGTTTGCAGAACAAGGCCAGCATGATTGGAGAGGTGAAGCCATACAGATGAGGTCTTAAAACAACAACCGAAATGCCTAAAACGATGAGTGGAGTACCTCATCTAATTTCTCCAAGTTGATTGACACACTTGGCTTTTGTTTGAAATAAAATGGGAACCCCCTGGAAAGCTCCGAATGGAGGCATGATGTGATCTGACTTGGATTTTTATTATCAGGATCACCCTGGCTGCTGGATGGAAAACAGACACCAAGAGGAAGCAGGGACTGAAGTAGGGAGAGGGATTAGGTAGTGATGACTATAAGGCCAGTGGTCTTCAGCCAGGGGCAATTTTACCCTCTGGGGGATGTATCTGGAAGCAACTTTGTTCGTTATAGTGATGGTGTTAGTGTGTTACTGGCATCTGTATAGACCCAGGGATGCTGCTGAACATCCACAGTGTCTAAGACAGCCACTGATGACAAAGAGTTATCTGGGCCCAGAGTCAATAGTACTGAGGATGAGAACCCTGGTTTAGATGTAGCATGGATTTCATAGGAAGAGGTCAGGTAAATTGATCTAAGGATTTGCAGACAGCTAAATATGAAGTATGTTAAAGGAATCTGGAGAGTTTAGGATTTATGAGCTACTATAAAGTAGGAGATGCTACTATCTTGGATAAAAATGTGGAAGATGTTGGTTTGGAAACCTTATTTTGAAAATGTCATGTTTAAGATACTGCTTAGATCTCCAAGAGGAGAGAGCAAGTGAGTGTTTGAATATACAGGTCTGGAGTTCAAAGGGAGAAGGTCCAGACTGAATGTAGAACATTAGGATTCATCAGCACATACTAATACATAAAGCTAGTAAAATTGCATGAGTTCAGAGCAAAGAAGTGAGGAAAATGAAGATAATCAGTCCAAGGTTTAGGTCTTGGGATATCCAATGTTAAGAGGTTGCTGAGAGAAGGCAGAACCTCTGAATGAGCCAATGAGAAGGTCAATTGGAAGTAAAACCAGGGCAGAGTGCGGTCCAGGGAGCCATGCAGGTGGAGCTGTCAACTGTATTATCTGTTGCTGAAAAGTTAAGTGGGATGAGAATTAAGTGTTGTCCATTAGATCTAGCAATGTGAGGGGCATTGATGACTTTGATAAAAGACAGTTTTGGTGGAGAGAGGTATTGGTGAAAGTTGGTTGGATCAGCTTTAAGGAAGTATGAGAAGAAAGAAACCCAAAAGAATGAGTATAAGTGGCTTTTTCTAGGAGTATGGCTGTAAAGAGAAAAATAGAAATAGGGTCATTTAAGGGGAAAGTGGAGACAGAAACTAGTGTACAAGATAAGTACCTGCACATGGTAATAGTTTTTTTTTTAAATAGATTACCGTGAATTTCTGAATACTTTTTAAAGAGATCTAGATGTTTAAAAAATGATTAAGAAATGTTGACTTCAGAGTTGTATCCTTACATAAAAACTGCTTGCATTACTATCACATGATAGTAAAAAGTCCCGAACATTTATAATAATCACTACAGCTATTTATGATAAATTATCAAATTGCAAAAAAATCCAAACTAGTGTACAGGTGGAGGGATAAGATGGATTGCTGAAATGCTGAATATAAAAAAAGGTGGGTAGAAGGTTCAGGCACATCAGTAAGTCAGGTGGGGTCTCCTCGTATTGCTCAAATTACCTCCACAATAACAGATCCTAAAATTAAAAAAAAAAAAACACATGACATGAAATTATACACATTTACTTTTCTGTCATTCCCATGGACCTAAAAAAGAGACAGATCGCTGGGCACAACAATTTTCATGCTTCACCTATTCTCTTGAACTTTAGAGCCCAGGTAATCAGGAAAGGCTAGGATTTTTAGAAAATTGGGCTGAGTACACGGTAAAGCGTTAGAAGGTGTGTGTATGCAGCGCCTGAGTTCATTGTGAGCTATAAAGTCACACGAGGCAACGGGCAAGCTTCATTTTGCAGTCTGCATCCTGAGAGGTCGTTGCTTTAGATCTGGTATCATGAAGGCTCCCTTGGAAGTTAGCTTTAGTTCATCTCCTTGTTGCTGTGACTTATTTTGGGTGTGGAGAACCAAGTGGTATAAATCATACATTTCAGAAATTTGTTCAAAGAGATGGCTTTTGTTGACATACCCAATGTGCATGTTGAATGAACTGCATTTTTTTTTTTTTAAGACAGAGTCTCACTCTGTCACCAGGCTGGAGTGCAGTGGCACAATTATGTTTTTTAGCTCACAACCACTATTTGGACAAGTTTCCAAAATCATGCTTCCATCTTTATAATTAAAAAAAAAAAGTCAAACTTCCTAACTGGTCGGAATGCAAAAATTAATCAGCCTGACTAGTTCCAGAGGGTTGATTGGTCAGCCAAGTAATTTCTTACTTTAATTTGAATCAGTATCTAGGAGAAAAAATATTTTTAACATTCCATTGATTCATGTTATATTTGATATAACATGTTATATTCATGTTATATTTGGTATAACATGAATCAATGGAATGGAATCAATGGTATAACATGAATCAGTATTTAAAATGGAGCACTAGATATCAAGACCTATTATAAAAGCATTTGGTTAAGGTGGTGCCTGTCATGTTGTAAAGTTATTTGTTATTTATTATAAAGTTATTTATCAGAGGCAAAAAATAGTATTTTGTTGGGAGGATGCTTAAATACACTATTTCTTCAATACGGAGATTCCTTAAAGAGCTAAAAGTAAATCTATTTGATCCACCAATCTCACTACTTGGTATCTACCCAAAGGAAAATAAGTGATTATGTGAAGAAGACATGCATGCTTATAGCCACACAATGCACAATTGCAAAGATGAGGAATCAACCTAAGTGCCCACTGACAAATGAGTGGTAAAAAAAAATGTGGTGCGTATATATACGGTGGAATACAACTTGGCCATTAAAAGGAATGACATAATGTCTTTTGCAGCAACTTGGATGGAGCTGGAGGCAATTATTCTAAGTGAAGTAACACATGGGTGGCAAACTAAAAATCGTATATTCTCACTTATAAGTGGGAGCCAAGCTATCAGTACACAAAGACATGCAGAGTGACATAACGGACTTCAGAGATGCAGAAGCGGGGGGTGTGGCGGGGGGGAAGTTGGGAGGGGTGCTAGGGATAAAAAATGACACGTTAAGTACAATGTACACTACTTGGTCATGGGTCCACTAAAATCTCAGAATTCACCACTGTATAATTCATCTATCTAACAAAAAATCACTTGTACCCCCAAAGCTATTGAAACCAAAAAAATACTGTTTCGTGTCAAATTTTTACTAGTGTTAGCATCCACTGATTTTTGTCCCAAGTAATTATTATTGTGGTGGCTGCAAATATTGATTTCTGCCCCACCTCCACCCCCATTCAATCATTCCTTCTATTAGTTGGCATTCTTAGGTAAGTTAGAACTTGCGCCTTCCTATTTTCCGTTATGTCTGATGTAGCTATATTCATACACATTTTCCTCTGGTTAGTATGTATGCTGTCTTTTTCTATTGGTTTACTTTTACATTTTTCTGTCTTCATGCTTTAAGCATGACCATTTCCTCCAGCGAGTTTGATTTTCCTTCTGCCTGTGACTAGAAAATGTCCTTCTTCTTAGGAACTACTTTGGCCTCTTGATTGTTCTGGCTTAGAGCAGGAGTTCCAGATTGAGCTTCCCTACCTGCTGTTGTGAATTTTAGTATTTACAAAGGACTTTTGCTAGAGGAATTGGGCCCAGAGCAACTTTTCCCTTGTTGGTTCCCTTGTTGCTCAGTTTCCTGCTACTCAGACCCTGGTCCTCTGACTTTGCTGCCTTGCTTCTGTTTCTAAGATTTCTCTTTGATCTCAGATATATTTATGTTTTCTCTCTAGGAAGATGATTCTGAACTGTTTCCTAAGACAGAAATGTACTGATGTGTTGTTGGATCTTTCAGACTTTGACATATACTGTCCCCCTGATTCACTTCATGTCAAAATTAAAGCACTGACAGCTGGCGATTGGTATGTGCTTTCTAATGAGGTGTTTCTGGAAAGTGGGTGTTCTATAACCAACGTATGGCAAGATTTTTTACATGTTTCTGTACCGTACAACTGAAGGTGGCATCAAATCTCAGAGAAGAACAATTGCTATTTTTCTTGGTTGGCTTGTTTGGGCAGCCCAGGAACCAGCCGCCTCAGAGATGGTCCTTGTAAAGCAAGGCTAATCTGATTTTTATAAATATATTTTTTCAGAACATAGGAAATCAACATGTCATATAGATAATAGTTCCTCGCCTGTCAGTCAATGAATTAAACCTCGTAAGCATACTGAGCTCTAGGACAGGGATTGGCAAACTTGTTCTGTAAAGGTCTCCATAGTACAGTCATGAGTTGCTTACTAATGGGAATATGTTCTGAGAAATGCATTGCTAGGCAATTTCATCATTGTACAACTTCATAGAGTGTGCTTACACAAACCTAGATGGCATAGCCCACTTCACACCTAGGCTATATGGTATAGCCTGTTGCTTCTAGGCTACAAACCTGAACAGCATGTTACTGTGCTAGATATTGCAGGCAACTGTATCACATTGGTATCTGTATATCAACACATACGTAAACATAGAAAAGATAAAAATGGTACACTTGTATAGGGAAGCTCCATTATAATCTCATGGGAACACAGTCATATATGTGATCTCTTGTTGACCAAAATATCATCGTACAATGGGACTATGTACATTTTAGGCTTTGCAGATCATATAGTTTCTGTTGCAACTACTCAGTTCTGCCCTTGTTCCATGAAAGCAGACATGTGCAGCATAGAAACCAATAAGCATGGCCACATGTTTTCTAATAAGCTTTTTTTTTTCTTACCAGAATAAAAAATTTGGTAGATTTGGCTTTTGGGTTGTAGTTGGCTGAACCCTGCTCCATGAGATGTTAAGTTAAATTGAACACAGAACTTGCTCTGAATATGTTGACAGTTCTATAGAGAATATCATTTTTATTTCTCTATTTACAGCAAAACCATTCATCTAGTAGTTTTAAATTCAATGTAGTTATTGAAATTGTAGAAGTTCAGTCCATTTTCCACCAGAGAAAAGTGAAGGGACTGTCATCTATCTATCTATCTATCTATCTATCTATCTATCAATCAATCATCTATCTATCTGATCATCTATCTATATATTCTTCTACCAAAAAAACTAGCATCTTTCGTTGAGTTTACTCTTTCCCTGAGTTTATGCTAGGCTTCTCGAGGGTTGGAGGGAGAAAGCTGTAGTTTTGAGGATTCATGTATGACCCTCATATAGAATTATCTGAATATACATCTATACTTATCAAATTTTGAAGCCCAGTTTAGGTGTAGGCCTTTTTTTTCTTTAATCAGGCCCTCCTCTGGTTTTCTTCTTCTTTTTTTTTGACATGTAAAACAATTGTGAGAATTTATCTCAGAAATCAAGAATCATTTTGTTAGAAAAAGAGAACATTTAGAGGTACTATACAAACATGAAACTAAGCCTATATCTAGTAGTGGTATCATGAGAACTTTTTATTATTATTTACCTATTTTTTTCTAACACTTTAGAATTGCATACCTTCTGGGAAGAAAGCACAAAAAATACACATTATGGTTTACATTAGAATGAGATAAAATTCATCAACTGGCCAAAGGAAATCTAGGACCCAATATTATATAGAAAATAAAATATTTCAGTGAATGTGCTTATCAAAGCATTTCATCAACCGTTTACTATCTTTTTAAATCCTTTCAGTCTAATTGTGGATATTATTTATATTGAATTCTTAAGGGCCAATATCTTTGTGAATTTTTCGTATCTTTATGATCTTTTTTTGTCTAATACTACAATGCTATGAATCTGGCATTGTTTCATTTCACAGGAAACCATGACTTTTAGGAAGATAGAAATAGTAAGATAGTCAAGCAAAATACAAAATTTAAACAAAGAATAAGCCCAATTATACAATAAATGATTTAATTGCTTTTTAAATAATGGTATTTGAATAATTATGTTGTATATTATGTTGTATCATAGAAGCAATAGATTTAGATTAAATTAAAACTTACTAGGGGTTCCTACTTTCCTACACAGTGTGCCAAGTTTAATAGATCATCTATTTTTTTTTTTTTCTTTGAGACAGGTCTTGCTCTGTTGCCCAGGCTGGAGTGCAGAGGCATGCTCATGGCTCACTGCAGCCTCAACATCTCAACATTGCTTGGTGGGCTCAAGCAATCCTCCCACCTCTCAGTCTCTGAGTAGCTGGGATTACATGCTCATACTACCACAACTAACTCATCTTTGTATTTTTTGTAGAGGTAGATTTATGCCACGTTGCCCAGGTTGTTCTTGACTTCTGGGTTCAACTGATTCTCCTGTTTTGGCCTCCAAAAGTGCTGGGATTACAGGCATGGGCCACCGTACCTGACCAGATCATCTATTTTTATTTATTTATTTTCATTTATTCCGTTTATTGAAGAGAACAAAGTACGTGGAGCTGTGCTAGGTGCTCTGAGACAGTGCCACTCAAAGAATGACATGTGATTAATGGACTAGTAGTACACTGATCTGTGACCAGTAGATACAGAAATGGAGAGTAAACTACTTTTGTAGCAATTGGATATCCAAGAATACCATCATTAGGCTTGCAGTTTTCTTTTCTCCCTCCCTTCCTCTCCTCTCTCCCTTCCTTCTTTCTTCTTCTTCTTTTTTTTTTTAAGTAATTCATTTTCATCGTCAAATGTATTAGTTCAAGGTGGGTTGTGGACCAAAATCATGATAGCAATAGCAGTTTCCTTGGCTCAGGACATTTGCCTCAGGGAGTCATGGCTAAATCAATCACGTGACTGGCAGGGCTGCCAGTCTCCCTTTGTTTCCCTCCCATCTTCTTTCATCAGAGCCTTAAGATAGTCTCGAGATCTCAGGAGCCCTATTTTGTTGTATATCCTCTGCCCTGATTTGAAGAAAAGATGATTCTTACTGTGGGCTTTAGGCCTTTTGTTTTTCTGTAAGTAGTTTCATTTGTTTACATTCCTCTTGTTCTATAACCCCATTTCTCTTTCTCTGACTCTTTTTTTTTTCCATTGGTTATTGGGGTACAGGAAGTGCTTGGTTACATGAGTAAGTTCCTCAGTGGTGATTTGTGAGATTTTGGTACACCCATCACCTGAGCAGTATACACTGCACTATATTTGTAGTCTTTTATCCCTTGCCCTTTCCCACTCTTCCCCTTGAGTCCCCAAAGTCCATTGTATCTTTCTTATGCCTTTGCATCCTCATAGCTCAGCTCCCACATATAAGTGAGAACATACAATGTTTGATTTGCCATTCCTAAGTTAGTTCACTTAGACTAATAGTTTCCAATCTCATCCAGGTCACTGTGAATAGTATTAATTAATTCCTTCTTATGGCTGAGTAGTATTCCATCTCTCTCTATATAAAAAATATATATTCCATAATATATTTATTCCATCATATATAATATATATTCCATCTATACATATATTCCATCATATATATATTCCATCATATATATATTCCATCATACACACACACACACACACACACACACATACACACACTACAGTTTCTTTATCCACTCATTGATTGATGGGCATTTGGGTTTGTTCCATGATTTTGTAATTGCGAATTGTGCAGCTATAACACGCATGTGCAAGTATCTTTTTCATATAACATCATCTAATTTTAAAAACAAATATGCCTTTCTGTTCACTTTTACCTAAATTTGTTCCTTTTAAAAACTTTGAATGCTTCTTTGATTTCTGTAAAAGTTTAAGTGTAATGTAATTGATAAATCTACTTAAAATTTATTTTGTACCCTCAGGTTTTAAAAGGGAAGGTTATTTTTAGATCTCTGCTAATATTTATCTCAAGAACATTACCAAGGGGAGGACTCATGCATATTTCATGTGCTGTTGAGTGAGATGGATCTTCATCACACCCTGCAATTTCATTTATCCATCCAGGGTACTTGTGTTCGGAGAGTATATTAAATGTCATCCTGGAATGTCTGTTTAATGATGATACTGGTTTCTGTTTTAAAATGTGTCGTCATACATGTTCATTGGATCTTCAACCACTTATTTTCCAAATAAAATTCTGAAAACGAGCTGAAGGGGCACTTTCTTAAGCACTAAGCTCTGACTAGAGCTGGATGCTTTTCATTCCACATTCTGTATTGTTTAGTAGAGCAATATTTATCTCTGCAAATATTAGGAGATGCCTACTATCCTTAGACAAATAAATCATTATTCATGTATTAATAATTCTTCTAATATACTGTTGTTATCGGGATCAACTTGGAGTTCTGTTAATTTGTATATTTCATATTTTCTCCATCTTATTTTTTATGACAAAGACTAGATGGGCACATTAGAGTTTACAACTAGATCGGCAAGAAGAATGAAAAAGGTAAAGAATGAATTTTACTAGTTCTGAGGATAGTCATTTTATATGCTTTCAGGACCACAAGATGAAACTTAAGAGTTATTTGGTACTTTCATTAAGTTGTTCAATAGGCCTGATTATATCAAGCTCTTGAATACCAATTTCTGTTTTGATCAAGTAATAACATTTCTCATGTAACTGGGAAGGTGTTTTTGCAGCAACTTATATGTAGAGGTTTTCAGATTTAAATCCTGTACTGAGAATCTATAATCTTATTGTGGTGCCTGAATGGTAATAGGGCTTAGCAACCTTCTCACTTAAAAGTGGAAAGTAGCCTTGTGTTAAAGAATAGCAATAACTTAGCCACCAATATGATAACACTGGGGCCTAAATAGATATTTCAATATATATTTTATCCCTTGTAAATTTGACTTAATCAAAATTAAAGTTTTTGCATACCAAAGAACAATTTTAAAAATAAATGAAGACAGGCCAGGTGCGGTGGCTCACACCTGTAATCCCAGCACTTTGGGAGGCCGAGACGGGTGGATCACGAGGTCAGGAGATCAAGACCATCCTGGCTAACACGGTGAAACCCTGTCTCTACTAAAAAATACAAAAAACTAGCTGGGTGAGGTGGTGGGCACCTGTAGTCCCAGCTATTCGGGAGGCTGAGGCAGGAGAATGGCGTGAACCCGGGAGGCGGAGCTTGCAGTGAGCTGAGGTCCGGCCACTGCACTCCAGCCTGGGCGACACAGCGAGACTCCATCTCAAAAAAAAAAAAAAAAAAAAAGTGATGACAGCCTACAGAATGGGAGAAAATACTTGGAAATCATATATCTGTAAAGGGTCTAGGATCCATAATATATAAATAAATTTTACAACTCAATAACAAAAAGACAAACAACTCAGTTTTAAAAAATGGGAAATAATGAGTATATCTTCAAAGAAGATTTTAAAATGACCAACAAGTGCATGAAAAGGTGCTCAACATCATTAGTCATTAGGGTAACGCAAATAAAAACCCACAATGAGAGATCACTTCACAACCACTCAAATGCAATAATGATAAGAATGACAAGAAATAATGTTGGTGCAGCATGTAAAGAAATTGGAACTCTTATACATTACTGGTAGAAATGTAAAATGGTGATTGTTTTACTTCACCCATAGCCAAGATGGCTGATTAGGAGCAGCTACGGTGCATGACTCTCACGGAGAGGAACGAAAGGTGTGAGTAAATATTAGCACCTTCAACTGAAACATCAAACCCAAAACTATAAAAACTTTGAAAGACAACCTAGGCAATACCATTCAGGACATAGGCACAGGCGAAGATTTCATGACAAAGATGCCAAAAGCAATTGCAGCAAAAGCAAAAATTTACAAACAGAATCTAATTAAACTAACGCGCTTCTGCAGAGCAAAAGAAACTATCAACAGAGTAAACGGCCGACAGAACGGGAGAAAATTTTTGCAAACTGCATCTGACAAAGGTCTAATATCTAGATCTGTAAGAAACTTAAACAAATTTACAAGAAAAAAAAAACCCATAAAAAGTGGGGAAAGGGCATGCGCCCAGCACTCTGGGAGGCCAAAGCAGGTGAATCACCTGAGGTCAGGAGTTCGAGACCAGCCTGGCCAACATGACAAAACCCCATCTCTACTGAAAATACAAAAATTAGCCAGGCGTGGTGGCACGTCCCTGTAGTCTCAGCTACTCAGGAGGCTGAGGCAGGAGAATCGCTTGAACCTGGGAGGCTGAAGTTGCAGTGAGCTGAGATTGTGCCATTTCACTCCAGCCTGGGTGACAGAGTGAGACTTCATCTCAAAAACAAAAACAAACAAATAAGACATACATGCGGCCAACAATCATATGAAAAAAAGTTCAGCATCACTGATCATTAGAGAAATGCAAAATAAAACCACAATGAGCTACCATCTAACACTAGTCAGAATGGCTACTATTAAAGAGTCAAAAAATAACAAATACTGGTGAGAGAGAGAAAGAAATGCTTGAACACTGTGGGAGTGTAAATTAGTTCAGCCATTGTGGAAGACGGTGTGGAGATTCCTCAAAGACCTAAAGACAGTGATACCATTTGATCCAGCAATCCCATTACTAGGTATATACCCAAAGGAATATAAATGAATCTATTATAAAGACATGCATGTATACGTTCGTTGCAGCACTATTCACAATAGCAAAGACATGGATTCAACCTAAATGTCCATCACTGATAGACTGGATAAAGAAAATGTGGTACAGATGGACATTTGGGTTGATTCCAAGTCTTTGCTATTGTGAATAGTGCCGCAATAAACATGCGTGTGCATGTGTCTTTATAGCAGCATGATTTATAATCCTTTGGGTATATACCCAGTAGTGGGATGGCTGGGTCATATGGTACATCTAGTTCTAGATCCTTGAGGAATCGCCATACTGTTTTCTATAATGGTTGAACTAGTTTACAATCCCACCAACAGTGTAAAAGTGTTCCTATTTCTCCACATCCTCTCCAACACCTGTTGTTTCCTGACTTCTTAATGATTGCCATTCTAACTGGTGTGAGATGGTATCTCATTGTGGTTTTGATTTGCATTTCTCTGATGGCGAGTGATGATGAGCATTTTTTCATGTGTCTGTTGGCTGTATGAATGTCTTCTTTTGAGAAATGTCTGTTCATATCCTTTCCCACTTTTTGATGGGGTTGTTTGTTTTTTTCTTGTAAATTTGTTTGAGTTCTTTGTAGATTCTGGATATTAGCCCTTTGTCAGATGAGTAGACTGCAAAAATTTTCTCCCATTCTGTAGGTTGCCTGTTCACTCTGATGGTAATTTCTTTTGCTGTGCAGAAGCTCTTTAGTTTAATTAGATCCCATTTGTCAATTTTGGCTTTTGCTGCCATTGCTTTTGGTGTTTTAGACATGAAGTCCTTGCCCATGCCTATGTCCTGAATGGTACTACCTAGAAAATGTGGCACATATACACCATGGAATATTATGCAGCCATAAAAAAGGATGAGTTTGCGTCCTTTGTAGGGACATGGATGCAGCTGGAAACCATCATTCTTAGCAAACTATCACAAGAACAGAAAACCAAACACCGCATGTTCTCACTCATAGGTGGGAACTGAACAATGACATCACTTGGACTCGGAAGGGGAACATCACACATCGGGGCCTATTATGGGGAGGGGGGAGGGGGGAGGGATTGCATTGGGAGTTATACCTGATATAAATGACGAATTGATGGGTGCTGACGAGTTGATGGGTGCAGCACACCAACATGGCACAAGTATACATATGTAACAAACCTGCACATTATGCACATGTACCCTAGAACTTAAAGTATAATTAAAAAAAAAGAAAAAAAAAGAAAATGTGGTACACATACACCATGAAATACCATGCAGTCATAAAAAAGAACAACATCATGTCCTTTGCATGGACGTGGACGGAGCTGGAGGCCATTATCCTCAGCAAACTAATGCAGAAACAAAAACCAAATACCACCTGTTCTCACTTATAAGTGGGAGCTAAATGATGAAAACACCTGAACATGTACAGGGAAACAACACACACTGGGGCCTTTTGGAGGGTGGAGGGTGGGAAGAGGAAGAGGGTCAGGAAAAATAACCAATGGGTACTAGGCTCAATGCTTGGGTGATGAAATAATCAGAACAACAAACCTCTATGACACAAGTTTACCTATGTAACAAATCTGCACTTGTAGCCCTGAACTTAAAAATACACAAAAGGCCGGGTGCAGTGGCTCACACCTGTAATCCCAGCACTTTGGGAGGTTGAGGTGGGCGGATCACCTGAGATCAGAAGTTCGAGACCAGCCTGGCCAACATGGTGAAACCCCATCTCTACAAAAAATACAAAAATTAGCCAGGCATGGTGCCCCTTGCCTGTAGTCCCAGCTATTTGGGAGGCTGAGGCAGGAGAATCACTTGAACTCAGGAGGCGGAGGTTGCAGTGAGTCGAGATCACGACACTGCACTCCAGCCTGGACGATAGCATGAGACTCCGTCTCAAAAAAATAAAAAAAAAATACACAAAATAAAACAAAGAAGAAATGTAAAATAATACAGCCGCTGTGGGGAGTTTGGCAGTTTCACTCCTAGGTTGTCATGTAAGGACTAATAAATAGTAAGGCCTGGTATCACATGCTGTCTCCGCATCTGGTGAAACTGGAAGGGCTATAATGGCCTAACTGCACATTTCTCTCTCTCCTCTGCTCCTGCAGATAAGGTCCCTGCTACACAGTTCTGCTTATCAAGGAGACCAGATACAGTTCCTGCTTATCTCTGAACAGTGGGTTTCAGTTCCCTGGCAGTCTGCAGAATTATTCAAACAAACTAATCATATGCTTCTGTGGGATCTAGGGGTCACCTCACCCTCTTGAGATTACAAAGCTTATGTTCCAGAGCCCGTGGTTGTTCCCTCTGCTCCTAAGTGCAGTCCTCATGTGGACCTATGTGCTATGTGGTGTTCTCCTTTGCAAGGCTGTGAATGTACACACCAGTGAATTGCTTTCGAGCGCATCTGCTCAGTGTCAGGTGTGTGTTTGGCTATCACCATAGCCCTAGGATAGGAATCTCTCCCTCAGCAAGGGGGTGAATAGGAGGCAATTAAAGCTGAGTCAAATACCCCAAATAATTGAAAATAGGAATTCAAACAAATGTTGAACAACAGCTTTCAGAGTAGCACTATTTGCAAAGACGGAAACAACCCTGAAATTCATCAGTGGTTGAATGACTCAAGAAAATGTGCTAGAGCCGGGCGTGGTGGCTCACACCTGTAATCCCAGCACTTTGGGAGGCCGAGGCAGGTGGATCATGAGGTCAGGAGATCGAGACCATCCTGGCTAACATGGTGAAACCCCATCTCTACTAAAAAAATACAAAAAATTAGCCGGGTATGGTGGCAGGTGCCTGTAGTCCCAGCTACTTGGGAGGCTGAGGCAGGAGAATGGTGTGAACCCAGGAGGTGGAGCTTGGAGCTTGCAGTGAGCCGAGATCATACCACTGCCCTCCAGCCTGGGTGACAGAGCGAGACTTCGTCTCAAAAAAAAAAAAAAAGAAAAGACAATGTGCTATACCCATAAAATGGAATACTATATAGCCATAAAAAGAAATGAAGTATGGATTCATGGTACCACGTGAACTAAAAATAAAGTTCTAGGCCTTCAACTGATGTAATGAACCCCCATCTTGGCCAAGAGGACCCCAGAGAAACCTTAAGAACTGTGTTTCCAGCCATCATGGGGTGGGGTGTTGGACATGCCTTGTTACACCACTTCCCTTCTGTGGTTTAGACACAACACCTGACTAGCATTAATATTAAAACAAGAGATCAGGCTGGGCGTGGTGGCTCATGTCTTCAATCTCAGCATCTGGGGAGGCTGAGGCAGGCAGATTGCCTGAGGTCAGGAGTTCGAGACCAGTCTGGCCAACATGGTAAAACCCCATCTCTACTAAAAATACAAAAAAAAATTAGCCGGGCGTGGTGGCATGCATCTATAATCCCAGCTACTCAGGAGGCTGAAGCAGGGGAATTACTTGAATCAGGGAGGTGGAGGTTGCAGTGAGCCGAGATTGTGCCACTGCACCCCAGCCTGGGCAACAACAGAGTGAGACTCTGTCTCAAAGAAAGATCATAAGGCTGACACAACGAACTCTTTGTGGCAATAGCATACAAAATTATAAACCCAAGGCCATGCCAAGTAATGGTTAGTCATGCACCCCTACACTCAAAGAATAAACTTTGTTCTAACTGCCACAAGGTTTTTCTTTTTCTTTTTCAGCAGCTAAACAGCACTGGCCTTGAGATAAGCAATGTTAACAATGACAGCTCGTTCACTGCCAGAGGCTGACCTTCCTGTGCTACAAGCCGTAACTACAGCTTTGATTGGACAAGGGACTCATTTCAGCAACTCTCTCCTGTTAAGAGACGACTGAGCCAGAACTGGTTCTGGCCAGTTTACAGAGGTTGCACACTTGTATAACTTTGTGTCTTGGAAAGACCTTTAGATGTATAAGGCCTAATTGTGATACATTTAAATGTTAAGTCTCCACCCCAAAGTTAACATGGGTCATATATAACATGCATGCTTATTCAGCACTTATGTGTTAGAACCACCCTAGAGAATATTCATAGCTCCTCCTATAACCTATTGAATACGTATGCTTGGCCAACCCATTCAGCATAAATTCCCATCTCACTCCTCCCTCCCTGCAATGTGCCTGCCTTTCAGACTCTGTTGGAGGCTGTGCATCCCAGCCTATTAGGATGGCCATCTTGCAGTCTGTAACCCTTTATAAGAAATAAAGCTTCTTTTATTTGTAAACAAATAAATAGCATGATTTTTAAAGTTAAGAGTGTAATTCAATTTTCACAAAGTGTCCAGAATAGGTAAATCCAAAGAGATAGAAAGTAGCTTAGGGCTTGCCAGGGGCTGGGAGAAAGGAGGAATGTGGAGTTGCTTAAGAAGTATAAGTTTTCTTTTGGGGGGATGATGAAGATATTTAGGAACTATAGGAGTGATGGTTTCACACATGTGTATGTACCAAGTCCACTGAATTATATACTTCAAAATTGTTAATTTTATGTGAATCTAACACTTATAAAAATTAGTGGTTATTTTAACAGAGGAGGAAATCATGTAAGCTATTGGAATTAGAAATTCCAGTATTATTTTATGTACTTCTATGTAGCTAGCTATTTAAAATAACAATATATTTATTCACATCTTAAATAAGAAAACAGATAAGTATTTTCAAATAAAAACCACTGAAAATTCTTCATAAATTCAATCTACTGTAAGGCTCTCCTTCCCAAATATGATTTGATAGTGATAGATACCTTAACATAAAATCCTACTAATTTTAAAGAACATGCAATATAATAAAAACGTTTAGTAGAAAGGATTTTGAGGTTTCTGATGTTCACAGATGTTACTTTTTGCTTGCTCTTTGTTACATCAGTTCATAATCCTGGAGATTCGTATAGCTAGAAACAATTACTTTGTACTTAGAAGCTGAGGCAATCTATGTGATACGCTACACAATTTCTAAAAATAATTTATTAGGCTTTTACTTTTACTTTTCGAGAGGAAGTTTTTTGGAGGTTGATTTCTGCCAAAATGTAGAACCAAGTGATGCTGTTATTATCTATTATCCCATATCTTACAATTTTTCATTACTAGATTTAATTGTCCAAAAATGCCCTTAGAGAATATTTCTAGATATGTGCACATTCATAATAAAATGCTTGTAGGGAAAGCAAAATTAAACCAGAAAGCATTGTTTTGCCAAAGCTTAGACCACAGGTGTGTGGGTTTGTTTACCTGAATCAAAACCTCCCGAAGCTGATTACAAGCACCGATTAGTGAGTGCAGCTTGGCCCAGGTTTACTGGATCTGAATCATTAGTTGGGAGGTAGAGCAATAGCTTTTTTTTTTTCTTTTTTCACAAGAATCCAGAGTGAATATAATATGCAATATTGCAATATTGTTCATCAATTCATAAGTAATTCTTCTGTATCACCACCTGAATTTCTCAAATCATCTTGCAAAGCCCTACTTTAACAATTCAATAGACACATATCAAATATTATGTCAGACACAATTTCCAACACATCTACATGCTTGAGAAAAAAGACCTGGTGGTAGGGGATGCAGCCTGGAACCACTTTCCACATGTTCTTTCCTGAGTTTCTGATTTATCTTTCAATGGCAAAAGCCTCAATTACTTTTGCACCAACCTAACTTCAGCTGTGAGGACGAAAAGCCAAAAGTATGCTAAGGGGTTCTCAGTGCTTTCCAGAATGATAAACCATCACCCACAGCTGAGGAGGCAAGAGGTTTATAAACACCTGTGGCGGCCCACGTCCCTAGGTTTTCTGTTTCCTGTGATACCCTGGGCTGGAATCTGAAGCAATGAAGATCTCTTGTGTGTTGGGAGAGCTCCTCATGCTTTTCGAGTTGATTCATGGTCACCAAGATTGTAAGAAAAAGCGGGAATTTTTGGAGGTGGCAATTTCTAACAGCAGGGCCTTTTTTTCTTTTTTTTTTTTTAAAACAGATTGTTGACTTTGGGAGTTTGTTTTTTATAACCTGGTGATCAATTGCTAATAACTAACGATTGCAAAGTTACGGCCAGACATAGTTTTATCTTTACCCCTGTACTTCCTCTTGAATTTTTCCTCTAAGTCGATCTCAAGGTGATATTTTTATTTTTCTTACATGCCAAATATTTCCAGGTTCTTTCTCTGCTGGAGACGAGCTTGTTACTTTGCTGAATGTGAAATACTTATAGTGACTGGCAAAATCAGGAGAGACTGCCCAGTGCCTAGGAGAGGAGGTTACTAGGTCTACATTTCTGGCATGGGGTATAAAGCAAACCTCATATCTACATGCTTGAGAGTAGTCAGCTGTATTCAAAAACTTCACATCTACATCCAGAGAGTAGTCAGCTGTATTCAAAAACTTCATATCTACATACAGAGAGTAGTCAGCTGTATTCAAAAACTTCATATCTACATAGAGTAGTCAGCTGTATTCAAAAACTTCATATCTACATACAGAGAGTAGTCAGCTGTATTCAAAAACTTCATATCTACATACAGAGAGTAGTCAGCTGTATTCAAAAACTTCACATCTACATACAGAGAGCAGTCAGCTGTATTCAAAAACTTCACATCCACATACAGAGAGCAGTCAGCTGTATTCAAAAACTTCACATCCACATACAGAGAGCAGTCAGCTGTATTCAAAAACTTCATATCCACATACAGAGAGTAGTCAGCTGTATTCAAAAACTTCATATCTACATACAGAGAGCAGTCAGCTGTATTCAATTGTTTATGATTCCGTTTCAGAGTTGAGGCTCTGAATAGATTTTGCATAGGTTTTAATCCTGATCTGCCATTTAACAGCTATGTGACCTTAAATTTATCCATGTGTAAATATGTGATAATGATAAAATTGACTCCATAGAAATGTACTGAAAATGAAGTAAGACCCCAAACCAAAATTTAATGTAGTTGGCAATCATAAAAAAATTATCAGAGTAACTGCAATATTATTTTGTTTCTGAATCCTGAGTTTCACATACCAATTAATATTTATTGGCTCAGATATTTTGATCAAAATAAAATTTTAAGTGGAAGCACATGATCTATTTTTCCATTGTGTGCAACCAAATATCAAAACTTTTTCTTGTTTCTCCATTTCAGATAGATATCACTTACACCTAGATATATTTCAAAAATGTATTCATGAGACCTGTTAGTCAAATTTGAACAATCCCTAAAAGCAAAGTGAGCATGTTGGGATATTTGACTTATTTAGCTTAGAAATTCTCAAGAAGTGCTTCTACGATTTTTCCCCATTCTGATAAAAAAAAAAACTGAGACACATAGAGATTAATCGACCCAAGAACTCCCAATGGAAAAATATACAACTAGAAACAAAACATTTTCACTCTACAGTTGGGAATTCAGCTCAAAAGGTTGAACATTTCCTGAGTGCTTTGTGTGGGGGCAGACATACTATCTGATGTTTTCCCTTTTCAAATTTTCTTTCAACAGTGTCTATAACCTGTTCTGAAACCTGGCTCCAGGTCAAACTTAGACGAATGCCACTGTTAAATGACCTGCAACCTTTGCAAAACGAACTCTCTCTAGGAATTGGCTGTCCTGTAAACATGGTCGAGGTGGATTTCTTTGGGTTCCTGTATCTTCTAACTTTTTGTGGCATCAGAGTGAGCGTAAGAGCAGTTATTATTTCAACCAATAATATATCTTTTGACTGTTTTGGGTCCACAAAC
The DNA here is from genome assembly GCF_009764315.1 of Trachypithecus francoisi. NCBI lineage: Eukaryota > Metazoa > Chordata > Mammalia > Primates > Cercopithecidae > Trachypithecus > Trachypithecus francoisi. The sequence goes on along the minus strand of NW_022681473.1, from coordinate 13,771,443 downwards.
CAATGACTAAAACTGCAGTATTCAAATTTTAATTGTCAGTTAATAGTTCATGTAATATTGACTATTCTCTTCAACATTTTTGGATATTGCTTCTATCTGTCGGAAAGACAAATAGGATTTGGGATCCCAAAAACTATGCATTCCTACTTTAAAAACCCTTTTTTTTTTTTGGCAACATATCTCTTTTGCCTGTGATAGTGGTTTTTTGTTTTTTAAAATATTCTGTGTTAAATCTAGTTTGAGAGAAACATTTTGTTTTGAAACAGTGCCACAAATACCCAACTCTTGTTGTTGACTTAAAATTTTCTAAAGTTGTCAAATATCTAGCCAAAATTCACACTGAATAATTTAGTTCTGCCTAAATCAGACCCTGACTCTTTTTTTTTTTTTGAGATGGAGTCTTGCTCTGTCGCCAGGCTGGAGTGCAGTGGCACAATCTCGGCTCACTGCAACCCCCACCTCCCGTATTCAAGCGATTCTCCTGCCTCAGCCTCCCGAGTAGCTAGGACTACAGGCGTGTACCACCATGCCCAGCTAATTTTTGTATTTTTAGTAGAGATGGGGGTTTCACCTTGCTGGCCAGGATGGTCTTGATCTCTTGACTGAGTGATCTGCCCACCTCCGCCTCCTAGAGCGTTGGGATTACAGGCGCGAGCTAATATGCGTGACCCAGACCCTGACTCTTAAACAAATGTGGTGATCAAAAGTTGTCTGTGCAGACTCAACTGCCGAATACAATGTCCCTGCTACTATGGCAGGAGCTACTAATGTCTGCTAAAACCAGGGATTTTTATCACTTAGCTCTGCTTTTCTATCGTAAACCTTGCACTCACACCTATTTTATGTCATAAAGTAAAAATAAAAGTAAACATTATTATTTTGTTTTTAATCTATATTTTTAAAATGGAATTTGAAAGCATTTGAAAGAAATATAATTAAGATAACTTATATCCTTTACACCTTTAGGAACACGGAGTAGGTATGCTCATTGAAAGTTTAATTGTATATGAGCCACCGAATTTTGACTTCAATTTACACATCCCAGTATCATGCTATGTGCAAAGGTAAGTGCAGCGCACTACTGAGATCAAGCCTATCTAACATTATCTTTGGCTTCTAGGTGTTTTGATCAGTTAAACTGCTGAACATTATGCTAACGTTGGACATTGGATCAAATTTGATCTGTGGTGTTCTGTTCGGTCATGTGAGTAGGTCTAAAAAAATGGATTCTCTCAATGTAGTTTCTGAACGAGTAGATGGGGCTCAGTTGCTATATGAGAATTAAATTCTACAGTCACTAAAGAGATTATATCAGAACATTTTTGTTAGTAATCTTTCCTTTTTTGCGGTGTTCCTTGTCTGCACCTACCCATACTGCCTCATTCATGGCTATTACAGGAGCTTTTAAGTTTTTGTACCAACCATACCACCTTTCTGCAGATATGGGGAGGAACCAAGAGATTCAAAATCAGTATTTTCTCAGTTTTAAAACTAGAATTGAGTTAGTCTCTGATTTGTCAGTTTCTGCAATATAAATAAAAAGCAAGACTTGCTAATGACCACAATTCTCTCCTTATTGGAGAAACTTTTCTTCAATGAGAGAATAAAGCAGGAGAGCCTGTTGATGAAGGTTGAGGCAATTCTGCTTGTGGTCAGTTCCCTGGGTGAGCTGTTCACAAGGCCCAATTGCACGTGTGTTCTCTCTGCCCCTAGAGTGTTCATTCCAACCTATTTTGAACAGTCTGGCCTCTGGAGACACAGAATTTAATGGCTATATGTATCTTACAACCACTGACTTCAACTGTACTATGAAATATCTGCTTTTCTTCATTAACAGCATCTTTGGTCCTTCTCATAAGTGTAAATCAAGTCATGTCCCTATCTCCAATGTTATATCAAATTTAGGTTTCCTTTAAGACTCCTAGAGTTTTACAGAGCATACAAAGGATTTGGAGATGAGGGTTTAGTATAATCTGAGTAGTACATTTCCCTCTGCTGCTTTTCTCTTCATGTTTTGCTGGGTATGACAGGATGAAAGAGGTTGAGTCACAATTATCTCATGGTTATATGATGCAATTGTGGTCCATTTCCAGCAATGCTGGCTAGATAATCATACCTTCACCCAGAAGTGTGTCTCAAATTACGGATATGTGAGTTTTTTGGAGTCCTTAGAAAGGGGGTGGCCATCACAACTGCATATTTCCTGATAGACTAATCTAAACAAGGCTTCCTTCTTAGTCCATACAACTGCCACCGTAGGCCTCCACACAACCTGCTCATTTTCTGTGTTGTTTGGTTTTTATTCCAGTATCTTGACTTCTTGAGGTCCCCTCCCCAGTTCACAGGTATTCTTGAGAGAAATCCTGGAAATACAGCTAAAACGTTGGTACCTGTGGGGAAAATTACTTAGTCGTACTATAATTCATGGTGGGAGAATATGCCCTTTCTGTCCCCTTTTCTACACCTCCATGTCTCTCATATGTCATTCTACTGCATAGGCAGATACTTGGGAGTAAAATGTCAGCCTCTTGCTGTAGGAAACTCAGTGTTGGAGAAGCTGATAGAAACACCTTTATTTGGCTTCATTAAGGGAGGGAGAATTTTAGTGACTCCACTTATCCCTCTGTCATAGGCCAAGAACTCAGAACTGCATGCCTCTAATCACTCTCTGTAGATGTCCGTTGAGATGATTAGAGATAAGAACTGCTTCAGCCACTTATTAAGAGTTCTTGGTATTTGACATCCTATGAAATTAGCTTCAGGTCCCAATGGTACATTCTGGAATAATGAAAAGTTGTATTCAACCATCTGTGAATTTTTTCTCATATTCTATGAAACAATAAATTTTCATATTTGTCTAAGCTAGCTGATTTAGCATTCTCTCACAGCTGGAAGAGATCTGTTTAATTTAGTTTTCTCCACATTTCAACTTTTTCTCCACCTCCAAAAGCATAATATATACAAAGCTTAAATCTACTTTTTTCTCTTTTTCAGAAGGTTTCCAATAATCTTAGTGATGAGAAGGGGACAGAATGACAACCGTCGTGAATGCAGAAGGTCAGTGGGACAGCACTGCTCACTATCACGCAAACTTGAAGACTTGGGAATCCGTCCAAGAGTGCCAAGAGTGTCCTATGTGTAAGTATTTTGAATTAGTACCATAAATGCTTACAGTATGTTTATATAAAAAAGGCCAGAGTTTAGTACACTATTGCCCCTATGATTTTAGTTCAGGATCATTGGAATACTGCATTTTTTATGTCTATTAGGGATATATTTTATCTTGGCAGTTCTCATTATTTCCTTATGTAAAACAGTTTTGCAACTGTAACCTCAATAGTTCTTTTATATTAACTTTCTTGAGCTAGAGATAAACCATCTTTGGTGCATGTAATATAAGTGTGCAATGGGATCATGGATTCCCATAAAGATAGTAATTGATATCTATGTTAACTCTAATTCCAGCTTTTTGTTCTAAAAGAACTAAATGTCAGCAAGAGAAAACTCAAATGAGCCATAAGAATATTCAAATAGGCTATAATCTTTAGACTTTATTATGCTAGAGGGACAGGCCCTTATTCCACATATCAGCCGACCCTCATAATTCTAAACTTGATATGGTGTCCTCATGTAAAATTTATAATCATTTACTAAGCATTTGTTAACTAATAGCTATATATACACATAATATGTATGTGTGTATACATGTGTATATATCGTATTTGTGATACTTGAATCATTAGAATATTACAATGGTTCCTGGGGTTTAAAATTGATGCCTTTTTCCCAGGTTCCCATTTGGTTGAGTCTCAGTGATTCTTTAGTTAGATAGTAGTTTCCCATCAGTACAACAATGTAACTGTTTCTTTTCCTTCCTTACAGGAACAGTGTTCCCTTGTTGAGCTACCTAATTGTATCCCTTCCTAAGTGTAAGAACAAAGCTATACATTCTGGATGATGAGGCCACCCTATTTCACGTGGTACTCTGGCCACTTGAGGATTTCATTGCCTTTTAGAAGTTGAACTAGTCACTGGATATTGTCTTTTATCATTTCAAATGTGATATTTTTAAACGAAAAACTTGCTCTGTTATCCATATTTATGAATTGTTGGGGTAGGGAGAAAAGCCTTCCTTTCCCAGATTTTAAACTTGTAATAAAGGTATTCTTAAATAAAGTTTTATAATTCTTAATAGTTATTTGTATTTTTTAAAGCTTAAGTCCTGATTCACAGAGCATTATAAAGCGTGAGGCAATTGCATATTGTGAATAGGTTTACCCATCATCTGTTTTGGGTAGCAATAGAGTATCTAATACACAGTAGTCTTTCCTTATTCAGTTTTGCTTCCCATGGTTTCAGTTACTCGCTGTCAACTGTGGTCTCAAAATACTAACATATTCTTAATATCTTCATGGAAATTCATAATTCCATTTCATACTTGTTACATACTCCAAAGAGAGACACATTCACATAACTCTTGTTGTAGCATATTATATGTTTGTTATTCTTTTACTGTGGCTAATTAAACTTTACCATGGATATGTAGAAGAAAAAGTACAGTGTTTATACAGGGTTTGGTACTAACCACAATTTCAGTAATCCCCTGGGGGTCTTGGAATGCATCCCCCATGGATAAAGGGAACTACTGCATCATAATCTAATTCTCTAGTTGTTCCCCATTTCACTGGCTTCTCATGATATGTGTAAAATAACATGAAATCAGAGTTTTCTTTCTTTCTTTCTTTTTTTTTGACAGTCTTGCTCTGTCACCCAGGCTGGAGTGCAGTGGTACGATCTTGGTTCACACCATTCTCCTGCCTCAGCTTCCCTAGTAGCTGGGACTATAGGCGCCCACCACGCCAGGCTAATTTTTTGTATTTTTAGTAGAGACAGGGTTTCACCACGTTAGCCAGGATATTCTCCATCTCCTGACCTCGTGATCCGCCTACCTTGGCCTCCCAAAGTGCTGGGATTATAGGTGTAAGCCACCATGCCCGGCCTAGAATTTTCTTTATAAATGGTTCAGAAAATAGCCTATTTTAATCTCTACTTTTCTGTATTTTTTACCCTCTGTATCACTTTCCTTTTCTGTGTGTTAGCAATTTCAAATTAGTTCGGGGATTTAGGTTCATCCATCTGGTCATATAAAGAGGCTAGAATTGAGAGGAAATAAAATTCCAGTTGGTTTCTGCGTTATTTATGATTGCTTCAAACCAAAAGTGAATTTTCCTTGTCCAAATATCTGTAAAGGCAAATGGCAGGATTTGAAAAGAAGGTAAAAATCTTCTGCTTTTAGGGATTCTCTTGAAACTCTTCACTCCTAATCTCTGGATTATGGATCAGTTGACAAAAGTAACCAGGGGACATAATCGCAGCATACTCTAGTCCTGATAAGGCTGTCAAACAGTTTAGAGCCCTGGACAAATAAGGTGTTCTGCAAATCTCTGCCCTTTCTTAACCAGTCAGAGGGAGGAACCTTTGCCTCAGAGTTGACAAGATGTAAAGGGCCTGGGGCCAGGAAGATTTCCAGACCAGCAAAAATCCAGGTAAGGCTGTCGAGTGACTCCATTTCCTCACCAGTGGATTAAAGATTGAATTTTCTTATGAGAAAAATTGCAAGTTGAAGTCCATAAATGTGTCTCAAATGTTGTTCTTTCTTGGGTAATGTAGTAAATAGACATGGTCCCATGCTATCCTGTTCTGTCCTTTGTTTGTTTATTTCCCAGTGCATTTTCCCCTCTTAAGCCCCTAAGGGAATTTACTAACACAATATGAACTATTTCAATGCTTGAATGTAAGAACATGATTTTCATTTTAATTCATGAGACATTTTTCATTTTTCTCTAGAGAGAAATGTGTTACCTATTTTAAGTAAATTTGACAATTTAACTGAGTTGCTGCAATTCCTTGTTTTAATGAATGATTCATACATGCATATGCTCTCTGTTCCTCAATTCTTTCAACTTAAGTGTCTTTTTGTTAGATTTATGTTGCAATTTTAGAAAACCAAGAGTTGAGAAATCCTACAGAGCAGTTTAAAAACGTCAAACAAAGCAAAAGCTTTTTTTTTGTTTGTTTGCATTTCACTCTTGTTGCTTAGGCTGGAGTGCAATGGCATGATCTTGGCTCACTGCAACCTCCAAGTGAAACTCCTGCCTCAGCCTCCCTAGTAGCTGGGATTATAGGTGCACACCACCATGCCCAGCTAATTTTAAAAAATATTTTTAGTAGAGATGGGGTTTCACCATGTTGGCCAGGTTGGTCTCACTGACCTCAAGTGATTCACCCACCTTGTCCTCCCAAAGTGCTGGGATTACAGGCATGCACCACCATGCCCAGCCAATTTTTTATTTTTAGTAGAGATGGGGTTTCACCATGTTGCTCAGGCTGGTCTTGAACTCCTGACCTTAGGTGATCCGCCCAACTTGGCCCCTCAAAGTGCTGGGATTACAGGTATGAGCCACCGCACCAAGCCTAAAAGCAAAGCAAAAAGGTTTTCTACACACAAGTGTCCTTTGTAGAAGTCATCAGTGCAGGACCTATTAATATTGGTCCATCCCTCCCAGAGGTGTCATAGATGAAAGATGATCCAACCACACACATTTAAGTCTATATACAGCAAGAAAGCAAGAGAAAATAAGTGGGGAAGGGTTTTGAAGAGAGACGATGCATTTAGGATAGGGTAGAGGCAGAATTGAAGGACCATGTTACTGTAATCCTCAAATATGTACTGTTCATGCACTGTCCTTATCTCTGCTGCATCATCTTTCTGCACTGACTGTGATTATGAGATTATAAGAACCTGAATTGAGGGTTGGAAAAGTGGGCTCCAGGCAGAAGGTACTCAAGGTCAGGGACATGCATTTGCTATATTAGAGTGTCACAGAGGCAAGTTCCCTGGTCAGATCTGTAGCTCACCAGTTCATGCGGTGTACTGCCATGGAATTCATGCAGAGGAGTAAAAAACATACGAGGGCTGTAATGTGACTACATTAGGTATCACCAATAGGTGGGCAATGTTATACAGATGTTAGGTCAATATATATATACACACACATATATGTGTGTGTGTGCACACGTGTGTGTTGGCTCAGATCATCATGGAGGCTAATTCCCAAGATCCACAAGCTAGAGACCCAGGAAAGCTCATGGTATAGTTCCAGTCTGAGTCTAAAAGCATGACAATCAGGAACATTAAGTGTGCGAGTCCCAGCCTGAGGGCAGAAGAAGACCAATAATATCTGAGTTCAAGTAGTCAAGTGAAAAAGAGTGAATTCTCCGTTCCTCTGTCTTTTTTTTCTATTCAGACCATCAACAGATTGGATGATGCCCAGCCACGTTGGGAAGGACGCTTTGCTTTACTTAGCTTACCTATTCAAATGCTTGTCTCCTCTGGAAACACCCTTACAAACACACCCAGAAATAATGTTTCACCAAATAGCTGGGCACCCCGTGGCCCAGGCAGACTGACACGTAAAATCAACCATCACACTGACTCATCGATATTTAACAGATTTTATTAATTCTGTGGTGTTCCACAGCCTTCTTCTAATACTTCTGTACTTAAGATATCCTATAAATTTGCCTATGTTATTTACATCTAAGGTTATTACTCCTTATTGATTTTAAGTATTTTCTTTTCTTGCCTTGATAGCACAATTCCATACTCTCAAATAATACAGATGAAACAGGTTATAAAAGTTAAATTGTTACAGAATTATAAGCTTGAATGCTAGAAGACTATGGATAAACAGCATTAACATTCAGAAAGAATTTGTGAGAAAATGGATATTTTTGGAAACATATAAACTTAGAATATTATTAACCTTAGATGATTTCTGAAGATGCGAAGATATCCAACAGCAAAACAAAATAAGGATTGCAATAGGACTAGAAGTTCTAGCCAGGCAAACTAGGCAAGAAAAGAAATAAAAGTCATCAAAATTGAAATGGTAGAAGTAAAATTATCTGTGTTTGCAGATGATGTGATCTTATATATCGAAAATCGAAAGAATCCACAAGGAAACTACTAGAACCAATAAATGAATTCAGCAAGGTGCAGGGTAAAGGTCAGCACAAAAAAGATAATATTCAACATTATAAGAAGTTTTAATACATTTCAAAGGATTAAAATCATATAGAATGTTGTGTATTTTCTGACACAAAGAATGTCTCTATAATTCAAAAATTAAAAAAAGATATTTTAGGCTGGCACAGTGGCTCACACCAGTAATCCCACCACTTTGGGAGGCTGAGGTAAGAAGGATCATTTGAAGTCAGAAGCTCGAGACCAGCCTAGGCAACAAAGTCAGAACCTGTCTCTACCAAACAACAAAAAAGATATTTAAATATCATCATGTGCATAAATTGAGGAATAAATGTCTTAATAATCAAAGGTCAAAAAGTCATAACAATAATTAGAAAATATTTCAAATAAAAATGATTACAAAAAGGCCACAGTTCCAAACCTGTAAGATGTAATTAAAACAGTGTATAGACAGGGATTTATAGGATGAAATGTATTAGAAGAGAGGAAAGCTTGAAAAGAATACGCTAACAAACCGTTTCAAGAAATTTGTAGAGCAAAATAGATTCAAAGAAAAAAGAAGCAAAAAATAAAAAATAAAAACAGTATAGATTTTAAAATTTCTGAAAAAAAATCACAAAGCTCAACAAAGCCAACTGTGATTCTCTGAATATCAGAAATGAAAAAGAGGCATCAGGTTAGGCAGATAATAAATAACTTTAATAAATAGATTTATTTATTTATTTAATAGTTAAGGACATAAAGAACAATTACATGCCAATTTATCTGAAATATTACAAGATATTGACAAATGCTTAGAAGTACGTTACTCAACAAAAGTAATTATGGAATCATTATTTTAAAACTATAGTTTTATAACAATAAAATAAATGATCAAAAACCTGCTATAAATCAAATTCAAGGCCCAGTTTGCTTCATGTAATATTTCTACAAGACATTTAAGAGGAAAATAATTTCAATCTAAAACTCTTCAAGAAAATTGAAAAAGAAATAATTACCAACTTACTTTATGAAGCTAGGCTAATCTTGATAACCTCATAAGAGAAGGAAATGACAGGCCATTTTCACCAATGAATATAGATGTGAAAGTTTTAAGCAAAAAAAAAAAAATACTGAAATATATAAATAATAATACATTATAATTTGTTTTGCATCAATAATGAAATTTGGGCTAAATATTAGAAAAAGCTATTACAGTATCCTTTTTTTCTTTGAGACAGAGTCTCACTCTGTCACCTAGGCTGGAGTGCAGTGAGACAGTCAGGCTCACTGTAGCCTTGACTTCCCAGGCTCAGGCAATCCTCCCGCTTCAGCCCCCCAAGTAGCTGGTGTTATGCCCAGACCGTTTATTCCCCAAAGAAGTCCACCAGAGTCCAGAGTCAAAGCCAAGCGGCAAGGATCTTTACTGCAAGTTCGAACTTGGTCCCTCCGCTTCACAGCTCTCAAGAGGGCCCCGAACGATGCGTGCGCTCGCTTTTTATAGCCCGATGTAAATAAGATATGTAAAGTTACAGAAGAACAAGGGCACTCTTTTGGTTACAGCATTACAATTGGTTAACATTTTAAGTTATATATTTAGCAGTTTTTTTATTGGTTCCCGCGCTTTTAGTAAAACCACACGGCTGTGACCTTATCGGGGGCTCTCCAGGTGGTGTTTTTCTAAAGCTGAGATATATGGTTGTCTCTGAGTCGAAAAATGTGTTTGTACTGGGCTCAGGAAGTTGAGAGATATATGGTGGGATGTGTTTGTACTGGGCTCAGGAAGTTGAGAGATATATGGTGGGATGTGTTTGTACTGGGCTCAGGAAGTTGAGAGATACATGGTGGGATGTGTTTGTACTGGGCTCAGGAAGTTGAGAGATATATGGTGTTTGTCTCTTTCACTGGGACTACAGGCATATACCACCACACCTGGCTTATGTTTTTGAATTTTAATAGAGATAAGGTTTCACTATGTTGCCCAGGTTGGTCTCGAACTCCTGAGTTCCAGTGATTCTCCTGCCTTGGTGTGCCAAACTGCTGGGATGACCGGGGTGAGCCACTGCGCTTGGCCCTATCACAGTATTTTACCACAATACCAGATTAATGGATAATATAGTCATCTCAGTAGATGCAGTAAACATATTTGGTAAAATACATCAGCTGATGATGATAAAAAATGAGCAAACAATACAAAGAAACATCTTTAATTTGGGAAAGTTTAAAATACCCTATATCAAACATCATGTTTTTACAGGGTAAAATGCTGATACCTTTCTCTCTGATAAGAAATAAGATAAAGGTACCCATGATTACTATTTTTATTAAAGTCTTTGTTGGTGGTTCTAGATAGAGTATATATAGCAACATTAAGGAATAAAAAATATAGAAAGAAACGCATTCACAGGTGAATCATTAAGTATATAGAAAATACAAAAGAGTTTACAGATAAGTTATTAGTTAATGATCAACTAAGAAACTCATTCACAGGTGAATAATTATGTATATAGAAAATACAGACGAATTTACAGATAAGTTATTAGAGTTAACAATCGATTTACAAAAAGCAACTGGAATTTGCTGAACCAGCAACAGTAAGTGAATAGAGAAAATGATAATAGGATGAGAATATCTGATACTTAGGAGTAAATCTAAGAAAATATAAAAATATTAAAAACTATAGGAAATTATAAAAATTTACCCTGAGACATTAACAAAGATCTAAATAAATAGACGGTATGTTCATTGATTGTTAGACTCGTGGATTTTAGATTGATTCTAATGTCCTAAAAATCACAAATTTTTAAAAATTGAAATTTGGTAAGCTGGTTTTAAAATTTACATGGGACAGCAATTGGTCAAATACAGTCAAATACTGTCAAACAGAAAATGAAGGAGGACTTCATGTATCATATATAGTGATGAAGTACAAATTGAAAATCAAGATAGTGTGTTATTGGCATAAGAATATACAAAAAAAACCATGAGTAAAATATAAAGTCTAGAAATAGATATACAAATATATAGACTCTTGATTTATGATGAACAGACTGCAGAGAGGTAGATAACGGAAGACTTTTTAAAAATGGGACTGAAATATCTGGATACTCATTTGAATATACATATGGTCATTTACCTTGCCCTATTCAGAAAAATTAATACCAAGTGGATTAAGAATGTAAATATATGTAATCCCAGCACTTTGGGAGGCCGAGACGGGCGGATCACAAGGTCAGGAGATCGAGACCATCCTGGCTAACACGGTGAAACACCGTCTCTACTAAAAAAAAAAAGTACAAAAAACTAGCCGGGCGAGGTGGCGGGCGCCTGTAGTCCCAGCTACTCGGGAGGCTGAGGCAGGAGAATGGCGTGAACCCGGGAGGCGGAGCTTGCAGTGAGCTGAGATCCGGCCACTGCACTCCAGCTTGGGCGACAGAGCGAGACTCCGTCTCAAAAAAAAAAAAAAAAAAAAAGAATGTAAATATAAAGAGCTTAATTGTAAAAAACTTTCAGAAGAGAATAGAGGAAAATTTCTTCATGATTTTGGTGTAAGAAGGACTTATTAAAGAAGACACAAAAAGCACTAACCATAAAGAAAAATAAAATATGCATTAGCCTAAAATGTCAATAGTGATGAGGTTAAGAAACTGTGCTCTAGGTACTTAATGCAGGTAGAGATTCATTCTTGATATCGTTCCATTCTGTACCATGGAAGTAGCACTTGAGTGATAATACAAATATTTAGTGGAAAGAACTGTCATTTGAGGTTTCTGACAATCGTAAATATCTCTTTTTACTTGTTCTTTGCTATGTCAACACATAGTCTTGGAGATTCTTATTTTATTGTATTTTAATTTTTGAGACGAAGTCTCACTCTTTGCCCAGGCTGGCGTGCAGTGGCGCAATCTTGGCTCACTGCAACCTCTGTCTCCTGTGTTCAAGTGATTTTCCTGCCTCAGCCTCCGAGTAGCTGGGATCACAGGCATGTGCCACCACACCCGGCTAATGTTTGTAGTTTCAGTAGAGACAGGGTTTCACCATGTTGGCCAGTCTGGTCTCGAACTCCTGACCTCAGATGATCCACCCGCTTCTGCCTCCCAAAGTGTTGGGATTACAGGTATAAGCCACCATGCCCAGCCCAAGATTCCTATAGTTAATTTTGATAATATTCACCAGCAAGTATCCCGCACTTAGAAAATGAGACAATCTATGTAACATATTATGTAATTTCTACAGCTAATTCATTAAACTCTTGCTTCTGAGGCGGAGCTTTTATAATGAATAGTTTCTGCCAAAATATTAAGCCAGGTCAAATTATTATCCTTATCCACAATCCCTCACTCTGCCAGGATTTTGCCTTCCTAGGTTTTATTGGACACAAACTATCTCATGAACTTTTCTTCAGCAATCTGGAGACATACACATTCACAACAAAACACTTTGGGAAAGCAAAATGAAAGCAGACTGGGGCTTTTCAAAGCTGAAACCGCAGCTGTGTGAATTTGTTTTCCTAAATCAGAGTCTCCTGGCGCTTGCTGGAAGGACACATTAACGGGCTCACTGGGTCAGAACCATTGGCTGTGAGGCCAGGGAATCACAAGATCCTAGAGTGGTTAATTTGATTGGTAAACAATATTATCAATCAAATCATAAATGAGTCTTCTGTATTATCCCCTTGAAGCTCCTCAAATCATCCTGCAAAGCCCTGCTCTTAACATTCCAACAGACACATATCAAATATTATATAAGTCACCATTTCAGCCTTACCATGTGCTTGGGGGAGAGAGTACATTCTAGAACCCCCTTTTTCACATTTTCCCACGTGTTTTCTGAATTATGATTATAAAGACTTCACCTGTAAGGAGGAAAAGCCAATGAGGTGCTGAGTGTTTCTTGGTGCGCTCCAGAAGGATAAACATCACCCACAGCTGAAGAGGTAAGAGGTTTATAAACACCTGCGGACACCTACTTCCTGTGATTCCTTGGTTTACGATCTGCAGCAATGAAGATCTCTGGAGTTTTAGGAGGGCTCCTCATACTTTTTGCGTCGACTCATGCTCTTGAAAATAGTAAGAAAAAAGAGAGGATTCTGGAGGGTGGCCTATTAACAATGGGGTGCTTTGTTACATACTTTTGACTTTGGGGTTTCATAATCTGATGATCATCTGCTAATATCTACTGGCTGTTTTCACTTAGATAGTTTATTCATGCATCTGTACTACTGTAATTTCCCCTTAAATCCATAATTACATGGATTATATTTTTTCTTAATACTTTCCGAGGTTCTTATTTGCTTCTGTCTTAGTCATGCTTGTCACTTTGTAGTGTCTGAAATATTTACAATGAATTGATAATTAGGAGATTCTGCTCAGTGTCTACAGTGGAGATTGTTTAGGTGTTCATGCCTTTGGCCATGTGGCTTAAAGTTTGGACAAAGTGGTCAGCTGCTTTCATTTGTAAATGATTCTTTTCAGAGCACACTTTCTAATAGCATATCAAACTCATATTAACTGGGTCAAATGACCTACGTCAATTTTTTTTTTTTTAATATCAAAGCAGCTGATACATTGTTCCAAGTGAGTATAACTAGATATTGAAACTTCCATTTTCAGGTTTGGAAAAATTTCAAAGATGTATTCCTGGGGCCCTTTCCTATGAAAAAATTGAATAAACTCTAAATGAGTGGGGAATTTGGCCTATAGCTTCATTGTAACCAACGCACATGATTTGAATCTCCCAGACTTTCAGTCATCTTGTGTCCTAATGCAAACTTCACATTTCCTCTTCCTAAGAAATTGTATCATCCTGGAGCTCTGTGTCATCATCTATACATCTCCGGCCTTATTGATCCAACTTCCTCTTCCAGTGACTGCCTCAGTTTTCTTCTCTGTAAAGTTACCGTATTCACTCTCTCCTATTTCTCTCTCTCTCTCTTTTTTTTTAATTTCACTTTAATGAGTGGTTCACCAAAAACACTCCATCAAAAATTAGCCTGAAACATTGGTGATTTCTACATTAAAACATTTGACAGTTGCTCTGTTGTCAGCCCTTACTTACTTGATTTTTGTCATAGCCCATGGGATGGATTATTCGTCTCCTAAAAACTTGGTTTACTTGGCTTGTAGGTCATACTGTTCTCTTCTCTTTTGTCCTGCCTCGCTGACATTCCTTTTCTTTCCTTTTCTAGTGTCTCCTTCATTGCCTGATCTTGGTCACACACGAATCAATCTCAGAACCTCTTTCTTATTCTAATTTTTTTTTTTTTTTTGGTTATCCTATCCAGAGCCATGATAGCACATATCCTTTTTATGTTCATAATTATCTCACTTTTAATCCCCAGTCTGAGTATTCTTTTTTTAACTTCAGATGCGTATTTCCCACTATCTGTTTGACATCTGTTTGAATATCTAATGCCTTTTCAGACTTAACCTTTCCAAACTGAACTTCTGCTATTAACTGCCACATTTGTTTCTCCCACATTATCCCCTCATATTAGCCAATGGTGACTATGTTGGGAAAATATAACTAAAACAAAATCTTCTCCCAGCCAAGGAAAACACTCCACATGGTAGAAGAGAAGTAAAACAGTTCTATTACTGAATAAGAATGTAATAGACATCACAGTCAATCTGCTAAGAGATTGCAAAGAAAGAAAATCTCATTCTTCCGTGTAGCTATGCAGATACAATTCCCTATGTGTGTTCTCAAGGTAAAAAGAATTAGTCCTTAGGAAAGAGGACTTGACAGTACCATTTGTCACATGTAACTTATCCTAGCTTTTACCTGGTAATAGAGGTAACTTCTTTTAGGTAATTGGCTTTATCTAGAAAAAGAACTTTTCATCTCTTTATGATAGGACATAGTTCTGCAAATTAGAACGAGGCATCTACTGGAGTTAGGCTGTCTTCCTCTCCTAGAAACTGAGATAGGAACACCCTCTTCCTTGATGTTTACATTCCAAAGAGATGGCCTCAGGTCATTGAGAAAGACATTCTTAGGTCTTAAAGCTGACAAAAGGTCTATTAATTCTTCAAATGGCTCTATATATTTTTTTAAAAATTACATTTTTTTAAAAAGAGGAGAAAGTACAAGTTTTCTAAGGTAAATGCTCTAAGCAAAAGGAGAGGAGGGAAATCTTTCCTTATTTTTAATGGGAAGAATTAAGTCTCTTGTCTTCAATTTGTATTTACAACTGCACCTTACAAGTTGCTAAAGCTGAAAACTGTGATACTATCCTGGCTGCCTTTTTCTCTTACTCTATACATCAGCAAACTGTTGATTCTGTCTTCAAAATATTTGAAGAACTGGACCATTTTTGATCAACTCTAATATTACTATGCTGGTCCAAACCATTAGTATCTTTGGCTTGAATTATTGCACTGTCCTTGTAACTTGTTTTATGTTGTTTTATGTTTTATGTTATTTTATGTTTTATGTGTCACCCCATCCCCTTAAATTATGTTTTCCACATAGCAACCAGAGAGCTCTCATCAAAATGTAAGAAAGAATGCGTCATTCCTTTGGT
Organism: Trachypithecus francoisi; assembly: GCF_009764315.1. Taxonomy (NCBI): domain Eukaryota; kingdom Metazoa; phylum Chordata; class Mammalia; order Primates; family Cercopithecidae; genus Trachypithecus; species Trachypithecus francoisi. Next base: position 13,755,892 of record NW_022681473.1, on the reverse strand, counting down.
CAAAATCTTCCAATGACTTATCCCCCGAGAGTCAAGTGCCTATTGAATGGCCTCCAGGACTACACGTAATTTGTTCCTTGATAGTTGTCTGATCTCATGCCCTATTTCTGCCCCACTTGCTATCTTTTTTTCTGCGATATTGGACTCTTCACTGCCCAGGTTCTCCAAGCAAACTCTCGTACCTGTCATTTGTATTTTCTCTTCCCATTGTCTGGGATGTTCTTCCCTTAGTTATTTGCATAGTTCTTCTACTCATCTTCTGGAGGGCTTTGTTCAAATGTGTCCATCTCAGATCATCGTATTTAAAATTTCAACTCTCTCCTTATTTTGTGTCCCTTTCATGTCTTATTTTTCCTCAAAATGGTTACTATCTAAAACAGTTCTTTAGTTTCTCTTACCCAACCATTAGAATAGAAGCTCAATGGGCAATGGGGCTTGTTTGATATCTCCCTATTTTAATGTCCTCTAATTTTTCCATGATCAGTTCACATAATGGAATGGGGGTTGGGATGGAAAATCAAGCACTTGGAGAAGTTGGGACAAGCTTGGGATAACCGAGAAGAAGGAGCAATAATAATATCTTTTGTGGTGTCAGTACTCTGTCTTTCATTTGAATGCAGTCATTTGAATGCTCCTTCATCCCTATTAACTAAACCTGTTGCCTCTTCTATCTGTAGTGGAAGAAACAGAAAAATACTTGACAGCATGAGTCAGCAGAGACGCAAGATAGGGGTAAATAAAGAGGTAATAAAGAGGAAAGGGCCGGGCGCGGTGGCTCAAGCCTGTAATCCCAGCACTTTGGGAGGCCGAGACGGGCGGATCACGAGGTCAGGAGATCGAGACCATCCTGGCTAACACGGTGAAACCCCGTCTCTACTAAAAAAAATACAAAAAACTAGCCGGGCGAGGTGGCGGGCGCCTGTAGTCCCAGCTACTCGGGAGGCTGAGGCAGGAGAATGGCGTAAACCGGGGGGCGGAGCTTGCAGTGAGCTGAGATCCGGCCACTGTACTCCAGCCTGGGTGACAGAGCGAGACTCCGTCTCAAAAAAAAAAAAAACAAAAAAAAAAAACAAAAAACATAAAGGGAAAGAAGAGAGAACAATGTCTAGATAACTAGACTATTTCAGGCTAAATATAGTTGTATGTGAATATATGATACAGTGATAGCATATATTCAAAAACATATTCAAAATATATCACTCAGCATATATTCAAATACAATGCTTAGGACAAAATATGAGATTTAAAAAATGGTTTAAAATGGTGGTTGTCAAACTTTTACATGTCTCACCTGGAACGCTTGGTAGGCCAGATTGCCAGGACCCAACCCCGTCAGACACAGGTCTGAATAGAGCTTAGGAATTTGTATTTCTAAGAAGTTCCTTAGGATGTCAACTCTGTTGGTACAAGGATTAAACTTTGAGAACCACTGATTCAGAATGCGGCCTCTTTGTTTCAAGAAATTCAAATTAGTACAAAGTTATCTTAGTGAAACGCAGGTGGTAGGAGATACAGGTAAGCAAGTACATTTCAAAGCTCTCGTTGAGTGGGAAGAGAAAGAAGTAAAATGTAAAGGAATTCTACAAGTGTTATAGCATGGGGACGGAAGCAGTGAGAAAAGTTTCCTTGATTCCCTCTGGGTTGATAAAGGAAATAATCACAGGTATATTCCTCTGATTAGCAAGTTCCATAGGATTTAAAATATTTTTAGTAAATGTTTTTTGATCAAAAGTATTATGTTACTTTATTTCTAACATTAGACAACGGCCAAATTGGCCTATAAAACTTAGTAATAGTTGATTAAGGCATTTTTTTGTGAACATGCCTGTGTCTAATCTTTATAATGGTTCTATAGCCATAAAAAGGGATATTCTCATGTGGTTGTAGTAATATGCCTGTTCATAACAGAAGCAATCCATTATGATATGATATGATAAGAAATGTTAGCTAAGTCTAATGTCTAGTTTCTTTTCAAACTGTCATGTAGCCTTAATGCTACATCATCTTGCAGATTAGGAAACAGAATTAACCTGATGTAAAATGTGAGTGAGGATAAAACTTTCTTTACTAGAAGGTATCATAAGTCACACTAATCATCAAATCAATATAACTTTGGCAAATTGCAGAATATGCATAAATAAGATCATATTAAACAATGAAATACTGTTTGAAAATGTAAAGAGACTATATACTTGTTTTGAAGTGGGCAACATAAATGTCCTATTTCATGTTATAAATGTTCTAACACATCATTTCTGACAACAAAGGTAGGTATTCATTAGCTTTACTTTGGACAATGTGTACATGTTGGATAATAAGTTTAGCATGTAAAAAGCCTTTTTATTATCAGGTAAGGAGCAGTCTTTCTCATTAGTAATATCAAGCAATAATTCAATATACCCTAGGTCCTATATTGGTGATTTTGTAATTTAACACTCAGTGAGTCCCAGGAAGGAGCTCCTATGACTTCCTCACATTCAAATGAGGAAATTAAGCCATGGAAAGATTAAGTAAATAATCCAAGATCTCACAGTAGAAAACAGAAAAATAGATCCAAGGCATATCTACTCTGGAGCTGGGCATTCAGGTTGACTAAGAGGTTTAATGTTTTCTGAACTATTGGTTAGAGATAGACATACTATCTGACATTTTCTCTTCTCTTTCTTCCATCAGTGTTTGTAGAGTGTACTGAATCTTGGCTTCTGGTTGAAATTAGACGAGCACCTCTTGTGGAAAACCTGCAACCTCAGCATTACGAGCTGTCTCTAGGAAATGACTGTCCTGTAACCAGAGTGACGAATGATATCTTTGAGTTCAGTTACGCTCTTGATTTTTGTGGCATCATGAAATACGTAAGAATGGCTGATATTTTTACAAATGACAGTCTTCTGTAGGATTCACATTCACTTATTAACACTGTGTTTTTTAATTGATAGTTGATTTTATATTATGTAATATTGACTACTCTCTAACTTTTCAGACAATTTTATAGTAAAAGAAATGCAAGACAAAATTGTGATATTTAAAGAAAACATATTTCTTTTACCAGCTTTTTGCTACACATCTCCCTTGCCTTTGATGGAGAGATTTTATATCAACTGGGGTAAAATCAAACTTAAAGGAAACATCTTATTCTAAAATAACTCTACAATCCTTCACCCAGTTGTGGGTGTTGATCAAAATATCTGAGTAAAATAGTGGCTACCTGGTTATGTAACTGCTGTGTAACTAAGACAACCCAATTCTCTTTTCTGAAACCAACATACTTGAAATTCTATTAACTATCCTGAATAAAATGGATCATTAGACAGACAGCCAATAGAAAATGAGAGAAGTAACACTTAAGTAATCATGTGTCAATTAGTGCTAAAGAGCATGTTAGAAGCTTCAGTTCTTTGATCATCATTGCAGTCAGTGCATATTTTACTTATTTAACAAACAAATAGTATGTGTTACGTACCAGGTCATTTACTTACCTAACTCTCACAGTAACACCCTTGGTTAAATAGTATTATCTCCATTTTTAAAGCAGACATTAGGAATAGAGTGAGCAAGTAATTTGCCAAGTGTCACACAGAAAGCAGAGTAGCAGGAACTTGAACTGGACATTCATGCCCTTACCCCATTCAAGTCTGATGCCTCACATCTGTTGATTTTGCCTTATCTTCCTGCTGTATTTGGAATGGCAGCTTGGTTTTCCTTTTTGGACTCACATCTGCCCCACTTTTAATATATCTGATTTATCTGTACCAATTCTGCCTCTGTCTCCAGGTACATGACCACACCCTTTCTTACTGATACCTCCCCAATACTTAGAACAATGCCCAGCATGCAAGCACTATACAACTGCTATTTAAATAAAATATAGGTGCTCAGTTAATATTTGTGAAATAAATGAAAAGGTCATGCCAATTGTCAGGTTAGATAATTGTGGCAGGTCAAGTAGAACTACACTAGGAACTTTTCAGAGATTTCTAGGGACATAGTTTACTCTTTTTCACTGGGATTATAAACAGATAATCTTGAAGGAAGTAAGTACTGAGATTTCTATTTGTCACCCCTGAGGAGAGACCTTGCCTGAAAAAGAGGCTAACTTGGTATGAAAAAGATAGGAGTTTGTGGAGGGCAGTGGAGGTAGGGCAGAGAGACAGGTATTTGACAGTGTTGTTGGAATTCTATTGCCAGCTATTCCTAAAGCAAGATTACCTCGGGACTCCTCAGGAACATTGATCAATTTGTGCTAAATTTAGATTACTTTGAATGTCTCTTATGTGTGATAAATACTGTCCTGGATAATGCTCAACCCTACACATGCTCACTACAGCCATTTTATAGACTGAAAATCTTGGGCCTAGTTATTCCTTATTGTTACATAAACAGAAAATGCCAAAAGGGATATTTGAACTTTAGCAATCTGAAGTACTAGCAAACATCCTTGAATACCATGTTTTAAACATGTACGATGTGTATTTAAAGTTGAAATATATCCAAATATTGACTATGACCGCATGAAAGAATTGAATTATCTCCGTTTGACACTGGCATTTTCCAATACTGTAACATGAATATTTAAATTATAGTACTTGAGATGCACTTATATTTACTTGTGCTTTCCATGTTATCTACCACTATGGAGGTATGCTTATATATACTTCTATTGTTTTTCTTTAGAAATACTTCTATTTGTTATTTATGTTGTAGGTACTGTAATTTCTCATTCACAAATAATAGCTCATATCTGGGACTGGCAATTATGGCCAGTGGATTAAATTCAGCTAGCCATCTACGTTTATAAGTTTTATTGGCGCATGGGTACATTCATTTAGATATTGACAGTTCATATGCTACGTTGGCAGAATTGAGTACAGGCATACCTCAGATGTATTCTGAGTTTGGTTCCAGACCACAAAATTAAAGTGAGTTACACAAATTTCTTGGTTTTACGGTGCACATATGTTTCCACTACACTCAGATTATTAAGTGTGCAATAGCATTATGTCTCAAAGGATACTCATTTTAATTTTAAATGCTGTATTTTGTTGCTAAAAATACTAAAGATCACCTGAAGCTTCAGCAGTCATAATGTTTGCAGGGGGAAGGTCTTGTCTCAGTGATGATGGCTGCTGACTGATCAGAGTGGTGGTTGCTGAAGGTTGGGGTGGCTGTGGAAATTTCTTGAATTAGAAAATAATGAAATTTACCGTATTGATTGACTCTTCCTTTCATGAAAGATTTCTCTGTACCATGTGATGAGGTTTGACAGTATTTTACTCGCAATAGAGCTTTCAAAATTGGAGTCAATCCTTTCACATCCTGCTACTACTTAATCAACTAAGTTTATGGAATATTCTAAATCCTTTGTCATTTCAATAGTGTTTATGACATCTTCACTAGGAATAGATTTCCTCTGAAGAGACCACTTTTTTTGGTCATCCATAAGAAGCAACTTCTCATCTATTACATTTTTATCATGAGGTTGTAGCAATTCAGTCACATCTTCAGGCTTTATTTTTAATTTGAGTTCTCTTGGTATTTCTATCATCCCTGCAGTTATTTTCTCCACTGAAGAAAGTAGTAGAAGTCTTGAAGCCCTTAAAGTCATCCACAAGGGTTGGAATTAACTTCTCCCAAACTTCTGCTGATGTTGATATTTTGACCTTCTCTGATAAATTACAAATGTTCTTAATGGCATCTAGAATGGTGAATCATTTACAGAAATTTTTAAGTTTACTTTGCCCAGGTCCATCAGAGGAAACACTATCTATGGCAGCTACAGCCTTACGAAATGTATTTCTGAAAAAAGACTTGAAAGCCAAAATTACTCCTTGATCCATGGGCTGCAGGATGGATGTGGTGTTAGTAGGCATGAAAACAATATTGATCTCCTGATACATCGTTATCAGAGCTCTTGATTGACTAGATGTGTTGTCAAGGAATAGTAACATTTTGAAAGAATCTTGTTTTCTGAATAACGGCTTTCAACAGTAGGCTTAAAATGTTCTGTAAACCATGCTATAAACAGATGTGCTGTTATCTAGGGTTTGTGATTTTATTTACAGGGAATAAGCCAAGTAGATTTGGCATAATTCTTAAGGGCCGTAGGAGTTTTGGAAGGGTAAATGCACTTTGGCTTCAACTTAAAATTACCAGCTGCATTGGCTCCTAACAGCCTGTCCTTTGCAGCTTTGAAGCCATGCATTGACTTCTCAATAGCTGTGAAAGTCCAAACGACATCTTCTTCCAATGTAAGGGTTTTTCATCTGTGTTGAAAATCTGTTTATTGTAGCCACCTTCATCAGTAATCTTAGCTACATTTTCTGGATAACTTGCTGCAGCTTTTCAATTAGCACTTGCAACTTCACCTTTCACTTTTATGGGGATGACTTCTTCCTTAAAGCTCATGAACCAACCTCTGCTAGCTTCAAGCTTCGCTTCTGCAGCTTTCTCACCTGTCTGTCTTTATAAAGTTGAAAAGAATTAGAGCCTTGCTCTAAATTAGGCTCTGGCATGAGCGATGTGGCTGGTTTGATCTAGACCACTAAAACTTTCTCTATATCAGAAATAAGACTGTTTTGCTTTCTTATCATTGGGGTGTTCACTGGAGTAGCACTTTTAATTTCCTTCAATAACTTTTCCTTTCATCCAGAAGTCGACTGTGGGGCACAAGAGGCCTAGCTTTTGTTTTATCTTGGCTTTTGACATGCCTTCCTCACTAAGCTTAACCATTTCTAGCTTTTGATTCAAAGTAAGAGATATGCAACTCTTCCTTTTATGTGAACACTTAGAGGCCATTGTAGGATTATTCATATCTGACATTGTTGTCTCAGAGAATAGAGAGGCCTGAGAAGAGCAAGAGAGGCAAGAACGGCTGGTCAGTGGAGCAGTAGGAATATATACAACATTTATTAAGTTTGCTGTCTTTAGGAACATGGTTCCTGGTGCTCCAAAACAATTACAATAGTAACAATAAAGATCACTGATCACAAATCACAATAGATACCGTAATGAAAAACTAGAAATACTGTGAAATGATCAAAATATGACACGGAGACGTGAAGTGAGCACGTGCTGTTGGAAAAATGGTGCTCAACTTTCTCAGTGCAGGACTGCTATGTGTCTTTAGTTTGTAGAACATGCATTATCTGTGAAGCGTGATAGAGTGAAATGCAATAAAATGAGGTAGGTCTGTATTTTCAAGAGAGCTAGTACAGTCTGCGAAGACTGAAATATTCTCTGGCCAGTTTGACAGCCCCTGAGCTATATTATCTCCATTTTATGAGTAGGAAAGGTAGAACCTGCTCTGAAATGATGAAACATTTAGTCAAAATTCATACTCACAGTAAGTTGCAGAGCCTGTCCTATAATACAGGTCTGCCAAAATCAGGGCCTTACACTTAAACAAATGTGATCAGGAGTCGTCTACACATTGACAGACGACAAAATGTCTGTGACATAATGTTAGGAGCTATTATTTGGGTGTTTTCTAAACAGAAACATTTTATTGCTTAGCTCTGTGGTCCTGTGACTTAATAGAAAATAAAAATTTCTGTATTTGAAAAACTTTAACTCTTATTTTTGAACTGTTAGATTTAAGTAAAACAAGTTCATACCTTTTTTATTCTCTTCAGGAACACCCATGGGGCATTCTTATTGAGAGTTTCGTCAAATATCAACCAATGTTTTTGAATATCAGAACTTACATCCCAGTAAGATGCTCCCTTGAAAGGTAAGTCTAGCTGGCTACAGAGATTAAGGTTCTCTGACATTTGCTTGGCTGGAAGGTGTTTCCGATGAGAGTTAAGATGTTAGAAAATATGCTGAGGTCCAGCCCTTAGACCTGTCTGACTGATGGATAGTGTTCTGTTCTTTTATATGTGTAGATATGTCATATAATATATATATGTTTATATATAAAGCTGACTGTCTCAATGTATTTTATTAATAAAATGAACCTATTTGTTTCTCTGGTAGCTGACAGAGAAATTGTGGTTTAAAAAATTTTTTTTAATTTTTAATTCTTGTGGGTACATAGTAGGTATATATATTTATGGGGTACATGAGATTTTTTTTTTTTTTTTGAGACGGAGTCTCATTGTGTCGCCCAGGCTGGAGTGCAGTGGCGCGATCTCGGCTCACTGCAAGCTCCGCCTCCTGGGTTCCAGCCATTCTCCCGCCTCAGCCTCCGAGTAGCTGGGACTACAGGCGCCCGCCACCGCGCCCGGCTAGTTTTTTGTATTTTTAATAGAGACGGGGTTTCACCGTGTTAGCCAGGAGGGTCTCGATCTCCTGACCTCGTGATCCGCCCGCCTCGGCCTCCCAAAGTGCTGGGATTACAGGCTTGAGCCACCACGCCCGGCCGAGATGTTTTGATACAGGAATGCATTGCATAATAATCACATGGAGAATGGGGTATCCATCCCCTCAAGCATTTATCCTTTGTGTCACAATCTAATTGGTCTCTTTTGCTTATTTTAAAAGGCACAATTAAGTTATTATTGACTACAGTCACCCTGTTGTGCTATCAAATAGTAGGTCTTCTTTATTTTTTTCTCTTTTTTTGGTATGCATTAACCAACCACACCTCCCGCACCCCCAACCTACCACTACCTTTCCTGGTCTTTGATGGCCATTCTTCTACTCTCTATGTCCATGAGTTCAATTGTTTTGATTTTTAGATCCCACAAATAAGTGAGAACATGTGATGTTTGTCTTTCTCTGCCTGGCTCATTTCACTTAATGACTTCCAGTTCCATCCATGTTATTACACATGATGAGATCTTATTCTTTTTTTTGTGGCTGAATAGTACTCCATTGTGTATATGTACCACATTGCCTTTATCCATCCACCTGGATAAAGTGGACACTTAAGTTGCTTCCAAATCTTAGCTATTGTGAACAGTGCTGCAACAAACATGGGAGTGTAGATAGCTCTTCAACATACTGATTTCTTTTGAGTATACACTCAGCAGTGGGATTGCTGGATCACATGGTAGCTCTATTTTTAGTTCTTTAGGGAACTTCCAAGCTGTCCCCCATAGTGGTTGTACTAACTTATATTCTCACCAACAGGCTATGAGGGTTCCCTTTTTTCCACATTCTCACCAGCATTTGTTATTACTTGTCTTCGGAATACAAGCTATTTTAACTGGGGTGAGATGATATCTCATTGTACTTTTGATTTACATTTCTCTGATCAATGATGTTGAACACATTTCCATATGCCTGTCTGCCATTTGTATGTCATCTTTTGAGAAATGTTTATTCAAACCTTTTGCCCAATTTTTCTTTTATCAGATTATTAAATTTTTTTTTCACCTAAAAGTTGTTTGAGCTCTTTATATATTCTGGTGATGAATCCCCTGTGAGATGGATAGTTTGTAAATACTTTATCTCAGTCTTTGAGTTGTCTCTTTACTTTGTTGATTGTATCCTTTGCTGTGCAGAAGCTTTGTAACTTGATGTGATCACATTTGTCCATTTTTGCTTTGGTTGCCTGTGCTTGTAGGGTATTCCTCAAGAAATTTCTGCCCAGACCAATGTCCTGAAGATTTTCCCCAATGTTTTCTTTTAGTTTCGTAGTTTGAGGTTTTAGATTTAAATTTTTAATCCATTTCAATTTGACTTTTTGTATATGGTGAGAGATAGGGAACTAGTTTCATTCTTCTGCATATGGATATCCAGTTTCCCAGCACTATTTATGAAAGAGACTGTCTTTTCCCCAGTGTATGTTCTTGGTTCCATTGTCAAAAATGAGTTCACTATAGGTGTGTGGATAAAAATGAGTTCACTATAGGTGTGTGGATTTGTTGTTTCTGGGTACTTTATTCTGTTCCATTGATCTATGTGTCTGTTTTTATGTCACTACCATGCTGTTTTGGTTACTATAGCTCTGTAGTATAATTTGAAGTTAGGTAATGTGATTCCTTCACTTTTGTTCTTTTTTGCTTAGGATAGCTTTGACTATTCTGGGTCTTTTGTGATTCTATATAAATGTTAGGATTGTTTTTCCTATTTCTGTGAAGAATGTCTTGGAATTTGGTAGGGATTGCAATGAATCTGTAGATTGCTTTGGGTACTATTGATATGTTAACAATATTGATTCTTCCAATCTGTGAACATGGAATATTTTTCCATTTTTTTAGGAGTATCCTCTTTAATTTCTTTCTCTAGTGGTTTATAATTTTCATTATAGAGATCTTTCACTTCTTTGGTTAATTCGTACATATTTAATTTTGTGTGTGGCTATTGTAAATGGGATTACTTTTTAATTTATTTTTCACACTGTTTATTGTTGACATATAGAAATGCTACTGATTTAAAATTTTTAAAACTTTTAATTTCAATAGGTTTTGGGAGAACAGGTGGTGTTTGGTTACATAAATAAATTCTTTAATGATGATTTCTGAGATTTTGGTGCACCCATCACCTGAACAGTGTACACTGTACCCAATGTGTAGTATTTTATCCCTCGCCACCCCCAACCCTTTCCCCTGAGTCCCCAAAGTCCAATGTATCATTCTTATGCCTTTGCATCCTGATAGCTTAGCTCCCACATATGAATGAGAACATATGATGTCTGGTTTTTCATTCCTAAGTTACTTTGCTTAGAATAATAGTCTTTGATTCCATTCAGGTTGCTGTGAATGCCGTTATTTCATTCCTTTTTAAGGCTGAGTAGTATTCCATGGTATGTGTATACCACATTTTCTTTATCTGCTTGTTGATTGATGGGCATGTTGGGCTGGTTCCATATTTTTGCAATTGCAAATTGTGCTGCTACAAGCATGAATGTGCGAGTATCTTCTTTGTATTATGACTTCTTCTCTGGGTAGATACCTAGTAGTGGGATTACTGAATCGAGCGGTAGATCTACTTTTACTTTGTAAAGGAATCTTCACACTATTTTCCACAGTGGTTGTACTAGTTTACATTCCCACCAACAGTGTAAAAATGTTCCCTTTTTACACCATCCATTCCAACATCTATTATGTTTTGATTTTTTGATTGTGGCCATTCTTGCAGAAGTGAGGTGGTATCGCATTGTGGTTTTGATCTGCATTTCTCTCATCATTGTGGTGATGATTGTGATGTTGAGCACTTTTTCATATGCTTGTCAGTCATTTGTATATCTTCTTCTGAGAATTGTCTATTCATGTCCTTAGCCCACTTTTTGATGGGATTTTTTTTTTCTTGCTGATTTGAATTCCTTATAGATTCTGGGTATTGATCCTTTGTCAGATGTATAGTTTGTGAAGATTTTTTCCCACTCCGGGTTGTCTGTTTACTCTGCTGATTATTTCTTTTGCTGTGCAGAAGCTTTTTAGTTTAATTAAGTCCTATCTATTTACCTTTGTTTTTGTTGTTTTTGCTTTTGGGTTCTTGGTCATGAAGTCTTTGCCTAAGCCAATGTCTAGAAGGGTTTTTCTGATGTTATCTTCTAGAATCTTTATGGTTTTTAGGTCTTAAATTTAAGTCTTTGATCCATCATGAGTTGATTTTTGTATAAGGTGAGAGAAGAGGATCCAGTTTCATTTCTTCTGCATATAGCTTGCTAATTATCCCAGCACCATTTGTTGAATAGGGTGTCCTTTCCCCACTTTATATTTTGGTTTGCTTTGTTGAAGATCAGTTGGTGGTAAGTTTTTGGCTTTATTTCTGGGTTCTTTATTCTGTTCCATTGGCTTATCTGCCTATTTTTATACCAGTACCATATTGTTTTGGTGACTATGGCCTTATAGTATAGTGTGAAGTTGGATAATGTGATGCTTCTAGATCTGTTCTTTCTGTTTAGTCTTGCTTTGGCTATGCAGGCCTTTTTTGGTTCCATTGAATTTTAGGGTTGTTTTCTCTAGTTCTGTGAAGAAGGATGCTGGTGTTTTGATGGGAATTGCATTGAATTTGAAGATTGTTTTTGGCAGCATGGTCATTTTCACAATATTGATTCTACCCATCCGTAAGGATGGGATGTGTTTTCCATCTCATGGAAACACTTATTTGTGTTGTTTGATTTATTTCAGCAGTGTTTTGTAGTTTTCCTTGTAGAGGTCTTTCATGACCTTGGCTAGGTATGTTCCCAAGTATTTTATTTTATTTTTTTGAATCTATTGTGAAAGGGGTTGAGTTTTGATTTGATTCTCGGATTGGTTGCTGTTAGTGTATAGCAGAGTTATTGATTTGTGTACATTAATTTTGTATCCTGAAATTTTGCTAAACTCAGTTACCAGTTCTAGGAGGTTTTTGGATGGGTGTTTAGGGTTTTCTAGCTATACGATTATATATCATCAGCAAACAGTGACAGTTTGACTTCCTCTTTACTGATCTGGATGCCATTTATTTCTTTCTCTTGTCTGATTGCTGTGGCTAGGACTTCCTGTACTATGTTGAATAGAAGTAGTGGAAGTGGGCATCCTTGTAGTGTTCTAGTTCTCAGGGGGAATGCTTTCCAACTTTTCCCTGTTCAGCATAATGTGGGCTGTGAGTTTGTCATAGATGGCTTTTATTACCTTAAGCTATGTTCCTTCTATGCCGATTTTGCTGAGGGATTTAATTATAAAAGGATGCTAGATTTTGTCAAATCCTTCTGCATCAATTGAGATGATCATGTGACTTTTGTTTCTAATTCTGTTTATGTGGTGTATTACATTTATTGACTTGCATGTGTTAAGCCATCTCTGAATCCCTGGTGTAAAACCCACTTGATCATGGTGAATAACCTTTTTGATATCCTTTTGGATTCAGTTTGCTAGTATTTTGTTGAGGATTTTTGAATCTATGTTCATCAGGGATATTGGCCTGTAGTTTTCTTCTTTTGTTATATCCTTTCCTGGTTTTGATATTAAGGTGATACTGACTTCATAGAATGATTTAAGGAGGATTCTCTCTTTCTCTATCTTGTGGAATATTGCCAATAGGGTTGGCACCAATTTTTCTTTGAATGCCTGATAGAATTCAGCTGTGAATCTGTCTGGTCCTGGACTTTTTCTCAAGCAGGAGTTTTGCCCCATAGCCACCACAGCTGGTAATGTGGTAAGTCCTACCTGAAGTCAGCAAGTCTCATAGGCTCCCCCCAGGCCTTCAATGTAGTACCTGCTTATCACTGCTGCTAATTCAGGGCCCAGGGTCTTCTCAGTTAGCGGGTGATAAATATTGCCAGGACTGCATCCTTCAAAGAAGGAACCCATTGTCAAAGCAGTAGGTTCCCTTCTGGCCAAGGGTGGGTCTGGAAATGTCTGGAAGCTAGGACCTGGAATGAGGGGACTAACAACTCTGACCAATGCCCTCTCCTGCTGTGGTTGAACTGGTATTCAAGATGCAAGACAAAGTCCTCCCCACTCTTCTTTCTCATCTCCTCAAGTGGAAGAAAGAACTCTCTTTTGGAGCCACAAGCTGTGCAACCTGGGTTTAGAGGTGGGGGTAATACCAGCACCTCCTTCGCTGCGTGGCTTGTGTCTTAGCAGGTCATGTGTTCTCCCAGTTCACTGTCTCTGGGCCCAGTTCAGCACTAGGACTCACCTAAGAGCTGCAGTCCTTATGGCCGAGACTGCCTTTCAAGTTTAGAGACTCAGAGCACTTTAGCCCTCTGTGGTGAGGTTCGCAGGAACTCAAGTTCTGACTACTGGGATTGGTGATTCCCCTCTGGCTAGGGATAGTTTAAACGATCTCTCTGTGGATGGGCATCAGCTGAATTTGGCCTGGTTTTTCTTTCTTCTCTAACAGGATTTTGTTAGTGAACTTTCCTTTTTCTGGGCATTCTTTGTACCCACCACTTCCAACCTGCCCAGTCCCAAGGCTATCATAGGCACTATTGATTTCTTCTATTAACATACCACTACTCTGCAGCTGATTGTCCCAGGGAAGAGAATGGCCCAAGAGATTCAAAATGATTTTTTTCTTCCAAAATTTTCAAACTAAAACAGAGTCAGTTTCTGATTTACCCAGAGTTATAACAATGAAGACTTGCTAATGACCACCATTTTCTCCTTGTTTTTAAGAACACTTCTGCAATGGGAGAATAATGTAGAAGATGCAGAGGTGAGGTACCTTGGCTCATTCTTGGCTCAGTTATTTACGTGGCCCAATTACGTATCTTTGGAATTTTAAATATCATCTACTTTTTGAATAATCTGAACTACATAAAAGCATAATAAGTAAATGATTGTATTTCTTTTTCAGTAACTCAGCTCAGTTCTGTTCTATAAAGTCTTCTCTTCCCATACCATTATATCTTTTGCCTTTTTCTCCTATGATAAATTAAGCTTAATGAAAACCTCAATTTCATATCAAATTTAATGTTCCCCTCCTTTACTACTGCCACCCCTGGATACAAACGATTGGAGAAAAAGAGGGCTCAACCTACTCTATAAATACTTTATCTTCTGCTTTCTTCACTGCCTTGGCATGTTAAGGTAGAGAAAAAGGATAAAAAGAAAGGAAGGATGAGTGTCAACCTGGCACAGTTGTCATCCATTTCTAGTAGCTTTGATCAAGTAAGTTTTTACTATACACTCTAAATGTTGCTCAAATTTGCTTGGGTCTTTAGGGCTCACTAAAGGCATAGAGATGCCAATGTGTACATTTTGATGGGGCAATCTATATAATGCTTTACCGGCTCCACCCAGATGTTACTTTTGATACCTCTCCTCAGTCTCTTAACTTGGTTGTTGATCATTGAGCCTCTTATTTCTTGGGGAGCCCTACACAGATAATTAGTAATCTGCATGCATAAAGCATTGCTAGTTGTTATACTTCAGAAATAACTCAATCCCAGGTATTGTTAGGAAAGCACCTGCCAAATGTTGGGGTTGTACGGCTCTTCCACTCTACTCTTTTTGCTTCTTGGACTTCTCAATCTTGTTCCCCGCATACTAAAGAGGTATATGTGGAAGACACACCAGCCTACTACATGAGCAGATGCTACTTGGAATTGAGATGCCAGTCTCCAGTGGAGGTATCCTCGGTGTCTAAGTCTTCATTTAAAACACTCTTACTTTGGCTTCACAAAGAAGGGGGAGTATTTCAGTTGACTCCTCACCCACCAGGCCAGGAATGCAAAACAGAATTTCATCATTTTCTATAGACTATAGGGTGACATGTTTAGAGATACCAGATCTGGTCCAGCAAATTTTAAAGTTTCTAGCATTTGCAACTACTTTGATTTTAGCTCCGGGTCACAATCACTAATTCTGGGGTAATGGAAAGTTCTAATTAACATTCTGTTAGAAACTTTTCCTCATCCTTCTGCAAAATAACAAATTTCTGTTTCAACATGAAGTGACTTGATTTGGTGTTCTATCCTTTAAAACCCAAAGAGAGAATGTCTAGTTTATTTCTATTCTCATATTCCCAGCCATTGCAAAAATAACTGTAATGTATATACCAGCCTCAAATCCCTGCATATGTTTTTCTCCCTGTTTTTCAGAAAGCCTCCTTTACTTGAACAAAACATAATACAGAGTAATACAGATAAATCTAAGAAAACAGTCCAAACTCAGTATTATCAAGGAGGAAATTTGTGTATCCAGGAGTATTATTTAGGTGAGTAATTTGATTTAGTACTCTAAATGTTTTCCATTATATTAAGAGAAAAAAGGTGAGGGTTCAAGGTGACATACACCATATATTCTACAGCATGTGCCCATATAATTCCAGTTTAGGATCATCGTTACCATGCATTTGTGGTGATTAGGGATATATTCTGTCATAGTATTTCTCATTACTATTTTGAGTAAAATGTGACCAATTTGCAAGAAACACTCAATAGTTATTCACGTTATGAATCCCAATCAACCAAAGAATGAAAATCTGACTACAACATTTCTATAGAATGGGACTAGAAATTTCCAGGAATTACCATGAAGACAGTAATTGATATGCATGTTAACTCTTGCGTTTTGTTCTGCAAGGACAAAATGCCTACAATAGAAGAGCTAAAATCAACTTTCCACTCTTGAATGGAAAGTTGAGTCCTAAGAACTATTCATATAGTCTATAGTTCTTGGACCTTAGATCCCAGAAGATACAGAACCTGTACATTCTTATTTCAGGGATCTATTAATCATCTTAAATTGAAATTTGAGATACTATTATATAAATTTTATAATTATTTGTTAATAATAGCTATATGTAAGTATTGCATTGACTATACTCGGATCATTACAATATTGTAGTCAACTCTGCAGTTTAAAATTGGGATTATTATAATATTGTAGTAAATTATGCAGTTTAAAATCAATTCCCTCTTTCTCAATCCCTTTATTCCTCCCTAGTTGAGCCACAGTGAAATATCTAAGATTTTTATGTAAAAGCTTCTAATCAGTACTACTGCCTGTTCTTTTTCTTCCTTACAGGAGCAATTTTTTCTCTTGTTGGACTATGTAATTTTTATTCCTTGAACTAGGCAAAGGAATTAAGCTTTGAATTCTGGTGGTTAAGACAACCTTTGTAACCTCGGTCCTCTGATTACCTGAGGATTTTGCGCTACCTTTCAGAAGTTGCACTAATACCGATGGATGCTATCTTTTGCTGTTTTAATAATATTGTTTTAAAAATGAATTTGCTCTATTTCATGTGTTTATGAACTCTTTGGATGGGGTAAAAAGGAACTTCCCCAGACTTTTAAATTTGTTGTGAAGGCTACCTTTAAAAATAAAGTTTTGAATATTTGACTAGTTATTTCTCTTTTGTAAAGAAATCTGAAATCCTGACTTACAGGGTATTTTTCCAGGCACCTGTATTTTGTGAAGGGTAAAGGTGTACTCATTACCCAACAATCTGGGTGGAGACTCAGCAACTATTATACTGTGGTATATAGTTTTTTGATTAATTGCCATTTCACTTCTTTCTAATGATATGTATAAACATAGATGAAATCAGATTCTCTCTGTAAGGTTGAAAAAAGTAGACTATTCTGTTTCCTACTTCTGGCTTTTCTGTAGTTTTCTTTTGCTCCTTTTTGTATCAGTTTTACTTCTTTTCTATACAGTAGTAATTTCAAGTGAGTTTGAAAATTTGGGTTCATTCGCTTTGTGCATATGAAGGAGCTGTTTTTTGGGGAAAATAATATTCTAATTGATGTCACAATTTATGACAACTTTGAACCAAAAGAGAATCTTGTCTAACTTCTTGTTCATATATCTGAAAATATTTAAAGTGATGGATTAAGTGGTAACATCTGAAGAATCTTGTAAAAAAAAATCACGTGCTTTCATGTGTTCTCTCAAACCTACATGCTTGTTTTTCTCTGGATGTGGAATCAATTGGCAAAAGTAACAAGGAAATCATAATTACAATGTGTTCTTTATTCCTCATATAACTACTAAAGAGAAAGTAACCTCCAGGATAAAATCAGACTCTTTTTGGAAAGCCTGCCCTTTTGTGGACTAAATCAATCCCAGGATGGGACACCTGCCTCAGTTTTCATACTGCAAGTGACCTGGAAGCCAGGAAGATTCCAAGGGGAGGGGGCAGCAAAAGACCAGCTAAGTGTTGAGTGACTTTTTTCCCACCTTGTAGATAGGATAAAGATTGAATTCTCTCATGAGAAAGTAGATGAAAGTTACAGTCCAGAAATATATCTCAAGTGTGGCTCCTTCTTGGGCAGTAGAGTAAGTGAATACATTCCCCTAGTGCTATTCATTCAACTCTACTTTCCTGCCTCTATTTTTCTGTTTATTTTCTACTTTACCCCCTCTCCCTTTCTAACAAAATACTGACTAGAGGATTCATTGACATACTGTCGAATATCTCTAACCCTGAATATAAGAACATGATTTTTAATCTCAATTTATATGAAATTATTTTTTATTTTCCTTCTCTGGGGATTACATCACTAGAACATCATGAGTGATTCATTTCTATCAGATTGAGGACAATTTATTTTAGCTGTTTGAGTTTCAGTAATTCTTTCTGTAAATGAATGTCCTATATTTTAAAAGTTACATATTCCCTACTTGTCTTTCAACCCAAATATTCCTGAGTTAGATCTAGCTTGCTGAAATTCTAGAAAGCCAAAAATTGAACACTTGAAAATTTTAAATAAAATCAAAAGCAAAAAGAAAATGCACTATTAGTTTTAGGCACATTAGGCCATCTCTGAAAGACACAGCACCTCCTAAAGCTCATAGACAAAAGGATGATGCTGAAATCACACGGGGTATAAAATCAATTTAAAACTTGTAGTAAGAGGCAAGGGAAAATAAGTAGGCACTGGTGGAAGATAACACAATTAGGGTAGGAGGCAAGCAGGATGGAAGGACCACACTTGCAGCATCCTGGGGTGTATACTGTACATATATTTTGTATCTTTCCCTACTGTATCATCCTTCTCTACTGATTAATTATGAGGTTAAAAGGACCAGCACTGAGGATTGAGCAAGGCCACAAACAGAAGGTACTCAGGGTCAATAGCACGCATTTACTCTGTCAGAGAGATGCAGTGGTAAGTGTTACTGGAGATAGCTATGACATAATTCCAAGAGATTTTGTGTGTGTGTGTGTGTGTGTGTGTGTGTTTGAGGGGGGGGTGCAGTGGAACACATGGGGCCAGAATGGGACCAAACTAGATGTTACTAATTGGAGGGCAATTTGGAGTTACAGAGTTGTCTGGTCAGTGATGGCATGATGGAAAAAATATTTTTTTCTCTATCTTTCCCCTGATACTCTTGTATGTTTCATCCTATTTTCTATTTATCTATCCTTCTGGTTAGCATTTCACTCGCCTATATTCAATGCATCTTATTCTGCCTGTTTCACTGGCTTCTTACTTGCTTATGTCACTTCTAATGAGTTTTCACCATTTTGTTTTCTTGCTTTTAGAGACAAATATTTTCAAATCACACAGCAAATCTACATTATAAAAGGTTATTAACTTGTACAGGCTTATCTGTAAATTTGGATGCTAAAGGTCTACAGAATAATAGTAATTGTGATCAAATTTATTTTAATCTTTCCCCCCATATTCAGGCTAACTAGATTTCATTTGTGAGGAGAAAAAGATTTAAACATATACTCTTAAAGTATTATTCACCTTAGATATCCTCTGATGGTATAAAGACATCAAAATATCAAATAAGGATTACAATAAATAATACAGATCCCCTTCTGAAGAATTATTAGACTATGTGCTCCAAAAGAACAAATGTAAATGCAAATAAAGTTAGAGAGCGAAGATATTGGCAAAATTCATACTTTGGCATAAATTTGGTACTGGAATGCAAAATCTGAAAGTCCCAAATCATCATAAAATGTTGGGAAAATGTGGTAAGTTCCCCACACAAGAATATACATCGTATATTAGCTTTGTTTTTCTTGCAACGAATTTCCACAAATTTGTCGGCTTCTAAAAACATTCATTTATTACCTCATAGTTTCTAGGGTTGGAGTCCAGGCACCAAGTGGCTCATTTAGCTTCTCTAGAGTCTCACAAGAGTGAATCAAGTTGTTAGCAGAGCTCTTGGGGTAATTTAAATTGGCAGAATTCAGTTCCATGCAACTGGAGAACTGAAGTTCCTACTTTCTTGCTGGTCATCAGCTGGGGCTAGTTCTCAGCTTCTAGAGAACTCACATGTCTTCCCACATGGACCCTCCCTAAGTGTAAGTGTTTAGAGTCTCCAGTAGCTTACAGTAATGTCCTAGGCATTCACATTCACTCATTGCTCACTTACTGACTCACCCAGAGTGACATCCAGTCTTGCAAGGTTCATTCATAGTAAGTGCCTTATACAGGGGTACCATTTTTTAAAAATGTTACTTTAAGTTCTGAGATACATGTGCTGAATGTGCAGGTTTGTTACATAGGTATACATGTGCCATGGTGGTTTGCTGCACCCTTCAAGCCATCGTCTAGGTTTTAAGCCCTGCATGCATTCGGTATTTGTCCTAATGCTCTCTCTCCCCTTGTCCTCCACCCTCTGGCAGGCCCCGGTGTGCCAGATACCATCATTCTCAGCAAACTAACACAGGAACAGAAAACCAAACACCAAACACTCTCATCATAAGTGGGAGTTGAACAATGATAACACATGGACATAGGGAGGGGAATAAAAATTGCAACCATCTTTAAAAAGATTTTATCTTTATATAGCAGTTTTAGGTTCACAGCAAAATCGAGAGGAAGGTACAGAGATATTTCATATTTCCCCTGCCTTCACATATAATGGCCTTCCTCATTATCAACACCCCCACACAGAGTGGTAAATATGTTACAATTGATGAACTTCCATTGACATATCATTATCACTCAAAATCCACAGCTTCCACTAGGGTTCACTCTTGGTGTTATATATTCTCTGAGTTTGGATCAATGTATAATGACTTATATCCACCATTACAGTATCATAGAATAGTCTCACTGTCCTAAAAATCCTCTGTGCTCTAATTATCCCTCCCTCCACCCAACTCCTGGAAACCACTGATGTTTTTACTATTCCTGTAGTTTGGCCTTTTCCAGAATATCATATGGTTGGAATCGTACCATATGTAGCCTTTTCAGATTGGGTTCTTTCACTAAGTAATGTGCAAATATTTTAGGTTCCTCCATGTCTCTTCATGGTGTGATGATAGCTCATTTTGGCACTGAATAATATTCTATGGTCTGGATGTACCACAGTTTATCCATTTACCTATTGAAGGACATCTTGGTTGCTTCCAGGTTTTGGCAATTATGGTTAAGGCTGCTATAAACATTTATGTGCAAGTTTTTGTGTGGACATGAGTTTTCAACTTCTTTGGATAAGTACCAGGAAGCGTATTGGTGGAGCAGCCACTAAGAGTATATTTACCTTTGTAAGAAACTACCCAGCTGTCTTCCAAAGTGGTTGTACCATTTCCTATTCCCACCAGCACTGAGAACTTCTGTTGCTCTACATCCTCACAGCAACGAACTGGTGTTGCAAGTGTTCTGGATTTTAGCCATTCTAATAGGTGTGTAGTGGTATCTCGTTCTTTGAATTTGCATTTCCCTGATGACAGGTGACATGCAGCAACCTCTCATATGTTTATTTGTCATCTGCGTATCTTATTAGGTGAGGTGTCTGTTCAGGTATTTGGCCCATTTTTAAATTGGGTTGTTTGATTCTTTATTGTTAACTTTGAGTACTTTGTGCATTTTGGATAACAGTTGTGGAGATAAAGCAACTACATCTCGAATGCTAATTTGCCATGTTGACTTTTGATTAACCCTGGTTCCAAGAAGAGATTTCCAGTTTATCTGTTGCTACCTATGTAAGAGTGTGTAAATCCTGCCTTTGGGTCAAAACAACCTTCATGTCATCGTACTTCAGTTGTCCTACACATCTCTTCTGAATCACGTATTTCCCTTCCCTATGGTATACCCCTCTGGGTCTAGGGGAAAAAGGCATGGGATCCACCATCTGGTCTCAGTGCCACTGAGGCACAAACATGGCTATATGGTTTCTAAGGCCCTGTTCAATGTTTCTTTCGAAGAAACTGGATTTGTCAACCACTTTCTTCTGCCCCTCAGCTTCCTTGGGCTTTGGGGTAGGTTTGCACAGATCTGCCCACCGCAAAACAAAAGTCTTTTTACCAGTTATGTCTTTTGCAAATATTTTCTAACAGTGTATGTCTTGTCTTCTCATTCTCTTGAACAACAGGGTTTTTTTGTTTTGTTTTGTTTTTTTGTTTTTGCTAAAACTTGGCAAGCTCGTTTTAAAATTTACATAATTGGTCAAAAAAAATCAGCACAGTTAAAAAGAAGAAAGTAGGAGGACTTGATATTGGAGTACCAATATCAAGATAAATCTGTGATAAACAGGATATATTCGTATTGATACAGGAATAAATAAATAGATAAATGAATGAAACAGAGACTCTGGCAATAGGCATACACACCTTGACTCGTGAAAGACAGACTGCGGAACTGTGGATAAAGATAGACTTTTAAATAAATAAATTATTTCAATCCCCAGATGGCTATCCATATGGTCAAATATGCTTTTCTATTCGCAAAAATCAATTCCAAGTAGATTTAAAACCTCAATATCATGAGCAAAATTATAAAGTTTTTAGAAGAGAATATGGGAAAAATTGTCATGGATTTCAGATCAATAATGCACAAACTCTAAAGGAAAATTTGTTAGACCATATTAATATTTAATTATTCTGTTTATTATCATTAAATAAATACACCATGAGGAAATTAACAAGATTACCTACTGTATTATTTGGGTTCTCTAGAGAAATAGAATAAATATGAAATGTATGTATGTGTTTGTATAATATATCATATATATGTGAGATATATACACACACACACGTATACACACACATATACAATAAGGACTTGGCTCATGTGATTCCCAGTGTCTCAGAAGTCCCAAGATCTGCAGTCAGCAAGCTGGTGATTGAGAACAGCTGAGGGTATTGTTCCAGTCCAAGTCCGAAGGCTTAAGAACTAGCAGAGCTGATGGTGTAAATTCTAGTCTAAATTCAAGTCAGGAAAAGGAGAAGACCAATGTTTCAGCTGAAGATGGTCTGACAGAGAGAGTGAATGCTCCCTCTCTCAACCTTTTTATTCTATTCAGGCCTTCAACAGATTAAATGAGGCTCACCTACATTGGTGAAGGCAGTTTGCCTTACTCAGTCTGCCCATTTGAATGTTCAGCTCACTGAAAAATGGCTTCACAGACACACCCAGAATAATGTTAAACCAAAGATCTGTGCACCTTGTGGCCCAATCAAATTGACAAATAAAATTAACCATCACAGTACAGAGTGGTAGAAGATATTCACAATATACATAAACCAGAAGATTCATATTCAGAATATATAAAGGACTCTTTCAAATTAATTTTAAAAATACAGACAATGAAATAGAAAATTTGGAAAGTGATTTCACAAGAGAGGGTGTCCAAATGGTCAGCAAATGTTTGAGAAGGTGCTCAAACTCATCAGTAGTTCAGGAAATTTAAAATTGAACCACAATGAGAGAATGACGGTGAGGGGAAATCACAAACGTGTCACCTGTGTCAGTCTCCTGACGCTTTTTAAATCCTACGGCTCTTGTACCTTATAATTTAAATAATAAGTATCATATGTAGTATGTAGGACTTCACTGAGACACATCCATATAGCTAGAGATGTATAATAGATTTAGTAACTTTATTTACATCATGATTTCTAATTTTATTTTATTTGTTTATTTATTTTTTTGAGACGGAGTCTCGCTCTATCGCTGAGGCTGGAGTGCAGTGGCCGGATCTCAGCTCACTGCAAGCTCCGCCTCCCGGGTTCACGCCATTCTCCTGCCTCAGCCTCCCGAGTAGCTGGGACTACAGGCGCCCGCCACCTCGCCGGCTAGTTTTTTGTATTTTTAGTAGAGACGGGGTTTCACCGTGTTAGCCAGGATGGTCTCGATCTCCTGACCTCGTGATCCACCCGTCTCGGCCTCCCAAAGTGCTGGGATTACAGGCTTGAGCCACCGCGCCCGGCCATGATTTCTAATTTTAAAATAATGTTTAAGAAGTCGGTAGTCAAGTGGCCCAGACTAAAGCTATGCTAAGAAAAATGCCTCTCAAATTTGAACTACTTGGAAATCTTGTTGAAATGCAGTTTGTGATTGATACTGTAGGTCTAGAGTGAAACCTGTTATTTTGCATCTAACAAGCTCCCAGGTTGCCCATGGCACAGGTGAAGTGATGCAGCTACTGCCAGCTGATGGGCCATGCTTTGAGAAGATGCTAAGGGGTTTCCCTGGGCTACCCCAGCAGAGGGCAATTGCAGACAGCTGAATGTGGCCAAAGGTTTATAAGCACTCAAGGAACGCCCCCCAGCTCCTTGCCATTTCTCCTTCCCTATGTTGTGTTTTGCAGTCTGGAGCAATGAAGCCCTCTGTGCTCGTAGGCGGATCCTTCCTCTTTTCTTTCTTGTTTTGGAATTCTTCTGGACTCAACCCAGGTATGAATAAGAAATATCTTCAGAGGTTGGTGATTTGAAGTGATAAGATTACTTTCTAAAACACTGCTGTGTAAAAACCTGAGATTTTTTTTTTCTCCCTGATTATAAACCAACAGGTAGGGCTACCTGTTTCTAATTACTCAGTTAAGAAAAAATGACTGTTTCTAGTCACATAAACTGTGCTCAAAATATTTTCTTTTTCTATAAACCAATTTGAGGGTTCTCCAGTTTTAGTTTATCTTGTGCCATTATCCCTCTTCTAGTGTGAGACCCATGTTTCTAACATAACTGGGGCTCCTATAATTTGAGAGAACCTGGGAAAGGAAGGGCTACCTTAGAGATCTCTGGGTTTCTGGGGAAGGTTACAGGCTCTCTTGGCCTATCCATGGTGCTGGACAGATAGAATGAAAATTATATGGCGAGCAGCCAAATTTGGATGAGTTCTAATTGCTTCCTCTATATACTGAAGTTTGGGGAACAGTTGAGCCCCCCCCAGCTTTGTACTTAGCTGCATGAACTTAGGCAAGTTACTCTGAGTCTATCTCATTTTGGCTGCCAGGGAAAAATGGCTAGGAATGTATGGTGCCTTAAAATAAGATGATGAGAGAACCAGTGAAATGAAAACACTCAAATCTGTTTGGGTCAGTGTGCCAGAGTGATGTCAGCTGTGTCTAATGTCAGCCTGAGAGGTTTGCCAAATAAAGCAGCCTCTGGACTTTCTCCTAGATCTGTAACCATGCACCAGTTCACTTCCACCTTTACTTTAGAATACTGGTTCTCAATGGCTGGTTTTGCCCCCCAGGGGACATTTGGCAATGTTTAGAGGGATTTTTGGCTGTCACAACAGCGTTTGCCACTGGTATCTAGTGGATGGTGGTCAAGAATGCCACTACACATTCTGCAATGTATAGCCAACAACAACAAAATCTCCGTGGTTATAGATCTCAATAGGGCTGAGTTGAGAAACGCAGCCTTGTGTTTTACTTCAGCTTAGAAGCACTTTAAGGCAGGTATTTGTGAGACCCCTTTCCTAAGCAAAACTAGTGCCAGACTTGAAACCAGCTGAAACCACGGCTACGTTTCATATAATCTTGATTTCTAATAACCGAAGCTAATGACCACCTCCTTGCAGGGGTCTCAGAGTGAATAAGATTTGTGGGAGGCTACCCAATATCAAATCTCAAACCTGTGATTACTTTTCTCATAATCAGACTTGGCTTCTCTGTTACACCTGAGTTTGTTTGATCTTTCTTTGAGATTTCAGTGCCTTAATGTCTTTTTTTTGTATGTGGGTCTAACTTCCTCTATTACCATTCCATGATACCAAAATTAGGGTATATAGTTAGGGGTGGGATTGAGACATAAGTGTACTTTAGTCACATTAGACGAATCTAGGGAAACTTAGGGAGTAAAATGAGTTAAAAACCTAGCACCTGTAGGATGGGTGTGGTGGCTCACGCCTGTAATCCCAGCACTTTGGGAGGCCGAGGCAGGCAGATCACTTGAGGTCAGGAGTTTGAGACCAGCCTGACCAACATGGCAAAACCCCATCTCTACTAAACAAAAGAAATACAAAAATTAACCAGGCATGGTGGTGGGTACCTGTAATCCCAACTACTCAGGAGGCTGAGGCAGGAGAATCACTTGAACCCAGGAGGCAGAGGTTGCAGTGAGCCGAGATCATGCCGTTGCACTCAAGCCTGGGTGACAGAGCGAGACTCTCAGAAAAAACAAACAAACAAAAAACTTGCTTGAGCTCAGGAGTTCAAGACCAGTCTAGGCAACGTGGTGAAACCCCATGTCTACTTTTTACAAAAATTAGCCAGGTGTGGTGGTATGTGTTCCAGCTACTCCAGAGGCTGAGGCAGAAGAGTCACTTGAACCCAGGAGGCAGAGATTGCAGTGAGCTGAGATCTCACCCCTGTGCTCCAGCCTGGACGACAGAGGGAGACTCCATCTTTCAAAACAAAACCTAACTCCTGCTCTGAGAGTACCACCGATCTATTTTTTGATGGCATTTTTGTAACCATGGTCTAGCCCTAATGCCTGACACACACAAGGTCTTCTATCTTTGCACTGGAAAGCATTAGTTATATAAAAATTGAATGAATGGCTATGTGAAAGAAATCTGGCCTCTCATCTATCCTTCTCTTCACATGTTTTTATCTGCTTTTATTATATTCAGTGGTCATGTTACAGCTCTGAATGTTGGTACCTCTTAGACCAGTTCTCAAACTTTGCATATATAAGTCATCTTATTATTAAAATGTAAACTGAGTCAATAGGTTAGAGATGAGATCTGGAATTCATTATTTCTAATGAGTTCTCAGGCGATGTTGATGTTACCGATTTGTGGACCAGACTTTGATTAGTAAGGCTTTAGACAAATTACTCACTGGCTAGAATTATTAATAGAGAATACAGAATTCTCTGTGAATAGAGAATAATTAACTGAAACCTGAGTCAGGCACTTAGTGTTGTTCTAATTCTCACTTTTTCATTCCTACCTCTCCTAAGACACAGATGGTCAGTGGATAAAGAAGACACTGTTTAGACTGCAGCAATGACTCAGTTGACCACTGATGGTCTAGATCACTGTCTGTCTTGGTATTAGGGCCAGGCACGTTATGTACCAGATTTAAGATTCTTCAAGTAATTTAATGGTTTGAGCATTTCATTTCTTATCTGGAAAATGAAGAGATTATCTGTCCTATCTCAGGTTTTCTTTGTTAGACTCAATAACAAGAACATAGGCTGGGTACCACGGCTCACACCTGTAATCCTAGCAGTTTGGGAGGCTGAGGTGGGTGGATCACCTGAGGTCACGAGTTCGAGAAAAGCCTGGCCAACCTGGCAAAACCCTGTCTCTGCTAAAAATACAAAAATTAGCTGGGTGTGGTGGCACATGTCTGTAATCCCAGCTACTCAGGAGGCTGAGACAGGAGAATCACTTGAACCCAGGACGTGGAGGTTGCAGTGAGCCAAGATCCTGCCACTGTACTCCAGCCTGGGCAGCAAAGCGAGACTCTGTCTTAAAAAAAAAAAAAAGTATGTGGTGACATTTGACCTAGGAATTGGTACATAAACAGCAGAACTTCTTATTTAATGTGGTGACAATAAATGTGGGAATCCCCATGGGAACAGGCTTGTGGTCTAACGTATGAAGCCCTCAATGACAGCCTGGCCCTGAAAACTTTGCTTTTTAAGATAAATATAGCCATCCTTGGGATACAAACACAAAATACATAGGCTACAGCTCCTTTCTTAGTCTGAATAAAAGGAGGGACTTGATAGTAATTACAATTCCCATTTTGACATGGACCAAGGACATTGTACCATAGTTCTGCTGCTATGAAGTAAGTGGACTGCAGATTTTTATCATCCTCACCCTAAACTTCATTTCTACAGCTGTCATCACTGTATTTACTATCAGTATCTATCAACTTTCTTAAGTGAATAACTTATGCTATTAATCTCTCTAGGAAAATGATTTCTCAAAATTCTCAATGCTGAGATCCATGTTGTACTTGTGTCTCTGTTCTTCCAGCTGTCCCAGTAAGCACGTGTCAAGCTGGTAATCTCAGGTTGATAGGTCAGATAAGGCTCATTCTAAGCCAAACATTTTATGGAACACAGAGTTCTGTAGATCCTTGGGTATTGCCAACTGTCCTGAGATTAAAACCTGGGTCAATGTCTTATGTGGTTGGACTAGTCACTTATTCAATTAAAATTCATATTGAAGACTAAATACATGCCATGTGTAGCTGGGGATAAAGAGATGAAGATGTGATTTTTTTTCCCCCTAGGGGTGGGGAGAGATAATGGTAAAATGTGAAATGTCCCTGTGTGCCTGGTATTGTAAAAATATTCCTAGGGTATAGCCATAGCTTCTTCAGGTTAATATGAGAAGATTGGACTGTGTAACCTAATCTTTTATATAGCATTACATTCTGATCCAGGTTTAGTTTAACTGGTACTGAGGATGGATGGTTGGAGATCTATCTCTATGGAAGGAATTAGTGGTGGTAGTGTCTTATATAAAGACCTTTAAATTGTTTTTACCTTAATAAACATTGATTGAGCATTTAAGTTCTAGGCAGTGTTCCAAGATCTTTTATATGACTTATTTCATTTAGTCATCACAGAACCCTAAAAGGTAGGTCGTAATGACTACATTCACTCTAACTATGAATAAATGGTTGCAAAGAAATTAAATAACCAACTAACCTCTCTATGGATTTTTGCAGCTGTGTAAAGTACAGAGTAGCACAGCAGCCACCGCCCTCAAGTGGCTTTTGAGCATGTGAAGTGTGGCCAATTTGAATTGTGCTACAAATACAAAACACACATCAGTTCCAGAAAATTAGTATAAGAAATCTCAATTTTTGTTTTGTTACATGTTAATGATCATATTTGGGATATATTAGTTTAGATGAAATTTAAACTACCTGCTTTTTTAAATTTTAATTTTAATGTCTTTTTTTGAGATAGGGGTCTTACTGTGTTGCCCAGGCTGGAGTGCAGTGGCATGGTCTCAACTCATTGCAGCCTGTGCCTCCTGGGTTCAAGCAATTCTCCCACCTCAGCCTCCCGAGTAGCTGGATTACAGCGGTGTACCACCATGCTTGGCTAATTTTTGCAGTTTTAGTAGAGATGGGGTTTTACCATGTTGGCCAGGCTGGTCTCGAACTCCTGGCCTCAGGTGATCCACCCGGCTCGGTCTCCCAAAATGCTGGGATTACAGGCACGAGCCACCATGCCTGGCCTATACTTGCTTATTTTTGAACAGGGCTAATCGGAGACTGAATGCTACCCAAGTAGCATGTGTTATATTCGTCTGTCAGCACTGACAGTGTAATGTCTTGAGATGAAGTATGCTATCATGTTACTTTTTGGATTTTTTTTTCTTTTTTAGCAATAACTACAACTTGCTCTGATGATTGGTTGTTAGTCAGAATGAAAATAAGGCCCTTTGATAACAACACAAATTAGAATTGGCGACATACACCTGGGAGATCACTGTCCTGTAACAAGACTGTTGTCATTTAACTACGAGTTTTCTTATCCTGTCACTTCTTGTGGGATCAAGAAAATTGTAAGTGCCATGATGCTTTTCCCTAAAACATATTCTGATTTTTTTTTCAGGGCTACATAGTATCAAAAGGTCCTTCCTAATTAAAATTTTCAAGCATCTTCCTATCTCTTGCAGTGATCAATTGTTAGATAGGACCAGGTGCTTATCTATTTAATTGGGACATTTCAGATAAGGGACTTTAAAAAGTTCATAACGGGCTGGGCTTGGTGGCTCACACCTGTAATCCCATCATTTTGGGAGGCTGAGGTGGGTGGATCACCTGAAGTCAGGTGAGACCAACCTGGTCGACATGGTGAAACCCAGTCTCTGCTAAAAATACCAAATTTAGCTGGGTGTGGTGGCCAGTACCTGTAATCACAGCTACTTGGGAGACTGAGGCAGGAGAATTGCTTGAACCTGGGAGGCAGAGGTTGCAGTGAGTGGAGATGGCACCATTGCACTCCAGCCTGGGTGACAAGAGCGAAACTCCGTCTCAAAAAAGTCATAAGGTACAGCCTGTGCCTTCTCAGTTTTACTACCTCCATCGGCTGTCAGCTTTTAATAGCTGGGAACATTGTGTATGAATATATGCAATTGGGGGACTATTTTGGAAACAGCACATATTCTTTAAAACAGACCCAGAGACAATTATTTTCTCCTATCCCCCATCTGGTATTAGAGATGGGGGCAAAGAAGTTGAAGGACCAGAAGAAAAGCGAGAATAAAGTATTTCTCATGAGGTCTATTTTATTTCTGTTAAATTAATGTAAAATGCCATTTCCAGATTTTCCTAAAACAGATTCTATTAAGATCATTAAGCCGCCAAAATAATTTAATGCCTTCTAGTATTAAAACTCTCAGTTGTTTCAGATGTTCCAAAGAAATGATGATGCCATATTATCAGAGATCAGTTACAGACCAAGGTTGCATACTACTTACGAATTTCCAGTGGTTTGCTTTGTGAAGAGGTACGTGTAGCTACTTCCTTTACACATTCTTCAATTTATTATTTGGTTGATAGATGTTTCTGTTAAGAATGCAGCTATAAAAATGCCCTAGAGTGATGCATATGGCACAATTACAATTTCTAAATTGTCTCTAATTCTAAAGAAAATGTTCAAATATAGAGATGAAATAATTTACATATAATACCTAGATTCTACCATTTTGCTAAACTTTGTTACACATCCATTTCCCTATCTATCAATTTTGATGCACTTCCAATTGAAGACATGAGTACACTTTTCCCTAAGTACTTCAGCATGCATATGATGAATTAAGGATCAATAATTTATTTGAAGAAAAACTCACATGCAATTAATATATAAATGTTACACAAGCAAATGCATTTGTCAACTGAGCTTTATGTTTAACATAAAACCCTACTGACATGCGTAACACTAGTTGTTGCAGAAAGTGGATCTTCCTAGTTGGTTCCTGCTGGCCACACCTCACTGTTCTTTTCTCTTCTATAACTTTGTAGAAATAGAATTGCAGTATGTATGCTTTTGTGTCTAGCTTATTTAATTCAGCAGAATGTCTGAAACTCATTTATGTTGTATATTCCAGTAGCTTGTTTGCTTTATCTTGCTGGGTGGTATATTTCATTAGATACATATTATTTCATATTATTTGATGAAGACGTGCTGTTTTCAGTCTCTGGCTATTATGAATAAATGTGCTATCACCATATGTTTGCATGTCTTTGGGTGTATGTTTCCTTTAAATACATAAGAATAGGATTGCTTGATCATAGGGAGAGCATGTTTAGTTTTGTAAGGAATGATGAATATTTTCCCAAATAAGGTGTTCTTTTTGGCACTGATATGAGGAATGTATGAGAGTCCAGTGGTTTCACCCTCTGATGTCAGTTTTTTATTCTAACCATCTGAATAGGTGCATAGTAGTATTTAATTTGCATTTTCCGATAACTAATTAGTGCTCATTGGCCATTTGTATTCTCTTGTGAGCCATGTCTTTTGTTCATTTTTACTCTGTCTTGTGTTGTAAGTGGTCTTATATCTTAAAGACTAGGACTTTGTCAGACGTGTTTTGCCCCAGGCCCCACATTGCGTATTCATTTTCTTAATGTGTTTTTTGATGAGCAGACATCTTTAATTTTGGAGTTTAACTTATAGACTCTTCCTTCTAGTTACTGCTTTCTGTTTTGTCTTAAAATTCTTTGCTTACTGCCAAGTCTTATTTTCTTCTAAAAGTTTTATGGTTTTGAATATGTTTGGGTTTAGAATCCATCTGAACTTAATATTTGCATGTAGTGTAAGGAAGGTCAAGGTTCTTCCCTCTCCATAGGGACATCCTGTTGATACAGTACCATTAACTGAAATGAAATTTCCTTTCGTTCTTGAATTGCTCTGACTCTTTTGTTATATCAATGACCTTATAAGTTTGGATTTCTCTGAGCTCTTATTTATGTCTTAATGATCTATTTGATCTTTGGCTACTTAAGTTCATGCTATCTTGACTACTTGGTTCATTTGCAACTTAGCAATGCCATTTTCAGCTGTTCAGGATGATTTCAAACAAATTCTCACTATATCCTTATACTTCTTGAAGGGTGGAAAAAGTCAGACAAAATTAAGGCACTCTGCAAGGAATGACTTGAAATCAGCTTTTAAAAGGAATCTCTGTTCTTCAAACTTCACCGGTCATCTCTAAACCTTTGCTGTCTAACATAGTAACCAGTAGCCACTGGTAACATTACATTTAAATTAACTAAAATTAAAACAACAAAAAATTGAGTTGCACGAGCTATTTTTTCGAGTGCTCAGTAGCGGCGTGTAGCTAGTGGTAACATTTGCACAGTGTAGACTTAGAATTTTCTGTAATAAAGATTTACTAATGGACAGTGTTGCTACATCCGAATAAACACAATTGTTAACCAGACAGTAGCTAAATATCATAAACATTCATGTTGATCTTGAAGTGGTTCTAACCTTTATTTTTAGTTTTCTAAATTTTAACTCTCATTTTAGATCCAGGGAGTACATATAAAGGTTTGTTACATAAGCACATTGCGTGATTCTGAGGTTTGAGGTAGAATTGACCGTGCTATCCGGGTGCTGGGGATAGTCCCCAATAGGTAATTTTCTCATTTTCCCCACTCCCACCCCCACATTCCTGTTCTTCACTGTCAGGGAAGGAAAGATTTAACAGTGGGAATTAACACTACAACTCCTAAAGTAGAATGGTGACGGGTTGAGATGATAGCTAAAGGTGGTAGGATCTAACTGCTTTTTAGCCTTGGAATGGGGGGTTTCCCTCTCTTGCCTGGCTAAGATTTTGGTGATAGTCTTTGGCTTTTTAAAGAACATGCTTCCCTGACCACAAGGAGTTTTTACAAATTGGTATGAGTCCCCCATACTCCCTGGAACAGGGGTAGAAAATGTACCTCTGTTGTACCCTCTTTTAATCTGAGAAGGTATGTTTGTTCTTCCAGCCCCCAATATCTTTTCAACCTCTCGGGCTATAATATTAGCTGCTATACTGTTATAGGCACCTCATATCCTCTTCTTCTTCATTGATCTAGAGGTTAGCGCCTGACTTGGACAATGCCAATCAGTTTATCAAAAAGCCTTTGTAAACTTGTCAGCCTCTGAGCAGGTAAAGGTTATGATATATATCATATTCCACATATATGGATATATGATGATATATATCATATATCCACAGATGTGTATATATGGTGTATATATCCATATATATCATTATATACATACACACATAAATACACATCTATGGATATATACACATATATGGATATAGATATACATATACATATATGGTATATACATATATGTATATACGTATATGGCATATATATACAGCTGTATACATATGCAGCTGATATATGATATATATACATATATATGTATATATATGATACCAGCATTTTGGGAGACCAAGGCAGGCAGATCACTTGAGGCCAGGAGTTTGAAACCAGCCTAACCAATGTGGTGAAACTCTGTCTCTACTAAAAATAAAAAAATTAGCCAGGTATAGTGGCACATGCCCATAATCCCAGTTGCTTGGGAGGCTGAGGTAGGAGAATCGCTTGAACCTGGGAGGTAGAGGTTGCAGTGAGCTGAGATAGCGCCACTGCACTCCAGCCTGGGTGACAGAGTGAGATTGTCTTTAAAAAAAAAAAAGCCATTAGTCTCCTCTCTTTGGATCATGGAAAGAAGTGGTACTTATGGCAATGGAGTCAAGGCAATGAGCATGTAAATGTGGTGATAAGTTACATGTCATTTAAATTCCTCCTTCTGATTCTTGAGATCTAGTTGCCTTTTTGCAACTGATATCATCATATTCACCTTTTAATTAATTATTGGATAGTCTAAACTTGCAGAAAGTAGTTTTGTAGTCACTGTTTTTTGTTTGTTTGTTTTTGAGATAGAGTCTCACTCTGTTGCCCAGGCTGGAGTGCAGTGGCGTGATCTCAGATCACTGCAACCTCTGCTTCCTGGGTTCAAGCAATTCTCCTGCCTCAGCCTCCTGAGTAGCTGGGATTACAGGCATGCATCACCATGCCAAACTAATTTTTATGTTTTTAATAGAGATGAGGTTTCATCATGTTGGCCAGGCTGGTCTCGAACTCCTGACCTCAGGTGATCTGCCTGCCTCGCCTCCCAAAGTGCTGGGATTACAGGCATGAGCCACTGCACCTGGCATGTAATCACTGCTTTTATGCAATGTAAGTTTTTCCTCGATGCTTGACAGCATCTTGAAGGTCATTTTCTGGTTATTAGACTTGTGAAGCCTAGTGGAATACAACTTAATACTAGAATTTCATACTTAACTTAGTTTTCTTCCTTCCCTTCTTTCCAGTTCCAGCTATGCTGGCGTTTGAGGTTTTGGAGTAGATTCTTAAATGTGATCTTTTTGTGGTTTTGAAATCTGTTCTCTTCCCCTACCTTTCCTGTGTTTTCTGGGATAGGGTAATGGTATTAAGACATGAAAAGAGAAAATGTCTCTTAGGTGAAACGTTTGTAGGGGTCTTTTGGCCAACACTGAGCATAGATGCCTTCTCAGTGGTGGGTCCAAATGCTGGTCTTCCTCACTTAATGACTTTTTGAATGGGTCTATCATGAAATTCAGATTTGATCCTTGGATTTCTCACTCGGTGCTGGTTATCTTAAGGGGAATCTTGGCAATATAGTTCAATCCCATCTGCTATCTATATAGGCATCCACTAAGCTCTCAAAAAAATGGTTTCAATAGCAGATTATAAAAATAAAGGCTATTATGTCTTATCTGTTTGCAGTCCATTTTTCTCCCAGATCAAATAGGCCAGGACATATTAGCCCTTCTAAAGTCAACAAGAGATATAGAAAATTTGAATGAGATTTTAGCCTTCCTTTACACATGCACTCCAAATCTGAATCATTCTCCTGGAACGACATACACGCTGGCTTTGGGAGACGAGCAAACTACATTCCTTTTTCTTACATGCAGGGAAGAAAGACCAGCAGTGGGAATAAACACTGCAACTCCTAAGATAGGATGGGGAAGGGTTGAGATGGTAGTTAAAGGTGGTGAAATCTAACTGCTTTTTAACCTTGGAATGGGATGTGTCTATGTCTCTATTTCCTGCCTAAGATTTTGGTGGTAGAATCTTTTCGCATACATATGGGTCTCTGTTTTCAATTTATAATCTTGGGATGTGTGTGTGGCCTGGCTTGGTTGAGCCATAGTCCATTCAGCATAGAGAGAATGTTTGTCACATCTGACAATCATTTTGCTTTTCAAAACTTTTATTGACCCCAGAGCTTCAAAGTCAAGTCTAGGATCAATTCTGGTTCAATAAGTAACATCCTATTCAAGATTCTGTTACAATTTAGATTTATTGAGCTATTTTATTTATTGAGCTAGTTTATTTAGATGTATTGAGCTATTTTGCCTTTCCTCCACAAGTCAGTTATTTTGGGTTATCACTTATAACGAACCTATCTAATATATATTTTTCCCACAAAAAATCTGTACAGCTATCAATCCTGTGCTTTTCTTTTGTATTTTTTTGTTTGCTCTGCATTTAGGCTTAAATTCCCATCTGCGATGCATTTTGGAATGAGTGTGTTTGATGCCAACACCTTGAAAGAAATCCCTCAAAAATCAAAAACAAGAGTCACCAGCTCCCACACAAAGTAAAACATGGGCACCTAATTTTAAAAGTGTTAATAAGGTGAGAATATTAAGGTTGTTTATTTTATAGTTAACCACTATTTGTTAAATATAACTTCAAGGAAGGCAATAATGTAAATTCCTATTTGAATACTGCATGCTGAAATTGCTCTGTTTTTAATGTGAACCCTGCAATACTAGGTATCACGGTCTGTACTTGGATACAGTTATAATTTTCTTGTTGCACATAAACATGAATAGGATCCATACTGGTCAGTTTCCTTACCTATTCTCTCAGGTACTAAATTGTTCATTTTCAATATAGCCCATGAGAAAATGAAATTGTTGTCATAGAAGGCCCATACCAGATCTCTAATTTCATACTAATATTTGCAGAAAAACATGTCTGTATACATATATGTGTATAAAATAAGTAGGCAGATAGATAAACTAGGCTTAAATTCAGAGGAAGTCGCTACATCTAATTAGCACTTTTCCTAAGATTAATATCTGTAGAGAACACTCTTCTTAGGATTTTTCTACTGAGCTTATTTAAAAGGATGCCAGAAAACTTGTGCATATTGACAATAGCCTTGAAGTTGACATTTCATAAAGAAATAAGCTTTGTTCTGGAGATCTGAAAACCACTAAAATCAAAGTTGAAATGTATAATATAATTACTTGATAGTTTCAGAAAGGCAGTGATCTAGCCAACACATAGATGCTAATCCCTTCTAATAGCATAATATCTCACGGTTATATTTGATATAGTTGGGTAATTCCACAGATTACATTTCAGGGTAGAAATGTGATTTTTTTTCACATTACTTCTAATTGAGCACCCATGAGTTCTCTGAACATGTTTTCTTTTTAGGTAAGGTTATATTTAAGCAGCTCTTAACTGCTTTTTCCTCCCATCCTACAGGAGCAACTCTCCAAGAAGTCACTGCATCAATAATGCCTGTGTTATAACACCCTCTCCTCCCCAAAGCACTGGAGCAAGTGGTACATACTTGCTGAGAACCAGTTTCATCAATACTGTTGATATGTCTGTACAAAGATGAGTAGCACTATCTGTTACCAGTTTCACTACATTTTGGAGTTTGGGATAACATATCTATACCATGATATTTACATCTTTTAATGAGTTAATTTTAAGTGAAATTGCCATTCTAACTCTGAAATCAAGTTCATACGTAATAAAACTTGCCTAGACCCACTGCGTACTTTCCTGAATTAACATTCAGCATTTTTATGATTTAGTTGCTCACTTTAGTTTTACCCATTATGCTTAGCAACTATGTCTCAGTGAAATAGATTTAAATCTCCCTCTTTTATAATGCACTCAAAAGGAGGATTTTCCCATTAGCCCTTCATCTTTGGCTTTCTATACTGCTTTTTTCTTTTCTGTTTCCTGGTAATGTCTCATGAGGAAACATTGTAAACTTATATTTGGCATTGTGCATTTCTACTTTGATAAAGCAAGAATCTAGAAGAAAATAAGATTCCAATTGCTTTTTGGCCTAATTCCGAAAGTGGTGTAACCATATAGGGTCACAACTACACCATCACACTACCCTTCCCACCATTAGTGCTTTGGTGGAGATTTTCTTAGTGAACAAGATCACCTGCTCTTCCTTCTGAGGCTCCTGAATTGATTGACAAAATGTCGAGCAGGGAGATCCAGCTATGAATCCCAAGTAAGAATTCCCATTGCATGGAGGGTGACAAAGATAACAGTGCCAACCACCAGGAGTGGGAGCTCACATAACTAGGCCCACTGAATCTTGGAGTTGCCAAGGAAGACTCAGTACACACACAGGGCACTGGTTGGAGCCAGGGTCTTTTTTTGTGTTGGGAAAGAAGGAAGGTGCAGCAACGAGAAAAGATGAAGCGAAATCAGCATTTGTTGTGTGTACTAGTCTCCCACGTAGGTCCGTCCTGATAGCCAATGCAAAGTGGGGGATGCATGCATCCCTCTGGAGCTGTAGGCAAAGACTCTCTTACCTTACCTCAGGGGGTAGTTATACCTCTACCTATACCAGCCAAATGCCATATGACACCCACACCTTAAGCAATACAGGGAATGTGCCTTGTGTACCCAGAACAGGGAAATGATTTCTTCTAATGAAGAACTTGGAACCAAGTGACAACTTGGCTCCCAGCTTCCATATAGCACAGTGTCCCAGGCCTAGTGAAATCCCTCAGAGGGACGGCAGGTTCCACAATAGCTGCTTTTCCCAACACAAAAGTGCTCACAACTCAGATTATGCTGATCACAGTTTGGATCCCAGGTGGAAAGACATCTAATTTAAATTGCCTAGTATATCTCTGGAAGTGAACTCTTGTGCCTTTGAGTAGTATACTGTGCAAGAGTACAGGTGCCAAACTCATTCCAGGGAGCCTGAACCAGAAAGTACCACATACATGAGCAGGGATGCATGTACACAAATGATCTTTACTCAAAGCAAGGTCAGTCTTCTTCCATAGGGAAAACTGGTAGTCGGGGCAGAACATTCTTATGGCTAGATTTCTTGCTCCTGGGAGGGAGGAAAACTCATGGACACAAGAAAATGTGAAAAAGGTCTCTCTCCACCTCTTTAGATAAAATTTATTTTTGCTAGATCTGAAAGTACCTCTCTTTCCCCTCTAGAAATGGGGATTTTTGTTCCAAGAGAATACAAAAACATCTAAATTTGAGTCATCTGGAACTGCTGAATAACTTAGCTGAGCTGCTGGGCTTGGTTGACTAACAGGTACCTAACTATGTCAATTTCCTGACTTTCAATCCTTCCCAAGACAGCTGAAGCTGGAAAAAAGCTAGGATTTGTTGAAAGGACTGAATACTTTTGTTTTTGAAATGAAAATGACAGTACAATTTTGTCATCTTGAATATATGTGATTCTTTTACTATTTTTCTTTCCACCTTGAGTAAAATTAAAGATGCAGCATGACTTGGCCTGACCTTTCTCTTTTATTTTTGAGATGGAGTCTCGCTCTGTCACCCAGGCTTGCATTCAATGGGCACAATCTTGGCTCACTGTAACCTCTGCCTCCTGAGTTCAAATGATACTCCCTCCTGAGTAGCTGGGATTACAGGCATCCACCATTATGCCTGGCTAATTTTTGTAGAGATGGGGTTTCACCATGTTGGCCAGGCTGGTCTTGAACTCCTGACCTCAGGTAATCCACCTGCCTCGGCCTCCCAAAGTACTGGGATTACAGGAACGAGCCACCATGTCCGGCCACTTGGCCTAATCTTTCCTTTCAATAAACCTAGTAGATTTTTGACTACTCCTGGAAATATAAATCCTAGTTAAAAGATTTTTGGGCTCTTATAAAAAAGTTAAAAAAAATTCTGATGCTTGCCAGGTTGCAGAGAAAAGGGAACAATTACATACTGCTGGTGGGAATGTAAATTAGCTCAGCCATCGTGGAAAGCAGGGTGGCAATTCCTCCAAGAACTTAGAGCTGTCATTCAACCCAGAAATCCCGTTATTGGTTATATACCCAAAGGAATATAAATCATTCTACCATAAAGACACGTGTTTGTCCCAGCACTATTCACAATAATAAAGCCATGGAATCAACCTAAATACCCATCAATGGTAGACTGGGCACAGATAATATGGTACATAGACACCATGGAATTCTATACAGCCATAGAGAAGAATGAGACATAGCCTTTGCAACAACATGAATGGAGCTGGAGGCCATAATCTTATGTGAAGTAATGCAGGAACAAAAAACCTAATACCGCATATTCTCACCTAGAAGTAGGAGCCAAACCTTGAGTACATGTGGACACAAATAAGGGAACAACAGGCACCAGGGCCTACTTGAGGGATGGAGGGTGGGAGGAGGGAGAGGGTAGAAAACTACCCGTCAGTTACTATGCTAATTACCTGGGTGACTAATCTGTACACCAAGGGCTGTGACATGCAATTTACCTATATAACAAACCTGCCCGCGTACCCTTGAACCTAAGATTTAACAGCCATCTATTGCCCTCATTGCAATAGGATCTATGCATTTATTTAACAATCACTACAGTAATGAGTGCAGGTAAGTCATTAACTCAACCTAAAAAGTCTCAGTGGTGAATTCAATGGACCAAAATCTCTACATGTTAGAATGAGGTTTTGATCCAGATGCTTTTGGTTTTAGACCTTAATTTTTGACACTTAATGTCTGATACTTAGACAAAATCTTAAGTTTTTAAAATTAACTTTTAATGTAAGTATTCACTCATTCCAATCATAATGATTTCAGGAATATACAGTGTATCAAAGGGAGATACGATGGATAATTCTTATTTTTGATAAGGATTTGTACAGCTGTGAAGCTGAAGACACATTATCTCTG
The DNA here is from genome assembly GCF_009764315.1 of Trachypithecus francoisi. Classification (NCBI taxonomy): domain Eukaryota; kingdom Metazoa; phylum Chordata; class Mammalia; order Primates; family Cercopithecidae; genus Trachypithecus; species Trachypithecus francoisi. The sequence continues at coordinate 13,716,405 of NW_022681473.1, read as the reverse complement.
GGTTAAAGAATCTTATTAATTTCCTGGAGGCATAGCAGTAAGAGGCTGGTCAGTCAGAAAGTTGGTGAAAATTGGTTTTGACTTGAAAGGTTAGAGTCAAGGGTCAAGAGAAGTGGTATAATTGAGGATATATTTTGCAGGATATTAAAACATACAAACGGTTAGGACATAGAATGTGAGAAACACACTGGAATCAAGCATTTCTCCTGTGATTGGGGGCTATCAGTGGGTGACTTGTGGTACTCCTTAGATGGGAAAGATTTCTTTGGGAGTGAACACTTAATGTTTGCACAGGCTTAAACATTTAGCATCTTTTAAGCTTAGCAGTGTTGCTGGTTTTCTCTCTTTCTACCTTGCATTCTTCATCAGTATTCAGATGGGATTTTTGCTAATCACTCCAAAAAAGGTTGGGCTCAACCTTAATGTGGTTAGGGGAGTTAGCAGGTTTTGTCCTCCTTAGTAGTTGTGACAAAATGTAGAATCAAGGCAAACTGAAAGTCAGCACCCTGGTCAGAGAATGGGACAAAGTGGGGCACAGGTAGGTGTCAGATGGATGTGAGCAGAGATGGCCTCTACAACTGTTGGCACCTGAATAATCCTAACAAAGGCATTTAAGTAATGCCGTCTTCCCATTCCTTTGCTTCTAGCGTATATAGTGTAACCCAGATAGCTACAGAGAAAACTGCTGTAATATGTATTGTTTAATTTTGATAAAGCTAATCAATTATTTCCACATATGAGTTCATTATGCTAAGATATACTTTGGGTAATACAAATAATTACACATGTGGTCTCTGCCAAGAATACTTTGAACAAAGTATATAACAACTTTAACATTTCCTTATGCACTTGCTTTATTCTGCATGTGTGTTATAAAAGGTTGTTTTATATTGGGATAAGGTCACAATGGTGGTATAGTTTGAGTTGCCCCAAATCTTACACAAACAGACAGTGCAACTAATATATTGAAAGAAAGCGCACAGACTGTTATCTTTAGAACTTAGTGATCAGTTATCCCTAAAAATTGTAGAACACAATGAATGGAGCCAACCAACTGCCAATATGAGGCCCTCTACAAGGTTTCATGCAAGCTCGGGAATAATTGCTAATGGGATTCTTTTATTCTTATTTTTTTGAATTGGATCAATGAATCCAAATTAGCACATATAACTGCTTTAAGTTTTTTTTTAGTAGTAATATCCATCATGCTTGTTGAATTTTTAAACAGTTTAATAATTTGTTAGTTGATCCTCTTTTTTTAAAAATAAGTTGATTATATCAGCTGAAACTAATATTGATATTAACTATTTCAGGCCAGGCACAGTGGCTCACACCTGTAATTCTAGCACTTTAGGAGGCCAAGGCAGGTGGATTGCTTGAACCCAGGAGTTTGAGACCAGCCTGGGCAACATGGCAAAACCCCGTCTCTACAAAAATTAGCCAGGCATGGTGTTGGGTGCCTGTAGCCCTAGCTACTCAGGAGGCTGAGGTAGGAGGATCATCTGAGCCCAGGAGGTCGAGACTGCAGTGAGCCGTGATCGTGCTACTGCACTCCAGCCTGGGTGACAGAGTGAGATTCTGTCTCAAACAAACAAAAAGTAACTATTTCAAATATATAAACTTTTTGTCTCTTGTTGGAATGCAATAAGTTTTTTTTTTTCTGCAATAGCAAAGTTATAGGCCTTGTTTTGTGCCTAGTTTTAATGGAAAGAATTATTCTCAGTATGATGTGTCTCTGGGTATATTCTTGATGTATTAATTCTTCTGGCCAAATTTTAAAAAATCTTGCTTCTGCAATAGCATCCTTCCTCAGTGATCACTGTTTGTCTCGAGGAGATCCTCCCTGGTTGAAATTTCTCTTTTCCGGTTTATTGGGGTTTCTAGGGATTGAACATTGAACTGCTCACCCCATCTATACATATCACTCCCTTGGAGAGTTTATTCAATCTCATTGTTTTCATTAACATCTGTATGCTGATGGCTTCAAGTTACATCTCTATCCTGAACTTTACCCCTGAAAGGTAGACTCAGTTATTCATTTTCCTCTACAACACATTAACGTGGCTGTTCAAAACAGTGTTTAACCAAAGTATGTATAACATGGACGTTCCTATATTCCTTTCCCACTCCAAACCTCCACCTTTAGCCTTCCTTATGGGAACGTCACAAAGATATTCTGTCCTTTGCTATGGGAATGTCACAAAGATATTCTGTCCTTCCCTATGGGAATGTCACAAAGATATTCTGTCCTACGTATTTCTCTTAAAAAGTTACAGTCTTGCCTTTTACATATCTAAATGAGATCTATGTAACATAATAATAAGATCTATGTAACATAAAATTTACCATCTTAACCATTTTAAGTGTACAATTCAGTAGTGTTTAGTACATTTACATTGGCGTGTAACAGAACTCTTCATCTGTACATTGTGAACAGAACTCTTCATCTGTACATTGTGAACAGAACTCTTCATCTTGTAAAACTGTAACTCTATAGCCGTTAAACAACTTTGCAGCCACAACGTGATAATGCTGGCTGCTCAGACTTTTAATTTTTTTAAATTTTTGTGAGTACATAGTAGGTGTATATATTTATGGGGTCCCTGAGATATTTTGATACAGGCATGCAGTGCATAATAGTCGCACCGTGGAGAATGGGATATCCCTCTCCTCAAGCATGTATCCTTTGCAGTATGAAGAATCTGATTATATTCTTCATTATTTTAAAATGTACAATTAAGTTATTCTGACTGTAGACACCCTGTTGTGCTATTAAATAGTAAGTCTTATTCATTCTATCTTTTTTGTACCTGATAACCATCCCCGTCGCCCCCCTACTACCTTTCCCGGCCTCTGGTAACCATCCTTCTACTCTCTATGTCCATGAGTTCAGTTGTTTTGATTTTTAGATCCCACAAATAAGTGAGACCATGTGATATTTGTCTTTCTGTGCATGGCTTATTTCACTTCGCATAATGGCCTCTAGCGCCATCCGCTTTGTTGCAAATGACAGGATCTCATTACTTTTTATGGCTGAATAGTACTCCGTGTGTATAAGTACCACATTTTCTTTATCCATTCATCTGATCATGGACACTTAGGTTGCTTCCAAATCTTAGCTATTGTTAATAGTTCTGTAACAAACATGGCAGTGTAGATATCTCTTCAATATACTGATTTCCTTTCTTTTGGGTATATATGCTGCTTGGAATTTTTGCTGTCAGGACTTCCTTTAGACTATGAAAAATATTGAATTACGAAGAGCTTTTATTTATATGGCTTTTATCCTTCCAAATTACCACATTAGAAATTAAAAGTGAGATGAGATCACTTGGACGCAGGAAGGGGAACATCACACACTGGGTCCTGTTGTGGGGAGGGGGGATGGGGGAGGGACAGCATTAGGAGATATACCTAATGTAAATGACGAGTTAATGGGCGCGGCACACCAACATGGCTCATGCATACATATGTAACAAACCTGCACGTTGTGCACTTGTACCCTAGAACCTAAAGTATAAAAAAAAAAATTAAAAGTGAGTTAAAAATATTTACTAAGTAATTAAATAACGAATAAATCCAACAGGTGTTAACATAAAATAGTGAACATTTAGTGAAAAATTGCTGTTTTCCAAAAAAAGACTGACATTGTTTTATATTCGCATTTTTGCAAGTCTCTTGTCTGGCTAACTAGAAGACAATTGAATTATCATATCTGCTTCTGCATTCAGTCTTTGTAATATGTCACTTTGGTTAATGTACATAAAGAAAACCCTGCCTCACACAGATACGTGGTTGGAAGAAAGAAGAGTATTTTAAAAACCTTTTCAGATAACTGGCTATTTTTTTTTTTTTTTTTTTGATACTGCACCAAAACTTGCCAAGGGGCAGTCTCTTCGAGGTTTGTTGCAACATGGGATCTGAAAATATATCAATAAACTCTTCATACTTATTCCCATTAAAATCCACTGGTCCCTGTTGTGCTTTGCCCTGAATGTTTCTGTAACATCATGTGCAGATAATTTGGAAAGTTTTAGTTCAGAGTTATGCAGATGTTTTAAACGATGACATTTTATTATGCAATACAAGAAATCATAGTTAAGATATCACCACTGAGCTTCCAAGCTCATAGTAGAGAATACAACTTTTTCAAAATTCAAATTTTTCCTTTAAGCTTGAATTTTATCACTGGGTTTAATTGTTGTTAGCTGTTTTCTTTGAAGTGACAAGCTTACATCATTCAATTTCAAAAAATGTCAAATACCCACGGGCAAATAATCGTTGTTTGTTCGATAGTCAGTCTTTAAGTAAAGATAGTGTTCTGGATTACAGGCGGCTAGTTCAGCTCACAGCTCCAATAACTGCACAGATTTTCCTGGAGACACTCTTCATACTTTGATATGCAGCAGAAGTGTATTATGCATACTTTCTATTTTATCACTCTGAATACTAAAAAGGCATGCATTCAAGGGTTGGCGTTTAATAAAACAAATACTTTTGACTGCTTCAAGACTTAAGTGAAACTGGCTTTTCCCCTTTACTGTGAGTGTGTGAAGACTACAATGATGACTAACAAACTAACACATTGTGCCACTACCTTGATTACTGCTCAAGACGCAGCAGCGTTTCCCACCACTTTTTTTTGGCACACCTGTGTGAATGTCAACATTGTGAAAAAGAAAATGTGTTATTGTTATTGTGAAAATAGATTTGACCCCATGGACCCCTCCATCATCTCAGATCCAATTATTGAGAACCACTGTAGTAGAAGAATGTCCTTATTTATTGGATATATACTTCAAAATATTTAGGGTCAAGGGAATATCTTATCAGTCACCTACTCTCAAAAGGTTCAGGAAAAATAAAGTTTTTTGTGCTATAGTTGCAACATTTCCCTAAGTAATAAATTGTTTTAAAATATTTGTTTTATCTCTGCTTTATCTCCATCTATTTTACATTAAAGTTATATTTAAACTCCATTACTCTTTCACAGTAAAATTCTGTATTAAAATAGGAATTTTTGGAAAATGAACTTTGTTCATTCTACGGCTTTGAGTAATCCTCAAAACATTGCATAAAATCCTGTTACTAACTGTGCTTCAAGACAGAGGAAATAGTCATATATTAGATATTTTTTGTACACTATTAACTTGAGTGAGACTGTTTACATTTGCTATGTCTTATTCACAATAAATTTAGAGAGAATATATCTCCTTTTTACGGAGTATGAATAGGAGCCTTAACTTGTTTAACTAACTTTCTCAAACTTAAATACAAGAAACTGGCCAATGATTCCTTTTGAAACAATATTAGATGCTTTACATAGGCAAGATTTAAAAGCTCCATGTGAAGTTAATAAATTTTAGACCCTGAAAATGTTCACAACATCAGAAAAATGTTTAAAAAAATAAAAGATGAAAAAATAATATGTAGACTTACCGTTCTCTTTCTCTAATACTCTTTCCCCATTGGTGGTTGGCGACTGGGTACTCCAGGCTCTCCTGATGCAGAGCACTGTGTGGGTCACAGCTCTGGGGATCTCACTGTCCACAAGAGAATGTCATGTCAGAAATGGAAATGCTTCTTAAATACATAGGGAAGCTCTGTGTATGTAGTAATTTGACAGCAGATTGTAACATTGAAAATATAATTCAGATATGACTAAAAACAATAATAGGCATTTAATTCAGCCTCTTTGAATTTTATTTACTGTTAGCCTTTGATTTTCAAGTTTCCTTAAAACCACGCAGTCATGTTCAGGCCATGACTAACATTTTTAAAAAATACAATAATAAAAATCTATGGCTGGAACTTTTATTCTCCTTGAGTATTGAAATGAATTATACATATAAACTTCTTATACCAATAAAGTTATGTATGTATATATATACATATAAAATATTCTCTTGTCTCAGGTTTGAAATGACTAAAGTTACTAACACATTAATTTAGAAAGAACACAGATGGATTTGTCAACTTTCCTAACACCAATAGACCTGGCTTTCCTTTGGGTGCCTGTCTGTTCCTAGGGATTTATGTTCCTGGTCAAGTCACTTTATCATTTCTGCTTTGCTTCTTCCAGCCAAACCCATAGAAATGAAGAAATAATAGTCTTTTGATTTCAAGTGTGAAAGATCTAGGCTGTTCTCATATTAGATGGAAACTTACAACACCTGAACGTTAGTAAGAACAGTTTCCTGTAGTTTACTATTTACTGGAAGCATTGCGTGCCATGCCATCCTCCTGATGTTTGTAACAGGCCTTGTACAGACTGTTATCAAATAACACTTTTTTCTTGATATGTCTCTTTGAGCTTCAGTGTTTGGATAATCAAGAGAGTCTCAGCCTTTAGGTAGTTGACCCTGTGATAAGTGCATCCTGTGAACTACCCAAATAAGGAGGAAAACGAAGGCAGCTGAGCCATGGGATGCCATATAAAAATCACTTAAACCACTCGCCACTTCTTGTTTCCCGAGTTGTCCTGTGCTGGAGGTCTGCCCAGATGAAGGTCTCCATGGCTTTAGAAGTCTTGATGCTCCTTGCTGTCTTGATTTGGACTGGTGCTGAGAACCTCCATGGTAAATAACAAGTTTTAGAGAATGCTTCCTTGAAGGAGTTAATCATAATGATCGCTTTCCATGCAGGCGTTTTACTCTCTGAAGAAATCCGATCTTATTCTAACTGGCTAGAAGAAGAAAAGCTTTCAGGCCAGGTAGACTTGTGTCAATACACGGAGGATACATTTTCTCTTTCTGCCTAAATGTCCCGGTTCTCAGACTTTTATTTGTCTCTCTCTGTTTTGGTCTTCTATTTTGAGACTCATTTGCAGAGGTTCTTCAGGAATAGTCCTTTGCTCTCCTTCAGTCTAACGTTTCAAACCCGCTGCGAATTACTGGTGCTTGATTGTATCATATTGTAAGGTACTCAGTTGCATCTTAGCTGATCTTCCTGCTTCCAGACTCATCTTTTTGCTTGATGCTGATATCTGTTTTGTTCCCTTAAAAAGACTACTCTGAACTTCACTCATGTTAAACTCATCAACGGTTCTGCAAAGTTAATAGAAGAAAGCTAAGTCAGCGAGTTGCTGTCTACAAGTTGATTCCCATGTATCTTTTCTGTTTTGCCTGGAATCCAAATGCTTGCCAGCTCCAAGGCCTGACTAAATGTAATCTGTAAAGTAGCATTTCAATATTACTTTTTATGTTCTTTATGGTTTCTTTTTGTAGACCTCTTTTTTTTTTTCTTTTTTAAATTTGAAATGGAGTTTTTCTTTGAAACTGATAAGTCAATTTCTTACCCATTCGGCCTGTAACACCTTTGGAAGCAAAGACCGCATATAGCTTCTGATGTTTTTCCATTTTACCTAAGATGAATTTTAAGAATGCCTAGATCAGTGCAGCTCACCACGTAACAGTTAATTATTGAAATGAACAGCACATGGAGAGAAAGAACGACCATGAATTCTGGCTATCTAGGGTGGGTAGGGTGTTTAGTCCCTGTCTTTCATGAAGCCTGAGCAAAGGAAGATTCTGCTGCAGTGAAAGTATCTATGTGTGTTTCTAAGGCTTTTTCTCAGCTATTTGAGAGAATGTCAAACTAAAACTCGAGTTTCTGGCCAGGCACGGTGGCTCACACCCGTAATCCTAGCACTTTGGGAAGCCTGGACCGGTGCATCACCAGAGGTCAGAAGTTCGAGACCAGCCCGACCAACATGGTGAAACCCCGTCTCTACTAAAAATACAAAAAGTAGCCTGGTGTGGTGGTGGGCATCTGTAATCCCAGCTACTCGGGAGGCTCAGGCAGGAGAATCACTTGAACCCAGGAGGCAGAGCTTGCGGTGAGCCGAGATCACACTGCTGCACTCCAGCCTGGGTGACAGAGTGAGACTCCATCTCAAAAAAAAAAAGCAAAACTCCGTCTCAAAAACAAACAGGCCAGGCGCGGTGGCTCACGCCTGTAATCCCAGCATTTTGGGAGGCCGAGGTGGGCAGATCACGAGGTCAGGAGATCAAGACCATCCTGGCTAACACAGTGAAACCCCGTCTCTACGAAAAATACAAAAACAAAAACAAAAACAAAAACGGGCGTGGCAGCAGGAGTCCCAGCTATTCAGAGGCTGAGGCAGGAGAATGGCGTGAACCCGGGAGGCAGAGCTTGCAGCGAGCCGAGATCACACCACTGCACTCCAGCCCAGGCGACAGAGTGAGACTCCGTCTCAAAAAAAAAAACAAAAAAACAAAAAAAAACAAAAAAAAAAACAAACCCCAAACTCGACTTTCTAAGGTTAGTGTGAAAAAAATGCAGTGAAATCATAAGTATGGGCTTTCTGTGTGTCCATGCCCACACATCCTTTCCATCCATCTTTAATCTTAGCTGCTGGAATTTATTTTCCTTTAGGAAGGACCTTCCTGATCATCTTTCCTAGGTGATGTGAGAACAGTATTTCAAACACATAGAGAATTGTGGTTTAAAGGTTATGAGGCAAGAACACTTGCCTCCTCTACTCCTTTTCTGAAATGTGCATTGTCTTACCTTGTTGATTTCTCACTAAAGGCGGGACTTCCAAGCTCCAGTGGTGGTGGAGTCCTCTGTGGCCACTTGCTCATTAATAATATAAATATGTACTTCTTAATGCTGAAAAGACTCAGTTCCTCCAAATGAATCTATTGCAAATAATGATGATTGACTTACTGACGATTTAACTATAGAGGATAAAGATGGCTTTGACAACGAAACTTGCATGGAGCTAACATCCCAGATAAGGGGCTTTCTCTTTCTTTTTCCTTTTATGGCTGAGATTGTTTCTGGTGCTGGCTGCTCTAGACATGAATTCTACTGTTCTATAACCACTCTTTCTCTTTCTCCTCTTTCTCTTTCCAAAAAGTATACTGGGATGATATCGCTTTTATTCTAATACACTGCAATTCACTTCTGCCCCTTACGTTTTGTCCCAAATAGATCACCCTCCATGTAATATAACTTATTTAGGAGAAATTAAGGGGCTATATAGTTATGCTTTTTTTTTTTTTCCTTTGGAGTCTCGCTCTGTCACCCAGGCCTGGAGTGCAATGGCGAGATCTCAGCTCACTGCAAGCTCCGCCTCCTGGGTTCACGCCATTCTCCTGCCTCAACCTCCCAAGTAGCTGGGACTACAGGTGCCCGCCACCACACCCGACTAATTTTTTTGTGTTTTTAGTAGAGACGGGGTTTTACCGTGTTAGCCAGAATGGATCTCGTGATCCGCCCACCTCCGCCTCCCAAAGTGCTGGGATTACAGGCATGAGCCACTGTGCCCGGCCCAGTTACGCTTTTTCTTCCTCTTGCATGTTGATCTTCCCACCTCCCCCATGAAATTACTGAAATCTAGTTACTTGGGGACATAATTAGATATTTTGGAAAATAATCTTAATAATGTTTATCAGAAAACCTTTAAGCCATGGTTACCCTTGCCAGAGAAATAAATGCCTTTTGTTTATCTCAAAGGGCAGAACTGACTATTCTTTGAACACTTTCTTAAGATAGACATACTTCTGATGCTTTTCATATGGTTCTTTCCACAGTGAAAATAAATTGCTCTCTGGACTGGTTGATGGTCTCAGTTATCCCACTTGCAGAAAGCAGAAATCTGTATATATTTGCGGATGAATTACATCTGGGAATGGGCTGCCCTGCAAATTGGATACATACATATGTGTATGAGTTTATATATCTTGTTCATGATTGTGGCATCAGGACAAGGGTGAGAACAGTGATTGTTTGTAAAAATACTAAATGTTTTGTCAGACTTATGCCTAATATTAAAATTGTCTTTTAAAAAAATAATCCTTGCTTCTCGTTGTAGTAATTTATGGGCAGAGGACAACGGAATTTCTCATTATTTCTCACTGAATATTGGGTCATTCTGTGTGCACAGGACCTTAGATCACAGATTTATAGACTGGCTAGTGAACTGATTCTAAGTTGCCTTTAGGCTACTACTGTATTTTACTAAATATTAGCAGACTGCTTTAAATTTTATTTAATTCTTCTAATGTGGGAGGTCGCCAATCTTGGAAGCTCTATCACTTTCAATGTTAGGTAATTTGAAATCTCTCCATGTTCCATGAGGATTTGTGTCAACATATAGTGGATTTTCATTAAAATGAAATCTCTTGTTTGTTCTTCAGCTAGGCACAAATCCTAAACTGCGTTGTTATCCTGGGATATTCTCTTCTCTTAGATTCCCAAATTTAAACAATTTATATTCACACTACACAAATATTTTGGGCCAGTGACCAATGATAATGATCATTTTTGAATAAGGCATTTTATTTTAGAAATTAGGAACTCGGAGCTTCAGAAGGTGCTTTACCAAGTTTTCCAGGGATCCATCCCTTGTTGGTGGTAGTTTAGATGCCAAACCAGGATGAATACTCTCCAAAGCTTGTGCTTTAAACCACTCTGTTATTTGACTTACAAATCACCTTTCTCAAAAGAACTGTTGAAAACCTTTTCATTAATGAATCATAGAGATGGCTGTAAGTGGCAGTTTAAATTTGCTGCAATGAATTAAGACTGTTTTGTCCCCAGGCATTTTAAATTCACTGTTCGGGATAATGGTCCTCTTCTGTCCCAGTGAGTTGTCAGCTCCATTTATACCTAAGAATGACACTAGCCATTTTTGAGATTGTGAATGTTTTTTACATCCTATTCACGTGTGTGTATTCCTCCTCTGTTACTCCAAATATCTTCCACTGAAACTTTGTGCTCTCCTAGGTCATTTCTGAGGAAACTCTTCTTTTTCAAACCGAGCTATACTTTACCCCAAGGAATATAGATCACAACCCGGAGGAAATCCATTTGGAGTGTTCTGCCTCTAGGTAAGTCCAGCAGATCTGATTCCTTTGGAATGTTTTAGCTTTACCTTTGCTTATGAGAAGCTTCTGCAGAAGCCTAGATTTTGGAGAATATAACACGATTCACCCATAATTGTAAACAAAGCCCAAATTAGTATTTACACAAATGTTTTAATGAATACTTTAAAATGTTTTCATATTTTAAATGCAATGTTTATTTTAGAATAAAAATATGTAGATTTATCATGGTCCTAACAGACAATCTAGTGTAACTAGGTCATTTTATTTTATTTTATTTTATTTTTGAGACTGAGTCTTGCTCTGCCGCCCAGGCTGGAGTGCAGTGGCCGGATCTCAGCTCACTGCAAGCTCCGCCTCCCGGGTTTACGCCATTCTCCTGCCTCAGCCTCCGGGAGTAGCTGGGACTACAGGCGCCCGCCTCGTCGCCCGGCTAGTTTTTTGTATTTTTTAGTAGAGACGGGGTTTCACCATATTAGCCAGGATGGTCTCGATCTCCTGACCTCGTGATCCGCCCGTCTCGGCCTCCCAAAGTGCTGGGATTACAGGCTTGAGCCACCGCGCCCGGCCTTAACTAGGTCATTTTATAATAACTACAAAGCAGAGTCATTAAATACTCAGTCACCTTTAGTAAGTGATACAATTAAGCATTGATACTATCTTTCAATGTTTTGTCCTTTATACTATTTTTTTCTGATACATTTTATTGCCCAATTTCATCTTATAAGAGTAAGTGGCTAAAAACGTAAGAAAACCAAACCTTCAGCTGATACTAACTCATGGAGAATTCATGAAGGAAGGGCTTATCAGCCCAATCATTAAATGTACTTTGCTTGCAATTTTGTGGAACTGAGATATTGAATCCCAAGAGCCTCGTGTGAACTTTGAGACTAAGTGGAAAGGTATCCTGATACACTTTTTTTTTTTTTAACCATGCCATTGAAATATTTATGTTTTATAAATCTGAGTGATGCATCTTGGAAACCATCTCAAGCCACAGGACAAATTGTATCCTTGCTTAATATATGGAAATAGTTGACATCAAAATAAGAACTTAGAGCTCAGCCAATGTGCAATGTCTTTTAATGTGATTATAGTACTTTTTTTCGGGGGGAGGCAGAAATTTTTTAAAATTTTGGTAAAAAATACATAATATAAAATACCATTTTAAGTGTACAGTTCAGTCCTATTCAGTTCAGAAGATATTCGGAGTAACAGAGGAGGAATACACACACGTGAATAGGATGTAAATGGCATTAAGTCCATTCACATGGTTAATACTTTTACTCTTCCCTTTAACGTATTTTCATAAAGGCTGAGGGGTTTAGTGATATTCTAGAAAGTAGTTGAACTCTAAATAGAAACCACCCCTTGATTCTCTGTCTCTGTCTCTCTCTGTCTCTGTCCCTGTCTGTCTCTGTCTCTGGTCTGTTCCTGTCTCTCTGGTCTGTCTCTCTGTCTCTCGCTCTGCCTCTCTCTCGCTCTGCCTCTCTCTCGCTCTGCCTCTGTCTCTCTCACTCTGCCTCTGTCTCTCTCGCTCTGCCTCTGTCTCTCTCTCGCTCTGTCTTTGTCTGTCGGTTTTTCTGCCTGTCTCTGTCTCTGCCTGTTTCTCTCCCTGCTCTCTCCGTGCTCTCTCCATCTCCACCTCTTTGTCTCTGTCTATCTTTCACACACATACATATGTTTTCAATTCTATAAACTACCCAATGCTTGGAGCAACACAGAGTTCTGATCTAATGCCCCAGAACTACTGCCTCTGTAGGCTACCAGAGTAACAATGATAAATAGATATTCCTAGTTTGATAGTAAATTACTATGTTGCTTGAAACCTACTTTCCTTAAAAAAAATGAAGACTTGGCCAACAAAGTTGTCTGTTTAGGTTTTGGGTGCGTGAATTTTAATGTTGTAGTCTCTCTCTCTCTCATATTCACTTACTCACTTTGACATATAGAACTTTGCCACCACCACAGTGGGTCAGATTAAGCCTTTGGTGGCTTTTACTTACTGTTCTTAGGATCCATTTGGCTGAGTCTATTTTGCTGGGTACATTGGTACTCTTCTAATGCAAGCATCACAAATTATCTAAGACTATTCATCTTTCCACTCCATGTTTGATGCAGAAATCATGGGGAGACTATCTGGAATTAGCTCTTTTGTAATCCTGTCTGCTCAAATCCTATACCAAGAGTCCACGAGGATCCAGAAGGCGTAGTATGCTGGCTCTATGCCACACTCCTGAATGACTATTCTGAAAATGATCATGATATTAAACAGCGGTAAAACTGACTTGATCCCAAGTGTGCCAACACTATCTGCTTTCTGTTTCCCTTTTCTTTAGGAAATCAGTGTGGCTTACACCAGTTTCTACTGAGAATGAAATAAAATTGGATCCTAGTCCTTTTATTGCTGACTTTCAGACAACAGCAGAAGAGTTAGGATTATTATCTTCTAGTCAAACTTGCTCTGAGCTAAAGGAGAAATGGAAACTTGAAGCTGGTATTATGTATTTTGCAGGAAAACAGTTTTGTTTTTTCAGAGCAAAAATATAGTTGGTGTATATCTCTCCTTAAGTCTCTGGTTTCTAAAAACCCTACTTCAGTAAAGGTCCTGATCAGTTGATTAGTGAATGTGTATTTCTAAATATTTGTATTCAGTAGGGGTATGGCTTATTAATTTAACATTATTAGGTAATTCATATTATACATTTAAGTTTTTTTCTGTTCTATGTAGAAGATTCAGAAATATGTCTTCAATGACAATGACTTGATCTAATTGATATGAACCTCCAATAAATATGTTCTAATATTTTTCAGGAAGAATAAAGAATAGAGAGAGACATAAAAATGTGCAGGAGGCAAAACTTTGAGCATAGTGTAAAATTTAACATATTAACTCTCATGAAAGGCAAAACCCTTTTATGTGCAGATATTTTAATTCATGTAGACTTTGCTATTAATCAGTAAAGTTGAATCCTAACAATAATGCAATGTGACTGCCTATTTAGATTATTCCAGAAGTAAATTCTATTTATTTTCTAGAGCTCAAATAACCACTCCCTTAACTGAAATTTGATGTTCGATTTTCCTTTTTCCTCTGAATGTTTCTTCCACACTCAAAATAATTGATTGGTTGAGTTGGTTAAGCAAAGAGTTATCCTGCCACCTAAGAGCATTCATTAAATGATTATTTATTAACACTTACTTTATACAGCTTCCTTTCTTTAAACAGGGAGTCTATATGTATAATATATCCAAAAATACTTCTAATTTTGGTAGATTTCTTATATCAAGGGTGAAAATTGAACTGTGCCATTGGCTATTCAATAGTTTATTGAATGTATGTTTTGGATGCTACATCCTCCTGGAAGCAAATTTTACCAAGATATTGGTTATTATTATTTTTAGTTAAAGTGATACTATTCAATTTTCAACAAAATGCCGCCTATAGCTGTTTACTTGTCAAATAAAGAATTTGAACCTGTCACAGTGAACATCTGTCTTTGGCAGTTAATATGCAGCTGAGAGGTAATACTTCTATGGGACTTCCTAAGTGTCAGAATATGGTACAAGTACATTACGATAAATTATTTAATCTTCTTAAAGAGAGAAATAGATCACTATTACCCCAGTTTTACAGATAAGCAAACAAACAGAGGTTAAATCATTTGCCTGAGTCATACAACTTGTTGGTGTTGGTTCAAGATTTAAAATCGGGCAATCTGCCTCTAGGTCTGTCTCTATACTCTGTACGTTAGCCACTATACTCTACTGCTTGGAATCTTAAGTTGCTGAACTTTAGTTCTCTAGGAAACAATTGCTATTCAAGCAGTTACACAACTCTCAATAAAACTTAAAATTGAGCAATAGTGTTTCTCTTGAACATGGAAGTAAAATTATTTTATATAAACTGGTGTGAGAGAATATTGGGCAGGTGAATGTTTGCTAAAAACAAAGTAAATTATTGAGTGTGGGATAATACATATGTACAAGATAAAGAGTGATGATGTGGCTGGATTTTAGAAGGGTGGCTCTAAAACCTCTTCTCTTCCTTTTCTTCTTCTTCTTTTTTTTTTTTTTAACAAATTATGATTAACACATCCTTGTATCTATCAGCTACAATGTGATGTTTCAATACATGTATAAATCACGTAATGAGTACTTAGCATATCTGTTACCTTAAACATTATTTCTTTCAATGAGAACATTCAAAAACCTCTCTTCTAGCCATTTTGAAATATATAATACAATTATTCTTAACTTTCATCATCCTACCATGCAATAAAACACCAGAACTTATTCCTCCTAACTCTAGCTTTGTTGATGAATCCCTCAGCATCCCTCAGCATCCCTCCTCCTCCCCTCCCTTCCCCGCCCCTCCTCATCTTCTGGTAACCACTATTCTACTTATTTTCACATATGAGTGAGATCATGTGGTACTTCGCTCTAGTCAGAATGGCTACTATCAAAAAATCAAAAGATAAGTGTTGGCAAGGATGTAGAAAAAAAGGAATCCTTATATACTGCTGGTGGGAATGTAAGTTAGTACAACTGCTATGGAAAACTTTATGGAGTTTTCTTAAAAAGTTAAAAATAGAACTACAGTATGCTCCAGCAATCCCATTACTGGGTATATATCTAAAGGAAATGAAATCAGTATGTCAAAGAAATATCTGTACTCCCATGTCCACTGCAGCACTCTTCACAATGGCCAAGATATGGAGTCAGCCCAAGCATCCATCCACAAACAAAATGTGGTGTACATACACAAGGAATACTATTCAGCCTTTAAAAAGGATAAAATCCTGCCATTTCATTTTGTAGGCAATGCTCAGAAAGAGGAAGTAATTTGTCTTAAATTCACATAAACATTTAAGAATTAAGCCAGGCCGGGCGCAGTGGCTCATGCCTGTAATCCCAGCACTTTGGGAGGCCAAGGCAGGTGGATCATGAGGTCAGGAGATCGAGACCATCCTGGCCAACCTGGTGAAACCCCATCTCTACTGAAAACACAAAAATTAGCTGGGCGTTGTGGTGGGCACTGGTAGTCCCAGCTACTCGGAAGACTGAGGCAGGAGAATTGCTTGAACCCAGAGGTGGAGGTTGCAGCGAGCTGAGATTGTGCCACTGCGCTCCAGCCTGGTGACAGAGTAAGACTCTGTCTCAAAAAATAATAAAAATAAAAAATAAAAATAATTTTTATGTATTTATTTTACTTTTTTCCCCCCTCTGCTTTAATGAGGTAAAATCAGATAATTACATTCTGGGGATATTTTTGTATACTTGAAGTTTGTTAGGAGACCTTAAATGTTCTCTCCACCTCCAAAGAAAAAAAAAAAGATGATTATGTGATCTGATGGGTAGATTAATTATCTGCTTTGTGGTAATGACCTCACAAATACACATGTGTCAAAACATCATGTTGCCCATGGTATGCATATTAAATTTTTATTTGTGACTCTTCCTTTGAAAGTGGTTTCTCAACAATCATCCTCTCTCTAAGGAACTGAAGAAAGACCCCGATCATTTTTATTACTTATTTTGAACTCATGTGAAGATCTTAGTTACTAAGACCTTTGCATGGATTCTGTCATTCGAACTTAATACCCCAAAGTGGAAACTATGGTCTTCAATTTACAAATGGGAGAACTGCAGTCTTAGAGTTTAAGTGACTTCCTTTCATGGCTTTTTCTACAGCTCCAAATTCAAAACGAGCATGTTGAAAGCATCCACTCTTTCCTTTCACTTCTTCAGATTTCTTTCTCTTCTTCACTGAAGGCGTTATCTTGTTATCTCTTTCTTCTTCAGTATTCCATTTGCAATGGTTCTGGCTAAAACGGGGAGGGAAGGATCTTATTTTTACCACCTTCCTTTTGGCTATTTCCTTCTGACTTCTGCCTCCGTCTTCTCTTTCCTCAGTCCCTTCCTTCGCTCCTAAACGTAGACCCTGGAGAGCCGCTGCCCTAGGGCTCAGGTGCCAGCTCTCCCAGCAGAACGCCTGTGCAGAAATTTTCTGGCAGCTGGGCCCCCGCTCATTTCATATTCACAATCTCTGCACCACACACTATGCTTTGGTCTTGGTGTCTGGCCCGCTTTCTCTTTGCTGTGATCATGTCCCCAGTTATGGTCCCGTTTGTAGGACTAGGACCTCGCTTTCCTTGCTGTGAACATTCTTCTCTGTCTCCCAGACTCCCCTGGGGCATGGATCAGGGGCTGTGCCCTCATTCTGGGCCTTTCTCTCAGGCCTGGCCCTGTGACCTTCATAAGGATTGTGGTTTGAATCTTCACGTTACCCACTTCCTTACTCCCTGTCACTTGGCTCTGATCTTTCTATCACCTATTTTAGGACATTTATTTAGGATAAGTATATAATTTGGCCACTTTTGAAACTGAAAGGAGGCCAGGCGCGATGGCTCATGCCTGTAATCCCAGCACTTTGGGAGGCTGAGGTGGGTGGATTACCTGAGGTCAGGAGTTCGAGACCAGCCTGACCAATAAGGTGAAACCCTGTCTCTACTAAAAATACAAAAATTAGTTGGGTGTGGTGGCGCATGCCTGTAGTCGCAGCTATTCAGGAGGTGGGAACAGGAGAATTGCTTGAACTCAGGAGGTGGAGGTTGCAGTAAGCCAAAATCGCACCATTGCACTCCAGCCTGCACGACAGAGAGAGACACCATCTCAACAAATAAACAAACAAAACAAAAAAACAAAAACAAAAAGGAAAAAAACTGAAAGGAGGGATTTTAACAATCATATTAGGATAACTGGCACACTTCGGGCTTCACCATTGTACAAAACAGAGGTTTTGCACAGGGCTTTTCCAGTTAAATTTTAGGAAAACTGGGTAACATTTCTATACCGTAGTTTTCTCTACCATAACATTGGATTAATAGTAGTACCTGGGTCCTGGGTTATTGTGAGGATGAAATGAATTAACACATGTAAAGCATTTAGAACAATGACCTGTACGTAGTAATCATTTAATACATTTAAACAATAATTAGCATTATTATTATATCTGTGATATTGGCAAAGTAACCTCTCTAAGCATGTGAGAATTGAATGTCATCATGCATATAAGGTACATAGCACCGTTGCTGGCACATCATGTAAAAGAAGTACCAGGGTGACCACCTCCCTTCTCCAGATGCTTCTCTGACAGTGTGACTTTATCTCTTCTTGCTATGCAACTAACTCTGTTCTACCTCCATCCCACAACCTCTTCCCACTTGTCTACCCGTATTTATTGCTTGTATTTCCTGTTCCAACAACGTGTTAAGCAACATCTGAAAGCCAGAAGACAGTTACCCCTCACGCCAGTTTCCTAATCATCACTAAGCCCTGGGGAAACAAAATGGATCAGGGAGGCCTCAGATGCAGATGTGATTAGCACACTGGTCAGTCAGCCCGCAAAACATTTTCACCGAGTCCTCTAAAGTGTTGCATAAGGTAAAGATAACATTAAGTCTGTGGAGGCTTCCGTTATCGGGAAAAGATGCTGTAGGGATCTTTTCTGAGTGTCTGCTACTTGCGACAAGCTGGACTTGGGAGGAAAGCAGTCTGCCAAAGCCTGAAGCCTCCAAGGTATAGATTCCCTCTCCATAGACATTCCCCTTTCTTTTGCATCTTTTGTTAAAATGCCTCCCAGTGGACTACTGGGGATGTCTGCAAAGGTCTCTGTTTGGTTGCTGTGCAGAGGTTTGGAACATTTAACTGTGAGCATGGCTTCTCTTTAGGATGTGATGATTCCTTTGGAGCCATGATGGAAAGTGTTAGACATAATAATACAGCAATTTCTTTGGGAAAATGTGGGTATGGATACACACACAGGCACACACACCTCTTAGATACATTAATCCCACTGGCTGCACCTGAGTTTGTCTGCTAGCTCTGACAATGAGGGGTGATCTGGATATGCCTGAAGTATGGGGTCTGCAAAGTGCATTTTAGCATAGCTCAGAGGACAGTAGAGTGTAATGATAACTTGAGATGGATTGCCAGGTTTTGATTTTTAGCTTCTCAAATTGCTGGCTGTGTGGGCTTGGGAAAGCTACTTAACTTCTTTGTTCCTCAGCTTCTTCGTCTGTTAGATGGAAAGGATCCTAACAGTAGTAGCCATTCATCTGCTGTTGTGAGAACTAAATTAGTAAACATGAGTAAAGCCCTAGAACAAATGCCTGCCACCTACTAAGAGCTGGAGAGCTGAACTTAACTGGTAGTTTCCTAGAAAATCTACATTTCTCTGAATTTTTTTTTTTTTTTTGTGACGGAATCTCGCTCTGTTGCCCAGGCTGGAGTGCAGTGGTGCCATGTCAGCTCACTGCAAGCTCCGCCTCACGGGTTTAAACAATTCTCCTGCCTCAGCCTCCTGAGTAGCTGGATTACAGGCGCGTGCTGTCACAACTGGCTAATTTTTTGTGTTTTTAGTAGAGACAGGATTTCACCATGTTAGCCAGAATGATCTCAATCTCCTGACCTTGTGATCCTCCTGACTTCGTGATCCTCCCGCCTCGGCCTCCCAAAAGTACTGGGATTACAGGCGTGAGCCACTGCACCTGGACCATTTCTCTGAATTTTTTTTTTTTTTAAACAGATACCTGATTTAACCACATTTTAGAAAACATAGTTTGTTTCACCTGAAGGCTGAAAATTCTCCCTGATTATTTTGATTATTTGAAACAAATCAAGTTAAATAATATGGTTAGATATTTGCTCCCTTCAGAAATGCTCTTGGAGTTTCTTGGGATGAGCGGCTCCTGTGCTTGTAGAGATATTTTCCATGATCATTTATCAGGATGGATACCTGGGGTTGGACCGAAAGTCTGGTTACTGATTGAACATGTGTTAACTGCTTGCCATCTGATGATTCTGAGCTAGGCACTGGAATTGCAGTGATGAGTAGACAACGAGGTAACAGATAAGTATCCAGGCAGTTAACGCTCAGGCTGATTAAGTGGTATGAAAAGGAAAGTTGAGGAAATTCTGAGAGCAACCAAAAGAGGTGCATGCTTCTTCCAGACTTGGCCAGGACTAAAAACAATGTCCTGAAAGTATGACATGTGGGCTGAAAATCAGTCTGGAAGGGCCGGGCGCAGTGACTCATGCCTGTAATCCCAGCACTTTGGGAGGCCGAGGTGGGAGGATCACCTAAGGTCGGGAGTTCAAGACCAGCCTGGCCAACATAGTAAAACCCCATCTCTACTAAAAGTACCAAAATTAGCTGGGTGTGCTGGTGCATGCCTGTAATCCCAGCTACTTGGCAGGCTGAGGCAGGATAGTAGCTTGAACCTGGGAGGCAGAGGTTGCAGTGAGCCGAGATTGGGCCACTGCACTCCAGCCTGGGAGACAGAGCAAGACTCCATCTCAAAAATAAAAATAAAAATAAAAAATCAGTCTGGAAGGAGAGCAGAAATTATCCAGGTGAAGCTTGAGGGGACTTGTCTTTCAGGAATAGTGGGATAGCACAGAGCATTGAAGACATTTGCGGACTTGGAACTTCTGAAGGAAGACAAATCAATAAAACAAGGCTGGCCGGGCGTGGTGGCTCAAGCCTGTAATCCCAGCACTTTGGGAGGCCGAGACGGGTGGATCACGAGGTCGGGAGATCGAGACCATCCTGGCTAACACGGTGAAACCCCATCTCTACTAAAAAAATACAAAAAGCTAGCCGGGCGATGTGGCGGGCGCCTGTAGTCCCAGCTACTCGGGAGGCTGAGACAGGAGAATGGCGTAAACCCGGGAGGCGGAGCTTGCAGTGAGCTGAGATCCGGCCACTGCACTCCAGCCTGGGCAATAGAGCGAGACTCCATCTCAAAAAAAAAACCCACAAAAAACAAGATAGGGAGGGGTAAGGGGTGAGGCAGGAGACATAGGAGAGAGATTGTCTGGTCATAAGGCAGCCACACTCTCCATATTGCATGCATCTTAGTTCATTAGATATTTAATCCAAAATACATACAAATTTCCCAGTGGATAAATCTGAAGTCTTGGCTTTTTGGCTATTCTTATTTATACTTCTTGCAGATAATTACGTTAGAAACTCATTCATATGGAGTTTGCTTTAAGCTTTATTGATCTTCCCTCGCTCTTGGGTTCTGTGCAGTGTTGAACATGGGAGGTTAAGGGCTCCTTGTCATTTTACATTTATCCATATTTAAATACATAGAGAATGTAATTTAATCTTAGCATGAAAATCAGTATTGGTAGGAAACTTTGATGAGGCATATTGGTAGGAAAATTTTATGACATTTATAATAAACGTTTTATCAGTATTGGTAGGGAACTTTTATGAACTTTTATTGCAATTTCCAGTGTAATAATAAAACATGGCCTGACTCTCACTTTAAGTCAGTGCTTAGTAAATCTGTCACCACACTTAAATGAGGGTCATACACGCCCCCAGAACAGAGTATCAGAAAGGTAAACATCCTGAAAGTGGCATGTATTTAGTTTAACCAAAAAAGTTAGTTACTAGAAAAATGGATCTGGTATATAGTTGATGACAAAAAGTAGAAATTAAGATACAATTCTTTACTTTCTTTGTTTAACAAAAAGCTTTTATTTTAGGTTTAGAGATACATGTGCAAGTTCGTTATACAGGTAAGTTCGTGCCACAGAGGTGTGTTGTGCAGATTGTCACCCAGGTACTAAGCCTAGTACCCAATAGTTATTTTTCCTGATCTCCTCCCTCCTCTCTCTGATAATCTCCAGTGTGTGTTCCCCTCTATGTGTCTATTTGTTCTTATCATTTAGCTCCCACTTATAAGTGAGAATATGTGGTATTTGGTTTTCTGTTCCTGTATTAGCTTTCTAAGGATAATGGCTTCCAGCTTCATCCATGTTCCTGCAAAAGACATGATCTCATTCCTTTTCATGGCTGCATAGTATTCCATGGTGTGTATGTACCACATTTTCTTCATCCAGTCTACAACTGATGGACATTTAGGTTGATTCTATGTCTTTGCTATTGTGAATAGTGCTGCAATGAACATTCACGTGGATGTGTCTTTATGGTAGAACGATTTATATTAAGATCTTATTCTTAACCCAATCAATAGTTTTGGCAGAATACAGCATCATTTCATGTGTTTATGGTTCATCTCATGCCATGTCCCCCATCACTTACAAAAGCATATAAGCATTTTGCAACTATTTTGTGTTGGAGGGTACTATGAATTAGGAAGTTACATTGCCCAACATTCAGAAGCCCAATGTAAGCATTCTATGTGTACTTTAGTGATACATATTTTTTAGCTGTAATGATTGAGGTGGTTGTTTTGTGACTCTTATATACAAACTTGAAGTCCTTTTTGTCAGAAGGCAGAGTATAAGTTAAAAGTTGATACCATCTGTTCATAGGTTAAGAATCCCGTACATTATCAAAGTCACCTCTTGCAATGTTACTAACAAATTAAAATCATTCTCATTTTTACAGAAGTGAAAACTGAGGTTCCCACTATAAGGTCATGCAACTAGTAAATGATGAAATCTGGATTTGAATTTGGATCTTCCATAGTGCTTAAACTCTATCATGCTATGTTGATACTCAGAAAGACATCTTCTATATAGTGCTATATAATGTAATGATTTGAAAAATATTGGACCTTAGAGTAGAATGTTTTTAGTAGAATCTGAAATGATTTATAAGCTATATGAGTTTGGGTAAGTTTCTCAATCTCTCTATACCTCAATTTTTTTTCATCTGTGAAATGGGAATAATAATAATATTATAACAGGATTAAATATATTAATACATTCACAGCATCTAGACAGTGCCTGGTAGATAATAATAAGTACTAAATAAATGATACCTACTATTATTACTGGAATCTGGCTAAAGCCATTATTCTTATAAAGAGACCACTGCTCAGAGGAACCATATGTCTGGTTGCCCTCGACTGATTTGAAGAAAGGCAGGGACTATATATCAGTGCATGCACAATGAGAAAGAAATTGCTCTTTACCATTCCAAAGTTAAGTGAAGTACCAAGGCCTACTGTAATGACCCAATGATGTCTACTACTCCAAGGCAAGACAGAATTGAATATTGTACAAACTCTGTTACTCTGCCCTGGTGTCCCATTTGTGGAGAATCATTGTAATGTATGAACAGAATTGAACCCTTCTGGAACATTCAAAATTTTAGTAGCTAGTGGAAAAAGGGAAAGCATGAAGCCTTTGGATTTCTTTTCTATCACAGCAATAAACAACCCCCAATGGCCTCCCACGAAGTTGATAATGCAGAACTGGGATCAGCCTCTGCCCATGGTACCCCAGGCAGTAAGGCGGGACCAGACGAGCTGAATAATTCTGTCTACCAGCCCATTGATGGATCACAAGATTATCAGAAAGAAAAATTACAAGTTCTTGGGGTAAGTCAGCCTTAGTTTAAACACTGATTTAAAAGGGAAGAAAATAAATACAGTTGACCTGTGAACAATGTGTGTTTGAACTGTGAGGATTCCCTTACATGAGGATTTCTTCCACCTCTGTTTGCCATCCCGAGACAGCAAGAACTGTCTCCCTCTCTCCTTCCTCAGTCTATTCAACAAGAAGAGGATGAGGATGAAGACTTTTATAATAATCTACTTCCACTTAATGAATAGTAAATACATTGTCTCTTTCTTATGATTTCCTTAATAAAGTTTTTAGTTTCTCTAGCTTATTGTATATAACATGTTACATACAAAATATGTATGTGATAATCGATTGTTTATGTTAATAGTAAGGCTTCTGGTCAACAGTAGGCTATTAGTAGTTAAGTTTTTGGGAAGTCAAAAGTTATATGTGGATTTTCAACCATGAAGGGTGTGGGCATTCCAAACCCCAATGTCGTTCAAAAGCCAACTGTATCATGAGGAAAACCTTGCTTATGCTGAGAAGGAGGAAATTCTGAGTTATTTATCACTGAGTTAATGAAGAATTGGAGAAAACACTGGGACTTATTACAGATCTGGGGAGCAGAAATGCAGAGCCTTTCTTTCATGGTAGAAAACATCAAGCCTTGGAGAACAGATTCCAAGACCCTTCATTTTTGGTTTTCTGCCTTTTGACCAGCCATTTTAGGAGCCTGAGCTCTATGAGGCTTATATTCTATATTATAAATTTAAAAATTGGGTTGAGAGGCCAGACGCAGTGGCTCACGCCTGTAATCCCAGCACTTTGGGAGGCCGAGGTGGGAGGGTCAGGATGAGGTCAGGAGATGGAGACCATCTTGGCCAACACAGTGAAACCGCTTCTCTACTAAAAATACAAAAATTAGCTGGGTGTGGTGGCAGACGCCTGTAATCCCAGCTACTCGGGAGGCTGAGGCACGAGAATTACTTGAACCCAGGAGGCGAAGTTTGCAGTGAGCCAATATCACGCCACTGCACTCCAGCCTGGCAACAGAGCAAGACTCTGTTTTAAAAAGAAAAAAAAAATTGGGTTGAGAGAAAGGCTGAGTATGATATGGCTTAACTTCTGTCTGCCTTCATCATGTTATGGCCTGAAAGCATGCCGGGAAGAGACTTTGACTCCATCTACCTTACCTGCCATGTCTCCTTTACTCTCCTGCCACTTTCTGAGAGGAGTTCCTGAGAATGAATAATAGAAATGTGGGGGAGAGGTGAAGATGAAAGGCTGCCACTGGAATTGGTGCGGATAGTGTGGGACAAAAAACTTTTTCAGATAAGCTCTTGTTCTGTTAATTTAGGCTTGACACTTTAACAATTTCAAGCACCGACATCTCCTTGCTGAGGAAAATTAAAATGGTCTGTTTTCACTGTCCACTTTAGTATATGACTGTTATGCCTTTTTCCCCCTTCTTCTTTCAGGCCATCCAGATCCTGAATGCAGCAATGATTCTGGCTTTGGGTGTCTTTCTGGGTTCCTTGCAATACCTGTTCCACCTCCAAAGGCACTTCTATTTCTTCACCTTCCACACAGGCTACCCATTTTGGGGTGCTGTGTTTGTGAGTATTCATACTGCCCTGGCTGTGTGTTATTTCTTAGATACCACTGCTGGAGATGTGTTTGATGACAAAAGTATTGTTTGTAGGTTATTGGAAGGTTGCATGCTGTGGTTTTGATTTGCAATTCTTGAACAACTAATTAGAAACAAGGAACTCTTTGTTTATTTTTAAATTAAATTAATGTATTAATTTATTTTTTGAGACAGCGTCTTGATCTGTTGTCCAGGCTAGAGTGCAGTGGCATGATCTCTGCCCACTGCAACCTCTGCCTCCCCAGTTCAAGTGATTCTCTTGCCTCAGTCTCCTGAGTGGCTGGGATTACAGGCATGCACCACCATGCCCAGCTAATTTTTGTTTTTGTATTTTTAGTAGATATGGGGTTTCACCATGTTTCCCAGGATGGTCTGGAACTCCTGACCACAAGTGGTCCTCCAGGCTTGGCCTTCCAAAATGCTGGAATTGCGAGGCATGAGCCCCGATGCCCGGCCAAAAACCTCTTTCTGATTAAGAGAAATCACATTTGCCAAGTACAAATGAAGTCCTAAAAATTGTCTTATATCTATGTGCTACATTTATAGATACTTAAAACATTGAATGAAAAATGGGTATTGATGAATTGCCTTGTGGTGCAGCAGAGAGTCCTGGCTTGAGAGTTAAGAAATTTGTTTGCTGATTATTGTCTGAAAATCGGAAGAATCATTTCCACTATCTGGGTCAACATGCAATCAGAAAAAATAGGGGTGATTTAAAAATGTATTCATTCAGCTTTGATTATTTGATTATTACTTCCCTGATAGTTCAGTTTTTAAAGGTGAATGATATGTTTGTTGGCCATTTGTATATCTTCTTTTGAGAATTGTCTATTCATGTCCTTAACCCACTTTTTGATGGAATTGTTTGTTTACTTTTTGGTGATTTGTTTGAGTTCACTGTAGATTCTGGATATTAGTCCTTTGTCAGATGTGTAGATTGTGAAAATATTCTCCCACTCTGTGGGTTGTCGGTTTACTCTGCTGACTGTTCCTTTTGCCGTGCAAAAGCTCCTTAGTTTAATTAGGTCCCAGCTATTTCTCTTTGATTTTATTTCATTTGTTTTTGGGTTCTTGGTCATGAAATCCTTGCATAAGCCATTATCCTAAGTGAAGTAACTAGGAGTGGAAAATCAAACATCTTATGTTCTCACTTATAAGTGCGAGCTAAGCTATGAGGATGCAAAGGCATAAGAATGACACAATGGGCCGGGTGCGGTGGCTCAAGCCTGTAATCCCAGCACTTTGGGAGGCCGAGACGGGCGGATCGCAAGGTCAGGAGATCGAGACCATCCTGGCTAACATGGTGAAACCCTGTCTCTACTAAAAACTACAAAAAAATTAGCCGGGCAAGGTGGCGGCGCCTGGAGTCCCAGCTACCTGGGAGGCTGAGGCAGGAGAATGGCGTGAACCCGGGAGGCGGAGCTTGCAGTGAGCTGAGATCCGGCCACAGCACTCCAGCCTGGGTGACAGAGCGAGACTCCGTCTCAAAAAAAAAAAAAAAAAAAAAAAAAAAAGAATGACACAATGGACTTTGGGGACTCAGGGGGAAAAGGTGGGAAGGAGGTAAGGGATAAAAGGCTACAAATTGTGTTCAGTATATACTGTCTGGGTGGTGGGTACACCAAAATCTCACAAATTACCACTAAAGAACTTATCCATGTAACCAAACACCACCTGTTCCCCAATAACGTATGGAAATTTAAAAAAATTTAAAAAAATAAGATGAATAAAACTCATTGCATGGAAAGACAAAAGAAATAAAGAAAGAAATAAATAAAATGAACAACATCAAGTACAGTTTTGTGTCCTAGGATGTGAATTTTAAAAAGGAGGTTTGTATGACTATTGCTGAATATCTGCTAATTGAGGGAGGGCCAAGAAGAAAATGGTTGAGACTTAATATTCCTTTATCTGTTTTACTTCCTATTTTCAAACAGTTTTGTAGTTCGGGAACCTTGTCTGTTGTAGCAGGGAGAAAACCCGCAAGAATATGGGTAAGTAGCACTCCCTCTTTCTCTATGATCAGAGGAGTGGAAATATGTTATTCATAAATGGTAGGAGAGTAGGGGTCCATGAATACAACTGAGACGCTGACTATCATTTAATGCACAAAAAATGAGTTTTCTTAACATATTCAGATGGTAGGTAAATAAGATCACATACATTGTGAGGATGCATTCCTAGGATGCTTGCTCTGAATATTGGTGAACCTGAGGCTTAGAAAAAGTCTTATTGATTTTTTTTTTTTTTTTTTTTTTGAGGCGGAGTCTCGCTCTGTCGCCCGGACTGGAGTGCAGTGGCCGGATCTCAGCTCACTGCAAGCTCCGCCTCCCGGGTTTACGCCATTCTCCTGCCTCAGCCTCCCGAGTAGCTGGGACTACAGGCGCCCGCCACCTCGCCCGGCTAGTTTTTTTGTATTTTTAGTAGAGACGGGGTTTCACTGTGTTAGCCAGGATGGTCTCGATCTCCTGACCTCGTGATCCGCCCGTCTCGGCCTCCCAAAGTGCTGGGATTACAGGCTTGAGCCACCGCGCCCGGCCAGTCTTATTGATTTTTATGTGTTGTCACGTTTGACCAATTCTACTTATTTGGAAGTAAGAACTCCCACCACTAACTAGTTTCACAACTGAAAGTCCAAACTTCTATTCCTAAACAACTGCTAAGTCTCTATGATATGTTCTTAGTGAGTCATGTAGCCATTGATACTCCACTTTCCTACTCCGTTCATTCACTTTCCCTCCTCCATGGATAGCTATTTTACCATTTTATTCTGTCCTCAAACACCAACCCTGCTTCTCTCATCCTTACTCTCTGCTGATGATTTTTCTGTCTCATCTGAGAGAACTGAAGCCATTAGAAGATAATTTTCAGACCTCCACTACTTAATGGACTAGATCTATACCAATATATTTTTTCTTTTAGCCTCTTACCATAGGAAAATTTTGTGATTTTCTTTAAAGCTGATCTCTCTACTTGAGTATAAGATTCCATTCTTTTTTCCCCCATACAAGTGCATCAATTTAATTTGTGTCTCTCACTATATATATATATTTTTTGACAGAGTCTCACTCTGTCACCCAGGTGGGAGTGCAGTGGTGTGGTCACAGCTCACTACAGCCTCCACCTTCCGGGACTCATGCAATCCTCCCACCTCAGCCTCTTGCATAGCTGGGACTACAGGTGTTTGCCACCATACCTGGCTAATTTTTATCTTTTTTTTTTTGTAGAGACAGGATCTTGCCATGTTGCCCAGGCTGGTCTCAAAATCCTGGGCTCAAGCAGTCCTCCTGCCTCAGCCTCCCGAAAGGCTGGGGTTACAGGCACGAGTTACTTTGCCCAGTCTTTAATCAGCATGTAAACATCCAGTTACTGTTCTCAACATAAAAACAAAACAAAACAAGGAAACCTTGACATTATTTCTCTCTGCTAGGGACAGGCGCCATTCATATTTCTTTCTGTAGCTTAACTCCTTCAAAGGAATCATCATGTTCTTTCTCTAATTTCTATCTACCGATTTCAATTAAACCCACTTCAGTAAGGCTTCATTTTATTCCCTACTATCTTCTGTAACTGCTGTCTTTAAGACCACTGAAAACTTCCACCCTGCTAAAACAATGGTCAATTCTTGATCCTCATCTAACTTAACCTATGAGTAGCATTTAGCATAGTTAGTCTCCCACTCCTCCTTCCAGGAATTTCCTCACTTGGCTTCCAGCATACATTGCTTGGCTGGTTTTCCTCCCATCTTTTGGTTTCTCCATCTCAGTCTCCTTTCTTGGTTCCTCTCCTCCTCTCTGACCTTTTAATGTTCTGGTCCCCAGAGCTGAATTCTTTGCCACCTGTTCTTCTCAATCTATACGTACTTCTTCTGTGATCTTACACATCCTTATGACTTCAAATAACATCTCTATGTCCACAACT
Organism: Trachypithecus francoisi; assembly: GCF_009764315.1. Classification (NCBI taxonomy): domain Eukaryota; kingdom Metazoa; phylum Chordata; class Mammalia; order Primates; family Cercopithecidae; genus Trachypithecus; species Trachypithecus francoisi. The sequence continues at coordinate 13,687,650 of NW_022681473.1, read as the reverse complement.
CTGAAATAAGTATTTCCAGCCCAGGTGTCTCTCCTGATCATCAGACTGGCATGTAAAGATCCAAAACTTGCCGGGCGCGGTGGCTCAAGCCTGTAATCCCAGCACTTTGGGAGGCTGAGACGGGCGGATCACGAGGTCAGGAGATCGAGACCATCCTGGCTAACACGGTGAAACCCCGTCTCTACTAAAAATACAAAAAACTAGCCGGGCGAGGTGGCGGGCGCCTGTAGTCCCAGCTACTCCGGAGGCTGAGGCAGAATGGTGTAAAACCCGGGAGGCAGAGCTTGCAGTGAGCTGAGATCCGGCCACTGCACTCCAGCCCGGGCGAAAGAGCAAGACTCCGTCTCAAAAAAAAAAAAAAAAAAAAAAAAAGATCCAAAACTCAACTCCCAGTTTTCTTCCTCAAACCTTCTCCTCATGTCAGCTGATGGGAACATCATCCTTCCAGATTCCCAGACCAAACACCTTAGAATAACCCTGAGTCTTCTTTCTTTCACAGTCCTGAATCCTACTTTTCAGCAAATAATGTTGGCTCTACTTTCAAGCTATTAATATATCCAGTTTTGGCCTTTTCTCATCTTTCTATTGATGACATTTCATCCAATCCACCTTGTCTCTCCTAATCGGGCTTCTAGCTTTTATCGTTGAACTTCTCTTTCCCTTGCTGGAAACAGTGATCCCTTGAAACCATAAAGCCAAGTATATCATTTATTTGCTCCAAATCCTTCATTGGCTTTGTATTTTTTTTTTTTTTTTGAGACGGAGTCTTGCTCTGCCGCCCAGGCTGGAGTGCAGTGGCCAGATCTCAGCTCACTGCAAGCTCCCCCTCCCGGGTTCACGCCATTCTCCTGTCTCAGCCTCCAGAGTAGCTGGGACTACAGGCGCCCGGCTAGTTTTTTGTATTTTTTAGTAGAGACGGGGTTTCACCGTATTAGCCAGGATGGTCTCGATCTCCTGACCTCGTGATCTGCCCGTCTCGGCCTCCCAAAGTGCTGGGATTACAGGCTTGAGCCACCGCGCCCAGCCGGCTTTGTATTTTTCTTAGAGTTAGAAACAAGGTCCTTTTCATGATCTGCAGAGCCCTACATGTTTTGGCCCTCTGTTAACTTTCCTTCTTCTTCATTTCCTAATATTGCCTACGTGCCTCCAACACCCTTGGCCCCTTGCTTCCCCAGAAGATTCTGGCCTTAGGACTTTGAGTGGTTCCCTAACTGCAAGGATATTCCCCCAGACAGACTCTTGGCTGGCACCCACAGCTCTTTCATGCCTCTCCCCAGTGTCATTTCTATTTAATATCGTGAACCCCCACTCCTCTCTTTGGATTCCCAGATTCTCCTTATCCCATTCTCTTAGCCCCTAGTACTTAATCATTTTCAAAAATATTATGTAATTTACCTATTAGTATGTTTACTTTTCTCTTTGTTTTTATTGCTAGAATATAAACTCCATGGAGGGTGGGGGACAGAAATCTTTCTTTGGTCATTGATGTTTGCCTGGCATCTAGGATATCAATGGGTGTGTAAACAATATTCAATTAATGTTTGTTTCAATGAATTGTTGCCAAAGGAATGAAGTATGTGCTGCATATAATAATCGAAAATTCTTATTCTTTTTCAGATACAAAACAGTTTTGGAATGAACATGGCCAGTGCTTCAATTGCAATAGTGGGGATTGCTTTTCTCTCAATAAATTTAGCAGTTAATATCCAGTCATTAAAGAGTTGTCAGTTTTCAGAGTCACCGGACCTATGCAATTACATGGGCTCCACATCAAATGTATGTTTTTGAAAAATATGTATAATTATAAAATATTTCAAACAATCCAGAATGTACAGAAAAATAATATATCAGGTACCATGCTGCTATAATTTGAATCTTTTTTTTTTTTTTTGAGACGGAGTCTCGCTCTGTCGCCCAGGCTGGAGCACAGTGGCGCGATCTCGGCTCACTGCAAGCTCCGCCTCCCGGGTTTACGCCATTCTCCTGCCTCAGACTCCTGAGTAGCTGGGACTACAGGTGCCCGCCACCTCGCCTGGCTAATATTTTGGATTCTTTAGTAGAAACGGGGTTTCGCCGTGTTAGCCAGGATGGTCTTGATCTCCCGACCTCATGATCTGCCCACCTCAGCCTCCCAAAACGCTGGGATTACGGGCGTGAGCTACCACGCCCGGCCCATAATTTGAATTTTGGGTCTGCTGCCTATTTATAATGAAGGTTGAATTAGATAATCCCTTGAGTTTTCTCATTTTTGAAACGAGGATAACAATAGTACCCATCTCATAGAATTGATGTGAATATTTAGTAAGTTAACATATGATAAGCAATTAAAACAAGGCTTAGCATATCATGTTACATAATTATTAATATTACTGCGACTACTACTATTACACTCCCCAGACAGATTTTTTTAAAAGTTTCATATCATAGCTCCTTGCTTAATAAAACAAACTTGAGAGATTTACAACTTTCTCTGCAATCTGGAATGTTCAAAGAATGATGAAGTTTTGAAGGACTGCACTTTAGAATGAAATGAACATGGTGTTTTCAAAGGAAAGCTTTTTAATAACCTTACCAATTTTTAAAAAATTTGTGTTTCAGAATTCTTCCTCTTCTGAGGTCTACTTAGAAGTTAATATTTTCCTTTGGAATTATCCATTTCATCCCAATGATCTATGAACCGTTAATCACAGACTCACTCCTAAGCTTCCTGTTTTGTTTTTTTATTATTATTATACTCTTAAGTTCTAGGGTACATGTGCACAACGTGCAGGCTTTTTACATGTGTATACATGTGCTGTGTTGGTGTGCTGCACCCATTAACTCGTCATTTACATTAGATATTTCTCTTAATGCTATCCCTCCCCCATCCCCGCACCCCAAGACAGGCCCCGTGTATGATATTCACCGCCTTGTGTCCAAGTGTTCTCATTGTTCAATTCCCAGCTATGAGTGAGACACTACTTATGGAAGTTTGTGTTCTCATTTTCTTTATTATATTTTTAATGATCTAAATTTATATTTGTCAGAGCCTGATTTTTCTGTGAATTCGGTGGTATTTTTCCTCCAGGGATATACTGTATTCGTTGCTTCTGGGTGCCTCAGGAATAATAGTAGAATCACTAGCCCAACAATTTTATTTTGTGTTTATATCAGCGTAGTGTTTTAGTTTCTAGGGATAATGTAAATGCCTAAACCCTTATGAAGTGCTATTAGTGAAATCGTGGAACAGTCATTTTGTTCATTTTCCTAAACCGTCTACTCCTCTCCTTAATTTACTACTATTCACATTGGAAGATGTTAGTGATAGTGTCAGAATTTTGTTTCTACAGCTTCTTCCCCCTGTAGCTACTTCACATGGGTTGACATAGAAATGCGACACATCTTTCTCTTCAGAGAAAGTGTTTTCATGCTTTTAGATTGATATACTATCTCTTCTACAGTATTATGTGTGTCTGTGTCTTTCATTTATGGTTCACTTTGTTCTACTTTATGGGAGGGAGATGTTGTAGTCTGGTTTCCTGCTGACATTTTTTTTTTCCTCTGGATGTTGCCACTGGGTTTGATATAAGGCATCATATCCCCTAGGGCATGGTGTCTCTACTGCTGATTCTCACTTCGCTGGAATTGTGCATAATCATCTCTACCGTAGCCATGTTGTGGAATGCCAACTGCTGTAATTCAAGAGAGGTGAGATTTTTCAAATGAGGAATCATCCACATGGTCTCAAAGCCTCCCTGTAGGGTTTGAAGCTGTTTCTGACTCTTAGATATAAACTTTTATGTGGTAATGATTTGTGGAGTTCCTGGAATTAGAGATTTATGAATTTCAGAGGTGGAATGAAGGGTAGAAAAGAATTTAGATGCGAAAATGCAAGAGGAAATACTGCACTTAATATATGAGCGTACTTTCTTATACAGTTGGAATTAAGTTAAATTATTTTCTTACAACTTGTGACTTTCTACTTGTATGACCTAGGAAAAATTAATAATTCTTTCTAAATTTTAGATATATTAACCGTAAGATGAAAATAGTATCTTCATTCTCTTCTAATGTTTGTTGTGAGGACTGTGTATATAATCTTTACAGCATCTGGCACAGTAATCATCAATGAATGGATTTTGTATTGTTGATGATTATGATGATAACAGGAAAGGATGGGAGGAGAAGGAGATAATGATCCTGTTCTTGGACATTAATGTTGTTTTATTTTCTAGGAAATTTCCTCACCTCCCAATTCTGTGGAATCAAGAATACCTCCTTATGAAAATAATTCTGAGAGCATGAATATTTGACCTTAAATCTCCAGTGACTCAGAGCTTCACCCACAAACTCAGGAGAACGTGAGCCTGTCTATAAAGCTCAATCCTTCTATCACGGCACCAATCACAAGAACCTTGGACATTTGACTGACTCTATCCTTTCTCTCCTAACTATAAATCCTATTTGTGTGTTGTGGATGTGGAAGGACAGATACATTTCTTTAGGCATTCTTGGATATTTGTAACTTCTATGATCATTACTCCAAAGTTGTTTCCAGAAATTGCTTCTATTTCTTCTTACCCACCTACTCCATTGCTTTATGAGGTTTAAGGAAGGAAGTCAGTGTAATCCCTGTTTAATATATTTTTTCTAAAATCCAACTTCTGACCACCCAGTCAGAAGAAAAAGGAGACATTTTTTCCATTACAGAGAAATGCTTAACATCAGCATTACAAAAAGTGTCAAATAAAAAATTACCACCATTATCATTAAAATAAATATTCACTTTTTATTTGATGAATGAAATTTATTTGAAATTAATTAAATAATTAAATAAATTAAAAAATTTATTTGAAAATAAATTTTCATTAAAATAAATTTGAGATGAGAGGGTTAAGGCTCAGGGATTTTATTTTATTTCAGTGAACTGCTGGAACTCACACATACCCTGAAATGTCAATGATGATTTATGTTGGTGAGTCTGACAGCAAGCCCAAATGTGTTCTTCAAAGGACAATGGGAAACTGTAAAGTAGAGAAGTAAAGAACAAGGCCTTTAGAATCTGCCACATCTGGGTTCAAATTCTGAAACCGTCACTTATTACCTGTATGAACATGGGCAAGTTACCTAATCTCTTTGACCTAGTTTTCCTCATCTGTAAAATAGATGTAATAATAACAACTACTTGGTGAGTTGCTATGAGGGTTAAATGAAAATAAAAAGAAAATGTGATACAGCACCACAAGTACTTGCTAATGATGTTGCTGTTGTGGTTAGTCTTGCTGTTGCTGGTAAAAGCTAAGGTGGGATTGTGGTCAGATGTGCTGGAGAAATAACAGTGGAAACCTTACTTACCCTTCCATTGTGGCTCCTGGTATAACCTCCAACGACTTCAATAGCCATCTTTTCAAGGTGGCAGTGTGGTGTGAAAACTTCCCTCAGTTCCTCGTTTATAAATCTGCTAAAGCACTTATATTTCTTATTCATAAATATTCAAGATAAATAAAATGTATGAATAAGAAATATAAGCACTTATTGTGTGCATAAATTTATACCCATAATTTACTCTTAGCTATTTGTATATCATATGTGCAAAGGTTCTTCTCTACTTCTTGGCTACTTATGTAATAAATATTTCTTTATTTTTTTAATCCATTCTGCAGCGGGATAATTAAGGAATCAGAGAGACCGAGGGGTTGAGGAGGAATTATTTAATTATTTAGGTGCACCCACCCAGTCGGATTTACATCCAAAGGACTGAGCCCCGAACAAAGAGTCAGTCCGGTTACCTTTTAAGCATTTTGTGGGGCGTGGGGAGATCTGTGCAGGGGGAAGCATATTACAGAAGCGAGAAACAAAGACAGTTATTCAATTAAGACATGTATTACATTATTTCTTACTTTTCAAAGAAAGACATGTTTTACGACTTATCTGCCTAGTGACCTTGCAATTGCACAGCTAGAGAAACAGTTTTCACAATGCCTGGGAAAGGGAGAGATAAGGCTCACTAGTCACAGAAAAACAGGCAGTTGATTTTAAAGGACTCCAGCTCTTTCTCTTCTTCAGGGGGAACTGGGTTTTCTTACATACAACTGAGTTTTTGCTTACACATTCTTTAATTTATTTTAATTCCTGTTCCAATTCAGCAATCATTTAGGAAGTGCCTACTATGCATCATGTATTGTGCTAAGAGCTTGGCATACAATAGAGAATGATGCATAATCTCTGCTCTTAAATTGTTTGTAGTGGGAGATACAGACCCCTAGAAACACACAACGGCTCTGATAGGAAGAGTATAGGAATCTTGAGAAGCCCGTAGGACGAGCTTCTAAACCAGGTTAGAAGACATGTCAGTGATAGCTTTTCAGAACACGTCTTCTCCACTGAGATCTTAAAGATAACTGAGAGTTAACAGGATGGAAGAAAAGAGGATACATTCAAAGGCCTTTAAGTTAAAACAAATTTTGAATATTCAAAGAATAAACTAGAGACTTTACTGGGTCTAACTTCAGTGTATAATGGGCAGATGGAAAAATGGAAGTTTGGAGAGAGGTGTAAGTCACAAGAGATTATAAAATGACGACTCTGTGAGTTTTAAGAAGCAATTGAAAATGTATGCAGGTTCCAGGTACGGTGGCTCACGCCTGTGATCCCAGCACTTTGGGAGGCCAAGATGGGGTCAGGAGTTTGAGACCAGCTTGGCCAACATGGTGAAAACCCATCTCTACTAAAAATACACAAATTAGCTGGGTGTGGTGAAACATGCCTGTAATCCCAGCTACTCAGGAGGCTTAGGCAGGAGAATTGCTTGAACCTGGGAGGCAGAGCTTGCAGTGAACTGATATTGTGCCACTGCACTTTTGAACCTGGGAGGCAGAGCTTGCAGTGAACGGATATTGCGCCACTGGGAGGCAGAGCTTGCAGTGAACTGATATTGCACAAAGCTAAGAAATATATGCATGTACACTACCCATGCACACACATATCTATATTTATTACCATATGTATGTATGTATCTATCCATCGCTCTCTCTTTCTATCATGAATTCCTACTGATAAATTCCACTCAAATATGGTCACATAGCGTCCATTCTAGCAACCTCCCAACCTTGCTTGTTTATAACCTGTTTTCTGAATACGTAAATCTGGCAACAATTTCCACAATTTATTTCCTTACCTGTTTAACGTTAGTATACACGTAAATTCATTTCAGAATTGCTAACCAGTATTTTTGTGAGAAATAAAAATACTACTAACATAACTAGTGTTTACAACCATGCCCCATGTGCCCTCTCTTCCTCATCACCCTGAAAAAAATTGAGTTTTTGTTTTTTTCTAGTGGAAGGGGATTGATTGGAAAAAAGTAATACGTTCTTCTTAAAATTTTGATATACAGCATTTTCTAACTTAGGAAACCACAATGTTCTTGGTCCATCATGACACTGGGTAGCATTAACTGTGAGTTTTGGGCTTCCAAATCACATTTGATTTTTAAGAATTTATAGATACTGTTATAGGCTGCCTTTGATTTTGATCCTTTATTCTTTCTATTTGTCAGGAGCACAAGATTACCTTCCTTTTTAAGCCTTCTCTCTTGTCACCAACCATTCCTACCTGGTGGTTGTTTACCTGGAAAAAGGCCACATGATCTGTCTGCCTCCACTCAGTGTCTAAGACACTCTGCTTCCTTTGCTTGCATCCCATAAACTATTTCCCTCATCCTATTTACTGCAACAAATCTCTCCTTAGTTTGTGTTTATCTCCCTTTAAACCTTACCTATCCTGAATGTTCTGTCATTGTCTGCCTTTAAAATCCTTCCTCTTTCTCTTCCTCTAGTCTCTAAATAATGATGGGGTAAAGTTATATCCAAAGTTCACTCTACAGAATATTTTCTCAATGCTTTGCAGAGAACGCCAAACAAACCATTTTAAAAGAGGGTTTTTTTTTTTTTTTTTTTTTTTAGAATGTAAGCTCCTCAAGAGCAGGGACAATGTTTTCTCTATGTTCTATTGTGCCTCTCACATTGTAAATGCTAAATAAATATTGATGACGGGAGGCATTGAGTCTTGATTATAAGGACGAGAAAGTGAAATCCCAAACACTGTTTTGTTGCTTGTTTTATTATGAACTTAGATTAAGTTGGAAAATGTTTGCCCTTTTGAATAACTGTCCCAAATATTACATTCAAATAAAAGTCCAGTGAAGGGAAAAAAAAGATTAACAAGTTCTGGGTTTCTAAGGTGATGTGGTTTGGCTGTGTCCCCACCCAAATCTCATCTTGAGTTGTAGTTTCCATAATTCCCATGACCCTGTGGGAGGTAATTGAATCATGGGGGTGGTGGTTACCCCCATGCTGCTGTTCTCATTATAGTGAGTGAGTTCTCATAAGATCTGATGGTTTTTTAAGGAGCTTTTCCCTCTTTGCTCAGCACTTCTCCTTCCTGCCCTCATGTGAAGAAGGACATGTTTGCTTCTCCTTTGCCATCATTGTAAGTTTCCTGAGGCCTTCCCAGACATTTGAAACTGTGAGTCAATTAAACCTCTTTCCTTTATAAATTGTCCAGTCTCAGGCAGTTCTTTATAGGAATGTGAGAATAGACCAATACATAAGGTATGGCATGGGTAGTGATGGGTATGTAAATTAATTTGATTATGGTAGTCATTTTACAATGTATATGTTCATCAAGTCATTACATTATATACCTTGAATATATACAACCTTTGTCAATTACATATTTAAAAGCTGGGGCAGGGGAATAAGCAAACATGGAAACCCCCAGCCAGCCACTCACATTACAACAAGGATAAAAATTGTGGCTAAATAGATATTTGCCATGGAAAGTAGTAATGAAAATTTGTAATAGATCATAAATAATAGGAAATGCCTGAAAGAGGAAAAGCCAAATTGATACTTTATTCAAAATACATTATATTGAGGTATATGAAAGATACAGAAAAATGTACAAATAGTGTACAACTTCATGTTTTTTTATTATGGTAAGAACACTTAACGTGAGTTAACACTTTACTGTCTTCTTAACAAATTTTTAAATGTACACTACAGTATTATGAACTATAGGTGCAATGTTATACATTATATCTTTAGAGCTTATTCATCTTACTTGACTGAAACTTTATGAGTGCTAATTAGCAGCTCTCTATTTCTCTCTCCTTCTAGGGACTGGCAACCATTATTCTACTCTTGGAGTCTATGAATTTGACTATTTTGGATATCTCACACCAATGAAATCACGCTGTATTTGTCCTTTAGTGACAGGCTTATTACACTTAGCAAATGTCTTCCAGGTTATCCATTGTGTTGCAGATGGTAGGATTTCCTTTTTTTTTTTTTTTTTTAAAAAAAAAGACTGAATAATATTGCATTGTATGTATTTAGGACACATCCATTCATGGATATTTAGGTTGTTTCCACATCTTAGCTATTCTGAATAACGCTTCAATGAACACGGGATCCTGGTATTAATTCTCTTAAATATAGAAAAGTAGGATTGATGGATCATATGGTAGTTCTATATTTAATTTTTGCTGAAACCTCCATACAGTTTTTCATAGCTGCTGCACCATTTTACATTCCCCCCAACGGTGTACAAGAATTCCAATTTCTTCACATCCTCGCCAATACTTATTATTTATTTACATTTTACTAATGGTCATCCTAACAGGTATGAGGTGATATCTCATTTTGGCTTTGATTTACATTTCCCCAGTGATTAGTGATGTTGAGCATCTTTTCATCTACCCACTGGCCATATGTATGTCTTTTTTGGAGAAAGGTCTATTCAAGTACTTTGCCTACTTTTAAAATTGGGTTATTGTTGTTTGTTTGATTGTTTAACTACTGAGTTGTAAAAGTTTCTTATATATTTTGGATGTTAATCCTTATCAGATAGATTATTTACAAATACTTCTCCCATTCTATGGGTTGTCCCCTTATTTTTTTTGATTGTTTCCTTTGCTGTGCAAAAAGTTTTTAGTTTGATTTATTTCTACTTGCCTATTTTTGCTTTTGTTTCTTTGCTTTTGGTGTGGTTCAGTGGTGATAAATTTCCTCAGCTTTTGTTTGTCTAGGAAAGTATTTATCTCTCCTTCATTCCTGAAGAATGGTTTTGCCAATAGTAATATTCCTGGTTGGTGGTGGTTTTTTTTTTTTGTCTCTCTCAGCACTTTGGATATATCATCCCACTTACTTCTGGTCTTCAAAGTTTCTGCTGAAAAATTCTTCTAATATTTTTATGGGGACACCACTGTATTAACAAGTCACTTTTCTTTTGCTGCTTTCAAAATTCTCACTTTGCCCTTGACCTTTGATAATTTATTGTAATGTATCTCAGTGTGGATATCTTGGTATCTTATTTGGGGTCCACTGGGCCTTCTAGGGGCCCATTTGGGGATTTCTAGATGCCCTTAGATTTGGAAAATTTCTTTTATTATTTTTTGAATAAGCTTTCTTTCTTTTTCTCTCCCTTCATTTTCCAAGAATCCTATAATTTCTATACTGACTCACATAATGGTGTCCCATAAGTCCTTTAAGCTTTTCTTTTTTTTTTTTTTTTTCTGTCGCCAAGGCTGGAATGCAGTGGCATAATCTCTGCTCACTGCAAACTCCACCTCCCGGGTTCATGCCATTCTCTTGCCTCAGCCTCCTGAGTAGCTGGGACTACAGATGTCCACCACCATGCCCTGATACTTGTTTTTTTTTTGTATTTTTAGTAGAGATGGGTTTTCACCATGTTAGCCAGGATGGTCTCGATCTCCTGACCTTGTGATCCACCCGTTTCAGCCTCCTAAAGTGCATGGATTACAGGCGTGAGCCACCACACCAGGCCCCTTTAAGCTTTTTTTGTTTTACTCTTTTTATTCTTTTCATTTCTCTAGATAATTTCAGTAAACTTTCTTCAAGTTCACTGACCTTTTCTTCTGCTTACTCTAGTCTGCTGTGGAACCTACCTAGTTGATTTCAACTATTGTGTTCTTCAGCTCTATGATTTCTATTTGATACTTTTAAATCTTTCTATCTCTCTTGAAATTCTCACATTCGTGCATATTCTCCTGACTTTATTTTGCATTTTTACGATGGTTGTTTTGATTTCTCTGTCAGGTATATCACATATCTTTGTATCCTTGTGGTCACTTTCTGTAAACTTATTCTATTTTTTTGAGCATATTTTTCTGTTTCTTCATTGTCCTTGACTCTTGTGTTGATGTTTGCACCATAGTCTTATAGAAGGGACTCATATAGGAGAAGCACTTCACCAATCTGCCAGTCTAGACATTCTGGGAGCATCTCAAGTCCAGATGCTATCTCAGACTGTTACTTCTGTTCTCAGTGGCTCCTAGGCCTTTGGAATATGGCAGGACCCATAAATGCTCTGAGATGGTTGAGGCAGAGCCAGTGCCTTGGGCAGCCCTCAGAAAAATCAGACTGTTGAACATATGGTTCTCTCTTTTTCTTTCCCTTCTCAGGGAGCTGGGTTTTTGTTTTGTTTTGTTTTGTTTTTTTGGGAAAGGGGGCAGTTGTGGTTCAGTGTTGTTCTCTTTGTTTTGCTTATTTGCTTTGCCCTGAGATGGAAGGGGGGAATGTGGCATGTACTAGCTTGCTATTCAAACAGCAGCCTTTGTTCTTAATGATGCCCATGTGTCTAGGGTATGCCAAGTCCTGTCTGCCCTTGCCTGAGATAGGCAAGACAGAAGTAAATGCCTCAGCAAATCCCAGAAACATTAGAATGCTGGAATTATGGCCCCAGTGTTTTCATTCCTTCACCAAGGAGAAGCTTGAGGAATCGTCACACCGTTTTCCACAATGGTTGAACTAATTTACACTCCTACCAACAGTCTAAAAGTTTTCTTATTTCTCTGCATCCTTGCCAGCATCTGTTCAGTTTCCAGACTTTTTAATGATCACCATTCTAACCCGTGCAAGATGGTATCTCATCGTGGTTTTGATTTGCATTTCTCTAATGACCAGTGATGATGAGCTTTTTTACATATGTTTGTTGGTCACATAAATGTTTTATTTTGAGAAGTGTCTGTTCATATCCTTTGCCCACTTTTTGATGGGGTTGTTTATTTTTTTCTTGTAAATTTGTTTAAGTTCCTTGTAGATTCTGGATAGTAGACCTTTGTCAGATGGATAGATTGCAAAAATTTTCTGCCATTCTGTAGGTTGCCAGTTCACTCAGATGATAGTTTCTTTTGCTGAACAGAAGCCCTTTAGTTTAATTAGCTCCCATTTGTCAATTTTGCCTTTTGTTGCATTTGCTTTTGGTGTTTAGTCATGAAGTCTTTGCCCATGCCTATGTCCTGAATGGTATTGCCTAGGTTTTCTTCTAGGGTTTTTATGGTTTTAGATTTTACTTTTAAGGCTTTAATCTGAGATAGTATAAATTTCAACTTGTAACACGCAAATTCATACATATTTATCTTATTTTAATGCTCAATTTAGAGCATTCAGTTTGAGAAAACAATTGCTCATGTGGGATACGAAAGCAAATTTTTTGTAAGTTTCAAAAAAAAAAAAATAAATCTAGTATGTAACTGAAAGAGGAAACCTTGCTTGTCAAAGAGGAAGCCAGAGATGTGGGGTGGGTGAAATGCGTGTGCAAAGACCGTGCTAGAGGAGGAAAGATACATGGTAGGGAAGGGGTGTTAACTCTGTTATCTCTTCTTTTCAGGTAGCAGCATGGTTAAAACTCATCTTGATAATTTTGCCTCACCAAAAAAGCCAGTCGTTTTGTCATATGTTTCAATGTTATTATTATGAAAGATGACAAAACATGACTGTAGGGAACCAAAGTGTAGGCATAGAAGATAATAAGTAACACGAAGGGGCAAGGAGGTGGTTGTGAAAATTGGAATAGGAAACAATTTGGAGTCCATAAGGTATGACAGGTTCTGATTTGCATTTTGCAAGGTTCTGTTGACAATTCTCACAAAACAGCATCGTGTGCAAACACCAAAGACCATCTTCAGTTTGTTTCCAGTCTAAATCTCAACTTCAATTCCTTATTATTTGCTGCACAAATAATGAACTACTATAAACTACTAGGAAATGCCACACAGAACTATGACTTCAGGACTTTGCCCAGCAGGTGTGGGGTAATTTCACTAAGAAAGAGGCAATAAGGCTGGGTGTGGTGGCTCACACCTGTAATCCCAGCACTTTGGGAGGCTGAGGCGGGTGGATCACCTGAGGTCGGGAGTTCAATCCAGCCTGACCAACACGGAGAAACACTGTCTCTACTAAAAACACAAAATCATCCGGGTGTGGTGGCGCATACCTGTAATCCCAGCTACTCCGGAGGCTGAGGCAGGCGAATAGCTTGAATCCAGAAGGTGGAGGTTGCGGTGAGCCGAGATCGCACCATTGCACTCCAGCTTGGGCAATAAGAGCGGAACTCCATTAAAAAAAAAAAAAAAAAGAAAGAAAGAAAAAGAAAAAGAAAGAAAGATAAAATGAAAATTCGTGGCTGGGCACAGTGGCTCACTCCTGTAATCACAGCACTTTGGGAGGCCGAGGTGAATGAGTCACCTGAGGCCAGGAATTCAAGACCATCCTGGCCAACATGGTGAAACCCTGTCTCTACTAAAAATTCAAAAATATTAGCCCCGTGTAGCTGCACACTCCTGTAGTCCCAGCTACTTGGGGGGCTGAAGCAGGAGAATTGCTTGAATCTGGGAGGTGGAGGCTGCAGTGAGCTGAGATTGTGCCATTGCACTCCAGCCTGGGTGACAGAGTGAGACTCTGTCTCAAAAAAAAGAAAAACAAGACAATAGAAAAATGTTGATGCTATCATTTTAATTTTAAGTCTGGTCTCAAATGTTACCTTCTCAGGGAATTCCTTCCCTGAACTCTACATATCCCCTATCAGGTAGAATTGTTATACCCTTCTATGTGTTCCAACATCCTCTAGCCTCCAACATATTGGGTAATAACATATCATTTGTCTTTGTTCTATTCTGCTTGATTGTGGACTAGAAGGACCTGGGATTTTGGCATTCATCTGTGCATGCACAGTGATAAGCGCAGTGCCTGGCATGGAACATTAAGTTCTTTTTGGATGAACGTGTAAGTGAGTAATCTCTATTCCTTAATTCCAATAGCACCTTGGTTAGGTCCACCAATTCCTGAAGACACCATGGGAAGATGACACCTGAGTTAATCAACTTGACTACAAAAGTTATACAAATATGTCTTTTAGTATCCTCTGTTTATGTAAATATCTTAGTTTTCAACAAAAATACTTTCTTTTTCACATCCCCCCCTAAAAAAACCACACATGATTAGAGGTGTGATTTTTAGTATCTTCAAAATTATTGAAGAGCCATTCAAGGTTATGTTTACAATTAAACTGAAATAAAAGAGATTAAAACCTTCTGTGAATCTTATCTGTACTGATTTTACTATGGTCTAGCTAGTTACGGTACAATGATCACATGGTTTAGCCCTGATTCTAACTTAGGCATACTGTTCAATCCAATGCTGTTTAGATTTGCTAGTGGGATTTGTTATAAAGTTCATGCCTCTCAGTGTTTTCACTATCCCATTCATGCCATTGTAAAGATCTAAGCACCATCAGTCTAATAATTTAGCAGACAAGGGAGTCTTCTTAGCTTTTACACACTATCAGGTGTGGTTCACAGTAGTTATAATGCAGCCTGTTGTATTTCCAAGACCATCTGCTGCAGAGAATCACGTAAACAGTTTCCAAAAGACAGAAAGAGAGAGAAAGATGATAGATATTAACGTCAGAGATGGATCTGGAGATTCAGAGACTAACACACACTCACTCACATACAAAAACAGCACTTCAGTTTTGGGTCCATGTGTGAAACCAAGTATGCCTTAAACAAGGAAGACAAGCTTTTCAAAAGTGCAGTTGGAGAACTTCTGCCAGAGAAATGGCTGAATTAGGACACAAGGGGGGAAAATTCCAGAAGAAGGGTACATCTCTTTCTTTTCTGCAGTTCGTTCTCACCTTCTCAATTCCTAGTAAAATGTCTCATTTTCAGGTTCTGTAAATCCTGCTAGTCTCAGGCAAAATTATGCTCCAGGAGTCTCAAATTTTCTTATTTCATATAAGTCTTTATTTAGTAGACTTCTCAATTTTTCTATTCATTACAAGTGAAAGCCTGTTGATCTTAATCAGCCAGGAAACTTATCTGTCTGGCAAATGACACATGTATAAAGATAATCATCAATGTCATGAGGTAACCCATTTCAACTGCCTATTCAGAGCATGCAGTAAGAGGAAATCCACCAAGTCTCAATATAACAATATTCTTTACTCCTGGATAGCTCAGTTAATGAAAAAATGGACACAGAAAGTAATCAGAGAGCAAATCTTTCTCTCCCACAAGAGCCGTCCAGGTAGGTACAGGGTATTATTTTTTTCTACTCTCAGTCACTTAGTGGCAGGGGAAGTCCTAGTTACAGTGCTTAGGAGATGAAACTTTATTGATTTAGGCATGGATCCATCTAGTTTAATTAATATATTGGGTATGAGGAAGCTACTTGCCGTACTTTCCAAGAGATTCTCTCTCCCTGGAAGGGAACATTTTTACTCAGCTTGTAAAGTGGAAGTAACAGATTTTCTCACATTAGAAGCTCATTTTCTGGGTATGAGACAGGAGAGTTCATACTAGGTATGTAGATCTCTTGCTTCTGTGTCTGATGTGTGCTGCAGGACACATATCCTTCACACATGCTTTTGTAAATACTTTATAAAGTAACCTGCTTCTTGATTGGTCTTTATGATCCACAAGCTGTGGGATGCTTCTTTGAAGATGAAAATAGTAAGAGTCCCATCTAGCCATTCAAAGTCATCCCTTCATTGCATTCTGTGTACATGAAGTTGGGGTTTGTTACTGACATAATATATTCAGATACATTTCTATGTTAAAAGGATTGTGAGATGCATAGGTAACTGTGTTTATTTTCAGTTTTACTTATCAACATAGATGAATGAGAAAGAACTTGAAAGTAACACTGGATTAAGAATAGGAAAATTTGGCATGGATTTTGTTCCATTTTGTCCCATCTAATCACTTGGATAGTGTTCAGGTGTTCTTGGTCAGTTACTTGGATGCTCTGAGTTTTAGTTTCTTAGTGATTACAATGAAGATTTGAGTTACAGGATGGCTTTGAAAAAATAAACAAAACTCCCCTTTCTGTCAGTCGAGGATGTTGCACAGGGAGTTAGAGAATGTTCTTATGACTGAATTGCTTTTAAATTTCACAGTGTGTCTGCATTTGAAGTCTTGGCAGTATCTCCCCAGGAAGAATCTTCAGGCGGACTATTGAAGTCAGCCTCATCCCCACCACAGCATACATGGCTGACAGTTTTGAAAAAAGAGCAGGAGTTTCTGGGGGTGAGTGAGCCTCCTCCAACTTTGACTTGAGTAAGGGTTGGGTCTAGAAAAGAATACTGAGTTGCATCAACTGTTTTCCCACTTGGATTCATGAGAGGTGGCAGGTCCTCTAAAAAACATGGTAGATAAAGAGTTGATACTAACTGGGCCCTTTTGGGAACAGAGAAGCATTTCCTCAAAAAGACTTTAAATTGCTAGGATGAGAATGGCCAATAGGAGTGAAGAATTCATCATCTTTATCTTTACTTAGATGTAAAGAACAATTACTGATGTTCAACATGAGTACGTACATAAAGGTGCATGGAGAAAAGTATTGGTCATCCATGCATTAGGTAGTGCTTATATCAATTCCTATAGCGGCCGGGGTATTCTGGAAAATCTTACGTGTGGATCACTTCTCAAGACAGTCTAGGACACTAAAGCAGTTTCTCATGTTCGGCCTCTATTATTAAAAAATGGTACAATCTTGGGAAAATATTTTGATTTTCATGAAATTCATGTGTTTTTCTATAGGTAACACAAATTCTGATCGGTATGATATGCCTGTGTTTTGGAACAGTTGTCTGCTCTGTACTTGATATTTCACACATTGAGGGAGACATTTTTTCATCATTTAAAGCAGGTTATCCATTCTGGGGAGCCATGTTTGTGAGTATATATCTATAATAGTTTCTGAAATAACGTTGAACATAGGTCTCTCTTGCTAAGAACTAACCAGTTATTTCCAGTATTAAGATGATATTTATAATTCCTAACATAGATATGCTCATTAACAACAACAAAACATTCTTTTTATAATTAACATTGGGTTAAACATTTAGCCCACAGTTTTATCTGATGAGAAACCTGAATCTAATTCAAGTTAAATGACTTGCCTAAGCGACACCTGGCTGATAGTAACTGAACCTAAACTTTCAGAATCCAACTGCAAGAACATACCTCTAGCACTATTCATCAATAAAGTTATACGATGACTACATACAGCTTTATATGTCAACTAAAAATAATAACAGAGGCTGAGCACGGTGGCTCACGCCTGTAATCCCAGCACTTTGGGAGGCTGAGGTGGGTGGATCACCTGAGGTCAGGAGTTCGAGACCAGCCTGGCCAACATGGTGAAACCTCGTCTCTACTAAATATAAAAAATTAGCTGAGTGTGATAGTGCATGCCTGTAATCCCAGCTACTTGAGAGGCTGAGGCAGGAGACTTGTTTGAACCTGGGAGGCAGAGGTTGCAGTGAGCTGAGATTGTGCCATTGCGCTCCAGCCTGGGCAATAAGAGCAAAACTCTGTCTCAAAATAATAATAATAGAAAACAAAGTTATCTTCATGAAAAATGAGGAAAGAGATTGCTGGGATGAGAAAAATTAAGATCAATGGGCATATGGTGACCTTCTATGCCCTAGAAACTTTTAGGTATTTTCTCATGGCATCTCTTTTACTCAATGTTCTATGTGGAAAAACAGGTGGATGAGTGAGATAATAAGGTGTATAACTTTTTAAAGGTCTAACTGACATATAATAAATTGCAAGTATTTCAGGTGTACAATTTGCTAACCTTTGACACACATAGACACACATGAAAACATCACCGCATTAATACAATGTATGTATCTATCATTTCCAAAAGCTTCCCTGTGTATCTTTGTAATTCTTTCTTCCTCCCTCCACTCCTTCTCCTCTCATCCCCAAGAAACCATTGATCTGCTTTCTGTGAATATAAATTAACTTACATTTTTTAATATAAGTATGTTCTCTTTACTGTTTGTCTTCCTTCGCTGCAGTTATTTTGAGATTATTCATGTTTTTTCATTATATTGATACTTCATTCATGAGAATACATTTTAATTCTAAACTATATCACATTCACTTTGCATTCTGCTAAATCCTTAGTGCTCAGATGACTTGTTCAGGACTCTCCTTGAACCTCCATCTCTGTTATAATTGAAACTTGTCTCTACTGTCTTTTTATTTCAAACACAGCTTATTAGGTGTCTCTCAACCCATCAAACTCACAATCTGAGTCTTTAGGAGATTGCTTTGAATTTGTGCTATTGACTTATATTTATATCAAATATGTAAATGTTTGGTAAAAATATCATCATGTACATTTTCATAATTACTCTATATTCACATGATATATGTCAAACTCTGGAAATATGCATGCCACAGACACATGTTTCTTGCCTAGAGGAGCTGATGGAAGATGCACATACAAATAGACAACTGCAATAGAATGAGAGTGGTAGTCTAACAGATTCATGCCCCTGATGTTGCTGGACATTGCTACTCCAAGATTAACCCCTGCATTGTCAGGGTTAGCATCTCCTAGGAGTCTCATGTAAATGAAGAATTTCATGCTCCATCCAGGACCTAATGAATAAGAATCTGCATTTTAGCAAGACCCTCACATGATTCATATACACTTTTTTTTCTGTTAGATGGAGTCTCACTCTTTTCACCCAGGCTGGAGTGCAGTGGCATGATCTTGGCTCACTGCTACCTCCACCTCCCGGGTTCAAGCGATTCTCCTGTCTCAGCCTCCCTAACAGCTGGGACTACAGGCACACGCCACCATGCCTGGCTAATTTTTGTATTTTTAGTAGAGACGGGGTTTTGCCCTATTCGTCAGGCTGGTCTCGAACTCCTGACCTCAGGCAATCCCCCCGCCTCGGCCTCCCAAAGTGCTGGGATTACAGACATGAGCCACCACACCCAGCCTTATTCGTATACACATTTACTTTTGAGGAGCACTCTACAGAAAGTAAGAATAAGGAAATACTGGGTTCACAGGTGACATTAATAAGTAACTTTATCAAGTACCCCAAATTGTACCTATGTTTGGAAGATGGGGTTACAAAGGACACATTGAAAACAAGAAACTCATTGTGGCTCTTTTTTCCTCCTTTTTGAACAGTTTTCTATTTCTGGAATTTTGTCAATTTTATCTGAAAGGAGAAATGCCACATCTCTGGTGAGTTGCCTGTTTCTGTCTTTGTTCCTCTTTGAAAAGGTAAGAAGAACGGAGTTTGAGGAGTCTTAAGGGGAACATTCTTTGTCTCCTATATTATAGTGAATGTGGATATATGACTTTGTTTCAATCTATTTTGTGTCCTGGGGCTTTTTGCAACAGAAGTTGGATATAATCATTAGAAACATAAATTGTACCATTTAACATACAATGAAGTTTATGTTTACCTTGATGCTCGCTCTAAAAAAAAGTGTCCCCACACCGGCATTGTCCTTGTAGGTATATTCACATGATCAAATAAATAATTAGTTTTCAATTAAGAAGGAGATTTGAGGAAAGACCGTATGTGTCCATGTGGTTCCTGAATGCAGTCCATCGAGAAAGAAATATATGCTCATTAAACAATGCGGCCATTTTCAGGGCTTCCCTTTTTAACCAAAATTTGGAAGCAATGTGGAATTTACTGACTGCATCCAGCCCTGAAATGAAGATAGGTTTATTGAATGTGCCAGCAAGTGCAGGTCCAGGTCTGAGTGTTCCTTATTATCATCAGGCGAGAGGAAGCCTGGGAGCAAACGCTGCCAGCAGCATAGCTGGGGCAACAGGAATTACCATCCTGATCGTCAACCTGAAGAAGAGCTCGGCTTATATCCACATCCACAGTTGCCAGAAATATTTTTCGACCGAAAAGTGCTTTGTGGCTTCCTTTTCCGCTGTATGTATTTTTTTGTGTGGGAAGACTAAGATTCTGGGTCCTAATGTAAGTAAGAAGCCCTCTTTTCTTGTTCCATGAACACCATCCTTTTCTGTAACCTCCATTACATAGTATAGTGTTGTGTAAGTTCACACAGTCCAGGGAGATGCTGGCTGCCCGCTCCCCTCAATCCAGGCAAATTCCTTGGGGTTAAAATTATCTACTACAAGTAACCATCTCTGGGTTTTCCTGTGTCTGCGTGTGTGTGTGTGTGTGTGTGTGTGTGTGTCACTTTAGAAGGACTGGTCAGATGATGGGGAGATGAAAGCAGGAGATGCTTTAAGAAAATAAACTTTTGGGGCACCTACCATGTGACTCTTGTTGTTTATTGTTTGTTGCTGTTCAACAGGAAATGGTAGTGATGATGCTGTTTCTCACCATTCTGGGACTTGGTAGTGCTCTGTCACTCACCATCTATGGAGCTGGGGAAGAACTCAAAGGAAATAAGGTAGGTAGAAGCCTGATATAAAATCCTGAATGACAGGTTAAAGAATTGGAGCTTTATTCCTTAAAAATATGGGCTGGGTTTTCTGAAACATTTCTTCCAGAAAATAGTTTCTCCAGGTTTTATTATTTTGGTTTCCAAATCTCACATTTTAAATCACATTTTATACTCATAAGTAGCACACATTTCATAGTATATCCCCTCTGAATGAGGGTTGGGAAAATAGGATCTGTATAATGTCAGAAAATATGGATGCCTTAAAGTGTGTGGAGCATGAGAGACACATGTGCAGGAGGCTTGTGAGGAAACTACCCAGGTATCTGGCCTTGTTTTCTGCCCCAGAAGTAACCGCCTATTCCTGTTTCTGTTTTATTCCTTTATTTCTTGACTTTTCCTTTCCAACTTGCTCTAAAACCTCAATATTCTTTCCTTTCTGATTCATGACTACCAACTGTTTCCACTTGCCTCACCCGCCCATTATACCTTTGATGAGAACCACCAGCACCTGGTGCTCACGTACTTGCCCATGTCTGATGGATGAAACATACGCTGTCCATCTGTCCACTTTCCCGAGGCATTTAAGTCTAGCCACCTTTTAAAATCACTCTCGTCCATTTAAGTCTAGCCACCTTTTAAAATCACTCTGGGCACGGTGGCTCAGGCCTGTAATCCCAGCACTTTGTGAGGCCAAGGAGGGTGGATCATTTGAAGTCAGGAGTTCGAAACCAGCCTGACCAAATGGCAAAACCAAATCTCTACTAAAAAGTACAACAAAACAAAACAACAACAATGAAAACAAAAAAGGAAACATTAGCCCAGTGTGTTGGCAGGTTCCTGAGGTTTCAGCTCCCCAGGAGGCTGAGGCAGGATAATCGCTTGAGCCCAAGAGGTGGAGGTTAAGTGAGCCGAGATCATGCCGCTGCACCCTAGCCTGGGCGACAGAGCCAGACTTGGTCTTAAAAAAAAAAAAAAAAAGTAGCCAGGCCAGTGGCTCATGCTTATACTTCCAGCACTTTGGGAGGTTAAGCTGGAGAATCATTTGAGGTCACGAATTGGAGACCAGCCTGGCCAACATGGTGAAACCCTGTTTCTACTAAAAATACAAAACTTAGCAGGGCATGGGGATGCACGCCTATAATTTCAGCTACTCATGAGGATGAAGCAGAAGAATTGCTTGAACCTGGGAGGCAGAAGTTGCAGTGAGCTGAGATCGTGGCTACTCCACTCCAGCTTGGGTGACATAGTGAGACTCCGTCTCCAAAAAAAAAAAAAATCACTCTCTTCCAAAGATAGATAAATAAGCAGCAGATATACTAAGGAATAACCTCACCAACTTGTCATCGACTGACATGATTTCTTTTGGGCCCACTTAGCCAGTCAGTCTGGTTTGGTTTTCTGGAACTGAAAGAAATAATTAGAGTGTAATGACAGAGAGTGTGAGAGTCAGAAAGACAAAAGTAGATGAGTTAAGTCTCTTGAGCAAGACTTCTAGGGATGGGAAATTTGTGGTGATTGATATGAAATGATTTTTCCCTTATCAGGTTCCAGATGATCGTGTTTATGAAGAATTAAACATATATTCAGCTATTTACAGTGAGTTGGAAGATCGAGGGGAAATGTCTCCTCCCACTGATTTATAAGAATCACATGTCCAGGACACTCTGATTCACAGCCAAGAATCCAGAAGGCCAAGGTCTTGTTAAGGGGCTACTGGAAAAATTTCTATTCTCTCCACAGCCTGCCAATTTTACATTAGATTTATTCGCCAGATGAGAATATTTTGTTTTTGTTGCTTCTGTTCCCCTTAATATTCTCCTTCCATTTGTAGATATGATAGACTCCTATTTTTCTTGTTTTATATTATGACTTCACATACCTCTCTGCTGGAATGTCAACATGTAATAAGCAAGATTTAACTGTTTGATTATAACTGTGCAAATACAGAACACCAGAAGGCTGGCTCAAAGTTGAGTTAAACTTTGACAGTTTGATAATATTTGGTTCTTACGTTTTTTTTTTTTATTTTTTAGCATTCCTAATAGTTACAGTTGGGCATGGTTTGTACCACACACCCATACCCACACAGTCACACACACATATATATAACTTACACTATATATAACTTTCTATGTAAATATTTTACCACCAGTCAATAATACATTCTTGCAGTGTATTGCATGAAGTTTTATAAAAATCTGTATAATTGCCTAAATCACCAGCACATTCACTGACATGGTATTGTTAGATAATGTTTGCAGATTGATAAGTAGGAAGTGGGGAATTTTATTAAGTTACCCATTGTCTGGGGAGGTAGATAGGTAAAAACAGGGAAATTGCAAGTGGAGTGATCATTTAGTGAGACATTTGTGAAAAAAAGAAGAATAAATTAAGACCTGAGCTGAAATAAAGGGAGTGGAAATGGAAATAATGGTTATATCTAAAACGTGTAGAAAAAGAGTAACTGGTAGACTTTGTTAACAAATTAAAGAATAAAGTTAGACAAGCAACTGGTTGACTAATACATTAAGTGTTTGAGTCTAAGATGAAAGGAGAACACTGGTTATGCTGAACAAAATGATAAAAAGGACCAGGCACAGAGGCTCACGCCTGCTATTCCAGCACTTCGGGAGGCCGAGGCAGGCAGATCACGAGGTCAGGAGTTTGAGACCAGCCTGGCCAACATAGTGAAACCCCATCTCTACTAAAAATACAAAAATTAGCTGGATATGGTGGCATGCGCCTGTAGTCCTAGCCACTGGGGAGGCTGAGGCAGGAGAATCACTTGAACCCAGGAGGCAGAGGCTGCGGTGAGCTGAGATGGCGCCATTGCACTCCAGCCTGGGTGACAGAGTGAGACTCCGTCCCCTCCAACCCCCCAAAAAAAAAAAGTGAATGAAGCACACTTACTTGAATTTCCATTATATCTCCAGCCTTCTGCTGAAAGCCTAACTTGTGTTACTTCATTTTAATCTATGAAACAAACTCTTGGGGTAAGAAATACCTCTTTTTTAAAACTGTAAGCGTCTTTACATAACAACAATGAAAACAATTTGCCAAGACCACTTAGCCACGAGAGTATGGAGCTGGGATTTAAACCCAGGCTGGCTTCACTTTAGTGTCTGTGCTCCTCCTACTTGGCTTAACTACCTGTCTTAGCTATGGGAGTTGTGAAATTAATGAACACTCTCCTCAAAATGATTGTGCATTTGAGATAGAAAACATGGAGCATTAATTGGTGGTACAGTTCTATGTAGTTATCTCTACATAACCATTTAAAAAAAAAAAAACCTAGACACAAGAACTAACTTCTTTACACCTCACACTCCAGTCCTTGGAAATCACCTATTTCCAGGTCTCTGGTATCACCTGATATCTTGGGCTCTCTTCTACTAGGGTTTGTAACAGATGGAAGATGTCTACTTCTTTTAGAATTCCTCTCTGAAGGGAGGATGATACTCTGAATATGGAGTGCCCACTTGATTATCTTAGGTTTTATTACAGAATAAAGACTCTTGCTTCTAGAGGTGTCATGGCCTGAACTATGTTCCCCTCAGAGTTTATATGTTGAAGTCCTAAGCGCCAGGACCTCAGAATGTGACTTATTTGGAGACATCATCTTTAAAGAGTAATTAAATTAAAATGAGATATTCAGGGTGGACCCTAACTCAATATGAATAATATTCTTGTAAGAAGAGGAGTTCAGGACACAAGCATGTACAGAAGGAAGACTATGTGAAGACAGAAAGAAAACAGCTATTTACAAGCCAGTAAGAGAGGCCTGGAACAGATCCTTCCCTTACAGTCCTCAGAAGAAACCAACCCTGCTAAAGCCTTGATTTTAGGCTTGCTATAGCCTACAGATCTGTAAAAAATAAATTTCTATTGTTTAAGCCACCCAGTCTGTGGTACTTTGTCATTGCAGCTGTAGCAAACTAATATAAATAGGATGAAAATTAGCAGTCTGAGCAACACCAAAATTCCCAGTTAAGGATAACCAAGACATTTGGAATTAGATTGTCTCCTCAAAGCAAACTGCAGCAATTTCTCAAGGAGAATTTAAAAGCCCAGGTGATAAATGAGCCTCAGACCCACAGGTATCTCTCTCTTCTTCGGATAAATCTAAAGAGAGAATAATGAAAAGAGATTGACCATACTAATTTACAAGATTTAAAATAAATGCACGGCCAGGAGTGGTGTCTTACTCCTGTAATCCCAGCACTTTGGGAGGCCGTGCATGGAGGGTGGATCACCTAAGGTCAGGAGTTCAAGAACCTATTAAATCAGAATTGCCAAAAGAGTGAGCCTGTTGAGGGGGATAAAGCAACTCCTTCTTGGATGCTAATTCACCACGTTTGTAACCAGCAAAAAGGGTCTGGCTGCTTGCTGAACTTCTTTCTTACAGAATGACACCAAAATAATAATGCGTTATGATAAGAAAGAGTGATATTCCTTTATTATCCGTTCTAGGTAGGGGGAAGAGTACAGAGCAATTCCACTCTTCGATTTGTGGAGGGTACGCAGGGTGTTTTAAAGAAAGGGTTTGGAATACAGAAGAGAGAAGGGGCTAGGAGGTACCAGGTGTCACGACTTGCTCCGGTGTCTCCTCTTGAATTATTGTCTCATTTGGTGAAGGGGTTGGCACCTGGATCCTGCCAGGTTATAAATTAGTTGCAGTCAGTCTGATTGTCACCTGGAGTGGATTCCATCCTTGAAGTAATCTTTTACTGGAGACAGAATTCCAGAAGTGCCTGGTCCCTATCAGGATCTGACCCATGAAACTTCCAAGAAAAGGTAGGACCAGATAAGAGAGCATGGTGTGTGCTTAACAAGTATGTAGGTAAATAAATGTGCGTAAGTCGTGGGAGCATAGCACGGGAAATGAAAGGGAGTGGAGGTTCACAAAACATTCTGAGCCTGGATTTAAAGACGAGAGGTAACACATACGCAGTTTGTCTCAAAGTTGTATCTTGAGACTGGGATGGGAAAGAGGAAAGGAAAAGATAAAAAGTTTAAAATGCAGCTTGAGGCTAGGTTGCCGGGCTGCTAGGCTGCTTGGCTGCGTGTTGACTTCTGATTGACCCCTGTTCTGGGAATGCCTCTAAGATTTCTACTTTATCTACTGTTACTATAAATCCTGCCTTTAAGGAGATGTACACAATGTTCTTGCCTTTCCCTGGGACATCGACTTCAATTGTCCTATTGTTACCAATCACAGGTTCTTAGACTCTCATGTAATAAGGGGCATGAGGCCCAACAAGTTTCCCAGTCAAGGCCTTTATTAAGGGCTTGTGTTGGAATAAAAGGGAGCCAGCGCTGGAGTTAAAGTTCTCGTGCTGTCTCCCTAAAGGCTGTGCATTGTGGTGCCTTAATACATTTATGCCTCATGCTCCATTATTAGAATGCTAAGATGTGGGAGTTATTCGTATCCTATTGCTCAAGGTCATCACCAAGGTCTGATTGCAAAAATTCAAAATATTGAAACCTCAGGCACAAGGGGGTTAAGGAGAGTGACATGCATAATTCATGCATGTCACCACGTGTGTGGGGTGCAGTGCAGGGTGCACAGGTATAGTAAGAAGTAATGCTAACACATAAATGACATGGTTAGAAAATGGCAAATAAGCCTCTCCCTGGGTGGGGATTTTAGTATTATAAGGAGGCAAAGGTAAAGACCAGTCATCCTTCTGGTGTTGTGCACATGAGGGTGATAGGGTTAAATTCTTTGAGTGAAATCTATGTTGGAAGGCCATTTGCTCTAGCTTTTCAAAGGTCCTCCAATCAGAGGACCTTGAATGAAATGTATGGGACAGTATCTTGGCTTGTAAGGTTTTTTCCATCAACAGGGCTGGCACTAGAGGAAGTGGGAGTGCAAGATCTTGTCAATGAAAAGAGTTAAACTGTAAAATATTTTAAATTTGTTCTGAGTCAAATATGAGAAGCAATGATCCATGACACAGCCTCCCAGGGGTCTTGAGAACATGTGCCCAAGGAGACTGGGATACAGCTTGGCTTTAAATCTTTTGGGGGAGGCATATGACATCAGGCAATACATGTAACATGTACATTGGTTCAGACCAAAAAGGTGGGACAACTTGAAGGACAGAATTCAAAGATTTTTTGATTGACAATTTGGTTGAAAGAGTTTATTATCCCAGCACTTTGGGAGGCCGAGACGGGCGGATCACGAGGTCAGGAGATTGAGACCATCCTGGCTAACACGGTGAAACCCCGTCTCTACTAAAAATACGAAAAACTAGCCGGGCGAGGTGGCGGGCGCCTGTGGTCCCAGCTACTCGGGAGGCTGAGGCAGGAGAATGGCGTAAACCCGGGAGGCGGAGCTTGCAGTGAGCTGAGATCCGGCCACTGCACTCCAGACCGGGCGACAGAGCAAGACTCCGTCTCAAAAAAAAAAAAAAAAAAAAAAAGAAAGAGTTTATTACCTAAAGACTTGAAATCAATAGAAGTGAGTGTCTAGGTTAAGATAAGGGGTTGTGGAGATCAAGATTCTTATGCAGATGAAGCCTCCAGGTAGCAGGCTTCAGAGAGAATAGATTGTAAAGGTTTATCAGACTTTAAAAGGAGCCACACTCTTAGTTGATTCTCTTCTGAACCAGGAAAAAGACCGGGAAAGGGAAGGAGATTCTCTACAGAATGTAGATTTTTCTCCACAAGAGACAGCTTTATAGGGTCGTGTCAAAATATGTAAAATATATTACAGAAATATATTTTGGGATAAGATACTGCAATTTTTTTCAGAGCTTGTTGGCTTTTGCAAACCAAAGGTATCTGAGACAGGTCTCAATCAATTTAGATGTTTATTTTGCCAAAATTAAGGATATGCCCATGACACAGCCCCAGGAGTTCCTGAGAACATGGGTCCAAAGTGGTTGGGCTACAGCTTGGTTTTATACATTTTAGGGAGACATAAGACATCAATCAATATATGTAAGATGTACATTGGTTTGGTCCCGAAAGGCAAGACAACTTAGAGCAGGCATGGGGATGGAAAAGGGAGAAGGTGGAGTGTTGGTTGGGAGGCTTCCAGGTCATAGGTGGATTCAATGATTTTCTGATTGCCAGTTGATTGAAAGAGTTTATCTAAAGACCTGGAATCAGTAGAAGGCAGTGTCTGTGTTAAGATAAGCTGTTGTAGAGACCAAGGTTTTTACTATGTAGATGAGGCCTCCAGGTAGCAGGCTTCAGAGAGAATAGACTGTAAGTGTTTCTTATTAGACTTTGCAAGGTGCCAGAATCTTCCTTGATTCTCTCTTGGATCAGGAAAAAGAGCTGGAAAAAGAAAGGGATTGTCTACAGAATGTAGATTTTCCTCACAAGAGACAGATTTGCAGGGCCATTTCAAGAAACATCAAGGAAATATATTTTGGGGTAAAATACTTTGATTTCTTTCAGGGCCAGCTATCTGTCATGTTGGTATCCTATTATTATAAAGAGTCTGCTTTGCCAGTCTTAAGGTCACTGTTTTAATGTGAATGTTGGTCAGTTGTGCCTGAATTCCAAAGGGAGGAGGGTATAATGAGGCCTATCCAACCAATCATTCCAACCATGGCCTGAATTTGTGTTTTAGGCTAACTTTTGAATGTCCTTGGCCAAAAGGAGTGGTCTATTCAGTTATTTGGGGGGTGACAGGGAAGCTTAGAATTTTATTTTTGGTTTATGCTGTCATGTGATTCTATGCTACAGAGGGTTGGAATTTGGTGTCTTATTGCTACAGACAGTCTGTTTTGTCATTCTTAAGGTCTTGGTATTAATGTTAATGCTGGTCAGTTGTGCTTGAATTCCAAAGGGAGGAGATTATAATGAGGCATGTCCTACCTCCCTTCCCATCACGGCCTGAACTAGACTTTCAGGTTTAGTTTGGAATACCCTTGGCCAAGAAGTGAGTTCTCTAAGTCAGTTGGGGAACTTAGGATTTTATTTTTGGTTTCCAGTCTGGATGGTCTAGTTGGGATCTCCAGCAGCTATAGGGCGTTTACCAGTCCGTAGTACAGGCCTTAGTGGGATGGGGCATGCTGGGGCTTCTTTATTGAAGGTTATGGAGGAGGTGATGCAGGAACTCCTGGCCAAATTGAAATAGGGAAGTTGCAGGTTGAAGCCTCTGTCCACTGTTGCCCGATATTGCTAGGCCAGCCAGCAGCAGCAGTGTGGAGTCCTGGGGAGCCACCTGATCTGCCATGAGCACTGCATTCTGCCCTCTTCTTGGGCTGTGTCCCAGCACCCCAGGGGCAGCATGCAGGACAAGCAGGTCTGAAAAAAATGCATTAGTGGGGTTGGGAGTGCCGAGTACCATTCCTATTGTGTCTTTGTACACATTCATTCCCTACAGTATATAAACCCTGGATCTGGCGGTAATGGCACAGCAATCCATCGTCTTGTCACTTTGCTGTATGTGACATAGTCATGGCTTCTGTTCCTAAGTCTCTATTAAATGATTCTTTCTGAGAAACTGGGTATGTCAGCCTCTTTCTTTGGTCTCTCAGATTTCTTGAAGTTTGGGGGTAGGATTGCATAGACTTTATTGCCATGGAATACCTGTCTAGTTTAAGATACATTGAGTGTGGTCAATGTCAAAGCCTGAAATTTTGATACACAAATGATCTGCCTATCACTAGGAACCCCCTCTAATGACGACATAGAGTAGAAAAACTGACTCTCAAGTGATCTTGATGTTCTGGTGTTGATATTTTGGAAAAGCTTTTCCTTCTCCAAATACTTTTTTCCCCCTTTCTGTAGGTACTCTAGACTATGATTGGTATTAAATATTTCCTTTTAGGAATAGTGGGATATTTAACTATATTTTTAAAAGAGGACAATATGATTTTGTTTTGCTGCCATATTGCCTCTTCATTCTGAGGAGCATATTTGTGACCATATATCTCTCCCATTTACTTCTAAAATTAAATAATTACCCCATTAATTCTTCAGACAATTATTGCATGCTCATCTGGGCCAGCCGTATAACTTTTATAAGTTATTACAATTCACACATATAAGACAACATCTCTTTTGAGGAGCTGGCAATCCAAAGGAGCCCAATACATGAATCAGAGCAAATCCGGAGCAAGTTCTAACTGTTCAGGAAGAGTTGCCTTGGTATTTGGACCTCTGGGTGCTATAACGGTCATGAAAATCCTTGTGGAAGAAGCAAAACTGTTGAAGTGTGAAATGAGAGGCAGACCTGAGAAGACTTGACTAATCTGCAAGGGATTCTGGGGTGAGGATGACCCTTCAGACTGTTCTTTTTTTTTTTTGAGACAGAGCTGGAGTGCAGTAGCGCCAGCTCGGCTCACTGCAAGTTCCGCCTTTTGAGTTCACGCCATTCTCCTGCCTCAGCCTCCCAAGTAGCTGAGAATACAGGTGCCCGCCACCACGCCCAGCTAATTTTGTTTTTGTGTTTTTAGTAGAGACGGGGTTTCACCGTGTTAGCCAGGATGGTCTCGCTCTCCTGACCTCGCGATCCGTCCACCTTGGCCTCCCAAAGTGCTGGGATTACAGGCCTTAGCCAATGTGCCCAGTCCATACTGTTCTTACCATGTAGAAATGGCCAAGCTTGTTTATACTCCTGCCTTTCTCAGTCATCTGATATGGCTTGCCTGGGAGGTTTTGACATGAGTTGAAGCATCTCTCTAAATTTGAGGCAGACCAATACAGAGTTTGCTCACTGCATTTCTCACCCCTGGGAAGTAAGTCCTTCCTTGAAGGGGCATCTGGGCCAGCACATCTTCATATTCACCTGAAGATCAATCCTGAAAATGGCATGTGACAAGGGCATGCCAAGGGCACTGGGTGATTGAGCCATAAAGGAGGATTTGACCCCAGGTGCAACAGTGAAGTCTTAATTTTCCATTTTGCAATCTTCTGTTTCAGTTTTAGCAACATTGTTGCACTTCTCGAACTCAATTTTGAGTCTGAATTTGAAAATAAGCCTGACTGAGGGCCTGGGAATGCAATTCCGGCATTCTCGATCTTTTCTAAGACACCAGGAGAAAACTGGGACATTTCACTCAGTCAGAGAGGAGTAGATCCTCGTATTATTTTTCCTTGGAAATTCACGTTTTTCTCTTCTCTAATGGATAACCATCATATTGAAGAATAATGTTTCTGTAAACTGTCAATTGCATTATTTTTCTATCATTGTTTGTGACAGGGGATTAATGTGAAAATGAACTATTGTGCCATTCTGTAGATGCTGTGTTAGAATGTCTTTGATAAAACCCTGAAACTTGCTGTTCTTGCCTTATCAACAAAGTTCTCCTACAGTGAGAGAAAAGTAGGTCACAGCGAAGTAGGTCAGAAGGACAAGAAATGGCAAGAGATTCTTGTTGGCTGTTCTAAACGTTTTTCATCCAGTTATCTCCTAGGTTTATTTCAGGAGTCTTATCAAAAATAGGAGCTAACAAGTCCTATTGGTTGTAAAACTGGTTCAAGTTGGAAATATATCACTCATGAAAAATTGACTCCTGACTTATTTAAAAAATCAATATGAAAAACCAAATTTTGAAAACACAGACCCTGAGAGGTAAAATTTGTGGTGTCCAAGAGGATGTTGAGCATGTTCTTACTCATATGTGGGATCTAAAAAAACATTGAGTTCCTAGAAAAAGAGACTAAAATTATGGTTATTAGGGGGTTGGATAGGTAGTAGGAAGGGGAGGATAGGGAGAGATTGGTTAATGAATACAAAATTGCAGGTAGATAGGAAGAATAAGTTCTAGTGTTCTTTAGCACTGTAGGGTGAATATAGTTAACAATCATTTATATGTTTAAAAAGAGAATTTTGAATGTTCCCAATACAAAGAAATGATACATGTTTGAGTTGATGGATATGCTAATTGCCTTTATTTGATCACTGTACAGTATACACAGGTCTGAAAATATCACTCTGTTCCCCATAAATATGCACGATTATGTGTCAACTAAAACTAAAAGGAAAAAAAGTGGATTGTGAGATTTTCTCCAGCAGAAATATGGTTACAGGATAAAAAAGGAGTAATTCTAAACACTGTTTATTGAATCTTAGAACTTAACGCATATGCCTGTTATTCGGAAGATTTATAAAACCCAAATGAAAGATGACAGGATTCTAGAATAGCTTAGTTATTTATGGCATTTAGGGAAGCACTTAGAACAATAAAAAGGCTTTTCAAAGCAAACTTAGTGATTTAAAAGCCAAGATTAAATATGCAAATTAGAGAGACCCTGTCTGCTTGTGACTACTACACTGCTAAAAGTTGGATAAACATTTAACACATTAGGTTGCCAATAGAATGAGTTACTCCAGGTTAAAGTAGAATTACAAGGAAAGAGCCAGATAAACAAGCTTCTCTCCTGTGTTCCATCTGCCTGTAAATTTCTTCTGTAAAATGTGTATAATAGAACCTATCTCATAAGGTCACTGTGAGAAATCACTGAGTTAATAAATGTAAACTATGTAGAAGAGTGCCTAGGGATGAGAATGTACCCCAAAAAAACATTGAGTTCCTAGAAGAAGAGAGTAGAATTGTGGTTATTAGAGTCTTGGTTGGGTAGCAGGGAGGGGATGATAGGGAGACACACACACATACACACACACACTTATTGCTATTCTAATTACCTGACAAAGGTAATAATCACCTCTCTCTTTTAAAGTAAAATCCACAAGGATACAGCCCAGGAGCAATGAGGAGATTACTATTGATTTCATTCATCAATTCACAAATTATTTATGAAGGGGCATACTTCCTAGAGCTCATTTTCACTCCGGAAGACACAAACTTGAACAAGAAGTTCTCTGCCCTTAAAGGAGGCAAATCAGAAAATAAGCATGTTGAAAACGAAATGCATTCATACATGTATACACATATGCATAGATACAGTTATACATATGTCATAAATATAATCTTAGGAAGTGAATAATACTGTGAAGAAAATCTATTTAAGTAATAGGATAGAGAGTAACTAGTAGGTGGGGTGAGAGCCTGGTAACTGCGTGACTCTGGGCCTTTTGCTGAATCTTACTTTGCTTGTGTTCCCTCACCTGCAAATGGAGATAGTAACAGTATCTGTCTCACATCTTGTGGGAAAAACTGGTGTCACAATTTATGTATGAAACTCAGATATAATGATGGCAAAGTGATGATAATGTTGATGATAGTGATGATAATGTAGTTAAAGCTCAAAATTATTATTATACAGTAGACGGGGAACCTGAGGAAGTGATGTGAGAGCTGAAATCTGCATTTTGACAGGCATAGAGCCATACATGAAAATCTGAGGGAGAATCCTAAGCTGAACGAGCAAGAATTGCATGCACCATAAAACCAGCCCAGCCTCTTCATCTGAAGGATAGAGAGATTCTCTGAAGCCATGTTGAGGTTTTTACATTGTATTAGTCAGGGTTCTCTAGAGGGACAGAACTAATAGGATAAATGTATACATGAAGGGAAGTTTATTAGGAGAATTGAGTCACATGATCACAAGGGCAGCCTGCAAGCTGAGGAGCCAGGAAACCAGTCCGAGTCCCAAAACCTCAGAAGTAGGGAAGCCGATAATGCAGACTTCAGTCTGTGGCTGAAGGCCTGAGAGCCCTTGGCAAATCACTAGTGTAAGTCCAAGAGTCCAAAAGCTGAAGAACTTGGAGTCTGATGTTCAAGGGCAGGAAATATCCAGCAAAAGAGTAAGATGGAGGCCAGAAGACTTAGCGAGTGTAGTCTTTCCATGTTCCTCCACCTGCTTTATTCTAGCTGAACTGGCAGCTGATGAGATGGTGCCCCCCAGATTGAGGATGGGTCTGCCTCTCCCAGTCCACTGACTGAAATGTTAATCTCTTTTGACAACCCCCTCACAGACACACCCAGGAACGATGCTTTGCATCCTTCAATCAAGTGGATACTCAGTATTAACCATCACATACATCTGTCATTAGATTTATACCTATTTTATATTTTTGATGCTTCTGTAAATTGTATAATAGTTGATATTAAGATGATTATCAGTATACAGAAACAATTTTGTATTGGCATTGAAGTATTGGATCATGTCATTTGCTAATTAATATTTCTTTCCAATCAATATATTCTATATTTAAAATAATATTTATTTATTCATTCATTATTTATTTATGTACTTATTTTTTTAGAGACAAGCTCTTACTCTGTTGCCCAGACTTCATTGCAGTGATGCAAGCATAGCTCACTGCAGGTTTAAACTCCTGGACTCAATCCATCCTCTCACCTCAGCCTTCAAAGTATCTTTCTAATTTATTTTTAGAGCAGTTTTAGATTTACAGAAAAATTAAGCAGAGTACAGAGAGTTCCCCAATACTCCTCTGCCCTCAACAGTTTCCCCTTTTATTAACATCTTGCAATTGTGTGGTATATTTGCTACACTTGATAAACCACAATTATGGGGTAGTTAGGATGACAAAAATAGCATAAAAAAAAAAAGACATACACCACTGAATCATATAGCTGAATGGGCACCTTCTCTGATTTTTTTTTTTTCTTTTTTACACTCAATTATTTACCAGATTTGAGTTCCTCTTTCAAAATAGCCTCATTTTCCTATGAAAAAGTGCAAAATGAACTTTTCAGGATGGTTCTATCATCTCCAGGTTCAATGGATAGCATGTCTCTAAGGATAAGTGAATATAGCAAAATTTATTTCAGGGAACACTGAGGGTCCCCAAGACCTTTACATGGTCCATGATATCAAAACTATTTTCACAGTAATGCTAAAACATTACTTAGCCTTTTTACTCTTCTTGTCTCACAAGTGAATTGTCAAATATTTTAGAAGCTACCTTAACTATTATATGACAACAGGTTAAACAATGAATCAAAATTAGAATCTAGATGTTTTCTATTAAGTCTCGCATTAAAAGACTTGTAAAAGTGTAATGTGATGCCACACATGTAGGATGTTTTCTTTCTGTTTTGTTTGTTTAGAAAACTTATTATATGTTATTAAATGTTATTTAACATAATTGGTTTATTACTATCTTTAAATAATAAACATTTTATAATTTTCTCAGTATTAATTTCTAATACAGTAGATAACTGTTAGATACAACTTACAAAACCAAAAACTTTTGGGGGCCTTCAATCATTCTTAAGAGTGAAAACTTTTAAGATCGAAATATTTGAGAATTGCTGAGATAATCAATTAAGTCTGTCCCACTGACCGTATTGATTGATTCAGGCAAATATGGACCAAAGTTTGAAATGCTTGGACAAGAGGTCTTCTTTTCAGGCCGGGCGCGGTGGCTCAAGCCTGTAATCCCAGCACTTTGGGAGGCTGAGACGGGCGGATCACGAGGTTAGGAGATCGAGACCATCCTGGCTAACACGGTGAAACTCCGTCTCTACTAAAAAATACAAAAAACTAGCCAGGCGCGGTGATGGGCGCCTGTAGTGCCAGCAACTCGGGAGGCTGAGGCAGGAGAATGGCTTAAACCCAGGAGGCGGAGCTTGCAGTGAGCTGAGATCCGGCCACTGCACTCCAGCCTGGGCAGCAGAGCGAGACTCCGTCTCAAAAAAAAAAAAAAAAAAAAAGAGGTCTTCTTTTCCTCTATTATGTGGTACACACATCTGAGAGCTAGACCTCTGAAATCTTTGGTGTTTTTAAAAAGGCATTCAGCCTGAAGATGCAGCCATCACTCAGAGAAGAGCAGAATTCAGAAGAGTAGGAAATTGGATGTGGAGCACTTGTGATATCTTGAATTTCTCCAGCAAACTATTCTTAAGGTCTGCCCTACTTGTGAGCTTTTACATGTGTAAGCCAGCAGTTACTCACTGTTGGGTTTGTGATCATCTTACACAATCTAGTGAGAATGAGAAAATGGTTAGATGAGTGAGGTGAAAGAAAGAGATGAGTGAGATTGACAGGCTACAAGTTCCAGTGAGATTGCCAGGCTACAAATTCCAGGGGGTTGCCTGGCACCTAAGCATTTTGGGGAAGGTGGGGAACCAAGTATAAGTCAATTAAATAAAAGTAGTAGATTTCTTCTTCTTCCTCTCATAAGTGGATTTTATTTCATTTTTAAAAAATAGATCACTGAAGCTGGTGGAAAGAAGCATAAGCCCATTTACAAATCAGCCACTTATATAGCATGATCATCCACAGGAGGAAAAGGACAAAAATCTGTTTATATAATGGGGTCATTTAATCCAGGGGCCCCCAACCCCCAGGCCGTGGACTGGTGGCCTGCTAGGAACTGGGCCACACAGCAGGAGGTAAGCAGCAGGCAACCAGGGAAGCTAGATCTGTATTTACAGTCACTCCCATTGGTCACATCACTGCCTGAGCTCCTGCCAGATCAGCAACTGCATTAGATCCTCATGGGAGTGTGAACCCTATTGTGAACTCGCATGTGAGGGATCTAGGCTCCGTGCTCATTATGAGAATCTAACGTCTAATGGTCTGAGGTGGAGCTGAGGCAGTGACGCTAGTGCTGGGGAGCGGCTGCCAGTACAGATTAACATTAGCAGAGAGGTTTGACTGCACAGAGACCGTAATAAATCAATTGCTTGCAGACTCATATGAAAACCCTATCAGTGAGTGGCAAGTGACAATTATTCGCTGCATCTGTTGGCAGGCTTTATAGTGCCAGGTGAATTAATATACTTAAAAGTGATGTACTTAAAAGTTGATATACTTAAAAGTGAGTGGATGGCCTTAAAATTATGTTTGAGACAACTTCAAATCTCTGTACGTTCTAAATTAAGGCGGAATCTCCTGAGATTGCCACAAAAGCACTGAAAAGCCTGCTTCCATTTCCAACATCCTATCTTTATGAAGCAGGGTTTTCAGCAGTGACTGCAACCAATATGGTATTATAGAGTAGATTGGACATAAGCAGCATGCTTTGGGCGTCACTCTCTCCCATTGCCCCCAGACGGGACCATTTAGTTGCAGGAAAACAAACACGGCTCCCACTGATTCTACATTACGGTGACTTCTGTAATTATTTCATTATATGTTACAACATAATAATAATAGAAAAAAAGCACACAATACATTTAATGAACTAGAGTCATCCTGAAACCATCCCCCCTGCCGTAGTCCATGGAAAAATTGTATTCCACAAAACTGGTCCCTGGTGCCAAAAGATTGGGACTGCTGATTTAATCCTTACCACTAGAAACAACAACAACA